>NC_137842.1:10987500-13427500 GCF_948465745.1 Chenopodium album | reverse complement strand
GAAC
This sequence comes from Chenopodium album, assembly GCF_948465745.1. Classification (NCBI taxonomy): domain Eukaryota; kingdom Viridiplantae; phylum Streptophyta; class Magnoliopsida; order Caryophyllales; family Amaranthaceae; genus Chenopodium; species Chenopodium album. The sequence continues at coordinate 13,427,496 of NC_137842.1, read as the reverse complement.
GCTCCCCTACCGATGCTTTTTTACATCCCGCCCTCTAGGTGAACGACATGTCGTTCATCTATCTATTACGCATTCTTTCAAGGGTGGTTGCTTCTAGGCAAACCTCCTGGCTGTCTCTGCACCCCTACGTCAGCTGAGTGTACCCCTCGCGGATTTTCATAACCCTGCTGTGCGAAAATGGGATATGCATTCGAAATGGATGACCAAGTTATTATGTATATCACGATCAGTAAGGGTAAGGGTAGTAGGGGTTAGGGTTTAGATCAGTAGGGGTGATCAGTAGGGTTTGATCAGTAGGGGTAAGATTAGTAGGGTTAAACCCTAGTAGGGGTTAGGGTAGTAAGGGTAAGGATATTAGTAGGGGTTTGATCAGTAGGGGTAAGATTAGTAGGGGTAAACCCTAGTAGGGGTTAGGGTAGTAGGGGTAAGATGGGGGTTTGATCAGTATGGGTAAGTGTAGTAGGGGTTAGAGTAGTAGGGGTAAGGGTAGTACGATATCCTTACCCTTACTGATCTTACCCCTACTACCCTAACCCCTACTAATCTTACCCCTACTGATCAAACCCCCATCTTACCTCTACTACCCTAATTCCTACTAGGGTTTACCCCTACTAATCACCCCTACTAATCTTACCCCTACTGATCAAACCCCTACTAATATCCTTACCTACCCCTACAGATCAAACCCCTACTAATCTTACCCCTACTGATCTAAACCCTAACCCCTACTACGCTTACCCCTACTGATCAAACCCCTACTAATCTTACCCCTACTAAGAGTAGTCAGGGTAAGATTAGTAGGGGTAATAGGGGTTTGACCAGTAAGGGTAAGATTAGTAGGGATAATAACCCTTACTTACCCCTACTGATCTTACCCCTACTAATATCCTTACTAGTAGGGGTAGGATATTAGTAGGGGTTTGATCAGTAGGGGTAAGATTAGTAGGGGTAAACCCTGGTAAGGGTAAGATTAGTAGGGGTACAGATCAGTAGGGGTAAGTGTAGTAGGGGTTAGAGTAGTAGGGGTATATTAGTAGGGGTAATAGTAATGATCAGTAGGGGTAAGGGGTACTAATCTTACCCCTACTACCCTAACCCCTACTAATCTTACCCCTACTGATCAAAACCCTACTGATATCGTTACCCCTACTGATCTTACCCCTACTATCCTTACCCATACTGATCAAACCTTTACTGATATCCTTACCCCTACTGATCTTACCCCTACTACCCTAACCCCTACTAATCTTACCCCTACTGATCAAACCCCCATCTTACCCCTACTACCATAGCCCCTACTAGGGTTTACCCCTACTAATCTCCCCTACTAATCTTACCCCTACTGATCAAACCCCTACTAATATCCTTACCTACCCCTACTGATCAAACCCCTACTATTCTTACCCCTACTGATCACCCCTATTGATCTAAACCTTAACCCCTACTACCCTTACCCCTACTGATCAAACCCCTACTAATCTTACCCCTACTACAATTTGTAGGGGTTAAGGTTTAGATCAGTAGGGGTGATCAGTAGGGGTAAGATTAGTAGGGGAGATTAGTAGGGGTGATCAGTAGGGGTAAGATTAGTAGGGGTAAGATCTATCTGTACCCCTACTAATCTTACCCCTATTGGGAATAAGACTTTTTTTTATTTGGATTACATTTCATGGTACTTCTACTTCACACCTCTCTCTATCATCATGTCTTATTTTATTGTTTTGGTTAGTTTAGATTTAATTATGCGTGAGTAGTTTTATTTCTAGGGTTTATGGGGATCCAATAAATAATATGAAGGGGTAATTTGTGATTGTTGATTGTCAATGCTTAATTATTTTCCTATTAATTGATTTAATGCTATGCAATTAGGTTTGGCTCGATTTAATTGTATGAGTTTAGCAATATTGATTCGAGATATGAGAATTGATGTTTAGGCTTAGTTTCAATAGGCAGACTAATTTATAAATGGTTAAGTCGAGATTTGAGAGATGAGATTTAATACCAGTAAATTAACTCTATGATTGTAATACGTAGCGAAAGCCCTTTATGATCTGATTAATTGATGCATTGATGATTGATTGTTATGTTTTACCCTGGAATATTTTTTATTGGTGAACCTATGCCCTAGGCCTTTTAATATTTGATTTCTCCTATTTTATTCTCCTTACTCATATTCTTCGTAGTATAGTATTTTAATCACAACAATTTGCTACTTGATAATTTAGATTATATTAATTAATTAGGAATAGAAAGACTTGTTTCCCTATGGATTTGGCCCTACTTCCTTATCTGCTTTAGTTAGAGGACTTAGGTAATAATTTTGATTAGGTGATATGACTTGAGCCTGTCAGTATGTCACTTTAAACATGCATTTTCATGAGATTTTGGGTTGAATTCTTTGTTAGAGTTTTGAAACCTCTTCAAATATAGATATTCGTGTTATGGGTAAGCTAATGAGGGACAAGTTTGATAAGTATTATGGAGATCTTACTAAGACAAATGTCATGATGTTAGTTGCGGTTGTTTTAGATCCTCGATATAAGCTTAGGTTTGTGAAGTACTCTTTTATGCTATGTTTGGATAACAAATTAGAAGGGAAATGGAAGGGAGGGAAATAGGAGGAAGGGGAAGGAAGGGAAAGTGGAGGAAATGATGAGCTCCATTTTCCCTCCAAATCTCTCCAATTTTGAAGAGATGATCTTTATTAAAGGAGGAGGGAAAATGGATCCCTCCTTCCCCCTCCCTTCCCTCCCCCAACATATTATCCAGACAAGGAAATTTGTCTCCCTCCCTTTCCCTTCCCTTCCTATCCTTCCATTTTTTATTATCCAAACATAGCTTTAAGAAGCTTTTTCCTCATGACTTTGTTAAGGTGGATGTTATGTGTGACGATTTGTATGACATTCTTAGAAAGTTGTTTGACTATAATGATGCTATTTTTGCCTCTTCTCTCAAGAATGATCCTCATGATTTTAATCATTCTAGTATGAATGTTGATGGTCAAAAAAGCTCAAAAGGACTAAATAATGAGCAAATGAAAAAGTTTTATGATGAGTTTGATGAGGAAGACGGTGGAGGAGGGGTTATTGAAAAAAGTGAGTTGGATAACTATCTTGAAGAAGTTAGGGAGAAAAGGGTTGATGGGGATATGTTTGATATTTTGCAATGGTGGAAGAAAAAAGTGAGAAATACAAGGTGTTAGCAACAATGGCTCAAGACATTTTAGCTATTCAAGTTTCTACCGTTTCTAGTGAGTCCGCATTTAGTACATGCGGCCGAGTACTTGATCAATTTCGTAGTAGTTTGGGGCCAAAGACGGTGGAAGCTTTAGTGTATGCTTAAGATTGGCTTAGAACATCTAATATTTGTGTGGATATTGAGCGGTTTTTAGAGGATGTCGAGAAGTATGAAGAAGGTAGTACTACTATTTATCATCCACTTATCTATTTTTATATTTTATTTCTCTTACAAAGTTTATTACTTATCTTGTTTACTATTTTTCAGAATTGGGTGATAGTGGTATCACACAAGTGAATGACATTATTGGAAATAATTGATATGGTATTTCTCTAATTTTTATATTTTATTTCTCTAATTTTGGTTGTGATTTAATATATATACTCTTAATGTATACTGATTTAATGTATAAGTTTAGAGATTACATGAAGCAAGATGTAGACACTAGACAATAGAGGTTCAAATAGCAGGTTAAAATTTCAGTGAAAATAGCTTGCCAAAAAAAAAACAAAAAAAAAACAAAATCAGTAAAAATAGCAAGTAAAACAAGGAAAACAGAAACCGGGTACCCGGATTTGGAATTGGAACCCACCGGTTCCAAGACCAGATCCAAGTATACAGGACCCGGTGCAACCAGTTCCAATACCGGGTCTGTCAAAATCAACCGGGTACCCGATTGTGCTCACCCCTAATAACAACAACAATAACAACAACAATAAGAATAACAATAACAATAGTAGTAGTAGTAGTAGTAGTAGTAGTAGTAGTAGTAGTAGTAGTAGTAGTAATAGTAGTAGTAGTCGTCACCAATTTAGGGACCAGACCGTAATCTACCGGTCCGGTTCCGGTCTGGACCTGTTTATTACGGTCCGGTCCGGTTTTAGACCGTTTGGACCGACTTGATCCATTTTTCTGTGTTCATGTATCCAGGTAAAATTCCTCCGTTTTCAAAATTTGTGTTCCCTCTTCTCTTTCCTCTCCTTTTGTCATCACCTTCCCCTTACCTTCATGTGACTCCTTTCACTCTTTCTCTCTCCTCAAAACCACACTCCCCTCCCTTCTTCTGTAAATCAAGATTAAATCCTCTTTCCTTCAATCCCATTTTCATGCCCACATTACTCCATGCCTCCTTTCTTCTTCATCTTCCTCTCATTAATCCTCTTACCATTCTAACCAGCCGACCTTAACAACCCCTACCATCATAACCACCACCACCACACCCGCACAACCACCGCGCAACCACTACACTGTCCGCCGTTCAAAACCACATCACCATACCCATTTTAAGGAGTCACGTGGTTTGGACCGACAGACGAGGAGAAGAGGAGATACCTGGAGGCTGGAAGTCGCGTCAACCGGTGGAGATGAAGGTGATGTCGGCGTGCCGCAGCTGAGATCGGAGGCAAAGCAGCACAGAAAGAGGAGAAGAGGAGTAAGAAGAGGAAAGAGGCGTGATAAATTGAAATTAGGCTGTTAGAGACTTAGGGTTTTTAGAAAATAAATTTTTTAAAAAAAATCTCCTTTTTCACGGGTTTCCGGTCCAGACCGTAATATTCCGGGTTTTACCTGGACTGGACCGGAAACCCGGAATCACCAATTTCTAAGGATCGAAGACCGACCCGGAATCATCCGGTCCGGTCGGTTCCGGTCGGTTTTACGGTCCAGGTCCAATTATGCACACCCCTAGTAGTATTAGTAGTAGTAGTCATTATTACTGAAGGAATTGTGTCTTCGATAAGTGCAATTACTAGATATATCAAGGATCACTATTATGGAGATAATAAGTTCGTTCTTTTGGGTCGTCATTATCTGTTGCTAGACTATGATCAATGATCTTTGGGCTAGTCAAATAGTCCAAATCCTACTAGAATGGATCCTATGAGGTCACACAACAAGGGTATTGGGTTAAGCAAGTAAGAGGCCCATTAATGGGCCTCATGAGCAATTAACTAATCATGAAATGGATTGGGCTAGCATAGTTAGATGAGAATTAGGTTTTGGGCTTTTGACATAGGCTCTTATTTAGAGATAGGATCTATAAATAATATCCATGCCCAGGGTTGTAGTGAAGCAGTCATAATTCACACACAGTGTATTTTGACATCAAGGCAACCAATCCCAAAACCCTAATTCCTCTGTCTAACTCATGGCTATCTCTCTCCTCCCCTCGTCCATACGGCCGGCCACCCTTGGTGGCGCGTGTGGTGGTTCGGGGTGGTTCATGGTGGTTCGTTGCTCGCTCTTCTCCGTAGAAGGTCAATTGAAGGGTTCAATTGCAACTAACTAGCATTGGTGGAGGTCTTAATCTGTGCCCGTGGACTAAGTAGAGGAATCACACTTGAGGTTCTTTATCTCCCATGGTTCTTGCTCGATCGCACGTGGAATCACACTTCAAAGGTACGATTATATGTTCTTTATGTGTTATGCATTAGATCTTGGAATTAGGTACTGTATGAATATGATTCATGTTTAGGAAAGCATGATGAGTGATTTATTATGTGGCACTATATAATATATGATATTATTTACTGCTATATAATGACTAGTATGGCCTAGTAGATTGCTAAATACGATCTGCGCATCGTGATGTATTTTTGTAATCTAAGTACGGTCTACGTACCGATAAAATATTTTTATAATTTTATTTCATTTTATTTAAGTAGTAGATAGAATAGAGTAAAATTACAAGTTGTAGTTAATCCAAGAAACCCATGAAGTGAAGGCCCAAAGGAGCAACGTGGATGAGATCCATGATGATTCAAGTGGGAACATTTACTTTATTAGTTTTCTTAGGATTAGGGGTCATGCTATGTCTTGTTTATGCATTCAGTTTATTATGCATGTTAGATTTTATTGATGTTTTGTGATGATGCGCTAGAGTTCACTATTAATCACAACATAATGAATCTAGGTCCCAGTAATATTGAGGTAGCTTTTCCAATCAAAAACCCGATGAAACCTTCGATATTTATGATGGGTCATGCTAAACTTGGGTGTCATATTATATCTTAGGGGAGTGGGGGTAAAACAAATTTTACAATTTTGATTAGTTATACTCAACAAGGTTACCTAAAGAGTTTAGAACCTTGAAGCTAAGGGTAATAATTAAACATGTGATGATTAATTATTCAACCAAGAGTTACAAAGAGTTGTAATCAGTAAAGAGTTTACTCACCTTGAAAATGTAATGGTTGATGGTAGGGCTAAAGTCCGGTCAATTATTGCACAAATAAAAGATCTTGGAATCATTTTATTCAATAGGCCAGGATCAATTAAAATTGAATAAATGTTTTAAATTTGCCAAAATTAATTCGCTTATTATGGTACTTTAAATTTTATTAAACATAATTGAATTTTGCGTTTACTTATAAGTAACATGTCGTTCTAATTTTATTATTATATATAATCTCCTCGATTGAAAATAAAGTTGAGAAACGTTCTCAAAAGGTTAAAAGATAATCCATAAACCTATTTCCAATTTTGCCAAAATGGTTCTAAAAGGCAAGTTTTAGAAACCCATGTCACATGTCTAAGGTTGGTTTTATTCAAAATGTTTGAGTAAAATGCCAACACATCTTCATTTTGAAAAGTGTTTCAAGGGATATGATGAGATGGGAGGTACAAACCCTCTAAAAGACAAGTATAGAAGTCTAATAAAATCTCTTATCTTCAATATGATTGAATATAAGAAAGTGATTGGAAATCTTTATGATCAAAAGTTGATCAAATGACATTATTCTTCATCCATTTCATATAGAGTTAAAATGGTTTATTAAACTCTAATATGAATAATGGTTGAATAATACTTAGCAAAATCATGAAATATGCTTAAAGCAGTTAAGCAAAGTATCATTTTGAACCTAAGAGAAATGTTCTAAGTGGCTCAAATGGGAAAGGTTTAGGAATATATGAGGATTGCATTAAGAAGTTATAGGCCAAGAAATGCAAACAAGTTGCTACTTCTCAAACCTAGAACTACTTACATGCTAAGAGTTGTTATGAACAACAAATGTTTCAAATTAAATGGACCAATTCCAATTGATTAAAAACTACCTCATAACAGTTGGAAGGTAAAAGAATGGAAATGTTCCAATTTAAAAGTATATTATAGAAATTGATTTAGCATATTGCTACTTCTTGGACATGTGATGTCTTGTTTAGTTCTCTCTCATTGAAAATGAGGTTGAACTAAATGAAGAAAAATGGCTAAAGGAGAAATAAATCTACAAGTTTAGAAGCAAATGTTGCTACTTCACAAGTAGAATCTACAAGTCTGGAAGCAAAAGTTGCAACTTTACAAGTAGAACCTATATTTCACCTTACCTTGTTATTGGCTAGAATTAAATAAATGTTATTTATTCTTGCCATTATCGAAATACTAATCAATGTTAGTAATGACTAAGCATTGCAGATTCAAAAAACCATGGAGTAAATGTTATTCTATGCTTCATTGAGTCAAAATGTGTTTTGAATTGCTAAATAGGTTTAAAATTCTATATGATAGAAATAATTAAACCATTTTTATATATATAAATTGTCTCTAATATGTCAATTAATTCGAATAAAAAAAATGAACATTGCATGCGGAAGATCCAAAGGGATGGATTTTCAATATCGTTGGGTTATGAATCCATTGATATATGTAATTATCATTCTAATTTGAAAATTTGGAAAGTCACCATTTAGAGAAATGATGATGCGAACTCGAGGTCGAATACATATAGATGTAGGAAAACCAAAGGTTTAAAGGCTAGAGACGGACAATGAAACTTCTCATTTGTGGTACGATCACTACTTGTGCTTAGTTGAAGCATAAGAGTGAAAATTTTGAAAAAGTTCAAAATGTTCAGTATGAAGTTCAGTATCAACTTGACAAGATAATGATTACTTTACAATATGATTGTAATTTTGAAAATTTAAGTCATGACATATACTTTGCAACACATTCAAAGTATTGCGATATGATCGTAATAATGAGAATTTAAGTCAAGACCTTGATGAACATCCAAGAGTTGTGAAATGGTTTTACGACAAACTCCGAAAGAAAACCTTGTGAAGTGTTTATGAAGGGAGCTATCAATCTATATAAGATATATTTTGATAATGGATGAAAATTACCTATCTTCCAACCATTGTTCAAGGGATATACTTTTAAGATAAGCTACAAAACTAAACAAAGAAACATAAGTCAAATCAAAATGTAGCAAAGGTTTCATATGTGATATGGATAAGAAAAGTTCTTATTAAGTCTTTCTACAAAGCAAGGAATAAGAGATGTATTAAATCGTTTGATGCACGTTTGATTCCTATACAGAGCACGGGGTACTACTACAAAAATCATACTTAGCACAAAATGTTTGTTGCTCAAGTAGGTGCCCTTATGGAAATTGTTCCAAAAGGTCAAGTGGGAGTAGTATAAATCTCAAAAGAGTTTGAGAAAAGCAACAAATAAACGTGGTTCAAACCATGATTGGTTCACCCTATGCTAAATGTGCCTCCTCTAAAGGCAAGTGGGAGTATAAGAATCTCGAAAAGTTTGAGAACCTTGAAAGAGTTCAAGAAAAGTGATTTCGAAAATCTTGAAGAAATTTGAGAAGTAATCGAATCAAAGCAACAATATGAGCATGATTCACCTCGTGTTACAAATGACAACGCGTGGTCTCATTAAGTGTAATGGGAATAATAACTATGTGTCGAAGGTAGTACATTCAAGTGCACATCCTCTATTGTCGTTTCTCATTGAAAGCTAAACAAAGTTGTTGTATGAGTTTCAATTGTTGCATACAAAACCCACAATTATGACTAGCATATGTAAAACTTAGTCAAAGAAATATGATTTCATATTGACTAAGAGTTCTAAAATATTCATTTTGGAACATGATGATTATGCAAGTAATAAAGATGATTTGACAAGTTATGACTCCAAGTGGTTTAAAACCAGGAAATCTGAAATAGATTCTAAGTCTGTAAGCAAGTGTATGAAACTTGAATAATTTGCCTGATTGGGTAAGACCCATTATAATAAAAACAGATAAGAAAGAAAAATGTTCTTTAACTAAGCAAAGACTTGTTAAAGGATTCAACTAATTCATAGTATGACTATGACTACGACGAAAACTTTACATAAGTCATGTTGCAAAGATCTATTAAAGATATTTTAGTGATTTCTACCTTATAGATTTGGTAGATGGATTTCAAAACACTTTCTTGAAATTGTTCATGAAATAAGATTTGTATATGATACAATCAAAAGTTTAAAGATCCAATAATCCTAAGAATGCTTAGCATCATGGAGTTAGTGTTCTTAATTTTGTGAGTTAATTAAATTGTTTGATGTTCTTGTAAAATGAAGAAAAGGTCTTGTGTGTACAAGATGTTTAGTGGGAGCTATGAAGTCTTCTTGGTCTAGTATAAAGAGCAAATTATTCATTGCTTGAAGAGTCAAGTGATGGATAGTGCATTTTGTATGAAAAATCTTGAAGAGAATGATGAGTACATTTGGGATTCAAAATCTATAGAGATAGGTTTTGATGGATGTTTGAGTTTGGTTAAGAAGCTTATATTGATAAGATTCTTATAATGTTCAACATTATATTGAAAGGAGTTTCAATCCCATGTAACATGACACATTGCTTAATGATTCAATACTTTGAGAAAGGTTGATGCAATTCTCAAAGGATGCAACATACATGCCATGGGCTATACTCGTCTATTTGATTCACGTGTTTTTAGAACAAGTGATGATAGATTTCAATCGAAATCCAATATAACGTTGGAATACAAATTAGAAATTCCAGAGTTCCTTGAGAAAGGGCGAAGAAAAATTCTTAGTGTATGGAGATGAAAATGATTATAAGATTTAAAAATTGCAAAATTCATGTTTATGAGATTGTCTCATGAACTCTACTTAGTAAACCCCTTCCATTTCCAAAGCATGAGAAACATGCTAATGAAACTGGATTGAGGCAAATGATGTAATTAGAAGTTGTATTTGTTTTTGGAGAAAAACAAGTTACATGTATAATACATTCATTTGCAGAATTATGTTTATCAATTGAAACAAAGTTTCAATCTTATTTAATAGTGGTTTCAAGATTAAATAAAATGTCCAAAATAATTATGGATTGATGGGCTCATCAGGTTAATTTATTTAAATAACCTGGTGAATGAAACCCCACAGGTGAACTAAATTCATACATTATTTAAGTTCCTAGTTCGGAATCATTAAAGTGGACATAAATGATTTCATAAATTGGACTAGCATGTAAGATTGATTGGATTGCGCAGTTTCATGGGCTATAGGAGCGTAGTAAAGCTCGGCCAATCACATGGGTATGCATGAATGATGCATGATCGAACTATAGACCTACTTTGAAGTTCAAGTATAGAACTTCCGGATATATTAGTGGATTCCTTTGACATGAGTGGAACATTGATTTCATTCAATGATTGATGTAACTGTGTACATTCAAACGTCTTCCCGTAACTGGAGATTATAAAGGGTATTTCCTGGTTACCTCATGATTTGAGTGGGAGCCTTGGTTGCCACAAGATTGGATTGAGTCTACCTATTTAATTAGGAATGTGTCTTGGCCCCTTGAAGAGGGAGAATTCAGAAAATGCATGGTCGTGCTCAAATGGATTACATAGTAATCATTTGTTTTGTAATTCTAACTCAGTTTTCAAGAAAAGATTTGTAGATTAATATGATCACGACATGAGATGCAATCATATTATCAAATCAACACACATTGACTTAAGGAATTTGAATATTGCGCACTTGTCTCAGACAAGTGGGAGATGGAAGGAATTGTGTCTTCGATAAGTGCAATTACTAGATATATCAAGGATCAATAAGTTCGTTCTTTTGGGTCGTCATTATCTGTTGCTAGACTATGATCAATGATCTTTGGGCTAGTCAAATAGTCCAAAACCTACTAGAATGGATCCTATGTGGTCACACAACAAGGGTATTGGGTTAAGCAAGTAAGAGGCCCATTAATGGGCCTCATGAGCAATTAACTAATCATGAAATGGATTGGGCTAGCATAGTTAGATGAGAATTAGGTTTTGGGATTTTGACATAGGCTCTTATTTAGAGATAGGATATATAAATAATATCCATGCCCAGGGTTGCAGTGAAGCAGTCATAATTCACACACAGTGTATTTTGACATCAAGGCAACCTATCCCAAAACCCTAATTCCTTTATCTAACTCACGGCTATCTCTAACCTCCCTTCATCCGTACGGCCGGCCACCCTTGGTGGCGCGTGTGGTGGTTCGGGGTGGTTCATGGTTGTAGGGAATAATTTCAAGCCGTTAAATCCCACTAGCTTGAACCCCACTGTGATCATACACCAAAGTACGGTGGCGTCCAAAAGGGAAGAAGATAGAGCAAAAAAGTCGCCAACAAGTTTTTAGGAACTTGTAAACCGTTCACGAGGTGAAGGTTACACCCCTTAACGATCCAAGAGATCGTCAACTCCATAAGGTCATGAACCAAATAAGGGTTCGGGGATGAAGGTACAAATCCAACCTAAAAGAGATTGAATCTGCCCTAATAATAGGCCTCTACTTTATTCTGATCGTATTCATGTGCGCTTTTTAATTAACATGCAATCAATAGGATTAACCCTAAACCTATTTATCTACGTTGGTTGAATATTAATGCACAAATAAACTATTATTGGCGATCACTTGAATTATAATCACATTAACCCTAACAAGATTATTAATTATCTTATTAAGCATGATTACAAGTACAAATTCCCTTTAAACATGCAATAAAAGGCGTAATCAAGCAATAAAAATAAATATCAAGCAACATGATTATAATATCATGAATAAAATTATAATCATAACAATAATAATCATAAATAAAATAATCATCATCGAAATAATAATAATAATAATAACTAAATTATAATCATAATCATCATAAATTATAACAATTATAATCATAATCATGTTCATGTTAATATTAAAGCATAATAATAATAGCAAGATCCTAGGCATGATACTAACAAGATTAATAACAAACCCTAGCATGTCACTAAGCAATAAAAATCAAATCTTTAACCCTAACATGATACTAACAATCATAAATATTAGGAAGAGAATAAAAGGCATCATAATAATCATATTTAAAATTAAAATTACCCTAGACATGATACTAGGAATATCATAATAACAATATAAACATGATTTCTACATCAATAAACCATTAAAGTACTTACTTGGATGTCTCGTACCTCTTTCTAATAACAAAATACACACGTTAGTAACTTCAAGGAAAATAATAAAACAAAACAATTAAATTAAATAATTGAAAGAGATATTTGAGACCAAACCCTCAGAAATTAAACCTTTCACGTCTAAGGCGAAGGCAACTTCGAATATGGCTAGGTGTTTCTAGATCTTGTGAATGCGGAATTTTGTATGAAAAACAAAGTTTTGAGAAAAAAAGAAAGAATTGATGAATGCTAATTAAAACTGGTTGTAGATGAATGTAGATGAGAATTGATGATGAATGAATCAATGATTGCGAATGAAAACTGATTGTAGGTGAATGAATGAAGAAAACGGAGTTTTTTAATACGATATTTATAAAGAAAATCAGCCAAAAAGATAAATTAAACAAAACAGAGTTTGACGCACAAAAAACAGAGTTGGCGCCAACCCTGGCTAGCTGGCGCCAGGCACCAACACTAGCGCCGGGCGCCATGCCTGGGGTTAGGCGCCAAGCCTAATTTTAACGCGTTTTTGAAATTCAGATAAGTTTGCCGTACTGGAGGATAAAATCATATAATTTACTTGAAAAATGCTATTTGATTTTGATTAAAACTCTGAAAAGTCAACAAAAGTCAATTTATCAATGCTAATTGAATTAGGAATGAAAAGAACCTTCTAGAAAAATCTAAAAGACTAAAACCATTCCTAATTGCATTAGGAATGATAAATCATATTAGGTCCTCCCCTAGATCATTGGGTCGTATATAAAGCTCAAACCGAGCCCAGTTTGGTAAATTGGCCATAACTTCCTCAATATTCATCGGAATTGGGCTCATAATATATCGTTGAAAAGGTCTTTTTAAACCCCATCCAACTACACTACTATTGGACCCATATCATGGACCAAAAAAACTAGATTGACTGTTTTCTTAAAATAAGTTTTCAAAAACAGAGAGAAGAGAAAAGAAATAAAAACTATCCGCAACACTAGACTTTCCACACTTTCACTTCATTCGATTATGATTCGACGCAAAAGGTACTCATCACCGGATTTGGTTTTGGGGAGACACAAATGGGTGTCTACAGAAGCCCCCACTTTGACTGATTTTGGAGAAACGCAGGTTTCAAAAACGAAAGCCAAAGTATCGATAGGGACGGAGAATGATTCAGAACGTTCTGCGATCCTAAATCACTCTAGTAACGCCGAAACCTGCAAAACTAGCATTAGTTAAACAGATAAAAGAGTTAAGAAACGTGTATCTTGCACCGTCGAGCACATGTCTCTGAAAGTAACCGATTGTTTTGATGACCTTCTACAAGCTAGAGAATGATATCCCGCTTGAAAACTGCTACGCCCGTAACTGCTTCCAATATAAAAGATTGCCTCGCCTGAAACTATCCTCCTCCGCTTTGATAATACTCCACGTCCAAGGGAATACTATCGAAGATTATTTCTCTTGAAACAATCCTCATCCGCATTGATAATATTCCACGTCCAAGGGAATACTATCGAAGATTATTTCTCTTGAAACGATCTCCATCCACGTTATGACCATCTTCCATGCCTAAGGGAATATGATCGAAGACAACTTCGCCCGAAATTACCTGCAGTTGTTTGTGAAAACTCTCCATAAGCTAGGGAATGATGTCGAAGATATCCTCTCTTGAAGTCATCCTCATTTGATGCGATAATTTTCCAAAGAAAATTACCGAAGATCCACGCCTGTCGATCTTTAAAAGTTCGCCTGAACTTTGCCCTCGCTATGCATGTACGTCGGCGCTTCTGTTGCTTTGAAGCTGTACATCGGTGCCCTTTTGCTTTTGAACTTATATATCGGTGCTTTTTGTTAATGAGCCAATGCTTAGGCGCTTTAAGCTAAGTGAGACGATCTTTCACCAGGTCGATCACTTTACGTAATCAAGTCGATTACTAAATTATGTCAAATTGCTTATAGGGGCTAACTGGCGTACCAAGGAACCCAAAAATATGTTGCAGAAAAGGTAGATTAACCCCACCAGGGGCCGGGTGATCTGGCGCCACTAAAAAGCCATCAGCGCCAGGCGCCAAGCCAAATTGTGACGCCAATGCATAGGGCTTGGCGCCAGCACGGGGATTTCCTTAAATACCCCTTTCCTCTTCATTTTGCTGGCTGCTCGTCACGATTTTGCTCGAAAAAAATCCGAAAACTTCAATTGCTCGGTTCTTGCTCGTTTCTCAACCGAATTTGCTCAAATTTGTTGCAAATCAAAGCTCTTTTCATCTATTTTCCCGATCTATGTAAGTTTTCTTCAAACTCACATCGGTTTTCATGAATTTTTGGCATGTTTATTCATAAATTTCATGAAAATTCGAAATTTATAATGCTCAATTTGCTTTGTTTGTCAAGTTTTATGCCATGAAATTGCGTGATTATGTTTATATATTGCCTTGGGAGTAATTTGAGACTTGTTTGACTCAATTTGGTGAAGAAATTAGCAATTTGCCATTGTTGGACCTCTTAGGGTCGTGAAGAACAATGTGACTCGTTCTTGATGTTTTTGCTAGCAATTCTTGTCCAATTTGTCACAATAATTACTATAGTGTTGCAAGAAATTGTTTGATTGCTTGAAAAATGTCGTTATGCTCAATTTGAATTTGTGCTCTGTTTTAGTACTACGTACTCTGTTTTTGCGAACATAGTATCATGCGGCTAGGCGAACCTTAGATACTATTGAACTTTAATTTACGATGTTTTCGCACAATGTAGCATGGCTAGACAACGAGGCTCGGGTTCACGGTCCCGAAACACTAGACGGGAACATGAGCCCATAGAGGATGACGTCACGCCTTCCACTTCGCTTGGTCGACTTCCGGAGTGGGATGAGCGGACCCTGTTCTTCGCCCCCGTCCACCATATTTCTGAGAGAGTGAGACAGGGCATCGTGCCCGGGAGGACGCGGCATCACGGCTCCGGCTGTGATGGTTTGGGTGATTTGTACAGGATGTACATCGCTAGGGATCTTGAGACGAGACTCCTATGGGAGTTGATATGTCTATTTTATATAGAGTTTTATCCCCGTCCCGTGGTCGTTATTAGTAGTGTTTTTGGCTCTTTCGGGCCACTTTTATTACTAATTTGTGTGTTCTAGTGTTTTCGTAGTTTTAGTTGTATTTTACAGGAAATTGCACTCTTGGAGCATTTTCCCGGGCTTTATTGGATCGACTACGGAAGCTAGAAGGACACGACCACTTTTGGAGCCCAAGATCGGTGAGAGACGGTGATTAAGGGCTCGATAATTAGGATCACGAGGCATTTGGACCAAGTATTCGAGACCCGAGAGGAAATATGGATTGGACCGAGAAATCTAGCCCAATCGAAGTCCAAGCCTCGAAGAAGAAGACCGGGCCCGATCGGGCAAACATACGCCCGATTGGGCGGCTGCGCGCATAAGTGCCCTCAAGGAAAAGGCGCGCCCGATCGGGTGAGCTTAGCTCGATCGGGCGCGGCACATCAGTGAAGGCGTTGTAAAAAAAGGCGGGCCCGATCGGGCGGCCCTTCGCCCGATCGGGCGCGTGTTTTCTTAGGACCTGATTTAAGTTTAGTTTTAATTCTTGTTTTAGGAGAGGTTTATATACGTTTTTTGTACGGAATAATTACTTACCTCTTTTCTTAGACTTTCTCTCTCTACTTAGTATTTTTCTCTCTCTTAAATTCTCTCTAAACTCTTATTCTTAATACTCCCTTTAATTCCAGATTATTTTTGGTACAATTTCTTCCCTTTTTAATTTCAGCTATTTTAATTGTTTTCTTGATTATGCTTTAAATTATTTACTTGATTGGTTTAGTTATGATGATTAGTGAGTAGTTCCATTCTAGGGTTTATGGGGATCCATAATTAATATGAAGGGATAGTTTGTTATTATTGATTGTTGATATTGCATGATAATTTCCTATTGAATTGTTTTAATTCTTTGCAATTAGATTATGAATCGAGCAGATGTAATTTGATTGTGGATGTTTAGCAATATTAAATTGATGAATCGAGCAGATGTTGATTTAATATTAAAGGCTATTTTTAATAGGAACTTAGGTCTAGTAAATTGCGAGAGCCTGTTAGATCTATGTTGATTAATAAATTGCGAGAGCCTGTTAATCATATTATCTGTGCGTTGTTAATTATTAATTACTTCGTTCTATCCCAGAATATTAATTATTGGTGAACCTGTGACCCTAGGCTTCCTTATTATTGATTCTTTTCTCCCTAAACTTATTCTTCGTAGTATAGAATTCATACTTAAAAACATTGGTTACTTAGATAATTTAGAGTATAATAATTAATTAGAATTAAAAAGACCTGTTTCCCTGTGGAGTTCGACCCTACTTCCCTATCTACCTTAGTTAGTGATTTAGGTAATTATTTTTTATTAGGGGATATGACTTTACCCTGTCAGGAGTCTTGCGGGCTAGCTACTCTGTTCGAGACCTCTGAGGCTATGGTCACCTCCAGCAGGGGTCATCATGTAGTGCGCGCTTTGGTGGAGTTCTTCTGGGACACTACCAACACCTTCCATTTCCCCTGGGGCGAGATGATGGTCACCCCTACGGACTTCAGTCTCATCACAGGACTGGAGTTTACCTCTGTGCCACTGTCGTTTGATAGTGGAATCGACGTCTTTTCTTCGGAGGTCAAGGAGCTGTTGGGGCCGATCGCTATTCGGGCCCGAGCTGAGGTCGAGACGACTCAGTTTAGCGCTAGAGGAATTCGCCGCTCGACGCTGGCAGTGGCTCTTGATGACGATGCGACCACCCAAGAGCAGCGGGTGCGCATCTTTGTGCTAATGTTGTTGTCAGGGACATTCTCCCCTGACAAGGGTAGTAGGGCGTTGCTTTACTATCTCCCTGTTGTCCGTGATCTTTACCGGATCGGAACTTATGAATGGGCCAGCTTGGCCTATGCTGACTTTGTTCGTGCGCTGAGGGACTCGTGTCGACACCGGTCCTTTGGGACAAACGTTGCTTTGTCTGCCTTTTGGAAGGTCGTAGAGGTAAACATTATTCCCTATAAAGTTTAGCTCTGCATATTAGTTTAGCACTTACTCACACTTTTAGCTCTTTGTAGATCTGGTTCTACGAGTATTTTCCTTCTGCCGCGCCGGCGAGACCATCGCCGCGGGGATTTCCAGTGAGCGCCTCTTGCGGCGGCCACCATGTGGACATGTCCACTACACATGTCCGGAACTGGATTATCGCGGTACGACTTTTATTGTTTTTTTGCTTTTTCGCGATGTTTTAAGTATACTTCCGCCTGATTGATGTTCGTTTGATGCGGTTCCAAGGCATCAATATTGTTATTATAATTATTTTTATTGTTATTTTTAGTTTATTATTAGATGATCGAATTTATTAGGATATTTTTGTTAGTTTAATTCGGTTAGTATAAGATAAGCTTAACTTTAAAAATCATATTTGCAAAATATTATCTTTACAAGTTAGAGTTAGTTTCCTAGTTAGATTAGAATTTGTTTTACCGATTTTTAGGCTAATTATTTAGCTTATAAATACGTGATGGTGTTTAACGAAAAGTATGATTGATTGATTTGAAATTTATAAAGTTTTACGTAAGCTTGTGCTTGTGTATTCTTGGCCTAGTTTAGGTTTTAAGCTCGTGTTGCTTAGCATTTCTTGACCGAGACTCAAGATTCCAAACCTTTCAACTGCGATTGAAGGTTATATCCATCAAAATTCATATCAAATTGGTGTAGCTGCTGTTTGACGAGGGACGAGTTTGACAATTTGTGTCAAAAAACTCAGTTTCGAATGTCATATTGATCGACTTGGTTCTCCTTTGTTTCTAAAGATTTTGAGGTGTTTCGTTTTTTCAAATTGGTTAATTTTTTGTCTAGTTTTCACCTGCAAAATTTGAGAATTTTTCAAGAAGCATAGCTATTAAACTGGGTTCGTTCTTTACACCTGGTCAAAAATCAAATTAATCTGCCATTGTTGAGAAAAAAATAAACTGCGATTACTTGGCTGGGAATTTTTTTCTGAATTTTTGGTCGAGTATTTTAGACAGATAGGGCTAGCAGTATACAAAATTTCAGAATTTTTCGAGGTGTTTTCATTGGGTTTTGGTCCTCGTACTTTCGATCAATTTCTGGACTGGTTTTGTGTGTTTTCTCATCCACATAAACATGGAAAATAAAAGTTGGTTTGAAGCATTTATGATGGAAATCAAGAAAATGAATGAATGTTTGGATAGAATTGATGCTCGTTTTCAAATTCGTGACGTGAGATGTGGTGTACAAGATATGTCTTATGAGAAAGAGAAACTAGAGCAACCAATTGTTGAGGCTATATACGAGGAAAAGATTGTATCTTTACCGAGTGATAATCTTACAAATCCAATTTTAGAGCAATCTCATAAACAACTAGTAGAAGAAAAAGAAATTATGGAGCACAAAAGTGTATATTTGTCTAGTTTTGTTGACGAGGAGGTTACATTTGAACTATCTAAGTTGGTAGCAAAAAGTCAAATTTCTACAACTTCCTTTTATGGTGATAATTGGGATACAAATATTTTCACGTATTATTTCCATTATATTGATTGCATTGACAAAGGTGTGTCATCAATTAAAATTTTGGAGCATTCAATTGAAGTTTGTGGTGCATTCATTGGTGTAAAATATAAGCATGACGTGGTTGGATGGAGACATATTCTTTTAGCTCATGTTCGATTAATTTGGATGATATCTTGGTTCCATGATTTGCTAAAACTTGGGACAAGTTTTTTTCAAGAGGGGGAGTATGATGCGGTTCCAAGGCATCAATATTGTTATTATAATTATTTTTATTGTTATTTTTAGTTTATTATTAGATGACCGAATTTATTAGGATATTTTTGTTAGTTTAATTCAGTTAGTATAAGATAAGCTTAACTTTAAAGATCATATTTGCAAAATATTATCTTTACAAGTTAGAGTTAGTTTCCTAGTTAGATTAGAATTTGTTTTACCGATTTTTAGGCTAACTATTTAGCTTATAAATACGTGATGGTGTTTAACGAAAAGTATGATTGATTGATTTGAAAGTTTTACGTAAGCTTGTGCTTGTGTATTCTTGGCCTAGTTTAGGTTTTAAGCTCGTGTTGCTTAGCGTTTCTTGACCGAAACTCAAGATTCCAAACCTTTCAACTGCGATTGAAGGTTATATCCATCAAAATTCATATCATCGTTGTAGGGTCCTGAGGTGGTGTACCGGTCGTGGGGTGGTTGGACAGTCCCTGGGTTAGCTGCGCAGTATTCCACTGAGCGTTGCTATTTCTTGGGGACTTATGGAGCGATCGCGTACTTAGGAGAGAGGGTTGCTAGACAGTATTCCTCTGATGTCTTCGTCGTTCAAACTCCTCCACCACGTCATATGTTCAATGACGCGCGTTTGTCGGGCATGTCTGAGGGAGCTGGTACCCCTTAGCGGTCCTATGTGATCCTCGGGCGGTGCTATGCTGAGTAGCTACTACCTTTGTTAGCTCCAGCCCCCGTACCAGCTGAGGATGTGAGGGTAAGATTTTTCAGTTCTTTACTTTCCATGAAGTAGCCCCCAAGTAATGTTTTACTGACTTTTTTGTCTTATCAGGACGGTGCTGCTGAGTTCGTGCCACCCCGTATGTCCATCCACTATCAGGGGATGTACGGGCCGATTGAGGAGATGATTTCTCCAGCTCCCGAGGGTGAGCGCTTCGTAGAGCGGTCGATTCCTCGCCACCAGAGTAAGCCTAGTTACCCACAATTTTTTTGTTTTTGTCCATATATCATGCATGTTTACTGACTTATTTCTCTGATAGTTTTCACGTGAGGTGGTTTCGGCGATGGCACGATGTATAGATGCCTTCCGGAGCCAGCTCGTCCGGATGAGGAATGCGGCCACTTGCCGTCGGGATGACGTCACCCGAGAGGTAGCCTTTCTTTATATATTTCCTTGCATTACCGCTTCAATTTTGCCTTGTTTCTGATTTAATTCTTTTTGCAGGGTCAGCCTATCGCTTCTCACACCCGCGCGAGACCTGAGGGGCGGAGGGATCCGGCGAGGTCCAGCTCGAGACGTCGTCGTACTTCGTTAGGGGGTAGAGGTGGTCGCTCCGAGGCTTCCCGTGCTGACGTTGCAGAGGGCTCGGGATCTTCTTCTGAGGGTGCTCATGCCGCACCGGTAGGAGAGGCTACCTCGGCTTTCAGAGGTGGCGGGATGTACGAGGTAAGCTCGTCATCGCAGCAGCCTCCGCAGCCTCAGCCTCAGGTTGATCCTGGGTGGAGTGGTCTTATATTGAGTCTTCCTCCTCCCACGGAGACTGGAGCTGGAGCTAGAGATGGTGGAGTGGTCCTATATTGAGTCCTCCAGCGTCGTAGTTTGTTCCTATGTATATTTTATTTTGACTTTTTTATAGAACTTTGCCTTAGACTCATTATTTGTAGACACATTTTGTATATTTATGCTATTATGAATTTATTTTGTTTGTTATTATTATGTGTATGTTAGTGTGTGAAGTGTGACAAACAATTTTGCGCAAAAATTCCGTCATTTTTATTATTTGATGGAGGGTATCCGACTCTCTCCCCCAAAAGAAAAAATAAAAAAGGAAAAAAGCCAAATGAAATGTCGGGTGTTTGGAATTTAAATAAAGTCCAAAAGAAAGAATAATATAATAAAAAAATAATAGCTATTTTAATTAATTAAGAAAAAGGATAAAAAAGAAGATGCTTAGGAAAGATAATCGGAGCCATAAAGTCATTAGTCGACTCGGGTTTAGTATTAAAAACACAGGTTAATCACGCGCCTGCTGTGACAACTTGGCGCCAGCTGGCGCCACTATATGGCGCGTGGCGCCAAGCGCTACACTTAGCGTGTGGCGCCAAGCGTTGGCGGCTGGCGCCAATTACGGGATTTGGACGCCAATTGACGCTGATGTCGTATTTCATTCTGATTAAAACTTCTCGCAATTTGTGCATAAATAGCCCCCTGCCCAGCCGATTCTTCTCATAATTCCAGCGAATTAAAATATTCTTTGCTTTAGAAATATTAACTATGTCTTTAGTCACCAAAACCTTCACCCAATATACTCATGAATGGTGTCGATCTCTTAATGCTAGGGAGAGAAAAGAATTAGATTTGTGTCACTTGGGGGGAATTTATGGCATCAAAGGGGTAGATCTTGACTTAGATTTCATACATACCGCTCTAGAATTTTGGAATATCGATACTCATTACTTCAGAATAGGGTATGATGAGATTAGCCCTTTGCAGGAGGAATTTGGTGCTATATTAGGCTTCCCTGCAGTAGACCTTATAGCAATTCCTAGAGTAGGTGCATATTATTATAAGGATTTTGAGCGCTTCTTTAATTTAAAAGAAAGGGATTTATCAAAAATAGTAGATGGCAACATAGTTAATTTGAAAGAATTTGCATGCCATTATTTTGATAAACCTCTTTCTGAATCTTTTCATATATATAGAAGAAGGGCGTTCCTATTTTGCATGCTTAATCAATTTTTTCTTAGTAGTGGTAAAAATAATGAAGGCCAATCAATTATAACCACTATTTTAGAACAAATTGAATCAGGGAGAAATCCAATGCCATTGATAGTTGGAGAGACTATGATTAGTCTTGATGAACTGAAAAGGGACCCAAAAGCACCTTTTCGCGGTTCTCCAATTTTATTACAGGTAGAAAAATAATATTTTTAATTACAGAAATCAAAAAATATATTTTTGTATTGTAATAATAATTTATTTGCATTGCAATTTTTTTTACAGATGTGGCTAATGGAGAGGTTAGGATTAATTAGCCCTCCGGACGATATTGAGAAGTATACTCCCAATTGCTTCGTGAGAAGGAAGAAGCGCATCCCTAAAATTGGGCGCCACGAGTGGAGAAAAGTCTTCGAATCACGTGATTTTGCTATCAGGTGGGTCGTCCCATGGTGGAAAATAGAAAGGATGGTTGGTGTTAACAAGCAACATTTCTGCCGTCTTCCAAGCTTGTCTCGTGTAACTTATTATTACCCCTGCAGGGTAAAAAGACAATACGGCTTGCTTCAGAATATTCCTTCCGGGGATCTTCGTCCTCCCTATGAGTACCCTGTATCTCAAGAAGTAGATAGATTTGATGCTTATTGGAGCGCTAGACCTTTATGGGAAGTAATTACCCAAAAGGTTCCTCCTTCTTTGCCCAATGATGTAAAGAAGTGGTTACTGAAGAAGTCTTCAAAGGATCAGGGTAGAACTGATGTGAAGAATCGTCTAGGTGACAGGGTGATTCCCGCCAAGGAACGCTTAGGTGCAAGAATTGAATTCAAAACACCTGCAATGCCTAGGAAGAAAGGTGCTACCAAAGATAAAGGGAAAAGGAAAGCTAACACCACAGATAAAAAGGCTTGGGTGGAAAAGAAGCTGGAGTGTTAGCTGAAGGGGAGACCATCTACTCCAAAATTGAATGTAGGTCCTCTAAAGGATGCCTACTAGCTAAAGTTATGGATGAGGAGGAGGAATCAGACAAAAATTGGAAAAGGGCTAGAAAGGAAAAGAAAGATTAGGAGCATTGCTTAGCTTTAAATTTATTAGACTTAGATTATTATTTTTATTTAAAGTTAATTTATTTCAGCTTTATTTAAATTCCATCAATAATGTTATTTTATTTTATTAATGACATTTGAGCTTTCAATTAAATTATTTACTTTAAATTTATTTTATTAAAGCAATGAAAATCGAAAAAAAATTAATTTTCCAGAAATTCTTCGAGTACCGAAGTCGAAAATTTTCCGAAAAACACCGAACTTCGCCCAGAATTTATTTCCATATTGGTGCTGCTTATTTGCAATTGGCGCCTGTCATTGAAGTCTGGCGCCAGGCGCCAATATCATCGACTGGCGCTGATGATTGTTGGCTGGCGCCAGGTTCTTCTCTGTGACGCCGATGATTCGCCGATCTTCTGTTAAATTTTTACTTAATTCTGGAACGCGGGGATGTCGAAGAATAAAGTGGTCGCACCCGTAAAGGGTTGCCTACGTATCCTTTCTTAAGGAATCAGGCCGAACGTAGCTCTCTTGAGTATCCTACTCAAGTAATTATGGGTAGTATTTCTTAAGTTGGTCAAGATTTGTCATGTTTGAGAATCCATTGCCATCCATATCAGTTAATTTTGCTGCACCTCCTGACAGGATTGTTTTGACAATGTAGGGTCCAGACCAATTAGGTCTAAATTTACCCCTTGGATCTAAAACATTTTTCCTTAATGCTTTTAACACCAAGTCTCCTACTTTGATATTTCTTATCTTGACCTTCTTATTAAAATGCCTAGCCATACGAGTCTGGTAACACTGAGTGTGATGTAGAGCTTCTAGTCGTTTCTCATCGAGTAGAATCAATTCTTCATATCTTGCCCTAGTCCATTCAACTTCATCGAGTTTACTCTCCAACGTAATGCGTAGAGATGGTATTTCTAGTTCGACAGGTTGTACGGCATCCATTCCATATACCAAGGAAAATGGCGTATTTCCTGTTGATATACGGATTGACGTGCGATATCCCCACAATGCGAAGTGAAGCTTGTCAGGCCAATCCTTATAATTCTCCGTCATTTTCTCGATGATAGTCTTTAAATTTTTATTAGCTGCCTCGACTGCTCCATTTGCTTGAGGTCTATAAGGGGAAGAATGATGATGTTGAATGCCATATTTTTGTAGCAACTCTTCATATTCGGCCTGAAAGTGAGTTCCATTGTCACTTATCATTTCATGTGGGACTCCGTATCGACAAATAATATTTCTCTCGATAAAGAGTGCTACATGTTTTGCAGTGAGTTTAGCGTACGATTGCGCTTCGACCCACTTTGTGAAGTAGTCGATTGCTACTAGGATAAATTCGTGGCCTCCTGTTCCTGGGGGAGTGATTTTTCCAATGATGTCGATTCCCCATGTAGAGAATGGCCATGGCGATGTGTAGGTGTAGAGCAAAGATGGAGGAACATGTTGTAAATTGGCATAAATTTGGCACTTAGGGCATCTTTTTACGTATTGATGGCAATCCCTATTCATTGTAGTCCAATAATATCCTTCTCGCATTATTTTCTGGACTAACATTTTGCCATTTATATGTGTTCCACAGATTCCTTCGTAGACTATTCTCATTGCTCTTTGTGCATCCTTCTTTCCTACACATAGGAGAGCTCGACCTTTAGGTACCCTTTTATGCAGCTCGTTGTCTATGAGTACATATTGAGAAGCCAAAAGCCTTCATGCTCGTTTTGCTCTTTTGTCAGCATGAGGAGGGTATTCTCCATTGGTGACATAATTGAGTATGTCCGTGTACCATGGTTCTTCTTCTTCTTCTTCTTCTTCGCCTGGGACTACTTCGTCATCTTCTATGGCCTGGATGTATGTTGGTTTGTGCCTTTTTTCAATAGTTAGAGGCATTTGCTCGATTTCCGTGGGAATCCTAACCATTGAGGCTAATCTTGCCAAGGCATCAGCAAATTGATTTTCTTCTCTAGGTAGATATGTGTATTCTACCTTCTCTAACTGATCGGTAAGAGTTTCCAAATAGGTTTGGTAAGGGGCTAGACTTTCGCTCCTTACTTTCCACCTCTTAGATATCTGATTGATGATCAAAGAAGAGTCTCCGAATATCCTTAACTTCCTTACTCCCAATGCCAAAGCTGTTTCAAGGCCTACCACGCATGCTTCATATTCAGCGGCATTGTTGGTAACGTCGAAATCAAGCTTTATGGAGATTGGAACATGCTCCTCTTTAGGTGATAATAGTAGTACTCCAACGCCACATCCCTTTTGGTTTGAGGCTCCGTCGAAATACAAGGTCCAAGTATCATCTTCAGTAACCATTAGGTCTTCATCTGGAAATTCATTGTCTTGCATTGGCGTCGAGTCTTCTATTGGAAAATCTGCTAGAAAGTCTGACACCACGGATCCTTTGATAGCTTTTTGTGGCATAAATCTAACATCAAACTGGGCTAGATTGACTATCCATCTTGATATGCGTTCATTGAGTGTAGATTTCTCGAATAGGTACTTGAGTGGATCTAATCGGGAGACTACGAAGACGGTGTGCACTAGCATGTAATGTCTTAACTTAGTTGTGGCCCACACCAAGGCGAGGCACAATTTCTCAAGCGGTGTGTAGCGTGCTTCGTATTCGAGCATCTTTTTGCTTAAATAGTAAATTGCGTTCTCTTTGCCTTCTACCTCTTGTGCTAGCATAGCTCCCATTGTCTCTTTGGTAACCGTCAAATATAACCTAAGAGGTATTCCGGGGAGTGCTGGTGCTAATACGGGGGAATTTGAGAGATAGGCTTTGATCTTTTCAAAGGCTTTTTGACACTCGTCATCCCATATTACTGGTACATTCTTCTTGAGTTTTTTGAAGATTGGTTCACATATCGTCGTCAGTTTTGATATGAACCTACTTATGTATTGCAACCGGCCAATAAATCCTCGAATCTATTTCTCGGTCTTGGGCGGTGGCATGGACATGATTGCTTTGATCTTGGTTGGGTCTACCTCTATTCCTCTAGAGCTTATGACGTAACCCAAGAGCTTGCCTGAAGTGACTCCAAAAGCACACTTAGATGGATTCAACCTCATATTATATTTTCTTAGCCTTTTGAAAAATTTCCTTAAGGCTACTTGATGGCCTGGATGGTCTTTTGATTTTACAATCATGTCGTCGACATATACTGACTTCTTTGTGCATCATGTCATGGAGTAAGGCAGTTGCTGCACGTTGGTAAGTAGCACCCGCGTTTTTCAACCCGAATGGCATTACCGTGTAGCAGTAAGTGCCCCATGGTGTTATAAAGATTGTTTTCTCCATGTCTTCTTCTGCCATGAGAATCTGGTTGTAACCTGCGTATCCATCCATAAAAGAAAGAAGCGCGTGATTTGTCGTGTTATCTACCAGAATATCGATGTGTGGCAAAGGGAAGTCGTCCTTTGGACTTGCCTTATTTAGATCTCGATAGTCGACACACATCCTTACCCTTCCGTCTTTCTTCGGAACTGGGAAAACGTTGGCGACCCATTCGGGGTATTTGGATACCTTGATGAAACCTGCGGTTATCTGTTTTTGAACTTCTTCTTTTATTTTAAGTGCTACGTCGGGTTTCATTCGACGTAACTTTTGTTTTACAGGTTTCATTCCTGGAATTAGTGGTTTGGTGTGTTGAGCTATTTCTCTATTAATGCCTGGCATGTCTTCATATGACCAAGCAAATACATCGATAAATTCTTTAAGTAAGTTAATTAAATCGGTTCTTTCTTGCTTATTCAATGTTAATCCGATTTTAACTTCTCTTTTTATGAGTTGAATCATTTGAGATATCAACTATTTCAGTTTCTTCAATTACCGGTGTTTTCTTTTCGAGTGTTTCCATTGCTTTAATAATTTCTTTGTCTTTTTCATCGTTAGCTAAGCAATGCTCGTCATCTTGGGTTAGGGAAGAACACAAGAAGTAAGGAGAATGAGAAATATTATTATACTCTAATATCATTACATCAAAGAGTGATATGTCCTCAGGGACTGGATCCCTAACTATCCTAGGAGAAGAAATAAGAGGGGAAGGTGGCTTAGAAAACTCTAGAGGGAGAGACTCCGACTCAGACTCTGACTCAGACGACTCCTCAAACATCGGTCCCTGTCCTGTCGTGATTGATATCTTTCTTCCGCTTGGAGTAGTTACCTTGATAGTCTTGCGCCACCCTTGTAGTGATCCTTCAGCTGGAGTAATTAGCTTCGAGGGGTCGAAGCTTTCACTTTGTAGGACTGTTTGAATGGGCAAGGAGTTATCTTCTTCATAAATTGGCTCATTCTTTTCTCGCCCAAACAGTAATCCCATGACGTTAAAGTCAAAGCATATGAGTGCTTTCTCCTTGTGGGCAGGAGTTGGGATTTCCCCAGTGAAGTCGCCAAAAACTATAGGGAATAATTTCAAGCCGTTAAATCCCACTAGCTTGAACCCCACTGTGATCATACACTAAAGTACGGTGGCGTCCAAAAGGGAAGAAGATAGAGCAAAAAAGTCGCCAACAAGTTTTTAGGAACTTGTAAACCGTTCACGAGGTGAAGGTTACACCCCTTAACGATCCAAGAGATCGTCAACTCCATAAAGTCATGAACCAAATAAGGGTTCGGGGATGAAGGTACAAATCCAACCTAAAAGAGATTGAACCTGCCCTAATAATAGGCCTCTACTTTATTCTGATCGTATTCATGTGCGCTTTTTAATTAACATGCAATCAATAGGATTAACCCTAAATCTATTTATCTACGTTGGTTGAATATTAATGCACAAATAAACTATTATTGGCGATCACTTGAATTATAATCACATTAACCCTAACAAGATTATTAATTATCTTATTAAGCATGATTACAAGTACAAATTCCCTTTAAACATGCAATAAAAGGCGTAATCAAGCAATAAAAATAAATATCAAGCAACATGATTATAATATCATGAATAAAATTATGATCATAACAATAATAATCATAAATAAAATAATCATCATCGAAATAATAATAATAATAATAACTAAATTATAATCATAATCATCATAAATTATAACAATTATAATCATAATCATTTTCATGTTAATATTAAAGCATAATAATAATAGCAAGATCCTAGGCATGATACTAACAAGATTAATAACAAACCCTAGCATGTCACTAAGCAATAAAAATCAAATCTTTAACCCTAACATGATACTAACAATCATAAATATTAGGAAGAGAATAAAAGGCATCATAACAATCATATTTAAAATTAAAATTACCCTAGACATGATACTAGGAATATCATAATAACAATATAAACATGATTTCTACATCAATAAACCATTAAAGTACTTACTTGGATGCCTCGTACCTCTTTCTAATAACAAAATACACACGTTAGTAACTTCAAGGAAAATAATAAAACAAAACAATTAAATTAAATAATTGAAAGAGATATTTGGGACCAAACCCTCAGAAATTAAACCTTTCACGTCTAGGGCGAAGGCAACTTCGAATATGGCTAGGTGTTTCTAGATCTTGTGAATGCGGAATTTTGTATGAAAAACAAAGTTTTGAGAAAAAAAGAAAGAATTGATGAATGCTAATTAAAACTGATTGTAGATGAATGTAGATGAGAATTGATGATGAATGAATCAATGATTGCGAATGAAAACTGATTGTAGGTGAATGAATGAAGAAAACGGAGTTTTTTAATACGATATTTATAGAGAAAATCAGTCAAAAAGATAAATTAAACAAAACAGAGTCTGACGCACAAAAAACAGAGCTGGCGCCAACCCTGGCTAGCTGGCGCCAGACACCAACCCTAGCGCCAGGCCTGGTTCCAGGCGCCAAGGCCTGGGGTTAGGCGCCAAGCCTAATTTTAACGCGTTTTTGAAATTCAGATAAGTTTGCCGTACTGGAGGATAAAATCATATAATTTCCTTGAAAAATGCTATTTGATTTTGATTAAAACTCTGAAAAATCAACAAAAGTCAATTTATCAATGCTAATTGAATTAGGAATGAAAAGAACCTTCTAGAAGAATCTAGAAGACTAAAACCATTCCTAATTGCATTAGGAATGATAAATCATATTAGGCCCTCCCCTAGATCATTGGGCCGTATATAAAGCTCAAACCGGGCCCAGTTTGGTAAATTGGCCATAACTTCCTCAATATTCATCGGAATTGGGCTCATAATATATCGTTGGAAAGGTCTTTGCAAACCCCATCCAACTACACTACTATTGGACCCATATCATGTACCAAACAAACTGGATTGACTGTTTTCTTAAAATAAGTTTTCAAAAACAGAGAGAAGAGAAAAGAAATAAAAATTATCCGCAACACTAGACTTTCCACACTTTCACTTCATTCGATTATGATTCGACGCGAAAGGTACTCATCACCGGGTTTGGTTTTGGGGAGACACAAATGGGTGTCTACAATGGTGGTTCGTTGCTCGCTCTTCTCCGTAGAAGGTCAATTGAAGGGTTCAATTGCAACTAACTAACATTAGTGAAGGTCTTAATCTGTGCCCGTGGACTAAGTAGAGGAATCACACTTGAGGTTCTTTATCTCCCATTGTTCTTGCTCGATCGCACGTGGAATCACACTTCAAAGGTACGATTATATGTTCTTTATGTGTTATGCATTAGATCTTGGAATTAGGTACTGTATGAATATGATTCATGTTTTTCCGCTGCGTAGTACCTATAAACTCCTACAGCTACAACACAATAAGCAAAAAGATTATCTTGTCAGGCATACAAATAAGTGCAGGAACTTCTATACAGATTTCAAAAGACTAAAAAAATATAAACTAGCTTTTATTAATGGGAAGCCAAGTTTACGGTACTAAAACACTTTCGAAAACAAACGAGGAAGGACAGTGTTAGTTGAGACGATTAATACAAGAGGGGGGGGTGAATTGTATAGAGTTCCTAATGACTACTTTTTGCGGATAAATAAACAATGCGTATAGGAACTTAAGCAAACACACAGATTTTACGAGGAAACCTTCCAGGGCCCAACTGGAAGTAAAACCTCGACCCTACCTTAGGGATTTCAAACACAAAATACTTCACTATAATAGGGCAAACACCAAGTTACAACCTATTAGACACAGACCTTTATTTCACAAGTTCCTCACTGGACTTGTTACTTGATAGGACCCTATACTACCCAATCTAAGCACCACACTTAGATTCACTCGTACCACCAAAGTACTACTCGTACTACCAAAGTACAAAACACTCGTACTACCCCAGTACAAAACTCACAGCCTCACCAAGAAGTTTACACAAAACTGTATATAACACAAACTATAAAATCACCCAAATAACCCAACCAATACAAATATAAGACGCCTATTATGATAGGTAAGCAATGCACGAAATCAGAAACTAATATGATAAGTTAAAATCTTGGTAAACTTACTCGTTTAAAGCACTGTGATTTCTCCACGCATAAACTCACAAAAACCTAAATCATTTTTGCTCTCTACTATTTATACAAATAACACTTGTATAGAAAGTAGGTTTTCTAAAAAGATAAATATGTTAACTTAACTTATCTTTATTAAACACGGTTTTAGTAAATCAAGTAGAATAAAATCTTTTCCGAAAATAAGTATAAAAGATATTTATAAAGAAAACTTATCTTTCTTAATAAACCGACTTTAGAGAAAAATAATCTTTTTAGAAAATCTTTTCCTAAAATCTATCTTTTATTATTTTCCATATTTATTTTATTTACCAAGCAAGCTTATCACGTTTCTAATAAATTTCGTGCACTAACCTACTTACCATATTAACAATAATTTCTAAGAATAAAACTTTAACAATTATTGCTGCGCCGCACTCTGATCAGATGAATTACTTGGGCTCCAAGCATATCAAGTTCCACCAAAGAACTTAACTGCTAGTCTTCAAGTTCCTGTTAGGGAACGTTCCTGTTAGGAAACTTAGTTCTTGTTAGAGAACTCTTCCTCTGATTTATTTAACTTCTTCAATAAAGATCTTCTTCATGTCTTCTTAGATTCAGATGGTTCTTCAATCACCAAGATTATTCTGCACCTTACTAATCACACACTAGATAATCTTTATTAGATGAGTTTGCTTTTAGTTTAAGTTCCTCATCATCAAAACCTTTTTGCTTCAACAGACAGGGTTGTGTGAGGTCGGAGGAGTTCCTAAACCGATGTCAAACTTAGCAATCCTAGCGTGAATAGCACACAATATATAGTAGCCACAGAAGGTAGTGCATGTTAATCTAGCAATTGGAGTATACTAATCAACCAATAACATAATTAACTTCATTGTACTTATATTCCATTCATCTTTATAACCACTCGGGAGCTAGCAACCAGTGCGTAGAAGAGTCTTAAAAAGGTCAAGATGTGTATTAACCCCTAGTCAAAGTAAAGTCCATTTTGGAGTCACCAACCCCAGCTGCACGCACACAGCATAGTTACGTTGGGGAAAGAATTTTAAGGCAGCAGTAGTAATAATGTAATGAAGCAATAGCAAGTAATGAAGTAATAAAGGAAGTGTTTCATGTTCCGTGTGTTTTCGACAGAATTCAATGAGCAGTGTTCCCCCTTCAAACTACCTTATGATGCTCCAGTGGTTCAGACAGTAATCAAATATCCAATAAACATGTTTCTGCCTCTACCCCCCTCTCATCTCTTCTCTGAGTTTCCTACTTTCTCTGCACCAGCTAATTACACTATATTTTTCTTGTCTTCCAGCTTTGCAGAAGAGTTTATAGTAATCCAGATGACCAGTAACCCTGTCCTCTGATCCCTAGCTATAACTGTATCTAAATCAAGATTTAACTGTTTCTTTTTAAGAGTTCTGAGGTGACAATAGAAAACCTCATTCAGGAAAGGCGAAGCCCTTTAATCTATAGCTGATTGTTGTAAGAGTTTTACATGATGCTGAAATAAGTAACAGAGATCGAAAAGATGGAAAGTTTCACATAAGAGCAATACTGAAAAGTAGTCCAGTGCCATAACATGGGTGACATATTGGAGGAAGAAGAAATCAGCCAAAATGTAACATACTGGCTCGACATGCATAGAATTTTTTCCTCAATGAACAACACTTTATGTACATTAGAGAGTAGTCAGTCACGTAGCGGTCAATTCAGTAACTACAATAAGCAAATGCAAACAATCTCAAGTCACACGCCTAGTTGACGATGATATATAGTCAATATTACACCTCCAGTCTTGCCTAAAGCTATTATCACAAAAGTACTAATTGACTTGATTGTGAACAAGACACAAAGTATGTTCATCATAATTGACCACAGCTAGCTTCACATGTAGCTCCACACAGTCCCAAGTGCATGCCCATGGTCGTAACTCAGGCCCCTCCTTAGTCCTTATACAAATGCAACCGCCACAATATGATTCACCAATTAGGCATGCAGTGGATTGGTTTAGGAACATCATCAATATTCATCAGTAGAGCATTGTGTACATTTCAGCACATTTTTCCCAGGGTTCAGTGAGTCTAACAAACCCAAAACTCATCTTCTCTGTAAAAGATGGGCTGACATATTGACTATATGGACTCTCTATCAAAACATTCAACGGGCATGATCATTCACCATTCAAAATTGATTTCATAAAATGTTAAAAAGACTTCGGATAACTTGCAGCTTGTAGAACATTTTACAGACAAAAATTATGCCAGAGGCAAATCATCTTTAACCAGTTAAACTATTCACAAGTAACAAAAAGCAGCAAATGCATCAAATTCCAGAATAAGGCATCCTTCGATTCTCTTCGAAATGTGTCTCATACTAAATTCAATCCAATGAAGATATATGGTTATGCTCCAACCGATCCAGCATAAAATATCAGTTTCATCCCTGTAATGCTTTACATAAAAGGATGTGTCCTCATATCTTGCTCACTGATAAAAGTCATGTCCTCAATCTCTTTTTTTACATGTCTTTGCCTTCGCTTCCAAGTACCAACTCTAAACAAAAAGACAGGAACAAATTTCAGTATCTATTTCAATTCCCACCCCCAAGGCCCTAC
Source organism: Chenopodium album (assembly GCF_948465745.1). Classification (NCBI taxonomy): domain Eukaryota; kingdom Viridiplantae; phylum Streptophyta; class Magnoliopsida; order Caryophyllales; family Amaranthaceae; genus Chenopodium; species Chenopodium album. The sequence continues at coordinate 13,394,433 of NC_137842.1, read as the reverse complement.
TTCATGTTTATACAATCAACAATTATAACTTTTTGCTAAATATGATCTTTAATACTCTTAGCTACATCAATCCCTTAATACACATATCCCCCTCTAGAACCTAATTTCTCCAAATTTATGCATATTGTAGAGTCTAGGCATTCATTGTTCTCCATAATTATGATCTTTTCGATAAATATGAACCTGAATCCAATCTAACCCTCCAAAGAGAAATCACTTTACCATGCTAAGACTCAAGCTTATGAAGTCTTAAATGCCAATGTATACATTCAAACATCTCAAAGCAGAAAAGAGGATGCAATACCAAATTTATGGTAGCAAGAATGGTATATAAAGTTAAAAATCTTAAAACCCCCAACACATGAAGTTTCACCACATAAGGCGTCTCATTCACGCACTCATTTCTAGACAAAAAACATTTGACGGCCAACCTTAAAGCCTTCTATTTGCACTTTACAGAGGTCTAGCCTTGGTAAAGTCCATCTTTCTATTTGGATCTTTTGACTTTGAGCTTGGTAAAGAAGGTTGATATGAGAGGTAAGGTAAGAACCTCAACATATGCTAGTAATAAAATCACTTTAAATTTCATTATCTCAATCTTGAGAAATGTAAAAGTATTATAATGGAAGAATTACCTGTTGTCAATATAATTATGACATGCCAATATCTGATGGATAACTGCCCAATATTCTCAGCGATGAAGCAAACTCCTGTTAAAAAAGAGCAACAACCATTTAAATGAAATACACATGCGCACACACACGAAATTAGTAAACAGAGATCTTTCTCCCATATTCCCCAAAAGAACTACCTCAATATTTCTGACAGCATTCTGAGCAGCTTTATCTTCCATTGATGCTTCAAAATCCAAATAGAAAAGATAGTTGAAGCACCTGAAAAAGTATAGAAGGAGAAAAAAAGGGGTGGGGGGCAAAAACAACGATCTTCAGCTTGATGATTTTGAAGGTACCGCAGTATGTGAAACATGTGCTTAGTAAAAGGCAATGTTACTGTACATACTTTAGTGATCCATTTTTGCTAGCTCGATTTGGACGACTTTCAATCTGGTTGAAAGATTAATGCAAATTACCGTGTTAAAACATAACTATAGCTCAAGTAATGGTAGTCAGTAGTTGAGATACATTGGTAAATGGGAAAACACACCTTTGTGAGGTTGATTTGCCTCAAAGAAAATGCAGCAAGTGCTTGAAATAGTGCTCCAGGACCCTCATCCAGTGCAAAAACAATACTTGTCTGACAGGCATATTCATCAAATCTCATACATATATAAACAAAATCATGCCTGAATTATGGTACATGTTACTTTTTATCATCTCTGATACCTTAAATGGTCGAACATCTGATGGAGTTATTGGCTCCCTTGCTAGCATCAAGAATCGAGTGATGTTATTAGAATAATCCTGTAGAAGAAATCAAGTGACAAATAGGTGTAGAGTTACTTAGGGTACTTTTCATTGAGGCTCATCCCAATTCAAAGCTTTAATATATTCACCTGAATGTTTTCAGCTAGTACATTTAGTCCGTAGATTTTTGCAGCTGTGGCACTAGCAACTGCACCTGCATCTTTGAGCTGCTGGTTTGCAATGTACTACAAATAAAACAATATATACCGCATCATAGTCACATTTTAAATGGTGTAAATGTTTAGTAAAAGTCACAATCAGGGTCATAGTATAAGCCATTAGGATGCACTAATTCAGTTAGATTGCTTGCCTAGCTGAGGCAGAGGCACCTATGCCTCATAACGATTAATTCACTGGAGTTGTCAACTTTGATGGCAATAAAACATTAGCTTTGCAGCTGTTATAAGGTTATTAATTCATTGGACTGAAAGTTTCACATACTTTAGGTGACAAAAAAGATACTTCCCATCTGTTGGACCTAGCTAAGGTGACCTTCCATCAGTCATCAAGTTAAAAAACTATAAATCAATATTCCATCCATTAAACAACCACCTTGTTCAACCCTTAATAAAAAAAAAAAGTTTTAAAAAACTATCGGACCAATTCTATCAGTTGGGTTGCTCTCACACTTTTCTCATTAATCAAACTAGTCTCACACTTTCCTCAATCATCACAAATAGTATATTTGATAATTACTGCGAAATAAAAGGAGTAAGGAAAAAGGACAAAAAATCTTAAACAAGCTAAAGCAAAAACTTACTTGTGCTGAACCAGCAGTGTCATCAGCAACTTCTCTAATTAAACCAAACTTGGTCAATGTATTCTCACATTGAGCAAGAGCCTACAAATTCAATTTTTTTGATTTAAATTGACGCAAATATCATATCTAAGAAAGACATGGATTAGTATAAGATCTAAATACCTGCGGATGGCTTAACACTCGTTTCAGGTCTTCAAGTTTTACACCATGATTGGCTAATAAGCAATGCCGAATAACAACTTTTATTTCACCAACTATATGAAGTTTATGCCGCAACATAAGATCATAATTCCTATGAATGCTACCCCCTAGAGAATTCTCAATAGGTAAAACAGCTCGATCAACAAGCCCCTTCTCAACAGCCTGTAGCCAAAAATGCAGACCTCAGGCAAATACATATGTTATGAGCTTATGGTTTTACACAATAAACTCTATGTCTTAAAACATGGAATATATAGAGAAATTAGTTTGCAACCCCCTTTTTTTGACCGTGTACAAATTAATTTGTTTTGACTAATTCTTGTTTATGCAGGACAAAAGCAATTTGTGACACCACCCAGTCTAGTAAGATGTAAAGTTGCAAATAATTGATAGATAAGCAGAGGTTTTCTTTCAAGTTTATTGCGATCAAAAGCATGCAGACAGCAACAAGAGGAAGTTTGGTTCCTATCAATCAATGCCGTCAATAGTAAAACTGCATTTGACTTGGAATGCTGGATATTGAAGTTGTAATCCATTGTTTATTCAGTTCTTCTGGTGCTTTAACAGCTAACCGGATAGCAGACTGGAACCGAATTAAGCTCTGAAATTCTAAAAACGGCAAAATACATACACCATAATTCCATACAAAGGAAAGACCAAAATAGTTATGTGAGTCATAATTTCTCAATAACTTTTTTTTTTTTTTGAAAGAAAATGCAAGCTAGTTCATTAATCAATAGACAAAACGTCCATAGTTACATAAACCAAAAGTTTTGAGAAATTAAATCTTTTCAATTTCTCCTTGGTGCCAACTGCCTAGTTTCTATAATCACTGTCTTCAAGCCCCCAGTCAAACTTTGCCAAATGAACAGGAGGTAGATTCTAAATATCATAGATACAAAGTCATTTATTAGATTAGTACCACTCTAACTTTGTTACATCATTTTTTAGAAATATATTTTGATTATGCATGACAGAATTTCAATCAATGCGAGCAAATTGAAGTATTGAACGTATATGACTGATAACAAGCTAAACTACTAAGTGCCTCGAAACATCACAAGATTGAACCGAAGTATAATAGATAAATAGGTACACACTCTTTCATCTCTAACATCAATATAACACTTGGCTGAACTTCTAAAGAGACTCCCAACATGGGTCAAATGTACACAACGACAACCCCAAAATTAACATAGACTTTCTTATTAACCCTTAACCCAATACACAACAACCATCTGCTGCTTCACAGTAGATAAGAAGTTGGTCAGTTTAGATATGAATTAGTCAATTAGAATTGTAATGATCTGACAATGAAATCATCTTATTCACCTATCTTAAATTTCTTTAAAGTCGCTAACTAAAAGTCTAAAACCCTCGTTTTCTAACTGATAAACGAAGGCATTATAGATTATTTTTACTTCCGGCTTCAATAGGGGAACGGGAAATTAACCTATAACTCAAGTAGTCAAGTTTAAAGCTCTAATCAGCTCTTAACATGTATGCAATTGTAAATGGTATTTAACGAATTGCCTCTCAAAAATGCCAAAATCATTGTTAAAAGATAATATAGACAATCATTCATTCATTAAACCAATAGTTTTAACAATGTACTTCGAAAACAGTCTCGAATTGCTCACAAGGTACAGCTTCACAATTTGGATACGCCCTCTCAGCAGCAAGCTGACTGTATGCACCAGGAACTCCCTGTAAATGCAAGTTCGATTCAAAAATTAATCAGAGACTTTATATCCGAAACACCTGTCAAAATTTCTTGATCAGGTAACTCCATTTTAATTTCTTGATGAAGCAACTCCATTATATATTTATACAGCATTCTTGTCGAAATCTCCCTATAAACTTAACAACATTCGAGTGAAAACCTCTTTAATTTTATTTTTTTATATTTTTTTAATAGAATTGTCAAAACTTTAATGTAAATTTTGACAACATTTTAGTCAAACTCCACAATTTTGGTAGCACAATTATATATTTATATTTATTCTACTCAGGAAGAGCCACAGATTAGATACTACAGTTCTTATTTCTCAGTGAAATAACTTCTCATTTAGATACCTGCGTTTCAAATTATTTGCAACAATTTGTAGTGTGAGTAGAAAATATCTAATCATTGCAAATAATTTACAACGGATGTAATATATTTTTTAAAAAATCTGAAAATCAGCAAACTTTTTCAAAATTTTGAAACCACATACTGGTATCTTATTTATTCTCCGAGGGTAAAGTGCAAATTAGATCCTACACGCGACAGCATGATTACCACAAGCCGGGAAAACATAAATTGAAATTGTACTATTAAAAGTAAGTAATGAAAGTGATAACTGAAAGTAGGCACATATAATTGGAAATGAGCACTAAAAAAAGGTAAGAAAGAAAGACCTGATAAGCAACACGAAGCAGAGGAAGTTGGGACGACGGATCAGCCATTGAATGTTCTGGGGTGGATGAAGATGGTGGGTGGGTGGGTGGGTGTGTGAATTGGGATTGTTAAGCAGACACACAAAAATGATTTATGACTGTATGAGTCTTACTTATAAAGGTAATCTGCACGGTTGGTTTGTACTCTGTAGCATGTGTAAATTACTGGATTACGACTGTGTCAGTCTTTTTCCCATCTGTTTGGGTGTCAGTTGTCGTTGAGGTTTTAAATTTTTCTAAATAATACTCCTCTATCTCCAGTTGATAGTCACTTATGCTATTTTTTTTGGCACCTAAAATATTAGTCACATTTATTTTTTTCAAGTCTATTAATATTATTTCTTTTACCAAAATTCTTTAACATTTGCAAAAATATTTGTGTAAATTTAACTTTTCAATGTATGTACTTTAATTACTTTCTCTCTCTACTTTTTTGCATACTCAATGTGAATTTACTTTTTCAATGTACTTTTTTTAATTTTCCTTGATTCCCGTGATTTTTCTTTAAAAGTGACTATCAATCGGGGACGGAGGGAGTAATGTTCCTTTATGTTATCTGATACTCACTTCGTATTTAAATAAGTGAAATATTTTGACTTTTTACATTATTTATCTAATATACTGTACTTTGAGTAATATTTGTGATTTTTATATTAGAATAAATCTATTCTTGTTATAATCATCTCAATTAATAATTTATTGTATTTATACTCCATTTTTATAATTTTTACTTATTGATAATTAAAGATATCCTTAGTAATAATGTAGTATTGGCATATGAGCATATGAGAAACGTTTCGAAACGTTTCAATTAGGGTGTGTTCTATTATCTGATTTTCACTTATCTTATCTTATCTCTTATTAGAACTTATCTGAACTTATCATACCTTATCAAAACTTATTTAAGTTAAATTTATACTTGGATAACTTTTATTAGAACTTAGAACTTATCTAAGCTTATTATACCTCAAGTAAATGAAAATAAGGTGAATAGAACTTATCTAAACTTAATATACTAATTACACCACTTATTTTTTTTTAGGAAGTTTCATAAGCATTACACCATATACATTTTAAAAAACAAAACATATGCGTTTACAGTGCAAATACCCAATATAGCCCTTACTTTTAACACTTAATTTTTTAATGTGTACTTTAAAAAAGTTGGTTAATAAGGTATAATTGTAGTATTTTACAGAAAATTTAGGTTAAATCGCTAACATTATGACATTGCTAACATCATCAGACTGCAAATGGTATATTGGTATTAGTAGTTTTTCCATAGGCAACTTATTTACAGTGTGAGTTAGAGAGTGGTTATCAAGATGATAAACTTGTGCAAAGTATACATTTTTTCAATACAAGTATGTAACGATTGTGGACTCATGGTTATAAGGAAAAAAAATATAATTATCTAGTGGCATTTTCATAAATAAATTACGGAATATAAATTTTTGTATGTGGCGCGGCAAGGGTTACTTGTAGGGTGTTACTGGTTTTGTCAGAGGTTACTTGTAAGTATTACTTGTATTCTGGGGTTACTTGTATGGGTGTTACTGGTTTTGGTCGGGGTTACTTATAGGGTGTTACTAGTTTTGTCAGGGGTTACTTGTAGGTGTTACTTGTATTCTGGGGTTACTTGTATGGGTGTTATTGGTTTTGGTCGGGGTTACTTGTAGGGTGTTACTGGTTTTGTCAGGTGTTACTTGTATTCTAGGGTTACTTGTATGGGTGTTACAGGTTTTGGTCGGGGTTACTTGTAGGGTGTTACTGGTTTTGTCAGGTGTTACTTGTATTCTAGGGTTACTTGTATGGGTGTTACAGGTTTTGGTCGGGGTTACTTGTAGGGTGTTACTGGTTTTGTCAGGTGTTACTTGTATTCTAGGGTTACTTGTATGACTGTTATTGGTTTTGATCAGGGGTTACTTGTAGGGTGTTACTGGTTTGGTATGAGATTTTGGTCTGGAGTTACTCAGAATACAAGTAACACATACAAGTAACCCCACGATACAAGTATCCAATACAAGTAACCTCATAATACAAGTAACACCATACAAGTAACTCATACAAGTAACCCCAGAATACAAGTAACCCTAAAATACAAGTAACCGTGCCGCACCATGTGACTTGCCGCACTGAAGAACCTCTGATTACGGAGATATAACTTTTTGTTAAATGGGCTTTCATAAGTGTAGATTTATTTTCAAAAAAATGTCATGCTGATTGATATTTTTTGTTGATTTAATTACAAATGCTATTCAATAAACGATTTTTGTTTATAAATTTGCTTGAAAAATACTTGCCAAAATGAAAATGCCAAGCTAATTTATTCTAACACAACGCCTCCGAGTCTTGGTCTCTCGGACCCTTGGTAATACTCCGTAGCTACACTTGTACACTGGCACAGTGAACTTCTTTTATTCCCTTCATTCCCTCACTCATTCGCAATTGTCGCAAGTTCCATTTCAAAGATGTTAGACGCCGTGTGTTCCAGATCATCGCAATTCCGCCTTCAAATTACGCCACCCAACCACCGCCACCACAACCACCGCTGCTCCCTCAATTTTCCGAGACGCCGTAATCTCATTGCTTCATCTCTTCCTCCTCCTTCTTCTAATTACATTTCTCAGGCTATTTTGTCCCAGAAGTTTCCTGATGGTTCTCCCTCCTCTGCCAACGACGCCGCTAACCCCCTTCCTAGTATGTCTTCCTTTTCAATTTTTCTGGTTTTTTTTAAAAAAAAATTTGTGATTTTTTTTTTGTGATTTTTTTTGTGATTTATTTATTTATTTATTTATTTCGGTTGTTCTTAATTTTGCTATATTTGATATTGCTGGTTAATTTATAGTTAGTTTTACATATTTACGTTGGTATTGCAGAGCCATTGACGTCCAGTGTTGCTTCAAAATCTGATGGGTCCTGTCTTCGTGTTGCCTACCAGGTATTCTGGGTTTTTGTTTTTAAATTTTTTTATTTTGGTATGTTTTGGAACAAGTGAATTAACAATATAATGACAATGAAATCGTTCCTAAGTGTAACTTGGTCGAAGATGTAGTTAGAGGCTTTAATATATTGACAATGTAATGACAATGAAATCGTGCCTTGGTTCATATGTGTTATTTGGTCAAATATTTATTAAGAGGCTTTAATGAATTAACAATGAAATCGTGCCCTGATTCGTAAGTGTTACTTGGTCAAAGATGTATTTAGACGCTTAAATGCATAGAGCATTGTTGTTATTAGTAGAGAATGGTAATGATCATGGACTGTAAAAGAACATACTTAGCTACTAGTGAGAGTAGTGACAAATTGACAATACAATTCCTTTCTATCAATGATTTGGATAATAAATTATTTTCTTTCAGATTTTTTTATATATATATTACATTATCACATGATGAATATACATGGGGTTGATTTTTTCTTTTCTCTCTTCAAAAAGAAGTCATTGACTGCGTTTTTTTTTTCCTGAGGTATTGGTGATGATTTGATGTTTTTGAGAGGTTGGTTATGATTCGATTGTGTTTTTGAGAAGTTGGTGATGATTTTATTGTATTTTGGAGAACTTTGATGATGAATTTATGTGGGAGAATGTTGGTATCTTTGTATATACTGGCACTTTATTGATTAGAGTTATATAGGCTGGAAACTAAACACTTCTTAAAGGTGGAAGCTGCCCTTGTTAAAGAGTTGCTTGTTTAGTGTGTATATTTTCCATGTTTTTAATAACTTTATCTATTCCCCGTTAGTGTGGCATGAAGTTGGGGAATATGGAGAAATTGGAGAGAGATTTGGTGGTGTGGAAAATGGACCCAAAGAGTTTTCATTGGGTGATGTAGGAAGAAGTTTGTCATCGCTAGTAAGATACGGATTGGGACCATCAAAATGTGATGCTAAGTGGTTAGGCTGATGGACCCAAAAGCTCTCTTGTGCTTTTAAAAGTGTAATTTGGAAGTCTATTATAGCTTATTTGCAAAATAAAAATTAGTTTGTTGTGGGTTTTAAGGTGAATGCTGGGTCTTGGATGGTGGTTAAACTTTAAAGGATTGATTTTCAAATCATATAATTAGTTGCATAGGATGTTTTTGTGGATTTCTTTGGGATGCTTATAAATTGCTTGTCTTCCCATATCCTTTTCTGCACTTATTAAGGCTTAATTGTGAATGCCCTGATTGGATTTCCATAGTGGAAGTGTACTTAAAGATGTTGATTTGATATTTTGGTTTTAGGACAAGACATGTGCTAAAAGTACCACTTTCTTACTTGAAGTGAGTTGTGAAAATATCTACTTCTAAATTTTATAGGAAATTGCTGCCAAAACACTCCTCCAAAAGCATTTTATGTACAAGTATATATTTTGTATTAGAAAGCTTCTTTGCGCCAAGCTTTTGGAACGGTTTTGAGGTTGTATCTTTGGTGTCAACTCATTTGTCACGTATCTAAGATTACCGCTGTTAGTCAGGTTTCTGGAATAATTTAACTTTTTAGGACACATAGTTAGACTTGAGCTATTCAGCTCCATGCATCAATATAATGGACTTCATGGCCAATTGATTACAGGCTATGTTACTCGGACTCTTCATTTCACCTCACTTACCCGTGTCGGAACCTCGACACTCGCACATGAGTGGGACACTTGGACACTTCATTTTAGTTAAAAATCATTGATTTTTTTTTTTAAAAAAATAGCCGGGTCGGACACTTGGACACGTATCAATGTCGGACATGGGTACCCGAGTCCAAGTAACATAGATTACAAAGCTCCTCAACACCTTTATTTACTCTGGGTATCAAAATCAATACCCACTATTCATTAATAAATGATCACATTTTATCAACTAGGAAACTAATTTAAATTGATATACCACCTGAACAAACAGCTCCTACGTAGATTGGATTACTCATGTAGTCATTTTAATCCATTTCTTCAAAATCAACATTACTAATTTACTATGCAAGAAAAGCCATGCCCAAAGCTCTTAATTCTAATTCAACATGTAATAATGGGTAAGTTGAATGCTCTCGCATCAGTGGGGATTTTGTATTTAGCCATGTGTTAAACGTCTATACTGGTTTATCACTGTATTTGAATGCCATGAAGCTGGATATTGGAGGACTGGTTGAAGATGACATTTAAGTAGACACACTGCTTGACTTTTACCTCTTTCAATTGTGTAATGATGAAATAACCGGGTGCACAAAGCTAAACTTTAGGGCTTGTTTAACATTGTTTTTTGTTTTCAGTTTTTAGTTTTTTTTTTAAAACAAAAAACCAAAAAAGGAAACAAGAAAAAGGTGTTTTCACTTTTCTGTTGCCAATTTTCAATATTATCATGATTTTTAATGTGTTTGTCTAATTTTTGTTCTATTATATGACATATATCATATGAGTTTGAAAACCAAAAAACAGAAAACCACAACGATGCCAAACGAACCCTAATAAATAGGTGTTTTTTTTTTTTCTCTTCTCCTGATGATGTAATTTTTTAAATATTTATAATCTTCTACTTGTTGCTTCAAAAAAAAAAAAAAAAACTTCCACTTGAGTTTATCAATGCATAGCTTTTATATGAGTTTTTGGATAATTTCTTGTTTATCACTTTTGTCTCTGTACATAATATGTCATAGCAAGAAATTACATTTGTACTGATTTGGTGGGCTTCTGCAACTGTAGGGGGTTAATGGTGCATATAGTGAGCTGGCTGCGGAGACTGCTTATCCAAATTGTGAAGCAGTTCCTTGTGATCAATTTGACACAGCTTTTGAAGTGAGTCTTTTGCCTCATTGATTCTGAAATAATTACATGCTATATTGCTTTGTTATTGAAAATGAACCAGGGTTTATGTTACTACGAAGTACATTCATGCTGTTTTATTTAAATATAAAGAGGGAATTCTTAGTTGTATGTACTTTGAATATATGCATCTGTGTCTCCATAAATCCTTCGCTTTATGTTGAAGTGCTCATTATATGCATGGGAAATACTCTTGTACATCACAAAGAACCTCCAAGTAGGATGCCAATGCTGTTTGAATATATTAACTCACCATTGGAATCTATCAATAGGGACTATTGTTGGTGAGATGAGTAAAGTGGGTTTAGTCTTAGCTAGGGTCATACAGTAATAAAGTATAGAACACCTAGATTTGTCCTAGTTTGGTGCTTTCATGTTTTACTTTTCTCTTTGATGTCCTTCTTGCTGCTTCAAGTATGATATGCCTTGAAATTAGAAAGGTTAGGGGTTGAGTAGATAGACTGATTTTCAAGAGTGCCATGTTCTATCCTCTGTTCCTAAATTGGGATTCAATAGTTGGCAATTATTTATTTATTTATTTTTTTTTTTTTTGGTCAAGGTTAAATTTTACGGTTTTTGATGAAAGAATAGAAAATCATGATTTGTTTGTTATTACTGTTCCCTTACACTTCAACGAGTTCAACTTGTGCTGTGCTGTTACTAATTGGATTTAAGGCATAACTTTATAGTGTTTATGGGTTTCAACAAACTGTCTTTTTTTAATGACTTGCATCCTTTGCTGCAGGCTCTTGAGCGCTGGCTTGTTGATCGAGCAGTTTTACCTATTGAGAATTCTCTTGGGGGTAGCATCCACAGAAATTATGATCTTTTGCTGAGGCACAGGTTGCATATAGTGGGAGAGGTGAAGCTTCCAATTCGGCATTGCTTGTTGGCGAACCCTGGTGTCAAGATTGACGAATTGAAAAGGGTGTTAAGCCATCCCCAGGTATTTCCCAATACAAATGTGAGGTATCTTAGTTTATGATATGTGGCTGAATTTTAAAAGAAATTTATGTAGGCTCTTGCTCAGTGCGAGCACACATTAGCTAAGTTTGGAGTGACCAGAGAAGCTGTGGATGATACTGCTGGTGCAGCAAAGGTGAAATTCTTTCTTAACCTAGATGACCCTTTAAAGAGTATATAAGGATAAAATATTTAATTGACCTTCATTAATGTATACACTTTGGTGTATGTTGCTTATAGATGTTTTTTTTTTCTACAATATGGAGTCACATGATATATACTTCCTCCGTTACACATTCTTGTGCAACAAACCTTGTTGCACGTTTCCCAAGACAAAATTTGTTAATAGTTGATTAACAAAGTAAAGGGTTTGTGATTAAGGGTAGGAGAGAGAAAGGGGGAAAATTAATCAACCACCACCACCACACCCATCAGCAGCAACATCCACCACGCCCACCACCCACCAGCAGCAACATCCACTACGCCCACCACCCACCAGCAGCAACATCCACCACGCCCACCACCCACCAGCAGCAGCATCCACCACGCCCACCACCCACCAGCAGCAACATCCACCACCACCCACATCTATCCACACCCCGAAACCACCACCACCACCTCATCCCGTCTCATCACCATAACCACCCAAAACCCACTCCAGACAACTCGCATCAACACCGCAACTCGTACACGACCAAGATTTGAAACCCCAACCCACCCAAATTGCAGCCACAACCAAGATCTGAAACCCCTCCATAACCACCGAAAACCAACCTCAACCAATTCTTAGCCACAACAAAACCTGATCAATTTTTAGGGTTTTAGTTTTGAGGATGATTGGTGGCTATTAAAAGGGGAAAAAGAGTCGGCTACGACTTTGACGAGGGAAAATAGGGCTAGTGACTCGATCGACGGTGGTTTCCACAGAAGAATAAAGAAAGAGAGACGGCTTTTGGTTCGATGTGGCTGGTCGGAAATTTTCCGGGAATTTCAGGGCGGCAGCTATGGAGTGGGAGTTCGAGGTTATGGGTGGCCGGCTGAGTGGGCATTTCGGCCCGGAGGTGGGCTGAGGTCATGGCAGTGAGAGAAGAGAGTGAAAAGTAGTTGTGGTTGTGGTGGTGATGGTTGTTGTGGTGGTGGTTGTGGTGGAGGTGAGAGAACACTTGGTGATGATGGTGGTGGATAGGTTTTTGAGGGAGGAGAGAGATTAAGATTAGGGATTTAATCATAAATGAATTAATTTAGTTTAATATAATAATAACATATAATCTTATTAATTTAATGTGTGTTATTGAACTTAAGTAAGGGCACATGGGTCATTTTACACAAAAATATTTACTATAAATGGAAATTTTTACTTTGTTGCACATAATGTGTAACTTCCGTTTTTGGAAATTGTTGCACATAATGCGTAACGGAGGAAGTATATGCAAATGGCTATGATGTAAGCAAACTTGGACAAAGGGATTAATTTTCCCTTGTTTAAATATATAATGAAAATGTTAAGTTTTGGATTGTTATTGTGGAAATTGAAGATGTAAGCAAACATCAGTATTTTAGATTCCCTTAGTTTTCCATAGCTGTTCCATTGGTTTTGCAAGGTATACTATGTCAATCGAAATGCTCCAAATAACTATACGATTTCCACGCCATTCAACAGATTTATATTTCCATTGTTTTCTCTTTAAATAAAAAAAATGGTAAAATCAAGGATTGCATAAATGTCACACTTGTAGTAAGTTTTTTAAAGCAGTATCAAGTTCTAAACACACTATTTGAATTCATCTAATTTTTCCCCTTAGTCAACCCTTGTATATTAAAGCTTCAATTTAATGCTATGGATTAGGGAAAACAAGATAGAAGTAGTGGTAGTTTCGAGCTTTAAATAATTGTGAGAAAATAAGACTTCACAATGAAATTGAAATAAATCAATCATTTGATCACTCTTCTGGAATATGTTATGAAATTAAGGCAGATTGATTGATTAATTTGTGCAGAACTAGCAATATATATAGAACAGAAACATGATAAAATAAAGGCAAAATTGGTCTCATTGAACTACTTTTGAAGTGCACCCAACACCACAAACTAATGACTTGGGTGCAAAACGCACCTTTAGTGAGTTTTCTGGCCACCATTCTCGCCGGAGCCACGCAGAGTAAATTTTATTTTTTGATTTGCGTGCCGAAAATTTTCTCGTTAAGTTTCGAGGGTCATTTTGGCCCTTAAGGGTCCAAATTGAACTCGGTATAAGCAAAAAACTAATGTAAATAACTCGTTTTGCGTATTATAAAAATATCTCGATTTGTGTGTCATTGTTTTTATAGCCGAATTGAGTCATTTACACTGTTTTTTTTGCTTATTCTGAGGTCAATTTGGTCCTTTAACTTGAAGCCCAAAATGACCCCTGAAACCTTAATAGGACATTTTTCAGCGCGCAAATCAAAAAATAAAAATTTAATTCACTGGGCGAGAATAGTAGCCAGAAAACTCACTAAAGGTACGCTTTGCACCCAAGTCATTAGTTTGTGGTGTTTTGGCTACTACGCAAAGTACTTGGGTGCACCCTGGCCATAGTTCAGAGTGTTAGGCCAATTTTGCCTAAAATAAATGTAAAGAAGATGAACAACATATATATGTGGTTTATTCGACATGACCTACTCCATAGGGTAAGGGATGATACCATCTTATTAAATTTAATGGATTTAATAAATTTTCAGAAAATTATAGAAGAAATAATATGCTCTCTCCCTCTCAAAGACCTCTCTAATAACTTGAGTTACATGACATCTTGGCTAAAATTCACTTCACAATGGTCATGGGCTTCTGGGTTCATTAGCACAATTTTAGTTCAATGGATTTACAACCTTTTTTAATGTTGTATTTAGGGGTAAGTGTTAATGAGTTAAAGGATTGTCTACCTAGCAAGTTGAAACTTCTTTTTGTTATGCTTTTCTTCAGTAGTCTGCTAATTGAATCAGAGTTTAATTTTTTAGCATTAAGTTTCAAATAAATACATCCTTCGTTCTTTTTTAATCACAACATGTAGAATTTTACACTTTTCACACACACAAACATACTCCTTTTGATTGTCTCTTGTGATTATACGTTGGAAAAAATACTATTGTGGGATTTTGTTAGATTTGTCTCGAAGTATACTTTTAAAATATTAACTTTTTATAATTTTTACTAGAATACAATTTAAGATAATAAAATCATAAAATGTGCATTGGCGAGCATGAAATCCACAACGTTGCGATTAAATAAGAACGGAAGAAGTATATAACAAGGTGTAACCTCTTTAATTTTTGCTTATCTCTACTTATAGTTTGTTGCATTCAACAAACTTAAAGATGCAGGTGCAGTTGCAAGTGCTGCTGCTGCAAGGATCTACGGCTTAAATGTACTTGCTGAAGATATACAGGTTTGTAACAACTTCTAGTTGAGCCAACTTTGCGGGATTCTCATGAATGTCTTGGATGACCAATGTTCCTTTTGTAGGATGATTCTGATAATGTTACTAGATTTCTAATGTTAGCAAGGGAACCCATAATTCCAGGAAGTGATAGGCCCTTTAAGGTAAGCCCTTTGAAAGTTAAATTTTAACATTGATCAACCTTGATCAAACTTTCATAATTACCTTCCTGCTCTTTTCTGTTGAATATGCTGAGTAATTAGCTAATGGAAGTATTATTTTCAACTGTAGACAAGCATTGTTTTCTCGCACACAGAGGGTCCTGGTGCACTTTTTAAGGCTCTAGCTGTTTTTGCTCTGAGGCACATTAATCTGACAAAGGTATCTTTATTTTTGTAAAGATTAATGTTTCTTTTAATTATCTAGGATAGACAATTGATTGTCTTTTTTTTTTTTTTAAATAAAAAATTTCTTTCAGTATGGTTGTGAACACGGTGTGACAGTACACAGAATGCTCTAGGGTTAATCACTTTTATTATGTTAGCTTGGTAATTAATACTCCGTAACATTTTCTTTTTTTTTTTTGTTGGCTTTCTTGTGCCAGATTGAGAGTCGGCCACTGCGAAATAGCAACAATGGTTCTTCGAAGTATATTTTGCAACTTTTTTTTTTGTTTTGTTTTTTTCCATTTTCTCTTTTGCGTTTTAAGTGGAATGACTCGGACATGGATGTGATATAATTGTTGTTTTAACTGTAATTTTACCAGGTGTTTTGACTATCTTTTTTATTTGGATTTTGAAGCATCTATGGCTGATCCCAATGCGCAAAATGCCCTTAGGCATCTTGGGGTAATGTCTCTTATATCTTTCACCTAAACGTGGCCATAATTATTTATTATTATTGTTATTGTTATTGTTATTATTATTATTATTATTGTTATTATTGTTATTATTATTATTATTATTATTATTATTATTATTATTATTATTGTTATTATTATTATTATTATTATTATTATTATTATTATTATTATTATTATTATTATTTAACCATCATCTCTCATGGCAGGAATTTGCTACTCTTTTGCGAGTTCTAGGAAGTTATCCAGCAGACACGAGTCGGAGGTGATTATTGAGTTCTGGTAGGGCTTCATCATTGGGGCAAGCATTGATGCTATTTTACTCTTTTTTTGAAATTCTATTCTTGTTCTTGGCCCATATACTGCAATATTTATATATCACAACATGCATCATGAGATCAGCTTCGAAAAAATTGCTGGAAAATAAGGAGTGCAACTAGGAGTTTGGCCTTTTGAATTACTGGTGCGTCGTGTATGAAATCTTGATTTACAAATCTTGAATTATAGCTATGCATGTGGATGTTATTGTTGGAAACATTCCTAATGAACAGCTAGTTAGATTAGGCTGTGTACATCTCAACCTCTTACAACTCCTCATATCCTTTACGAGTTGGGTGAGTAACACAATGTGGTAGTCTTTTACTGGCATCTTGGGGCTTCATTAGAATGGGTATGTATAAATCTACAATGCCTTGGTAGTTTATCACTTAGATCACTTACCATGAACAATAATAAAGTGATGCTAATTGGATCCTGGAGTGGTGTGCTGTGAGTTTTTGTACTCAGCTTTGACTGGTGCTGGTGCCATGGTAGAAGCCAATAACTTAGCTGATAGGATAAGGAAAGAAAAAAAATGCAATCATTTGAATGAAACTAATATGATGCACATGGAAAATACTTGGTTTTAAAAAGCGAGAGGCGCACCGAGACGCAAAGGGTCCCCAGAGCCTAGGCGCGAGGCGCAAAGTGGAGGCGCGCGCCTCTGGATACGAGGCGCACCTTAAGTGCCCAAAACCTTATAATTTACTTCTAGACCAAGATATAAGCCTTAAATAATCAAAATAACATATTATAAATGCATAAATTAACAAAGGAACTACAAGATACCCTTAAAAGGCGCTAATGGCATGAAACTCTCTAACTAAAAAGCAAATCACACATTCAACATAAAAAGTAAATCAAGTAGAAAGAAAAGCAAACATAGTAGGTCTTCAAGCTTGTTATATGGCATACTAAGACACTAGTAATCCATCTCCTCATCCGATGAATCATCATACACATCCTCCTCTTCTTGATAAGCCTCATCTCCACTTACATCCTCTTCCATCTCATCATCATAATTCTCATTATCATCATCATCTATCACAATTGTATGACGTGGTTTAGAAGTGGAGCCACTAGCAATTCCTTTTCCTTTTATCAACTTTTGATGCTCCTCTAGTAGCATAGAAAGGTTCATTAGCTCCGGAGGCTTTACTAACTGTACTCCAAGTCAAGTCCTCCCCTTCAAATACAAAATCATTCTCCTCCTCCTCCTCTTCTTCCATTCTTCCAAGTAGCCACTCATTGCTTTCACCAATTTCATTTAAGACAATGGGATCAATGGTGTCTTTCCTCTTGTATCGCCGTTGCAATGCTCGATTATACTTGACATAAACCATGTCATTTAATCGACTTTGTGCCAATCGATTCCTCTTTTTAGAATGAAGCTGTAAAAATAGAATAATATAAGCTATTTAATGTAATAAAATAAAATCATATTACATAAATCAATAAAAGTGAAGGTACAAACCTTTTGAAAAACACCCCAATTTCTTTTCACAACCTGTAGCACTACAAGTGAGGCTAAGAATTTTGATGGCAAACATTTGGAGATTAGGAGTTGTTGCACCATAAGCTGACCACCAATCTGCCGGAGATTTGGTTTTCCTTCCCCTAATTGCCATTGTACGACCAAAGAGACCGGTAGCATTCTTAAATTCATCCAACTCTGCAAGTATTTTATCTTGAGTTTCCACAACTGGAACTAGCCTTTCAATACAATCATACAAACCTTTCAAAACTTCCTCACAATTTACATTTACGGAATGATCATAATGAAGTTCCGGATTTAGATAAAAACCCGCCGCATGCAAAGGATGATGAAGTTGACTATCCCACCTTTTATCAATGATCTCAAATACCTTAATGTAGTTCTCTTCTCTTAATTCAAAAGTCTTCGCTATAGTGTCTTTAGCTCTATCCATGGCTTCATAAATGTATCCCATCGGAGGCTTTTTCTCACCATCAACAAGTCTAAGCACCTTAACAAGGGGACTTGTTAGCTTAAGAGCATACACCACATTTTTCCAAAAGCTTGCTTGCAAAATATAAGTTGCAATTCTCTTTCCTCCTGCTTCCTTCTGCCACTTGGAAGCACTCCATTCTTGAGAGGTTATCATCTTTCTCAAGTTGCCCTTTTGCTTATGAAATTGAGCTAGTGTAATGAAAGATGTTGCAAACCTAGTAATTGATGGCCTATGTAAATTTCTTTGTTGTGTGAACTTCCTCATCAAGTTCACCAGAGAGGTATGATTATAAATATAGCCATTGATGAACATGCACTTCTTTAGTGCATTCAAAACTCTTGGTAGTTTGCCAATGTCTTCTAACATCAAATCAATACAATGAGCAGCACAAGGAGTCCAATAAAGATGAGGTCTCTTAGATTCAAGTTTTTTTTCCTACAATTCACAAAAAGGAAAAAAAAGTATTAAACAAAAACTTACAAAGCAAAACAATTAGTAAAATTTAATTGAACATATCACAAGAGTGACAAGACTATTTACTAATTCATGCCGGCTTTGACATGATTGGATGCATTGTCCGTCACCACTTGAACAACATTTTCCTCTCCAATTTCATCCACCATCTTATCTGGAGCTGCTGTATACTCCCTCTGTTCTGCATTTTATTTCATAATATAAGGATAGGATATAGGTATGGTATAGGATGTGGTAGGTGTTTTCTAGAAGACAAGAAATGGTTATTATAGTAGGATTAGAAAAGTTTAAGTCAGATAGAAATCATAGAATGATAGAAGGAAAGAAATAAGAGAAAGTAGAGGTTGGAGAGAGAAAAAGTGTTGATGTGATCTGCGATTGTGAGTATTTAAATCAAAAAGAGGTGAAACATGAATCAGGTTATTGTGATACCAACTTTGTGGGATGTGTGTTGCTTCTGAAGGACAGTGGCTGAGTTATTTTGCCTCCTTGTGCGGTTGTATCACTTGTATGATACACTGATTTCATTTTCCAATTCTGCCGAAGTCTTTGGGGAGTGGGGATTGGTTCCTAGTTTCAACCTGTGATGTATGATGCTGTAGTGGTGATTCTTGGTGGAAGCATTATGGATCTAACATTATTGTATAGATTTTAGGATTGCATTGTTTGAGCTCCTTTGTGATACATTATTTGTGTTAATAGGTCAAAGTTCTTGTTTTAAAGATTTATTATTAAAATTGAGAAGTTACATCATGGATGTCTTGTGACTTTTTAACGAGGCTTAACATCTAGGTCTTTGGGGGGTGGGGATTGGTTCCTAGTTTCAACCTGTGATGTATGATGCTGTAGTGGTGATACTTGGTGGAAGCATTATGGATCTAACATTATTGTATAGATTTTAGGATTGCATTGTTTGAGCTTCTTTGTGATATATTATTTGTGTTAATGGGTCAAAGTTCTTGTTTTAAAGATTTATTATTAAAATTGAGAAGTTACATCATGGATGTCTTGTGACTTTTTAACGAGGCTTAACATCTAGGTTGAGTCAATATACAGCAATAATGGGCTTTGTGTCAAGTTTCCGCAAACCTAGTCGTGTCAATGATTTGATAAGTCTTCTCGGTAACCATCATTGTGATTTTTAAGAAATTCTATTTGATCCATCTGATACTAATTTCGACCTCTATATCTTTTCTTAGATGCTTGATTTCTAGCTCTTCACTACATCCTTGATGGTGATGTTGAGCTACAAGAGGTAACATGTAAAGTGAAGTTAGGCTTTTAAGTTTGTCTAGAATTATCAACGATTTATCTTTCTAATACACACCATTCATTTTTAGAATTTGTTGGTGTAGGATTGGTAGGCTAACCTTTGATTACAGACTACCAACCTCGACGAACACCAATTTCTTAAAGTCGTTGAGTGGGTTTGAGGCAATGATCAGTGAGTAAGCAGAAGGAGAAATAAGTAGAAGAGTCGGATCTTTGCAATTTATTACATATGATGTTCATCTAAGAAACCTGTAGTGACTTTAATTATCACAAGGATTCAAATGGGTTCATGTTTCTACACTTGGCATGTCTTGACTCATCTAAACAGCCTCTGTATGTCCTGCTCATAAAATGGAATTGTGATTGGAAATGGGAGTGGTGCATATCACAAGTGGATCTAAGATTCGGTGTAAAGGTCTGATGTAATTACTCTTCTTGGTTGTGATGCTCGAGTAGTCTTTCAAATGGATCCTTTAAAGAGAGCAGAGTAAGGTTATTCTGAAAAGCCCTATGAATATGATGCCGTTAAGGAAACAACTCTAACCGAAGGCCATTTTCCTATTTGCTTTTCACTCATCTTTTTAACAATACAGAGATATAAATCTATTTAGATGTGGTATGTGGCTTTTATGGCCTATACTTGTGCGTCCATGGTGGCTTACATTTTGTTCTTCATTACTTGTTATGTATATGAGACTCAAATAGGCAATCTATATTTCTGTTCCAGATCAAGGCTTGAAATTGCCTTGCTTTCAGCTCGTTTTCTCTGATATTAATTTTGGATTCAACCAATGGTCCTGATGGAATTGATGTCTCTATGCAATTAGAAATCTATAACTTGGATGTTGTGAGTGTAGGAAAATTATAAAAGAATGATGCTCTAATTGATTTTGTAAATATGCAAGTTACATAAATTCAAAAGTCTGGATGTCTGAATTTTTTTTAAGAGATTTACAACTGACTAATTTCTTACTGTCCTCTTTGATGCAGGTCTTTTCAAGCTTTCTCGATGCCATGACAATGATTGCCATTGTTGCAATTTTGACGACCCTGCAATGGGACATGATCCTCTTCATATCTTAAAAGAAATGGAGAATCCATTTCTCTAAATGACTGTCGGATAAGCGTGATGAGGAAATAGGGCTTTTTTAATAATCTTAAGATCGGAAGTTGAGGAAGGTAGGGGTATATAATGTGCTGCGTGCTGGAGTTTATTAAATACACTCCTTTAGTCTGGACGTTAAACAATATGAATATGCAATTTATTTCACATTTTGTGGTGGCTTCACTGGTTTTTGAGA
The DNA here is from genome assembly GCF_948465745.1 of Chenopodium album. Lineage (NCBI taxonomy): Eukaryota > Viridiplantae > Streptophyta > Magnoliopsida > Caryophyllales > Amaranthaceae > Chenopodium > Chenopodium album. The sequence goes on along the minus strand of NC_137842.1, from coordinate 13,373,243 downwards.
TTTCTAGTGTCCATGATTTTCGATTGGTTATATACATGTTTTTAACTTAGGTGCAGATGCCTAAGTAAAACTTTGTGATTAGCAATTATTCAAAATCCCGGAGAAGGTTTATTAACCTATCACAATACCAAACAAGCACATTTTTGAAAAAAAAAAAAAATAAAAAAAAAAAATATTGGTACAAAATAAGTAATTTTGGTCCAAAAATGTGCTTGTTTGGTACTATGAGTCTGTTATAGGTTGATTATGACGCCTTGCCTCTCTCAAATCTCAATATCCTTGGCTCCTTGCCTTGGCAAGTTCTAATTAAAGGGATGACTCAATATTGCTATTATAAGAATTGCAAAACCTTATGGTACTTTGGATACCCGTATAACCATCGAGGACTGTTGAAGTGACTATTTCCTAGAAATTAGGAGGCATTGAGGACAAAAGACTTACAAAAGTATGGTTGTTTGAAAACTTACTTACACTTTTATGTCTGAATAAAAACTTATGGAATTATTGTCCACAAAGGCTCGGGTAAGTTTTTTTTTTATTTTTATTATTTTATTATTATTTTTTTTAAAAAAAATTTATTTTTCATGGTAAAACCACTACCTCAAGTAGCGGTTTATGTACTGAAACTGTTGCCTTCTGCTACTTAAGGTAGCAGTTTATGAGACAAACCGCTACATTCTGCTACTTAAGGTAGCGATTTATGAGACAAACCGCTACCTGCAGCTGTTAGTCTTTAGTACTCCAATAATACTTATGGTAGCGGTTTGTAAAAAAAAAAAGTAATTCTGAGCTTATGTGGACTAGATTTTTCATAAATAAGTTTCATTCCAACGCAAAATAGTAAAAGTTTTATAAAAAAGTCACAATTTTGTTAATAAAAGCCATTTGTTCAAACACACAACCACAAAAAAAAAATGTCCTTTACTAATCTTCCCCCAAAACAAAGGACGAACACAGATCGCAATGAATATCTGTGAATGAGACATTGAGACTTTTGATTTCAAGACCTTGGGGTATTTCATCACTGTATAAAAAAAAAAACTAATCCTTATTGAAAACACCAAAAGTCAGAATACAATTACTTTTACTTGAAACCAATAAACTGGAAAATTATTACCAGCACAAGCTTCACAAAATTTATCATTGCCAACTACGTCTATCACAAAAGCACACAACCATTTAAGTCAAAATTATCATTGCATCATAGGAGAAAGAAATACACCAAAAGCTCAAACTCTATGACAGACTGCCACTCTAGTTAAGGCTGTAACAGCTATGGGAAAATTTTGTGTCCCTAGATCAGAGATAGATTCGAAACACCTCAGTAATAAGACGGATTACAAGATCACAACAGTGTGAGTAGCACTGTGCAACTTTTTTAAGACAACATACATAACTCCAAACTATATCAATCGACTCGAAACAAATGAGAGCACAATATGAGATGTTGAACAGCTGCCAGCCCTGCATGAATGACCCCATAAACTAGCCAGCATCTATAGTTGTTTGGGATGATCAATTACTGTTCGCATTATCATTGCCTCCATCTGTCCTTCCTCAATCCACTTCCCACTTTGCCTACGGATAAGTTCCTTTTCATTGTTCTTTTTTTCCTCTATTGATTTTTCTCTCATTCTCCAGTATTCAAGCTTCTCTGTTCTTTCTTTCATCTACAGAAGTTCAAGTCTAGAATTAGATATATAAAATTCAGTTTAACACATTCGACAAAGAATTATCAAGTCAGATGAACAATAACAAGCTAGGTAGAAGAATATACATCCACCTAATCCCTCAATTCCATTTTCATTGAATGCATTTCATATATATTTATCACAGAATGCAATGCTTATGTAATTATCGAATGTGAGACCACCAATATGATAAATTAGAATACTCATACAGGTTTTAAGTATCTATCATGCACAACTACTCTCTCACACTAAATGTGAACATGTTTCAATGTTGGCTCCATTTAATTTCACTCTGGTCTATCCATCAACCATAGTGGAACTTACTATTTCTTAGTGGAAACCAGCTTCTAGTTATAAAAATTCATCACTGTACGGGCCATTTAACTAGCAACAAAACTGAGATGGAACACTAGTTATGTAGCTCTTTTTTTTTCTTTTTCTTTTTTTATTTTATACCATCTTAGGAAGTACCACAAGACCTTCCAGGCATCAAAAAATGATCTATTATGAAATTGAACAAAGTTTAGCAGTAATCTTCATACACCAACATTCATACTTCTGGTTATGGAAAACAACCAACTTTAGATTGAAGAAGTCTTCATATCATAAAAGCATTCTCATGATTCATGAATGTCACTTTTACCATCCAACTTATTGTTTATCTTTTAATTAGCTAGCAATGATGCTAGGATCTTTAAACTCATTAGAAGCTTGTATATACATTAAATCCTGATACTAACAACATTTAAGGGTATATTTATAAATCTGTTAATTTAGTATAAATAGACTGAGAGTTTAGTATAAATAAGCATTGGCTTGTAAATTACGGTTGTCTCCCGCATTACACATTTTGACCTAGATTAACAAGAGAACCTTTCACCCTTTCATAGAGAAAACCCTTAAAAAATAATTCCACTATAATCAGTCAATCATTAATCGTTTTCAAATAATCTAATCCGTTACTCTGTTTTGCTTCCTTTAAAAAGCCAAAGTTCATTGGTAGGCTGACATGGGTAAAGCCAAAGTTCTCAGAAAGCAATACATCATCAATACATTTATAAGAAATTCAATGACTACAATCTTTACCATCACTGCAAAAAAACAGATCAATGACCTCACAAATATTGTTTTCAAAGATAGGTAGCCTGAATTTTCAAACCAGTCTACCACATCTACTGTGCTAAGGTGACCAACACCTCCTTCTTCAACTCTTTTCTGTAATCTTTACAATTCTAGGTTTTAGAGGTCTAGCAAATGACATATGAAGGGTTTTACCTTGGACCTTATATGGATTGCTCGCTGCAATATATCATTGGGTAGAATGTTCACTTTACTTATGAAGGGGGTTGCTAATAGATTGCTCGTTGCTATGTTATTGAGGTGTTGTGACAGTCATATAACATTAACTATGGGCTCATAACCATGATTAGACCTAAGCCAGTCTACTTGAGCACTGGTTCCAACCAATTAGATCCAGCATGAACCTAGGAAAGCCTAAGTTGAAAGTCAAGGATAAGAATAAAAAACACAAATGACTGTAGTTTTCATTATGGCATCATAAGTTGCCTGTACATCCCAAAGAGGCATGTTTCATCAACTGAATATATATTCCCTAGTGGTATGAGTAGTAATTTTTACGTAATTTTAACCTAAGCTACTCCGTATTAGATTTCAAACATGTTTAACAAAACCCGTACTTGGGATATAGAGTCCAACTCCATAGTCTCTAGACTCTCTACTCCCTAGCTATGTTTTCCTATTTTGTCATTCGCTTACATTCATTCAATTTATTCGCTTAGATTCATTCAATTCATTTGTGCAATAACAATCTCAAAAAAATTCTTGACACCAAATTTAAGCTGCTCGGCTAATTAAGTAATCAAACCTTAAAGACCCATCATTGAGGTCATGTACCACTTCAACACATTCACATAATCATTAAAAAGCAGCGATGATACTCTGATTTTCACGGCATTTTCACATCACTAACGTAAAATTCATCCTCAAAATCATAGAAACACAGTGATGATCCTCCCAATATAATGGCATTTCTGCATCATTAAACTAAAAATCGCAGAAATATAGTGATGATCCTTCCATTTTCACATCACTAACCTAAAATTCATCCTCAAAATCATAAAAAAACGGGATGATCCTCCAAATTTCACAACATTTTCTTATCACTAACCTTAAAATCATCCTCAAAAAACAATTCCCAAACAATCAATTAAATCAATAACACACAAAACCCTAATTCTCACACCTAAAATTCCACAAACAACAAAAATCACGACACAATCAAGGAGATTAAGAATCAAACAACATTACCAAAGTATTGCGAAACTCCTCCTCAAAAGCCTTACGCTCGACAGCACGAGCCTGAGCAGCAGCAGCCTTAGACTTATTCCGCTCTTCCCTTTGGCGAAGAATCTCAACCTTCCGTGCTTCATCTTTGCGCAGCTGCTCCTCTCTCTGCAACTCCATCTCATGGATATACTGCTTGCGAAGCTCCTTGACTTGCTTGGCATAGTCGCGGCGAAGGAAGGCGAGTTTGGCTTGTGCTTCCTTAGGGTTTTTCGGGGGTTCCCAGCTTCCGATAATGTTGCTGGGTTTTAGGTATACTTGGTTTTGGCTGTGTTCCTTGTGATGCGAGGGTTTGGTGGTGGAGAGGGTGGAGGAATGGCGGAAAATGGTGGTGATGTGGTGGTTGGAGTGCCGGGCTTTGAGCAGTGACGCTGCCATTTTTGGTTGATGTTGGTGGGATTGATAGTTGATAGTTGAGATTTTCAAACCCTATACTTTACAATCAAATTAAATTAAACGGAAATTTCACCAAATGTCTATTTTTTTATTCACCATATATCCGTGAAAATTTTTAAATTTACCGTATATTCCTGACTTTCACAAAAATGTCATCAAATACCCAAATGACTACGGACGTCAATTCCGATAGTCATTAAGGCTAATTATGCCACATGGCATATTTTAATTGGTTCATTTTTATTATTTTATTTAACAAAAAATTAAATAAAATTATAAAAAAAAAAAAAAAAAAACCAAACCCCATCCACTTTCCCCACCGTACCACCACCCCCATGGCAGCCCAGCCCTTTGCCCCCACCCCTATCGGCGACCAACCAACCCACTGCACCATCGCCTGTCCCCGCCATCGCACGTCGGCGCAAAATCCGCCCCTGAATCGGCGCGCTGGCGTAGAATCCTCCCTTAACCCCCCGCGTACTCGTCGGCGGCCTTCCTTTAAGCCTCCTTGTCCACGAACCTAAAAACCCCTCTTTTCCTCGAAAAAACCCTCCCCTCTTCACCATCGGCGTCCAAACCCCCCTTCCCGCATTGACGAACGCAAATCACTCCTCCCACTACCATCTCCACCCCCTAAACCACCACGCCAAAACCCTAAAATTTAAATTTAGGGTTTCAATTTTGGAATTTTAGGGTTTCGATGTGGTGGTTTCGGCTAAGGTGGGACGCGGCGTCGTGTGATAGGGGGTTTGGGTTTCCGGCAAAGTGGTTTCAAGGTGGTGGCCTGGGTTTTGGCGACGGTGGGAATGCGGAAAGTGGTTTACGATTCAAGCTTAGGCAGGGAGGCAGAGGGTATGGTGGTTTAGTGGAAACAACGGGCGCCGGCGGGGGGTTGGTGAGAGAGTGGCGCCGACGCAAGGCTAGTGGGAAGTGGGTGGCGGTGGGGAGGTGGCTGGGCGTGCAAGGTTGGTCCACCGCCGGGGAAGGTGAGTGGCTGGTGGTTTTTTTTTTTTACCAAAAAAATTCAAAGTATTTTTTTTAATTAATAATTAATGATCAAATAATTTACAATAACAACCCAATGAGATAAAGCCACGTGGCAAATATTATCCCTAATGACTAACAGAGTTAATCCGTTAGTCATTTGGGCATTTAGTGACATTTTTATTAAACTCAAGGGCATATGGTGAATTTGAAAATTTTCATGGGTATATGGTGAATAAAAAAATAACTCAAAGACATTTGGTGAAATTTCCGTAAATTAAACCCTAGATTGTCAAAAACTCATGAATGAGAGATTACAAAATTGCCCAATTTCAGATAAAATTAAACCCACAAATTCTATCATGCAATAACAATGTACTCTTAATTGAAAAAAAGCAAACTAATACTCCAATAGTATTAATATAATTATACATCAATTGTTTTCGAAATGATGACAACAACATTGGTTTTGCTAAAATATACTTCGTACGAGGTCCAATTTCATAGTTGAATGCAATACATTAGTAACCAACTTTGATTGAATTATTAAATAGGCCCATAATTTTCAAACCCTAAACTTACTGCACTGAAAATGAAATGATGATTACAAGAGGAAACAACAGCTTACCAATGGTGGAGAACGTCAAGTGAATGTTGAGTGCGCATCAATGGAGAACTCAAAGACAGAAGTAGGAGGAGGGAAATGCTATGTTCTTCCGTGTTATTTTCTTCGGGTTAGAGCCCAAAATAAAAGCCCCAGATATTAATGGGTACAAATTTTTGCCTAGACTCTAGGGTAGCTAGCTTCTCCTACACCCCCATGCTACTACGTCGTTTTATATTGAATCATTCTGCAATTTTGTTTTTTTTTTTTTCTTCATCTTTTTTCATTTTTGTTAACTTTCTATTCAAGCAACTATATAATGATTTTCTTAACCTAATTTCTATTTTATTTCTCTCTTTTTTTTACTTATTTCATTTTCTCTCTCCTGCATTTTTTATTTTTCCCCCAATTTTTCTCTCTCTTCTTCCATGGAAATTTCTAGCTCAATTGTGTTTGATCGTGACTGTGATTCTAGCTTAATTGCTTTTGATCGTGATTGTGATTCTATTTTTCCTGCTGGAGTTGGTTTAGTCGACTCGTTTTCGAAACAATGTGAGTAATTTTTCTCTCAATCATTCGATTTTGATTATGCTCTGCTTTCGCCTGTAATAGTTCGATTTTGATTTTTGATTTCATAGTTTTGCTAATTGTATGAACTATAGTTTATATAATGCTCAATTATAATTTTTGGTTTTATAGTTTTGCTTATTGTATGAATTAAAATCAAAATTATGGTCGATTATAATTTTTGATTTCATTTTTATTTATGATTTTTTTAATTTATAGTTTGTGATGTATTGTTGTGATTTTATTGTTTTTCTTTGTAATGTTGTTATTCGATTGATGTTTTTTCCAGATTTCTGCATTTTAATGATTGGCTATAGTTTTATAAAATTTGACATTCAATTAATGCTCATGTATGTTAGATTATATGTACATTTACGCTTACATAGGTGTAATTACTGTAATTTATATTTATCTATGTAATCATAAATGTTCATTTATATGTTTTATTATCATTTTGATATATGTTCATTTATGTAATGATAAATGATCATTAACAGTTTACATGTGGTTATTGTACTGTAATTTATTAAAATCAATATTGTAATTGTACATTATTGCTATTATTTGTGTTCATTTGTTACATTTTAATATTGCAGTGGAAAAAAAGAATGCTATTGTATTTGAGGAAGCAGCTAGTTCTGAATTTTATGGGAAACAATTTCCTTCTGAAGATGTGGCTTATGAAATGTTTAATGAATATGCATTTAGAAAGGGCTTTGGAATTAGAATTGGAAAAAGTAAGAGGCGAAGAGATGATTCATTCTCTATGAAAAGATTTGTTTGTACAAATGAGGGTTTTAAAGATGATAAGTGCAGGAATAATAGGCTGTATGAGAGACTTAACATAAGGACTGGTTGCTTAGCTTTTGTGCAGTTTAGTATTGACCATTTAGGTGTATATACATGTACAAGACATGAGATGGTTCATAATCATGAAATGATTCCTGTTGACAAGAGACATTTAATAAGGTCTCAAAGGGATATTTCTAAGGAACATATTAATTTCATTTCTACACTTAGATTGAGTGGTATTAAAGTTTCTGATTCTTTGAGAGCTTTGAAGAAGGAGGTTGGAGGGTCTCCTAACCTTTGTTTTACAGCTCCTGATGCTTATAATGCTATTTCTGCTGAAAAGAGAGCTAAACTTGAGGGAGGTGACATCAATCAACTAATCAAATTTTTTGCTAAGAGACAAATTGATGAAGCAGATTTCTATTATGATTTTGAACAAGATGAAAATGGTGCATTGGTTAATTTCTTTTGGAGAGATGGAAGGATGATGAGAGATTATCATTACTTTGGTGATTTGTTAGTTTTTGATACTACTTATAGGACTAACAAATATGGTATGATTTGTGCTCCATTTGTGGGTATGAATCATCATGCAAATAATGTGATGTTTGGCATGGGATTTATACTTAATGAAAGAATAGAATCATTTGAGAGGTTATTTGATACTTTTCTAACTTCTATGGGAAGGAGAAGTCCTATTACTATTATGACTGATCAAGCTCAAGCAATTGCAGCTGGGATAAGAAATATTTTCCCCAAAGGTGTTCATCATAGATTATGTGTGTGGCATATTGAACAAAATTCTAAGAAACACATTGGGGCGTTGAGAGCTTTGGATGGTTTCACTGATTTATTTGGTTATTTACTGAAGTATTGTGAAACTCCACCAGAATTTGAGCATTATTGGTAAAGGTACTTCTGCTATATACTTGTTTAGCTTCTTAAATAATTTTTACAGAAATGAACATTTAGTTTTTTTTATAAATGTTTATTTCTAATGATCATAACTGTTATGCTTAATGATCATGTTTCATTTACAGAATGTTGCTGAAATATGACTGTGCAAATGTTGATTGGTTGAATGATTTGTATAAAATCAAAGAGATGTGGTGTCCAGCTTTTTCAAAGAAATATTGGTTAGGAGGTGTGCTTTCATCTCAACGTAGTGAGACAACTAACAAATCAGTTTCTCAAAGGCTTAACAAGACACAAGGTCTATGTGATTTCTATCAAGTGTTTCTCGATGTGGTTCAAGAGTGGAGAAGCAAATAAAAAGGGAGAGATTATAATACAATCAGAGGTAATCGTCATTTGGCCTTTGCATACATTGGGATTCTTGTTCATGCTAGATCATTGTATACTATTCAAGCTTATGTGCTTTTTGAGGAAGAGTTCATTAAGGGTACTGCTTGTGATCATAAGGATGCTGGTGTGAATTTTCCTGAATATTATTATCATTTGTGGAGACCTGGGAAAGATATGATCAAGCACGAGGTTGTTTTTAATAAAGAAACACATGCAATATGTTGTACATGCATGTTGTTTAGTGAAATGGGTTTGCTTTGTTCTCATGCTCTTCGAATTTTTCATATGAATTGTGTTCATAAGATTCCAGATGACTATATATGTAAGAGGTGGACTAAGGCTGCTATGTGTAGTCATGGCCTTGATGAACCTACAATGAAAACCAATGTAGTATCTACAAGTGTTTGGAGGACACAAACACTAAGGAATTTTGTTAAGTTGGTAACAAGTTGTCAACACTCTTTGAATGCTAGAGCAGAGGTTGAATGTTATTTCAATCTTTTAAAAGAAAAGATTGAGAGTGTTACTGGTACTATTGATTTTAATGAACCGGTTGAAGGTATTGAAATTGTTGATCATGAACTTAAGAATCCGGCAAAATCAAGACCTATTGGAGAGAGGAATTATAGGCCTAAGAGTAATTTAGAGAAGGCTTATAACAAAGCCAGGGGTCAGTGGATGAAGAAAAAGTCAGTATACACTCCTTATAAAAGATCTAAAGGTCAAGCAGTAGTTCAGGTAATAATGCACATTTATGTTTTTGTTATTGATCATTTATGTTCAAGAATTGAACATTTTTGTTTTGCCTTAGGAATTGGACGAGAATGGGTGTCCTATATCTTATGCTAATTCTTTGGCTGATCCTAATGAGTTAATTGTGATTGAAGATCCAAGTGCTCAGGTAAAAACTTATTTTCTTTTTTTTTATCTGTTTTTATCAAATTCTTTAGAATATAACATTTTTACTTTTAATTTTTTTTTCAAGGTTGGTAATAAAAAGACTGCCATTGTAGAAGATATCCCTTCAGATGATAGTGTTTCAAATGACTTTGAACAGGTATTATGTAAATGATTATGTATGTAATTGTAGTTGTTCATTTCAATAGTTTAAGTTGTGATTATAATGTTTTTATAATTTTCATTTTATTATAGGAATATGGATATAGCTCTATGCAATCAAACGTTACTGTTGATCCAGACATATCTTCTATTGTTAAGGTGAAATATTAATCATCTACCTTTTAATTTTGTATAAGGTCATTATGAATTTTGAATTTGATCATTAATTATTTTAATTTGATCATTAGGGTAAAACAGCTGCAATTGCTCATGATGTTGATAATGTTCCAACAAGTTCTCAATTGCCACCAAAGAAACCAAGAAATGTACAATTTCCCACAGTTGTGCATGCTCAAATCAATGCTCAAGCTCCTTCTAAAGTTTCTAGCATTGTTCAAAATCCTCCAAAAGCTCCAAGAAATGTTCAAGTTCGTTCTAGTGTTCCGAAGAAAGTTCAAGTTCCTTCTAATGTTCCAAGAAGTACTCAAGGCTGTTCTCGAAATGTTCAAGTTGATCCTAGTATTTCAAGAAATGTGCATGATGTTCCTAATGTTCCAAGAAGTACTCAAGGAAATTCAAGGAATGTGCAAGTTTCTCCTAGTGTTTCAAGGAATGTTCTAGTTTCTCCTAGTGTTTCAAGGAATGTTCAAGGATCTCCTACTGTTTCAAGAAGTACTCAAGGCGGTTCTCCACATATTTCAACCAAATATGATAGGTTATTAGCGTTTTTTTATACTAGTGTGGCTAAGAGATTGGCTACAAATGGTAAATAAGAGAGTAAATCAATATGCAATTATGTTTTGGTGTTTAACTATCAACATTTTTAGTTGTCTCAACTTTATAGAGATTCAAGTGCTCTAAGTTTTTTATATTTTGATTTATTAAGTAATTTGAATCTTTTTTTTTTCAAACTATTCTTAAATGTTCTATAAATGATTATTTTTGCTTTTGGAAGTGATCATTTACTATTTTAAATAGTAAGAACCATTATTAAATTGGAATAATTATATTAGATGATTTAAAACTGGCAATTATAATGTAACACTTTACTATTTGTAAATATTAAAAAGATAATAAATTTTGTCTTTACTTGAACAACAACAAAAACTTATGTCCATACAAATACTGAAAGCAAGTATGATCATATATATGCCTATATATGAACATATTGTATTAAGCTTGTGCAAATCTTCTTGCCGCTCTTCTATTGTTCTGTGACTGCCTGTTTCCTTCATTCAGCATTAGTTGAGCAGTGTATTGTACTCTGAGCTTTCTGATTTGGTTCACCTGTTTCAGGAAAATAATTTATTATAAACATGAACATTAATGGGATATAAATGATCATTATGTATTATAAAGTGATCATGAAGTATATTTTTTTTGTTTTGTTGAAATTTACTTACATTGTTTGGTTTTAGGTCACAAACCCATTCTTCATTGGGATCAGCAGTGAAAGTTTCCATATGTTTCATAATGTAAACTCACAGTTGGTGTTCCTTCAAAAAAAAAAAAAAAAAAAAAAAAAAAACTCACAGTTGGTGTAATCTTCGTTGCTCCTCCACTTCATTTTTTGCAAAACCACCTTATATTTCTCAATAGAATCTGCATCTTCATACCCCAACCCTTTCAAGTATTCTGCATATCCTTTTAACTGCAACATATACAGAAAAAAAATAATTCAAAGGATCATATTAATATTGATCATTTTAATTTTCAATATTGATCATTTTGTATAAACAAACTGATCATTTATATATCTATTAAACAATATACTTACCACCAATTGGGGTTGGTTTTCATACTTTGTTGCAATTGTTTGATGTTTTGGCAGTTTCCTGTTGTCAATTATATGCATTGTCTCATTGACATGATCAATGCATAGAAGATAGAAATGTGCATATATGGCCACTGGAAAAAAAATCTGTACATAGTACACAATATTATTATATATACACATTAATGTAAATGAACATATTATAATTCCATATTGTTCATTAATACTTGTTGATATCCAACTGCACTCTTGATTTTGTATAACCTCAATTCATTTGTTATTCTTTCTCTGAAGTATGCAATTCTAAGCTCCATTGATGATCCTTCAGGACACACTGTATTTGCATACATAATTTGCTGCAAATAATGCACAGGATCATTTTAATATTCATAATGATCATCTAGTATAAGTGAATTGATCATTTTAGTACACCAATGTATACATGTGTAATTTCAATAAAGACTTACATGTGGAAATGTTGAAAAGTATAACTTGTTCTTTGACCTTTTTTGATTCAGAAAGACTGCCCATGAATCGATCACATTGTTAACTACTAATGTATCCCCTTCAAGAGTTTTCATCTCTGCCCTATTGATCAAATTCACTCCATCATAGTATAGTAGCTCACTGCAAAATATCAATTTTTTAAATTTTATGAGTTTACAACAAACATAATGTTAAAGTTTTAATGAAGTAAGTGATGTATACCATTGATCTTTTCCACTATAAGCATAGTCTGTTACAAGTTTGTTCATTGTGTCTTCATCTTTGAACAAATCCTTGTACTTGACCATGTTTGGAGATCGGAAAGCAAGAGGAACATTTGGGATTTCCCTTTGTGGCCTAGTTAATGTGACCATATATTAATACAAATATGAATTTTTTAATAATGAACAAATACTTTATATAAAGAACAAATAGTAATACCTTATCTCTTTTTCCTTTGCAATCTCAGTTTTTGCCTTCTCAGCTTCTCTTGATTTTTTTCTTTCCAAAGTCTTCTCTCTGTCACTGAATAAATATTGAATTATGAATGATCATTTAGTATATTGATAATGAACGTTATAAATCTATACACATGTAAAGACCATTTACCTTTGTCCTGTTGTGTTTTTGGAAATTTGAATCTTCTCTGCTTCAATTTCTTTTGAATCCTTTTTTGTCTCACTGAATATAAATATAGTATAAATGATTATTCAGTTTAATGAAAAAGAACATGTATATGTGGAATGATCATTTACCTTTCCTTCACATTTGAAGCATATAACCGTTTCTTCTTGTCTTCTCTGAAATATTAATCATGGTTAGTAATGAAGAGTAATTAAAATAAAAAAAACATTATTCTCCTTTTTTGAACCATAAACACTTAAAATATTACTAAGACATTTAAATTAAAATACATAATTTACATATCTTAAATTGTGCATTCCAACCCTAAAGCAAAATATTCCCTTCTGATTTTATAATACATATCCATTACTAACTTCATAAACAAAAACTGTCCAAAATAATTACACTTTATAACCAAATTTATTCTACATGTCCATTCAAAATTCTATATTTTCTAACAAGATAGGTCTTCCATGTTTACCCCATGCTTCCTCCTTTCTTGTTTGATTTATCAAGGACATCTTCCATACTTGGACATGCTGGAGATTTCAAGAATGTAGAAATATCTCCAGCAGCTTCCCTATTTTCAGTTGGTGTCTTGGGATCACCAACTTTTGAATCAGATGCTGCAAACAAAATACATGAAAGAAATTTTATATAACTAGAAATGAACATTATACTTAATAATTTGATCATTTATTTGTAATATGTGAACATTGTACCACTCTTTGAATTTCCTTCAACATTTTCTTCTAATGCTTCAGATTTTGAACCTTCACCTTTGTTTAATGCTTTTTGTAGTAATTTGCATTCACACATATATAGACTTAGTATCATTAAAGAAGAATATTTTACAATCACAAATGTTCATTTATTACTATATAAGTGAACATTTTACCTTTTTTTGAATTTCCTCCATCTTGTGGTTCTTTAGAATTTGAACCTCCAACTCTTTCTGTTGATTTAAAATATATGAAATTGTTAATGTAAATGAACATTTGTTATTCTGAATATATACTTTTTTGAATATTTAGACTAAACAAACTTATTATTTTATAAATGAACATTATACTTTTCATAATTGTACATAGATATTAAAGCTTTACCCTTTTCTGGCTTAGAAGAAACATTTGCATCAGTTGTTGTTGAAGTTCGTTGTGGCTGCAACGTTAATCTGTGCTTCTGTGTTCAAATAAATTAAAATTTAATTCTTTAATTATATTATACTCTTTAAGTAAGGATATTCAAATTAATGACAGTTTTTAAGTAAGCATATTTACCAGTTGTTGGAGTTGGGGGAGTTAAGTTGCAACCCAAACTGAATGCCTTCCTTATATCATATTCCTTCTCATTTCCTGTTTTTTTTTTTTTTTTTTTTTTTTTTCTGCTTCACTTGCCTCCATCAGTTCCTTCTCAATTTGTGCAATGGCATTAAAAAAATCCTCTGATCCAAATATTTCTTCATCTTGGCTGAGAATTGATGGTTCTCTTGCCATCTTTCCCAACACTTCATCTACCTTCTTCACCAACTGATTCCCAGGGAAGAGTTCTTTTGCCTTAACCAATTTGGTAGAAAGTCTTGCCAAAGATGCACCAACTTCTTGTACCATTGATGCAAATTCATTCATAAAGACCTGTCATTTATAGAACATATAAAAAAAATCATATAAGACATTATGTGTTTTGATATTGAACATTTCATAATTTATAAATGATCATTTTGTACCTTAGGATTGTCTTCAGGCTTTTCTTCTATTCTTGGAAGGACTTTTCCATATCCATAGTTCAAATCATTTTCTGTTTTTATCCTTTCAAGTGACATATCCCTTGTCCAACAAGAAATTATTGGAATTGTTCTTGGTTGTTTTTTGTTCAATCTTTGAACTCTGTCAAAGTAGAACAGCTGCACCAAAACCCATTATTATAAATGAACATATAATATAATACAAATGAACAATTAATATAAAAGATTAAAATTTTAGACGAAATAGATATTTAACATTTTGTTAATGAACATTCATTGTTACTTAAATGAACATTTTATAATTTACTATTGTGTTTTGTAAACTTACCATCAGAAATTGCAGTGGTCCATTATAGAATCCTTTTCCTCCACTCTTTCTCCATGTCACATGGCAACTGATGAGAGAGTCAAACACGTACTGACACCAATTCAAGTTTTTTATTTTTTCTTTGTCCATCATAGAAAACAGAAACTTGAAATGGCATTGGTTGTTTGAAATACACTTCATCAAACAATTCACAGCAACTACCAAAAAGTTGGTGAGAAAATCTTCTTCTGCTGACCTTTGGTTTTTGAATTTATCACTCGTATATTGAGCAATAATTTGGTTTACAGATGGTGTTTTGCCTTGCCATTTTGACCTCCAATTTTTCATAAATACACCAAAATCTTCACTTGCTCTGTCTGATTTGGTTTCAACAATGGGAATGTCTCCCATTGGAAAACCATAAACAATTCTCACATCTTCCACCTCAATTTCAATTTTCTCACCTTTAGGCAGCTCAAAACTGCAACTACTGACTTCAAAGCTATCTAAAACCCAATGGCTGAATTGTTTGTCAAGCTAAGGAAGTCCTATATCCAACAACGGCCCCAGTCCTATTTCATGCACTAATTTCTTCTGTGTATCACTCATTTTCTTAACCCAATGCATGAATTTGACATGGCCTCCTCTTGTCGAACTTCCAACTTCCTCTTCATTCTTTTCTTCCTCCTCTTCTTTCTTTTTAGCCACTGAAAGTTCAGTTTTCCTCTTCACAATCTTTTTTATTGGTCCCCTCTCATACAAAACCATTCTTTTTTCTTCAGCTTTTGGTTTTTTCAATGTTGTTTTCTTTTCCTGAACTACTTCCACCTCCTCACTTTCTTCATCTTCTTCTTTTTCAGCATCAAAAGCTGGATCCTCACTGTCTGATCCACTATCAGTATCACTTTTCTCATCTTCTTCATTTTCCTCCTCTGATTGTTCTTCAATGATTTTTGTTTTCTTCAAAGGGCCTTTAGCTGATGCAGCAGACCTCTTCTGGCCACCTAAACATTTGATCAATTATAATATGTAAAATGAACATATATATGAAAGTGTAAATTGCTAGTTTGTATTTTGAACATTTAACTTTATTAATATGTACATTACCTTTTTGTTCTACTTTTTTAAGAATTTTCTTTTCTGCAGGAGCAGAACTTGTTGCAGGGACTTCTTCTTGTTCTTCATCCTCTGATGGTTCATCATAAGGCACTTGATCTATGACTTTTCTTTTTTTTTTGCAGGACCTTTGGCTGATGCAGCAGGTCTTTTCTGACCACCTAATTATTTGATCAATTATATTAAGTAAAATAAACATTTTCAAATTGTAAGATTGTAATTGAACATTTATTGTTTTAGATACGTTCTTTTACCTTTTTGGCCTGCTTTCCCAATAACTGCAGCCCTTGGACGCCCAGGTTTTTTGGGTGTTGTTGCTGCTGGTAGGTTTTCAGCAATTGCTGCAGCAACTGTTGCTATAGCTGATATGCTAGGCAACTTAACATCTGCAAATAAACATTGTTATATAAATATTAATATAGTTGTAATATTTTATTTAATATGATCATTGTTATATTAGAAATTGTACATTTTATTTACCTTGTGATTTACTTCTTGTTCTTCTTGCTGGTGATTGTTCATCTTCCTGTTTTTTCTGATTTTCTTCCAATTCTTTTTTCTTTTGATTTTTCCTTGCAACCATTTTCCTTCTTGGTTGCTTTGAATTTTGTGAAGATTCTTCACTCTTTTAAGACAAATTTAACTCTTCAACAGGTTTTATACCTCTCAATATTCTTGCCAACTCCTCATCCCTTTGCAATTCTTCTTGTCTTTGTCTTTCCAATTCTTCTTCTGTTTCATCCTCAATCTCAATTTCTTCACCACCTATACATTTTGATCATTTACAAATTGGTAAATGAACATTTTCGGTATAAGTGTTATTGATAAAAAAAATTTAATATTTAATTTAACAATTATGTACATTACCTAATAGGATTTTTTTAATTTCAGCAGGGGCCTTCTGTTGTGCATTGGCAGAACTTGCTGCATGGGATTTTTCTGCAGCAGAGGACTTTTCAGTAGTTGTAGCTGGGGCCATTTCAGCAGCAGTGACTTTTCCAGCAGTATCAACAGTTGTAGCAGGGGCCTTTTTAGCAGCAATGACCTTGCTAATAGGAGCAGTTTTCCAGTTTTTGGTCAGTTTTTTTAGTATTCCCTGAGTTGACACTTTTATTTTTTTCCTGGCAACAGATAATTTATGATCAATAGTATTGTAAATGTGGAATAGAAACATTTAATAAGTTATATATGTTCATACTTTTGCATTATGTATGAATGTGTTTCTTCAACTGCTGCTGGAGGCTCATCCTCTTTTGGAGGCTCATCCTCTTTTGGAGGCTCTTCCTCTGCTGGAGGCTCATCCTCTGTTATAGCCTTCACTTGTGGTGCAGGCTGATCCTTTGCTGTAGCCTCTTTTGGAGGCTCATCTTCAGTTGATTCATTTCTGAAAATTAAAAATTGAAAATGATTAAAAATGTTTATCAACTAATATGAAAATGAACATTAGTTGATCAAATACCCTGCTGCATCCTTTTTTGGTTGTAGTTGTTCAACCTCTCTTGTATCTTTCTTAGGTGATTGATTTCTGAAAATCAATTAATTTCAAATGATTAAAAATGTTTATTAAGTAATATGAAAATGAACATTATGGGAATCAAATACCCTGTATTCACTAATTCTGATCCAGCCTTTTCTTGTTGTAGGTGATCAGTTTTTGCTTCCTCTTCAGTTGTTTTTTTTTTCCGAGAATGCAAATCATTAGATTATGTATGACAACTAAGAAATAAATGAACATTAAACACATTGAGGTAGAATATACCCTTGATTTGTTGATGCATCATCTATTTTTGAAGTTTCCTTCTCTTGTTCACTAAAATTTTTTTGAATGTTAATACATAAAAGTATGATTATGTAACTGTATAAAAATAAATTATTGAATTTTTATTAAGTATTTATACCTTATTGATTGATTTTTCTCTGGCCTTGATCTTGACATTATAAATTTCACTTTCAACTTTTTTGGTTCACTAAAATTTTACAAATTATTTCAATTATGAGATTAAGTATTGAAGTAAATGATTGTACATTAAATATTACATATATGAATATTTGTAAGTACATCAACTTACTTGGGATGTAGGTTGTCTCCTAATAAATAGGGTTCCCACTTTTTTATAACTTCATTTCTATCCAATTTGTTGTCTATTTCAGAACATTCTTTTCTCTCATGAATTATAAGATAAGGATTGAACATTCCATTGTCAAATTGCATCAAGTGTATCACTTTAAATGGTACATCACTACAATGTAAATTTATATTGTAAATCATAAAAATTGACATGATGTTTCTATGTTAGACAAATGTACAGAATAGTTCATATAAATGATCAGTATAGTTGTAGCAATAAACATTTGTATACACATATATGGATATATATAACATAATATGAATTTTGACCATATAGTGTTTTGTAAATGTTCATTTTACTACACAGATGAATAAAGTATATGTTTTCTACTTGTACAAAATGAAATTTAGAAATGAACAATTAATATGTCAGTAAATGTATACACATAAATTTAGAAATGAACAATTTAGAAACAAACATAAATTGCATGTTGTACACATACTATACAAATTTGAACATATGTATACATATATATGCACACATATATGCACACAATCCAATTTGAACATATACTGTTTTGTATTTGTTCATTATATTTCACAATACTATACGTTATATTTTTTTTCCACAGTTCGTTTTTTTGTATATTTTATATAGTTTTTGGTTGATCATTTAATCAAAATTATGCATACATTCCAATATTAACAGTAACTTGTTTAAATTTTTATTATCGTCTCAGAAATAGAGGAAAATTATGTTTATATTGAAATTAAACAGTAACTTGTTTAAATATGAGCAAATTTAAATAAAATTATGCTTATAATTACAAAAAAAATCAGTAATACTTACTTTGATTGTTCTGGAACTCCAGGATTTTCAATTTTTTTTCCTGAAACATCATCAAAAAGAAAAAATACCAAAAAGTTAGGGTTTTGTTTCGCAATTTTCAATTAATTTTACACTAAACATGTAAAACATACTTACTCATTAGATTTTTGGTTTGTTCTTGTTGAAATTTGTCGAGATTGTGCAATTTCGTCTCTAATGTCGGACATTTTAGACGATTTTACTTGCTAATTGCATGTACAAAAATGGAGTAGAGAGAGAAAATGGAGGTTGAGTGAGAAATTGGAGAAAGAGGATGAGAGAGAAAATGCAGAGTAAATGTGATCATTTGAAAAGTTTTTTTTTTAATTATATATATATATATATATATGGGTGGGGTAGTGGGAAGTTACTGGTGGTTTTAGAGGGAAGTTACTGTGGGGTAGGTTGGGATGTGTGGGGGTAGTGGTACGCGTCGTTTAGGGGGGGTGTAGGGATAAATGGCTAAACTAGAGTCTAGCCATAAATAATTAATTAATGGGTCAGTAAAGTGAGACCAAGCTCATGGGCTTCCCAGATCGGTTTCAGTTCAGTGGTTGGTTAATTCAATCCAATACACAACTGTTTTTTGAACCACTTTGATGTGCATTCATTTCTCTCTCTAATTTATCAATCTCAAATCTAATATATATACTAGTATATATATATAAAGGGGAGTTTTTTCCTGAGTTTTTAGAGAGTCACGTAGGATTTAATTTTCTTAGCGCGCCACGTAAGATTATAAATTTAAGTTGTAGCCAATTAAATAAGACATTATTAATTTCTTTTACAATTACATTATTCAAATGTCACGTAAGCAAAATTGACGAATGAGATTTTAAAGTTTAAACTAATTAAATTCAAATATTATCTTTTCAGACTAGATTTTGTAAGAAAAATACTAACAAACCGTGCATCGCACGGGCTTCATCTAGTACATATCAACAATCGACCCACACCAATTGCATCCGTATAACTCATACTTCGTATTACCTTCATGCCACCGACTGCATAGCCTACGCCGGAACGATTTCCCTAGAAATTGTTTAATTGTAAATTAATTCTTTATTTACGTCGGTTCAAACCCTTATTCCTATGATATGGTCCACAAAGGATTCGTAGGAGCTTTGTTTTTTATTTATTTATTTAGGTTCAGCATAGAACCGCTAACGTCGTTAGCGGTTCTTGTATTAGGTTTTAACATGTGAGTTTTCTAATAAAAGAACCTAATACAAGAACTGCTAACAACGTTACCAGTTTTTTGTTAATCCTTAAAAAAAAAATTTAAAAAACACTTCTATTAATCCTATGTGGACAATATTGTGGGATTAAGTTTTTAGACCGACGCAAATAGGGAATTAATTCACAATTATGCAATTTTTAGGGAAATCTCTCGCCTACACCGACCGCTAATAGATGGTTTTACTTTTCAGTTCAAATTTTGTATAGCCTACATCTTTTACCATTAATCATTTTATGGTATTGGGCTACATTTGTTAAATTGCCTTAGCCATTATGCAGAATTGGGCCCGGGTCGGAATTTGATCGAACTAGACCCGACTAATACAAGATTCCGGGTTTTTGGTCTAGTCCGGGTAACAACTAGAAACCCGATTTATACATCTATTATACTTCCGTTTTTTTATAGTTGCTGTAGGAGTTTATAGGTACTATAATGCGGAAAAATATGAATCATATTCATAGAAGCACCTAATCCCAAGATCGCATGCATAACACACAAGACACATAATCATACCTTTGAAGCGTGAATTCCACGTAGCAATTGATTGACAAATCAAGGAGAGAATAGAGCCCCAAGAGTTGCTCCTCTACTTAGTCCATGAGCTTCGAAGGAGCCGTCCACCAATACTAGATTGGTCGAGTGATTGAGGAAAATCGCGATCACCACCTTTAATGGACTAACCGACCACCACAAACCACCTTGAGAGGTTCCTGGAAGGAGAGAGTGTCGTGAGAGAGAGAGAGAGAGAGAGAGAGAGAGAGAGAGTTTGAGGGGCTTAGTCTCGTGTTTGCTAACTCGGGTTTTCGATCTTACTAATCAAATGAATTGCTTACACCAAACCCTAGGCACCTAGTCTATTTATAATCTCATTATAATTAGACTAGGGTTAGGAAGCCTAAAACCTTCCAACCTTACTCCATATCGCCGGCCACTATAAGGAATTAAACCCATCATGGGCCTCGTCCTCTCATGCTCTATCTAGGCCCTTTGTGTGACCTTATAGGATCCGTCCAATTGGGCTTTGGCCTATTTTACTAGTCCAAATATTGTTAGTACCTCTAGCTATGATAAAACGACGACCCAAATGTACGAACTTAATTATCTCCATAATTTGATCCATTTATATATCTAGTAATTGCACACGACGAAGACATAAATCCTTCAGTTGCAACACTTCCTTAAAATGAAAATGTTACAATAGTTGTAACACACCATAAAAGGAAGGTTTTTATGGTGAAAATTGTACTATTACCTTTAATTAAAGCACATGATTCAATTGAATATACTCCTAAAAACCTTTTTACCCTATTTTAAGTGTATTATAACATCAAGTGAGGTCCATTTTTCTTAAATACCGTGATAAAGTATGTGTTGCAACTATAAAAAACGGTGGAAGTATAGTTTAAGAGACGTTTTTGCAAAACTTCCTCACAACACTCCATACCCCCAACTTTTTTTTTTTTTGGAAACACCAAACCCCCAACTCTCAATTCTCATGCATTCTCTCTCTCTCTCTCTCTCTCTCTCTCTTTTTTTTTTTTTTTTTTTTTTTTTTTTTTTCTGTTTTATTATTATTATTTTTTTAAGAAAATAACTTCCAAATAACCCTAAACAAGTAACTTAAAAAAAATAACTTCCTTTTTTAAAAAAAAAAAAATCTATAACTTTCACTTATGTAACTTCCACTAATACAGTTATACTAATTTGTTTTTTTACACATACATATAACTCATGTATTAGCAGGGGTACTGTAGACACCCAAATGTGTCTCCCCAAAACCAAACCCAGTGATGAGTACCTTTCACGTCGAATCATAATCGAATGAAGTGAAAGTGTGGAAAGTCTAGTGTTGCGGATAATTTTTATTTCTTTTCTTTCTCTCTGTTTTTTGAAAATCTATTTTAAGAAAACAGTCAATCCAGTTTGGTTTGGTCCATGGCAAGGGTCCAATAATAGTGTAGTTGGGTCGGGTTCGAAAAGAGCTTTTCAACGATATATTATAAGCCTAGTTCCGATGAATAATTAGGAAATTAAGGCCAAATTACTAAACTGGGCCTGGTTTGATATTTATATGCGGCCCAATGATCTAGAGGAGGACCTAATATTGGTTTATCATTCCTAATGCAATTAGAATTGATTATAGTCTTCTAGTTTCTTCTAGAAGATTCTTTTCATTCTTAATTTAATTAATAAATTGACTTTAATTGACTTTTTAGAGTTTTAATGGGTATAAAAGAAGTGTTTTAAGGAAAATACGATTTTTCCCTTCTGTACGGCTAAATTTTATCAAAATAATTAAGAAAACGCGTGAAAACTGTTTCTAGCGCCTGACGACAGAATTAGCGCCTGGCGCTAAGGCCTGGCGTCTGGCGCTAGCCTTAGCGTCTGGCGCTAATGCCTGGCGTCTGGCGCTAAGGTCTGGGGTCTGGCGTCAGTCGTGTTTTATTTTCTTTGAAACTCTGATTCATTTTTCTATCCATCCAGCTGATTTTCTCTATAAATAGCCTCCTAAAATTCTGTTTTCAATCATCAATTCTCATAAAAAACAATTAATTTTCTTATTCTTTCTAGTTTTCAAGAATCTCTTGACATCTTCTCTCTCTCAAGCTTTCTCTACAAAATTCCGCATTCACAAGATCTAGAAACACCTAGCCAAATTCGAAGTTGCCTTCGCCCTAGACGTGAAAAGTTTTAATTTATGAGGGTTTGGTCCCTAATCTCTCTTTCAATTATTTAATTTAATTATTTGATTTTATTATTTTCCTTGAAGTTACTAATGCGTGTATTTTGTTATTAGAAAGAGATACGAGACATCCAAGTAAGTGCTTTCATTGATTTATTGATATTATGATATAGAAATCATGTCTAGGTTGTTATTATGATTCCTAATGTCATGTTAGGGCGTTTTGATCTTCCTAGTATCATGTTTAGGGTAACAACTATAATTTATAATATCAAATATGACAATTGTGATTCCTGCGATGCTTCCTATTTTTCTTCCTAATATTCATGGTATCATGTTAGGGCTATATATTTGATCTTTAATGTTTAGTGACATGCTAGGGTTTGTTATTAATCTTGTTAGTATCATGCCTAGGATCTTGCTATTATTATGCTTTAACGTGATTATGATAAATATGATTATTTTATGATGATTATTATTATTATGATTATTATAATTATTGATGATTATTATGTTTCTTGATATATATGTTTATTGTTATTTCTTGATCACACCTTTTATGCATGTTTAAAGGGAATTGGTACTTGTAATCACGCTTAATAAGATAATTAATAATCTTGTTAGGGTTAATTTTATTATAATTCAAGTGATCGCCAATAATAGTTTTATTTGTCCATTAATATTCAAACAACATAGATTAAACAGGTTTAGGGTAATCCTATTGATTGCATGTTAGTTAGAAAGCACATATGAATACGATCAGAATAAAGTAGAGGCCTATTATTAGGGCAGGTTCAATCTCTTTTAGGTTGGATTTGTACCTTCATCCCCAAACTACCAGTCATTGTTCCAGACCTATTGGAGTTGACGATCTCCTGGATCGTTAAGGGATGTAACCTTCACCTCGTGAACGGTTTACAAGTTCCTAAAACTTTTTGGCGACTCTTTTGCTCTAGTTTCTTTCCCTTTGAACGCCACCGTACTTTAGTGTATGATCACAGTGGGGTACAAGTTTGGGGTAATGCTTAAAATATTCTCTACAGGTACATTCTAGGTTTTTCTAAAAAAACTTCATAACATATAAGCCCCCACAATTCCACGCCAACAATTCTCATCCCCTCTCTTTCACCTTCACCCTCATTGTAACCATAACCATTACCCGCTATATATAACGGTTTGATTAACCTGAATCGTTTATTTTTAACAGTTCGATTAACCTATAGCATGGGTCGTAATATGGGTTAACTGTTACGTTTATTTTTTTTTGTACACCCCTACCCTTAGGTAACCCACAATTCGCCGCCGCTGTCGGACTGGTGCTATACCTCCTCGTGTCGCTTTACACCGCCGAATCCCTGTTGTGTTTGTTGCTTGATTTTGAAATTTTCATAAGTGATTTACTTTTGTAAAATAACTTGGTGAATTGTTAAGGTTTTAGTTGTTGGTGGTTAATTTATTGTTTGATTAATTTAATTTTTAATGAATTATTGGTTAAAATTTTCTTGTATAATTAAATTTTTTTAATATAATATTGGTTAACATTAGATTTGTTTCCCCATTTCTTATTATTTGCAACATTGAATTATTTTATGTCTCATAAATAATACCCCTTTGTTACAAATAATAAGAAATAAAGGTAGTAATTAAATTGTTGTAATATTTTAATTTTTTTAGCATAGGAGATTAAAAAAAATATTTGAATTTAGGTTTAACCGGTCCAAAATTGGGCCAGGCTGGAAAAATCAGGTCAACAT
Source organism: Chenopodium album (assembly GCF_948465745.1). Taxonomy (NCBI): domain Eukaryota; kingdom Viridiplantae; phylum Streptophyta; class Magnoliopsida; order Caryophyllales; family Amaranthaceae; genus Chenopodium; species Chenopodium album. Next base: position 13,348,817 of record NC_137842.1, on the reverse strand, counting down.
CAAAACCCGATCCGTTGATTTTGGTTTGTGATTTCTTGAGATTTCAGTCTGATTCGGATTGGTTTTAGACCGGTGCACATGACAAATTTTGGGTATTTTTAAATATATGATTTTAATATTGGTACATTGGGATTTTAAATGAAAGGAATTTCCAAGATATTACATCACTAATTAAAACTTATTTTTACTATTTTTTAAATATATATGTTGTTTAGGGTAAAAATACCCTGGACATGTGGACCAATGAGAGAGGCCCACGTGTCAAGTCCTGGCAGGTCATTAGAGGCCGCTCACCAGCTGACACATGGTAACCTCAGATAACAATCAGAATTGCAGCCTTCAAAGGCTCAATTCGCGAGAATTCCGCACTTTGCGGCGCAGCCCACCAAACCTAGGTCAGAGTGACCTAGGGAGGGGCACATTTCCCATAGACCCTATAAATAGGGAGATATTTCCCCATTTTAGGGGACACATTCAATCATTTATTACACCCACTTTCTCTCTCATCAGAAAACACCTGATCTCGGAATCTGAGAAGATCCCCACCTAAATTTCCGCACTTCTTTATTCTCTTTCAAGTTTCTAACTTGATCTTCGGAGGCGGAGCTCCAACACCCGGAGTCTCCCTGTTTTTGTAGGTGTAGCTCGAGCCGGACCCGACTTTGTGACGTAACTGTCCCAAGGGACAAAAACACCCAAAACATTTGGCGCCGTCTGTGGGGAGAGTACCTCAAAGATGGTTCAAGAGTATGTACCACTTCCTGATCCCAACAATCAACAACCGGCACATCAGTCGGGTAATTCAAGCATTCCTCAACCGGAACCCCAACCGGTAGTCTATACTGACCAGGAGGATGAGGATGACAATGTGGAGACGTATATGGCCGAGGATGGGTCGTTCATCTCCAGATACGTTCGTTCTAGAGAACAACTGGAACGACATATAAGTCAGGCGAGTCCAAGTAGGCACTCTGGGCGGCTAGAAGGGGAAACCCAGACGGCCAGAGGATTAGCCCCAGTCACCCGGGACGAACTCAAGAAATTCTTGGATTGTTTTAAGGGTGAAATCAAGGATCTGATCAACAAAAACAAGGTTGGTCCTAGCAAGGGTCAGCCGGCTAAAAAAGACTCCTTTAGCTGAGAGGAAGAAGTCGGTCAAGGATAGGCGACCAACTCCACATCCCTAGGAGAAGGCATCCGCAACACTTGACTGGACCAATATCCTTCTACCGAAGGATCCTTAGAGGCACACCCGGCAGGAACAGTCGGGTGCCTGCAAAAAATCAGCCTCCGATGATCGGCACATCGTTGAGCGAAGGAGAAACCAGCTGCTGTCTGAGTCAGCCTCTACCTCGAGCTTTCCAGACAGCTTCAAAGAAACTTTTGTAAGGAACTCAATGTCCTTACATGAGAGCCATACAGGCGGCAAGTCCGTCAAATGATGATCGGTTCTACCACGTATGGGCCCCAGGCACAATATGGGCAATATGGTCTTCAATTCATGCAGTCGACCCCCTTTGGAGGTCCGGCGGCATACAATAGCGTCCAGCCTTTGGACTAGCAGCTTCTTCTGCTTAGACTTGGTGAACAATCGTCTATGTTCACCAAGAATATAATCGAAGCGGCACAGCCGGCTAAGGTTAAGAATGTGTTGGTAGGTACTTATGATGGTACCTCCAACCCGAAAGACCACCTAATGGCATGCACTAACCTCATGTATCTACAGGGGTTGGATGATGCCACCTGGTGTCGATGTTTCCCGGCTACATTGAAGGGCATTGCCCAACAATGGTTTGCCAACTTGCCAGCCGGTTCTATTGATTTCTTCTAGAAGATTTCCTTCTTGTTTGCCACCTACTTCTCAATGAACATCCCTGCGAAGAAAACAAGTCTCGACTTGAACACCATTAAGCAGGAAGAGAGAGAAGGGCTACGCTCTTATGTCAGGCGGTTCAATCTGATAAGAATTCTGATTCAGGGACTGTCTTACGAGGTAGCATTTATAGAATTATTTAAGGGTCCGAGAGACGGGTCGACCTTTAAGTTCGACCTTGTCAGAAAAGGAGCATTCACACTACAGGCGGCCCTAAGGGAGGCGGAAAGCTACATTCAAGCAACTGACCTCCGCTCACCTAGCAGTGTAGACACCCATTTATGTCTCCCTAAAACCAAACCCGGTGATGAATACCTTTCGCGTCGAATCAAAATCGAATGAGGTGAAATTGTGCAAAGTCTAGTGTTGCGGTTAGTTTTTTTTTTATTAAAAATCTCTCTTTTTGTTTTCGAAAACCTACTCTATTTTATGAAAATAGCCAACCCAGTTTAGTTTGATCCATAACAAGGGTCCAATAATAGTGTAGTTGGATTGAGCTCGAAAAGAGCTTTCCAACGATATATTATAAGCCCAATTCCGATGAATAATGAGGAAGTTGTGGCCAAATTACTAAATTGGGCCCGATTTGATTTTTATATGCAGCCCAATGATCTAGAGGGGGGCCTATTATGAATTATCATTCCTAATATAATTAGGATTGATTATAATATTCTAGAAGGGTATTTTGAATCCTAATGGGATTAGGATTGATAATTATGTTTTATGAGTTTTATTTGGAGTAAAAGAAGTGTTTATGTAAAATTACGATTTTACCCTTCGTACGGACTTTTACGACTTAATTTTATCAAAAATAGAAAACGCGTGGAAAAAATCTTCTGCAACGCCGAACTTCAGGTTGTCTAGCGACAGACCCTGTCGAGCGGCGACAGGATCTGTTGTTGGCGACAGAGGCGTGTTTTATTCATTTTCGAACTCTGATTATTTTTATCAAATCCGGACTATTTTCATTATAAATAGCGTCCTTATACCTCCATTTTTAATCACCAATTCTCATCAAGAATTTCTTAATTCTCTCTCTCTTTCTAAACCAACCCTTTAGCAAACAAAATTCCGCATTCACAAGATTTAGACACACCTAACCAAATTTGAAGTTGCCTTCGCCCTAGATGTGAAAGGTTTGATATTTCTGAGGGTTTGGTCCTGCGGGGAATATTTCAAGCATTAACCCTAGCTTGAACCCCACTGTGATCATACACTAAAGTACGGTGGCGTCCAAAGGGAAAGAAGATAAAGCAAAAGAGTCGCCAACAAGTTTTAGGAACTTGTAAACCGTTCACGAGGTGAAGGTTACACCCCTTAACGATCCAGGAGATCGTCAACTCGAAAAGGTCTGGAACCATGACTGGTAGTTCGGGGATGAAGGAACAAATCCAACCTAAAAGAGATTGAACCTGCCCTAATAATAGGCCTCTACTTTATTCTGATCGTATTCATGTGCGCTTTCTAACTAACATACAATCATTAGGATTACCCTAAACCTGTTTATCTATGTTGGTTGAATATTAGTGCACAAATAAAATATTATTGGCGATCACTTGAATTATAATCAAATTAACCTAAACAAGATTATTAATTATCTTATTAAGCGTGATTACAAGTACTAATTCCCTTTAAACATGCATAAAAGACGTGATCAAGCAATAACAATAAATATCAAGCAACATAATAATCATAATAATTATAACAACTATAAAAATAATTATAATAATCATCATAAAATAATCATGTTAAAATATAATAATAATAGCAAGATCCTAGGCATGATACTAACAAGATTAATAACAAATCCTAGCATGTACTAAACAATAAAATCAAAGCTTTAATCCTAACATGATACTAACATGAATATTAGGAAAGGAATAGGAAGCATCGCAGAAATCATAACAAGCGTATTTGATATTAGAAATTATAGTTATTACCCTAAACATGATACTAGGAAGATCAAAACGCCCTAACATGACATTAGGAATCATAATAACAACCTAGACATGATTTCAATATCATAATATCAATAAATCAATTAAAGCACTTACTTGGATGCCTCGTACCTCTTTCTAATAACAAAATACACGCATTAGTAACTTCAAGGAAAATAATAAAACAAACAATTAAATTAAATAATTGAAATAGAGATTTGGGACCAAGCCCTCAGAAATTAAAACCTTTCACATCTAGGGCGAAAGCAACTTCGAATTATGCTAGGTGTGTCTAGTGCTAATGTATGAGAAATTGTGTTTGTAAAAAGAGTTGGCTTAGAAAGAGGTAGAGAGAATCAAGAAATTCTTGATGAGAGTTGGTGAGAATTAGAAAGAATAAGAATTGATGATATTTTGATGATTGAAAACAGAATTTTAAGAGGCTATTTATAGAGAAAATCAGTCGGATGGATAAAAAAACGAATCAAAGTTTCAACGAGAATAAAACTTGATTAGCTCCAGACACTGGACATTAGCGCCAGGCGCTGAAGGTTAGCGCCAGACGCCAAGCCTTAGCGCCAGGCGCTAATAATCAGTTTCACGCGTTTTGTTTTTATCATATCTTTTGATCCAGAAGTTCAAATAAGGCATATAATATGTCGTTGGAAAGCTCTTGAAGTCTAATTTCTAACTCAATTAGAATCAGATTAAAATATTTTGTAGATAAAAAGATATGGCCGAAATAGTGGAAGGGTGTCAGTTTTGGATAGTGTTTCATGTCTCATTCATATTTTTTTCGTTTTAACTCGGATTTAATATTATAATATATCATTGGAAAGATAATTTCAAGATCTATCCAACAATATAAAATTTGGATAAATATTATGAGGCACGAAAATAAAATCTGACTGTCTTTGAACATCTTTAAATTCGAATAGAATTAGGATTTAAGAAAAAAGAAAGTTTTAAAAAAGGAAAGTTTTTATTTAACTCAAATTCTTTAATCTTATCTTTTAAAAAAGGATAATTAAGATATTTTAGAAACTTATAGAAGCTTCTAATTAATCCTAATTATTTTAGGTTTAGGATTAAACCTTTGGACCCTCCACATGATCATTGGGCCGTAGGTAAGATCCGGTTCGAGCTTAGTTTAGTATTTTGGCAATAACTTCCTCATTATTCAAGCCCCATCCAACTACACCATTATTGGACCCATATCATGGACCAAACTAAACTAGAATGCACGTTTTTCAAAAAATAGGGTAAGAAAAGAAATATTTTAAAAAACAGAAAGAAGAGATATTTTAATAAAAACATCCTCATCACCAGACTTTTCACACTTTCGCTTTTTTCGATAATCAAATGACATGAAAGGTATTCATCACTGGGTTTGGTTTTGCGGAGACACAAATGAGTGTCTACAGGTCCCAAATCTCTATTTCAATTATTTAATTTAATTGTTTTGTTTTATATTTTCCTTGAAGTTACTAATGTGTGTATTTTGTTATTAGAAAGAGATATGAGGCATCCAAGTAAGTTCTTTGATTGTTTAATTGATATTATGATATAGAAATCATGCTTAGGTTGTTATTTTAATTCCTAGTATCATGTTAGGATGCTTTTCCTAGTATCATGTTTAGGGTAAAAGAATAAGTTTCTTAAATCAATTATGATTTCTATGATGCTTCCTATTTTCTTTCCTAATATCATGTTAGTATCATGTTAGGGTTAAAGCTTTTATCTTTATTGTTTAGTGACATGCTAGGATTTGTTATTTATCTTGTTATTATCATGTCTAGGATCTTATTATTATTATTAAGCTTTAATGATGATATTATAATGATGTTGTTTGTTATAATTATTGTCATTATGGTTATTATTATTATTGTTATTATTATGTTTCTTGATATATATTTATTTTTATTGCTTGATCACGCCTTTTATGCATGTTTAAAGGGAATTTGTACTTGTAATTACGCTTATAAGATAATTAATAATCTTGTTTAGGTTAATATTATTATAATTTAAGTGATCGCCAATAATAGTTTTGTTTGTGCATTAATATTCAACCAACATAGATAAACAGGTTTAAGGTTAACCTAATGATTGCATGTTAGTCAGAAAGCGCACATGAATACGAGAAGAATAAAGTAGAGGCCTATATTATAGGGCGAGTTCTTTCTCTTTTAGATTGGATTCGTACCCTCATCCCCGAACACCAGTCATGGTTCCAGACCTATTGGAGTTAACGATCTCAGGGATCGTTAAGGGGTGTAACCTTCACCTTGTGAACGGTTTACAAGTTCCTAAAACTTTTTGGCGACTCTTTTGCTATAGCTTCCTTCCCTTTGGACGCCACCATGCTTAAATGTATGATCACAGTGGGGTTCAAGTTTTGGGTAATGCTTGAAATATTCCCTACTGTTTTTGGCGACTCCACTGGGGAGGATTTCTATTTTAATTCCTAAAATTTATTTCGGCAATGATTTAGAATGAGTGGATGAGACTAAAAAAGTTCTAAGTTTTTCATGTGCGTAATTTTGATTAACATTATTGTCTGTAGGCGTCATTTGAAGTGCGCCTACGTTAAAGCATGTTGTGAATATGCTTGGCACTCATAGGAAGTGGGAATTGAAATATTACGATTAGGGACAAGGAAAGTAGGGAGCCGCCAACAAGTTTTTAAGGAACTTGTAAACCGTTCACGGATCATAAAAGGCAACCACGATAAAGGGACAACGAAAGGCAACAACGATTGACCCGTGAAGGTTACACCTTATTCATAATCCATGAGATTACTAACTCCATATGGTTCGGAACCACGAAAGGAGGATCGGGGATGATGGTACGAAGTGAGTCATGGAGTCACATTTGCCCGTATTGGCCTCTACTCGATTCTTATAGTGAAAAGTGATTCCTGCGATCTCAAAGACATGCAAACTAAAGATTCAATTTGCTCTAAACTATTATTAAGCTAAATTGGTTGAATATTAATGCAACATATAATTTTAAAATATTGTGATCACTTGAATTAATAACAAGATTAAAAAGGAACCTAAACCGGTTGTCCAAATTATCTTACTAGGCGTGATTTTTAATTACATATTCCCTTTAAACATGCAATATGGTGATAAAAAATAATAATTTAACATTAATTTTGGAAGCAATTTGAAAATAATAATGTTAGTCAAATCAAATATAAATTAACCTAATCATGATACTAGCAACATTAAAATAAAATAAGAGTAATTAAATTAATTAATTACTCACATGCCGCGCGTTCCTTTAAATTGCTACATCATGAATAAATTGTTAGTAACTTCAATAAAAAAATATAAATTAAATGAAAATTAAATTAAATAAAAAGTAGAGTTGATTTAGTCCAAACCCTCAGTTAATTATACCTTTCACGCCTTGGTTTAAGGACGAAACCTCGGGTTAAGTATGGACTCATTGGAGTGCTTAAGGGAAGAATGGTGTAATTAGGAATATAGGTTTAAGGCTTATAATATGAGAGACAGAGAGAAGAGGATGATTTTTGGTGTAAAAGAGAGAAAGAGAGAGTGATTTGATGCCCCGAACTGTAGAAAGGAGGGGGGTATTTATAGGGAAAATGAGTAGAGGGAACACACGGAACCCTAAAAAGATAAAAACCCTAAAAAAATAACGCCGCAACACGGCAGAGCATGCCGCGACACGGTGCCAGGTACCGTCAGACTGGGGAAAATTCTGTGACACGGGGGAAACTGGAGTGATGCGAGAAAAAATTAGGTTACGGGAGTAAAAACACGTGAAGGGTTTACGCGGAAAGGACACGGAGCAATACCATGTCACGGCATGGGCACCGTGACACGGAAAATTCCACCATGGAACGGTACATTATACCGTGTCACGGTGAAAAAGCACGTGGAAAATGACGCAAAAAGCACCGTGACACGGCAAACAACACCGCGACGCGGCAAGGTCCACCGTGGCACGGTACAGGACACCGTGTCACGGTGAAAAAATCATGTGGGGATGACGCGAAAAAGCAGCGTGTCACAGTAAGTGTACTGTGACACGGTACAGACTGCCGTGACACGGTACCTGGCCTCGTGCCACTCATATTCCCCGTGACGCAGTGCTTTTGTTGCTTGTGCGAGGATTCTAGTTTTTTTACGCTTTTTTTTAAAATTGCAATAACTTTTGATCCGTAACTTGGAATAAGGCATATAATATATCATTGGAAATCTTATCAAGTCTACTTTCCAAAACAATTGGAATCAGGTCAAAATAAATTTTATATTTTAAGATATGGCCGTTTTAGTGAAAGGGTGTCGGTTTTGGGCCGAGTTTAGTGTTTTGCTCATATCTTTTTCGTTATAAATCGGAATTGGGCTTATGATATATGGTTGGAAATCTTATTGAAAGTTCTATCCAACCAAATAATAATTGGATCAAAATTATATATCCATAAAATCAGTTCAGCTCGGTTTCTTGAAGTGGATACGAAAAGTGGAAAATAGGTTATGGTTTAGGAAAATGGGCTATTAATTGGGTTGGTTTATGAAATATATTGGATAGAACATGGATTTAAGCACTCCAAAGATTAAATACTCAACCCAACCAATAACGGCGGTGAAAGGTTGTTCATTGCCGGGTTTGGTTTTGGGGAGACATTTTTAGGTGTCTACATTGTCATATGCATAAAAAGGTTCTCATTGGAAAGACCATCCGTAATGAGTCAAAAACATAGTTTACACGTAGGAAATTTGAGAAATATCTTTCACAACTAGAATTGAAATAATACTGCGAAAACTGGAAAATTCTAAGAACATAGAAAGATGCTGAGGCATGTAGGAACTAGCGTCTAGAAAACATCGATCGTCGCCTGAAAAATGGCCTTGTCACCTGGCGACAATTTTTTCGTCTGGCGACAGAGCCATATTCTGGCGACGGACTCTATTGTCTGGTGCCATGTTCTTCCAATACCAAGCCAAAAATCTGCCTTCTTGTTTTGACTAGTTCTAGCACTATTGGCTTGATTCTACTTTATGATTGAGTTTTTCTCTCTTTTCTGAAACCCATATGTGTTCTACATATGGACATAACCCTCTAGGAGTTCATGCTCTATCTACCCGATTAAACGATCTGAGCAACAAAGGGTACATTTGAGAATGTTGAATTCACCAAACCATGGAAGCGAGTTTAACTCGCGGGGTCCCTTCCACACGCGCCAACCCATCCAAAGGTAAGGCTTCCGCGCGGTGCATTCAGACTCATAACCATGGACCCTCTTTGACTAACCCATATCCTAAACTTTAGAGAACTAGAGCCATGGTTAGGTTGCAAACTCATTACATCATATTGTGCTTACTTGACTAATTGTGCATTCTTTGCTTGTGCATAACCTATATGTGTTTACACTAACCGTTTGGTTTGACTTGTGTTTGTAAATAAGTCATAATAAACTAACCAAGGACTTTAGGAATTTTCTTAATTAATTGATTAACTAATTTGAGCTAATAAATATGTCTAAAATCGAGTCATAGTTCCTTTAAGTCAACCCGGATTTTTATTCCCGTATACTGCACAAGCGTCAACTTGTTTTGGTCATAGTCGGAGTTCTAGGAAGAAATACAAGTCGTAAAACCTATGGATCTGTAGCCCCGAGTTTTATCTTTAATTTGGCGTTGGTTTCGTCCCAATCAGAGTCACAGATAAAAAGCTATAACTAAAATACCACAGCATGTCTAGTTTAATGCATATATGTGAGGTCTTAACTTAGTCTTTGCTTGAGTCTAGTCACATAGTCTAGCCACATGGTCATGACACAAGTCGTAACATGTCATCTAAACTCACTAGTCTTAGTACACACTTTGTATATGTCACCATGACCATGTCTTAGTGTAGACACCCATTTGTGTCTCCCCAAAACCAAACCCAGTGATGATTACCTTTCACGTCGAATCATAATCGAATGAAACGAAAGTGTGGAAAGGTCTAGTGTTGTGGAAAGTTTTTATTTCTTTTCTCTTCTCTCTGTTTTGGAAAGCTTTATTTTAAGAAAACAGCCAATCCAATTTGGTTGGTCCATGATATGGGTCCAATAATAGTGTAGTTGGATGGGGCTTGCAAAGACCTTTCCAACGATATATTATAAGCCCAATTCCGATGAATATTGAGGAAGTTATGGCCAATTTACTAAAATGGGCCCGGTTTGAGCTTTATGTGCGGCCTAATGATCTTGGGGAGGGCCTAATATGATTTATCATTCCTAATGCAATTAGGAATGGTTTTAGTCTTCTAGATTCTTCTAGAAGGTTCTTTTCATTCCTAATTCAATTAGCATTGATAAGTTGACTTTGTTGACTTTTCAGAGTTTTAATCGAAATCAAATAGCATTTTCGAAGGAATTATATTATTTTATCCTCCAGTACGGTAAACTCATCGTATTTTCGAAAACGCGTTAAAATCAAGACTGGCGTCCAACCCCAGGCCTTGGCGCCTGGAACCAGGCTTGGCGCCAGGCGCTAGCCACTGGTGCCTGGCGCCTGGCGCCAGCTAGCCAGGGTTGGCGCCAACCTTGTTTCCTGAGCGTCAGACTCTGTTTTGTTAAATTATCTTTTTTGGCTGATTTTCTCTATAAATATCGTATCAAAAACTCCGTTTTCATTAACGAATTCTCATCAACAATTAGTTTTGATTAGCTTTCATCAATAATCATTAATTCTTTAGAATTCTTTCATTCATCTCTTTCTTACTTTGTTTTTCATACAAAATTCCGCATTCACAAGATCTAGATACACCTAGCCATATTCGAAGTTGCCTTCGCCCTAGACGTGAAAGGTTTTAATTTCTGAGGGTTTGGTCCCAAATCTCTCTTTCAATTATTTAAATTAATTGTTTTGATTATTATTTTCCTTGAAGTTACTAACGTGTGTATTTTGTTATTAGAAAGAGGTACGAAGCATCAAAGTAAGTACTTTTATTGGTTTTAATTGATATTATGATGTAGAAATCATGTTTATATTGTTATTATGATATTCCTAGTATCATGTCTAGGGTAATTTTGATATTAAATATGATTGCTATAATGTCTTTTATTCTCTTCCTAATATTTATGATTGTTAGTATCATGTTAGGGTTAAAGATTTGATTTTTATTGCTTAGTGACATGCTAGGGTTTGTTATTAATCTTGTTAGTATCATGCCTAGGATCTTGCTTTTATGCTTTAACATGAATATTATTATGATTATGATTATTATGATTATTATTAAGTATGATTGCTATGATTATGATATTCGTTATTGTTCATGGTCATTATAATTTGTTATAATAATGGTTCATGATTATTATTATTATTATTATTGTTGCTTGATATTATATTTGTTATTGCTTGATCACCTTTATGCATGCTTACAGGGAATTTGTACTTGTAATCACGCTTAATAAGATAATTAATAATCTTGTTAGGGTTAATGTGATTATAATTTCAAGTGATCGCCAATAATAGTTTTGTTTGTGCATTAATATTCAACCAACATAGATAAACAGGTTTAGGGTTAAATTTATTGCTTGCATGTTAATCAGAAAGCGCACATGAATACGATCAGAATAAAGTAGAGGCCTTTTATTAGGGCAGGTTCAATCTCTTTTAGGTTGGATTTGTACCTTCATCCCCGAACCCTTATTTGGTTCTAGACCTTATGGAGTTGATGATCTCTTGGATCGTTAAGGGGTGTTGTAACCTTCATCCTATGAACGGTTTACAAGTTCCTAAAACTTGTTGGCGACTCTTTTGCTTTATCTTCTTCCCTTTTGGACGCCACCGTACTTTAGTGTATAATCACAGTGGGGTTCAAGCTAGTGGGATTAAGGCTTGAAATTATTCCCTACAGTTTTTGGCGACTCCACTGGGGAGGATTTCTATTTTAATTCCTGAATTTGTTTCGGCAATGATTTAGAATGAGTGGATGAGACTCGAAAAGTTCTAAGTATTTCATGTGCGTAATTTTGATTAACATTATTGTCATATGCATAAAAAGGTTCTCATTGGAAAGACCATCCGTAATGAGTCAAAAACATAAGATTTTACACGTAGGAAATTTGAGAAATATCTTTCACAACTAAGACTGAAATAACACCGCGCGAAACTGGAAGATTTTATCGAGCACAGAAAGCTGCTGAGGCATGTGGGAAGTAGCGTCAGGGGCCAGAGCTTGGCGCCAGACTTTTAGCCATAGCGCTAGACGCCAGCATTGGCGCCAGGCGCTACAGTTAAAATCTGGCGCCAGTCTCTGTTTGCTGGCGCCAATTTCCCCCAATACCGAGCCAGAAATATGCGTTCTAATTTCGACCGATTTTTCGTATTGTTTGCTCGATCCTACTTCCTGATTGAATTTTTTCTCACTTTTCTGAAACCCATATGTGTTCTACATATGGACATAACCCTCTGGGAATTCATGCTCCATCTACCCGATTGAATGCTCCGTGCAACAAAGGGTACATCCGAGATGTTGAATTCACCAAACCATGGAAGCGAGTTTTCTTAAAACTCGCGGTGTCCCATCCACTCGCGCCAACCCTTCACGGTTAGGCTTCCGCGCTGTGCATCCGGACAATTAACCATGGACCCTCTTTGACTAAACCATATCCCGAACTTTAGAGAACTAGAGCCATGGTTAGGTTGCAAACTCATTGCATCATATTGTGCCTACTTGACTAATTGTGCATTATTTGTTGTGCATATATATTCTATGTTTCTCTTAACCGTTTGTTGATTTGTGTTGAGAATAAATAAATTAATGACTTAAAGAACTTTGCGTAATTAATTAGTTAATTAATTAATTTGAGTCAATAAAGTCTAATTTTTCAATCGGAATTGACCTAGTACGACTTTAGGCAAACCCCAGTTGACTAATAATACCGAAAACAATCCCAGACCGAAGCTCCACTATTGGTGCCAAAGTCTGAGCTGTAGCGCCACACTATGGTGTGTAGCGCCAGACGACAGCTAAATTGTCTGGCGCCAACCACCACATTGTGACGCCAGTCCTGTCGCTTGGCCAACAGTTCGGATTATTTGTCGAGTCGTCATCTAAAGTCTAATTAATCAGTCTTCTGTTTAATTCGGTTAATTTTGCTGACAATAATGCTTAATTGAATCAATGATCGAGTTTAGGCACTAAGTCCCATGGTCTTACACAAGAGTCCAAGCATGTCACTTACACTCAACGCACACACCAATACACATACTTTGACCATGATTAAGAGAGTCTTGTGTGCGCGTTTTTTTTTCCGTCATTTTTTTTAGGGGGGTAAGTCGGATATTAATCCTCCAATATAAATAATAATACTTAATTCTCTAAAAATATGTACATCATTGTTGCCAAAATTGTTGCCAAAAAGATGCACCCTTTGTTTTTAAATAAACCATAAAGTCAAGTTGACTCGATTCAAGTAATTAAAACGCAAAATGGTTTAATTTACAGCGCGTGGTCAAGAAAGGAAGGACGATTAATCAAAGATAACCTCTTCGTACAAGTCCAACTTTTCGACAAACCTATAGCCCGCAAAAGGAAAGCAAGAGTTATAATGGCAACTCAAGAAGAAGTCAATGATCTTAAGAACCAACTGGCTACTGTGACCGAGACACTGAAGCTTCTCACACTTAGGATCGATGATCCCGTGAAACAACAACAAATGGACCTCATGCAAGAGAGCCTAAGCAAGTTGTCCAGCGACTACAAGTTTCAAGAACTCACATCCCAAGGGGTCTCGGTGGATAAAGATCTTCTTCCGCAGAAGTTCAACGCCAACGACATCCCAAAATTCAGAGCAATTGACAACCCTTACTTCCACTTAAGAGTATTTGAAACAATAATGAGTATCAAGGGTATTGATAAGAAGGTCTTCCCTTCTCTGTTCTCACTATCTCTCGAGACCGTTTGCCAACAATGGTTCTTTTCTCTCAAGAAAGAAAAGACCTCTACCTGGGAGTCTATAGCAAACGCTTTCGTTGATAGGTACAAATGCAACATTCAAGTCGAGACTGACCATAGAGAACTTGAAATCCTCAAACAGAAGGAGAATGAAGGCTTCACTTCTTTCTTTAACAAGTGGAGAGAAACCTCAGCTAAAATGATTGAGGTACCAAGTGAAAAAGAGTATGTGAGACTGTTTATCAAGAATCTCCAAGAAAAATATTCCAAACATCTCAAATATCAAAATAACCTCCATACTTTTAAGGCTGTTTATGATATTGGGATCAATATTGAAGATGACTTGGCTAAGTTAAAAGCTGCCAACAATAACTCCAACAGTGGCTGGAAAGGAAAGAAGAATAGCAATCCTTCTTCTTCCAAAACCGCCCACTCAAATAACGTTAGCACCTTTAATCTAGGAGAAGTCCTCGCCATGAACAACCAAGGACAAAGGAAACCATTTAGGAGGAACTTCACTCCTATTGGCATGAGTTATGACACCGCATTTGATCGATTAAAATCAAAAGGTCTTATAACTCCCATTGGACCATTTGGAGATCCACCAGTTGAGAAGAGGTCGGTTAACTGGAACCCCAACGCGCATTGCAAATATCACCAAGGTAGGGGCCATTCTACTGAAAGCTGTTGGAAGCTTAAGGAAGCTATCCAAGACCTAATCGACAATAACAAACTGTCGTTGCCCCCTGCCAGTAAGAAGCCAAGCATTGACAATGCACCTCTAGCTCATACTTTGGCCATCTCCGATGAAGAAAACGAGGTTGACCCCTCATCTCTCATTAAGCCCGTCGAAGGAATCAATGTCGAAGAAAAAGGAGAGGAGATCTTTTTCGATGTCAGAGATAACCTTCCAGAACTGGCAAATAAGGAAGACATACAATTGCTCACACTATCTATGAAGGAGGCATCGCAACTACTACGTGAAGCTCTTAAGGTTATGAACGAACTCCACAGGAAATATGATGAGCTTCCACTTCCGAAAGAAGAACCTAAAAGAGAATTCACACTAGAGAGGACGACTTATGAGGCAAAATACTTTCCCTTACAAGTCACAGAAAAACCCAAGAAGAGCAATAGAATTTACACTCCAATTGGGATCCCATACGCGTAAATGTTCGAAATGCTCTCCGAGAGTGGCGAGGTCAAACCTCTCGAACCGAGACCATTTGAGTCATTAAAAAGGACAGATAGATATTACTGTCAGTACCATCAATCAGGGGGGCACACCATAGAAAACTGTTTCAAATTCAAGGATTTGGTACAGAAAATGATTGATGAAAAGAAATTAGTCCAAGTTCAACAAGAAGAGGATATAACCGTTAATGGAGTGTAGGACAGTGATGAAGAAGATGTCTACCTAAAGGACATAGTAGGACCTTCACCTTTTGTATCATACACCACAGACGACATTTGGGCGGAAGAATATTCATCAATAGACGTCCTCACAAGATCCGGGAGGATGCAACCTCCCGTTTCAACACAACCTATGCCTACCGTACAACAAGTTCCCATACCTATCATCGAAGACAACGACATTGTTAAACAGTTTAAGAAGACAAAAGTTGAGATGAATGTATGGAAGCTCCTGGCAACATCTCGAGAACATAGGTTGGTTGTAATGAATGCCTTGGATAAAATCGGGATAGATTCTGACACTACTCCTGAGGGACTAGCTAACTTCCTCACAAGTGACCTTCCTAGTCTGATTAATCTAATCACCTTCTGTGACAAAGATTTACCCCCGGAAGGTGACAAACACTACAAAGCATTAAACCTCACAGTAGTCTGCAAAAGGATGAATGTTCCCATGACTCTTGTAGACAATGGATCAGCTATCAATGTCTGTCCACTTAGAACTGCGAGGATGCTCGGCATAAGGGACGAGGATTTAACTCCGTCCACACAAGGAATAAGAGCTTACGATAATACTCGCCGTCAAGCTCTTGGAAAAATAACCCTAAATGTGACGGCAGGAGCAATAGAACATGCCACTACTTTTCAAGTAGTAGACATCAAAGCCTCATTCAATTTGTTGTTGGGACGCCCATGGCTTCATGATCTAAAAGCCGTCCCTTCATTTCTCCACCAATAAGTGAAAGCCATAGTTGGAGGAATTCCAATCACTATTGACGCTTCGTCGATGAGGATCAAATCCATAGAAAATCCAATCATCAATGTGGAGCACGACGAAGATGATGAAGACCTATGGGGCTTTAACGAAGAAGTCTCCTTAATCCAGGAGGATGAAAGGACATCTCTTTGCCATGACCCCCATTCCAACATGATTGTCAACACCATGCTGAAGAAACAAGGACACTTCCCTGGGATGACCCTAGGAAAGAAGAAGGGGATAGCAAAATCGCTGGAGTCACCTGGCCTCCCTAAGTTAGATACTTTCGGACTTGGTTTCGAACCGACTCGGAAAGATCTCAAGCGAGCCCAGGACAAGTTGAAAGCACATAGGGACGCTCGCATTCAAAAGAAAGCAATTCCAATGGATCGGTACCCTCTTACGCTTAATGGTCAGTTCATAAAAGAAGGAGAAGATTATCCATGTCATGAATTTCCCGAGCCATTTGTTGTAAATGGCATACGACAACCAGGATTCGAGATTTTCTTTGATTGCTACTTCACTGACGAAATCCCAACTCCCGTCCATAAGGAGAAAGCACCCCCATGCTTTGACTTTAACGTCATGGGATTACTGTTTGGGCGAGAAAAGAATGAGCCAGCTTATGAAGAAGATAACTCCTCGCTCATTCAAACAGTCCTACAAAGCGAAAACTTCGACCCCTCGAAGCTAATTACTCCAGCCGAAGGATCACTACAAGGGTGGCGCAAGACTATCAAAGTGACTACTCCAAGTGGAAGGAAGATATCAATCACGACAGGGCAAGGGCCGATGTTTGAAGAGTCGTCTGAGTCAGAGTCTGAGTCAGAGTCTTTCCCTTTAGAGTCTTCTAAGTCTTTAACAATAACACCTCCCCTTCCTATTTCTTCTCCTAGGATAGTTAGTGATCCGGTCCCTGAGGACATATCACTCTTTGATGTAATGATCTCAGAGTATAATAATATTTCTCATTCTACTTACTTCTTGTGTTCTCCCCTAACCCTAGATGACGAGCATTGCTTAGCTAACGATGAAAAAGACAAAGAAATTATTAAAGCAATGGAAACACTCGAAAAGAAAACACCAATAATTGAAGAAATTGAAACAGTTGACATCTCGAATGATTCAACTCATAAAAGAGAAGTTAAAATCGGACTAACATTGAATAAAGAAGAAAGAACCGATTTAATTAACTTGCTTAAAGAATTTATCGATGTATTTTCTTGGTCATATGAAGATATGCCAGACATTAATAGAGAAATAGCTCAACACACTATACTACTAATCCCAGGAATGAAACCTGTAAAACAAAAGTTGCGTCGAATGAAACCCGATGTAGCACTTAAAATAAAAGAAGAAGTTCAAAAACAAATAACTGCAGGTTTCATCAAGGTATCCAAATACCCCGAATGGGTCGCCAACGTCGTCCCAGTTCCAAAGAAAGACGGAAGGGTAAGGATGTGTGTCGACTATCGAGATCTGAATAAGGCAAGTCCAAAGGACGACTTCCCTTTTCCACACATTGATATTCTGGTAGACAACACGACAAATCACGCGCTTCTCTCATTCATGGATGGATACGCAGGGTACAATCAGATTCTCATGGCAGAAGAAGACATGGAGAAAACGACCTTCATCACACCATGGGGCACTTACTGCTACACGGTAATGCCATTTGGGTTGAAAAACGCGGGTGCTACTTACCAACGTGCAGCAACGGCCTTACTCCATGACATGATGCATAAAGAAGTCGAAGTATATGTCGACGACATGATTGTGAAATCAAAGGACCGTCCAGGCCATCAAGTAGCCTTAAGGAAATTTTTCGAAAGGCTAAGAAAATATAATATGAGGTTGAATCCATCAAAATGTGCTTTTGGAGTCACCTCAGGCAAGCTCTTGGGATACGTCATAAGCTCTAGAGGAATAGAGGTAGATCCAACCAAGATTAAAGCAATCATGTCGATGCCACCGCCCAAGACCGAGAAACAGATTCGAGGATTCATTGGCCGGTTGCAATACATAAGTAGGTTCATATCAAAACTGACAATGATATGTGAACCAATCTTCAAGAAACTCAAGAAGAATGTACCAGTAACATGGGATGATGAGTGTCAAAAAGCCTTTGACAAGATCAAAGCCTATCTCGCAAATCGTCCCGTATTAGCGCCAGCACTTCCCGGAATACCTCTTAGGTTATACTTGACGGTTACCAAAGAGACAATGGGAGCCATGCTAGCACAAGAGGTAGAAGGCAAAGAGAACGCAATATATTACCTAAGTAAAAAGATGCTCCAATACGAAACACGCTATACACCGCTCGAGAAATTGTGCCTCGCTTTGGTATGGGCCACAACTAAGTTGAGACATTACATGTTGGTACATACCGTTTTCGTAGTCTCCCGACTGGATCCACTCAAGTATTTGTTCGAGAAATCAACACTTAATGGACGTATTTCAAGATGGATAGTAAATCTAGCCCAGTTTGATGTACGGTTCATGCCACAAAAAGCTATTAAAGGATCCGTGGTGTCAGACTTTCTGGCAGACTTTCCAATAGAAGACTCGACACCAATACAAGACAATGAATTTCCAGATGAAGATTTGATGGTTACCGAAGATGATACTTGGACCTTGTATTTCGATGGAGCCTCAAACCAAAAGGGATGTGGCGTTGGAGTGCTACTAGTATTGCCTAAAGAAGAACACGTTCCAATCTCAATAAAGCTTGATTTCGACGTTACCAACAACGCTGCTGAATATGAAGCATGCGTGGTAGGCCTTGAAATAGCCCTGGCATTGGGAGTAAAGAAGTTAAGGATATTCGGAGACTCTTCTTTGATCATCAATCAGATATCTAAAAGGTGGAAAGTAAGGAGTGAAAGCCTAGCCCCTTACCAAACCTATCTGGAAACTCTTACTGATCAGTTAGAGAAGGTAGAATACACATATCTACCTAGAGAAGAAAACCAATTTGCTGATGCCTTGGCAAGATTAGCCTCAATGGTTAGGATTCCCACGGAAATCGAGTAAATGCCTCTAACTATCGAAAAAAGGCATAAACCAGCGTATATACAGGCTATAGAAGACGACGACTTAGTCCAAGATGAAGAAAAAAAAAGAAGAAGAACCATGGTACACAGACATACTCAACTATGTCACCAATGGAGAATACCCTCCTCATGCTGACAAAAGAGCAAAGCGAGCACTGAGACTTTTGGCTTCTCAATATGTACTCATAGACAATGAGCTACATAAAAGGGTACCTAAAGGTCGAGCTCTCCTATGCGTAGGAAAGATGGATGCACAAAGAATAATGAGAATAGTTCACGAAGGAATCTGTGGAACTCATGTGAATGGCAAAATGTTAGTCCAGAAAATAATGTGAGAAGGATATTATTGGACTACAATGAATAGGGATTGCCATCAATACGTAAAAAGATGCCCTAAGTGTCAAATTTATGCCAATTTACAACATGTCCCTCCATCTGTGCTCTACACCTACACATCGCCATGGCCATTCTCTACATGGGGAATTGATATAATTGGCAAAATCACTCCCCCAGGGAAGGAGGCCACGAATTTATTCTAGTAGCAATTGATTACTTTACAAAGTGGGTCGAAGCGCAATGATATGCTAAACTCACTGCAAAACATGTAGCACTCTTTATCGAGAGAAATATTATTTGTCGATATGGAGTCCCACATGAAATGATAAGTGACAATGGAACTCACTTTTAAGCCGAATGTGAAGAATTGCTACAAAAATATAGCATCCAACATCATCATTCGTCCCCTTATAGACCTCAAGCAAACGGAGCAGTCGAGGCAGCTAATAAGAATCTAAAGACTATCATCGAGAAAATGACAGAAAATTATAAGGATTGGCCTGACAAGCTCCACTTTGCATTGTGGGGATATCGCACGTCAATCCGTACATCAACAGGATATACGCCAATTTCCTTGGTATATGGAATGGATGCCGTACAACCTGTCGAACTAGAAATACCATCTCTACGCATTGCGCTAGAGAGTAAACTCGATGAAGTTGAATGGACTAGGGCAAGATATGAAGAATTGATTCTACTCGACGAAAAACGACTAGAAGCTCTACATCACACTCAGTGCTATCAAACTCGTATGGCTAGAAATTTTAATAAGAAGGTCAAGACAAGAAATATCAAAGTAGGGGATTTGGTATTAAAAGCACTAAGGAAAAATGTTTTAGATCCAAGGGGAAAATTTAGACCTACCTGGTCTGGCCCCTACATTGTCAAAGCAATCCTGTCAGGTGGTGCAGCAAAACTAACTGATATGGATGGCAATGAATTCTCAAACATGACCAATCTTGACCAACTTAAGAAATACTACCCATAATTACTTGAGTAGGATACTCAAGAGAGCTACGTTCGGCCTGATTCCTTAGGAAAGGATACGTAGGCAACCCTTTACGGGTGCAACCACTTTATTTTTCGACATCTCCGCATTCCAGAATCAATTAAAAAGTCAACAGAAAATCGACAAATTATTGGCGTCGCAGAACAGAGCCTGGCGCTAGCCAGAAGTCATCAGCGCCAGCTGATGGTATTGGCGCCCGGCGCCAGACCTCAATGGCTGGCGCCAAACCCCAATTACTGGCGCCAATTTGGAAATAAAATCTGGGCAAATTTCGGTGTTTTTCGGAAAGTTTTCGACTTCCGTACTCGAAGAACTTCTGGAAAATTAATTTCGATTTTCATTGCTTTAATAAAATAAATTTAAAGTAAACAATTTAATTGAAAGCTAAAATTTCATTAATAAAATAAAATTACATTATTGATGGAATTTAAATAAGGTTGAAATAAATTAACTTTAAATAACAATCTAAGTCTAATAAATCTAAAGCTAAGCAATGCTTTTAATCTTTCTTTTCCTTTTTAGCTCTTTTTCAATTCTTTTCTGCTTCCTCCTCTTCATCCATTACTTTAGCTAGTAGGCATCCTTTAGAGGACCTACATTCAATTTTGGAATAGATTGTCTCCCCTTTAGCTAGCACTCCATGCTTCTTTTCAACCCAAGCCTTTTTGTCTGTGGTGTTAGCTTTCCTTTTTCCTTTGTCTCTAGTAGTATTTTTCTTCCTAGGCATTGTAGGTGTTTTGAATTCAATTCTTGCACCTAAGCGTTCTTTGGCAGGTGTCACCCTGTCACCTAGACGACTCTTCACATCGGTTCTACCCTGATCAATCGAAGATTTCTTCAGCAACCATTTCTTTACATCATTAGGTAAAGAAGGGGGAACCTTTTGGGTAATCACTTCCCATAAAGGTCTAGCGCTCTAGTAAGCGTCGAATCTATCTACTTCTTGAGATACAGGGTACTCATAGGGAGGACGAAGATCCCCGGAAGGAATATTTTGAAGTAAGCCGTATTGTCTCTTTACCCTGCAGGGATAATAATATGTTACGCGAGACAAGCTTGGAAGACGGCAGAAAGGTTGCTTGTTAACACCAATCATCCTTTCTATTTTCCACCATGGGATGACCCACTTGATAGCAAAATCACGTGATTCAAATACTTTTCTCCACCCATGGCACCCAATTTTAGGGATGCGCTTCTTTCTTCTCACGAAGCAATTGGGAGTATATTTTTCAATGTCATCTGGAGGGTTAATTAATCCTAGCCTCTCCATTAGCCACATCTGTAAAAAATTGCAACGCAAACAAAATTATTATTACAATACAAAAATATATATTTTTGATTTCTGTAATTAAAAATATTATTTTTCTACCAGTAGTAAAATTGGAGAACCGCGAAAAGGGACGAGGCGCTTTTGGGTCCCTTTTCAATTCATCGAGACTAATCATGGTCTCTCCAACTATTAATGGCATTGGATTCCTCCCTGATTCAATTTTTTCTAGTACAGTGGTGATAATTGATTGACCCTCATTATTTTTACCACTACTAAGAAAAAATTGATTAAGCATGCAAAATAAAAACGCCCTTCTTCTATATATATGAAAGGATTCAGAAAGAAGTTTATCAAAATAATAGCGTGCGAATTCTTTCAAATTCACTATATTGCCATCTACTATTTTTGATAAATCCCTTTCCTTTAAATTAAAGAAGCGTTCGAAATCCTTATAGTAATATGCATCTACTCTAGGGATTACTACCAGGTCTATTGCAGGGAAGCCTAAGATAGCACCAAATTCCTCTGGCAAAGGGCTAATTTCATCATACCCTATTCTGAAACAATGCGTATCAATATTCCAAAATTCTAAAGCAGCATGTATGAAGTCTAGGTCTAGATCTACCCCTTTGATGCCATAAATTCCCCCCAAGTGAAATAAATCTAATTCTTTTCTGTCTCTAGCATTAAGAGATCGACACCATTCATGAGTGTATTGGGTGAAGGTTTTAGTGGCTAAAGACATGATTATTATTTTTCTAAAGAAGAGAATAATTTTATTCGCTGGAATTATGAGAAGAATCGGCTGAGCAGGGGGCTATTTATGCACAAATTGCAAAGAATTTTAATCTGAATGAAATACGGAGTCAGCGCCAATTGGCGTAAAGGCCCCGACATTGGCGCCACCCTCCAGAGCTTGGCGCCACACGCTAAGTGTAGCGCTTGGCGCCACGAGCCATAATGTGGCGCCAGTTGGCGCCAAGTCACCATGACAGCCGCGCGTGCTCAGTTTGCGTTTTTGATATTAAACTTGAGTCGGTTAATGACTTTATGGCCCCGTTTAATTTTCTTAAATATCTTTTCTATCTTTTTCTTTTTCTTAAATTAATTAAATATAGCAATTATTTTTAATTTATCTCATTCTTTTTTTTTGGATTTTATTTTAATTTTCCGGCATTTTTCCGTTTTCTTTTCCTTTTTATTTTTTCTTTTTGGGGGAGAGAGTCGGATAATATCCTCCATCAATAATAAAAATGACGGAATTTCTGCGCAAAAAATTGTTATCACACTTCTTTTTCACACACTAACATACACTAACATAATAATAAGCAATCAAATAAATTTACGATAACATAAAAATACAAAATGCGTCTAAATAATGAGTCAAAGGCAAAGTTCTATAAAAAGTCAAAATAAAATATATATACAGAAACAGACTACGGCGCTGGAGGACGTAGGCCCATCATGCCATAAAACTGCGCCGTACGAGGAGTCACCTCTCCACCAGCTCCAGCCCCAACACCAGCTCTAGTCTCCGTAGGAGGAGGAAGACTCAAGATGGGACCACTCCAGCCAGGATCAACATGAGGATGAGGCCGCGGAGGCTGCTGCGATGACGAGCCGACCTCGTACATCCCACCACCTCTGAAAGTCGAGGTAGCCTCTCCTACCGGTGCAGCAGGAGCACCCTCAGAAGAAGATCCCGAGCCCTCAGCAGCGGCGGCTCGAGCAGCCTCAGAACGACCGCCTCTACCCCCTGACGAAGTACGACGACGTCTCGAGCTAGACCTCGCCGGATCTCTCCGCCCCTCAGGTCTCGTACGGGTGTGAGAAGCGACAGGCTGGCCCTGCAAAAAGAATTAAATCGGAAACAAGGTAAAACTGAAGCCATAATGTAGAAATAATGAGTGAAGAAAGGTTACCTCTCGGACAACGTCATCCCGACGATAGGTGGCCGCGTTCCTCATCCGGACGAGCTGGCTCCGGAAGGCATCTATGCATCGTGCCATAACCGAAACCACCTCGCGTGAAAACTGTCAGAAAAATAAGTTAGTGCAAATACATGATAAACAAACACAAAAAAGTTCTGAATTTAAACTAGGCTTACACTAGTCTGGTGGCGAGGAATCGACCGCTCCACGAAGCGCTCGCCCTCGGGAGCCGGAGAAATCATCTCCTTGATCGGCCCGTATATCCCCTGGTAGTGAATGGACATACGGGGCGGCACAAACTCAGCAGGACCATCTTGATATATAAAAAAATAAAGTATTACTTGGGGGCTACTTAGCGAAAAATAAAAAGCTAAGAATCTTACCTTCACATCCTCAGCCGGTACAGGGGCTGGAGCTAATAAAGGTAGTAGCTCCTCAGCGTAACACCGCCCGAGGATCACATGGGACCGCCAGAGGGAACCAGCTCCCTCAGCCATGCTCGATAACCGTGCCTCGTTGAACATGTGACGTGGCGGGGGAGCAGGAACGACGAAGACATCAGAAGAGTGCTGTCTAGCGACCCTCTCTCCTAAGTACGCGACCGCTCCATAGGTCCCCAGAAAATAGCGACGCTCAGCAGAGTACTGTGCGGCTAATCCAGGGACTGTCCAACCGCCCCACGGTTGGTATACTACCTCAGGTTCCTATAAAAAGCACCAATCAGGCAAGAATATATATAAAACACCGCGGAAAAGCAAGATAAACATTAAAAGTCATACCGAGATGATCCAGCTCCGGAAACGTGCAGTAGACATGTCCACGTGGTGGCCGCCCCAAGAGGCGCTCACCGGAAATCCCCTCGGCGATGGTCTCGCCGGCGCAACAGAAGGAAAGTGCTCGTAGAACCAGATCTACAAAGAGTTAGAAGTGTGAATAAATGCTAACTAATATGTAGGGCTAAACTTTATAGGGAATAATGTTTACCTCTACGACTTTCCAAAAAGCAGATAAAGCAACGTTCGTCCTAAAGGACCGATGACGACACGAGTCCCTCAACGCACGAACGAAATCAGCATAGGCCAAGCTGGCCCAGTCATAAGTCGCGATCCGCTGGAGATCACGGACAGCAGGGAGGTAGTAAAGCAATGCCCTACTACCCTTGTCAGGGGAGAAGGTCCCTGACAACAACATCAGCGCCTGGCGCTAACGCCAAATTTCTGGCGCTGATGGTTTTTCAGCAACGCCAAAGCACTCAGCCACCTGCTGATGTTGTGCTAGCCTTATACAACATATTTTGGGTTCCTTGGTACGCCAGTTAGCCCCTCTAAGCAATTTGACATGATTAAGTAATCGGCTTGATTACATAAAGTGATCGACCTGATAAGAGATCGTTTCACTTAGCTTAGAGCCTAAGCATTGGCTCATTAGCAAAGGGCACCGACATATAGGTTCAAAAGCAAAAGGGCACTGACATATAGGTTCAAAAGCAACAGGGCACCGACATATAGGTTCAAGAGCAAAAGGCACCGACATACAGGTTCAAAGCAAAAGAGCGCTGACGTATAGGCATAGCGGAGGCAAAGTTCAGGCGAACTTTTTAAAGATCGACAGGCGTGGATCTTCGGTAATCTCCTTTGGAAAATTATCGCATAAAATGAGGATGACTTCAAGAAAAGATATCTTCGACAATGTTCCCTAGCTTGCGGAAAGTTGTCACGAGCAACTGGAGGTAATTTCGGGCGAAGTTATCTTCAATAATATTCCCTAGGATGTGGAATATTATCAATGCGGATGAGGATTGTTTCAAGAGAAATAATCTTCGATGGTATTCCCTTGGACGCGGAATATCATCATAGCGGAGGAGGATCATTTTAGGCGAAGCAATCTTCTAATTTGGAAGCAGTTACAGGCGTAGCGGTTTTCAAGCGGGATGGAATTCTCTAGCTTGTAGGAGGTCATCAAAACAGCGAGGATACAGTAAAGCAGCAGCAAATCGGTTACTTTCAGAGATGTGTACTTGACGGTGCAAGATACGCGTTTCTTAACTCTTTTATCTGTTTAACTAATGCTAGTTTTGCAGGTATCGGCGTTATAAGATTGATTTAGGATCGCAGAACGTTCTGAATCATTCTCCGTCCCTATCGATACTTTGACTTTTGTTTTCGGAACTTGCGTTTCTCCAAACTCAGTCAAAGTGGGGGCTTCTGTAGACACCCATTTGTGTCTCCCCAAAACCAAACCTAGTGATGAGTACCTTTCACGTCGAATCATAATCGAATGAAACGAAAGTGTGGAAAGGTCTAGTGTTGTGTAAAGTTTTTATTTCTTTTCTCTTCTCTCTGTTTTGGAAAGCTTTATTTTAAGAAAACAGCCAATCCAGTTTGGTTGGTCCATGATATGGGTCCAATAATAGTGTAGTTGGATGGGGCTTGCAAGGACCTTTCCAACGATATATTATAAGCCCAATTCCGATGAATATTGAGGAAGTTATGGCCAATTTACTAAACTGGGCCCGGTTTGAGCTTTATGTGCGGCCTAATGATCTTGGGGAGGGCCTAATATGATTTATCATTCCTAATGCAATTAGGAATGGTTTTAGTCTTCTAGATTCTTCTAGAAGGTTCTTTTCATTCCTAATTCAATTAGCATTGATAAGTTGACTTTGTTGACTTTTCAGAGTTTTAATCGAAATCAAATAGCATTTTCGAAGGAATTATATTATTTTATCCTCCAGTACGGTAAACTTATCGTATTTTCGAAAACGCGTTAAAATCAAGACTGGCGTCCAACCCCAGGCCTTGGCGCCTGGAACCAGGCTTGGCGCCAGGCGCTAGCCATTGGCGCCTGGCGCTAGCCACTGGTGCCTGGCGCCAGCTAGCCGGGGTTGGCGCCAACCTTGTTTCCTGAGCGTCAGACTCTGTTTTGTTAAATTATCTTTTTTGGCTGATTTTCTCTATAAATATCGTATCAAAAACTCCGTTTTCATTAACGAATTCTCATAAACAATTAGTTTTAATTAGCTTTCATCAACAATCATTAATTCTTTAGCATTCTTTCATTCATCTCTTTCTTACTTTGTTTTTCATACAAAATTCCGCATTCACAAGATCTAGATACACCTAGCCATATTCGAAGTTGCTTTCGCCCTAGACGTGAAAGGTTTTAATTTCTGAGGGTTTGGTCCCAAATCTCTCTTTCAATTATTTAAATTAATTGTTTTGATTATTATTTTCCTTGAAGTTACTAACGTGTGTATTTTGTTATTAGAAAGAGGTACGAAGCATCAAAGTAAGTACTTTTATTGGTTTTAATTGATATTATGATGTAGAAATCATGTTTATATTGTTATTATGATATTCCTAGTATCATGTCTAGGGTAATTTTGATATTAAATATGATTGCTATGATGTCTTTTATTCTCTTCCTAATATTTATGATTGTTAGTATCATGTTAGGGTTAAAGATTTGATTTTTATTGCTTAGTGACATGCTAGGGTTTGTTATTAATCTTGTTAGTATCATGCCTAGGATCTTGCTTTTATGCTTTAACATGAATATTATTATGATTATGATTATTATGATTATTATTAAGTATGATTGCTATGATTATGATATTCGTTATTGTTCATGGTCATTATAATTTGTTATAATAATGGTTCATGATTATTATTATTATTATTGTTGCTTGATATTATATTTGTTATTGCTTGATCACCTTTATGCATGCTTACAGGGAATTTGTACTTGTAATCACGCTTAATAAGATAATTAATAATCTTGTTAGGGTTAATGTGATTATAATTTCAAGTGATCGCCAATAATAGTTTTGTTTGTGCATTAATATTCAACCAACATAGATAAACAGGTTTAGGGTTAAATTTATTGCTTGCATGTTAATCAGAAAGCTCACATGAATACGATCAAAATAAAGTAGAGGCCTTTTATTAGGGCAGGTTCAATCTCTTTTAGGTTGGATTTGTACCTTCATCCCCGAACCCTTATTTGGTTCTAGACCTTATGGAGTTGACGATCTCTTGGATAGTTAAGGGGTGTAACCTTCATCCTATGAACGGTTTACAAGTTCCTAAAACTTGTTGGCGACTCTTTTGCTCTATCTTCTTCCCTTTTGGACGCCACCGTACTTTAGTGTATGATCACAGTGGGGTTCAAGCTAGTGGGATTAAGGCTTGAAATTATTCCCTACACTTAAGTTCATGCACGAGTCGTTTTTCTGTCATTTGAGTTGAGGGTCCATTTCTATTCTGTTCCATATCCTCTTTCAATCTATTGCATGTTCAATTGAGCTTGAGCCAAAAATAAATAATAAAAAACTTATCCCTAATTGCATGTTCAATTGAGCTTGAGTCGGTTTTTCCGTCATTTGAGTTGGGGGTATGTTCTATTCGTAATTTTTTCATATCTCTCCATCTACATCATCTTTCCATTCTCTACATGCTTTCTCCATATCACAACCTTCATTCTCCCTACCATCTTCCATCCATGCATGTTGAATCTAGTTTGAGTCATGTGATTGACAAGAAAAAAAAAATGAGGATAATGATGAAACAAATGCACAAGGCAAGCTTCTCACCAAGATTTCATGCTTTCTTCTTCTTTTTTCAAAACCTTTCCCCAATAAGTCTAGCATAGGTACCTTTTATTTTCCGATCCTTATATCTTATTTTGTAGGTTTTTTCCCTTTTACCTATTAATAAAATGAGCATTTTATTTCTTGCATATGATCATTGCATCGCATCAAAAAAAAAAAAAAAAAAAGAACTAAGCACAAGGTATATCAATGATTTGAGGCACCTCTTGTAGCCATATCATACCTTTCACCTTTCAAATATACAATCCTTTCTTCATACACTACTTTGAGCCTCGTCTAACGATAGTCCTTTCTTTCTTCAACCCACATCTAAATAACCTTGGGATGGGATGATGTGTAACTTATGCAATTTTCAAAAAAAAAAAAAAAAAAAAAAAAAAAAAAAAAAGCTTGAGTGTATCAAAGATTAAAATAGCAAAAATAGAAATAATAAAAAGTGTACAAAAGGGAAAGTGTTCCAATGTCTTTGACATGATTATGCCTTTGATATGAACACGTCTCAGATTGCGTCTCTTATCGAGTGCTCGGTACTGTGCCTGAGAAACATGAATGCCAAGTGAGTCATAGACCGCATGATCGAGATTGGCCATACTTATAAAAATAAAATAAATGCAAAAACAAAAGAGAGAGCAAAACATGAACGGAAAAAGAAAAGAGATATAAAAAAGAGTTGAAAGCCTCAAGCATAAAAATATAAAGATTCAAAAGCAGGGTTGCACACCTTGGGGGCTTATCGAGGGTCTAATGCCTTTATCCCCTTCTTCTTCAAACCTTTAGTCTAACCACGTTACAACCCTTAAAAGACCTCTTTGAGGTATACACATACTTGTGCGAGGTTCGGCTAGAGCTACGTTCGGCCTGATTCCTAACGGATACGTAGGCAACCTCACATCGAGGTGCGGCCGTAATAAAAAATGCATAATTGATCATATCAAAGGATCTCCAATGTTCATCCTTATCCACATAGAGCTATACTTGGGGCCTTGATTCCTACATCATTAGCTTACCTAGCCTAAGAGTCACCATCATTTTACTATTCTCAAAATATTTCCCATACACTTAGCCTTTGCAGCCTAGATTTAGTGCCACTTTCACACACATCACAGATACATGACCAAATATTCTTCCCCTTAAGAACCCTTTGTCATGAAGTCTTAAAGCATACTTTGTCATAACAAAATCACTCGTCACTCATCATTGCATCACAAAGTACGAAGTGCTTAGCCTCCATGCCTAAGTTACCCAAATACTTTCATCATTGAGTCAACAATTGAGATAGCCTAGGATGAATTAATCCTTGCACCTTGAGAGATAGTATCAAACAACTTTTGACTAAGCTCATTCAACATGCACCATCAAAAACTTCTTCCTTTTTGTGTCTTTCTTTTTCGGGAGAAAGTCGGTACCCTCCACAAAAAATGACAGAAGTTTTTTACTTCACACTATAATGCACACACGAGTCATGAACATTGAGTCATGTCGTGTCATATCATCTTGAATTGAGTCAAGTTACATGTGTCAAACACTTTGAGTCAAGTCATGGCAAGTCATATATGTTTGAAACTGTAGGGAATATTTCAAGCATTACCCCAAATTTGAACCCCACTGTGATTATACAATTAAGCATGGTGGCGTCCAAAGGGAAGGAAGCTAGAGCAAAAGAGTCGCCAACAAGTTTTAGGAACTTGTAAACCGTTCACAGGGTGAAGGTTACACCCCTTAACAATCCAGGAGATCGTTAACTCCAATAGGTCTGGAACCATGACTGAAAGTTTGGGGATGAAGGTACAAACCCAACCTAAAAGAGATTAAACCTGCCCTAATAATAGGCCTCTACTTTATTCTTCTCGTATTCATGTGCGCTTTCTGACTAACATGCAATCAATATGTTAACCCTAAACTTGTTTATTTATGTTGGTTGAATATTAATGCACAATTAAATCTATTATTGGCGATCACTTGAATTATAATCATATTAACCCTAAACAAGATTATTATTTATCTTATTAAGCGTGATTACAAGTACAAATTCCCTTTAAACATGCATAAAAGGCGTGATCAAGCAATAACAATAAATATGTATAAAGCAACATAATCATAAAATTATAAAAATAATCATAATAATAATTATAATCAATAATCATGTTAACAATAAAGCATAATATTAACAACAAGATCCTAGGCATGATACTAACAAGATTGATAACAAACCCTAGCATGTCACTAAACATTAAAGATCAAAACTTTAACCCTAACATGATACTAACATGATATTAGGAAAGAAATAGGAAGCATCATAATAATCATACTTGATATTAGTAATATTAATTATTACCCTAACATTATACTAGGAAGCAATAAAACATCCTAACATGATAATAGGAATCAATATAACAAACTAAATATGATTTCTATATCAAAATATCAATTAAACAGTCAAAAAACTTACTTAGATGCCTCGTATCTCTTTCTAAAAACAAAATACACACATTAGTAACTTCAAGGAAAATAATAAATTAAAGAATTAAATTAAATAATTGAAATATAAATTTGGGACTAAACCCTCAGAAATATCAAACGTTTCACGTATAGGGCGAAGGCAACTTCGAACTATACTAGGTGTGTCTAGATCTTGTGAATGCGGAATTTTGTATTAGAAAAGGCTAGTTTAGAAAATAGGTAGAGAGAATATCAAGAATTTCTTGATGAGAGTTGGTGATGAGAATTAGATGGAGAATTGATGAGAAGAATTGATGATTAAAAACGGAGGTTTAAGGACACTATTTATTATGAAAATAGTCCAGATTAGATAAAAAAAAGAATCGGAGTTTGAAGAAGAATAAAACACAACGCTGTCGCCACACACGCCTCTGTCGCCAAACGACAGAGCTTGTCGCCGCAGCGACAGGCCTGTCGTCCGGCGCTGCAGGACAGTTTTTGCGGATTTTGTTTTTATCGTATCTTTTGATAAAGAAGTCCAAATAAGGAATATAATATGTCGTTGGAAAGCTCTTGAAGTCTACTTTCCAGACCAATTAGAATCAGATTAAAATCTTTTGTAAAAAAAAAAATATGTCTGAAATAGTGGAAGGGTGTTAGTTTTGGATAGAGTTTCATATCTCATTCATATCTTTTTCGTTATAGCTCAGAATTAATATTATAATATATCATTGGAAATATAATTTCAAGATCTATCCAACCATATAAAATTTGGATAAAGATTATAAGGCACGAAAATAAAATCTGAATATATTTCATCTCGTACAAAACAAGGATTCTCAAAAGGAGTAGTTTTATTCAATTTCAAACTTTTTGAAACATAATTATCAATCCTAACTCCATTAGGATTTAAGAGAACCTTCTAGAGTATTCTAGAAGACTATAATCAATCCTAAAAGCTTTAGGAATGATAATTAATAATAGGCCCTCATCTAGATCATTGGGCCATATGTAAGAACCAAACCGGGCCCAGTTTAGTATTTTGGTTATAACTTCCTCATTATTATTCATCGAAATTGGGCTTATAATATATCGTTGGAAAGGTCTTTTCAACCCCTATTCAACTACACTATTATTGGACCCTTATCATGGACCAAACTAAACTAGAATGCATGTTTTTCATAAATAAGGTAAGAAAAGAAATCTTTTCAAAAACAGAAAGAAAATATATTTTAATAAAAACATCCTCATCACTAGACTTTTCACACTTTTGCTTTGTTCGATAATCAAATGATATGAAAGGTATTCATCACTGGGTTTGGTTTTGGGGAGACATAAATGGGTGTCTACAGAAACACATTAAGTCTTAATGAGTTAAGCAACACTAAGCCTTAGGTCAACCCTAAGATAATTAAAGAGATGAGCAAAGTCCTATAGTAAAAAATATAAATGCAGGTGTAATCCCCCGTATTTTAAAAATATTTTATAAATGAAATTTTATTTTATTTATAATATTTATTTGTTATTTTTCGGAATTTAATTTCAAAAGTTTTAAATTATTAATCTGGGTCGAAAATAATTTGAACAAATTATTTTATGCACCTTTATTTTACTATTTATGTCCAATCAAACAAGCCTAACCTATTTGTTTACTTAATTGACCCATTATTTTTATGAGGCCCAATCTTCCTATTTACCCTACAATTGTTTCCTATAAATACCTCATGAATCCCCAAAAATTTCCCACACAAAAAGGTTAGTCTTATTTTCTTTCCCCTTTGTTTTATTAATTTGTGTAATTATAATAATTGATTTATGGGTTTTGAATTTATTGTTTGATATTAATTTAATTAGTATCAAATTGTATTTTGATGATTAAACTTTATATTTTCAGATTTTATAAATGTCATAATTTTCAGATTTTGTAAATTTTATAACCTAGGGTTTTTAATTATTGAAAATCATGATTTTAGGGTTTTTATGAACAATTGATTTGGGGCTTTTATAGTAATGATGTTTTGAAATTTTGGTGATTATAACTACTGATTAGTTTAACTTAATTCCAGATTATTTTGAACACGTAAATTCGTGTTTTAATTTTTAAATTTCCGTTCGTTAATATTAATCCATTTTTAATCCCGATCAGGTTCTGAACTCATCCGATTTTGATAAAAAAGTAGTGTTTTTCATGTTGAAACAACGTTTTAAAAAAGACTCACTACACAAATTCAGCATCTAAATATGATTTTCGGGCAGTTTTTGATTTTAACGAAGTTTTTTTTTTATACTTAAAATATTATCCTTGAGTTTGATTAATAAAATTAATTATGTTTAAAGTTAATTAAGCATAAATATATGTTTTTATTGAAGTTTTAAGTGCTGAAAATAGTTTCTAAGTACACTTTTGATGTTTTATAAACAGGGTTTAATCACCCATTAAAAAGGGAGATTATTAGGGGTTTTTTTAATAATTTTAAGATTTTTATTAAAAATTAAACTTGCTTTAATTTAATGAATAAGAGTGTATTTTAAGGTTTTTATGAAGAAAATTTAAAGAACTATATATAAGCCTTTAAGTTAAACTAAAGGGAAGGTTTTAAAGTGTTGTTTGATTTGGATTTTGAAGATTTTAAAGTAAGTTAGTATTGCTGTAAATTTGATTATTGATTGAAATGTTATTGTTTGGTTTAGGAAAGGATTTTATTGAAGGTGATTTCTAGATAGTAAAGTCGCATACCAATTCGTTTATTCAAGGTACGTATGAGTTAGGAAACCTTGCCTTTAGAAGCATGTTTAGGAACGTAACGAGAACCTAATATCATGTATAGAGAAGACTGGGAATGATTGTTTGGTTATACATTGTGATTTCCGTATGATGTGTACTATTCTACTTTGTAAATATTATTTATACATAAACTTTGCAAGATGCGCTTAGAGGCAAAGGTATGTGAATATGTGGAATGATTTATTTATTACTTATTCATGATTATTATAATAGGATGAGTAAAGGAATAATTCAAGTCTTATAAAACGAGGTTAAGGTTTTGGGGTGCCTTATGCACTCAAGGTGTTTATACACTGAGGTTCTTCCAAGATGAGAGGAGTTTGAGCAAAATTACATAGATCAGTAAATTAGAGATAAAGAGCTTTAATTTACAAAAGATTTAAGCGGATTTGGTTGAAAGGAAACGACCAAGTTCAAAGTTCGGAGCAAAACCAAGCAACGATCAGCACCAGCAAGAGAAAAATAAGGAAGAACCAACTCCAGTGCCAAATGACAAGGTTGTCGCCTGGCGATAGAAGCAAAGTGCGGCGACACATTTTCCAAACATGCGCTGGTGCGGCGACACAATGCGTGGCCCCCATATTAGATTATGCGGACCAAGTGCAGAGATTTCCGAGTTCCTTGGTACGCCAGTGATATGTCTATTTTATATAGTGTTTTACCCCCGTCCTGTGGTCATTATTAGTAGTGTTTTTGGCTCTTTCGGGCCACTTTTATTACTAATTTGTGTGTTCTAGTGTTTTCGTAGTTTTAGTTGTATTTTACAGGAAATTGCACTCTTGGAGCATTTTCCCGGGCCTTATTGGATCGACTACGGAAGCTAGAAGGACACGACCACTTTTGGAGCCCAAGATCGGTGAGAGCCGGTGACTAAGGGCTCGGTAATTTGGATCACAAGGCATTTGGACCATGTATTCGAGACCCGAGAGGAAATATGGATTGGGCCGAGAAATCTAGCCCAATCGAAGTCCAAGCCTCGAAGATGAAGACCGGGCCCGATCGGGCAAGCATACCCCCGATCGGGCGGCTGCGTGCGTTAGTGCCATCAAGGAAAGGCGCGCCCGATCGGGTGAGCGTAGGCTCGATCGGGCGCGGCATATCAGAGAAGCATTGGAGAAAAGGCGGGCCCGATCGGACGGCCCTTCGCCCGATCGGGCGCGTGTTTTTCCTAGAGTCTGATTAAGTTTAGTTTAATTCTTGTTTTAGGAGAAGTTTATATACGTTTTTGTACAGAATAATTACTTACCTCTTTCTCTTAGACTTTCTCTCTCTACTTAGTATTTTTCTCTCTCTTAAATTCTCTAAAAAACTTTTGTTCTTAATTCCTCCATTAATTCCAGATTTGTTTTGGTACAATTTCTTCCCTTTTTAATTTCAGCTATTTTAATTGTTTTCTTGATTATGTTCTTATTTATTTATTTGATTGGTTTAATTATGATGATTAGTGAGTATTTTAATTCTAGGGTTTATGGGGATCCATAATTAATATGAAGGGATAGTTTGTTATTATTGATTGTTGATATTGCATGATAATTTCCTATTGAATTGTTTTAACTCTTTGCAATTAGATTATGAATCGAGCAGATGTAATTTGATTGTGAATGTTTAGCAATATTGAATTGATGAATCGAGAAGATGTTGATTTAATATTAAAGGTTTTTTTTTAATAGGAACTTAGGTCTAATAAATTGCGAGAGCCTGTTAGATCTATGTTGATTAATAAATTGCGAGAGCCTGTTAATCATGTTATTTGTGCATTGTTAATTATTAATTACTTCGTTCTATCCCGGAATATTAATTATTGGTGAACCTGTGACCCTAGGTTTCCTTATTATTGATTCTTTTCTCCCTAAACTCATTCTTCGTAGTATAGAATTCACACTATAAATATTGGTTACTTAGATAATTTAGATTATATTAATTAATTAGAATTAAAAAGACCTGTTTCCCTGTGGAGTTCGACCCTACTTCCCTATCTACCTTAGTTAATGATTTAGGTAATTATTTTTGATTAGGGGATACGACTTTACCCTGTCAAAATTTGGCGCCGTTGCCGGGGAAACGGTTTTATTTTTATTTTCTGATTATATTTTTGTAGTCTAGATTATCCCCCCTTTTGCCTCAGAGAACATTAGTTCTTTGAGGCAAATCTCATTTTTGTCTTTAGTTCTTTGTTTATGCCCAAGTGTTCTAGATCAGGTGACATCCCTTTTGATCCTGAGATCGAGCGTTCTTTTCATAGGCAAAGGAGACTCTATAGACAAATTCTGGTGGGTTCTGAGGAGGACAACGATCGAAGAGATCCTCCCCTTGATTCTAGTGATACAGATATTCCTTCAGATTCAGAATCAGAGATGACGGCCCAGAAGAAACTCAGTGATTATTCGCAACCGAAGCTCACAGATTTCCCGCACCTTACTCCTACTCCGGCTCTAGATGGAGTTCAATTTGAGATCAAGCCCCAATTTATCACTATGATAGAGAGGAAGCAGTTCAGCGGAGCTAAGGGTGAAGATCCTAATCTTCACATCGTAGATTTCTGCCAATATTGTAACACCATTAGACAAGCCGGGGTTACGCAAGACCAAATCAAGGAGATTCTTTTTCCCTTTTCATTATGTGGCAAAGCATAATTATGGTTTAATGGTTTGAATAGAATTGCACTTGGTATTACTGAATGGGAAACTCTTGCTTTGAATTTCTATAATAAATATTATCCTGCAGAGAGAACAGCAGTGCTAAGAAGTGCTATTCAGAACTTCGCTCAAGAGGCCGACGAAACATTATATGAGGCTTGGGAGAGTTTCAAGGATCTACAGAGAGAGTGCCCCCACCACAATCTAGCACAATGGCAATTGATCCAAGCATTCTATAATGGACTTGGAAATTCTTCTAGATCAGTACTAGATTCGGCAGCTAGTGGGAGGTTTATGAATTTAAATGTGGATGATGCAAGACAGGTTATCGAAGACATGGCAATACACAATTCCCAATATGGGAATCCGAGGGGGTTTGCAAATAAGGGAAAACATAATGTCGATTCCGTATCCTTTTTGCAAGCTCAATTAACATCTATTTGTCAGAAATTAGATAATCTTACTGCTGCTCCTAACTCTGTAGCTAATGTTTCTGCTGTTGCTAACCATGAAGCTTTTTGTGAAAATTGTGGAATTGTAGTTCATTGGGAGCAAGATTGTAGGAGCTCTATGGAACAAGTTAATGCCTTTCAAACCTATAGGAAAAATAACCCCTATTCCAATTCCTACAATGCCGGTTATAAAAATCATCCTTATCTTTCATACCGGAGTACCAATGTACAAAACCCTCCACCTCCACAACAACCACAAAAGCAAACACCACCACAGCAAAAATATTATCATCCTAATGCTGGCCAGAAAAGCCAAGCATCACCCTCATCATCTTCCGACCCTGCCATGAAAGAAATTAGAGCAATGCTTGCCAATATGAAAAAGCATATGGAGAGTAGGGATGCGCAAATTGATTCTATTCTAGCCCATAATAAAATCATGGACAATCAAATTGCACAACTTTCATCTACCCTACAATCCCGTCAGCAGGGAGCTCTACCATCACAACCTATCCATCCTACAGATCATGCTAATGCAATCACTCTAAGGAGTGGTTCACATTATGATGGACCTCCTATGCCAAAGGAATATGGACCAGTTCCTAATCTAGATTCCTCTATACCAAACGGTAATCCTGCTAGCCCTCCAGGGCTACAAATAGATACTAACCCTACTAATGTTTCTGTGCAGGGTAAATTGCAGAATAAGGGAGGAGATGTGCAGAGCCCAGTTATCAAGCTTCCATTCCCTAATAGACAACTGAAGAGTAAGATTGATAAACAATTCGGTAAGTTTTTAGAGGTTGTGAAAAACCTGCAGGTAACAGTTCCTTTCACTGATTTAATCACTCAAGTACCTGCTTATGCTAAATTCGTGAAAGACATTCTGACTAGGAAAAGGGCCTTTAATGAAGTAGAAATTGTAGCTTTCACAGAGGAGTGTAGCGCTTATTTGCAAAATAAATCCCCTCCTAAATTAAAGGATCCCGGTAGTTTTTCTATCCCTTGTCACATTGGGAATGTTTTTATTGATAAAGCTTTATGTGATTTGGGTGCTAGTGTCAGTGTCATGCCATCATCTATCTGTGCTAAATTAAATATGGGAGAATTAAAAATTACTAATATAACTTTGCAAATGGCAGATCGTTCGGTAAAATACCCCTTAGGTATTTTAGAGGACGTCCCTGTCAGAGTTGGTAAATTTTTTATTCTTGTTGATTTTGTTTTTTTAGATATGGCAGAGGACACACAAATACCCATTATATTAGGTAGGCCTTTCCTCCACACTGCAGGAGCTATTATTGATGTGAAAAATGGTAAACTAACCCTTTCTGTAGGTGACGATAATGTTACCTTTAATTTAGGGAAGGTTTTGAAAGGGCCTATGTTAGAGGAAAATTGTTGCTATATTGATACAATTGATATAATGGACGATATTTGTGTTGATAGCTTGCCACAGGTTCTTGCGAAGGATCCCTTAGAGGAAGTTCTCTGCGGGAATTTATCTAGCGACAATGCCAGCATTTGGGGTAATGAGGTACAGGATATTGAAAAGGCTCTTTCCTTAGAAGAGTTAAGCCCCAAGGAGACAATAAAGGTAGTAAATTTAGTTCAGGAATCAAAACCTGCAGAGGTCAAGAAACCTGAGCTAAAACCTCTCCCTTCTCATTTAAAATATGTTTTTCTAGATGAGCAGGAACTACACCCCGTGATCATCAATACTGCACTCACTGACCTACAATCTTCCCAACTTCTAGGGGTCCTCAAAACCCATAAGAAGGCTATAGGGTACAGTATTGATGATCTCAAGGGTATTAGCCTTGATTTTTGCATGCACAGGATTCATCTAGAGGAAAATTACAAGCCCTGCATTCAACCTCAACGAAGATTAAATCCCAACATGCAGGAGGTAGTCAAGAAAGAGGTGATGAAATTACTTGATGCAGGTATCATCTATCCTATTTCTGACTCCAAGTGGGTAAGTCCTGTGCAGGTAGTACCGAAGAAAGGTGGGATGACTGTGATAACTAATGATAAAAATGAATTAATTCCCACTAGAACTGTAACAGGGTGGCGTATGTGCATAGACTATCGTAGATTAAATATCGCCACTAAAAAGGATCACTTCCCTCTTCCCTTTATTGATCAAATGCTTGAGAGGTTAGCTAATCACAAATTCTTTTGCTATTTGGACGGGTATTCGGGATTTTTCCAAATTTCGATTCACCCTGAAGATCAGGAAAATACCACCTTTACATGCCCTTATGGCACTTTTGCATATCGTAGAATGCCCTTTGGTTTATGTAATGCACCTGCTACCTTTCAACGTTGCATGATGAGCATTTTTTCTGATTTCATAGAGTCTATTATGGAGGTCTTTATGGACGATTTTAGCGTATATGGTTCTTCATTTGATTCATGTCTAATTAATCTCGCTAAAATTTTGAAAAGATGTGAAGAGTGCAACTTAGTACTTAATTGGGAGAAATGTCACTTTATGGTGACAGAGGGAGTAGTACTTGGCCATATTATATCTGATAAGGGCATACAAGTAGACAAAGCCAAAATATCAGTGATTGAGCAATTACCTCCCCCGGTCAATGTTAAGGGAGTTAGAAGCTTCTTGGGTCATGCGAGGTTTTATCGCCGCTTTATCAAAGATTTTTCTAAAATTGCTAAACCACTGACACAGCTTTTGCTCAAGGATGCCCCATTTATTTTTACTGACGAGTGTCTTGAGGCTTTTAACAGGATTAAGCAGGCTTTGATATCGGCACCCATCATATGTGCTCCCGATTGGAACCTTCCTTTCGAAATCATGTGTGATGCAAGTGACTTTGCACTAGGAGCCGTGCTCGGACAAAGGAAGGACAAGGTTTTGCATGCTATTTATTATGCTAGCAAAACCTTAGATGAAGCCCAAGTCAACTATGCCACCACAGAAAAGGAGTTTCTTGCTGTTATTTATGCTTTAGAAAAATTTAGATCATATCTAGTTGGTTCTAAAGTTATTGTTTTTACTGATCATGCAACACTGAAATACTTGATAGCCAAGGCGGAATCAAAGCCAAGGCTACTCCGGTGGGTTCTCTTGCTCCAAGATTTCAACATAGAAATAAAAGATAAAAAGGGAGCAGAGAACGTAGTGGCAGACCACTTGTCACGTATCAGGTATGATGAGGGTAAGGATTCTTTACCTATAGATGATTCTTTCCCTGATGACAACCTATATGCAGTTGTAGAGCATCACCCTTGGTATGCTGATCTTGCTAATTATTTAGTGGGTGGTACTCTACCTCCTGACTTGTCCTACCAACAGAAAAAGAAATTCCTTTATGATGTTAAACATTATTTTTGGGATGACCCTTTTTTGTTTCGTGAGTGTGCAGATGGATTATTTCGCAGGTGTGTTCCCGAATGGGAGGTTCACGGCGTCCTTTCCAGTTGTCATACTTCACCCTATGGTGGACATCATGGCCCCACTAAAACGGTGGCTAAGATTAATGAGTCAGGCTTCTTTTGGCCTACTATGTTTAAAGATGCTAACACTTTTGTGCAGGCTTGTGACTCTTGCCAGAGGACTGGCAACATTTCGCGGAGGCATGAGATGCCCCAAACTGGAATTCTCGAAGTTGAAATATTTGATGTTTGGGGTATCGATTATATGGGGTCGTTCCTATCTTCCAAAGGGAATTGTTACATACTTGTAGCCGTTTATTATGTGTCCAAGTGGGTAGAAGCCATAGCTTCACCAACAAACGACTCTAAGGTAGTCATCAAGCTCTTCAAGAAGATCATATTTCCCAGGTTTGGTGTTCCACGAGCTATTATTAGTGATGGGGGTACCCACTTCCATGAAAAACAATTGGATAACCTCCTTAAGAAGTATGGCGTATATCATAGAACAGGGCTTAGTTACCACCCTCAAACTAGTGGTCAAGTTGAGGTCTCTAATAGGGAAATCAAGGCGATCCTAGAAAAGGTAGTAGCCAAGTCAAGGAAAGATTGGAGCATGAAGCTTGATGACACGCTTTGGGCATACCAAACAGCATTTAAGACACCGATTGGTACTTCACCTTATAGATTGATTTATGGTAAGGCATGTCATCTTCCCGTAGAATTGGAGTACAAAGCCTATTGGGCGATCAAAGAGCTTAATATGGATTCTAAGGCCGCGGGTAAGAAGAGACTTCTTCAACTCAATGAGTTGGATGAGTTTAGATTGTCGGCATATGATAGTGTGCGGATCTACAAGGAGAAGACCAAGAAGTGGCATGACAAGAGGATCTTACCAAGAGAGTTTGCACCGGGTGATAAGGTCCTTCTCTTTAATTCTAGATTGAAGATTTTCCCAGGAAAGTTGAAGTCTAGGTGGTCCGGTCCCTTCACTGTCACAAAGGTGAACAAATTTGGTTCGGTAGAGTTGGTGAATGACAAAGGTGAAGAGTTCAAAGTAAATGGCCAAAGGTTGAAAATGTATCATGAAGGTGCTACCATTAGAGATGTGGAGGAGACTCTCCTAACTCCACTTCCAACATGAGCTTCAAGGTGGTAAGAAGGTCGTGCGGGACCTAGATAAACCAGCGCTTTGCGGGAGGCAACCCGTATTTCATGCTTTCTAGACTAGTTTTCCTTTTTCCTTATTTTTGTTTTTTTTAGAGAGGCGAGGAGAGTGATATTTCACCAGTTTTAAGTGTAGTTGTACAGGTATGAATTTGACAGGTATAAAGACTTAGAAAAAAATTTGAAGAAGAAAAGAAATCGGAGAAAAAGGGTTGCTCGGGCCTGATCGGGCGCGCAAGCAACCCAAAAATCAGCATCAAATTCGCCCGATCGGGCGACGCTGCCCGATCGGGCGCGCAAGCATGCTAAAAATCGAAAGCATTTTCGCCCGATCGGGCGCGCAAGCAATGTTGAATTCAGAGATTATTTTCGCCCGATCGGGCGAAGCTTGCCCGATCGGGCGCTTTTTTTGGAAAATCGAGTGAAAGGAAAAGATATGTCGAGCGAAGCTCGCCCGATCGGGCGAGCAAAGGGAGAAAATTTTGTTCGCGTTCGCGCCCAATCGGGCGCGCAACTTGAGTTCTGGAATTTCAAACCTTCGCCCGATCGGGCGCGCCTACAGCCCGTCCCCCCTTTATTTTCTTTTCTCTTCTTTCTTTCCTCACTTTCTCCTTATTTCATCTTCTTCATTTCACTTTCTCTCTCTAAAACCTCCATTTTCAAACCTTCAACTTACACTTCAATCCAAGATCTCCTCCAATTCTTCCATCCAAATTCAAAAATTCTTACATATTCCATCTCCCCTCATCCTCCTCTATCATCTACACTAATTTTCCCCCACTTTCTCTCAAATTTTCTCAAACCCTAAGAGAGAGAAACCTCAAATTTTCCACTATTTTACAAGAAAATGGCCTCCAAGCGTTCAAGGAATCAAAGGGGTGAGAGCTCAAGTGCACCACAACCAAAAATCAACCCGGACCTTCAAATTTCGGGATGGGAGGAGGTTGTAATCACCTCGGAGGAGCAACGGGTTAGGATGGTCAACCTCATCGATCGTCAGGTAATTTCTACCCGTTTCATTCATCATCCTACATTAGTTAGGTTAGGTCTTGATAAATATGTGGAAAAATTGTTCAAGGGCATAGGCATGAGTGGTTTTTTTCAAATGTGCCATGACACTTGTGATTATTTAACATTGGAATTTATCTCAAGTTTTAATGTTATTAAAAAGAATGCACTAATCACTCATGTACAATTCCGATTATTAAACAACGATGTGAGACTAACTCTAAAAGAATTTGGAAAGTTGTTTGATTTAAAATCGGATAAACCTATTGAGCCCTCTCAAGACCACACCGCCGTGGTCTATAAGAGGTTAACTGGGGAGGATTTAGTGAACCTCCAACATGCCAAAGGGACGTGGATTCAACATCCCGTCCCAAAGCTTTGGCAAAGATTTGTCGGCCTCACTATTTTTGGGAGGCATGAACCGGCAAATGTTCGGAGAGATGAATTAGAACTATTGGAATCCTATATAATTCCTAATGCTGAAAAATTGAACATACCCCATAGGATAGTCAATCATTTCCAAAGGGCGGCCAATGCGGCCGAGGCTAGTAGGTCTAGAGCACCTATTTACTTTGGGGGGTTAGTGACCCATATTGCTAGGAAACACTTAGGTTGGAACCCCGATGGCCATAGGAAAGTTGTGGGATCGAACCTAATGGACCTACCCTATTTAGGGAGTTTGAACTGGGTACAACCGGTGGGGAGTGATACTTGGTGGATTGTCCACCGACAATCTGGTAGGAGGGACCAAGCCTTTACCTTACCCAACCCCGCCTTGACCAAATTTGAGAGGGGGAAGCCCTCTTATACTTTCGAGATAAATGGTCAAGGTGAGGTTCAACCACCTCACCCCTCACCATAACCCCACCAATCCCCCATTCACCACTCACCACACTACCAACCACCCCCACCTTTCACCTATGGCATGCCCACTTCCTCGGTCGATTACAATGTCGACTCCAATGCCCCATATGACTTTTCGGCTTTTCGGAGCCAATTAGACCCCATTGAGACGGGGCAAGGGAGGGTTGAGGGTATGATGCAAAACCTAGACTCTAGGTTAAGCACCCTAGATGGGCGGGTTGGTCTTATAGAGAGGAACCTAGGGAGGGGCCTTTACCCCATGTATGATGATTATGCCCGTCGGGGGGCTATTCCTCCCGATTCACTTACTCCCGATTGG
This sequence comes from Chenopodium album, assembly GCF_948465745.1. Classification (NCBI taxonomy): domain Eukaryota; kingdom Viridiplantae; phylum Streptophyta; class Magnoliopsida; order Caryophyllales; family Amaranthaceae; genus Chenopodium; species Chenopodium album. The sequence continues at coordinate 13,305,639 of NC_137842.1, read as the reverse complement.
TTTCAATACCCCCAAGGAGGGTATTCTCACCCCGGTGCATATGGTACTTACGTGGACTACTCTTCGGTCCACGGATATGGGGGTATGGGTGGGAATGTAGACCCTAACTACTATGCGGGTGGTTCGGGGTATGGAGGTGGTGGCTCTACCCATGGAGGAGCCGGTTCTAGCCACGGCGGGGGTTATTCTAGGATGGATGAGGATGAGGAGTAGGCTACTCTCCCAAGTCAATGAGGGAATTGCTTGATTTGGCTTGGGGGGGTGTTCTTTCACTTGGAAATTCTCTTCCTTTTCTCTCTTTATTTGCTTTCTAGTATAGTTTTTATTTGCTTTCCTAGTGTAGTTTTTATTGCTTTCTTATATATGAAAAATACAAAAAAATTGAAAAATAAAAAAATTCAAAAATACGTTCCAATGAATTGTAAATCATGCTTCCCTGTGCCCCATACATGAGAAAATTTGTTTTGATTCTTGGTATTTGATGATGAATATTGTGGATTTGTTGGTCATGATTTGAAGTCTAATTGTTTGGATTCCTAAACATGCGTCAATTTTGCCCAACTACTTGTGAATATAGTGCTTGACTAGTTGATTTGGTTAGGAAATGTGTGATAGTTCCATAATTCCTGGTATGTCAATGAATTTGAGTATTGATTTGCAACTATGAGTAGTGTTTCATGACTTATTATTATGCACATGAGGAGGACGAAGGCGTTCATTCTTTTAGGTAGCCTTCAGAGTATTTAGATACATTTGTTCCCTTCTTGTCACCCATGTTGTTGCTTGTGCCCTTTTATTGTTTATAGCCACATTACAAGCCTTAATTGCCCCATTGGTTACTAGTCCCAAGCTTGGCTTGGGGGAGCTATTAGTGAGTGAGGTGAGGGAGTTTGTAGTGTGCACATTATTTGCACAATTTGGGTGGGTTTTGAGAAGTAATTTATTCTTGATCATATTTTTGTTTTTATGAGTTTGGAAGTTGTATATATTTGAGAAAAATAAAAGTGTGATGGAAAAAAAGAAGTTCAAAAAAAAAAGTGAGAAATTTGAAAAAAAGAAAGTGAACTTCTAAGAAAAAAACAGAAAAAAATGTTTGATGTTCAAATGTTCTAAGTGAAGGTTAATCAAAAGAAAAGAAAGAAAAAAAAGTTGAGTTTCAATGTAAATATTTCAAGTTATGAGTTCAAGGTTTGTTATTCACTCTTGTTCCATATTGTCATATTTTTATGAGTGAAATTGTGAGTGTTGGGATTGTTTTTATTGTTTGGAGTATATTTGGTGGATTGTTGTTGGAGTTGGTTATGTTGGAGATGTGTATGATCATTATTTTTTATCATGGGTTTATTAGGATTTGGCTCCGTTTTAGCATAGCTTTTCTCTCACATAATCCCAAATTTATCCTACCTTTACCCTAGCCTTACATTACAAGCTTAAAAGACCTTCCGACCTTGTGCATAGAAGTGATGTAAATGTGAAAGTGTTGTTTTTCAATGCAAGTTATGACTTGGCATATTTCGAGCCGACTAGTAGGATGAGCGTTCAATGTTTTTTATACACACGAGAGTGTGAGTTAGGAGGCCATTGTTCACATTAAAGGGGTTGGGTGGAGAGCGATCGAGTACATTCTTTACTCGCCACATAAATGAGAGTTGAGTGTGTGAGCACTAGTCTTGAATTCTATATGCTCTTGTGGTTTGCTTTATTTGACAATTGTTGGGGAGGAAGGGTGATTAGATGAATAAGATTGATTGATGTTGAAGCATGTTCATTCAATTTTACCTTGAATCGTTGGCTTTTGATTTGTTTATTGGGGTGAAGTATGTTTTATATGTTCATTGATGAGCTCTTTGCTTAGGGACAAGCAAAGGTTTGGCTTGGGGGAGTTTGATATGTCTATTTTATATAGTGTTTTACCCCCGTCCCGTGGTCATTATTAGTAGTGTTTTTGGCTCTTTCGAGCCACTTTTATTACTAATTTGTGTGTTCTAGTGTTTTCGTAGTTTTAGTTGTATTTTACAGGAAATTGCACTCTTGGAGCATTTTCCCGGGCCTTATTGGATCGACTACGGAAGCTAGAAGGACACGACCACTTTTGGAGCCCAAGATCGGTGAGAGCCGGTGACTAAGGGCTCGGTAATTTGGATCACAAGGCATTTGGACCATGTATTCGAGACCCGAGAGGAAATATGGATTGGGCCGAGAAATCTAGCCCAATCGAAGTCCAAGCCTCGAAGATGAAGACCGGGCCCGATCGGGCAAGCATACCCCCGATCGGGCGGCTGCGTGCGTTAGTGCCATCAAGGAAAGGCGCGCCCGATCGGGTGAGCGTAGGCTCGATCGGGCGCGGCATATCAGAGAAGCATTGGAGAAAAGGCGGGCCCGATCGGACGGCCCTTCGCCCGATCGGGCGCGTGTTTTTCCTAGAGTCTGATTAAGTTTAGTTTAATTCTTGTTTTAGGAGAAGTTTATATACGTTTTTGTACAGAATAATTACTTACCTCTTTCTCTTAGACTTTCTCTCTCTACTTAGTATTTTTCTCTCTCTTAAATTCTCTAAAAAACTTTTGTTCTTAATTCCTCCATTAATTCCAGATTTGTTTTGGTACAATTTCTTCCCTTTTTAATTTCAGCTATTTTAATTGTTTTCTTGATTATGTTCTTATTTATTTATTTGATTGGTTTAATTATGATGATTAGTGAGTATTTTAATTCTAGGGTTTATGGGGATCCATAATTAATATGAAGGGATAGTTTGTTATTATTGATTGTTGATATTGCATGATAATTTCCTATTGAATTGTTTTAACTCTTTGCAATTAGATTATGAATCGAGCATAGGTAATTTGATTGTGAATGTTTAGCAATATTGAATTGATGAATCGAGCAGATGTTGATTTAATATTAAAGGCTTTTTTAATAGGAACTTAGGTCTAATAAATTGCGAGAGCCTGTTAGATCTATGTTGATTAATAAATTGCGAGAGCATGTTAATCATGTTATTTGTGCGTTGTTAATTATTAATTACTTCGTTCTATCCCGGAATATTAATTATTGGTGAACCTGTGACCCTAGATTTCCTTATTATTGATTCTTTTCTCCCTAAACTCATTCTTCGTAGTATAGAATTCACACTTAAAATATTGGTTACTTAGATAATTTAGATTATATTAATTAATTAGAATTAAAAAGACATGTTTCCCTGTGGAGTTCGATCCTACTTCCCTATCTACCTTAGTTAGTGATTTAGGTAATTATTTTTTATTAGGGGATACGACTTTACCCTGTCAGCCAGTTAGCCCCTCTGAGCAATTTGACATGATTTAGTAATTGGATCGATTACAATCACATAAAATGATCGACCTGATAAAAGATCGTCTCACTTAGCTTAAAGTGCCTAAACATTGGCTCATAGCAAAGGCACCGACATAATAGTTCACAAGCAGTAAAAGCACCGACATAATGGTTCACAAGTAGTAAAAAGCACCGAAGTAATGGTTCACAAACAGCAAAAATGCGCCGACGTATTGGCACCGCAGAAATTACAGCAAAAACATTGCAACAACAAAGTTCAAGAGCTTTAAAGATCGACAAGCGTTGGTCTTCGGTAGTTTTCTTCGGAATATTATAGCAACAACTGAGGATGACTTCAAGTGAAGTTATCTTCGACATCGTTCACTAAGATTGAGGTGGTTGTCATTAAGATTTGAGAAGATAGCACGAGATGGGCGGTCTTCGACAGCGTTCGCTAAGATTGTGGAGGTTGTCACCAAGATTTGAGAAGATATCACGAGATGGTCGATCTTCGACGGCATTCGCTAAGATTGTGGAGGTTGTCACCAAGATTTGAGAAGAGCGGTTTGTGATGAGGCGGTCTTCGATAACTTTTGCTATGATTGGGAAGGTTTTCATTATGATTCAAGGAAAAGGCTCGAGATGTAGCAGCATTGATCGACGACGTTCCCTAGCTTGCGGAGGGTTGTCACAAACAAATGGAGGTGATTCCAAGCAAAGTTATCTTTGATCATATTCCCTGGCTTGTGGAAGATGGTCACAAGGTGGTAGAAGATCGTTTCAAGAGAAGCAATCTTTGATAGTGTTCTCTAGCTTGCAGAAGACTATCATAGCGAAAAATGGAGGCAGTTATAAGCGTAGCAGTCTTCAGGCGGTATCCCCTAGCTTGAGGAAGATCATCACAACAAACCGGTTACCTTCAGAGACGTGTGCTCGACGGTGCAAGATACGCGTTTCTTAACTCTCTTATCTGTTTTAACTAACGCTAGTTTGTAGGTATCGGCATTACAAGAGTCATTTAGGATCATTCTCCGTCCCTATCGATACTTTGACTTTTGTTTTTGAAACTTGCGTTTCTCCAAACTCAGTCAAAGTGGGGGACTCTGTAGACACCCATTTATGTCTCCCCAAAACCAAACCCGGTGATGAATACCTTTCGTGTCAAATAATAATCGAATGAGGTGAAAGTGTGCAAAGTCTAGTGTTGCGGTTAGTTTTTTTTTTAATTAAAAATCTCTCTTTCTGTTTTCAAAAACCTACTCTATTTTATGAAAATAGTCGATCCAGTTTAGTTTGGTCCATAACAAGGGTCCAATAATAGTGTAATTGGATTGGGCTCAAAAAGAGCTTTCCAACGATATATTATAAGCCCAATTCCGTTGAATAATGAGGAAGTTATGGCCAAATTACTAAACTAGGCCCGGTTTGATTTTCATATGCGGCCCAATGATCTAGAGGAGGGCCTATTATGAATTATCATTCCTAATGTAATTAGGATTGATTATAGTTTTCTAGAATCTTCTAGAAGGGTCTTTTGAATCCTATAAGGATTAGGATTGATAATTATGTTTTATGAGTTTTATTTGGAATAAAAGAAGTGTTTTATGTAAAATTACGATTTTACCCTTTGTACGGACTTTTACGACTTAATTTTATCAAAAATAGAAAACACATGGAAAAAATCTTCTGCAGCGCCGAACGTCAAGCTGTCACCTAGCGACAAACCCTGTCGCGCGGCGACAGGAGCTGTTGTTGGCGACAGAGGCGTGTTTTATTCCTCTTCGAACTCTAATTCTTTTTATCAAATCCGGACTATTTTCATTATAAATATTGTCCTCAGACCTCCATTTTTAATCACCAATTCTCACCAAATCTCATCAAGAATTTCTTAATTATGTCTCTCTTTCTAAACCAACCCTTTAGCAAACAAAATTTCGCATTTACAAGATCTAGACACACATAGCCAAATTCGAAGTTGCCTTCGCCCTAGACGTGAAAGGTTTGATATTTCTGAGGATTTAGTCCCAAATCTCTATTTCAATTACTTAATTTAATTGTTTTGTTTTATATTTTCCTTGAAGTTACTAACGTGTGTATTTTGTTATTAGAAATAGATACGAGGCCTCCAAGTAAGTGCTTTGATTGTTTAATGGATATTATGATATAGAAATAATCATGCTTAGGTTGTTATTTTGCTTCCTAGTATCATGTTAGGATGTTTTTCCTAGTACCATGTTTAGGGTAAAAGAATAAGTTTCTTAAATATATTATGATTTCTATGATGCTTCCTATTTTCTTTCCTAATATTATGTTAGTATCATGTTAGGGTTAAAGCTTTGATCTTTATTGTTTAGTGACATGCTAGGATTTTTTATTAATCTTGTTAGTATTATGCCTAGGATCTTACTATTATTATTAAGCTTTAATGATGATATTATTATGATGTTGTTTGTTATAATTATTGTTTTTATGGTTATTATTATTATTGTTATTATTATGTTGCTTGATATAAATTTATTTTTATTGCTTGATCACGCCTTTTATGCATGTTTAAAGGGAATTGGTACTTGTAATCACGATTAATAAGATAATTAATAATCTTGTTTAGGTTAATATGATTATAATTCAAGTGATCGCCAATAATAGTTTTGTTTGTGCATTAATATTCAACCAACATAGATAAACCGGTTTAGGGTTAACCTAATGATTGCATGTTAGTCAGAAAGCGCACATGAATACGAGAAGAATAAAGTAGAGGCCTATTTTATAGGGCGGGTTCTTTCTCTTTTAGATTGGATTCGTACCCTCATCCCCGAACACTAGTCATGGTTCCAGACCTATTGGAGTTAACGATCTCAAGAATCGTTAAGGGCTGTAACCTTTAACTTGTTGGCGACTCTTTTGCTCTAGCTACCTTCCCTTTGGACGCCACCATGCTTAAGTGTATGATCACAGTGGGGTTCAAGTTTGGGGTATTGCTTGAAATATGCCCTACAGGCATCCAGTCATACTCCAAGAAGTCTGACAAGCAAAAAGACATCCGGTCTGCTCAGCCGACAAAAAAGAAAGAAGCGAGCAAAAAGAGAAAAGAGGTCTGGGCGGTTAGTGATTTTGACCAGCCGTCTTAGAAGATGACGAAAGAGTTTAAATCGTACGTCCCAAAGTACTAGTTTAACAAGGACTGCAACTCCATCCTCATGGAGATCAAGGACCGATTGTCCCTTGAGAAGCCAAATCCCATGAAGAGTTCCATTCAATTAAGGAACAAAAATAAATTCTGCCAATACCTTGAGGAAGTTGGCCATGACACCAATGACTGCTTCAGCCTTCAACGGGCGTTGGACTGCCTAGCTGATAAGGGGATGCTAAAGTCCTATATTTCCAAGTCTAAAGGGACTAATAAGAAGAACCAAGGGCAGTCGTCTAAGACTCTCCGGCCTACTAGTAGCTCGAAAACTGACAAAGATCCGGACTACACCATAGCAGGCGGGTTCTCATATGGTGGCCCTACCATCCGGGCACCAAGAGCCATCTTCGAAAGATGGACAAGGATGATGATGAGCAGGCATCTTCTAGCTCTACCTTCCCAGACGTTCTGATCACTGAGAAGGATAGGGGCAGCGTCCGCCGTCCGCATGACGACCCGATCGTCATTGAATGTAAGGTCGTCAATCAGCTGGTTGGGCGAATCCTTATTGACACCGGCAGCTTGTCGGACATCATCAGCCTCAAATGCTTGTAGAAGCTGAGGTACAAGCCCAAAAGCATGCATCTAGTAACCCATCCTCTGGTTGGCTTTGGAGGGGGGATGGTATACCCAGTCGATCGGATTAATCTACTCATCCGGCTGGGAGAGAAAGGAGAAGGACGACACATGGTCGTCAAGTTCTTGGTAGTTGAGGAGCTGACCGCCTATAACATCATTTTTGGCCGTCCAACTCTCAACGAGGACAAGGCGGTAATCATTCCTTCCCTCATGCTGATCAAGTATGAGAAGGATGACGGTTCTGTTGGCTCCCTGAATGGGGATCAGAAGACGGCCCGGGAGTGTTATCTCTCAGCCATCAAGTCCACTATGGCCGCAGACGGTCAAGGACAGGAGCCAATAGACCTTGACAATGTCAAGGACGTCAAACCAGCTCCACCAGCAGCCGAAAAGAAAAGAAAAGCTGCTTAGCTGGTGGAGGTGAAGAAAGAGAAAAAATAGCAATCACTGACCGATGAACGGTCAGATGAGCTCCGTCCTCAGCCGGCTGGTGAACATTTTGATATACCTCTGGATGACATCCGTCCAGAGCGTACTGTTAAGGAAGGGACGTTTGCTTATGCTAAGTTGGGTGAAGACTTGCACCTTCTGCTGAAAGAATTCAAAGATATTTTTGCCTTTGAAGTGGAAAGGATGCCTCGGCGTCAGCCCGAGTCTCGCTGTCCACAAACTCGCCGTGGATCCTAAAAAGAAGCCCATCCGGCAAAAGAAAAGAAATCACGGCGAGGAAAGAAGTCATGTGGCAGTTGTCGAAGTCAAAAAGCTGCTAGATGATGGGTTCATTCGGCCATGTAATTTCCCCGACTAGGTGGCGAATGTTGTGCTTGTAAAGAAGTCGAATGGTACGTGGCGTATGTGTGTTGATTACACATACCTCAACAAGGCATGTTCGAAGGACAGTTATCGGCTTCCAAAGATCGACAGTCTAGTCGATTCTACATCCGGTCATGCCCTGATGAGCTTTATGGATGCCTATTCCGGCTTCCATCAGATACCCCTGTGGAAAAAAGATTAAGAGAAGACGGCCTTCGTCACTGATCATGACTATTCTGTTATACTGTGATGTCGTTTGTCTTGAAGAATGCGCCGGCTATTTTCCAACGGATGATTAATACAGTCTTTATTAATCAAATTGGGAGGAATGTAGAAGCGTACATTGATGATATGATAGTCAAATCCAAGCATCAGACAGATCACCTTGCTGATCTAAGAGAAACCTTCACCACACTCAGGTGGCATAAGGTCATGTTGAATCCTAAGAAATGCGTCTTGGTGTTGAGTTTGGGAAGTTTCTTGGATTCCTGATTGATCAAAGGGGGATAGAGGCTAACCCCGAGAAGATACAGGCGGTGATTGACATGAAGTCACCCCGCACTGTCAAGGAAGTTCGGAGACTAACCGGTTGCCTGGCGGCATTGGGAAGATTCCTCAGCCGGTCAGGTGACAAATGCCTTTACTTCTTCCAAGCATATAGGAAGAAGACTAAATTTGAATGGGGGGATGATGCTGAGGCGGCCTTTCAACAATTGAAAGAACACTTGCACTCTTTGCCAAGGCTTGTTAGCCCTCTGCCCAAAGAGACGTTGTACATGTACTTAGCCGTCTCAGACCATGCCCTCAGTGCTGTTCTCCTTGCTGAGAGAGACGACATCCAGCTCCTGGTCTATTTCATTAGCCATGTGCTCAAAAATGCTGAAATCCGGTACCCCATGGTTGAAAATTTTGGTCTTGCTCTCTATATGGCATTCAAGAAATTAAAGCCTTATTTCTTGGCACATCCGGTGGTAATATACACTGACCAACCCCTGAAGCGGCCAATGTCCACCTTGGAGTCATCCGGCAGAATGTTGAAATGGGATATTGAAATTTAAGGCCTTGAAATCACTTAAAAACCAAGAAAGGCAGTGAAAGGTCAGGCGTTTGCCAACTTCATTGTTGAAATGACTCGACCGGTTCCTCCAAATAATCTCGATCAGGTTTGGAAAGTGTTTGTAGACGGGAGCTCTATGAAAAACGGCTGTGGTGCAGGCGTTATCTATGAGTCTCCAAGGGGAGACAAATTTGAGTATGCACTACGGTTTAAGTTCTAGGCCTCAAACAATGAGGCGGAATATGAAGCCCTGCTAGCCGAAATTCGCATGTGTAGGGCAGCAGGGGCAACAAAGATTGACGCCTGCTCTGATTCACAGTTGGTCGTTAGCCAGTACCAGGGTGTGTATGAAGCAACCCATCCGGCTATGATCAAGTATCTTCAGGCAGTCAAAGAAGAGGCTGGGACAATTGAAGAATTTCGTTTGAGTCAAGTGCCTAGGTCGAACAACAACCAGGCGGATGCCTTGTCAAAATTGGAATCTTCCTCCTGCTGTGATACGCCTCAGTCAGTCTTTTGGGAATTTCTTGAAAAAAGAAGTACATATGAAGAGCCCATGGGAATTCTGGACCGAAGCTCTACCTGGATGGACGGCATCCGGGCATACCTAACAAATAGCGCGCTCCCTGATTCACCATAGGATGCAGACGTCATGAAGAAACAAGATGCAAACTTCGAGAAGAGAAATGGAGATCGAGTTCTTCAAGGCGGGTTTTCTGAAGCCCCTTCTGAAGTGTGTTACCCTAGAAAAGGGGAAGAAAGTTCTCGAAGAATTGCACGCGGGATATTGTGCCTCTCATATAGGCGGCAAGTCCTTAGCCGTCAGAGCCAGGCGGCAGGGTTATTTCTGGCCCACCCTTGAGTCAGACGCCAAGGAGATGGTGAAAAAATGTGACAAGTGCTAGAAATTCGGCTCGCTCATTCATCGTCCGGCTACTGACCTGACGGCAATCCACAGCCCAGTACTGTTTGCTAAATGGGGCATGGACATTTTAGGCCCTTTTACGCCTGCTCTAGGCGGAAAGCGCTATATTCTTGTGGCTGTGGACTACTTCACCAAGTGGGTGGAGGCGGAGGCGGTAAAGAGCATTAATACAAAGGATGTCATCTCTTTCATATGGAAGAACATCATCACCCGATTTGGGGTACCTATGTCTATGGTGTTTGAAAATGGCCCTCAGTTTGAGACGCCTCAGCTCAAAACTTGGTTAGGAGATCAAGGGATCTCAAACTGTTTTTCATTAGTCAGCCAACCCTAAGAAAATAGCCAAGTTGAAGCCTTCAACAAACTCATCTCGGATGGCATTAAAAAGAAAATTGAAAGAGCCGGTGGTTTATGGGCAGAAGAATTAATCCATGTCCTATGGGCCATCCGGACAACTGCAAAAGGGGCAACCGGTGAAACCCCATTTCTCATGGTATACGGTGCTGAAGCCGTCTTGCCCATAGAACATGACGAGCCGACTCTCAAAGTCATGCTTTATGATGAAGAGGCAAATTGGGAGGTCATGTGGCTGGCATTGGACTCACTCCCAGAACGCAGGGGGAATGCTGTCTTGCGTCATGAGATATACCGTTTGAGAATTACGAGAGCCTACAATAAGAAAGTGCACAAGAGCCCTTTGAAAGTTGTCGGCTTTGTGTTACGAAAAATGGAGGCAACCGGTAGGGCCAATGAGCTTGGAAAGCTAACTCCTAATTGGGAAGGCCTCTACCGGATCTATGATGAAGTTAGGGATGGCACCTTTCGCCTGGAGACTCTAGACGGCAGACGCCTTCCTAGAACATGGAATATAGATAACTTAAAAAGGTACTACTTCTGAGAATTGTAAATTTTTTGTAAACAAGAATCAATGAAAAGTTGCTTTTTGCTTTCAATTTTATTACTGTTATTGTTATTTGTTTTTACGTTGTCTAGGCAATGCACAGACGAACCATTCACATTTGTTAAAAAGCTAAGCTTGAAACTAAGAAGAAAATAAGCTAAGCACAAAAAGGTTTAGTGGCTTCACAACCGGTCTTGACTAAGACATGAGGCCTATGGCCGGATGGTTGCTTACTTTAAAAAATCGCATGTTCCAATACGGAACTTGGCATCCGGCGACACCCCTCCGGATGCAATCGACGCAGAGAGCACTCTATCGTTTGCTCTACGTACGCATGCAGACGACAAAGATTGAACGACCTAATTGGTCAACTCATAGCCGTCTGACCAAAATAATATAGGGAACGACCAAGTATGCGAGAAACCGGATGTACTAGAACATCAGCCGGCTATCCACTGAAGTTCCTACTTAGATTATTTATTCCAAAATTGCACAGGTTTCCATAATGGGGCAAATGAGCTTTGTGTAATGGTTATGCAACCACCCCAGTCGGTAAATTACCGTCTGGGTAAGAGGCTGGAACGCCTATTTTAATGGTCGGCTGTGCACTTGGTTTGTGGCAATCACCATTGTGATTGATTGGCTTACAAACATCTCATACTCCTCAAAGTATCAAATGTTTCCAAGCCAATCAATCAATCTAAGAGGAAACCAACCACACAGCCGCCAGGGGCAAGGACAGCCGGATTATTACCTGCCGCATGCTTTTCATAAGTTAGGAAAAATATGAAGTATATATATGCAAAAATTCAAAAATCAAACGCAAATGTAAAAAACCGACTAAATCGGAATACTTCATAAATTAAAAATCGGCACAAAGGCCGAATAAGATTGTTAACCGGAAACACAACCGGTGGAAAGAGAAAAGAAATTTTTGACCCGACTCCACAGTCGGTAAAATTACAAGATTACTCGGCATACAAGCCGGAAAAGAAGAAAAGATGGCATACTACCGTAGAAAGAAGAGTAGACGACTTAAAGTTGCTGAGGTGGCTGCTCCGTCTGGTTTTGACCGGCACGAAGGGCTCCTGACTGATTCTCAGCCGTCTAGGGTTGGCTGTCTTGGTTTTCTTGGCCTTCAGCCTGCTCCCCTTCCTCATCTGAGACTTCATATCCCAGCTCTGCAACCCAGGCCTTGAATCGAGGCGGAGCTGCCTCTCCCAGCACTTGGGCATCAGACACCGCAGTGGCGTAATCATACCTAAGCTTGTAGAATTCGAAGTCCACGTCTAGGTAGAGGAGCCCCCAAGCTATCTTCAGGCGGGCCTCATTGTCCCGCTCATTTTCCTCAACCAGCCGGCGCTGCTCCTAGGAGATCTCATCACGGTGCTGGTTCCTCAAATTGACCAGCTCTACCCCCAACCGGGTGACATCCGCCCGGATCTTTGTGTTCTCCTAGTCAGCATCCTCCAACGCCTTGAGATCTGATTGAGCATTCTTCAGTTGCTGCTAAAGGTCATTGGCCCGATTGTTGGCGGCGTCATTAGTAGCCGTCAGGTTTCGAATCAACTCTTCCTGTTTCAACTCTACTGCTTTAATCTTAATTTCGGACATATAATTAGCATATTCATAAGAGTTGAGATTTTAGGTGGCCCTCCTTTTGGCATCATTTACCTCTTCTTTCTTCCGCCTGAAGGGGCCCCGCAACCCATCCATTCTTAACATTACCTAAAGAGGGGTCAGCCGGAAAGTTAGTACTTAACAAAATAAAAGAAAAAATACAAGTGCTGAGTGGAGATCAACTTGCCATTGCTAGTTGGCCCATTATCCGGTCGAAATCCACCACCTGCAGATCAGGCACGGAATTCTTCTCTAACCGGGTGAGGGTCCTCACCATCCTTTTGGCGAACGCCGGGAGGTCAGGAGGCCCGGAGGTAACATCTGCACCATAAGAAGTACTTGGTGAGAGGGTTGCAGCATAGTTGGCATTCATTCGTTGCCGGCTGCTTACTGAACCTCCAGAAGGGTTGACGATAGTCTTGACCCGCATGAAGTCAAGTAGCCAAGGAATTTCAATACTGATCTTACCTTGAGTTTAGGGCAGTGGAGTTTCCCCCTCCCCAGTCGCTGCAGCACCGCTTGCAGCTTTGAGTGGCTCGCCACTCTTCGATGCCTTAGAGACATCCGACACTTTATTCGCTGAACGCTCCGAGTTTTCGCTCAGAGCCTTCAGAACAGAAGGTGACTTGCCCCCGGTCGTAGGACGATCTGGGTTGGCAAAAGAGGTTGACTGAGAAGGGTTCTTCTTAGGGATTTTGACAGCCGGAGATTTATTCAACTTCTCACCTGGCCTCATGATGAGCTTGGAGATGGAGCGGGAAATGGTTTTGCCGGCGCCCTCCAAAGGAAAAAGTAAAAAGTTAACAACCGGAAAAATACTTGGAAGAAATTGGAATTCAAGCAAACAAGTCAGGCGGTCTTACCCCGCCCTTTTTGACCTCCTTTGCCTCAACAGCTGCCTTCTTGGCCAACAGCTGCTCCTTGTGCAATAGCGCAGCTGTAGGGAATATTTCAAGCGTTAATCCCTAGCTTGAACCCCACTATGATCATACACTAAAGTACGTGGCGTCCAAAGGGAAAGAAGATAGAGCAAAAGAGTCACCAACAAGTTTTTTTTAGGAACTTGTAAACCGTTCACGAGGTGAAGGTTACACCCCTTAACGATCCAAGAGATCGTTAACTCCAATAGGTCTGGAACCATGACTGGTAGTTCGGGGATGAAGGTACAAATCCAACCTAAAAGAGATTGAACCTGCCCTAATAATAGGCCTCTAATTTATTCTGATCGTATTCATGTGCGCTTTCTGACTAACATGCAATCAATAGGATTACCCTAAACCTGTTTATCTATGTTTGTTGAATATTAATGCACAAATAAATCTATTATTGGCGATCACTTGAATTATAATCAAATTAACCCTAACAAGATTATTAGTTATCATATTAAGCGTGATTACAAGTACAAATTCCCTTTAAACATGCATAAAAGGTGTGATCAAGCAATAACAATAAAAATCGAGCAACACAATAATAATCATAACAACAATTATAACAATAATAATCATCATAAAATTATAATCATAATAAAAATAATCATAATAATAATTATAAGCATAATCATGTTAAAGCATAATAATAGCAAGATCCTAGGCATGATACTAACCAGATTAATAACAAACCCTAGCATGTCACTAAACAATAAAAATCAAATATTTAACCCTAACATGATACTAACATGAATAAATATTAGGAAGAACATAAAAGGCATCATACTTTTAATCATACTTGATATTAAAGTTACCCTAAACATGATACTAGGGATCATAATAACAACCTAAGCATGAACTCTATATCATAACATCAATAAAAACCATTAAAGTACTTACTTTGATGCCTCGTATCTCTTTCTAATAACAAAATACACACATTAGTAACTTCAAGGAAAATAATAATCAACAATTAAATCAAATAATTGAAATAGAGATTTGGGACCAAACCCTCAGAAATTAAACCTTTCACGTCTAGGGCGAAGGCAACTTCAAATATGGCTAGGTGTTTCTAGGTCTAATGAGTGCGGAATTTTTATATTTGAGAGAAGCTAGTTTAGAAAAGAGAGAGAGAGAGTAATCAAGAAAACTTGATGAGTGTTGGTGTAAATTAGAAAGAATAAGAATTGATGAGAATTGATGGATGAAAACGGAGTTTTTAGAAGACTATTTATAGAGAAAATCAACCAAAAAAGATAGAAAAACCAAAATAGAGTTCTGACGCAAAAAAACAAGTTAGCGCCAAACGCTGACCATTAGCGCCAGACGCCAACATTAGCGCCAGGCGCCAATGCTAGCGCCAGACGCCAAGCGTAGCGCCAGGCGCTACAGCTGGCGTTTGGCGCTTACTCAGAAATTCACGCGTTTTCTTAAAATCAGATAGAAATTGTCGTACAGGAGGATAAAATCGTATTTTCCTCAAAAACGTTCTTTGATTCTAATTAAAACTCTAAAAAGTTAACAAAAGTCAATTTATCAATGCTAATTGAATTACGAATGAAAAGAACCTTCTAGAAGAATCTAGAAGACTAAAATCATCCCTAATTGTATTAGGAATGATAAATCATATTAGGCACTCCTCTAGATCATTGGGCCGCATATAAGGCTCAAACCGGGCCCAGTTTGGTATTTTGGCCATAACTTCCTCAATATTCATTGGAATTGGGCTTATAATATATCGTTGGAAAGCTCTTTTCAAGCCCCATCAAACTACACTACTATTGGACCCATATCATGGACCAACCAAACTGGATTGGTTGTTTTCTTAAAATAAGTTTTCAAAAACAAAGAGAAGAGAAAAGAAATTAAAATTATCCGCAACACTAAACTTTCCACACTTTCACTTCATTCGATTATGATTCGACGTGAAAGGTACTCATCACTGGGTTTGGTTTTGGGGAGACACAAATGGGTGTATACAGCAGCAGACTTAGTCGGAGTATTCTCAGGGTCCACCATGTTCTTTGCTTCTTCTACAAGGAGCAAACCAAGAGTTAGTCAAAATAATTGAAAAAATTGAAGTACATAAACAGAGGCGGCAAATTGCCAGATAATTAAGCAAATCTACCCTTGAGAAACATGGTGCTTAACCCGCAGGCGGACAGAAAGGTCTCGTTCTTAAGAAAGTCCAGATGGGGGATCCAGTTCTTTGGCACAATTATCTGAGTCCTATCCCCCAAGGGCTTAGTTGTGGTCTCGAAAAATCCCGGCTCCATTATTTGTTCCCGGGCTCTAGAAGAGAGCGGAGGAAGGGCACATTTCCTACCCATAAGATCCGGCTCCTTATTTTACCGGCAAAGTGTCCGGTTGTGCCTCAACGAGGGGGAGGAGATCAAGTAGAACTTCTCCTTCCACCCGGTCCATTTGGACACCTTGTCCAAAGACATCAAGTATTGGGGCAGGGTGGTAAGAGTATACCACGCCCCATGGTCGCCTGGGGACTTGCTCATGTAATGCATTTGAGCGAAGGTTGCGAAGCTAGGATCTATATTCTGAAACTCGCAGGCGGCAATATAGCTCAAAATATTAACCCACGAGTTCAGGGTGAGCTGCCAGACGCCCAGGTCATACCCCTTTAGAATTTTTCTAATCCCCTTGTGAAGAGGGAACCGGAGGCCGGCTTCTATCACCGCCTCGAAGGAGACGAAGTAGTTGTCTGCATTTTCTATTTCGTCCCCCCACGCCATCACAGCATCCCCAGGTGGAACTATAATATCCCACCCCTCTCCAAAAGGGTGTTTCTGTTTGAAAGCTTCAAAGCCGCTTTTCAGCAAAGCTCTATCACCCGGAAGCATCCTTGTCTTCTTAAGGTCGGGGAAGCTTGATGTCTTAGCCGGTTGCTGATAGTCAGCCGTGAAATTGTCTTGATCAGAGCCAGAAGCCTCTGACCCTGATCTCTTGACAGCCTCTTTACCGCCTGAATCCTCTTCCAACTCTTGAGAGAAGACGACACCCTCGTCGCCTGCCTCCCTTGCATTTACGTTGCTTGGGGAAGAAGGGGCACCATCAGTGGAACCATCCTGCTCATCCGGACCATCATAGTACTCATCTCTAACAACATCATTTGCGGGCACTTCCCTAGCGCGCCGCCGTCTGGGCTTAACAGCCGTTTGTTTCACTCTAGCCATTGTGTCCTGCACAGACATAGAGAGAGAGGAACTCGGAGATGAGCAAAGCAGTTCCGACTAACAAGAAAAGGCACCCCCGGTTCTAGATTCAGCCGTACCAGGAGACCGGCTGAATGTCCTAGGCAGTGTAGTGTGTGTGGATGGAGAGTCCATTATTTATTTTTGTAGAATATGTATACAGACGGAACAAGAATGTATACAGACGGAAATGAAGAAAAAGCTGAAAGAGGGTACAGGCGGTTACCTTACTTTAAGCTCTGAAAAGATCTGAAAACTGCTACAGACAAGTGACCGGGTGCTGTCAAGTACGCACACGGTAATCTTGAAGATCTGACGCAGGCGGGATCAGAGTATCTCTCTCTAAGAATCTCTCTTTCTCTCTCTAGAAAGTCAAAATGATGAAAAAAGTGAGAGAAGGGAGGGGGGTAAAACTCTATTTATAGAGGGGTGAAACGGGAGCATCCCCGTCACACCCCAAATTTTACTAGTTGTTTCCACTGTTTAGCTCTCACGGGGAAACACATGTCATAGGCGCCACGTGGACTGCCACGTCACCCCTATGAGGGGCAAATGTTTAGGGTAAAATACCCTAGACATGTGGACCAATGAGAGAGGCCCACGTGTCAAGCCCTGGCAACTTCAGATAACAATCAAAATTGCAGCCTTCAAAGGCCCAATTCCCGAGAATTCCGCACTTTGCAGCGCAGCCCACCAAACTTAGGTTAGAGTGACCTAAGGAGGGGCACATTTCCCAAAGACCCTATAAATAGGGGGATATTCCCCCATTTGGGGGACACATTCAATCATTTATTACACTCACTTTCTTTCTCATCAGAAATCACCTGATCTCGGAATCCGAGAAGATCCCCACCTAAATTTCCGCACTTCTTTATTCTCTTTTAAGTTTATAACTTGATATTCGGAGGCGGAGCTCCAACACCTGGAGTCTCCGTGTTTTTGCAGGTGCAGCTCGAGCCGGACCAGAACTTGTGACGTAACTCTCCCGAGGGACAAAAACACCCAAAACATATGTGTTCTTTACAATTACTAATTTTTACCAATCAAAATTTATTTTTACTAAACTAAATTTATATTCATTTAACTGAAATTATTTTTGTTGAAATTAAATAAAATTAATATTACTAATTAAATTTTATTTTTTTACTTATTCTCTATTGCATTTATTTGTTCTTTAGAGTGTTGATTTTTACATATTAAAACTTTTATTTTACTTAATCGAACTTAGTTTTGCTCAGCATAATATTGGACCTTTTTTTTTTTTTTACTAAATTTTAATTATTTATATAGAATATTAATTTTCTTTTGATAGATATTGAATTTTATTTTAATCATATACTTCCTCCATTTGATTTAGTTAACACCGTTTGAGTTTTACACTATTCACGCAACACACTTTGACTTGCTTTTGTGGTTTATATATACGATAAAACATATTTATGTGGGGTCTTGTTTGAATCGTTTAAATGTATATTTTATTTAAATCTACTTTTTATAATGTTGATAATTAGAGATATCAATCGTTAAAAATATGCGTTGGCAAGCGTGATAATAGAAAGGTGTCAACTAAAAAAAAACAGAGGAAGTATAAATAATGATTTTATGGTATGTGATAACTTTTAAAGAATGTTTAAAAAGAAAAGTGTGGCAAATTAAAACGACTGAGGGACTGAAGCCTTATTTATTTCAACGTATTTTTACTTATTTTAGAAAAAAAAACGTTCAGATTAGAAAAAAAAATATGTTTAGATCAGAAAAAATATGTTTAGATCACATCATCGTTTTATGTGCTTTATCGCTTAATATCTTAAATTTGTAATGAAGAAAATTATGAAAATTATGAAAATTACATATTATTAAAATACACATTATTATGAATTATACAAGATTCCACTTGATATGTTTTTTTTTTTATAGATTATCGTACACTTAAGGTCAAAACTTGGTTAAATAAGACAATCAAATCATAATAGATAAGTTCAGATCAGATGAAACCAGATCAGATAAGTTCAGATAAGCAAAAATGAGGTGAACTACAGTAATAAACAAGCCCGACAAACTTTAAAATATATCGAATGTATAATAAAATATTGTGCATCCGTTATGAAGTTACCCTAAAATAAGCAAAATTTACCCTAATATGAATAAAAGTTACCATAATATAAATAAAAGTTAACCTAACATAAATAAAAGTTACGAAGTATTTATGCTTTATTGATAAATTTACCCAAATAAATGACCCTAAATTTGATAAAAGTGACCCCCGATGTACAGTAAATTATTGTACATCAAATGTATACAAAAGTTACTCAACAATAGGGGCGAAGCTACATTGGTGCACACTCGTGCACGTGCACCAGCAGGCCTCCCAAAAAAAGTTGATTTTTTTTTTTTGAAGAAATCTATCAAATAGACCCGTTATTATAAATAACAAGTCTCTTAGATGCTAGTAGTAATAATGCAGAATTCACTCAACCACTCCCGCTTTATTTTCGCTGCTTTATTTTTGTAATTAAAAGAGACCAGTAATTAAACAACTGGTCTCTAAGCCTCTAAGAGCAACTCCAATTATTGTAGCTAGGGATTTGCTTGCAATATTAAATAATCTCTAGCTACTACCTTGACCATTGGAGTCAGAAAATGCAATTAGCTTGGTCAAGCAAATAAACTTTGCTAAGCTAATTTGCTTAGAAAAAAACTGTTGCCGAACCAAAAAAATTTAGAATAAATAAAAATAAATATTAAAAAGTTATTTAAGGAGGTGTGGTTAATTTAAGTAGTAAGCTAATAGCTAGCCATTGGAGTTTAAAGTAGCTAAAATGATAATTAGCTTAAAAGCTTATGTGCCATGGCTAGCTAATTTGACAATTAGCTTATCATTGGAGTTGCTCTAAGGTAATTTTTTTTTTTATTATTCTTTATAATAACGGGTCAAACAGACCGGTTATTATTAAAAAACCGGTCTCTAAAGTCATTGTATATATATATTTTTTTGCTACTACTAAAATAATGGATTGGTCCTATTTGTTTGTTAGATGTTATTTGTAGTAACTTTAGCTGGTAAGATGAATTTTTTTAGTTCTATTATTTGATTGTAATATAGATTTTTGTGTTCTATTTTGGATTGAAATCAATTTGGTTGTAATATAATTATTATTTTTAATATAATTTTTGGATTGAAAACAATTATGAACTAAACCCAAATTTTTTTGTACTTTTATATGTGATCAATAAATGATGGTGACTCACCAACTCGAAAATTCTAATCCGCCACCTCAACAAGCCCTAAGAGTGTATATATCGGTTAGTGCCAATGACATAATAAAGACAAAATTTAATCTCATTTCCTTACTTTTAAAGCACCATCTATTACTACTTTATTAATTTAGTAACCACAAATAATATGCATAGGTTTGTCTAGTCATGTAATTAACCAACCAAAGTTACTACACTACGTCAAACGTAAGATTCGTTGATTTGTTGTAGTCATCTAATAACAAGATTTCCCACTGATTACTGACAAATTATCATCACGCTCAAATCCTAACTTAGATCTTGTCGACTAACACTACTAAATCTCTACCGAAATTAGTGCTCTCATACATCCATCATATTTTACTGATCCCTCAAATTCTCACACATCCAGATATGTGATGCAATGCCTTCAATTGATTCCAAAATCATTATAATTTCTAAACATTATAATATAAAATAATATCAATATATATTATATTATATTATCTTATCATATGATAAAATGAATAAATAATACTACTCCACTACGATAAAGTTGATGAGTACCACAATTATCATGCACGAATTTCTTGAGAACACAACCATGGTTTCAAATCCAACCACTTGACCAAAAAAATATTTTGCCAACATAAAATAGAGAGGTTTCACATCTTTTAGACAAATGAAACATCACTTTCAATATTTCTTCTTTATTTACCCACTTTTCCTATTAACGGGAAAACATTCTTCAATCTCCACCGATCTCTAGATAAGTTTCCCAACATATCATGCATATGCATTGGATTTAACACAAACATAAATTATACCTTTAATTTGTTTGTTTTATCCATGAACGTAAGAAAAGTAATCAACAAATTGTCAAATTGTAATATGTCTCATAATATAGTGTCCATGTTTTGTTTTATGTGATTTTAAAGATGCATTTTTATGTATCAATATCGTTAGTTACATACTCCCTCCGTTCCCGAAAGAACGGCCTATTTGGGATGATTTCGCGGGTATTAAGAAACTTAATTTGTAAGTACAAATGTATGGAAAAACACAAGTCAGCAATAATTTGTAATCAATATCTAGAGAGAAAGCCCTAGATGTAAGTTTTTATCTTTATCCTATGCCTAATAAACATGATGTAATAATGCACTAATCCATGTGATGCTTTATTAGCCAATAAGATTAAATTATTGTTTTACAACAACCAATATAATTAGAATACACAAGATTGCCAAACTGACACTTTAAAAGAAAGGGAAATGAATAGATGTTGGAATAAATAAATGGGTCATTCTTTTTGGGACTAAAATTAGGCCAAATGGGTTGTTCTTTCAGGGACGGAGGGAGTAGTACATTAAGACTCGATTGTAGAGTATTGTCTATTTTATACTGTTTTCACTTTAGATACATTACAAACATTGGGAAAACATATACGGAGGAGTACATAGTATATTAAGTTCAGACAGTGGGTATAAGGTTAGAGACTTAGAGAGACTGATATCACGAGAATCACCCACAAAACCAAGTGAATATGAAACTTTGGAGATGTTAGTAAGAAAATATCGAGTGAAAGTTCCTTATGAGATATTATTGTTGGTAATATTTAAAGCTAAGAGAAAACACAAAATATCTTATTAAGATTATTTTTTTTTATTTTAGTTGTTTATATATTAAGGACTTATCAAGGATAAAAGAGGAATAGATTAGACATAGAGGGTGTCTTTAAATTTTTGGGTGAAATATTGAATTAAAGTAGCTTGGGGATTGAAGATGTTTGGGTCAAGTCCATTGTATTAAGCCCATTGACCTGAAATTACGAAAATACCCCTTCATGATCTAGCCCATCATTAATTAGAGTAAAGTACGGATTTACCCCATAATCTGTCCAAACAAGTACAACTTATACCACCTGAAAGTACATCTATAAATATCTCTCCAATCATTAATGATGGTAACTTTTTCCTAATTCTCTAACCTTCTCTCTACTTTCTCTCTCTAAAGTACTCTTTCTCTCTCTAGAAAGTACATTCGCTGACTTAAGCATCGGAGGGGCTTTCCCGGGTCACACCCCCGGGGCAGTTAACCTTCTTTCTCTTTTGCAGGCCTAATTAACTCTCGGATAGCAAGGCATAGCTGAGGGGAATTCGGACATTCATTGAACCTAGCTCTAGGACATCTTGATTTCATTACCCTAACACCGAGGAGTATTTTATTTCCAGAAACAGAAGTCAAGTAGATAATTAATTTTGTTTACTTCCTTGCTCAATTTAAACCCATGTATAAAATTATAGTCTTTTGATTCATTACCATAATTTCTTGTATGGCAAATGCTAACAAACGCCCTGGGGCGTTGGATAAGCTAGTTAAAAGTAGAAAAATTAAATTAAAATTAATATTAATCACACCGATCGACGCGTGATTTAGTCATGCTTTCCCAAATTAATATCACTTTAAGTAAAATTTTAAATGCTTATCCAACGCCCCGGAGGCGTTCGTTAGCAAGATCCTTCTTGTATAAGCAAATGAGCAATGTTATTATTTTTCAATCAATGATTGAGTTTACAGCAAGGTCCTTCTTGTATATAAGCAAATGAGCAATGTTATTATTTTTCAATCAA
This sequence comes from Chenopodium album, assembly GCF_948465745.1. Taxonomy (NCBI): domain Eukaryota; kingdom Viridiplantae; phylum Streptophyta; class Magnoliopsida; order Caryophyllales; family Amaranthaceae; genus Chenopodium; species Chenopodium album. The sequence continues at coordinate 13,283,270 of NC_137842.1, read as the reverse complement.
TGATTGAGTTTACCTAGAGATAGGTATACTCAGATGTATAAATTAATAAATGTATTGGATATAATAGATGAGTCGTCATGTAAAGTGGTAAAGAAATACTTGTAACATTAATTAGAATATAAATCTTGAACTTCATTACATCACCTTAGCTTACCAACCAAGACAATCCAACAAAAAAAACCCTAGACAAAACTAAGGTATTCCAAAAGAAGTAAAAAAACCAAAGACTAAGTATTTAGTGAAACAACTAAAGAAAAAAAAAACACCCATATTAGCAAGAGAGAAACTAAAAATATGAGTTCCTCTCCTTTTAGCTCTCCAAAATATCAAGTTATAATTTAAGTTTATAAAAATCTAAGAACTACATTAAAGGACTATTAAGAAGATTGTTCCAAGTAGAACCAACAATAGTACTATTCCAGCTTTCTTTGAGTGTATCAATCTCATTGATGTTTCCACCATTCATCATGTAATTCCTTTCACCATTAAGTTGCCAAGGAAGACCCCATAAGATTTTGTTGTCACCACCAAATTCATGCTTAATTTCGGGTGTTGAAGAACCCGAAGAAGTATTACTCATAATGTCGCGATTATTGCTATGATTAACAAAATTCATAGCAAGTTCATGACGATCCTCATGGCTATGATGAACATCAACATTATTGTTTGTCCCTCGGACATCCCCGAAATTGGCACCATTTCCTCCATGACCATAGTACAAGAAGTGGTTACTATTGTTCTCAATGAGACCACTTCTTAGTGTATCAAGAAAGTTGCTATTATTATTATTACCACTAGGGTTACCAAAAAGGTCAAAATGACCATTCCCATGGTTTCCCAAAATAGAAAGGTTTCCATGATGAGCAAGAGCTAGGGTTTGATCATAGGAGCATAAGGGTGAGAGCAAGCTTTGCGACGATGAAGAAGTCGGGTTTGTGATCATGAGTTCGGGTACTTGGAGGTGACAATCCGATGAGCTAGTACCTCGTTTCGGCATTGATGAAGATCTTTTGTTCCTCCTACACCCTCCTCCAACCGGTACATTCCTTAGGGTACCGCCTTTTGTCCAATACCTTCTACAAGACTTGCAAAAGTACCTTGGTTGAGTGAGGCTGTAATTGTTGTAGTAACAAAATTTGGTGTTTGTTGAATCACATCTAGGACATTTCATTGCTTGCTCATCTGCTGGCCTCGGTTTCTTCTCTTGTTGAGATTGTTGGCTGCCGTTTTCGGGTTTTGTGCACATCAACATGCTGTCTAGCGATTGTGAGGCCATTGCTTCCTGGATTTTTGAAAACATATATAATCTTTGATTAGAAAACCAATTTCATTTTGCTATGAACATAAATGTCGTCTAGCTTTAACTTTTAATCATCAAGCGACATGATTATATTACTTTTATTTAATTTATACCGATAGATTATTTCATTGGCACAAATTAAATAATCAATTTTAACAAACGAGTCATATATAACAGCATTACAAATTACACATAAAAAGGGTGGATTTGAAATTGTAACTTTTTTTAAACTGGTTATTAATCTTTGTTACAAGGCCAAAATATAAGGTATAAAATGTTTGATTTCGTGCTTATATGTAAATTTATTAATTTATTTTATATAATTTTTTAATATTAAGGGTTACACTAGAGAATTTTTTTAATAGGACATACCTAGTAATTTAAACATAGACACTAGCTATCTATCAAAATGGAATGAAAGATTAAAAAGAGTGTAAAATTGAAATACAAAAGACAAAAGAAAACAAAAATGATCGATTGATTAGATTAGTTGAAAAAATGGTCTTTGTAATTATAGTGTTGCCACTTTATCTAAAGAAATGAAAAGTTAAATAGGTGATAAAGTTAATGTGGGGCGGAAGAGATTAATGACTAAACTAATTAACCAATAATCAATGCATTAATATAAGTTGAAATATGTTTATATTCTTCACTTAGAAGCAAGGTATCTTAAAGGACACTTGAATTGCCAAAACGCATGAGGTGCCTAATCAAGTAAAATCAACAACAAATTTGGTACAAATTTTAATTGTCAATTTAAATTATTTCCACCGTCCAAATTGCCTGTCCCATACATATTTTTGTACTCGTATAAGATTTTATGCAAATGAAAAATTAAAGAGAAAAAACAGGTAGTCTGGGTTAGTACGTGTGTGACCCAACTTAAAATAAAAAATAAAATAAAATAAAATAATTTTAAATAAAAGATGTGGAGCAAGTAATAAGACGCATGAAAAGAAAAAATGAGAAGCGACATTGAATTATTGAGGTTATATAAGAGAATAATATGATGGGTCTTATATAACGAGTGTATTATAATCTGTAATCAAATAATATAACGAGTGTAACACGTTCAAATTAGTCAAATAATATACGCATACAATTCAATTCAATTCAATTCGGATGATTATTGTTGTTGTGTGCAAAAAAAAAATGTTGAGTACTCCATTTTTTGTTTTTTTTTTTTTTTTGCCAAACCATCATATTTGTATTCACCTAAAAAGATTATAGTAAAAATAATTGTTAAAGATAATTAATATGAAAAATTTCCTTTTTAATAAAAATTTTTAAAAAAGAGCATATGTAAAGACAAAATAAGGTAGAACACTCTACTCTTATTAACTACAAATTGACACAATAATAAGTTGAATTAAAGATTGTTAATGCTAATAATTACCTGATGCCGTTGTAAGCTCGAACAATCCATAGACATGTATCTAATACTTGAAGTATCAATCGAGAGTTCGTTAATGCGAGATGATTATTAGTGGCTAATAGTCGAACTATCGATCGACGAAATCGATGGGATTGATAAGATGAAGATGAGAAGAGAGCAAGGAGTAAGGTTGAAGGAAGAGTAATGTTATTAGGGAGGATATAATTTAACGTATGATTGAATATGTCATGCAAAAGAAGAGGTAAATATATAGAAGGAAAAAAAAAGGAGAGAGAAAATGAAATATTATGATTATTATTATTGTAATGATTACAAGGAAATGGTACGGGAAGACCATTGTGGTTGGCTTCCACGCTGAGAAAAGCATGGAAAATTCCAGCTTCAGTAGGGTTGTCTGTTTTACTACTTCACTAAAATCTCTTCTTTTTTAAAAAAAAAAAAAAAAAAAAAAAAAAAAATAGTATTAAAATAAATTTTAAAATAAAATAATAATAAAAAAAAAGTTTGTTAGAATAGACAGAGGTTAGTTCACATAGTGGAGCCTACTAGCGTGATTTTGTTAGGTCTTTTATTCTTGTGGGGTCACACCTTGTCCAATATTTCGTCCATTATTCGGCTACCGGCTCATGTAAGGCTATTTTCCCGTTTTTGGATTTACTATCTACACTTCTTTGTGTCGGATAGGGCATCGAGTAACAGTTTGAGTGGCATATTTGTCGATTTTTCCGATCTCTCATTTAAACTTATTTTTTTATTTGATTTGAAATTAGTAATAAAGTCTTGAAATAAAATGAACTAAATAAATCTTAAAGATTGCTCTTAAACACAGTTAACTACTGCTGGTATCAACGATTTTACAATATTGAAGCTTTGAGAGCTGCTATCATTGGAGAATTTTCATTAGCATGGTGAGTTTTATAAGACGAGAAAGGAATCGAGTGAAGTATCATGTATGACATGACATCGCATGTATAGCAAAATGCAGTTAAATGACAACTGCCCATAGTAACGGTTCTTATATTAAAAAATCATCATTATGGGTCATTCGCTCATTTGATAAGTGGTAATAAATGATCAAAATGAGAACAAATCTCAATCTACAAGAAAATCAACATCCACTTACCTTTTTTTTTTTATCTCTCAAAATAAAATGTTACACTCTCTAATTGCAAATTTCTATTTCTTGGAAAATTATTCAAGAAAACCAATGTCATAGATTTGCAAACTAAAACATTGTATTCACTCTTAATTCAAGATTTTTTTTGTACATCCGACTCTTAGTTTATAAATATATATTACAAGACTTAAGCTTTTGTCTCTTAAAAAAAAAAAAAAAAAGCTGCTTCATCTATTGCATTTTGATTCTCTCCGAACACACCAAAACAATACTCCTCCCTATTTCTTTTCGTAGTTCTTGTTTGTTTTTAAATACTCTAATTTTGGGTTTGTTCACTTCAGCTTAATTTCAGTTATGTTCAGCTCCAATCAATTCAGTTCAGTTTAATTCAGCTCCAATTAGTTCAATTCACCTCTTAATTTCCTTCTCTCATAAAATATTCAACTCACCTCTATTTAGATTAGTTCAGTTCAGCTCCAATCATTCAGTTCAGTTTAGCTCCAATCAGTTCGGTTCAACTCAGTTTAGTAAATAATGTGAACAGCCCCATACTCTATTGATAATTATATAAGGGAAAAAATTCATGTGGGATGTTAAAATTATATGGATATGTACGTAGTTTTAATATCTCAACATTAAAGCGAAACATTTTAAAACAAAAGAGTTTAAATAGTGAAATATAAACTAACAAAAAAACAAAACAAGGAAATAGTTAAATAAAATCATTGGTAGCATTCAATTAGTTTTGTATGCTGCCGATTAATTGTGGGTTTAGTCATCACAAATCATATATAATTCATATACTCTGTATATATAAGATATATCTCTTTACCACAAAAAAAAAAAAAAATAATAATAATAAATAAATAAATAAAATTGTATTTTATGTCAATTGATTTTTTTTTTTTTTTTTTTGACAAAGAGTACTAATAATGAAAAACTAAAACAAAGATAACAAACAAACTAGACTAAGTAAAAATACTTGCGAGCAAACTTTATTCGAGCCGAGTCGGAGTACTTGAAGTCCACTCTAGGCCCGCGATCACGCTTTGCACCCACACGAACTACCTGAAGATGATCTAAGTCGAACCACCAAAGAACTTATATATATTCCTAAACTGTGGATGAGAAATAGACCATTATCGGCGAACTGGTTGACCTGAAGACTTGGCACCTGAATATAAAATGGAAAACTGAAAACTGATAGTACTAACTTCTCCCACCAACTCCTGTAAATCCATCTCCTCCATATGACTATCAACGTCAGAAAAAGCAGTCATGCACTCCGAACTGCTATGCGCCATGGGAGCATCTGAGGATTGCTGCAACATGAAACCCGCTGAGACTCTGTTATGGGCACTGTCTACCGTTCTTGATCTGATCACATACCTTTAATGAAGTAAAGGTAGAGGACATTGCTACATTGGACTTCACATCGTGGGAGATCTTTAAGGCGATCACCTCCTTCGGAAAAGAATGCAACACCGAAGCATACGTGGATTGCAAAATGGGAGCTGACATGAACCCTAAGTGGACACCGCTTGTTGCTCCAATCCACTGTGATACTTAACTGAAGAAGAAATAGAGGTCGATGCATCCCTAGAAATTACATTTGAGGGGATCTATGTCTGGATAGAATTTTTACTAGGACAAACCCGAATTGACATTAACGACAGAGACTTGGAATGGTAAAAACGTATCACGTTGTCTTGCTTAACTTGTTGCAAAGTAGAGGAAGAAAGCTGAAGGGATGAACATGAAACATGTCTAGAAACAAACTCATGGATACGAGAGACTTCATCTCCTTGACGAAAAGGTGGTAAAGACTCACACTCCCTTTCATCACTAAGTGAGTCTGATTGGAAATAACATTCCATATCAGCTCTTTCTAAAATTGGCGGTGAGAAATTACATTCTTTATCACCACTAAATGAACCAGCCTAAGAAACAACAGTTGAACCTAATACAATACACTAAAAGACATCAGTCGGAGCTTCAAGTTCCGCAACACAATAACTCTTTGCATTGTGACCTGACAACCGGTCACACAATCATTGGGAACTTGAGAGGTCGACTCAACCTGGGTAACAGACTGGACCATCTTACCCTTCTGTTTCTGATCAACCAAAGACATTAACAAACCTCCTACACAATGCAATTTAGTTAACACCTCTAAATCATTAGGATCACCTTTAGTAGCCTTAACTAGATCCTTTCTAGCGGAATGAAGCTTGCCCAATTCTTGATACACAGAAGCCCTCCTATAGAGAGCCTTAATATGGCAAGGATCAAACTCTAACACGAAAGGACATAATTTAACTACAGCAGAGTAATCAAGAAGCTTCAAAGCACAAGCTGCAAGATTGAGATGATTTGCCAAAGAACGAAACGAAGAAAAAGCTTCCAAAGAACACGACATAGTAAAACACAACAATTCACTAGCTGACAAGGTAAAGTCGTATCCCCTAATCAAAAGTAAATACCTAAATCCTCTAACTAAAGTAGATAGGGAAGTAGGGTCGATCTCCACAGGATTAACTGCCATTGCGCTAAATTATGGTGAGGGCATTCTCTTTGTAAGTCCTTGAACCTCTCCCAAGCCTCATATAAAGATTCATCGGCTTCTTGGGCAAAGTTCTGAATCGCACTCCGTAGTACTGCTGTTCTCTCTGCAGGATAATACTTGTTATAGAAATTCAAAACAAGAGTTTCCCAGTCAGTTATACCAAGTGAAGTTCTATTTAAGCCATTAAACCACAATTTAGCTTTTCCAGTTAAAGAGAAGGGAAAGAGAATCTCCCTGATTTGGTCTTGAGTGACCCCGGCTTGCCTGATGGTGTTGAAATATTGACAATAGTCAGCAATGTGAAGATTCGGGTCTTCACCCTTGGCTCCACTGAATTGCTTCCTCTCTATCATCGTTATAAATTGAGGTTTTATTTCAAATCGAACCCCATCAAGAGCCGGAGTAGGGGTGAGATGTGGAAAATCCGTAAGCTTTGGTTGTGAATAATCACTAAGCTTCTTTGGAGCCGTCATCTCTGATTCCGCGTCTGATGATGCCTCTGAATCGCTAGAACCAGTTGGAGGGTTTCGGTGATTATTATTAGTATCACCAGAATCCGCCAGGATTTGCTTGTAGAAATTTTTCTGTCTATGGAAGGAACGTTCTATCTCAGGATCGAATGGGATGTAACCTGATCTGGAACACCTGGGCATAAACAAAAACTAGAAGCAAATATGAGATTTGTCTCAGAGAACTAACGCTCTCTGAGACAAAAAGGGAAATAATCTAGACTACAAAAACAACCAGAAATAAAAATAAAACCGTGTCCCCGGCAACGGCGCCAAATTTTGACAAGGTAAAGTCGTATCCCCTAATCAAAAGTAAATACCTAAATCCTCTAACTAAAGTAGATAGGGAAGTAGGGTCGATCTCCACAGGGAAACAAGTCTTTTTACTCTAATTAATTATTATAATCTAAATTATCTAAGTAACCAATATTTATATTTGAGTATGAAACTAAACTACAAAGAATAGGAATAGGGAGAAAACGATATATAAAAGGATCTAGGGCATAGGTTCACCAATAAATAATACTCCAGGGTAAAACATAGTAATCAATCATTGACATTGCATAAATAACATGATTAACAGGCTCTCGCAATTTATTAATCAACATAGATCTAACAGGCTCTCGCAATTTACTAGATCTAAGTTCTTATTGAAAATAGCCTTTAATATCAAATTAACATCTGCTCGATTCATCAATTCAATATTGCCATACTTTTACAAGCCGCAATTGTAAAACGTTAAAACAATTCAATAAGAAATTATCATGCAATATCAATAATCAATAATAGTCAATCATCAATGCATCAATTAACCAGATTGAAAAGGGCTTTCGCTGCGTATTACAATCACAGAATTAATCTACCGGTATTAAATCTCATCTCTCGAATCTCGACTTAACCATTTATAAATTAACCTGCCTATTGAAACTAGACCTAAACATCAATTCTCATCTCTCGAATCTTGAATCAATATTGTCAAACTCATGCATAAAAGATAGGCCTAATCTAGTCACAGAGCATTAAATCAATCAATAGGAAATTAATCTAGCATTGATAATTAACAACAATAAATTACCCCTTCATATTATTTATTAGATCCCCATAAACCCTAGAAATTAAACTACTCACAAATCATCATGACTAAACTAATCAAATAAATAAATAAAAGCATAATCAAGGAAGCAAATAAAATAACTGAAGTTAAAGGGGAAGAAATTGTTACCAAAAAGTAAACTGGAATTAATGGAAGAATTAAGAACAAAAGTTGAGAGAAAGGATTCTAAGAGAATAATTAAGAGAGTAAAGAAAGAGTAAAGAGAGGAGAAGAAGAGGAGATCCTAAAATCGTATTACGGAGAAGTATTTATAATCCGTACAAAATCCTCAATTAAAACAAATTAAAAGGACGTTAAGCGTCAACTAATAAAACACGCGCCCGATCGGGCGAGGCACCGCCCGATCGGGTGCGCCTTTTTTATCATAGTACAAATCTCGCGCCCGGCAGGGCGCGTCACCGGGCGCCAGACTAAGCTTCTCCCGCCCGGCCAGGCGCGCCTCCGGGCGCCAGCCTTTTTGGCCGGGCGACTCATTTGGGCCACGATTTGGACTATGATTGGGCTCTAATTCTTCGGGCCAATCTGGGTTTCCTCTTTGGGTCTTGAATACTCGGTCCAAATGTCCCGGTATCACCTATACCGAGCCCTTAATCACCGGTTCGATGGCTCTAACCGGCCCTGGGCTATAAAATCTGGTCGTGCTTCTCCAATGCTCGTGATTGCTCCAAAATATCTCGGGAAAATACTCCAAAAGTGTAAATCCCTGCAAAAGTCAACCAAATCTACGAAAACACTAGAAAACACCAATTAGTAATAAAAGTGGCTCTAAAGAGCCAAAAACACTACTAATTATGACCAAGGGACGGGGGTAAAATACTATATAAAATAGACACATCACTAGCCAACTCATACTTAGAAAAGGCAAGTTTAAATTTGCCGGTTTTGAACAAGGAGTTCCCTTGCTCCTTGACTTCCGAAGCACGAACAACAACATCACTGGGATATGATTATCCTTAGAGGAAAGAAGGTGGAAAATACTTTCATCATTAAAATCATCCGAAAGGTGAAAAGAGATGAAGGCAGGAAACAACTCCATATTATATAAGACCCTAAAACAGACTAAGAGGAGAAGCACTTAAACAAGAACATCCAACTACCAAGGAGAAGAAAACACTGCAGCTCAACAACATCTACAAAGTAAAAACTCGAAGAACCTCTAATTAACATAAACTAGAAACTCTAAGCTATTCCCAAAAAAAAAAAAATACCCAACTTAAACAAAGAACCAGGAGAACCTAAGAGGAATTACAAGAACAAATTAAGGAAAATAAACAATCAAAGGAAAATAATCAAGCAAAGGAAAATAAAAACAAGTAGACACCACCTAAACCAAAGGAAAACATCAAGTGCCTACAATCGACTAAGCAAAGAACTAAACCAAAGGAGACAAAATTAAAAACTGAAAAAGGAAAAATAACGGTGCAGTAATATGAACAATAGAAAGCAGAAACGAAACACCTAGAAATGAAGTTGTCATCATCACAGCTCCAAATCAACCGCTCTCATTACCCAAAACTTGAAAAAGGCGAAGAGTACGTAACAGCCAAAAACAGAGAGAGCAAAGAACAGGCCTCGCCGGCGACGACAAGGAGAAGAAACGCCGGTTGCCGACGAGAAAACGGAGGAAGGAAAAGGCGGCAGAGAGTGAAGCGGTGAGGCGGTGAGGGTTTCTAGAGAGAGAGTCGGCGAGGCTAATATTTACATAAATTTTATGTTTACATAAATGCTTACATGAAATTTATGTAAATTGATGAGTTGATCATACTTGTTATAATTGTAAACAACTCTATGACTAGTTGATAATGCTTATTTTGTTTCATATGCATCAATCTAATATTCTTATGAATCTCCATGCATATCCATAAAACATAATTGCCTTGCAATTGTTATACGTACATAGTATTAAACTCTTGAGGTAAATTATTTTACTTACGCCAATCCCCTACAAATTCACGCAGCTAGTTTTCAACTTTTCATACATACGTACGTTTATAGTTATAATCACATTCTTGGTTTAACTTGCGTAGTGGCATATATGCTCTAGTTTTATGCAATGAGTATATTCTCTTGTTTAGCACAAATTATTGATCTGAGTGAGTCTGTTTAAAGTGAGTCCACGCACTCAATTTATATCAGATGTCCCCGATCGAAGAAACTCACTCAGTTTATATTACTATACTAAAGTAATCCCTAAAAATAATTTCTAAAATACATATATTAACACTGCAGGAAAAAAAATTGAATAAACAAAAAATCAATGTATTTTTTTTTTCCGTCATTGTACATTAAAAGTTAATAGTTTGAATTAGTTTTGAAACTATTAACAGAATGTGAAGTTGACATCGTTAAGTAATGAATAACTTAAAATTAGTTTTACTAAGGTACAAAATAAATATAAGATAGAAAATTCAATCCTAATAATCTTTACATACACAATCCTATATATACTCCTTCCGATTTTACTAGTTGCTCTATTTCTCCGGATACCGAGTTTTAGGAGGAATAGTCGAAAGTACTCGTATCAATTTATGATTGAATTGGAGTTGGTTGAAGAATGCAGAAAAAGGGAATGGAGCAAGTTTCCATATATAGGAAGAATTAATCCCATCTTTGACTAATTTCCTTTTCTTTAAGTAATTTCAACCTTGGTAGATGGGTCGTTTCGGGGTGGGGGTTTGGGTTGGGGGTTGTTTTCGAGTGAGAGTTAGGGAGGAGGCTATTGTAAGGTGGGGGATAAGGAGGGGGTGGTTTTTAGGGTTGAATTGGTCAAGAAGGGGCTGGGGTTGGTATAGAAGGGAGTTGGTTTCCAGTGATGGCGCTTGGGAGGGGGGCCATTTTTGGGTGGGCTAAGGGGTCTATTTTTGGGTGGGCCTAGGGAGGGCTAAGGGAATTTTTACTCTCTTTTATTTATATATTTAATAGGGAAGTCTACGCGCGCGATACAACTAGCCATCGTAGGGGAGTTATAAATTCGAACCTCAAAGTTTACGTACTTTGAGTTGCTGTTGAATTATACTTGTCTTAGGTTGATCAATAAGAGATTATATCTGAATTTATTTAATTGTAGAAACATGTTTTGTGTTATGATTATTTATTTTGAAAATGATCATATATATTATAACTCGCCAATGTACGCATTATTATATAAAATTGCATCATTCTATAACTACAATAGAAGTGTTATGGAGAAAACAAAACCCTCATTGAACACCCTGGCCCAAAGGCTATGTGAATTAGTATATTTCCCTGCATTTAGATAGTCTTTGGACCATATAATGGAGGAGATAGCATTTATGAACTACGAGTATTTAACTGATGATGTATGAGTATGTCTTAACTCTTTCCTATAATCATAAACTATAAGCTTTTCCTAGGATAAAAATCGAGCCAATGACACAGTAACTAAAGCAAAATACATCTTCAAACAACCTCTTAATCAAAAGCATAAGACTATTGTACCTCATATGTAAGACATAACTGCTACATTCCGTAGAAGATTCATCAAATGAATTGCTTTGTTTGACTCCCCTATAAACACAACTAAAAGAAATTACATCAAAAGTATTACTCTTCTTTTTTTTTTTTTTTTTTTTGGTTTATCATTTTAATGGTATCCAAGCAATTACACTTTATACTCCACCACTACGAAGGTACCATTATTGCATTCATCCTTCAACTCCACCAATCTTGAGTTGTCCCCAACTCTAACTGGATACGGGGGTCTCCAAATAGTATTCTTATTCACCTCTTTGTATAACATAAACAAATATATTGCACAAACTTTACATTTTATTTAGTGTAAAAAAACAACCAGTTGGGTCATCATCCTTATAGAATTATCACGGTGGTGGGTGGTGACCGAGGGAATGGAAACTGACATGTTAGCAGTATTTTCCAGCAACTAGAAAAGGAGTTTGTGAGAAAAGAGGAAATTAAGAAATGAGGATTTTTGGTCTTTTCGGTGGAATGATAAGAAAGAAGATAAACAAAAGAAATAGAGGACAAAAATACCAAAGGTTAAATACTTAAATGCATTAAAATTAATTTTAATTAGGGGTAAATATGTCAATTATCTTTTTTAAGGGTATAATAGTCTTGACACTATTTAATAACTTTTTATAAGGTAGGGATTTATTTACATGTTTTAGTTTTCTTAGACAAATTGCATGTTGATATGTGTCCCCTTAACCTTTTTTAAAAGGATTATTAATAATCGTTTTATCCTGATAAAAGAAAACACAAGTAAAATTTGGAATTATTAAAAGAAAATCAATTCAATATTAAAAAAAAAAAACCCCAACTTCATATAATTATGCCCCCCCTCCCAAGCCCTTATTAAGAATAAGAATAAAAAGCTTGTTTTAATTTGTATATCTCCGTAACATAAAAAATTTGTACATCTCCACTAAATTACTACACCAAATTATGCGTGATTTTGTCAATTTCAAATTTCATACCAAATTAGGAAATATATTTTGTCGTGCTTACCTAATAATATCAAATTAGGAAATACATGAAAGGCTTATTTGTAATTCGGACAATGATTTTTTTATTTCAAATGTTATTTCTCCTCATAATACTTTTTTTGAGAAATTATTTTGTACGACGGAGTATATGGAGTATGAAGTGCGGATGAACAACTAGCTTATTTGGTTGGAGTCTTGAACCTCTGAACACTTAAGCTTTAAAAAATTTATGACCAGCATATATAGTGATTGAATAAATATTAAAAGTATGCAAATACCATGTTGGGATACTCTATGAGCCTGTTCTTTTGAGATTCAGGAAAAAGCAAAGCAGAGCAGATTTCAACAAATCAAAGCTGAGTAGAGTAGGGCTTTCTACAATGTAGAGTAGAGCAGATTTCAGCAGAATATAGAGCCGAGCAGAGCAGGACTGAGCAGAGTAGAACAGACCAGAAAAACTCAAAAGAACATGACCTATATACGCTAAGGATCTTATTATGGCATCGAAACTGAGGAAGAGATATAGACTAAACGAGTAGTAGATGTTATTTTGGAAACGAATTATCAAGTTTTGGTGAATCGTTTTGCAATAGGAGTCGTAGTGCACCTTATTAGGGTCCTTGATTCTATGTTAGGAGATATGTTGTTCTTTTGAGCTTCTGGCCTGGGTAGAGCAGAGCATAGCTTCCACACACTATAAAACAGAGCAGAGCAAATTTCAACAGAGTAGAGTAGAGTATAGTAGAGCAGGCCGGACACACCAGAACAGAGCAGAACAACTCAAAAGAATAGTGTCTTATAAACATGTTCTTTCTTAAAGTCTATTAGCTGGTCGCATGTTAAAAGGAGTATCAATTTTATTGTGCATTATCATACTGGACTTGTCCCCTTTGGAATTGAACAAGTGTTGAAGTTTGGCAAAATCATTCTCTCCACGATATTGCTCGTTTTTACTAATGAACTCTTTGTCACTTAATTAATCTATTGGTTGCTCTTAAAAAACGAATTATTTTTTTTGCTGAATTTCCCTTTTTCTTTTAATTGTCTATTTTGTATAATATATATTTTTAATTCTCTCTTCTCTCTCTATCTTGTATAATCTTTACCTATTAAATGCATTTAATAAAAAAAAACCATCAGTTAATGGAAAATGTATATAATTCAAATCCCAATCACGCAGAGTATATTACCCATGACCCATATTACACTTAACTTGAGATCACTTACTTTTATGCTGGATGATTGAAATCTCACAAATCTTGATCCTATAAAAAGTGAAACCTAAAAAATTACTCTTTTGTAACACGATGATTTTGTTTCACTCAAAAAATATACTTAGTATTGTTTCAATTAATCTTAATATATACTTATCCGCTTACGATGTTTAACACTCCGTGTTATTTGTTAATGCATAAATTAAATCATAAATATTATAGAGTAGTTTTAAAATTGTGATATTTTTTTTTTTTAAATTTTCATTTGTGGTGCACTTGTGAAATCAAAAGTGTAGTCATGTCCATTAAAATTTTGGAAAATGTGAATCACATTGAAGGGATTGAGGTCCACAAATGTTTAAAGTCAAATTTCACAATTTCATAGAACATCAAGATTCCTTATCTCATACTTAGTAGTAGTAATCAAGTAAAGTCTAACATATGAATGTGAACATTATAATTTGACAAAAAAAACAATAAAAAATACGGAGTAAAATAAAGTCGAAGATAATCGGGTCACCATCACAGCATCACTCATATTAGCCATATACTCCATCAACATGAAAATAGTTTAAACAACTTCATTTTCATTCATCCCACAAATAGTAATTCTATTTTTGGCATAATCTTAGGGTCTATTCTCATACATTTATTTTCAGTTCAGCTCAGCTCAACTCAGCTCAGTTTAGTTCAGTTCAGTTCAGTTCAACTCCTAATTTTCTTTTCTTATAAAATATTCATTTCATTTCAGTTCAGTTCAGTTCAATTGAATTCAGTCTATGAGAACATGCCCTCACTAATTGTATCTATTTCTACTTATTTCAAACCATAAATTTGTAACCAACTAGTGCTAGCTAATACTTATTAGAATTATCACTTTTTTAGACATCAATTTTTTACAATTTATACGTAGTATTTATTAAAAATATCATTAATCAAAGTAATGCATATACTACCTCCGTTAATTATTATGTGCAACAAAGAAATATTTTATGTCTCACAAATAATACCCCTTTGTTGCACATAATAATTAACGGAGGTAGTAGAGCACTTAAATAAAAGCAAAAGAAGTACTCGTATTAATTAATAAAAAATTATCACCTAAACTATGTGCAATAATAAATTAATAATTGCTTAAACTCTCATTTTTGAATAATTACAACACTTTTATTTTTCATCTATTTATAACTAATAACAGTACAACATTTCTTGATTGATCTTTTTATTCTGTTAGTTTTTATTACTCTGTATTGTTCTCTTTTCCAATAACAATTATTAATCTAGGAATGCATGAAAAAATCACTTGCAAATTAGTGTAATTAATCAGTGATAGAGCTAGAAATTTCAAATCGGGTGGAAGGACATGGTATATTTTGACAAAATTGTTTAAAAAATTACTTGACACGTAGATAATTAAGTATTTTTCCAAAATTCTTAGTCATACAATCCAAAATGTTTAAAAAATTTCTATAAATCAGACACTTATCTTTGAGGGTAGTCAAGAATTTTTCAATTCTTTTCTATTATTTGAACCATTTCTATTTTTTTATCCAATTCTATTTTTTTAACCAATTCACACTTAAAAAAAAAAAAGCAAAAATATACTCATTTTATTGATTTGGGAATAATCCATTATGTTCATTCTTCATTTCGGACCATGACAAAGAAGTTCAAAATCGTATATTACTAATACTTGAGCCACTTATTTTCTTGAGTCTATAGGAAACGAAATAAAGGGATTATTTCCTTGGGATTTCAACCATTAAACTTGCCGAAGATTGGGTAATTTTCTAGTTGTCTTGGACTTGTTTGATTTAGTGAACATTTAACGTGTCCTAATTAAATTAAAAAATATGAATCAATAATTCAATTACGATATCACACAATCAAAATTTTCAGACAAATTAACACAATTAACAAGTTAATAGCAACGAACAACTCAAACATTCTATCAAAATTTCAATTTCTATAGTTCATCTATAATAAGCGTGTGAGGTTTTATTAATTTTAACAAAACAATTCAAGTAATCTGAACTATATATATACAAATATTATCATTCAAACAATTGAAAATTGGGATTTTTAAACATATAAACTCGCCATAGATGAAAATATCTCATACTTGAATTACTAACATTATTTTCTTTTTTTTTTTTTAAAAAAAAAAACTATTTTTTAACTGTACCCCTCTCCCTCCGCCCCTGTAATTAATGAATATTTTTTATTAATAATATCCTCTTTTAACTTCTTATGTATAGCTTTTGGGGATATGTATAGCATATACATAGTCCTACTAAGGGTCTGTTCTCATCATATTATTTTCAGTTCAGTTCAGCTTTAAAAGTTCAGTTTAGTTCAATTCAACTCTTAACTACCTTCTCTCATAAAATATTCAGTTCAGTTCAATTCAGTTCAGTTCAGCTCTAATAAGTTAAGTTAAGTTAAGTTCGGTACTTCAGTTCAATTCAGCTCATTTCAGTCAATGTGAACAAAGCCTAACTATCTTTCACGAAATATACATAGTATTATAAACCATGACTTTGTTCTCCTTCCTTTGTACTTTTTTTCCTTAAGCTATTTATTAAGCTTAAATGTTGCGATCAATTTGAAGCGAAGCATTTAGTAATTCTACTTCGGAAAAAACCTCCTCCAAACCACAATATGCATTATTTTCAGTGGCATCAAAATCGAGGTATTATGGATTAAAAGCGGGCCATGCAAAATAATATAGTATGAGCAATTGAGCATGACACTCTTGGACTATACCAAGTTGTTTGACTAGTCAAAAAACTATTTTGATCAGTGACGAAAAAAAAAAAAACCCATTTTAAAAATTTTAGGTTGGATAGAAAGGAAAGCAAAGTGTAGAGAGTATGTAGGGAACTGAACCTAGCATGCCTTTTTTCTTTTTTGAGAGGATGACCCAACAAGCATCTTTAGATTGGAAACATTGTGAAGCAAAGAATATTTAGATGCTGACATTCACTTAAAACATTTCACTTTTACAATCAAATTTACAAAATATTAGCAAAACTTCTACTCCATATTAAGAATATGAATATAGTGAGTGTTACACTGTTACATCTATGTATCAAGCTACATTTAGTCATTTACAATAATATTTGTTCATAGAGGTATTAAAACCTAAACTGACTGACTAGACTAAAAAAAAAAAACCTTAATGTTGATTTGGACTCGCATGTACATAATAATTTGAAAATTTTGGATTTCAACGCCAGAAAAAAAAACCCGAAAATAGTTTTCAACACCCCTAATTTTTTATTTTTTTTTTTTTAATTTTAACACTAGAAAAATTGGATTTTACCGCCCCTTAACGGTCCCCGTCCAAAAAATCCATTAAGTGGGGTCCGCAGTGACACGTGTCACCATTTGATTTGTTTTTAAAAAAAAAAATAAAAAAAAAAACTAAATCTACCCAGTCACCCCAGCCCCACCAACGCCCCACCACTGCCACCTTCACCCAACGCAGCCGACGACACATTTCCTCCCTCAACCTACTTGGAACCTCCCCCTCCCTTTCCCGTAACCCTAATCAGCCCCAAAAACCACCAAGCCAAAACCCTCCTTCCCCAAAACGGTCACGAATTCGGCCATTAATGGCCGAAATCGGCTGATTTTGGGGCTAAGAATGGCCGAAATTGGTCGGTTTAAGGCCACTCAACCCCAAAATCGGCCGATTTCGGCCATTAAGGACCGATTTCGTGGCCGTTTTGGGGAAGGAGGGTTTTGGTTTGGTGGTTTTTTGTGCCGATTAGGGCTGCGGGAAAGGGAGGGGGAGGGAAGGGGATGCACCGCCGGCTTCCTGCCGACTGCGTTGGGTGAAGGTGGAAGTAGTAGTGGGGTGGCGCATGGTGGTGGTGGGTCTGGGGTAGCTAGGTAGATTTAGGTTGTTTTTAATTTTTTTTTTTTTTATAATTTGTTTTCTTTTTTGACCAATAACAAAGCGAAACGTGGTTTTATGCCCCTACTTAACGGATTATTGGACGGAATAAGTTAAGCGGTGGTAAAATCAAATTTGTTATAAAAATTTTGGTGTTAAAATAAGTTTTTTTTTTTTTTTTTTTTTTTTTTTTTTTTTTTTTTTTTTTTTTTTTTTTTTTTTTTTTACTTTTACCACAAAAAAAAAGCCAACAAATTGTTTTTACCACCAAAACTTTTAAAAGTTTTATTTTACCACAAAAAAAATCTAAAAATTTTTTTTTTACCACATATCATTAAGAAAATCGTTAAATATATCGGTTTTTAAAAAAATTCTTCGATTTTCGTTCGCATAACATGTTATTCCTAGGTTAGGGGGCATTTTGGCCTAAAGGTTCCAATTTAAGGTCAGAATTGATAAAAAATGATCGGAATTGTCTCATTTTGCGTGTTCACGCAAATTAAGGTATTTTTAAACACGAAAAACGAGACATTATCGATCACTTTTTGTAAATTCTGATCTTAAATTGGACCCTTTGGACCAAAATGCCCCCTTAAACCTATGAAGAACATGTTTTGCGCACGAAAATCGAAAAATTTAAAAAAATCCGTTAGGTTTTTGACGGAATGTGGTAAAAAAACAATTTTTATTTTTTGTTTGGTGGTAAAATAAAACTTTTAAAAAGTTTTGGTGGTAAAAAAACAATATTTGGAATTTTTTGGTGGTAAAAGTCAAAAAATCCAAATTAAAATAATTTTTTTTGGGTGTTAAAAACCATCGGGGGGGTTTCTGATGTTAAAATCTAAAATTTTCCAATTTAGCATGATTTAAGTTTGAAATTAGACCTGACCTGACCTTACTAAACTTGATGCGGACACTTGAATTGATACTTCTATTTGTCCTTATTCCTTATAGAGTATTGAGTATTGAGAGTCCCATTCATGAGATTTTGGCAGCCTGGGGAAAAGATGTAAATGGGTCCCTAATTAGGCTCTGTTCACTTCACCTTAATTATACTGAACTGAAATTATTTTTGCTGCACTTAAATTATATACTGAATTGAAATTATTTTTGCTGAACTGAAAATATTTTTGTTGCACTTAAATTATTTTACTGAATTGAAATAATTTTTGCTGAACTGACATTATTTGTACTGATTTTCTATTATATTTCTTCTTTATAATTACTGAATTTTACTTAATTGAACTTATTTTTACTGAATTGAAATTATATTTACTGAACTTAACTTATTTTTATTGAACTGAAATTATTTTTACTGAACTAAATCTATTGTTACTGAACTAAAATTATTTTTATTTAATATTACTTTTTTTTTTAAGGTAATTGTAGTGAATAGGACCTTAAAATTAATATTGTAAGTTTTAAAATTTTAGTTATGTAAGAAAATATAACAACAATATAGGCATGTTTTATACTTTTGTTACTATTAATTTCAAATCAATGAATTGACAAGCAGTCAATATTACTCTTCAACAATCTTCAACTAAAATAGATAAACATTTTAATCTAATATGATTATAAAATAAAGCTTAAAATAATCTCAACTATTTGTGGTGTGTGCAAAATAATATTGGTACGTCCTAACCTATTTGTTATCAATAGTACCACCTTGTTGGAAATAGTAATGCAAATGGATGACTTGCGCCCGATCGGGCGGATCTCGCCCGATCGGGCGAAGGTAGTCAAGGAAAAATCGGGAACTCTCGCGCTCGATCGGGCGGGCTTCGCCCGACCGGGCGACGGACAAGAGTTTTTCTACGAGAACTCTCGCACCCGATCAGGCGGGCTTCGCCCGACCGGGCGGCGGACTCAAGTTTTTGACGAGCCCGATCGGGCGGCTTCGCCCGATGGCTCGCCCGGAATGGGGATTTCAGATCGCCCGACCGGGCGCGACACTGCTTCTGGAAAAACTTGATCTCGCGCCCGATCGGGCGGCAGCTCGCCCGATCGGGCCCGCCTTTTTCCTAGGTCGGTTTGCTTACGTGTTTCTCTTTTTCAGGACTCATATAAATACGAGTCTTACTTTTTCATGACATTCATTTACTTTCTAGCCGAAAACACAAACCTACCTTTTGAGATCTGAACAGTTCTTGAGCAATTCCACTCTTCCAGTTCGGGTGCACGGATTACAGAGAGAGTTGCGTTAAACTTGGGGGGCGTGCGTCACTAGGAAACTTGTACCGGTGGTGGCGTATTTCGCTTCTAAGGCAGTGGATTTTGTTCCACGGCGCGACTGTGAGTTTGGGATCTTCAATCCAGGAAAGTTCTAATCTTTTATTGTTTGTTATAGATTTCAACAGTTATTTTACCAACACACCTTTTGTATAATATAATCAAAATGGTTCGCCGGTCACTGCAAAAATTATTGTAAGGAATATTTCATTCATATTCATAATTATATTATTTTTTATATCATATACGAATATTACTTTTTCCAAAATGCATATTTCCTTCATTTGTATTACTTGCAACACAACTACTTTAGCACACACTTTAAGGAGATATTAGACTAGAAAAATGGACAAATTAATTAACAATAATTTACCACCAATAAGATGGCCTGGAAAGGATATATTGCAACGATTTAAATTTAATAACATACATTGTCTGTCTACATAGTCTAATAAATAACTTCCTCAAATAGTGTGTAAAAAAGGTATGTTATATATATATATATATATATATATATATATATATATATATATATATATATATATATATATATATATATATATATATATATATATATATATATATATATATATATATATATATAACTGAGAAAGTATTACTCCCTTCGTTTCGCATTATTTGCAACACTTTTCACTTTCGGTCATTTCAAATTAGTTGTAACACTACTATATTTGTAAAGGATCCACCAATTTTTTATAATTTCTCTCTCCCACTAACCCAACTTTCACAAATATTTTATTATTTCTCTTTCCTACAAACCTCACCCACACTACTTTTTTTTTTTTAAATTTTTTTTTTTAAATTTCTATTTCTTACTAACAATGCTTTATATTATAAGCTTATAAGCTTATAAGCCTAGTCTATAATTTTCTTAAATTGTGAGCCAAGCCTATTATTGCAACAAATGCGAAATAGAGGGAGTATGTTAATAATGTTAGGGGCGGAGCCAAGGGGGGGCTGGCGGGGGTCTTGGCCTCCCCCTTGGCTCAAGATATCAATTAAATTTGCTCTTAATTGTCATTAATTTTGGTTTAGAGGAGTTGGTTTTTTCCATGTGATAGTATGTAAGTTGTTAAGGGATCAAATCTTGTAGCTAACAATTTTTTTTTTCCAAAAAAAGTAAATGTAATACGTAGGTATAATCTTGGCTCCCCTTACTTAGAAATTCTGGCTCCGCCACTGAATAATGTTGTAGGTGTCGTTCGAAGTGCGCCTAAGTTAGTATGTTGTGAATATGCTTGGTACTCATAGGAAGTGGGAATTGACATATTAAGATTAGGGGTCTTCAAAAAAAAATAATAAGATTAGGGACAAGGAAAGTAGGGAGCCGCCAACAAGTTTTTATGGAACTTGTAAACCGTTCACGGATCATAAAAGGCAACCATGATAAAGGGACAACGAAAGGCAACAACGATTGACCCGTGAAGGTTACACCCCATTCATAATCCATAAGATTACTAACTCCATATGGTTCAGAACCACGAAAGTAGGATCGGGGATAATGGTACGAAGTGAGTCATGGAGTCACATTCACCCGTATTGGCCTCTGCTTGATTCTTATTGTGAAAAGTGATTCCTGCGATCTCAAAGGCATGCAAACAAAATATTCAATTTGCTCCAAACTATTATTAGGCTAAATTGGTGGAATATTAATGCAACATATAATTCTAAAATATTTGTGATCACTTGATTAAACAACAAGATTAAAAAGGAACATAAACCGGCTGTCCAAATTATCTTATTAGGCGTGATTTTCAATTACATATTCCCTTTAAACATGCAATATGATGATCAATAATAATAATAATAGAATAAACATTAATATTGAAAGCAATTCAACAATAAATTGTTAGTAAAATCAAAATCATAATAAACCTAATCATGATATTAGCAACAAGAATAAACATAAGAGTAATTAAGTGATTAATTACTCACTTTCTGCACTTCCTTAAATTGCTACATCATGAATAAGCTGTTAGTAACTTCAATGAAAATATAAATCAAATTGAAACAATTAAATTAAATAAAAAGTAGAGTTGATTTTGTCCAAACCCTCAGTCAATTATACCTTTCACGCCTTGATTTAAGTATAGAACTTTGGGTATTGTATGGACTCCTAGGAGTGCTTAAAGGAAGGAATAGTGAAAGAATGAGGAGGTTAGTGTTTAGGCTAAAGAGGGAGAAGAGAATTATTTTGTAATCAAGCTTGTTGATGATTGAAAAATGGGTTATATGACCTCTATTTATAATGAAAAAAAAAGGGTCGAAGAATTAAGAAAAGATAAGAATTCGAATCGGAATAAAACTCTTGTGATAGACATCAGTTTTTGCGGTTTTTGTTTTTATCATATCTTTTGATCCAGAAATCGGAATAAGATAAATAATATGTCGTTGGAAATATGTTGAAATATAATTTCTAACCCAATTGGAATAAAATTAAAAATCCATTGTATAATAAAATATATGGCCGAAATAGTTGAACGATGTCAGTTTTGGATAGAGTTTGGTATTTCATTCATATCTTTTCCATTACAGTTCGGAATTGATATTATAATGTATCATTGGAAAGATAATTTCAAGGGCTATCCAAAAAACTAAGATTTGGATAAAAAATATGAGGTACGAAAATAATATATGACTATCTTTGAACGTCTTTCAATTGAAATAGAATTAGGACTTTCAAAAAGAAAAGTTTAATTTAATTTCAAACTCTTTAATCTTATCTTTTCAAAGAGGAGAATTAAGATCTTTTAGAAACTTCTAGAAGTTTCTAAGTAATCCTAATTGGTTTAGGAATGAGATTAAAGTCTTTGGACCCTCCACATGATCATTGGGTCGTAGGTAAGGTGGGCTTAGGTTCGATTTGGGCTCAGTTTAGTATTTTGACCATAACTTATTCGTTATAACTCGGATTAGGACTTATAATATATATTTGGAAAGCTATTTTCAAAAACCATCAAAATATTTAATAATTATGCCCATATTATGGACCAAAATAAATTTCTCAAAACGCTTTTATAAAAAGGACACGAAATGAATTATTTTGGGTTTAAAGGCATGAAAAGAGGAAAATAAGTTATGGTTTGGGGAAATGGGCTAGGAATTGGGTTGGTTTATGAAATTTTTTGGGATTGAATATGAATTTAAGCACTCCAAGATTAAATACTCAACCTGACCAATAATGGCGGTGAAAGGTTGTTCATCATCGGGTTTGATTTTGGGGAGACATTTTTAGGTGTCTACAAATGTCCTTATGCTTCTGGAAATAGAATGCTCCTAAAAGTGTTAGGATAAGGTATCAAGATGTCTTAGAATCTAAGTCCAATTGCTTAAAAGTCCTTAGAGAAGTCCATGAGCTCCGCCATGCAAGAACGTTTGGGGGCTTGACCTGCAAGAAAGAGAAGGTTAGCTGCCTTGGAGTGTGTGACTCCGGAAATCCCCTTCGATACTTAATTCAGTGAATCATACTTTAAGAGAGATAAAGTAGATTGAGTGTGTGTACTTTCTAGAGAGATAAAGTAGAGAGAGAAGGAGAGAGATTTAGATTAAAGTTCCCATCACTCATCATTTGAAAGTTCACAATAAAACTATGAAATTAAAATTTAGTTAAATAAAATAAAATTACAAGAAATGAGTTAAAATAGGACATTAGACTATTAGAGTAGTATGTAAAATTTAGTTAACAAATAAAATTACTACTGTAGGGAATATTTCAAGCATCCCAAACTTAAGCCCCACTGTGTTCATACACTTAAGCATGGTGCCATCCAAAGGGAAGGAAGCTATAGTTAAAAGAGTCGCCAACAAGTTTTAGGAACTTGTAAACCGTTCACAGGGTGAAAATTGCACCCCTTCACGATCCATGAGATCACTAACTCCATAGTGGTCTGGAACCATGACTGGATATTCGGAGATGAAGGTACAAATTCAACCTAAAAGAGATTGAACTTGCCCTTAAAATAGGCCTCTACTTTATTATTCTTTTCATATTCATGTGCGCTTTCTGACTAACATACAATCAATAGGTTAGCCCTAAACCTGTTTATCTATGTTCATTGAATATTAATGCACAAACAAAACTATTATTGGCGATCACTTGAATTATAATCATATTAACCTAAACAAGATTATTAATTATCTTGTTAAGCGTGATTACAAATACAAATTCCCCTTAAACCTGCAAGAGAGGTCGTGATCAAGCAAAAACAACAATAATACATAAATATATTGATAAAACAAATCATCACCATAATATTCAATAAAGCATAATAATATTAGCAAGATCCTAGGCATGATACTAACAAGATTAATAACAAATCCTAGCATGTCACTAAACATTAAAGATCAAAGCTTTAGCCCGAACATGATACTAACATGATAGAAGAAATAGGAAGCAACCTAAACATGATACTAGAAATCAATAAAAGCATCCTAACATGATACTAGGAATTAATATAAAATTATGAAAATGATTTATATATGAAAAGAACAATTAAATTACTTACTTCGATGCCTCGTATCTCTTTCTAATAACAAAATACACGTAATAGTAACTTCAAGGAAAATATTAAATCAAACA
The DNA here is from genome assembly GCF_948465745.1 of Chenopodium album. Lineage (NCBI taxonomy): Eukaryota > Viridiplantae > Streptophyta > Magnoliopsida > Caryophyllales > Amaranthaceae > Chenopodium > Chenopodium album. Next base: position 13,258,855 of record NC_137842.1, on the reverse strand, counting down.
ATTAATTGAAATAATTGAAATAAGGATTTGGGACCAAACCCTCAGAAATTATCAACCTTTCATGTCTAGGGAGAAGGCAACTTCGAGCTTGTCTAGGTGTGTCTAGAACTTGTGAATGCGAAATTTTATAAAAAGGGGAAGGTTTAGAAAGAGGGAGAAGAATAAGCTATTGTTTGAGAGAATAAGGATGATTGTGAATCTTGATGATTTTGAGCGAATTAAAACGGGGAAATACGACCGTATTTATAAATAAAATAGTCTAGAAACAATAGAAAAGAATCAGAATTTTAATCGGAATAAAACTGACCCATGTCGCCAGCGATAAAGCCCATCGCGAAACGACAAGCATCACGCATGGCGACAACCTTGCCGTTTGGCGCTAATTAAAAGATAAAGCACACTTTTGTACGGAATCCTCTTCTTAATACAATTAAGCAATTAATCTCTGTTTTAGTCAATTTTAAATCAGATTTTATCATGATAAAACACTTGTTTTATTTCAAACCAAATTCACTATTTTTCTAAAAAAGATAATTATCAATCCTAACTCTAACTCAAGATAACCTTCTAGACTATTTTAGAATATTAGAATCAATCCTAATAATTTTAGGAATAATAATTAATGGGTCCTCCACTAGATCATTGGGCCATAAACCATTTTAGACCAAATTTAGTGTTTTAGCCATAACTTCCTCATTATTCATTGAAATTGGACTTATAATGTATCATTGGAAAGCTCTTTGCGAGCTTGACCCAACTACAATATCATTGGACCCTTGTCATGGAACAAGATAAATTAGACTAGCTATTTTTATAAATAGAGTAGATTTTCGAAAACAGAAAGAAAGATTTTTATTAAAATGACCGCATCATAAGACTTTTCACACTTTCACTTCAATTCGTTCGATAATCAAGCGACATGTAAATTATTCATCACTAGGTTTGGTTTTTGGGGAGACACATTTGGGTGTCTACAGAAGCCCCCACTTTGACTGAGTTTGGAGAAACGCAAGTTTCGAAAACAAAAGACAAAGTAGCGATAGGGACGGAGAATGATTCAGAACGTTCTGCGATCCTAAATCATTCTTGTAACGTCGATACCTGCAAACTAGCGTTAGTTTAACAGATAAAAGAGTTAAGAAACGCGTATCTTGCACCATCAAGTACACGTCTCTGGGGTAACCGATTTTGTTGCTGCATTTATGATAACCTCCATAGTGCCTTGTGAACGCCATCGTAGAACACCGCTGCTTGTAGCTATCTGATATATCTATTTTATATAGTATTTTACCCGCATCCTTTGGTCGTAATTGGTAGTGTTTTTGGCTCTTTTGAGCCACTTTTATTACTAATTGTTGTTTTCTAGTGCTTTCGTAGTTTTGGTTGAGTTTTACAGGGAATTACACATTTGGAGCATTTTCTCGGGATTTTATGAAGCTACTACGAGCATTTGAGGAGCACGACTGATATACTGAGGTAATTGGACCGAGTAGTCAAGCCCCAAGGAGGAAATCCAGATTGGGCCGAATGATCGGGGGCCCAATCGAAGTCCAAAGCTTGCCCAAAGTGGGCTAGAATGCCCAAGATGGCCTTGCCCCGCCAAGTTCGTCTCGCCCGAAGGAGCGCCCGGCCGGGCGGGGCAGAAGAGTGCATGACGCCCAATCTCACGTCCGACTGAGCGCGAGAGTAGATTTTTTGGAGAAAAAGCGCGCCCGACTGTAGGGAATATTTCAAGCATTACCCCTAGCTTGAACCCCACTATGATCATACACTAAAGTATGGTGGCATCCAAAGGGAAAGAAGCTAGAGCAAAAGAGTCGCCAACAAGTTTTAGGAACTTGTAAACCGTTCACAGAGTGAAGGTTACACCCCTTAACGATCCAGGAGATCGTCAACTCCAATAGGTCTGGAACCATGACTGGTAGTTCGGGGATGAAGGTACAAATCCAATCTAAATGAGATTGAACCTGCCCTAATAATAGGCCTCTACTTTATTCTGATCGTATTCATTTGCGCTTTCTGACTAACATGCAATCAATAGGATTAACCCTAAACCTGTTTATCTATGTTGGTTAAATTTAATGCACAAATAAAACTATTATTGGCGATCACTTGAATTATAATCAAATTAACCCTAAATAAGATTATTAATTATCTTATTAAGTGTGATTACAAGTACCAAATTCCCTTTAAACATGCATAAAAGGTGTGATCAAGCAATAACAATAAATATATATCAAGCAACATAATAATAATCATCATAATAATAATTAAAATAATCATATTTATCATAATCATGTTAAACCATAATAATAATAGCAATATCCTAGGCATGATACTAACAAGATTAATAACAAACCCTATCATGTCACTAAACAATAAAAATCAAAGCTTAGCCCTAACATGATACTAACATGAATATTAGGAAAGAATGTAGGAAGCATCGTAGGAATCATAATTGATATAAGCAAATCACCCTAAATATCATACTAAAGAAAGCATCCTAACATGATATTAGGAACAGCCTAAACATGATACTATGAATCAATAAAACATCCTAACATGATACTAGGAATCAAAATAACAACCTAGACATGAAATCTATATCATAATATCAATAAATCAATTAAAGCACTTACTTGGATGTCTCGTACCTCTTTCTAATAACAAATACACACGTTAGTAACTTCAAGGAAAATAATAAACAACAATTAAATTAAATAATTGAAAGAGAGATTTGGGACAAAACCCTCAGAAATTAAAACCTTTCACGTCTAGGGCGAAGGCAACTTCGAATAATGCTAGGTGTGTCTAGTGCTAATGTATGAGGAATTGTGTTTGTAAAAGGGTTGGTTTAGAAAGAGAGAGAGAATCAAGAAATTCTTGATGAGAGTTGGTGATTAAAAAAAGGGGAGATATGACCTCTATTTATAGAGAAAAAAGAGAGTCGAAGAATAAGAAAAGAATCCGAAATCGAATCAAAATAGAACTCGATGGACAGCAGTTTTTGCGGATTTTGTATTTATCATATCTTTTGATCTAGAAGTCTAAATAAGTCATATGATATGTCGTTAGAAAGCTCTTGAATTTTACTTTTCAACCCAATTAGAATCAGATTAAAATCATTTGTATATAAAAAGATATGGCCGAAATAGTGGGACAGTATCAGTTTTGGATAGAGTTTCATATCTAATTCATATCTTTTTCGTTATAGCTCGGAATTAATATTATAGTATATCATTGGAAAGTTAATTTCAAGATCTATCCAACCATATAAAATTTGGATAAATATTATGAGGCACAAAGATAAAATCTGACTGTCTTTGAACATCTTTAAATTCGAATAGAATTAGGATTTAAGAAAAGGAAAATTTTAAAAAAGGAAAGTTTTTATTTAACTAAAATTCTTTGATTTTATCTTTTCAAAAAGGATAATTAAGATCTTTTAGAAACTTATAGAAGCTTCTAATTAATCCTAATTAGTTTAGGAATAGGATTAGACCTTTGGACCCTCCACATGATCATTGGGTCGTAGGTAAAATCCGGTTTGGGCCTAGTTTAGTATTTTAGCTATAACTTCCTCATTATTCATCGGAATTGGGCTTATAATATATCGTTGGAAAGTTCTTTTCAATCCCTATCCAACCACACCATTATTGGATCCATATCATGGACCAAAATAAATTGGAATGCACGTTTTTCGTAAAAAAGGTAAGAAAAGAAATATTTTCAAAAGCAAAAAGAAGAGATATTTTAATAAAAACATCCTCATCACTAGACTTTTCACACTTTCTCTTTGTTCGATAATCAAATGACATGAAAGATATTCATCACTGGGTTGGGTTTGGTTTTGGGGAGACACATTTGGGTGTCTACACCGACCGAGCGGTGTGGCGGTCGGGCGCGTGTCTTTGGAAGTTAATTAAGTCGATTTTTAGTTTGTTTAAGTTTAGAATTTTCGATTTTAATATAAATACGATTTTGTTAAGTAATTTGAGGACCCCTTCTCTTAGACTTTCTCTCTCTACTTAGTTTATTTCCTCTCTTATTTTCTATCTCTACAACTTTATACTTTGTTCTTAATTCAACTCATTATTTCCGTTAACTCTGGTAACGATTTCTTTTTTATTAATTTCAGTAATTTAATTTCTTTATTCCATCATGTCTTGTTTAATTGCTTTGATTAGTTTAGATTTAATTTTGCGTGAGTAGTTTTCTTTCTAGGGTTTATGGGCATCCATAAGTAATATGAAGGGGTAATTTATTGTTTTTGATTGTCAATGCTTAATTAATTTCCTATTGATTGATTTAATGCTATGCAAATAGGCTTGCGCAGGTCTTTTATGTATGAGTTTAGCAATATTGATTCGAGATTCGAGAGATGAAAATTGATGTTTAGGCTTAGTTTCAATAGGCATGTTAATTTATAAATGGTTAAGTCGAGATTCGGGAGATTAGATTGAATACCAGTAGATTAATTCTGTGATTGTAATACGTAGCGAAAGCCCTTTTTGATCTGATTAATTGATGCATTGATGATTGATTATTGTATTTTACCCTGCATTAGAGCTGTCAAAAACTGACCCGACCCAAAACCTGACCTGAACCAGCAATGATCTGAACCCAACCTGTACCCGAACAATGGGGTAGGTGAAACTAGTGATCTGTAACCCGACCTGAACCTGACCTGATCTTAACCAAAAACCGATTTGATTCAATACTTTATGACCTAAACCCGAACCTGCACCCGACCTGATAGTAACCGTCAACCAATTTAATCCGACCCGATAATAATCTAAACTCGAACTAGTACCCGACCCAAATAAAACCTGTACCCGAGTCATGGAAGGTTTAATAAAATTTTATATACCTTTTATTCAGCTTATATACTAGTTTAATTCTATAAACCCTCAATCCGATTTAATAAAATCTTTTATTCAGTTTATATACCTTTTGTTCTCTATTACTCATATATAGGTTTAATAAAATCTTGATGATGCTTGATCAAATTATGGAAGGTGTAATTATATTGTTCAATTTGACCACATCAATATTTATTAGAATTGAAATTAAACCAAAACCCGACTCAACACTGACCCAAACACAAATGTACCATCTTATTAACCCATCCAAACCTAACTAAACACAACCCAAACATGAAATTGAACCTAATCTGAATTTTACTCGAATTGAACCCGACCTATATCCGAAAAGGTGAATGAACCGTTGTAACTTGAAATGAAATTGACCCGACCCGAACCTTAACCTGATCTGTAGGTAGATTGACCTGACATAACCTGATCTTGATTTAACCCGAGACCTGATTTGACCCGACCCAAACCCGACTTGAATACCCGTATTGACAGCTCTACCCTGAAGTATTTTTTTTTTGGTGAACCTATGCTATAGGTCTTTTATTCATTGATTTCTCTCTACCTTTAATCTTAGTAGTTTAGTTCCCATTCAATTTTAACTATTAGTTACTTAATTTTGATTGCTTAAATTAATTAGGAATCGAAAGATCAGTTTCTCTGTGGATTCGACCTTACTTTCCTATCTACTTTAGTTAGAGGATTTAGGTAATACTTTTGATTAGGTGATACGAATTTAGCATGTCACTATCCTCGATTGTTTGTGACAATTCTCCACGTCCTAGGGATCATCGTCGAAGGTGACTGCTTGTAGCCATCTTCAGCTTTTTTGACAATTTTCTCATCCTAGAGAATATTGTCGAAGACTACTGCTTTTAGTTGTCTTTAGTCTCGGTATGACAATATTCCTCATCCTAGGGAACATCGTCGAAGACTGCTGCTTGTAGCTGTCTTCAAAATCGCGTCTGTGCCTTGACTTGATTATTTAAATGACAACCTTCTCATCTAAGTGAAAGTCGTCGAATATCTCATTGCCTTGTGATCCTTTACCTGCTAATGCTTTGCTGTAGTTGCTTGCTGTGATTACTTGTCGTGACAGTACCCCGACGCATTTTGTAAATGGGCCGGTGCCTTAGCGCTTATGCTTGCTTGTGAACCATTACCTTGGTGCTTGTGATGAGCCAGTACTTAGGCGCTTAAGCTAAGTCAAACGACCGTTTCCAGGTCGATCACTTAATGCAATTGTAATCGAGCTGACTACTAATCATGTCAATTTTCTTATAGGGGCTAACTAGCGTACCTAAGGAACCCAAAATTGCTGAAGTAGGTCCGCATAAACGATTATGGGGGCCACAAGCTTTATCACTGAGCCAGCGCGCGCTGCTTCATGTTGTCGCCGTGCGTAGGAGCTGTTGCGATGCGACAGGAATCAAGAATCGCATGATTTCTGTCATTTGGCGCTGGAATTGGGTTTGTGAAATAAAACCCCTTTCTTCTTCATTTTGCCATGGCTGCTTTCATTTGCTCGGTTTTGCTCAAAAGTTCAAATTGCTCATCATCACTCGTTTCTGAACCGAATTCGCTTAAGTTTTTTGCAAATTAAAGCTTTCGATCTCTAGTTTCCCGATCTATGTAATTTTTCCTCAAACTCACCTTGGTTTTACTGAATTTTGCATGCTTTTGTTCACGAAATTTCGAAAAACTCGAAACCTATGTTGCTTAATTTGCCTTGTTTGATGAATATTATGCCATGAAATTTTTTGTTTATGCTTGTATACTATCTTGGGAATGTTTTGTGACTTGTTTGACTTGATTTGGCGGTGAAACTAACATTTTGCCATTGTTGAGCCCTTTAAGTTCATGAGAATAATGTGGCTCATTCTTGATATCCTTGCTAGCTATTCATTCTTAATTTGTCACAATATTTGTCATAGTATTGCAAGAAATTGTTAGATTGCTTGAAAATGCTATTTTTGTTCGAATCAAAATCATGCTCTACTTTAGTACTACGTACTCTATTTTTTGTTCAAACATAGCATCATGCGGCTAGGCGAACCTTAGATACTATAGAACCTTTGATTTACTTTTGTTTTGCATAATTTTGAATGTCTCGATGTCATGGATCTGGCTCTTGTTCTCGCGAGGCTCACCGGGAAGACAAGCCCGTTGACGCAGGCGAGGAGGCTTCCACTAGCCTGGGGGAGTTCCCTGAGTGGGATGAGCGCACTCTTTACTTTACACCCAATTTTCTCATCTCGGAGCGGGTGCGGCTTCGGATGACCGGCGATCGTGTTCGTTGCCACGGCTCAGGCAACGAGGCCATTGGTTCGCTGTACAATCTTCACTTTCGCGACAACAACGAGTTGCGCGAGTTATGGGAGTCTTGTGGTCTGACTCCTCTGCTTCAGGCTACTCGAGCCATGTACTCTTTTGTGTTGAGCCGTTCTCTAGTTTGAGCTTTGGTGTTCTTTTGGGACACCACCAACACTTTTCACTTTCCTTGGGGTGAGATGACTATCACTCCCCTCGAATTCCTCTCTCATCAACGAACTGGAGTTCCGGCCAGCTGCCGTTCCATTCGGCAGCAACATTAATGTTTTCTCTCCAAAAGTAGAGGAACTAATCGGCCCTATAGCTGTTCGAGCTCGTGGGGAGGCTTGGCTGACGTAGATCAATGCTTGGTGTATTCGTCGGACCATGCTGACGCAGGCCTTTTAAGATAGTGCGACTACCCGGGAGCAGCGGGTGCGCATCTTTTCTCTAATTCTTTTGTCGGGGACCTTCTCCCCTACGAAGGGTGGTCGTCTGCTACTCTACTATCTGCCTGATCTTCGCGACCTTCGTATGGTCGGATCATATGACTGGGCCATCTTGGCCTATGCTGACTTCCTGCGTGGATTGTGACTCGCTTGTCTCCAGCGCAGATTTGATGGGGAAGTCACACTTTCCAGTTTCTGGGGACTCGTGGGGTATACTGTATTTCTTTTAACCGAAGTTTGTCTTAGGTTTTGTGCTAGTACTCGCTGACGCTTCCCTGCTCTATAGGTCTAGTTCTACGAGTATTTCCTTTCTTTTTCACCAGCGAGGCCTTCGCCTCAAGGGCTCCCCATTGCTGCCAGTTGGGGAGGCCGTTATAACGACCAGACTGCTACTGCTTGTGTTTGAGAGTTGATTCTCTCGGTATGTTTTATTAACACTTTTTTGTTTGTATTACCCTTAGTAGGATTTAAGCTTATGGATGTTCATTTTGTAGGAGCCAGATATTTAGTTTCGACCGTGGTATGATTTCATCTTTCCTATATTGGTCGTTTAGTACACTGCCCAGCGTCGTTATTTTTAGGGGACATACGACGCTGTGGTATACCTAGGTGAGAGAGTTGCGATTCAACACTCTTTATAATCCCTTGTTGTTCCTTCTCGCCCTCCACGACATATGTTCGATTAGACGAGGCTTAAGGCTCGGACAGCTAGGACGCCATCGGGTACGGATTAGCGGAGTCATATCCATCCAAACCGTAGTTATACGGATAGGCTTTTGCCGCGTTTGGCCCCACCGCCTTGCTTGCCATAGCCGACAAAGGTATCTTTTGTATTTTTCATTTATTTATTTGATAGCCCCGAGCCAATTTATTAACGTTTAACTTGACAGGCTTCGACTAGAGATTTTGTGCCTCCGCCAGTATCCATTGTCTACCAGGGCACTTTAGGTCCTGTTGAGGAGATGATTCCCCTGGCTCCTGAGCCATGGCGCTTCATAGAGGAGTCAATACCTCGACACCAGACTCCGGTAAGTCACTTTATTTGTTATCTCATTTGCATATATGCTTTGATTATCTCTGACTTTGTGATTGTGACAATTTTCTCGTGAGGTGCTGACGAGGATGGCGAGAGGCATGGACGCCTTTCGTTATCAGCTCGTGAGGTTAAGCCATCAAGCCATGTGTCGTCGCGGTGATGACGACATGGAGGTATTTCTCTTGACCTCCTCTTATGTTTATATTTGTCTTTCTGTACTTGACTTAGTTTGCTTTATTCTGTTTCAGCCTATTCCTCCGACGTGCACTCGTACGAGGCCCAAGGCTAGGAGGGAGAGGTCGGGGTCTAACTTGAGGCATCGCCGTATCTCAGCTGGCAGTCAGGGTGGTCGAGCGGAGTCAGACCGTACTGCCAGATTAGAGGGTTCTGGCTCTTCGTCTGACGGTGCATTAGGGAGGCCGTTCGGCCAAGAAGGCACGACATAATCTCTATTAGCGGGTGGTGGGACGTACGAGGTAGGCTTGTCGTCGCAACAACCTTAGCGTTTGGGAGTGCAGCAGAAGGGTGAGACTGGATTGGCTGACCTTACTCTCTCGATTCCGGCTCCTTATGATCAGGCAACAGGCGAGGGCTTAACTCCTCGGACTGTATAGTTTTTTGACATGTTTGATGTTCCTTCACATTTGCGGGTTCCGCCATCATAGATGTACTTGTACTTGTATTTATTTTGACTTTGTAGGACTTTGCTCATTTGACACATCACTTTGCTCATTTGACTCATCACTTTATATATATATATATATATATATATATATATATATATCTGTGTGTGTGTGTGTGTGTGAGTGTGTGTGTGTGTAATATTTTTAATTTTAGCTTTGCATTTTTTATTTTTCATTTTATGTGCATTTGATTGTGAAAATTATTACTAATTTTTGTGTAAAAAATTTCTGTCACTTTTATTAACAATGGAGGGTATCCGACTTTCTCCCCCTAAAAATGAAAAATAAAAAGCGAGTTTGTCTTTAATAAGCTTAAATTAAACTCGAGATAATCAAATATGGGACAAATATTTGCAATAAGGTCAGATTTGAGTGGATGAGGCTTTAAAAAAGGCTAAAAATCGTAAAATTGTGGTACAAAACTGAGTCAAAGTCGAAAATAAATTGGTTAGTGTAGCGCGCGAGGGTGGTGTGACACACACCTAGCTATCGCAATGAGACAAACTTGTCGTGAGGCTACAAGCATCACGCGGTGCGTGATTTCGGTCGCATGGCACTAGACTTATATTTCTGAATCCTAACAGGATTTGGTTTGTGCCAATTTTGTGCATAAATAGCCCCTAAATCTGTCGATTCTGCATAGTCAAACGGATTAAAAATTATTCTAGCTTTTATCTCTCAATCATGTCTAAGAGTTTTAGCGATTTCACTCGTGAGTGATGCCGGTCTCTGACTGCTAAGGAGAGAAAAGAGCTTGAATTTTTTCACTTGGGGGTATATATGGTATAAAGGGGGTAGATCGATCTACACATAAACTTTATTTATACCGCCTTGGAGTATTGGGATTCAGATACTCATTGCTTTAGACTTGGCTATGATGAAATTTGTCCTTTATAGGAAGAATTTGGTGCCATTCTAGGCTTCCCTTCCCTAAATCTTGGGGTAATTCCTAAAGTAAGCAAGTATTATTACAAATATTTTGAGCGTTTTTAACCTTAAGGATAAAGACTTGAAAGATATAGTGCATGGGAATGTAGTTAATTAGAAGGAATTTGCACGTTTTTATTTTGACACATCGCGCTCCGAATCTTTTCATGTTTTTAGGAGGAGAGCCTTCCTTTTTTTGCATGTTAAAATAATATATGCTCACTAGTGGTAATATTTATGAGGGCCAAGCTATTTTAGCATCTGTCATGGAGCAAATTGAATCAGGTAGAAATCTAATGCCTTTGATAGTTGGAGAACCCATGCTTGGTTTGGATGAATTAAAAAAGAATCCAAAAGCACCTCTTTGAGGTTCTCCAATATTATTACAGGTAGAAAATCAATACTTTTAATTACAGAAATAAAAAATATTTAACTTTGTATAGTAATAATAATTTTTTGCGTTGAAATTTTACTGATGTGGCTAATGGGGAGGCTTAGCCCTCCTGACAATGTTGATAGCTATACACAAAATTGCTTTGTAAGATGGAAGAAGCGCTTTTCCATAAAGATGGGCCGCCAGGAGTGGAGTAGGACCTTTGAAACTTGCGACTTTACCATCAAGTGGGTCTTTCTTTGGTGGAAAATTGAGAAGATGGTTGATGTCAATAGCCAACCTTTTTGTCGTCTTCCTAGCTTGTCAAAGTTGACTTTTTATTATCCTTCCAGGGTGAGATGACAATATGGTCTTGCTCAAACTGTTCCATCTGGTGATCTTCGTCATCCCAATGAATTTCCTGTTTCACGGGATGTAGAGAGATTTGATGATTATTGGTGTGCTAGACCTTTATGGGAAGTTGTTACCCAAAAAGTCCCACCTTCCTTATCTATGGATATGAAGCAATGACTACTTGGTAGATCTAAAAAGGACAAGAACAAAGCTTCAAATCTGAACAAGACCAATGTGAAAGACCGCCTAGGGGATAAGAGAATTCCTCCTAAGGAGCGTTTGGGTGAAGAGTTGAATTCAAGACTCTTGTTATGCCTAAGAAGAAAGTTCTACTAAGGGCAAAGAGAAAAGAAAATCTGACTTTACAGAAAAGAAAGTGTGGGTTGAAAAGAAGCACGGTGTAATGGCTATTGGGGAAATTATCAACACCAAGATTGAGTGTAGGTCTTTAAAAGGATGCTTACTAGCAAAAGTGATGGATGGAGAAGAAGAAGTAGACAAGAATTGGAAAAGTGCTAGAAAAGCTAAGAGAAGATAAATTAGAGCATTGCTTTACTTTCAACTTATTAGATAGTTTTAATTTTTAGTCAATTTTATTTTTAAGCTGTATTTAAAATTCCATCAATAATGTATATTTTATTAATGCAATTTCCAGCTTTTTTTTAAAAAAAAAAAATTAAACTAACTTTTTATATTAAAAGTTTTATTAAAGCAATGAAAACATCTTGAATTTTTCCGAGAATTTTTCGAGTACAAAAGTCGAAAATTTCCAAAAAAACACCGAAATGCACCCAGATCGACTCAGAACGTCTGGCGTAGCAAATTTGAACTTGTCGTTGTTCAGAGCGATTGTCGCGATGTGCTGCTTCCTGTCACTGTGCGACAGCTGTGGCAAATCGCGCTGGACTTAATTCTTGCGAGCCAGCTGCTCTGTTGTTGACGAATTGATTTCTTTGAAGATTAAAGTGGTTGCACCCTGTAAAGGGTTGTCTATGTATCCTCTCCTAAGGAATCAGGCCAAACGTAGCTCTCTTAAGTATCCTACTCAAGTAATTATGGGTAGTACTTCTTAAGTTGGTCAAGATTTGTCATATTTGAGAATTCATTGCCATCTGTATCAGTTAGTTTTGCAGTACCTCCTGATAGGATAGTTTTGACAATGTATATGGTCCGGACCAATTAGGCCTAAATTTGTCTCTTGGGTCTAAAACATTCTTCCTTAGTGCTTTTAACACCAAGTATCCTACCCTGATGTTTCTTGTCTTGACCTTCTTGTTAAAGTGTCTAGCCATACAAGTTTGGTAGCATTGAGTATGATGTAGAGCTTCTAGTCGTTTTTCATCAAGTAGAATTAGCTCCTCATATCTTTCTCTAGTCCATTCTACTTCATCGAGTTTACTTTCCAACACAATGCGTAGGGAAGGTATTTCTAGCTCTATAGGTTGTACGACATCCATTCCATAGACTAAGAAGAATGGCGTATTTCCTGTTGATGAGCGAATTGACATGCGGTAACCCCAAATGTCAGGCCAATCCTTGTAATTTTATGTCGTTTTCTCAATGATGGTCTTTAAATTCTTATTGGCTACCTCTACTGCACCATTTGCTTGAGGCCTATAGGGGGAAGAATGATGATGCTGAATGCCCTAATTTTGTAGCAATACCTCACATTCTGCTTTAAAGTGAGTTCCATTATCACTTATCATTTCATGTGGGACTCCATATTGACATATCTTTTGGACTAGCATCTTTCCATTTACATGAGTTCCACACACTCCTTTGTGGACTATTCTCATTGCCCTTTGGGCTTCCTTTTTGCCTACACACAAGAGAGCTCGACCTTTAGGTACCCTTTTCTGTAGCTCATAGTCTATGAGTACATATTGGGAAACCAAAAGTCTTAAGGCTAGTTTTTCTCTTTTGTCAGCGTGGAGTGGGTATTCTCCTTTGGTGACATAGTTGAGGATGTTTGTATACCAATGTTCTTCTTCTTCTTCTCCTTATTGGACTACCTCATCGTCTTCTATGGCTTGAATGTAAGCAGGATTATTCCTCTTTTCTATTTGTCAAAGGCTTTTGCTCAATTTCTATGGGAATTCTAACCATTGAGGCCAGGCTAGCCTTGCCAAAGCATCAGCGAATTAATTTTCCTCTCTTGGTAGATATGTGTATTCTACCTTTTCTAACTGATTAGTGAGGGTTTTCAGATATGTTTGTCAAGGGGCCAAGAAACTTTTGGAAATTTGGTTGATGATTAAAGAAGAATTTCCGAATATTCGAAGTTTCTTTAATCCTAATGCCAAAGCTGTTTCGAGGCCTACCACGCATGCTTCGTATGTCGCATGTTGGTAACGTCAAAATCTAAATTTATGGATATTGGGACATGTTCCTCTTTAGGTGATACTAATAATACTTCTACACCACAACCCTTTTGATTTGATGCTCCATTGAAGTATAACGTCCAAGTATCATCTTCTGTAAGCATTAAGTCTTTGTATGGAAACTCATTTTCATGTATAGACATCGAATCTTCTATTGGGAAATCCGCTAAGAAGTCCGATACTAATGATACTTTGATAGCCTTTTGGGGCATAAATCTCACATCAAATTGAGCTAAGTTGACTATCCATCTTGATATCCGCCCATTAAGTGTAGATTTCTCGAAGAGATACTTTAGTGGCACTACTAGAAAACAGGCCATTTTCTGACAGAAAAATTCCGTTGGAAACACCTTGAAATCCGTTAGAAAACTAGTTTCTGACAGAATTCCGTCGAAATTGGTCGTCGAAAAACACTTTACAGGAAAAAAGACCTTTTCAATCGAAAACGTCTTTCTGACGGAGTTTTCCCTCGAAAGAGATTGCCCGACACCGGAATAACACGTCGTAAATTTCCGACGAAAAACTTTGCCGTCGCAAATTTCTGACAGAATTTTCCATCGGAAAGGTTAAAAAAAATCCACCCTTAAACCGTACCTATTCTCCACCCACAACCACCATCAATATTAACCCCCCCACCACCTCAATTCACCTTCCACCACAACTGCAATTAACACACCACGACATAAACCCCCCACAACCCAGATCCACCACCGAAATCACCCCAGCCCACCACAACTAATAACCCTAACCCACAGCGAAACCACCCCAACCAAACCCCACTACACTAAACTGAAACTACCAATTTAACCAAAACTAATTAAATTAACCAAAACTAATTAAATTAACCAAAACTTACACAAAAATTACCTGAAAAAATTGGCAACTAAAATTAGGAAAAATATCAAAAATTACCAAAACAAAACAACAAAATTACCCAATAAATTTAAATAAATAAACAAATATACAATTATTTAACAAAATTTATAAACTAAAATTACAATGAAATAAAAAAATAACTATTTTCAAACTTAAATTAAAAAAAGGAAAATTTTTGAATTACCACCCAAAAATGTATTCGTTTTTAAAATAACCACCCGTTTAATTTTTTATTTTATTTTACCACCCCTTAAATTATATAAACACTCAGATTACCACCCATTTCAAAATTCCGATGGAATTCTGTTATGAGGACCCACTCAATGGCTAGTAACGACTATGTCTAAGCATTACAATTAGGCTTGTCTTCACCCCACCTCCCCCTTAAACCAATTTATTGAGTACAAGACAACCTAAAACCAAAAGAAAACAACTAAAACAACCAAGAGCATGATGTCCGAATTGCCACTACTACTGATCATCTTCTTCCTTTCACCACTAAGAATCGTTGGGTGGGGCCCACGTAAGAAAAATCCACTTGAATTTTGAAATGGGTGGTAATCTGAGTAGTTTTTCGATTTAAAGGGTGGTAAAATAAAATAAAAAATTAAACGGTGGTTATTTAGAAAATGGATATATTTTAGGGTGGGAATTTAAAAATTTTCCTAAAAAAAAACTAGATTTGGTTGTTGTTGAGCCGTTGATGTTGTTTTGTATTGTTGTTGCTCTTGTGTTGTTGTTGTAAGGATGTTGTTGAGTCGTTGTTGTTGTTATGCATTGTTGTTGCGGCTCTTCTGTTGTTGTAGTTGCTGGTATTGTTGTTGTTGTTGTTGCGCCGGTGTTGTGGGCAGTGGTGGTTAGAAATAGGAGGGGAAGAAAGAAAGCTGTGGTGGTGGTGGTTTGAGATCGAAGGTAAAGAAGAACAAAAGATAGGAGAGAAGGAAGAGGCCAAAAAGAGAAGAGGAAAGATGGAGAAAAGAGGAACGAGGAAAGATGGAGAAAGAAACAGAGAACAGGAGAAAGAATGGAGGAGGCGAAAAGAAAGAGGAAGGAGAAATAGGAGGCGGAAAGAGAAACTGAGAAAGAGGGTGGGGTTGCATTAGGGATTTAGGGTTTTATTAATTCAAATGATTTGTTTTTACATTCCGACTGAAATTTCATCGGAATTTTTTGATGGATTTAAATTCCGTCGAAAATAGTACTTTCCAACGAAAATATCCGTCGGAAAGTGCATATTTTTTGACGGATTTATATTCCGTCGGAAATTATCGACGGATTTCTGACGGAATTATTAAATTCGTCGGAAATATCCGACAAAATATAAATTCGTCGATGTAGACACCCATTTGTGTCTCCCCAAAACCAAACCCGGTGATGAGTACCTTTCGCGTCGAATCATAATCGAATGAAGTGAAAGTGTAGGAAGTCTAATGTTGCGGATAATTTTAATTTCTTTTCTCCTCTCTCTGTTTTTGAAAACCTATTTTAAGAAAACAACCAATCCAGTTTGGTTTGGTCCATAGTATGGGTCCAATAATGGTGTAGTTGGATGGGGCTTGAAAAGTGCTTTCCAACGATATATATCATAAGCCCAATTCCGATGAATAATGAGGAAGTGATGGCCAAATTACTAAACTGGGCCCGGTTTGAGCCTTATATGCGGCCCAATGATCTAGAGGAGGACCTAATATGGATTTATCATTCCTAATGCAATTAGAATTGATTTTAGTCTTCTAAATTCTTCTAGAAGGTTCTTATCATTCCTAATTCAATTAGCATTGATAAATTGACTTTTGTTGACTTTTTAGACTTTTAATTAGAATAAAAGAGTGTTTTTAAGGAAATACGATTTTGCCCTTCTGTATGGCTAAATTTATATTAATTAAGAAAACGCGTGAAAATAATAATTGGCGCCTGACGACAGACATTAGCGCATGGCGTTAGACTTAACGCCTGGCGCTAATGGTCAGCGCCTGACGCTAATTTCTTTTTTCCTCGTCGAAACTCTGTTTTGTTTTTCTATTCGTTTGGCTGATTTTCTCTATAAATAGCCTCCTAAAATCTCCGTTTTTCATCATCAATTATCATCAAATATCAACAACTCTCTAATTCTCTTTTCTTGAAGCTAAAGCTTGTTCTCTCCCTCTCTTTTCTAAATTAGCCTTTTTACAAACAAAATTCCGCATTCACAAGACCAAGACACACCTAGCATTGTTCGAAGTTGCCTTCACCCTAGACGTGAAAGGTTTTAATTTCTGAGGGTTTGGTTCGAAATCTCTCTTTCAATTATTTAATCTAATTGTTCGTTTATTATTTTCCTTGAAGTTACTAACGTGTGTATTTTGTTATTAGAAAGAGATACGAGGCATCCAAGTAAATGATTTAATTGATTTTTATTGATATTATGATATAGAAATCATGTCTAGGTTGTTATTATGATTCCTACCGTCATGTTAGGGTATTTTGATCTTCCTAGTATCATGTTTAGGGTAAAGAATAAATTCCTAATATTAAGTATGATTAAAAGTATGATGTTTCCTATTTTCTTTCTTAATATTCATGTTAGTATCATGTTAGTGTTAAAACTTTGATTTTTATTGTTTAGTAACATGCTAGGGTTTGTTATTAATCTTGTTAGTATCATGCCTAGGATCTTGCTATTAAAATTATGCTTTAACATGATTATTTTATGATTTTGATTATAAATAATTGTTATTATTATAATTATCGTTATGATGATTTATGATTATTATGTTGCTTGATATTTATTGTTATTGCTTGATCACACCTTTTATGCATGTTTAAAGGGAATTGGTACTTGTAATCACGCTTATATAAGATAATTAATAATTTTGTTTAGGGTTAATTTGATTATAATTCAAGTGATCGCCAATAATAGATTTATTTGTGCATTAAAATTCAACCAACATAGATAAACAAGTTTAGGGTTAAACCTATTGATTGCATGTTAGTCAGAAAGCGCACATAAATACGATCATAATAAAGTAGAGGCCTATTATTAGGGCAGGTTCAATCTCTTTTAGGTTGGATTTGTACCTTCATCCCCGAACTATCAGTCTTGGTTCCAGGCCTATTGGAGTTAACAATCTCTTGGATCGTTAAGGGGTGTAACCTTCACCTCGTGAACGGTTTACAAGTCCCTAAAGCTTGTTGGCGACTCTTTTGCTCTATCTTCTTTCCCTTTGGACGCCACCGTACTTTAGTGTATGATAACAGTGGGGTTCAAGCTAGGGATAATGGATGAAATATTCCCTACAGTTTTTGGCGACTCCACTGGGGAAGATTTCTATTTTAATTCCTGAAATTTATTTCGGTAATGATTTAGAATGAGTGGATGAGACTCGAAAAGTTCTAAGTATTTCATGTGCGTAATTTTGATTAACATTATTGTCATATGCATAAAAAAGATCTCATTGGAAAGATCATCCGTAATGAGTTAAAACATAGGATTTTTTATACGTAGGAAATTTGAGGAATATCTTTCACAACTAGGATCGAAATAATGCTGCGCGAAACTGGAAGATTTTATCAAGCACAGAAAGCTGCTGAGGCATGTAGGAACTAGCGTTAGGGAACAAAGTCTAGCGCCAACAATTTGACATTAGCGCCAGGCGACAGCTTCTGTCGCCAGGCGCTAAAGCCAAATTGTGGCGATGGCCTCTGTTTGTTGGCGCCAAGTTCTTCCAATACCGAGCCAGAAATATGCGTTCTAATTTTGACCAATTTTTAGCACTGTTTGCTCGATCCTACTTCCTTATAGAGTTTCTCTCACTTTTCTGAAACCCATATGTGTTCTACATATAGACATAACCCTCTGGTAATTCATGCTCCATCTACCTGACTGAACGCTCTGAGCAACAAAGGGTACATCCGAGAATGTTGAATTCACCAAACCATGGAAGCGAGTTTTTCTAAACTCGCGGTGTCCTATCCACTCGTGCCAACCCTTCACGGTTAGGCTTCCGCGCGGTGCATCTGGACAATTAACCATGGACCCTCTTTTGACTAACCCACATCCCGAACTTTAGAGAACTAGAGCCATGTTTAGGTTGCAAACTCATTGCATCATGTTGTGCCTACTTGACTAATTGTGCATTATTGGTTGTGCATCCTCTATGTGTTTGTCCTAAACCTTTGTTTGACTTGTGCTAAGATTAAATAACCTAATTTATGACTAAAAGAACTTTGCGTAATTAATTAATTAATTAATTTAAGTACTTAAATTCTAATAATTTAATCAGCGTTGACTTAGTACGACTTTAGGCATACCCTGTAGAGTAAATAATACCGAAAGCAGTTTCAGATCGACGTTCCAGCAATGGCGCTAAGATTTAAACTGCAGCGCCACTCAGTGGAGCGTAACTCCTGGCGACAGTCCTGTCGTCTGGCGCTACACTGCAAAGAGAGGCGCCAGTCCTGTCGTTTTGGCGACAGTTTGGTTTATTGCTCGAGTCATCACTTTATGTCTAATTGAACAATTTTCTAGTCGATTCATTTAATTTTTTCTGGTAATAATACCTTGTCAAGCTATTACTTGAGTCTAAGCACTAAGTCCCATGGTCTTACACAAGAGTCAAAGCATGTCACTTACACTCACCATATAAAGCACACACTAATGTACACTTTGACCATGTCTAAGGGAGTCTTGTATGCGCGTATTTTCCGTCATTTTTTTAGGGGGGTAAGTCGGATATTAATCCTCCAATTAAACCACTTTTTTGAACACCTATACTTAACTCCCAAAAATGTATACCTTATTTTTGCCAAAAATATGCACCTATTTTTGCTTTTTTTTCTCTTTCCAAACCATAAAGTCAAAGTCAATTTGAGTCAAGTCATTAAAACAAAAATGGTTTAATTTACAGCGCGTGGTCAAGAAAGGAAGGGCGTTTGATCAAAGACAACCTTTTTATTCAAGTCCAACTTTTTCGACAAACCGATCGCTCGTAAAAGGAAAGCTAAGACAATAATGGCAACTCAAGAGGAAGTCAATGAGCTCAGGAACCAATTGATTACCGTGACTGAGGCGTTAAAGGTTTTAACCCTCAAGATTGATGACCCCATGAAACAACAACAGATGGACCTCATGCAAGAGAGTCTGAGAAAATTGTCTAATGACTATAATTTTCAAGGAATTAGCTCACAAGGGGTCTCGGTGGACAAGGATCTTCTTCTGAAGAAGTTCAATGCCAACGACATCCCAAAATTCAAAGCGACTGACAACCATTACTTTCATTTAAGAGCCTTTGAAACAATAATGAGTATTAAGGGTATTGACAAGAAGGTGTTTCCCTCTTTGTTCTCACTATCTCTCGAAACCGTTTTCCAACAATGGTTATTTTCTCTTGAGAAAGAAAGAACCTCTACTTGGGAATCTATAGTAAACGCTTTCTGATAGATAAAAGTGCAACATTCAAGTTGAGACTGACTATAGGGAACTTGAAATCCTCAAACAAAAGGAGAATGAAGGTTTCACCTCTTTCTTCAACAAATGGAGAGATACCTCTGCTAAGATGATTGAGGTGCCAAGCGAAAAAGAATCTATGAGGTTATTCATCAAAAACCTTCAAGAGAAGTACTCCAAGCATCTTAAATACCAGAATAATCTCCATATACCTTCAAGGCCGTCTATGACATTGGAATCAATATTGAAGACGACCTAGCTAAGCTGAAAGCTGCTAACAGTAACTCCAACAGTGGCTGGAAAGGCAAGAAGAACGACAATCCTTCTTCTTCCAAAACCACCCACTCAAACAATGTTAGTACCTTTAACTTAAGTGAAGTCCTTGCTATGAGTAATCAAGGATAAAAGAAACCATTTAGGAACTTTACTCCTATAGGTATGAGTTATGACACCGCATTTGACCGATTACATGTAAAAGGTCTTATAACTCCTATTGGACCATTTGGGGACCCACCGGTCGAGAAGAGGACGGCTAATTGGAACCTTAATGCACATTTCAAGTATCACCAAGGTAGGGGCCATCTTACTGAAAATTGTTGGAAGCTTAAGGAAGCTATCCAAGATTTAATCGACAACAACAAGCTACCATTGCCTCCTGCCAATAAGAAGCCGAGTATTGATAATACACCTCTAGCTCACTCCTTAGACATCTCTGATGAGGAAAACGAGGTTGATCCCCCATCTCTCATCAAGCCTATCGAGGAAATCCATGCTATTAAAGAAGAGGAGGAGATCTTTTTCGATGCCATGGATGAATTTGCATAATTAGCAAGTAAAGAGGACATACAATTGCTTACGTTGTCCATGTTGGAGGGATCAAACTTGCTGCGTGAAGCTCTCGAAGTTGCAAAGAAACAATTAGAGGAGCTTCAGAAAAAGGGTGACAAGATTCCATCCATAAAGTCTCTGCAAGTAATTGATAAACCCAAAAAGATTAATAGACTCTATACTCCAATTGGGATTCCATATACTCAAATGTTGAATATGCTCTCCGAGAGTGGCGAGGTCAAACCTCTTGAACCGAGACCATTTGAATCATTAAAAAGGACAGATAGGTTCTACTGTCAATACCATCAATTAGGGGGTCACACTATTAAAAACTGTTTTAAATTTAAAGATTTAATTCAGAAAATGATTGATGACAAAAGGCTAGTCAAAATTCCAAAAGAAGAAGACATAAGTATTAATGGACTTTGGGACAGTGATAAAGAAGACATTTACTTAAAAGACATGGTAGAACATCCACCTTCAGTGTCATATGCCATGGATGACTTCTGGGTTGAAGAAGATTCATCCATAGACGTCCTCACAAGATCCTGGAGAATGCAACCTCCTATTTCGACACAACCTATACCAACCACACAGCAAGTTCCCATACCTATCATAGAAGACAATGATATTGTCAAGCAATTCAAGAAAACCAAAGTTGAAAGGAATGTATGGAAGCTTCTAGCAACATCTCGAGAACATAGGTTGGCAGTGATGAATGCCTTGGATAATATAGGGATAGATTCTGACACCATTCCTGAGGGGTTGGCTAACTTTCTTACGAGTGATCTCCCTAGTCCTATCAACTTGATCACCTTTTCCTACAAGGACTTACCTCTAGAAGGTGACAAACATTATAAGGCATTAAACCTCACAGTAGTTTGCAAAAGAATGAACGTCCCTATGACTCTTGTAGACAATGGATCGGCCATCAACGTCTGTCCACTCAGATCTGCGAGGATACTAGGCATAAGAGATGAAGACCTAACCCCGTCAACACAAGGAATAAGAGCTTACGACAACACTCGTCGTCAAGCTCTTGGTAAAATTACTATGAATATAACGACGGGAGCTATAGAACACGCTACTACATTCCAAGTAGTAGACATCATGGCTTCGTTCAATTTACTGTTGGGACGCCCTTGGCTTCATGACCTAAAGGGTGTCCCTTCATCTCTCCACCAACAGGTAAAGGCCATAGTTGGAGTAATTCCCATTACGATAGATGCTTCACCCATGAGGTTTAAAGCCATAGAAAATCCAATAATTAAAGTGGAGCATGATGAAGATGATGAAGATTTGTGGGGCTTTAATGAAGAGGTCTCCTTAATCGAGGAAGATGAAAGGACCCCTTTCTGCCATGACCCCCACTCCAATATGATAGTGAACGCTATTCTGAAGAAGAAAGGACATTTTCCCGAAATGACCCTAGGAAAGAAGAAAGGAATAGCAAAATCGCTGGAATCACCTGGCTTCCCTAAATTAGACACTTTCGGACTTGGTTTCGAACCGACTTGGGAAGATCACAAGCGAGCCCAGGAAAAGTCAAAAGCGCGTAGGAACGCTCGCATCCAAAAGAAGGCAATCCCAATGGATCAGTATCCTCTTACCCTCAATGGACAATTCATAAAAGAAGGAGAGGACTATCCATGCTACGATTTCCCCGAACCTTTTGTCGTAAATGGCATAAGACATTCGGGATTCGAAATTTTCTTGGATTGCTATTTTATAGATGAAATCCCAACTCCTATCCACAAGGAGAAAGCACCCCCATGCTTTGACTTTAATGTCATGGGATTACTGTTTGGACGAGAAAAAGATGAGTCAACGTACATAGAGGATAAGTCCTCGCTCATCTAAACGGTCCTACAAAGCGAAAGCTTTGATCCCTCAAAGCTCATCACTCCAGCAGAAGGATCACTACAAGGGTGGCGCAAGACAGTCAAGGTGACTACTCCAAGAGGAAGGAAAATATCCATTACAACGGGGCAAGGACCGATGTTCGAAGAGTCGTTTGAGTCAGAGTCAGAGTCAGTGTCTCTTCCTATAGGGTCATCTAAGTCTTTAGTTGTAGCACCCTCTTCTTCTATCTCTTCCCCCAGGATAGTTAGCGATCAAGTCCCTGAGGACATATCTCTCTTCGATGTAATGATTTCCGAATTTAATAATATGTCTTCTTCTTCTTACTCCTTGTGTTTTTCTTTAACCCAAGATGACGAGCATTGCTTAACTAACAATGAAAATGACAAAGAACTTATTAAAGCAATGGAAACACTTGAAAAGAAAACACCGATAATTTAGGAAATCGAGACGGTTGATATCTCAAATGATTCAACCAATAAAAGAGAAGTCAAAATCGGATTAACACTTGATGAACAAGAAAGAACCGATTTAGTTAATTTGCTTAAAGAATTCATCAATGTATTCTCTTAGTCATATGAAGATATGCCAGACATTAATAGAGAAATAGCTCAACACACTATACCACTAATCCTAGGAATGAAACCTGAAAAATAAAAGTTGCGTCGAATGAAACCCGATATAGCTCTTAAAATAAAAGAAGAAGTTCAAAAACAAATAACTGTAGGTTTTATCAAGGTATCCAAATACCCTGAATGGGTTGCCAACATCGTCCCAGTTCCCAAAAAGGATGGAAGGGTAAGAATGTGTGTCGACTACCGAGATCTAAATAAGGCAAGTCCAAAGGACGACTTTCCTTTACCACTCATCGATATTATGGTAGATAACACAACAAATCATGCACTTCTCTCGTTCATGGATGGATACGCGGGGTACAATCAAATTCTCATGGCAGAAGAAGACATGGAGAAAACAACTTTCATAACACCATGGGGTACTTACTGCTACACGGTAATGCCATTCGGGTTGAAAAATGCGGGTGGTACTTACCAACGAGCAGCGACTGCTTTGCTCCATGACATGATGCATAAAGAAGTTGAAGTATATATGGACAATATGATTGTGAAATCCAAAGATCTTCCAGGCCATCAAATAGCCTTGAGAAAATTCTTCGAAAGGCTAAGAAAATACAATATGAGGTTGAATCCATCCAAGTGCACTTTTGGAGTCACCTCAGGAAAGCTTTTGGGTTATGTTATAAGCTCTAGAGGAATATAGAGATAGACCCAACCAAGATCAAGGCAATCATTTCAATGCCACCGCCCAAAACCTAGAAGCAAATTCGAGGATTTATTGGCCGGTTGCAATACATAAGCAGGTTCATATCAAAATTGACAACAATATGTGAACCAATTTTCAAAAAGCTTAAAAAGAATGTACCAGTAATATGGGATGACGAGTGTCAAAAAGCCTTTGAAAAGATTAAAGCCTATCTCGCAAATCCTCCCGTATTGGCACCAGCACTTCCAAGAATACCTCTTAGGGTGTACTTAACAATCACCAAAGAGACAATGGGAGTCATGCTCGCACAAGAAGTAGAAGGCAAAGAAAACGCGATCTACTACCTGAGCAAAAAGATGCTCGAGTATGAAGTACGCTATACACCACTTGAGAAATTGTGCCTCGCATTGGTGTGAGCCACAACCAAGTTAAGACATTACATGCTCGTGCAAACAGTATTTGTAGTTTCCCGATTGGATCCCCTCAAGTATTCGAGAAATCAACACTCAATGGGCGCATATCAAGATGGATAGTCAACTTAGCCCAATTTGACGTAAGATTCATGCCCCAAAAAGATATCAAAGGATCTGTGGTATCAGGTTTTCTAGCGGACTTTCTAATAGAAGATTCGACGCCAATACATGACAATGAATTTCTAGACAAAGACTTGATGGTCACCGAGAACGATACTAGACCTTATACTTCGACAAAGCCTCAAACCAAAAGGGATGTGGTGTTGGAGTATTACTAGTATCACCTAAAGAAGAGCATGTTCCAATCTCAATAAAGCTTGATTTCGACGTTACCAACAACGCTGCTGAATATGAAGCATGCGTGGTAGGCCTTGAAACATCTTTGACATTGGGAGTGAAAAAATTACGAATATTCGGAGATTCTTCATTGATCATCAATCAAATATCTAAGAGATGGAAAGTAAGGAGCGAAAGTCTAGCCCCTTACCAAACTTATCTGGAAACTCTCACTAATCATTTAGAGAAGGTGGAATGCACGTATCTACCTAGAGAAGAAAATCAATTTGCTGATGCCTTAGCAAGACTAGCGTCAATTGTTAGGATTCCTACGGAAATCGAGCAAATGCCTCTAACTATAGAAAAAAGGCATAAACCGGCCTATATTCAAGCTATAGAAGATGATGAAGTGGTCCAAGATGAAGAAGAAGAAGAAGAACCGTGGTATACTGATATACTCAACTATGTCACCAAAGGAGAATACCCTCCCTATGCTGACAAAAGAGCAAAACGAGCATTAAGACTTTTGGCTTCCCAATACGTACTCATAGACAACGAGTTACACAAAAGGGTACCTAAGGGTCGAGCTCTCTTATGTGTAGGAAAAAAGGATGCTCAAAGAGCAATGAGGATAGTCCATGAAGGCGTTTGTGGAACTCATGTAAATGGCAAAGTGCTAGTCCAAAAGATAATGTTAGAAGGATTCTATTGGACTACCATGAATAGGGATTGTCATCAATACGTAAAAAGATGCCCTAAGTGCCAAATACGCCTATCTACAATATGTTCCTCCATCCCTACTCTACACCTACACTTCGCCATGGCCATTCTCTACATGGGGAATTGACATTATTGGTAAAATCACTCCCCTAGGAACAGGAGGTCACAAATATATCTTAGTGGCAATTGATTACTTCACAAAGTGGGTCGAAGCACAATCATACGCTAAACTCACTGCAAAACATGTAGCACACTTTATCAAAAGAAATATTATTTGTCGATATGGAGTCCCACATGAAATGATAAGTGACAACGGAACTCACTTTCAAGCTGAGTGTGAAGAATTGCTACAAAAATATGGCATTCAACATCATCATTCTTCTCCTTATAGACCTCAGGCAAACGGAGCAGTCAAAACGGCTAATAAAAATTTAAAGACTATCATCGAGAAAATGACAGAAAATTACAAGGATTGGCCTGACAAACTCCACTTCGCATTGTGGGGTTATTGCACGTAAATTCGCACTTCAACAGGAAATAAGCCATTTTCCTTGGTTTATGGAATGGATGTCGTACAACCTGTAGAGCTAGAGATACCATTGCTACGCATTGAAATAGAAAGCAAACTCGATAAAGTTGAATGGACTAGGGCAAGATATGAGGAGCTAATTCTACTTGATGAAAAACGACTAGAATCACTACATCATACTCAATGCTATCAAACTCGTATGGCTAGGCATTTTAATAAGAAGGTCAAGACAAGAAACATCAAAGTAGGAGACTTGGTGTTAAAAGCATTAAGGAAGAATGTTTTAGATCCAAGGGGAAAATTTAGGCCTAATTGGTCTGGACCCTATATTGTCAAAACAATCCTATCAGGAGGTGCAGCAAAATTAACTGATATGGATGGCAATGAGTTCTCGAACATGACAAATCTTGACCAACTTAAAAAATACTACCCATAATTACTTGAGTAGGACACTCAAGAGAACTACGTTTGGCCTGATTCCTTAAGAAAGGATACTAGGCAACCCTTTACGGGTGCGGCCACTTTATTTTTTCAAACCTCGCATCCCAGACTTAATAATAAATTCGATAGAAAATCGACGAAACATCGGCGTCACAGAATAAATCCTGGCGCCAGCCAATAGACCTTAGTGCCAAACGACAACTCCTGTCGCCTGACGCCAGACTGCCGCAGCTGGCGCTAGTCGTAAAAGCGTGGCGCCATTTTTCTGGAAAGTACCTGGGAATATTTCGGTGTTTTTTGGAAAATTTTCGACTTTCGTACTCGAAAAAATTTCCGAAAAAATTAAGTTTTCGGTTTTCATTGCTTTAATAAAATAAATTTAAAGGA
This sequence comes from Chenopodium album, assembly GCF_948465745.1. NCBI lineage: Eukaryota > Viridiplantae > Streptophyta > Magnoliopsida > Caryophyllales > Amaranthaceae > Chenopodium > Chenopodium album. The sequence continues at coordinate 13,232,375 of NC_137842.1, read as the reverse complement.
GATAATTAAATTAAAAAAAAGGTTGCAATTTCATTAATAAAATAAATTAACAATTACATTATTGATGGAATTTAAATAAAGCTTAAATAAATTAACTTTAAATTTAAAAATAACTCTAATAATTGAAAGTTAAGCAATGCTTTAATCCTTTTTCTCTTTCTTTGCTGTCTTCCAATTTTTGTCTGCATCCTCTTCTTCATCCATAACTTTAGTTAGTAGGCATCCTTTAGAGGACCTACATTCAATTTTGGAGTAAATAGTTTCTCCCACAGCTAGGACTCCATGTTTCTTCTCTACCCAAGCCTTCTTCTCTGTAGTGTCAGCTTTCCTCTTTCCTTTATCCTTCGTAGAGTTTTTCTTCCTAGGCATTGTAGGTGTTTTGAACTCAAGTCTCTCACCCAAGCATTCCTTAACGGGAATCACTTTGTCACCTAGACGACTCTTCTTATCAGTTTTACTCTGATTTTTCTTCATGTCCTTTGAAGGTTTCTTTAGAAGCCACTTTTTCACATCATTGGGCAAGGAAGGAGGAACCTTTTGGGTGATCACTTCCCATAAAGGCCTAGCGCTCCAATAAGAATCAAATTTGTCTACTTCTTGGGAGACAGGAAATTCATAGGGACGACGAAGATCCCCGGAAGGAATTGTTTGAAGTAGGTCATACTATCTTTTTACCTTGCAGGGATAATAAAAAGTCATTCTGGACAAGATGGGAAGACGGCAAAAAGGTTTCTTGTTGACACCAATCATCTTTTCTATTTTCCACCAAAGGACGACCCACTTGATATTAAAGTTGCAAGAGCAAAAGACCTTCTTCCATTCACGGCGCCCCATCTTAGAGAAGCGTTTCTTCCTTCTCACAACGCAGTTTGGAGTGCACTTTTTAGTGTTGTCTAGAGGACTAATTAATTCTAGTCTTTCCATTAGCCGCATCTGTAAAAAAAAAAAAAAAAAAAAAAAAAAAAATCAATGCAAATAAGTTAATATTACTATACAAAAATATGTTTTTGATTTCTGTAATTAAAAATATTATTTTTTTTACCTGTAATAAATTGGAGAGCCCCGAAAAGATGCTTTTAGATTCTTCTTCAATTCATCAAGACTAAGCAAAGTCTCTCCAACAATTAATGGCATTGGATTTCTCCCAGATTCAATCTGCTCCAAAACAGTTGATATGATTGCTTGACCCTCATTAGCTCTACCACTATTGAGAAGATATTAATTAAGCTTGCAAAAAAGGAAAGCCCTTCTTCTATAAACATGAAAAGACTCAAAATAAGGTCTATCAAAATAATGGCGAGCAAATTCTTTCAAATTAACTATGCTACCATCTACTATATTTAATTTGTTAGATCTTTGTTTTTTAAATTAAAGAAGCGCTAAAAATCCTTATAATAATATTCATTTATTCTAGGGATTACTACAAGATCTAATGCAGAGAAGCCTAAGATAGCACCGAATTCTTCCGACAAAGGGCTAATTTCATCATACCTAATCTAAAACAATGAGTATCCACATCCCAATATTCTAAGGCGGTATGAATAAAGTCTACATCAAGATCTACCCCCTTGACACCATAAATACCCCCCATATGAAAAACGTCTAACTCTTTTCTCTCCTTGGCAGTTAGAGACTGTAGACACTTAAAAATGTCTCCCCAAAACCAGACCCGATGATGAACAACCTTTCACCGCCACTATTGGTCGGGTTTGGTATTTAATCCCGAGAGTGCTTAAGAAATCGTATTTGATTAAATTCATATTTTTGAACGGTCCATGGATTGGTCTTAATGTTTGGTAAAAGCATAGTTTTTTATTTCAGCCCAAACTTATTATTTAATTTTAGCCCAAACCCTTTTTTATTTTATTTTTGGCCCAAACCTTTTGTTTATTTTTATTTAATTATTTTCTTATTTTAGCCCTAATAAGAATAAGTCAGAAAAGGCCTGAAATTATCAATCGGCACTTAAAATGCCGAATGAAATTAGGGTTAAAAATGTATTTAGACGGAAAAGTGGGCTGGAAATTCCCGCGCCACGGTAGACAGCCACCGTGTCACGGGAATCCCTCCCGTATGACGGTGGGATTTCCCGTGACACAGGAAGTCTGCCGTGACACGGGACATTCCGTGTCTTTTCCGCGTAAACCCTTAACGCGTTTTCTTTCCCGTTTTCTGAAAATTTCCCGCGTCACACTAAAAATGTACCGTGTCACGGGAAAGTTTGCCGTCTGACGGTTAGACTTCCCGTGTCACGGTACAATTTGCCGTGTCACGGGATACTTTTTTAGGGTTTTTATCATTTTAGGGTTCCGTGTGCTCCCTCAGCACATTTTCCCTATAAATACCCCCTCATTTCTGATGTACGGGGCATCAATTAATTCTCTAGTTTTTACTTTTCTCTCTTCTATGCTTTAGCCTAAACACTAGCCTACCCTTCTCATTTCAAAATTCCTTTTTCAAGTGCTCAAAGGAGTCCATACTTTACTCGTGGTTCTGTCCTTAAGCCAAGGCGTGAAAGGTAGAATTGTTTGAGGGTTTGGCCCCAAATCAACTTTACTTTATTTAATTTAATTTAATTATTGCTTTATTGTTTCCTTGAAGTTACTAACTCGTTTATTATTTTGTAGTTGCAAACAAACAGAATCAAAGTAAGAATCATGTTCCTTTTATTTCTGTTATTTTTCTAACGATTTTATGTTGTTGGAATTGTGATTAAATTGTTTCCAATATTAATGTTTGTTCTATTATATTTATTGATCACCATATTGCATGTTAAAGGGAATATGTAATTGAAAATCACGCCTAATAAGATAATTTGGACGACCGGTTTAGGTTTCTTTTTAATCTTGTTATTTAATTTAAGTGGTCACGATATTTTAGAATTATATGTTGCAATAATATTAAACCAATTTAGCTTAATAATAGTTTGGAGCAAATTGAATATTTTGTTTGTATGCCTTTGAGATCGCAGGAATCACTTTTCACTATAAGAATCGAGTAGAGGCCAATACGGGCGAATGTGACTCCATGACTCACTTCGTACCATCATCCCCGATCCTCCTTTCGTGGTTCCGAACCATATGGAGTTAGTAATCTCATGGATTATGAATGGGGTGTAACCTTCACGGGTCAATCGTTGTTGCCTTCGTTGTCCCTTTATCGTGGTTGCGTTTTATGATCCGTGAACGATTTACAAGTTCCTTAAAAACTTGTTGGCGGCTCCCTACTTTATTTGTCCCTAATCATATTATGTCAATTCCCACTTCCTATGAGTGCCAAGCATATTCACAACATGCTTTAACGTAGGTGCACTTCGAGCGACGCCTACAGAGACCGACACCATTCATGATTGAAGTTGGTAAAACTTTTAGAGACTAAAGACATGATTTTTTTTTCAAAAGCTAAGGTTATATTTAATCTGCTGAAATTATGAAGAAAATCGGCTGGGCAGGGGGCTATTTATGCACAAAATCGGCACAGTTTCAATCCGAAAAGGATTCAGAGTTAGCGCTCGTTAGCGCCAGACGCCAGACATTAGCGCCTGACGCCAAACGCTAAGGGTTAGTGCCTGGCGCTAACCCAAAACGCGTGGCTCCAGATGGCGCTGACGTGTCTTATCATATGAGTTTCTCAAAACCGCGTTTTTTTGCCTGATTCGAGTCTGACCAATGACTTTACGATATTTTATTCTTTTTTATACCTTTTCTCTATCTTTCCTTCTTGTTAATTAATATATCAATCATATTAATTATATTATTTTTTGGATTTTATTTAGACTTAATTTTTAAGTTTTTTGTAAATCCAATATTTTTTCTGTCATTATTTTATTTTTTCTTTTTAGGGGGAGAAAGTCGGATACCCTCCATCACTAATAAAAATGACGGAATTTTTGCGCAAAATTAATTATCACGATTCTTTGCACACACAAACATACACATAACAATAAAAAAAAATAAATAAATAAAAATAAAAAAATGATAAATAAATGCCAATTAAAATAAACTCATAGTAGTATGTATATTCAAATATGTCTAAATAATGAGTCTAAATAAAGGCAAAGTTCTATACAAAGTCAAAATAAAAAGCACAGGAATAAACTACGGCGCCGGAGACGTACACCCATCATGTCATACAAAATGTGCACTACGTGGTGTAACCTCTCCACCAGCTCCTGCTCCAGCTCAAGTCTCCTCGGGAGGTGGAAAACTCAGCATAGGACCTGTCCACCCAAGATTAACCTGAGGCTGAGGCTGGAGGGGCTGCTGCGATGACGAGCCGACCTCGTACATCCCACCACCTCTAAGAGCCGAGGTAGCCTCTCCCTGGCCTACAGGCGCAACATCTGCACCCTCAGGTGAAGAGCCCGAGCCCTCCACCGCCTCGGTACGGGCAGCCTCAGAACGACCACCCCGACCGCCAGAACCAATGCGGCGACGTCTCGAGCTAGACCTCGCCGGCTCTCTCCGCAGCTCAGGTCTCGTACGGGTACGGGAAGGAATGGGCTGACCCTGCAAGAAGAAACTAAGTCAGAAACAATCAAAATAAAATCAGTAATGCAAAAATAAGAAAGAAAACTACCTCCTGAACGGCGTCGATGCGACGACACGTAGCCACATTCCTCATCCGAACGAGCTGGCTCCGGAAGGCATCTATGCACTGTGCCATCACCGTGACCACCTCGCGCGAGAACTGTCAAGGAAATGAAGTCGGTAATAATGCATAACATATATGGGAAAAAATTGCAAAGAAATAAAGCTTACCCGAGTCTGGTGACGAGGGATCGACCACTCCACGAAGCGCTCACCCTCAGGAGCCGGAGGAATCATCTCCTCGATCGGCCCGTATGTCCCCTGATAATGGATGGACATAAGAGGTGGCACGAATTCAGTAGGTCCAGCCTGACAAAAGAAAATCAAAATTAGTAAAACAATTACTTGGGGGCTACTCAATGGAAGGTAAAAGATGAAAATCGTACCGCCACCTCCTCATCCAGTACAGGGACTGGAGCTAACAATGAAAGTAGCTCCTCCTCCTAGCACCGCCCAGGGATCGTACAAGATCGCCAAGGGGTATCAGCTCTCTTTGACATGCTAACCAACCTCGCGGCATTGAACATGTGACGCGGTGGAGGAGCAGGGATGACAAAAGTGTCCGAGGACTGCTGAATAGCAACCCTCTCTCCAAGATATGCGACTGCTCCATATGTCCCTAAGAAGTAGCGACGCTCAGCAATATACCGCGCAGCTAATCCAGGGACGACCAAGCCGATCCACGGCTGGTACTGCACGTCAGGCTCCTGCAAAGAACGCCTATTAGATGAGAATCCATCAAAGATAATGTGAAAGTGTTAAAATATACAAGGAACTATACCGAGGTGATCTGATCTCGGACGTAAGCAGTAGACATCCCAGCACGGCGGCCTCCCCAAGAGGCAGTCATTGGAAATCTGCGCGGCGATGGTCTCGCCGGCGCAACCGAGGGAAAGTACTCGTAGAACCATATCTACAAAAGGCAAAAAGTATCAACACATGCTAATCAAAGCTTAGGGCTAAACTTTATGGGAGATAAAGTATACCTCTATGACCCTCCAGAATCCGGACAGAGCGACATTTCCCGTGAAGGACCGATGTCGATACGAGTCTCGTAACGCTCGAACAAAGTCAGCATAGACCAAGCTGGCCCAGTCATAAGTCCCGGTCAAGTGTAGATCACGGACTGCAGGTAGGTAGTAAAGCAGCACTCTACTACCCTTGTCAGGGGAAACGTCCTTGGCAGCAAAATGAGCACAAAGATGCGCACTAGCTGCTCTCGGGTGGTTACATCATCCTCGAAAGCCGCCGCTAGAGTCGAACGGCGAATCCCCTTGGTGCTAAACTAAGTCGACTCTACCTCAGCACGAGCCCGAACAACAATCTGACCCAACAGCTCCTCGACCTCAGGAGAAAAGACGCTGATCTCGTTATCGAACGGCAGCGCAAAAGAGCTAAACTTTAGTCCCGTAATAAGAATGAAGTCGGCCGGGGTGACCATCATCTCACCCCAATGAAAATGGAATGTGTTGGTGGTGTCCCAAAAGAACTCTACCAGGGCACGAGCCATGTGTTGACCCCCGCTAGAGGCAATCATAGCCTCTGAGGTCTCAAAAAGCGCAATCAATCCACAAGACTCCCAGAGAAGTTTCGCCTCTCCATCGATGCCGATATGCATCTTGTACAGGTCGCCCAAGGTGTCGCAGCCTGAACCGTGGTAGCGCGTCTTGCCAGCTGTGATCCCAAGTTGCACCTTCTCAGAAATATGGTGGACGGGGGAGAAGTACAGAGTCCGCTCATCCCACTCAGGGAAAGGACCAAGAGAAGTGGACGGATCAGCGTCGTTCTCTACGGGCTCGTTCTCCCGTCGTACGCCTCGGGACTGTGAACCCGAACCTCGTTGTCTAGCCATGCTACATTGTGAAAAATCATCATAAATTAAGGTTCTATGGCATCTAAGGTTCGCTTAGCCGCATGATACTATGTTCGCAAAAAAAAAAAAAAAAAACAGAGTACGTAGTACTAAAACAGAGCACAAATTGAAATTGAGCATATACGACATTTTTCAAGCATTCAAACAATTTCTTGAAAAACTATGGTAATTATTGTGACAAATTGGACAAGAATTGCTAGCGAAAACATCAAGAACAAGCCACATTGTCTTCCCGACCTTAAGAGGTCCAACAATGGTGATTTGTTCGTTTCTTCACCAAATTGAGTCAAACAAGTCTCAAATTACTCCGAAGGCAATATATAAAAATAATCAAGCAATTTCATGGCATAAAATTTGACAAACAAAGTGAATTAAGCAATTCGAGTTTCGAATTTTCAAGAAATTCGTGAACAAACAAGCGCAAAATTCATTAAAATCGGAGCAAGTTTGGAAAAAAAACTTACATAGATCGGGAAAATGGATGGAATAAGCTTTGATTTGCAATAAATTTGAGCGAATTCGGTTGAGAAACGAGCAAGAACGGACGAATTGAAGTTCCGTAGCGATTCTCGAGCAAAAATGAGCAGTAACAGCGAAAATAAAGAATAAAGGGGTATATATGGAAATCCCGACTCTAGCGCCAAGCGACAGGCCTTGTAGCCAGACGATAAGGCTTAGCGCCTGGCGCTAGTGCCAGCGCCTGGCGCTAACGCTAAATATGCGGCGCTAGCGATATTTCAACGACGACAGATTGTTTAGCCACTCGATACGGTTGTTCCAACCTCTTGCAATATTTCTTGTGTTCCTTGGTGCGCCAGTTAGCCCCTCTAAGAAATTTGATATGATTTTGTAATCGGCTCGATTACAATCACATAAAGTGATCGACCTGATGAATGATCGTCTCACTTAGCTTAAAGTGCCTAAGCATTGGCTCGTCGCAGAAGCACCGACATGCTGGTTCATACAACAAAAGGCACCGACATACTGGTTCAAAAATTCAGCAGACTATTTCAAAAATTCAGCAGAAGGCACCGACATACAGGTTCAAAAGTAGCAAAAGCGCCGACAACTGGCATATCGGAAGCAAAGATCAAGCGAGTTTTTAAAGATCGACAAGTGTGGGTCTTTAGTAATTTTCCTTGGAATATTATCACAACAAATGAGGATATCTTCGACAGCGTTCCCTAGCTTGCGGAGAGTTGTCACAAACAACTGGAGGTGATTTCAAGCGAAGTTGTCTTCGATCGTGTGCCCTGGCTTGCGGAAGATGGTCACAAAATGCTAGAAGGTGGTTTCAAGCGAAGCAATCTTCAATGGGGTTCTCTAGCATGTAGAAGTCTATCATGGCGGAATTAGAGGCAGTTACAAGCGTAGCAGTCTTCAGCCGGCATTCTCTAGCTTGCAGGAAGTCGTCAAAAATACAGTAATACAGCAATGCAGCAGCAAATCAGTTACTTTCAGAGACGTGTGCTCGACGGTGCAAGATACGTGTTTCTTAACTCTTTTATATGTTTAACTAACGCTAGTTTACAGGTATTGGCGTTATAAGAATGATTTAGGATCGTAGAACGTTCTGAATCATTACCAGTCCCTATCGATACTTTGACTTTTGTTTTCGAAACTTGCGTTTCTCCAAACTCAGTCAAAGTGGGGGCTTCTGTAGACACCCATTTGTGTCTCCCCAAAACCAAACCCGGTGATGAGTACCTTTCGCGTCGAATCATAATCGAATGAAGTGAAAGTGTAGGAAGTCTAGTGTTGCAGATAATTTTAAATTCTTTTCTCCTCTCTCTGTTTTTGAAAACCTATTTTAAGAAAATAGCCAATCCAGTTTGGTTTGATCAATAGTATGGGTCCAATAACGGTGTAGTTGGATGGGGCTTGAAAAGATCTTTCCAACGATATATTATAAGCACAATTCCAATGAATAATGAGGAGGTTATGGCCAAATTACTAAACTAGGCCCGGTGTGAGCCTTATATGCGGCCCAATAATCTAGAGGAAAGCCTAATAGGGATTTATCATTCCTAATGCAATAAGAATTGATTTTAGTCTTCTAGATTCTTCTAGAAGGTTCTTATCATTCCTAATTCAATTAGCATTGATAAATTGACTTTTATTGACTTTTTAGAGTTTTAATTAGAATAAAAGAGTGTTTTTAAGGAAAATACGATTTTGCCCTTCTGCACGGCTAAATTTTATCTGAATTAAAAAAACGCGTGAAAATAAAAATTGGCGCCTGACGACAGACATTAGCGCCTGGCGCTAGCCTTAGCGCCTGGCGCTAATTTCTTTTTTCCTCGTCGAAACTTTGATTTGTTTTTCTATCCGTTTGGCTGATTTTTTCTACAAATAGCCTCCTAAAATCTCCGTTTTTCATCATCAATTATCATCAAATATCAGCAACTCTCTAATTCTCTTTTCTCGAAGCTAAAGCTTGTTCTCTCCATCTCTTTTCTAAACTAGCCTTTTTAGAAACAAAATTCCGCATTCACAAGACCACGACACACCTAGCATTGTTCGAAGTTGCCTTCGTCCTAGACATGAAAGGTTTTAATTTCTGAGGGTTTGGTCCCAAATCTCTATTTCAATTATTTAATCTAATTGTTTGTTTATTATTTTCCTTGAAGTTACTAACGTGTGTATTTTGTTATTAGAAAGAGATACGAGGCATCCAAGTAGGTGCTTTAATAGATTTTTATTAATATTATGATATAGAAATCACGTCTAGGTTGTTATTATGATTCCTAGAGTCATGTTAGGGTATTTTGATCTTCCTAGTATCATGTTTAGGGTAAAGAATAAATTCCTAATATCAAGTATGATAAAAAGTGTGATGTTTCCTATTTTCTTTCCTAATATTCTTGTTAGTATCATGTTAGGGTTAAAACTTTGATTTTTATCGTTTAGTAACATGCTTGGGTTTGTTATTATTCTTGTTAGTATCATGCCTAGGATCTTGCTATTAAAATTATGCTTTAACATGATTATTTTATGATTTTGATTATAATTAATTGTTATTATTATAATTATCGTTATGATGATTTATGATTATTATGTTGCTTAATATTTATTGTTATTGCTTGATCACACCTTTTATGCATGTTTAAAGGGAATTGGTACTTGTAATCACCCTTATATAAGATAATTAATAATCTTGTTTAGGGTTAATTTGATTATAATTCAAGTGATCGCTAATTATAGATTTATTTGTGCATTAATATTCAACCAACATAGATAAACAGGTTTAGGGTTAAACCTATTGATTGCATGTTAGTCAGAAAGCGCACATGAATACGATCAGAAAAAAGTAGAGGCCTATTATTAGGGCAGGTTCAATCTCTTTTAGGTTGGATTTGTACCTTCATCCCCGAACTACTAGTCTTGGTTCCAGACCTATTGGAGTTAACGATCCCTTGGATCGTTAAGGGGTGTAACCTTCACCTCGTGAACGGTTTACAAGTTCCTAAAACTTGTTGGCGACTCTTTTGCTCTATCTTCTTTCCCTTTGGACGCCACCGTACTTTAGTGTATGATCACAATGGGGTTCAAGCTAGGGATAATGCTTGAAATATTCCCTATAGTCGGAAATTTTGGTTTTTCCGACGAAATAACGTGTCTGTCGGAACTCGTCCGTCAGAAATGGCCTGTTTTCTAGTAGTGTGGATCCATCCGAGATACCATATAGACTGTATGAACGAGCATGTAGTGTTTTAACTTGGTTGTGGCCCACACTATGCGAGGCACAATTCTCAAGTGGTGTGTTGCGTACTTCATACTCGAGCATTTTTTGCTTAAGTAGTAGATGTCGTTTTCTTTTCCTTCTACTTCTTAGGGGAGCATAGCCCCCATTATCTCTTTGGTGACGATTAAATATAACCTAAGAGGGATTCCCGAGAGTGCAGGTGCTAGTACGGGAGGATTAGCGAGATAGGCTTTGATTTTCTCAAAGGCTTTTTGACACTCATCGTCCCATATTACTGGCAAGTTCTTCTTTAGTTTCTTGAATATGGGTTCATATATCGTGGTTAATTTGGATATGAACCTATTTATGTATTGCAACCGGCCAATGAATCTTCGAATCTGTTTCTCGGTTTTGGGCGGCGACATTGACATGATTGCTTTAATTTTGATTGGGCCTATCTCTATTTCTCTAGAGCTAATGACATATACCAAGAGTTTTCCTGAGGTGACTCCAAAGACACACTTAGATGGGTTTAACCTCATGTTGTATTTCCTTAGCCTTTAGAAGAATTTTCTTAAGTCTACTAGATGTCCTGTTGTAGACACCCATTTGTGTCTCCCCAAAACCAAACCCGGTGATGAGTACCTTTCATGTCGAATTATAATCGAATGAAGTGAAAGTGTGGAAGGTTTAGTGTTGCAGAAAGTTTAATTTCTTTTCTCTTCTCTCTGTTTTTGAAAACCTATTTTAAGAAAACAGCCAATCCAGTTAGGTTGGTCCATGATATGGGTCCAATAATAGTGTAGTTGGATAGGGCTTGAAAAGAGCTTTCCAACGATATATTATAAGCCCAATTCCAATGAATATTGAGGAAGTTATGGCCAAATTACTAAACTTGGCCTGGTTTGAGCCTTATATGCGGCCCAATGATCTAGAGGAGGGCCTAATATGGATTTATCATTCCTAATGCAATTAGGAATGGTTTTAGTCTTCTAGATTCTTCTAGAAGGTTCTTTTCATTCCTAATTTAATTGGCATTGATAAATTGACTTTTGTTGACTTTTTAGAGTTTTAATCAGAATAAAAAACGTTTTTGAGGAAAATACGATTTTATCCTCCTGTACGGCAATTTGTATCTGATATTAAGAAAACGCGTCAATTTCTTAGTCAGCGCCAAACGACAGCTGTAGCGCCTGACGCTACGCTTGGCGCCTGGCGCTAGCGTTAGCCCCTGGCGCTAGCGTCAGCGCCTGGCGCTAAATCTGGTTTTTCGCGTTAGAATTCTGTTTTTTGATGTTTTATCTTTTTGGTTGATTTTTTCTATAAATAGCTTCCTAAAAACTCCGTTTTCATTCACCAACTCTCATCAATATTTTCTTGATTACTCCCTCTCTCTCTCTTTTCTAAACTAGCCTTCTCTCAAATATAAAAATTTCACATTCATTAGATTTAGATACACCTAGCCATATTCGAAGTTGCCTTCGCCCTAGACGTGAAAGATTTTAATTTCTGAGGGTTTGGTCCCAAATCTCCCTTTCAATTATTTAATTTAATTGTTTGTTTTATTATTTTCCTTGAAGTTACTAACGTGTGTATTTTGTTATTAGAAAGAGGTACGAGGCATCCAAGTAAGTACTTTAATGGTTTTTATTGATATGATGTAGAAATCATGCTTAGGTTGTTATTATGATATTCCTAGTATCATGTCTAGGGTAACTTTAATATTAAGTATGATTGTTATGATGCCTTCTATGTTCTTCCTAATATTTATGATTGTTAGTATCATGTTAGGGTTAAATATATGATTTTTATTGCTTAGTGACATGCTAGGGTTTGTTATTAATCTTTTTAGTATCATGCCTAGGATCTTACTATTATTATGCTTTAACATTATCATGATTATTTTAATTGTGATTATTATTTTAATTATGATTATTATGATTTATTGTTATTATGTTGCTTGATATTTATTGTTATTGTTTGATCACGCCTTTTATGCATGTTTAAAGGGAATTTGTACTTGTAATCACGCTTAATAAGATAATAAATAATCTTGTTTAGGGTTAATTTGATTATAATTCAAGTGATCGCCAATAATAGTTTATTTGTGCATTAATATTCAACCAACATAGATAAACAGGTTTAGGGTTAATCCTATTGATTGCATGTTAGTTAGAAAGCGCACATGAATACAATCAGAATAAAGTAGAGGCCTATTATTAGGGCAGGTTCAATCTCTTTTAGGTTGGATTTGTACCTTCATCCCCGAACTACCAGTCATGGTTAAAGATCTATTGGAGTTGACGATCTCCTGGATCGTTAAGGGGTGTAACCTTCACCTCGCGAACGGTTTACAAGTTCCTAAAAAAACTTTTTGGCGACTCTTTTGCTCTATCTTCTTTCCCTTTGGACGCCACCGTACTTTAGTGTATGATCACAGTGGGGTTCTAGCTGGGGATTAACGCTTGAAATATTCTCTACAGTTTTTGGCAACTCCAATGGGGAGGATTTCTATTTTAATTCCTGAAATTTATTTCGGCAATGATTTAGAATGAGTGGATGACACTTGAAACATTCTAAGTATTTCATGTGCGTAATTTTGATTAACATTATTGTCATATGCATAAAAAAGATCTCATTGGAAAGACCATCTGTAATGAGTTAAAACATAGGATTTCACATGTAGGAAATTTGAGAAATATCTTTCACAACTAGGACCAAATAACACTGCGTGAAACTGAAAAAATTTATCGAGCACAGAAAGCTGCTGAGGCATAAAGGAATTAGCGTTAGCGAACAGATTATTAGCGCCAGAATTTTAACTGTAGCGCCAGACGACAGTTCTGTCGCTAGGCGCTACAACCAAAATCCGGCGCCAATCTCTGTTTGCTGGCGCCAAATTCTTCCAATACCGAGCCAGAAATATGCGTTCTAATTTCGACTAGTTTTTCGCATTGTTTGCTCGATCCTACTTCCTGATTGAGTTTTTCTCACTTTTCTGAAACCCATATGTGTTCTACATATGGGCATAACACTCTGAGAATTCATGCTCCATCTACCTGATTGAACGCTCTGAGCAACAAAGGGTACATCCAAGATTGTTGAATTCACCAAACCATGGAAGCGAGTTTTTTCTAAAACTCGCGGTGTCCCATCCACTCGCGCCAACCCTTCACGGTTAGGCTTCCGCGCGGTGCATCCGGACAATTAACCATGGACCCTCTATTGACTAACCCATATCCCAAACTTTAGAGAACTAGAGCCATGGTTAGGTTGCAAACTCATTGCATCATATCGTGCCTACTTGACTAATTGTGCATTATTTGTTGTGCATATGGTATATGTTTTTCTTAACCATTTGTTTGACTTGTGTTGAGATTAAATAAATTAATGACTTAAAGAACTTTGCCTAATTAATTAATTAATTAATTTGAGTAAATAAAGTCTAATATTTTAACCAGAATTGACCTAGTACGACTTTAGGCATACTCCTGTTGATTAATAATACTGAAAACAGTCTCAGATTGAAGCTCCAGCAATGGCGCTAAAGTTTGAACTGTAGCGCCACTCTGTGGAGTGTGGCGCCTGGCGACAGCTCTTTCGTCTGGCGCTACACTGCAAAGAGAGGCACCAGTCCTGTCGTTTTGACGACAGTTTGGATTATTGATCGAGTCATCACCTTATGTCTGATTAACAAGTTTGCTAAGTAATTCGGTTAAGTTTTACTATCAATAATACTTTGTTAAGTCACTAAGTGAGTCTAGGCACCAAGTCCCATGGTCTTACACAAGAGTCCAAGCATGTTACTTACACTCAACGCACACACCAATACACACACTTTGACCATGTTTAAGAGAGTCTTGTATGCGCGTTTCTTCCGTCATTTTTTTAGGGGGGTAAGTCGGATATTAATCCTCCAATTTAAATACCATACTTGGTTCCTAAAAAATATACACATTATTTTTGCCAAAAATATGCACCTATTATTTTTTTCCTCTTTAAAACCGTAAAGTCAAGGTCGATTTGAGTCAAGTAATTAAAACGCAAAATGGTTTAAATTATAGCGCGTGGTCAAGAAAGGAAGGACGGTTAATCAAAGACAACCTTTTCGTACAAGTCCAACTTTTCGACAAACCCATAGCTCGTAAAAGGAAAGCTAGGACAGTAATGGTAACACGAGAAGAAGTCAATGAGCTTAGGAACCAACTGGTTACCGTGACTGAGGCACTGAAGCTCCTCACACTTAAGATCGATGATCCCGTGAAACAAAAACAGATGGTCCTCATGCAAGAGAGTCTAAGCAAGCTATCTAGCGACTACAAGTTTCAAGGGATTAGTTCACAAGGGGTCTCGGTGGACAAAGATCTTCTGCCGCAGAAGTTCAATGCCAACGACATCCCAAAATTCAAAGCAACCGATAACCCTTATTTTCATTTAAGAGCCTTCGAGACAGTAATGAGTATTAAGGGTATCGATAAGAAGGTTTTCCCCTCTCTATTCTCACTATCTCTCGAGACCGTTTGCCAGCAATGGTTCTTTTCTCTCAAGAAAGAAAAGACCTCCACCAGGGAGTCCATAGCAAACACTTTCGTTGATAGATACAAATGCAACATTCAAGTTGAGACTGACCATAGGGATCTTGAAATCCTCAAGCAAAAGGAGAACGAAGGCTTCACCTCCTTCTTTAACAAATGGAGAGAAACCTCAGCTAAGATGATTGAGGTGCCAAGTGAAAAAGAGTCTGTAAGGTTGTTCATAAAAAACCTTCAAGAAAAATACTCCAAGCATCTCAAGTATCAAAATAATCTCCATACCTTCAAGGCCGTCTACGACATTGGAATCAATATTGAAGACGACCTGGCTAAGTTGAAAGCTGCCAACAATAACTCCAACAGTGGCTGGAAAGGAAAGAAGAACGAGAATCCTTCTTCTTCCAAAACCACCCACTCAAACAACGTTAGCACTTTTAACCTAGGTGAAGTCCTTGCTATGAATAATCAAGGACAAAAGAAACCATTTAGGAGGAACTTTACTCCTATTGGCATGAGTTATGACACCGCATTTGATCGATTAAATGCAAAAGGTCTTATAACTCCTATTGGACCATTTGGGGACCCACCATTCGAAAAGAGGTCAGCTAACTGGAACCCCAAGGCACACTGCAAATACCACCAAGGTAGGGGCCATCTCACCGAAAATTTTTGGAAGCTTAAGGAAGCTATCCAAGACTTAATCGATAACAACAAGCTACCATTACCCCCTGCCAGTAAGAAGCCAAGTATTGATAATGTGCCTCTCGCTCATGCCTTGGCTATCTCTGATGAGGAAAACGAGGTTGACCCCTCATCTCTCATCAAACCTATTAAAGAAATCCATGCCATCGAAGAAGAGGAGGAGATCTTTTTCGACGCCATGGATAACCTTCTAGAACCAGCAAGTAAAGAGGACATACAATCGCTCACATTGTCTATGATGGGAGAATCGCATTTACTACGTGAAACTCTCAAGGCTATAAAAGAACTTCAGAATAAATACGACGAAGTTCCACTCCCGAAAGATGAACCTAAGAGAGAATTCACACCCATGAGAATGACTTATGAAGCAAAGCATTTTCCTTTACAAGTCACCGAAAAACCCAAGAAGAGTAATAGACTTTACACTCCAATTGGGATCCCATATATACAAATGTTCGAAATGCTCCCCGAGAGTGGCGAGATCAAACCTCTCGAACCGAGACCATTCGAATCGTTGAAAAGGATAGATAGATATTACTGTCAGTATCATCAATCAGGGGGTCACACTATCGAAAACTTTTTTAAATTTAAGGATTTAATTCAGAAAATGATTGATGAAAAGAAACTGGTCCAAGTTCTACAAGAAGAGGATGCAAATATTAATGGAGTTTGGGAAAGTTATGAAGAAGACGTCTACTTAAAAGACATGGTAGGACCTCCACCTTCAGTGTCATACGCCATGGACAACTTTTAGGCTAAAGAAGATTCATCGATAGACGTCCTCACAAGATCCGGGAGAATGCAACCTCCCGTTTCAACACAACCCATGCCAACCACACATCAAGTTCCCATACCTATCATTGAAGATAATGATATTGTCAAACAGTTCAAAAAGACAAAAGTTGAAATGAACATATGGAAACTTCTAGCGACATCCCGAGAACATAGGTTGGCTGTAATGAATACCTTGGACAAAATAGGGATAAATTCTGACACCACTCCTAAGGGTTGGCTAACTTCCTCACGAGTGATCTACCCAGTCCCATCAATTTGATCACCTTTTCTAACAAGGATTTACCTCCAGAAGGTGACAAACACTATAAGGCATTAAACCTCACAGTAGTTTGCAAGAGAATGAACGTCCCTATGACTCTTGTAGACAATGGATCAGCCATTAATGTCTGTCCACTTAGAACTGCGAGGATGCTAGGTATAAGGGATGAAGATTTAACCCCGTCAACACAAGGAATAAGGGCCTACGATAACACTCATCGTCAAGCTCTCGGTAAAATTACCACGAATATAACGGCGGGAGCAATAGAACACGTTACTACTTTCCAAGTAGTAGACATTAAAGCTTCATTCAATCTACTGCTGGGATGCCCTTGGCTTCATGACCTAAAGGCCGTACCCTCATCTCTCCACCAACAAGTAATAGCCATAGTTGGGGGAATTCCTATCACCATCGATGCTTCACCTATGAGGATCAAGTCTATAGAAAATCCAATAATTAATGTGGAGCATGATGAGGATGATGAAGACTTATGGGGCTTTAACGAAGAGGTCTCCTTAATCCAGGAGGATGAAAGGACCCCTCTTTTCCATGACCCCCATTCCAACATGATTGTAAATGCTATTCTAAAGAAGCAAGGACACTTCCCTGGGATGACCCTAGGAAAGAAGAAAGGAATAGCAAAACTGCTGGAGTCACCTGGCCTCCCTAAATTAGATACTTTTGGACTTGGTTTCGAACCGACTCGGAAAGATCTTAAGCGAGCCCAGGAAAAATCAAAGGCACGTAGGGACGCTCGCATTCAAAAGAAAGCAATCCCAATGGATCAGTACCCTCTCACGCTTAACGGTCAATTCATAAAAGAAGGAGAGGACTATCCATGTCATGAATTTCCCGAATCATTTGTCGTAAACGGCATAAGGCAACTGGGATTTCAAATTTTCTTGGATTGTTATTTCACAGATGAAATCCCAACTCCTGTCCATAAGGAGAAAACACCCCCATGCTTTGACTTTAGCGTCATGGGATTATTATTTGGGCAAGAAAAGGATGAGCAAACTTACAAAGAGGATAACTCCTCGCTCATTCAAACAGTCCTATAAAGCGAAAGCTTCGATCCCTCGAAGCTAATCACTCCAGCGGAAGGATCACTACAAGGGTGGCGCAAAACCGTCAAGGTGATTACTCTAATTTGAAGAAAGATATCCATCACGACAGGACAAGGACCAATGTTAGAAGAGTCGATTGAGTCAGAGTCAGAGTCAGAGTCTCTCCCTATAGAGTCATTTAGGTCTTTAGTAGTAGCACCTTCCCCTTCTATCTCTTCTCCTAGAATAGTTAGTGATCAAGTCCCTTAGGACATATCACTCTTTGATGTAATGATCTCAGAGTACAATAATATTTCTTCTTCTCCTTATTTCTTATGTTCTCCTCTAACCTAAGATGACGAGCATTGCTTAACTAACAATGATAAAGACAAAGAACTTATTAAAGCAATGGAAACACTCGAAAAGAAAACACCGGTAATTGAAGAAACTGAAATGGTTGATATCTCAAATGATTCAACCAATAAAAGAGAAGTTAAAATCGGACTAACACTTAATGAACAAGAAAGAACCGATTTAATTAACTTACTTAAAGAATTTATCAATGTATTTGCTTGGTCATACGAAGATATGCCAGGCATTAATAGAGAAATAGCTCAACACACTATACCACTAATTCCGGGAATGAAACTTGTAAAACAAAAGTTACGTCGAATGAAACCCGACGTAGCCCTTAAAATAAAAGAAGAGGTCCAAAAACAAATAACTGCAGGTTTCATCAAGGTATCTAAATACCCTGAATGGGTCGCCAACGTCGTCCCAGTTCCGAAAAAAGATGGAAGGGTAAGAATGTGTGTCGACTGTCGAGATCTAAATAAGGCAAGTCCAAAGGACGACTTCCCTTTACCACACATCGATATTCTGGTAGATAACATGACAAATCATGCGCTTCTCTCGTTCATGGACGAATATGCAGGTTATAATCAGATTCTCATGGCAGAAGAAGATATGGAAAAAACAACCTTCATAACACCATGGGGCACTTACTGCTACATGGTAATGCCATTCGGGTTGAAAAACGCGGGTGCCACTTACCAACGTGCAGCGACTGCCTTACTCCATGACATGATGCATAAAGAAGTCGAAGTATATGTCGACGACATGATTGTAAAATCAAAATACCGCCCAGGCCATCAAGTAGCCTTAAGGAAATTTTTCGAAAGGCTAAGAAAATACAATATGAGGTTGAACCCATCTAAGTGCACGTGCTTTTGGAGTCATTTCAGGCAAGCTTTTGGGTTATGTCATAAGCTCTAGAGGAATAGAGATAGACCCAACCAAGATCAAAGCAATCATGTCAATGCCACCGCCCAAAACCGAGAAACAGATTCGAGGATTTATTGGTCGGTTGCAATACATAAGTAGGTTCATATCAAAATTGACGACGATATGTGAACCGATCTTTAAGAAGCTTAAGAAAAATGTACCATTGATATGGGATGACGAGTGTCAAAAAGCCTTTGAAAAGATCAAAGCCTATCTCGCAAATCCTCCCGTATTAGCACCAGCACTTCCCGTGATACCTCTTAGGTTATACTTAACATTTACCAAAGAGACAATGGGAGCTATGCTAGCACAAGAAGTAGAAGGCAAAGAAAACGCGATCTACTATCTAAGCAAGAAAATACTCAAATATGGAGCACGTTATACACCACTTGAGAAGTTGTGCCTCGCCTTGGTGTGGGCCACAACCAAGCTAAGACATTACATACTAGTGCATACTGTCTTTATAGTCTCCCGATTAGATCCACTCAAGTATCTATTCGAGAAATCTACACTCAGTGGACGCATATCAAGATGGATAGTCAATTTAGCCCAGTTTGATGTAAGGTTTATGCCGCAAAAAGCTATCAAAGGATCTGTGGTATATATCAGACTTTTTAGCAGACTTTCCAATAGAAGACTCGACGCCGATACAAGACAATGAATTTCCAGATGAAGACTTAATGGTCACTGAAGATGATACTTGGACCTTATACTTCAACGAAGCCTCAAACCAAAACGGATGTGGCGTTGGAGTATTACTAGTATCACCTAAAGAAGAGCATGTCCCAATCTCCATAAAACTTGATTTCAACGTTACCAACAACACTGTTGAATACGAAGCATGCGTGGTAGGCCTTGAAACAGCTTTGGCATTGGGAGTAAAAAATTACGAATATTCGAAGACTCTTCATTAATCATCAATCAAATATCCAAAAGGTGGAAAGTAAGGAGCGAAAGTCTAGCCCCTTACCAAACCTATCTGGAAACTCTTACTAATTAGTTAGAGAAGGTAGAATACACATATCTACCTAGAGAAGAAAATCAATTTGCTGATGTCATGGCAAGACTAGCCTCGATGGTTAGGATTCCCACAGAAATCGAGCAAATGCCTCTAACTATAGAAAAAAGGCACAAACCAGCATACATCCAGGCTATAGAAGATGATGAAGTAGTCCAAGATGAAGAAGAAGAAGAAGAAGAACCGTGGTATACGGATATACTCAATTATGTCACCAAAGGAGAATACCCTCCCAATGCTGACAAAAGAGCAAAACGAGCCTTAAGACTCTTGGCTTCTCAGTATGTACTCATAGACAATGAGCTACATAAAAGGGTACCTAAGGGTCGAGCTCTCTTATGTGTAGGAAAAAAGGATGCCCAAAGAGCAATGAGAATAGTCCACGAAAGAATATGTGGCACTCACATAAATGGAAAAATGTTAGTTCAGAAGATAATGCGAGAAGGATATTATTGGACTACAATGAATAGGGATTGCCATCAATACGTAAAAAGATGCCCTAAGTGTCAAATCTATGCTAATTTACAACATGTTCCTCCATCCTTGCTCTACACCTACACGTCGCCATGGCTGTTCTCTACGTGGGGAATTGACATCATCGGCAAAATCACTCCCCTAGGAACAAGAGGCCACGAATATATTCTAGTAGCAATTGATTACTTCACAAAGTGGGTCGAAGCGCAGTCATACGCTAAACTCACTGCAAAACATGTAGCACTCTTTATCGAGAGAAATATTATTTGTCGATACGGAGTCCCACATGAAATGATAAGTGACAATGGAACTCACTTTCAAGCCGAATGTGAACAATTGCTACAAAAATATGGCATTCAACATCATCATTCTTCCCCTTATAGACCTCAAGCAAATGGAGCAGTCGAGGCAGCTAATAAAAATTTAAAAACTATCATCGAGAAAATGACGGAAAATTATAAGGATTGGCCTGACAAACTTCACTTCGCATTGTGGGGTTATCGCACGTCAATTCGCACATCAACAAGAAATACGCCATTTTCCTTGGTTTATGGAATGGATGCCGTACAACCTGTAGAGCTAGAGATACCATTGCCGTACAACCTGTAGAGCTAGAGATACCATTGCCGTACAACCTGTAGAGCTAGAGATACCATTGCCGTACAACCTGTAGAGCTAGAGATCCAAGGGGAAAATTTAGACCTAATTGGTCTGGACCCTACATTGTCAAAACAATCCTGTCAGGAGGTGCAGCAAAATTAACTGATATGGATGGCAATGAGTTCTCGAACATGACAAAACTTGACCAACTTAAGAAATACTACCCATAATCACTACAAAAATTTGGCCTTTTAGCAACAGGTGAAATCCGTTGCTAATTGCTAAAAATCCATCGCTGGACTTAGCAACGGAAAAAAAAATCCGTCGCTGGACTTATCAACGGAAAAAATAAATCCGTCGCTGGATTTAGCAACGGAAAAAATAAATCCGTTGCTAGATTCAGCAACGGAAAAAAAAAATCCGTTGCTAGATTCAGCAACGGAAAAAATGTTTTGAATCGAAAAAAAAGCTGCTATTTGGGTCGACCTCACTCGGGTCAACCCGACTCGGCTTTCCATGTAACGCTCCTTGAATCTCCAATCGCAATATTACTGTTAGTAGGAGTCGAACCCGTGACCTCAATGTCAAATATTGATACTCTTACCAACTATACCAAATATTATTTGTTTACTTTTACGCACATAATTGATAATAAATGAAAGAAATATTAGAGATGGAATTTAAAATCCATCTCTAGTTTAGAAACGGAATTAGAAAATCCGTTTCTAAATTAGAGACGGATTTGAAAATCCGTTTCTAGTTTAGAGATAAATTTAACTTACATAATTTGTCTCTAATAATGTAATATTTTAACTAATTAGTTTAAAAAATTATTTAGAGACGGAATAAAAAATCCGTTGCTCATATTAGCAACGGAAAAAAAAATTTCGTCTCTAACTTAGCAACGGAAAAAAAAATCCGTTGCTAACTTAGCAACGGAAAAAAAATCCGTCTCTAAATTTAGCAACGGAAAAAAATCCGTTGCTAGATTCATCAACGGAAAAAAAATCCGTTGCTAATTTAGCAACGGAAAAAAAAATCCGTTTCTAATTTAGAGACGGATTTTCAATTCCGTTGCTAATTTAGCGACGGAATTTTTAATTCCGTTTCTAAATTAGAAACGGATTTTTAAATTCCGTCGCTAAATTAATTTAGAGACGGATTTTTTTATTCCGTCTCTAATTTAGAAACGGATAAAATTCCGTCGCTAGAATTCCGTTTCTATATGGACATTTTTTTGTAGTTAATTACTTAAGAAGGATACTCAAGAGAGCTACGTTTGGCCTGAGTCCTTAAGAAAGGATACGTAGGCAACCCTTTACGGGTGCGACCACTTTATTTTTTAAAAATCTCGCATCCCAGAATTAATTAAAAATTCAACAGAAGATCGACGGAACATCGGAGTCACAGAAAAAGTTCTGGCGCCAGCCGATGACCATCAGCGCCAGACGATGACGACCGTCGCCTGACGCCAGACTGCCGCAGCCGGCTCCAGTCTCGAAATCACGGCGCCAATATACAGTTAAAATTCTGGGAATATTTCGGTGTTTTTCGGAAAATGTTTGACTT
The DNA here is from genome assembly GCF_948465745.1 of Chenopodium album. Taxonomy (NCBI): domain Eukaryota; kingdom Viridiplantae; phylum Streptophyta; class Magnoliopsida; order Caryophyllales; family Amaranthaceae; genus Chenopodium; species Chenopodium album. Next base: position 13,209,949 of record NC_137842.1, on the reverse strand, counting down.
TCGTACTCGAAAAATTTTCTGGAAAATTAATTTTTTCGTTTTTCATTGCTTTAATAAAGTAAAATTTAAAGTAAATAATTTAATTAAAAGCTGGAATTTCATTAATAAAATAAATTACATTTTTGATGGAATTTAAATAAAGCTTAAATAAATTAACTTTAAATAAAAAAAATAAACTAAGTCTAATAATTGGAAATTAAGCAATGCTCCTAATCTTCTTTCACTTTCTTAGCCCTTTTCCAATTTTTATCTGCTTCTTCCTCCTCATCCATAACCCTAGCTAGTAGGCATCCTTTAGAGGACCTACATTCAATCTTGGAGTAGATAGTTTCCCTTTCAGCTAGGACTCCATGCTTCTTCTCTACCCAAGGTTTTTTTTCTATGGTGTCAGCTTCCCTTTTTCCCTTATCTTTTGCAGTACTTTTCTTCCTAGGCATTGTAGGTGTTTTGAACTCAATTCTTTCACCTAAGCGTTCCTTAACAAGAATCACTTTGTCACCTAGACGACTCTTCACATCAGTTCTGCTCTGATTTTTCTTCACATCCTTTGAAGGTTTCTTCAGAAGCCACTTTTTCACATCATTGGGCAAGGAAGGAGGAACCTTTTGGGTAATTACCTCCCATAAAGGTCTAGCGCTCCAATAAGCATCAAACTTGTCTACTTCCTGGGAGACAGGGAACTCGTAGGGAGGACGAAAATCTCCGAAAGGAATAGTTTGAAGTAGGCCGTATAGTCTTTTTACCCTGCATGGATAATAAAAAGTCATACGGGACAAGCTTGGAAGACGGCAGAATGGTTGCTTGTTGACACCAACTGTAATACCCCTCATGATTGCTTTAAAAGGATTTGATATACTACTCATATCAACAAGGTGCATCTTCCTTTTAGGGAGCTCATTTGCTAAGATACTCCAAAGTTAAGCGTGCTTGGCTGGGAGTAGTCTTGGGATGGGTGACCTCCTGGGAAGTTTTCTCGGGGTGCGCATGAGTACATCAACCATCTTTTCTATTTTCCACCAAGGGATGACCCACTTGATGGCAAAATTGCAGGATTCGAAGACCTTCTTCCATTCATGGCGCCCCATCTTAGAGAAGCGTTTCTTCCTCCTCACGAAGCAACTTGGAGTGTACTTCTCAATGTTGTCTGGAGGGCTAATTAACTCCAGTCTTTCCATTAACCACATCTGTAAAAAAAAAAAGTTGCAATGTAAATAAATTATTATTACTATACAAAAATATATTTTTGATTTCTGTAATTAAAAATATTATTTTTCTACCTGTAATAAAATTGGAGAGCCCCGAAAAGGTGCTTTTGGATTCCTCTTTAATTCATCAAGACTAATCATAGTCTCTCCAACTATTAAAGGCATTGGATTTCTCCCTGATTCAATTTGTTCTAATACGGTGGTTATAATTGATTGACCCTCATTATTTTTACCACTAGTAAGAAAAAATTGATTAAGCATACAAAATAAGAAAGCCCTTCTTCTATAAACATGAAAAGATTCGGAGTAAGGTTTATCAAAATAATGGCGAGCAAATTCTTTCAAATTAACTATGTTACCATCCACTATTTTTGATAGATCCCTGTCTTTTAAATTGAAGAAGCGTTCAAAATCCTTATAATAATATGTATCTATTCTAGGGATTACTACAAGATCTATTGCAGGGAAACCTAAAATAGCACCAAATTCTTCCGGCAAAGGGCTAATTTCATCATACCCTATTCTAAAGCAATGAGTATCTACATCCCAATATTCTAGAGCGGTATGAATAAAATCTAAGCCAAGATCTACCCCTTTGATACCATAAATACCCCCTAAGTGAAACACATATAATTCTTTTCTTTCTTTGGCACTAAGAGACCGACACCATTCATGGGTGTAATTGGTAAAAGTTTTGGTGACAAGAGACATGATATTATTTTTCTAAAAGCTAAGAAATATTTTATCTGCTGAAATTATGAAGAGAATCGGCTGGGCAGGGGGCAATTTATGCACAAAATCGGAGCAGTTTTAATCCGGGAAGAATTCGGAGTCAGCGCTCTTTAGCGCCAGACGCCAACTCTTGGCGCCAAACGCTAAGTGTAGCGCCTGGCACTACACCAAAGCGCGTGGCGCCAGCTGGCGCCAATTTGCCTCATCGTACGCGCTTTCTAAAAACCGCGTTTTTTAATTTAATTCGAGTCTGCTAACGACTTTACGGCTTCCTTATCTTTTTCTAAATATTTTTATTCTTCTTTTTTAATTAATATAACTATTATATTAATTATATTATTTTTTGGATTTTATTTAGACTAATTTCCACCTTTTATAAATCCAATATTTTATTTGACTTTTCCTTTTTTTTCATTTTTTCTTTTTGGGGGAGAAAGTCGGATACCCTCCATCAATAACAAAAATGACGGAATTTTTGCGCAAAATTATTTGTCAAATTTTCTTGCACACACAAACATGCACATAATAATAATAAACAAAAAAAAAAACATGATAAATGAAATAAACTCATAATAGTATATATATATATACAAATATGTCTAAAAGATGAGTATAACTAAAAGGCAAAGGTCGATACAAAGTCAAAATAAATAATAAAAAAGCACAGGAACAAACTAAGGCGTCGGGGGACGTAAACCCATCATCGCATAAAACTCCGCTGTACGAGGAGTAACCTATCCACCAGCTCCGAATCCAGCATCAGCTCCAGTCTCCGCGGGAGGAAGAAAGCTCAACGTAGGACCCGTCCACCCGAGATCAACCTGAGGCTAAGGTTGCGGAGGCTGCTGTGATGAAGAGCCAACCTCGTACATCCCACCACCTCTAGGAGCCGAGGTAGCCTCTCTCTGGCTTACCGGCGCAACATGTGCACCCTCAGAAGAACCCGAGCCCTCTACCGCCTCGGTACGAGCAGCCTTAGAACGACCACCCCTACCTCCCGAAGTAGTGCGACAACGTCTCGAGCTAGACCTCGCCGGATCCCTCCACACCTCAGGTCTCGTGCGGGTACGAGAAGGAATGGGATGACCCTGCAAAAGAAATTAAAATCAGAAACAGGCAAAATAGAAGCTGTAGACACCTAAAAATGTCTCCCCAAAACCAAACCCATTGATGAACGCCTTTCACCTCCATTATTGGTTGGGTTGAGTATTTAATATTTTGAGTGCTTAAATCCATGTTCTATCCAATATATTTCATGAACCAATCCAATTTCTAGCTCATTTCCCTAAAACATAACCTATTTTCCATTTTTCATGTCCATATCGCAAAACCGAGAGAAAATGATTTTATGGCTATAAAATTTTGATCCAATTATTTTTTTATTGGATAGGAATTTAAATAATATTTCCAACTATATATCATAAGCCCAATTCCGAGCTATAACGAAAAAGATATGAGCAAAACACTAAACTCGGCCTAAAACCGACACCCTTCCACTAAAACAGCCATATCGTAAAATCTACAAATTATTTTGATTTTATTCCAATTGGTTTGGAAAGTAGACTTGATAAGATTTCCAATGATATATTATATGCCTTATTCCGAGGTACGGATCAAAAGTTATGATTATTTTAAAAACGGGTAAAAAACTGAAATTACCGCGCAACGGCTAAAATGCCGCGACGCGGCAAAAGCTGACGTGTCATGGGGCTTATTCCCGTGACACGGTGCCCATTTTTGTAATTCTTCACAATTTTCTGCCGTGTCACGGTGCAATTTCCCGTGTCACGGTGCCTATTCCGTGACACGGGGATATTCCGTGTAATTTCCGCGTACTTTTTACACCGTGGCACGGCATACTGCACTGTGCCACGGTAGACAATGTCGTGTCACAGAATTTCTTCCCGTGTCACAGTGCACATCCCGTGACACGGGATTTCTCCGTGTTTTCTCCGCGTAATCCCTAGACGCGTTTTCACTTCCCGTAACCTAATTATTTCCCGCGTCACTCAGTTTTTCCTCGTGTCACAGGATCTTCCCCCGTCTGACGGTGCCTGTCACCGTGTCACGGTGCTCTTTGCCGTGACACGGTATTATTTTGTAGGGTTTTTATATTTTTAGGGTTCAGCGTGTTCCCTCTGCTCATTTTCCCTATAAATAGGACCCCCCTTTCTGCAGTTCGGGGCACCAATAATCATTTTCTCTCACCTTACACCAAAAATCATTCTCTTCTCCCTCTTTAACCTAATAATTCCCCTAAGCTCTCCAAGGAGTCTATACTTAACCCGAGGTTCCGTCCTTAAACCAAGGCGTGAAAGGTACAAATAACTGAGGGTTTGGACCAAATTAACTCTACTTTTTATTTAATTTAATTTCCATTTGATTTATATTTTTATTGAAGTTACTAACAATTTATTCATGATGTAGCAATTTAAAGGAACGCGCGGAATGCAAGTAATTAATTAAATTAATTACTCTTATTTTATTTTATATTGCTAGTATCATGATTAGGTTATTTTATATTTGATTTGACTTACAATTTATTGTTGAATTGCTTCCAATATTAATGTTTATTCTATTATTATTTATTGATCACTATATTGCATGTTTAAAGGGAATATGTAAATGAAAATCACGCCTAATAAGATAATTTGGATAACCGGTTTAGTATCCTTTTTAATCTTGTTATTAATTCAAGTGATCACAAATATTTTAGAATTATGTGTTGCAGTAATATTCAACCAATTTAGCTTAATAATAGTTAGAGCAAATTGAATATTTTGTTATATGCCTTTGAGATCGCATGAATCACTTTTCACTATAAGAATCGAGTAGAGGCCAATACAGGCGAATGTGACTTCCTGACTCACTTTGTACCATCATCCCCCATCCTCCTTTCGTGGTTCCGAACCATATGGAGTTAGTAATCTCATGGATTATGAATGGGGTGTAACCTTCACGGGTCAATCGTTGTTGCCTATCGTTGTCCCTTGTCGTGGTTGCCTTTTTTTTATGATCCGTGAACGGTTTACAAGTTCCTTAAAAACTTGTTGGCGACTCCCTACTTTCCTTGTCCCTAATCGTAATGTCAATTCCCACTTCCTAAGAGTGCCAAGCATATTCACCACATGCTTTAACGTAGGCGCACTTTGAGCGACGCCTACAGAAGCGGTAATGCAAAAACACATGAAGGGAAGACTACCTCCTGAATGGCGTTGTCCCGACGACAGGTAGCCACGTTCCTCATCCGGACAAGCTGGCTCTGGAAGGCATCTATGCATCGTTTCATCGCCGAAACCACCTCGCGTGAGAACTGTCAAAGAAATAAGTCAGTAAACATGCATAACATATATGGACAAAAGTTGCAAATAAACAAGCTTACCCGAGTCTGGTGGCGAGGAATCGACCGCTCCACAAAGCGCTTGTCCTCAGGAGCCGAAGGAATCATCTCCTCAATCGGCCCATATGTCCCCTGATAATGGATAGACATACGAGGTGGCACGAACTCAGCAGCATCGTCCTAACAAGGCAAAACAAAATCAGTAAAGCATTACTTGGGGGCTACTTAACGAAAGGTAAAAGCTGGAAATCGTACCGCCACATCCTCAGCCGGTACAGGAACTGTAGCTAACAACGGCAGTAGCTCCTCCCCATAGCATCGCCCAAGGATCATGTAAGATCGCCAAGGGGTACCAACTCCCTCTAACATGCTCACCAACCTCGTGGCGTTAAACATGTGACGTGGTGGAAGAGCAGGAACGACAAAGGTATCTGAGGAATGCTGAATAGCAACCCTCTCTCCAAGGTATGCAATCGCTCCATAGGTCCCCAAGAAATAGCGACGCTCAGCGGAATACTGCGCGGCTAACCGAGGGACTGCCAGGTCGACCCACGGTCGGTACAGCACCTCAGGCTCCCGCAAAGAACGTCAATCAGGCAAGAATCTATCTAAAGCATCTCAAAATGACGAATAAGAAAAGAATCATACCAAGGTGATCCAATCTCGGACATATGCAGTGGACATCCCCACCCGGCGGCTGCCCCGGGAAGTGCTAACTGGAAGCCTGCGCGGCGACGGTCTCGCCGGCGCAGCTGAGGGGAAGTACTCGTAGAACCAGATCTACAAGAAGCTAAAATTATCAGCAAGTGCTAACTAAAATATAGAGCTAAACTTTATAGGGAATAAGGTTTACCTCTATGACCCTCTAAAAGCTGGACAAAGCAACATTCGACCCAAAGGACCGATGTCGGCACGAGTCCCTCAGCGCTCGAATGAAATCAGCATAGGCCAAGCTGGCCCAGTAATAAGTCCTGATCCGGTGTAGATCACGGACGGCAAGAAGGTAGTAAAGCAGCGCCTTACTACCCTTGTCAGGGGAGAACGTCCTTGATAGCAAAATAAGTGCAAAGATGCGCACCCGCTACTCTCGGTTAGTCGCACCATCATCAAAAGCCGCTGCTAGAGTTGAGCGGCGAATCCCCCTAGCGCTAAACTGAGTCGACTCTACCTCAGCTCGAGCCCGAATAGCAATCGGACCCAACAGCTCCTCGACCTCAGGGGAAAAGACGTCGATCCCGTTGTCGAACGGCAGTGGCATAGAGCTAAACTCCAGTCCTGTGATAAGACTGAAGTCGATAGGAGTGACCATCATCTCACCCTAGGGAAAATGGAAAGTGTTGGTGATGTCCCAAAAGAACTCCACCAGAGCACGAACTACATGGTGACCCCCGCTGGAGGCAACCATTGCCTCAGAGGTCTCGAACAGCGCAGTAAGACCGCAAGACTCCCATAGAAGTCTCGTCTGATCATCTCTGGCGATGTACATCTTGTATAGATCGCCCAAGCCGTCACAACCAGAACCATGACAGCGCGTCCTCCCAACAGTGATGCCCCGTCTCACCCTCTCAAAAATGTGATGGACGGGAGAAAAGTACAAGGTCCGCTCATCCCACTCGGGGAGTCGGCCAAGCGAAGTGGACGGCTCGGCATCGTCCTCTACGGGCTCATGCTCCCGTCGAACGTCTCGGGACCGTGAACCAGAACCTCGCTGTCTAGCCATGCTACATTGTGCAGAATTATCATAAATTAAGGTTCTATAGTATCTAAGGTTCGCCTAGCCGCATGATACTATGTTCGCAAAAAATAGAGTACGTAGTACTAAAAGAGAGCACAAATTTAAAGTGAGCATAACGGCATTTTTCAAGCAATTAAAACTATAGTAATTATTGTAACAAATTGGACAACAATTGCTAGCAAAAACATCAAGAACAAGCCACATTGTATTCCCGACCTTAAGAGGTTCAACAATGGTAATTCGTTCATTTCTTCACCAAATTGAGTCAAACAAGTCTCAAATTACTCCCAAGGCAATATATAAACATAATCAAGCAATTTCATGGCATAAAATTTGACAAACAAAGAGAATTAAGCATTCTAAGTTTCAAATTTTCATGAAATTCGGGAATAAACACATGCAAAATTCATTAAAACCAGTGTGAGTTTGAAGAAAACTTACATAGATCGGGAAAATGGATGGAATAAGCTTTTATTTGCAACAAATTTGAGCGAATTTGGTTGAGAAATGAGCAAGAACGAAGCAAATGAATTTCTGGAAACTTTCGAACAAAAAAAGCAACGAGCAACAGCGGAAATGAAGAAGAGAAGGGTATTTAAGGAAAACCCGACTCTAGCGCCAAGCGTCAGACCTTGGCGCCAGTCGATTGGCTTGGCGCTTGGCGCTAGCTCTAGCGTCTGGCGCTACGGCCAGATTATTGGCGCTGATGTCATTTTAGCGGCGCCGGAATGTCTAGACACTCAGTATGGTTTTTCTAACCTTATGCAATATGTTTTGGGTTCCTTGGTACGCCAGTTAGCCACTCTAAGCAATTTGACACGATTTTTAGTAGTCAGCTTGATTACACAAAGTGATCGACCTGATGAAAGATCATCTCACTTAGCTTTAAGCGCCTAAGCATTGGCTCATCGCAAAAGGCACCGACATACTGGTTCATTCATTTGCAAAAGGCACCGACATATTGGTTCATAATTTAGCAAGGGGCACCGACATACAGGTTCAAAGCAATGAAAGCGCCGACGTACAGGCATAGCGGAAGCAAAGTTCAAGCGAACTTTTAAAGATCGACAAGCGGAGATCTTCGGTAATTTCCTTTGGAAAATTATCGCAACAAATGAGGATAGCTTCAAGCGAGGATATCTTCGGCAGCGTTCCCTAGATTGTGGAGAGTTGTCACAAACCACTGAAGGTGATTTCAAGCGAAGTTGTCTTCGATCATGTTCCCTTAGACGTGGAAGATGGTCACAAAGCGGAAGAGGATTGTTTCAAGCGAAACAATCTTCGATATTGGAGACAGTTACAAGTGTAACGGTTTTCAAGCGGGATGACATTCTCTTGGCAGGAGGTCATCAAAAAAGAAAAAGCAGCAAATTGGTTACTTTCAGAGACGTGTGCTCGACGATGCAAGATACGTGTTTCTTAACTCGTTTATCTGTTTTAACTAACGCTAGTTTGCAGGTATCGGTGTTACAAGAGTGATTTAGGATCGCAGAACGTTCTGAATCATTCTCCGTCCTTATCGATACTTTGACCTTGTTTTCAAAACTTGCGTTTCTCCAAACTTAGTCAAAGTGGGGGCTTCTGTAGACACCCATTTGTGTCTCCCCAAAACCAAACCCGGTGATGAGTACCTTTCACGTCGAATCATAATCGAATGAAGTGAAAGTGTGGAAGGTTTAGTGTTGCGGAAAGTTTTAATTTCTTTTCTCTTCTCTCTGTTTTTGAAAACCTATTTTAAGAAAACAGCCAATCTAGTTAGGTTGGTCTATGATATGGGTCCAATAATAGTGTAGTTGGATAGGGTTTGAAAAGACCTTTCCAACGATATATTATAAGCCCAATTCCGATGAATATTGAGGAAGTTATGGCCAAATTACTAAACTGGGCCTGGTTTGAGCCTTATATGCGGCCCAATGATCTAGAGGAGGGCCTAATATGGATTTATCATTCCTAATGCAATTAGTAATGGTTTTAGTCTTCTATATTCTTCTAGAAGGTTCTTTTCATTCCTAATTTAATTAGCATTGATACGATTTTGAGGAAAATACGATTTTATCCTCCTGTACGGCAATTTCTATCTGATTTTAAGAAAACGCGTCAATTTCTTAGTCAGCGCCAAACGCCAGCAGTAGCGCCTGACGCTACGCTTGGCGCTTGGCGCCTGGCGCTAGCGTTAGCGCCTGGTGCTAAACCTGGTTTTTCGCGTTAGAACTCTGTTTTTTATGTTTTATCTTTTTGGCTGATTTTTTCTATAAATAGCTTCCTAAAAACTCCGTTTTCATTCACCAACTCTCATCAAGATTTTCTTGATTACTCTCTCTCTCTCTTTTCTAAACTAGTCTTCTCTCAAATATAAAAATTCCGCATTCATTAGATTTAGATACACCTAGCCATATTCGAAATTGCCTTCGCCCTAGACGTGAAAGGTTTTAATTTCTGAGGGTTTGGTCCCAAATCTCTCTTTCAATTATTTAATTTAATTGTTTGTTTTATTATTTTCCTTGAAGTTACTAACGTGTGTATTTTGTTATTAGAAAGAGGTACGAGGCATCCAAGTAAGTACTTTAATGGTTTTTATTGATATGATGTAGAAATCATGCTTAGGTTGTTATTATGATATTCCTAGTATCATGTCTAGGGTAACTATAATGTTAAGTATGATTGTTATGATGCCTTTTATGTTCTTCCTAATATTTATGATTGTTAGTATCATGTTATGGTTAAATATATGATTTTTATTGCTTAGTGACATGCTAGGGTTTGTTATTAATCATGTTAGTATCATGCCTAGGATCTTACTATTATTATGCTTTAACATTATCATGATTATTTTAATTGTGATTATTATTTTAATTATGATTATTATGATTTATTGTTATAATATGCTTGATATTTATTATTATTGCTTGATCACGCCTTTTTATGCATGTTTAAAGGGAATTTGTACTTGTAATCACGCTTAATAAGATAATTAATAATCTTGTTTAGGGTTAATTTGATTATAATTCAAGTGTTCGTCAATAATAGTTTATTTATGCATTAATATTCAACCAACATAGATAAATAGGTTTAGGGTTAATCCTATTGATTGCATGTTAGTTATAAAGCGCACATGAATATGATCAGAATAAAGTAGAGGCCTATTATTAGGGCAGGTTCAATCTCTTTTAGGTTCGATTTGTACCTTCATCCCCGAACTACCAGTCATGGTTCAAGACCTATTGGAGTTGACAATCTCCTGGATCGTTAAGGGGTGTAACCTTCACCTCGTGAACGGTTTACAAGTTCCTAAAAAAACTTGTTGGCGACTCTTTTGCTCTATCTTCTTTACCTTTGTACGCCACCGTACTTTAGTGAATGACCACAGTGGGGTTCAAGCTGGGGATTAACGCTTGAAATATTCCCTACAACTGGACGATATTTTGATTTTACAATCATATCATCCATGTAGATCTCAACTTCTTTGTGCATCATGTCATGTAGTAAGGCTGTCGCTGCTCTTTGATAAGTGGCACCCGCGTTTTTCAACCCGAATGGCATTATCGTGTGACAGTAAGTGTCCCATGGCGTTATGAATGTTGTCTTTTCCATATCTTCCTCGGTCAGGAGAATATGGTTGTACCCCGCATATCCATCCATAAATGAGAGAAGCGCATGATTTGCTGTGTTATCTACCAAAATATCGATGTGTGGCAAAGGGAAGTCGTCCTTAGGACTTGCCTTATTTAAATCTCTATAGTCTACATACACTCTTACCCTTCCGTCTTTCTTTGGAACTGGCACCACATTTGTAACCCATTTAGGGTAAATACCCTGATAAAACCTGCAGTAATTTGTTTTTGAACTTCTTCTTTTATTTTTAAGAGCTACGTCTGGTTTCATTTAACGTAACTTTTGTTTTACAGGTTTCATTCCTGGAATTAGTGGTATTGTATTTTGAGCTATTTCTCTATTTATTTCTGGCATATCTTCATATGACCAGGAAAATACATTGATAAATTCTTTTAGTAGATTAATTAAACCGGTTATTTCTTTTTCAGTAAGAGTTAGTCCGATTTTAACTACATTTTTAATGTTTGGATCTTATGAGATATCCATTGTTTTAGTGTCTTCTATTATTAGTGTTTATTCTCAAGTGTTTCCATCTCTTTAATTATTTCTTTGTCACTCTCATTGTTAGTTAAGCAATGTTCGTCATCTTGGGTTATGGAATGACACGAGGAGAAAGGAAAAGAAGACATATTATTGAATTCGGAAACCATTACATCAAATAAAGAAATGTCCGTTGGGACTTGACTACTAGCTATCCTAGGAGTGGATAATAAAGTAGAAGAACTAGGGAGAGGTACCATAGCTAAATATTTTAAAGACTGGATAGGAGAAGACTCATGTTTCGGGGTATTTTGGAATCCCTCGGGATACTGGTCGCGTACTAGCTAACAGTGAGACTCGGACACCTACAAAAGACACGAAAGCTCCGCTGACCGGAGTTCCACCTCCAACGATCAAGTTAGTGACCGGAAAACAAAGTAAACTTGAGAGAGAAAGTAGAGAGAAGTTGGAGCTATTTAGTGCTCTATTGAATGTTATGTCACAATCCACCCCTCCCATCATTAATGATTGGGGTATTTATAGGGGTGGGAATTTGTGCCCTTTAGGGTAAGTGACCTAGGAATGCGTGCTCTTATTGGTTGCGCAATTAGAGTAGGACACGTGCCCCCCTAGGGCGCTGTTTTTGCGGTTTTCAGTTGGGCCTCCTGATGTAAGGAGGCCTTACTCTCTTTTCAATTTTAGGTGCTCTTATGCTTCTTGGTACGTGGCATCTTCCTATGGTGATACGTGTCACCCTCTCAATGAGCCACGTGTCATCACAAGATTGGTCCACGTACTTAGGGTATTTTTTTAACCCAAACAACTAAGATTCAGACTCTGACTCGTACGACTCTTTGAACATAGGTCCTTGTCCTGTTGTTATCGAGATATTCCGTCCGCTTGGTGTAGTCACTTTCACGATCTTTCTCCATCCTTGGACTAAACCCTCTGCTGGGGTGATAAGCTTTGAGGGGTCAAAGCTCTCACTTTGTAGTGCTTTCTGAATGAGCGCGAAGTTGTATTCAACATATTTCTGCTCATTCGTCTCGTGCCCAAAACGAAGTCCCATGACATTAAAGTTGAAGCACGGAGGTGCTTTCTCCTTATGGATAGGAGTTGGGATGTCATCTAAGAAATGGCAATCCAGGAAGATTATTTTGAACCCAGGTTGTCTTATTCCATCTTTGACAAAGGGCTCGCGAAATTCATAGCATGGATAATCTTCACCATCTCTTATAAATTGTCCATTTAGGGTAAGGGGATATTGATCCATTGGGATTGTTTTCTTTTGGGTACGAGCATTTCTCCGCGCATTGGCCTTTTACCGGGCTTGCTTATAGTCTTTCGGAGTAATTTCAAAACCAAGTCCAAAAGTATCTAATTTAGGAAGGCCAGGCAATTTCGTTTGTATTGCTACTCCTTTGTTCTTTCCTAGAGTCATTTCAGGAAAGTATCATTGTTTTCAGAGTATACCATTAACTATCATATTTGAATGGAGGTTGTAGCAAAGAGGGGTCCTTTCATCTTCCTCGATTAAGGAGACCTCTTCTACGTTAAAGCCCCATAGCTCTTCATCGTTGTCATCGTGCTCCACATTTATGAGAGGCTTATCAATTGCCTTGATTCTTAGTTGGGAGGCATCGATTGTAACAGGAATAAGTGGGTATATTGTGGAAAGTGGGGTTTCTTCCACATCTTTGAGGTAGACATCCTCATCATCACTTTCCCAGACTCCATTGATGCTAACATCCCTTTCTGGTGGGATTTCGACCAACTTTTTACCGTCAATCAACCCTTGGATTAGCTCTTTTAATTTGAAACAGTGTTCTATGGCATGTCCTCCTGCTTGATGTTATGGACAATAGAACCTATCTATCCTTTTCAAAGCTTCAAATGGTATTGGATCGAGAGGTTTGATCTTCCCACTCTCGAAGAGCATTTTGAACATGTTTGCGTAAGAAGTCCCAATTGGAGTGCAAGGCTTATCGCTCCTTTTGGGTGCTTCGACTATTTAGAGAGAAAATGACTTCCTCTTAGTAGTCTCTGTAGGGTGTCGCCTCTTTAATGTCACATTTATTTTGAGTCATCTTTACGTGATCGAGGGCCTCGCGACATATGACAATTGCTTCCTTCACCAGCTGTGTGAGGACCCTTACTTCTTTTTTTTTAGCAAGTTGTCGACCTGTAGAAAGATCACTCATGGCATCGAAGAAGGTTTCCTCCTCTTCTCTAATAGCATGGGCTTCTTTGACTGGTTTAATGAGGGATGATGGGTCAATATCACTTTCCTCATTAGAAATAGCCAGAGAATCTGAAAGTGGGGCGCTATTGATGCTTGGCTTTGATGAGTGACATTTATGTCACTCTTAGGAAGTATTTTTAGAGTCATTTTCGTGTTTATTATATCTTATTTTCCCTTTTATTCTCTTATTTTCCTTTTAAAAAATTTTCTAGTTTATTTCTTAGTTTTAGTATGTTTTAATTTAATTTCTTTATTTAATTAGTTTCTAGTTTATTTTCATATTTTATTTGCTTTCGATTTATTTTATTTCGTTCCTTTCTTTGTTACTTTCATAGTTTTTATTAGTTTTAAGTTTATTTTGTTATTTAATTTTATTTTATTTTATTTACTTGTATAATTTTACTTAATTTTTATTAGTTTAGTGTTATTTCTTTTATTTTCTATTTTATTTATTTTATTTTTTTCTTTGACCCAATTCTATTCTCGGTTTTGTGTGTAAGTGTTTGGGTTTCATGTCAAGTGAGTTCGGAGTTCGGGGACGAGTAAAAGTGTGTGCAATTCTTTGCTAAGCTGCTAACTGTTGCCCACCTTAACCTTCACCCCACCATCACCTGTTCTCCACTACACCAGCAAAACCAATCAGCCACCTTTCCCCTGCTCTCTTCACCACGCCAATTTACAGCCACCACTTTTAGCCACCCAAAATAGCAGCCCTTCACCACATCTAACCTGCAATTCCTACCCTCACGCACCACCGCACCAACTTACAGCCATCCCGCAATTCTCCCTCACACCAATCAACCACCTCCAGCCACTCCAATCGGTGCGGCAACGCCACCAAAACCAAAGCAGCCCCTCCCCAACACCCCGTAGTTCGGCCACACCAACCCATGGTTCGACCGAACCATTTCACGAGCCTCGCACATGATATTTAATGAGATCAAACGGTTGAGATTGCAGATGAAAGATGATGTTTGATGATTACCCTTGAGGATTGTTGTTGACGGTTGATAAACGGTGGTGATGTGATGGTGAGGCGCTTCAATGGAGTTCAAAGGAGCCAAAATCGAATAGAAGAAGAAAGCTAGGGGTCTGATTGTTTTTGGGGGGATTTGTTTTTGGTTTTAATTTTCCTTTTTCTTTTATTTTTATTTCTTTCTTTTCTTTTCCCTTTTCTTGTTTCTTTCTTTTATTTTTATATTTAGTTTCTTATTTTGTTTTTCCTTTTTACTTTCTTTTCTTTTCTTTTATTTACTTAGTATTTTATTAGCTTGGTATATATACCCATTTTTGGGGGTAATTAGTAAAACAGGAAAAAACAATTACCAATTATACAACTCTATAATTAGTTTTAGGAGAGCTTCTCTCTCTAGGTTTAGGTGAGGATTAGAGTAGTTTAGAGAGAGAAAGTAAGGGTTTCACCATTGTTGAGCTTGGATATTGAAGAGGAAGATTGATCATCTTGCTTGTAGATTTTCACATTCAATCAATGAGAATCTCTAACTCTCTCTCCTCTATTTTTATTTGCTTTATTTTAATTATTATTTTAGTTGTTGTTATTGCTTGTTAATCATGTTTATTCTTGATTATTTGTTAATTAATCTTGTTATTAGCATGATTAGTGAGTAATTTCCCCATTAAGGGGATGGTTGTGGTGTAGTTGGATCTTGAGCATGTTCTAGGGTTTAGAATTGATTTATTTGTGATTAAAGTCTTTATATGCTTGATATTCTTTGATCTTCTTGCAAGTGCACATTGTTGGTTGATTAAAGGTGAATCTTTGCTAACAAGGAACGGAAGTTGACTTAGTTAAGGTTCATTACTATCGATTGTTATTTAATAGTACCTCCTAGTATATGGTTCTAATGTGGAAACATAAAGGCTATGTTAGGAGAAGCCAATTGACCCCGGAAGGCGGCTAGATTGGATCCTTTATTTCGATATTCGAGCATGTTTAGTTCATAATTAATTCAATTTCTATGCCTTTGTTTACGTTCAAGTGAATGCTTTACCTAAACCATTTCTCTTAATGTTTTATTTCTTGTTTTAGCATCTTTAGACTTTAGTTTATTTATCTCTTATTCCGGACTAGCTTAATTGTCGAAAACATTTGGTGTTGTTTATTCGTTCTCTGTTGTTTGACCCCTATGCTTGCCTTATACTCGCATTAGGTTTGTTTAGGTTGTATAAATTGTATTTGATCTAGGGATAGACAATTGACGACGCGTTTATTCCCCTTGTCAAATTGGCATTGTTGTCGGGGAACGACTTCCATTACCGTTGTGTTATCTTATTGAGACTAGTCCATTGTTTATAATTTTCATTCTATTTGTTGGTTTTTATTCATGTTGCTTTATTTGAAAAAAAAATGGCTTATATTTCTATTCCTCGATTTGATAATGAACCGTTTTGGGTGTATTTCAATAGACTTGAGGATTTCCTAGATGGTGTTAAAGGTTTTACCAAGGGTGATTATTGTGAAATCATTAATTTGGGATTAAATGAGCATTTTAGAGGAGTAGTTGACAATATGTTAAATGGTAGATTTCAAGACATGTCTTCGGATGAAGCTTGGGATTTCTATTCATGGTTAGCTAGGGATGATTATGATTAGGAGAGGGCCAATCATGAGACTTATGCTCGGGATTCTCATGCTTTTAATGTTGATGCTAATTGTCATGATTTGTCTAAAATGAATTCCCATGATGTCCTTGATGCTCCCCATAGTGACCATGTAATGCATGATTTCAACTCCCCTCCCTCTATAGCCCAATGTAATGAGGTACATTCTAATGATGATGAAGTGCATGTTCTTTCTCATATTCCATCCGATTTTTGCATGAATTCTAAAGGTGTTCCCCATAGTCCCCTAGATGATTCCAATGAGCAAGCTTTTGAGTCGTCTATCCATGATGATTTGGACTCAATTGAGATTATGGCACAAATATTTCTTGAGTTTCAAACGGTAGCCCATAACCTTATGAGTGAGTTCATTGATAAGGCTTCATTATAAAGAGATGAGTTTGAGAGAAATTTGCCCCCATTCACTCTTGATTTTGAGATGGTAGGCCTTGAGAAATTTAAGGGAGATGTTGTTCAAGGTTGTGAAGAGGAAGTTGAGGTTGAATCATTTGGAGTTTTCGAGCTTGAGGGAGGTGTTGATCGTGAGGGTTCTTCATTTGATGATTCCATGATTGATTTGTTAGAGTTTATAGGTACTACGCAGCGGAAATAACATGAATCATATTCAATAAAGTACCTAATCCCAAGAATCACATGCATAACACACAAGACACATAATCATACCTTTGAAGCGTGAATTCCACGAAGTTATTCGACAGACAAATCAGGGAGAGAATAGAGCCCCAAGTGTTGCTCCTCTACTTAGTCCACGAGATTCGAACGAGCCGTCCACCAATACTAGATTGGTCGAGTGATTGAGGAAAACCGCGATCACCACCTTTACGGACAACCGACCACCGCACGAACCACCACCACCGCGACACACCACCGGCGCCTAGGAGGAGGAGAGAGCCGTGTGAGAGAGAGGACTTTGAGAGGGTTGTGTTTCGTGTTTGCTAATTAGGGTTTGATCACAAGATCAGTAAACTACTTACTTGCAAACCTAGGCACCTAGTCTATTTATAATCTCATTATAATTAGACTAGTGCACGAAGCCCAAAACTCCCTTGTCCACTCCATATGGCCGGCCACCTAGAGTGATGAGGCCCGTGATGGGCCTCGTCCTCTAATGCTCGATCTAGCCCCTTTGTGTGACCTTATAGGATCCGTCCAATTAGGCTTTGGCTATTTTACTAGTCCAAAGATCGTTAGTACCTCTAGCTATGGAAAAACGACGACCCAAATGTACGAACTTAATTATCTCCATAATTTGATCCATTTATATATCTAGTAATTGCACACGACGAAGACATAACTCCTTCAATCTCCCACTTGTCTGAGACAAGGGTGCAATATTCAAATTCCTTAAGTCAATATATGTGTCGATTTGATAATATGAGTGCATCACATGTCGAGATCATATTAATCTACAAATCGTTTCTTGAAATCTGAGTTAGAATTACAAAACCAAATGATTACTGAATAATGCATTTAAACGCGGCCACGTATTTTCTGAATTCTCCCTCTTCAAGCGGCCATGACACATTTCCTAATTTAATAGGTAGACTCTATCCAATCTTGTGGTAACAATCCTCCCACTCAACTTCTGAAATGACCGGAAAACACCCTTTATAATCTCCAGTTACGGGCAGACGTTTGAGTGTACCACAGCCATAACATCCATTGAATGAAATCATGTTCCACTCATGTCAAAGGAATCCACTAATATATACGGAAGCTCTATACTTGAACTTCAAAGTAGGTCAATAGTTCGATCATGCATCATTCATGCATATCCAAGTGATTGACCGAGCATCACCATGCCCCTATAGCCCATGAAACTGCGCTATCCAATCAATCTTACATGCTAGTCCATTTATTGAAACCATTTATGCCCACTTTAATGATTTCGAACTAGGAACTTAAATAATATATGAATTTTGTTCACCTGTGGGGTTTCATTCAAAAGGTCATCAACCTAGTGAGCCCATCAATTCATAATTATTTTGGACATTTTATTTAATTTCCAAAACCATAATTAAATAAGAGAAATAATAATTTCTGTTTTAAACACAATTCTGCAAATTGATGCATTTCTCATGTAATATGTTTTCTCAAAACATATACAACTTAAATTACATAACTTGCTACAATCCTAAGACTTTAATATGACTCTCATATCTTAGTCCATGGAAGGGGTTTAGTGATTTCTCACTCATAATAAAATTTTGTAGAACGTGACCTCTCGCTGGTCAATGATCTCATAACTGAGGCGATATCTCATATCCATTTGTTTGGATTTGTGATGTGACCCTGGCTCCTTTGTTCTTGGGCAAAGGTGACTCTTTAGTCATATGACATTTTAATCCGAACTTCCTCTAAAACTATCCGACTATAGCTTAATACACATATTCTTACATTGAGCATGCAATAGTGCTCTGCTTTGAACTCTTTAAGCTCACTGTACTTCTCCATACTAACAAAATATGCATCTAGATCAACTTCTAGAATCATCTTTCCTGTTTGGAAAAACTTGCATCCATAAAACCTTTTGACAACTTGTTTACCTCTAACACCATAAACTAGAAAAATTCCTTTAGTGCTTCTCAAGTACTCAAGGATTTGTTCTTGGTAACTTTCCGTATGCTTATTCTGTATTTGCTTGAAACTTGATACACATGCACAAGTCATATGTAACAACTTACTTTGTACACTACCTTTTCAACTCAACTCTACTAGCTTTTAAGGCACTGAGTCTTACTGAGTTTATTACCATGAAACATGGGAAGACATCCTCTCTTAGAGTCTCGCTTCATGAACTTGTCAAGATCCTTATCAATATAAGTCTCTTGATTCATTCTAATCATTCTTCAAGATTCACTTCAAGGATCTTAATTCCCAATATGTACTCAACATCTTCTAAGTCTCCCATATAGAAACAATCTTTCTAACCATTGCTTGACTCATTCAAGCATTGATATATCATTTCATATGAACTGTATGTCAACTACACACTAGACTAAGAAGACCAATTGCTCCCACTAAACTTCTTGTTTCTACAAGATTCCTTTTCATTCTTCCAAGGTAATCAAACTGTTTGATTTCCTAATGAATGTTCCAACTCCCTGATGCTTACTTCAATCCATAAACGAATTTATGAAGTTTGCAAAACTCTCTAGAATTTCTGGATTTCAAAACTCTAAGGTTGTATCATATACATTTCCATCCATCAAGAACATTTCATGAAGGTGATTTTGATTTCCATAACTAGAAATAATTCGAATAGGCTTACATGACTAATAGGTTTGACCCTATTTGTAAGACTATCATGGACTAGCACATCTTTACAGACATGGAGTCCATTCTGGATTTCTTGGCTTTAAGCCACTTCCTGAGTTGGCACTTGTCCAAAGCTTGCTTGTAGGTATGGATTCCAACCATTCCAATAGGAAAATTTTAGAATCCACCTTTTAATAGAATTCCAACAAACTGTTTGTTTCGATCCTAAGTAACCTACGATAGGTATGAGCGATAATAGAATTATTCTCTTCAACTCTTTGAAGCCTTTCATTCTAGTAGGACTATAGAAGTCTCGCTACTTGAATTAGCTTGCTTCGACACATGTTTTATCAAATTAGCTGATTTTATGCGCCTTCGTCTCTGATGTAGTGTTATCCACATCCTTTTGTTGCTCGTCTTGAATTTCATCGAGATCTAACTTTACTCCCACTTGGCTTTGTAGGAAGACATTTATTTCTATAAAGACACTATCGCGAGCAACAAACATTTTGTTTCTACGCGATTGTAGGAATAACACCTTTGATTTAGGATTTATTATGTCATCTTTGTAAACATTTTACATAGATTTCATACTCCCTCAATCCTGTTTAGAAAAGATAACTTTGGAACATTTCCAATCCATAACATTTATGACATCTTTTTCTACTGCTTTGGTTAAGTTTCTGTTTAGTATATTCGCAATTGTTGTTGTTCTAATGCATATCCTCAAAATGATATTTGTAAATCATTAAATCTTGGATCGAACCATGGCAAGCAAAGTTTGATTCCTGCTTTATACATACATTTTAATTGTAATGTTCCTGGATTGTGAACTAATTCAACAATTCCTTTAGATGATCATTTGTTTTGAGTTAAATATTTATCACAACAATCATATTGTAGTGCTAAATTGTTTATCTCAAATTGATGTTACATTTCATTTTGGAATTTTGAACATTTCAATGATTCCAGCTTTTATTTCATTAAGTAACTATCGACATATTTACTTAAATCGTTAATAAGAGCAATGAAATAGTTAAATCTCTTGCTAATTTTGAATTTATGGTACACTCACATCATATGTTTGTGTTCCAAAAGGTCATTTTAGCTCTTTTACCCTTTCAACTAAAAGGTAACTTGGTCATTTTACCTTATCAAGCATGACTTCTAATTCTTAAGTGATTCATAATCATATAAGAGTAAGAGTCGATCCATAACTTTGGATGTGCAAATGGTTTATGTGACCTAACCTTACTTTATTTATAAGTAAGTTTACTTTGAATCATCTAATTTTACTTTTGTGATCTACTTACATCAATGTCATAAAACAAAATTAACTCATATCTAGCAAAATGAAAACAATTTATTACCTTGGTCATGGATCAACATTTGTCCAAGCCAAGTAAACCAAATCAGTATTCAAAACAAGAAAACCGAAATATTGTCTCATCAAAACTGGAAATTGTTCTAAAATCATGATAAACTAATAAAAATTTAAAACTATGAAGCTATCTCTGGCCACTCAAATACTTCTAGTGCACCTTCAAGCTCCATTTCCAAGCTAGCTTCACTTATTTGCAGTTCCTGCGCAACATCACTATGTTAAGCACTGCAACTTGGTATCATATACCTAAGTGAAAGTTAAAATGTTTATAACAATAGTGTTAGGTAACTCTTACCTGCCACTTCATCCTAGTGAGGACATCCATGTTCAAGCACTGGCTTATTCTCCTTTCTGATAATCCTCTGCATGATTCTTGAGTAAATCAACTAGTTTGACTCCAGAATCTTCATCATCTTGACAAAGTTTCTCGAGGTCAAATCCATCATGTAGAGAATGCAGAATTATATCATGAACTTGATGATCTTCATATGGTCTCCCTAACATACTCATGCGGTCAAATAGTTCAACCATCGTATCCATATGAATCTGTACTGACTGGCCTGGCAAGAGTTTTCTTGAAATTATCTCGCCATTGAGCTTGTAGGTTTCAAACCTAATACTGCCAACCCAGGAGTCATCATTCTTGGGAACCATATTAATGATTTCCTTGACGTTTTCATCCATTTCTCCATTAACATGGGAATTCAGAATTCCATAGCAAACATCACGTAAGCACTTGAATAAGAGATAAGGTTCATAGTTCATGAATCTTTTAGCCCAATCTTCTGGAATAGAAGACAACATCATATGCGCAATTCTCTTACAATCTGAAACATTACTCAAATGCTTCTCAAGAGTCATGCCTGGACTAAATCTGCCCTCGATTGGTAAATCTAAACGAAATTCAAGATTTTTGTTCCTTAGAACAATTCTAAGTTCGCTTTCCCAATCATTGAAGTTGAGAAAGTTAAGCCTTGTTATCATAGTTGGAGGTAAAGAATTGTCATCATAGTTACGGCTACCCATATATATCAAAATAAGGCAAAGTTTAATAATTATGTTTAATTTAAAATTAAAGTACCATAAAACGCATTCATTTGGTAACTTTAAAACACTTTATTCAATGATTAAATGATCCCTATTGAATTTTAAGTGATTCCAAGATCCTTTATTTGTGCAATAATTGACCAGAGTGAGGCCCTGCCATCAACCATTACATTTTCAAGGTGAGTAAACTCTTTACTGATTACAACTCTTGTAACTCTTGGTTGAATAATTAACCATCACATGTTTAATTATTACCCTTAGCTTCAAGGTTCTAAACGCTTTAGGTAACCTTGTTGAGTATAACCAATTAAAATTGTAGAATGGGTCCTACCCTCACTTCCCCAAGATATATTATGATGCTCTGCTGAGGGCCGACCCATCATAAACGATCGAAGGTTTCGTCGGGTTTTTAATTGGAAAAGCTGCCTCAATATTACTGGGATCTAGATTTATTATGTTGTGATTATTTAGTGAACTCTAGCGCATCATCAATCAACATAAATAAACCTAAACATGCATAATCAACTAATGCAATAAAATAAACATGACGTAGTATGGCCCCTTAGTCCTAAGAAAACTAGAAATGAAAAATGCTCCCACTTGAATCATCATGGATCTTCATCCACCTTGCTCCTTTGGGCCTTCACTTCATGGGCTTCTTTTGGGCTAACACCATTTAAATAACTATTCTATTTACATTAAATAAAAGTTATAAAATACTTAACGGTACGCAGACCGTATTTAGATTACAAAACATACATCACGATGCGCAGATCGTATTTAAGAATCTATGGGCCATACTAGTCTATATATAGCAACATAATATCATATATTATAAAAGTGCCATATAATAAATCACTCAACATGCTTGTCTAAACTACAACATCGAATGTTCATAATAAAGTCAACGCATTTCCTAAAATAGCTTATATTTTAATCATAATTAGATAATATCATATATTATTCATGACCGTTTATAAAATATCATATATTTAATTTAGTCATGAGATAGAATCAAATCATATTTTAATCTAGAAAGATAAATCATATTTAATCTTCCATGATTATCCTAACAAATTTAGGAGATTCTATCCTAATTACTAGCCAATCAAATAATTTTAAAATCAATTACATCCTAATCTAATAATGGGATAATCACATTATTTAAATCAATTATTATCCTTTTGGAATATGCTCATAATATCCTAGTCAATCGTATCCAAAATTAACCACTTTAATTTAGGATAATTACCAATTTAACAACTTAAATATGGATAATATCAAATATAACAACTTTTGAATATTTGATTTTATCCTAAAATAAAAGATCTTATCCAAATAAAACCAATTTTATCTTTTAAAAATAAAAGATCATATTTTCAAAATATTTAAACTTATCCAAAATAAACTGATTTTATCCCAAAATAATTCATAATTATCCTAAAAAACAATTTTCAAAACAGAATTTTTTTTTTTTTGAAATTTCCGCAACCACCAACGCTGGCCACCGTGGTTGGCTAGCCGAAGCTAGCCACGGTGGCTGGCTGCCGTGACAGCAGCCACTGCCGCAAAGGGCAGCAGCGTGGCAGCTGCTACTGCCGGGGTTGCAGGCCACCGTGCGTGGCCAGCCAAGGCTAGCCACGGTGGCTGGCTGCATTGCAGCAGCCACTGTCGCGCAAGGCAGCAGCACCCCGGCGCTGGCAGCCGCGGCAGCAGCCATGCAACGGTTGCACGCTGCTGCCCACAGCCACCTAGGACCGCCATGCTCCCCTCCCTCCCTCTGGACTGACCACCTGGTCGGCAGCCACCGTGGCTGCGCCACCCAGCCGCGGTTGCCGACCAAAATAATTTTTTTTTTTTTTGTGTTTTTAATTTAATTAAAATAATATTTATCCTAATTAAATTAAATCAGTCCATAAGATTAAAATTAAATCATATTCAACTTTAAAATTAGGGTTTATCATAAAATTAATCCCAATTAAATTTTAACTTTTAAAATTAAATCTATGATCATACATAAATCATTTTTATGCATAAATCAATCCAATTAAAATTATGAAACAATTTTAAAACGTAATCAACCAAAATAAGCATCAAAATTCATAATTCTAAGGCTAATAAGGTTTGAATTTTCGAATAAATTAGGGTTAGGGTTCGAAATTTTCGAACAATTTTAGGGCATAATTCGGTCCTCTTCATGGCTATTTGAGCATAATTAAATCGCATTTAATCGATTCCAAAAGTTTAATCACATTAAATATAATAATTGAACCATAATTAAATTAATTTCTCCCTCTTAATTGATTATAAAATTAACGTGGACATCAAATAATCGTATTATTATTATCTAGCGCGTTCATGCAAGAGGCTAACTGATACCACTGTAAGAGTTTATAGGTACTACGCAGCGGAAATAACATGAATCATATTCAATAAAGTACCTAATCCCAAGAATCACATGCATAACACACAAGACACATAATCATACCTTTGAAGCGTGAATTCCACGAAGCTATTCGACAGGCAAATCAGGGAGAGAATAGAGCCCCAAGTGTTGCTCCTCTACTTAGTCCACGAGATTCGAACGAGCCGTCCACCAATACTAGATTGGTCGAGTGATTGAGGAAAACCGCGATCACCACCTTTACGGACAACCGACCACCGCACGAACCACCACCACCGCGACACACCACCGGCGCCTAGGAGGAGGAGAGAGCCGTGTGAGAGAGAGGACTTTGAGAGGGTTGGGTTTCGTGTTTGCTAATTAGGGTTTGATCACAAGATCAGTAAACTACTTACTTGCAAACCTAGGCACCTAGTCTATTTATAATCTCATTATAATTAGACTAGTGCACGAAGCCCAAAACTCCCTTGTCCACTCCATATGGTCGGCCACCTAGAGTGATGAGGCTCGTGATGGGCCTCGTCCTCTAATGCTCGATCTAGCCCCTTTGTGTGACCTTATAGGATCCGTCCAATTGGGCTTTGGCTATTTTACTAGTCCAAAGATCGTTAATACCTCTAGCTATGGCAAAACGACGACCCAAATGTACGAACTTAATTATCTCCATAATTTGATCCATTTATATATCTAGTAATTGCACACGACGAAGACATAACTCCTTCATGATTTTCATTCCCTCGTTAGTGATGTGAAATCTTGTGATGAGGGATTAGTTACCCCTTTTTCCCTATCTCATACACCTTTCTCCCAAAGGTTTAACCATATCTCCTACTATCCTATGTTCCTCCCTTCTTTTCTCAAAGAACGTCTTAGGGATCCTCTTCCTATCCATGCTTCTGAAGCCCCCAACTCTTTCGTTGTTGATGAGGAAAAGAGTTATAATGCCAACCAAAAATATTTTTGTGAGGAGAGATTGCCTCCCTATTTTTCTTTTTCTTCTTCTACTTTTTCTTATTATTAGTTGATTTTTCTTTTGATTCTTTTACTTTTTCTTTTCTCCCTTCTCTCAAGCATAAAGTTTCCTTGTACTTTATGTTTGCTTGTCATATGAGCATCGCGTATGCTCTATTTCTTGATATGTTTGTCGGTGCATATATATGACAAGATTTTGCGTTCTTTGTCGGGTTATTTACTAGATTGGTCATGATTGGACGTTAAGCAAGCCTTTCTCGGGGAGTAACCCGCGTTTTATTGCTTTCATTTTCTTTTCTTTTTAGATTAGATTTTCTCTCATGGACGTGTTTGTGTTCCTTGCTAGGTACACAACTCGACATACTCTTGGGCTTTGGTGATGATCAAGAATCAAGGAAATGTGCCTCAACTTACCTATCATGTGGAGTTCAAGCCTTATTTGTAGAGATTGTGGATCCTATGAGGTTATTTCGGGTTTTTGTGTGATTTTGCATTTTCCCCTATCCGGTAATATCCTTCTTTTCCCTCTCTCTTACTCATTGTGACTTGAAGATCATGTGTTGGTAATGTTGGATTAATTTCTCCTTGTTTTCCCCTCCCATGGATTATTTGGTCTATGTTTGAGCATGTTGCCTCATTCAAGCTTGGGGGAGGGTATTCTATCATGTTTGGTGGGATGTTGATTCATATATGCCATGCACTTGAGTATATGCATTTCCATGTTTTTCATGCTTTTGAAAAATACAAAAAGATTTTCGTTTTGATCAAGGCAATTAGGTGTCGTGTCTTTGTTTTAACTTGGATTGGACATTATATCTTGTGGATTTGTTTACTCTTGAATGCCTTTCTTCCTAAGTGTTTAATGTGTGCACGATTTGAGAGTGTCATTAGTTGACTCTAGGGCATTACATGCTAAGGTAGTCGGGTTAAGAACTTTTAGGAACCCATGAAGCCCTAGTTCACGGGTATATGGTAAGATGGTGTTGCTCTCTATAGTGGATTTGACACCCTTGGTTGGTATTTGACTAGTTATAATCCCTTGCGAGGTAACATTGTTCTAGCCTTCATCATTTTGTTGTGTGGCACATTTGGATCCTTAGCTATGCATGTCTTGATCCTTGTTTTGACTTATAGCTCCCAAGATCGTGACCGAAGCACTCTAGGGGAGGAAAAGGGCACCCCTTTCTCATTTTTCTTTATCTTTTTTTTGTTTTGTTACAAATTTGATTTTCTATTTTGCATCCACATACTTGCTAACCAATTTGAGCCTTATTTTTCCCGCTCTTGTTTAAACCACGTTACAAACCTAATGGCCTATGTTTACCAACCCTTTTAGTTAGTGAAGCATTGGCATGTGAGGTTTGAGTTTTGAGAATATTGATCATAAACAAGATGCACTTTGAGTTTTGGTTAGAGTTGAGTTTCAAAAGAAAGATGCAATTCAAGAAAATCAAATGATGTTGCAAGAAAGCCGTCCATAGTTAAAAAGGCAAGGACAACAAAAAAAAAAAAGAACAAAAAAAATTTGAAAAAGAAACAAAAATAATAAAAATATTTTTGATGGTTTCGTTTTCTTCCCTAGTTTAAGCATTGGGGACAAGGCTTTTGTTCAAGCTTGGGGGGGGGGGGGGATCGTTCCTTCATTTTGTATATATTGTGTGTTGGTGTTGAATAAGCTTGGGGAGTGGCATTATTGGTATTTTTGTTTGATATTTAGTGACTTCTTGAGTTGTTTTTGAGTGTCAGCCGCACTTTTTGCTTCACTTATGAAATATCACCAAATTTCAAATTTTTACCCCGCCTTAACCCTTAGCCTTACGTTACTACCAATAAAAAGACCCTTATACTCTAGTGGGTTAGGTCAAAAGAACGGTGGAGGAAGATAGACTTTGAACCTATGGAAAGAGTATGCATAGTTAAGACGTCGGGATTACCTTCTCAAAGTTTTTCATTTCTTTATCTTTTTCCGGTTCCTTCGTGGAATCTTGAGAAGCTAGCTTAAGGGTTGATTTGAAGCTAGTGGAGAGAACGTGGCCCGATTAGTTGGGTCTAGGGTGGATTGAGTTCTAAGTAGTTCTCTATGCTTAGCATGTGTTATATTTCAATCAACCATTGACATCTTGGAACGTGCATACATTTGTCCATTTAGAAAGGTTTGCATTCATTAGTAGGATCTTTTACCAAAACGGCTAGTTTGACAAAAGTATTTACCAAAATGGCTAATTATAAATTTTAATTCCCAAACTAGCTAATTTATTAACTTGGAAGGAATTTATCTATTTTTTAGGCCCTGATCTCTTCACCTTTAAAAAATAATATTAAGTAAAAATAATTTCATTTCAGTAAAATTAAGTTCAGTTCAGTAAAATTAATTTCAGTTCAGTAAAAATAATTTCAGTTCAGTAAAAATAAGTTCATTTCAGTAAAATTCAGTTTTCTTAAAGAAGAATTATAATAGAAAATCAGTAAAAATAATTTCAATTCAGCAAAAATAATTTCAGTTTAGTAAAATTAATTTAAGTTCAAAAAAAATAACTTAAGTTCAGCAAAAATAATTTCAGTTCAGTAAAAATAATTTCAGTTCAGCAAAATTAAGGTGAAGAGAACGGGGCCTTATTTCCTTTGAACTGGTTTGGTTCACTTTTATTTTATTTTTTTTACTTTGTTTTTTGGTTGTTATTTTTATTTACTTAAAAGATTTTTTTTAAGTTGGAAAATTTAAGCAATATACAAAGCAATCCTTCCAACCAGCCAACTCGCGGAGTTGAACACAATACTAACTTCGCCCAGGTTCTTCCAGAAATATCCTGGCCCTTGCTTAACTCCTTGTTCCATAAACCGGTCGCTAGTTGATCTGAGCAGAATTGAGCCAAGCCTTTCCAGCCGGTAGTAGCCGAAGGCGAAGGCAATGAAATTGACTGACTCTTTAGAGTAAGGTAATGCCAATTCACTTACTTGGAACAAGTCAGGAAAAAAAGACTTTTTTAGAAGAAAGACGAGAAGGAAGAACTACGAAGAACGTAAACAGTCGCAGACTCGCAGAACCATAGTTTCGATCAAAAAAATAAATAAAATTAAAAGCACTAATTTTTCATCTTGATCATATCAATCAACAAAATTTAGAATTTCAAGTAGCATTATTCTATCAAGACTACCGGAAATTTATACGATGATAAGAGATTTTAAGGTACTGTTCATCTTTTTCAATTAATTGTATATTCTTTGTTAATGTCGCCTAGTATGAATATTTTTTTTGTTTAATGTGTATGATAAATCAAACTTACATATATTTATTTCTATCTTTATGTGATAAGAAAAATAGTTGTATTTGTTTTTCCTTTTGTTGATTGGAAGTTTGGATCATTTTTTTGAGTGGTTGTTTATGTTGTGTAACTTTTTTAAAAATTGAGAATTGTTGCATATATATTATGTTGATTGTTATTGTTCAAATTAATGGGACATTTTAAACTATGGAATTAGAATTTAAATAAAACCGAAGTTATAAAAATAAAAAAATAAATAAAAAATAAAAAAAAAAAAACCCCTATTTTTTTAAATAAAACAAAAAAAATAAAAATAAAGTGAACTTAACGGGTTCAAAGGAATATAAAAAATAAAAAATATCCTTTCAAATCAATAAATTTAGCTAGTTTGGGAATTAAATTTTATAATTAGCCGTTTTGGTAAATACTTTTGTCAAATTAGCCATTTTGGTAAAAGATCCTCATTAGTACTTGTCCCTATCTTTTGTCCATACATGAGCTTGTGTTTGTTTTCTCTTTTCATGTTTCTTCTCTTTTTCCATTTGTTGCCTTGCCTTGGATTTTGTCGAGAGTTGTGGGTTAAACCTCTTAGGAAACCCTCACGAGAGCTTACTCGTCCTCTTTGGCGACATGGGGGTTTAAAGGGCTTGATGCATACGCTAAATGCATCCGTGATTCCTACGGCAGTGAGTTAGTGTACATTCTTTCTCTTTGTTTCTATTTTGTTTCTTTTGCTTTCAATAAATCCATCTTGTTCTCTTTTGCCTTAGCTTTGCTCGAGGACGAGCAAAGGTTTAGCTTGGGGGAATTTGATGAGTGACATTTATGTCACTCTTAGGAAGTATTTTTAGAGTCATTTTCGTGTTTATTTTATCTTATATTCTCTTATTTTCCTTTTAATAAAGTTTCTAGTTTATTTCTTAGTTTTAGTATGTTTTAATTTAATTTCTTTATTTAATTAGTTTCTAGTTTATTTTCATATTTTATTTTCTTTCGATTTATTTTATTTCGTTCCTTTCTTTGTTACTTTCATAGTTTTATTAGTTTTAAGTTTATTTTGTTATTTTATTTTATTTTATTTACTTGTATAGTTTTATTTAATTTTTATTAGTTTAGTGTTATTTCTTTTATTTTCTATTTTATTTATTTTATTTTATTCTTTGTTCCAATTCTATTCTCGGTTTTGTGTGTAGGTGTTCGGGTTTCATGTCAAGTGAGTTCGGAGTTCGGGGACGAGTAAAAGTGTGTGCAATTCTTTGCTAAGTTGCTGATTGTTGCCCACCATAACCTTCACCCCACCATCTCTTATCCTCCACCACACCAGCAAAACCAATCAGCCACCTTTCCCCTGCTCCCTTCACCATGCCAATTTACAGCCACCACTTTCAGCCACCCAAAACAGCAGCCCTTCACCACATCTGACCTGCAATTCCTACCCTCACGCACCACCGCACCAACTTACAGCCATCCCGCAATTCTCCCTCACACCAATCAACCACCTTCAGCCACTCAAATCGGCGCAGCAACGCCACCAAAACCAGAGCAGCCCCTCACCAACACCCCGTAGTTCGGCCACACCAACCCATGGTTCAACCGAACCATTTCACGAGCCTCGCACATGATATTTAATGAGATCAAACGGTTGAGATTGCAGATGAAAGATGATGTTTGATGATTACCCTTGATGATTGTTGTTGATGGTTGATAAACGGTGGTGTTGTGATGGTGAGGCGCTTCAATGGAGTTCAAAGGAGCCAAAATCGAATAGAAGAAGAAAGCTAGGGGTCTGATTGTTTTTGGGGGGATTTGTTTTTTGTTTTAATTTTCCTTTTTCTTTTATTTTTATTTCTTTCTTTTCTTTTCCCTTTTCTTATTTCTTTCTTTTATTTTGTATTTAGGGTTCGTTTGGCATCGTTGTGGTTTTCTGTTTTTTTGTTTTTGGTTTTTTAAAAGTATACTATATATGTCACATAATGAATCAAAAATTATTTAGAATTATTAAAATCGTGATAATTTTGAAAACTGACAACAGAAAAGTGGAAACACCTTTTTCTTGTTTCCTGTTTTTGGTTTTTAGTTTTCAAAAAAACAGAAAACTGAAAACAAAAAACGATGTCAAACAAGCCCTTAGTTTCTTATTTTATTTTTCCTTTTTACTTTATTTTTTTTGTTTTATTTACTTAGTATTTTATTAGCTTGGTATATATACCCATTTTTGGGGTAATTAGTAAAACAGGAAAAAACAATTACCAATTATACAACTCTATAATTAGTTTTAGGAGAGCTTCTCTCTCTAGGTTTAGGTGAGGATTAGAGTAGTTTAGAGAGAGAAAGTAAGGGTTTCACCATTGTTGAGCTTGGATATTGAAGAGGAAGATTGACCATCTTGCTTGTAGATTTTCACATTCAATCAATGAGAATCTCTAACTCTCTCTCCTCTATTTTTATTTGCTTTATTTTAATTATTATTTTAGTTGTTGTTATTGCTTGTTAATCATGTTTATTCTTGATTATTTGTTAATTAATCTTGTTATTAGCATGATTAGTGAGTAATTTCCCCATTAAGGGGATGGTTGTGGTGTAGTTGGATCTTGAGCATGTTCTAGGGTTTAGAATTGATTTATTTGTGATTAAAGTCTTTATATGCTTGATATTCTTTGATCTTCTTGCAAGTGCACATTGTTGGTTGATTAAAGGTGAATCTTTGCTAACAAGGAACGGAAGTTGACTTAGTTAAGGTTCATTACTATAGATTGTTATTTTATAGTACCTCCTAGTATATGGTTCTAATGTGGAAACATAGAGGCTATGTTAGGAGAAGTCAATTGACCCCGGAAGGCGGCTAGATTGGATCCTTTATTTCGATATTCGAGCATGTTTAGTTCATAATTAATTCAATTTCTATGCCTTTGTTTACGTTCAAGTTAATTCTTTACCTAAACAATTTCTCTTAATGTTTTATTTCTTGTTTTAGCATCTTTAGACTTTAGTTTATTTATCTCTTATTCCGGACTAGCTTAATTGTCGATAACATTTGGTGGTGTTTATTCGTTCTCTGTGGTTCGACCCCTATGCTTTCCTTATACTCGTATTAGGTTTGTTTAGGTTGTATAAATTGTATTTGATCTAGGGATAGACAATTTACGACGCGTTTATTCCCCTGTCAGGCTTCTTGCTAACAGGAGGCAATGGAATTTTGTTGTTATCAATCAGATATTGAATAGCTTCCTTTAGCATCCAACAATTTTCTTTAAGATAGATGGCCCCTACCTAAAGGTATATACAATGTGCATTGGGGTTCCAACAAGCCGTCCTCCTTTCGACCGGTGGATCTTCAAATGGTCCAACGAGAGTTATAAGACCTTTTGCATGAAGGCGATCAAATGCGGTGTCATAACTCATGCCAATATGACTAAAGTTCTTCCTTAATGGCTTCTTTTGTCCTTGATTATTCATAGCAAGGACTTTATTCAGATTAAAGGTACTAACACTGTTTGAGTGTGTGGTTGGTTTTGGAAGAAGAAGGATTGTCGTTCTTCTTTCCTTTCAAGGCACTGTTGGAGTTGTTAGCAGCTTTTTGCTTTGCAAGGTCGTCCTCGATGTTGATTCCTATGTCATAAACTGCCTTTAAAGTATTCAAATTACTTTGATATTTGAGATGCTTAAAATATTTTTCTTGGTGGTTCTTAATGAACATCCTTACAGATTATTTCTCACTAGGCACCTCAACCATTTATGCAGAAGTTTCCCTCCACTTATTGAAGAAAGAAGTAAAACCTTCATTCTCTTTTTGTTTTAACATTTCAAGTTCTCTATGATCAGTTTCAACTTGAACGTTACATTTTTATCTATCAATGAAAGCATTTACTATCCCATCCTAAGTAGAGATCTTTTCTTTGTCAAGAGAAAAAGAACCATTGTTGGCAACCAATTTCAAGAGATAGAGAGAACAAAGAGTGAAAAACTTTCCTATCAATCCCCTTAATGTTCATTATGGTTTCGAAAGCTCTTAAGTGGAAATAAGGATTGTCAATAGGTTTGAACCTATGGATGTCATTAGCTTTGAACTTTTGTGGAAGAAGCTCCTTGTCCACTAAGACCCCTTGTGAACTAATGCCCTGGAACTTGTAGTCGTTGGAGAGCTTGTTTAAACTTTCATCCATTCGTTTATCAAAAAGTAAATAGTTCAAACTTTCCAACGACTGCAAGTTTATCAAAAACTTTCCTCCATTCGTTTATCAAAAAGCCAATGACATACCTAGGTTTAATGACAACCCTTGTGAAAATCCCTAGGTTCAAACAACCCTTGTGACAATCCCTAGGTTCAAACAACCCTTGTGACAATCCATAGGTTCAAACAACCCTTGTGTCAAGTTTAAACAACCCTTGTGAACTTCTTAAGTTGTCATTATCTTCTTAGCTTTTCTCTTTTGACAAAATATTTTATCAAAAAGTAAGATTTGAATAAAGGCGTTGTCCTTTATTAGCCGCCCTTCTCTTCTTGACTAAGTACTGTAAATCAAACCATTTATTTTAATGACTTGACTCAAATTGACTTTGGTTTTTTTGGTTTTTTTTTTTTAAAAAAAAAAAAAAGCAAAAATAGGGTGCATATTTTTGGTAAATCAATCATAGGGTTTAAACAAGTATGATTTAATTGGAGGATTAATATCCGACTTACCCCCCCCCCCCCAAAAAAATTGACGGAAAAAATACGCGCACACAAGACTCTTTAGACATGGTCAAGGTGAAACATGCATGTAGTGTGTTTTTAGTAGTGAGTGGAAGTGTTATGCTTTGACACTTGTGTAAGACCATGACAATATGTGCTTAGACTCAATTAAGGACTAAATATAGCTTCTGCCATTTAATAAATTGATTAATTAGACTCAATGTGAGGACTCAAGTAAGAAACTGGGATGTCGCCGAAGCAACAGGGTTGTCGCCATACGCTAGGACCAGCGCGAAACGACATTGTTGTCGCATCGCTCCAGACACTAGTTTGTCGCGGCACAGGCCAAACTTCTGCGTCATTGCAGAAACATTAGTCTTGGTCTATCTCCAGTGTTTTACTCTAAAAGGACAAGCCTATAGTCATACTAAGTCAGGTTTGATCAATTTATTTAGACTCATATTAATGAATTAATTAATTAATTAATTAAGAAAAGTCCTTTAGTCATTAATTAGTTTATTTAGACTCGGTCACAAGTCAAAAAAAACGGTTAGTATAAACACACATAGGTTATGTACAAGTAAAGAATGCACAAGTAGGTAAGTAAGCACAATATGATGCAATGAGTTTGCGACCTAACCATGGCTCTAGTTCTTTAAAGTTCAAAGATAAGTGTTAGTCAAAGAGTGTAGACACCTATTTGTGTCTCCCCAAAACCAAACCCAGTGATGAGTACCTTTCACGTCGAATCATAATCGAATGAAGTGAAAGTGTGGAAAGTCTAGTGTTGCGGTTAGTTTTTAATTCTTTTCTTTCTCTCAGTTTTTGAAAACCTATTTTAATAAAACAGCCAATCCAGTTTGGTTTGGTCCATATCCAGGGTCTAATAAAAGTTTAGATGGGTCAGGTTCGAAAACAGCTTTCCAACGATATATTATAAGCCCAATTCCGATGAATAATGAGGAATTGAAGTTATAGCCAAATTACTAAACTGGGCCCGGTTTGATATTTATATGCGGCCCAATGATCTAGAGGAGGGCCTAATATTGATTTGGCATTCCTAATGCGATTAGGATTGATTATAGTCTTCTATATTCTTCTAGAAGGTTCTTTTCATTCCTAATTTAATTAGCATTGATAAATTGACTTTAGTTGACTTTTAAGAGTTTTAATTAGAATGAAAGAAGTTTTTTTAAGGAAAATACAGTTTCGCCCTCTCGTACGGTTAAATTTTATCAAAATAAGAAAACGCGTGGAAAATTATTTCTAGCGCCATACGACAGCTTTGTCGCCTGGCGACACGCGCAACGTCTGGAGACAAGCGCGTGTTTGGCGCTGCAGTCGTGTTTTATTCTTTTCGAAACTCTGATTCGTTTTTATCATATCCGGCTGATTTTCTCTATAAAGAGCCTCCTAAAACCTCCGTTTTCCATCACCAACAACTACCAATTCTTATCAAGAATCTCTTGATTACTCTCTCTCTCTCTTTTCTAAACTACCCTTTTCCACATAAAATTACGCATTCACAAGATCTAGAAACACCTAGCCAAGTTCGAAGTTGCCTTCGCCCTAGACGTGAAAGGTTTTAATTTCTGAGGGTTTGGTCCCAAATCTCTATTTCAATTATTTAATTTAATTGTTTGATTATTATTTTCCTTGAAGCTACTAACGCGTGTATTTTGTTATTAGAAAGAGATACGAGGCATCCAAGTAAGTGTTTTAATTGTTTTCATTGTTATTATGATATAGAAATCATGTTAGGATGTTTTATTGCTTCCTAGTATCATGTTTAAGGTAACAACTATAATTTCTAATATCAAATATGACAATTGTGATTCCTGCGATGCTTCCTTTTCTAACCTAATATTTATGTTAGTATCATGTTAGGGTTAAAGCTTTGATTTTTTTTGCTTAGTGACATGCTAGGGTTTGTTATTAATCTTGTTAGTATCATGCCTAGGATCTTGCTATTATTATGCTTTAGTGTTGATATGATTATGATTATGATTTGGATTATGTTAATTGTTATGATTATGATTATTATTAATATGTTGCTTGATATTTATTTGTTATTACTTGATCACAACTTTTATGCATGTTTAAAGGGAATTGGTACTTGTAATCACGCTTAATAAGATAATTAATAATCTTGTTTAGGGTTAATTTGATTATAATTCAAGTGATCGCCAATAATAGTTTTATTTGCGCATTAATATTCAACCAACATAAATTAAACAGGTTTAGGGTAAACCTATTCATTGCATGTTAGTCAGAAAGCGCACATAAATACGAGAAGAATAAAGTAGAGGCCTATTATTAGGGTAGGTTCAATCTCTTTTAGGTTGGATTTGTACCTTCATCCCCGAACTTCCAGTCATGGTTCCAGACCTATTGGAGTTAACGATCTCCTGGATCGTTAAGGGGTGTAACCTTCACCTCGTGAACGGTTTACAAGTTCCTAAAACTTGTTGGCGACTCTTTTGCTCTAGCTTCCTTCCCTTTGGACGCCACCGTACTTAAGTGTATGATCATAGTGAGGTTCAAGTTTGGGGTAATGCTTGAAATATTCCCTACAAAAAGGGCCAATGGTTATGAGTTTGGATGCACGTGTGGATGGGACCCCATGAGTTAAACTCACTTCCACGGTTTGGTGAATTCACTAACTCGTATGTACCCTTCGTTACCATGAACGTTCGATTGGATAGATGGAGCGTGAATTCCCATAGGGTTATGGCCATATGTAGAACACATATGGGTTCAGCAAAGTGAGAAAAACTCAATAAGGAAGTAGAACAAGCGAACAATACTAGAATCGGTCGAAACAAAGAAGGTAGATTTCTGGCTCGGTATTGGAAGAACATGGCGCGAGACAACAGGGCCTGTCGCCAAAAGATAACTCTGTCACCAAACGACATTGTTGTCGCACGGCGATAGAGCCATCGCATGGCACTGGCACTGTTTTCTCGGCGTCGCTTCCTACATACCTCAACAGCTTTCTGTTCTTTGAATTTTTCGATTTTTTCGTAGCGTTTTTTCGATCCTAGTTGTGAAAGATATTTCCCAAATTTCCCACGTGTAAAAATCCTATGTTTTTTTTTTACGCATTACAGATGATCTATCCAATGCGGGCCTTTTTTTATGCTTATGCTAATAATGTCAATCAAAATTACGCACACGAATACTTCGAACGTTTCGAGTCTCATCCACTCATTCTAAATCATTGCCAAAATAAATTTTAGGATTTAAAATAGAAATCCTACCCAGTGGAGTCGCAAAAAAAACTATAGGGAATATTTCAAGCATCCCACACTTGAGCCCCGCTGTGATCATACACTTAAGCATGGTGGCGTCTAAAGGGAATGAAGCTAGAGTAAAAGAGCGCGAACAAGATTTAGAAACTTGTAAACCGTTCACAGGGTGAAGGTTACACCCCTTCACGATCCATGAGATCGCTAACTCCATAGTGGTCTGGAACCATGACTAGATATATTTGGGGATGAAGGTACAAATCCAACCTAAAAGAGATTGAACATGCCCTAAAAATAGGCCTCTACTTTATTCTTCTCATAGTCATGTACGTTTTCTAACTAACATACAATCAATAGGTTAACCCTAAACCTATTTATCTATATTGATTGAATATTAATGCACAAACAAAACTATTATTTGCGATCACTTGAATTATAATCATATTAACCTAAACAAGATTATTAATTATCTTATTAAGCGTGATTACAAGTACAAATTCCCTTTAAACCTGCAAGAGAGGGCGTGATCAAGCAATAACAACAATAATATATACATATATATAAAACAAAACATCATCATCATAATAATATTAGCAAGATCCTAGGCATTATACTAACAAGATTAATAACAAATCCTAGCATGTCACTAAACATTAAAGATCAAAGCTTTAGCCCTAACATGATAGAAGAAATAGGAAGCAACATAAACATGATACTAGAAATCAATAAAAGCATCCTAACATGATACTAGGAATTAATATAAAATTATGAACATGATTTCTATGTCAAAAGAACAATTAAATTATTTACTTTGATGCCTCGTATCTCTTTCTAATAACAAAATACACGCATGAGTAACTTCAAGGAAAATATTAAATCAAACAATTAATTTAAATAAAGGAAATAAGGATTTGGGACCAAACCCTCATAAATTATCAACCTTTCACGTCTAGGGCGAAGGCAACTTTGATCTTGGCTAAGTGTATCTAGAACTTGTAAATGTGGAATTTTGTAAAAGGGGAAGGTTTAGAAAGAGGGGGAAGAATAAGCTATTGCTTGAGAGAATAAGGATGATTGTGAATCTTGATGATTCTAAGTGAATGAAAACGGGGGAATACGACCCTATTTATAAAGAAAATAGTCCGGAAACGATAGAATAGAATCAAAATTTGAATTCGGAATAAAACTGACCCCTGTCTCTAACGACAGAGCCAGCGCGAAACGACAAGCATCACGCATGGCGACAGGATTTATCGTTTGGCGACAGCCTTGTCATTTGGTGCTAATTAAAAGATAAAACACGCTTTTATACGGAATTCTCTTCTTAATATAATTAAGCAATTAAACTCTGTTTTTATCAAATTTAAATCAGATTTTATCATAATAAAACACTTGTTTTATTTCAAATAAAATTCACTATTTTTCTAAAAAAGATAATTATCAATCCTAACACTATTAGAACTTAATGGGCCCTCCACTAGATTAGTGGGCCATAAAACCATTTTAGACCCAATTTTGTGTTTTGGCCATTACTTCCTCATATTATTCATCAAAATTGGGCTTATAATGTATCATTGGAAAGTTTTTTGCGAGCTCGACCCAACTACACTATTATTGGACCCTTGTCATGGACCAAGCTAAATTGTACTAGCTATTTTCATAAATAGAGTAGATTTTCGAAAACAAAAAGAAATAAAGATTTTTATTAAAACGGCTACATCATAAGACTTTTCACACTTTCACTTCGTTCGATAATCAAGCGACATGAAAAGTATTCATCAATAGGTTTGGTTTTAGGGGAGACACATTTGGGTGTCTACAACTACATATAAGAAATAACATGTTAGCACGTAGGTTGACAACCAATCTTTAACCAAAACAAGCGAGCATAGTAGATATTACAATGAGAACATACATGACCTTTCTTTACATACGATAATACTACATTATTCTCGCTCTTCTTCATATAAATACCAGTATATGCAACTATGCAAGGTTAAATTTATATACTAGGTTGCGTTCACTTCATCTTATTTTCGTTGAATTGAAATTATTTTTACTGAGCTGATATTAATTTTACTGAATTTAAATTTTTTTTGTTGAATTGAAATTTTTTTTTTAATGATTTTCTATTATATTCCCTCTTTATAGTCATTGAATTTTACTTAACTAAAATTCTTTATATTGAATTGGAATTACTTTTACTGAACTGATCTTATTATTACTAAACCGAATTGAAATTATTTTTACTTAATATTATTTTCTTAAGGTGAAGTGAACTGGACCTAAGACCCTTTTTTTATCCATATATTAGGAGAATTTTTTTGGATTTGCTTGATCTATATTGCAATTGAATATGAAATACTGTTTTATTAAAGGACCCTAATTAAGAGGGAAAAAAAGAAGATATTTGAAAAAAAAAATACACAATAAATCATTAAAAGATCTATCAATAATTAATAATTTTTTTGTTTTTGTTTTTGTTTTTGTTTTGTTTTGTTTTTTTTTTTTTTTTTTTTTTTTACAAAGAGAACTAACAAATAAACAACAAACTAAAAACGGAAACAAAGAAGGTGACGATCACGGGCTAAACCAGCTAGGTGATGGGCATAATCCACTGTGGCTCTGGAGACCTTCCCAATGCTGCAAGAAGATAACAAAGAAGTAATTTGTCAAATTTCCTCCAAGGTCCAAGCCACCGAAATGTCACCTATCTGGGTTCCCCAAACTAATTGAGGAACCAAACTACAGTCCGTAAGCAACCGAACATTACTAAAACTCCTATCCCTTGCATGTCGAAGACCCAGCAGACACGCACATAACTCATCCTGAAGCGCCGAATTACAGAACCCAACTTGAGCACCCCCACCTAAGTATTGAGGAGAATTATCAGTTGAGAAGAACCATCCTGCACCCGAACAATGATCAATTGGGTCCCAATCCCCATCCACCACAATACAAACGTCAAACACCGTCCCAGTAGACCTCCTATCCGAGGTAGAAAGCGCAGAAGTTGATAAACCCGGAGGAACCGACGGTAGGCACGCAGAGGAAAGGGCACAAGCCTCTAACTTCGATCCACCCAACTAGTGGCCAAGGCCAAAACAGAAGATGGAGAATACACATTCGAACGAAAGCGGAGATTGTTTTTGGTGACCCACATAGCCCATTCAAAACTAAAAAACCAACCTAGAGCTGCCCTATTCTTAAGAGACCCTAGATCAAAAATCATCTCCGAAAACCACACCTCAAACGGTTGATCCAAATTCAAAGGAACGGAAAAGAGCCAAGGATGATTAACCCACAACTGGCAAGTAAACGGACAATACCGAAAGTGGGGAGAACAAGGTTCATCTACCTGATGACATAAAGCACACAAAGGGTCCACCGGTATTCCCTTTCTATGAAGCAAAGCAGCCGTAGAAAGATCTGCATGAAGCACCTTCCAAGAAAAAATCTTCCACTTTGCTAGAATGGGCAGACCCCACAGACGTTTCCACCAAGAAGCCTGCAGGCCAGGCGTGGAAGTCGAAGTCATGTGCACTTGGTTCAGAAGGTAAGCATAGGTCGATTTAGTAGAAAAAAATCCATCCCTAGTAAATTTCCAGTAAATAAAATCATCCATTTGCATCCTAGGCCTATCTAAACCAAGGATAGTAGCAGTTGTTAAATGATGAAATAAGTGATGAATCTTTGTAGAATCCCACATTTGATTTTGAGGTATGATTAGATCACAAACCTGCGACGGACGGGACGCCAAGGGAACTGAATCCTTAAATTTAACCTCTATCCCAGGAACCCAATGATCGATTAATAATTAATAAGTTGTGTGATCTTTTGTCATGCATCAAATATAAATTTAAGAAATTTTCATGTTTGGTATATAGTTTATGAGTTGTGGGAATCCATTAACCATCTCCATCACCCATAGTTTGGTATGAGAAGTGTGGTAACATCATTTCTTAGGGATTATTTTCATTTGTTACCTCTCCCAATCTTATGTTAACAAGAATGTTTCTCTCAATTCCCCTTCACGTGCATATATACCAAGCAACAAATATTGTAACACTTTATATTATCCTTTCTCTTTATTTTTCATCCATTTTCTTTATTCAAACCAAATATGCACCAACCTCTTAGTTGAAAGGTGTTCTCCTTTCCTTTAGGTTAATCTTAATTTGTTACTCTCTAAAAATATCGAGGACATACTTTCAATATGGTCATTTCCTTGTATGAAGTACTTGGTATATGTGAACATTTAATTTGGTAGAAAATAGTATTGGGTATAACTTGGATGGTTGACATGTGCATGATTAATTGATTATAGCTACTTGATAGGAAGTATTAAAGTTCTTTTGTTACGTTTTTTCAATTGTAATTGACATGCACAATTATTATTAATTCACAAATTCTTGATGAAAGCGAACTTTTATTAATTTGTCGTAAGACGAATTAAAGTTGGCTTAATATTATTTAAAGTTATCCTTATATACTATTGTAGGGAATAAATTTCAAGCGTTAATCCCACTAGCTCGAACCCCACTGTGATCATACACTAAAGTGCGGTGGCGTCCAAAACGGAAGAAGATAGAGCAAAAGAGTCGCCAACAAGTTTTTAAGGAGCTTGTAAACCGTTCACGAGGTGAAGGTTACACCCCTTAACGATCCAAGAGATCGTCAACTCCATAAGGTCTAGAACCAAATAAGGGTTCGGGGATGAAGGTACAAATCCAACCTAAAAGAGATTGAACCTGCCCTAATAATAGGCCTCTACTTTATTCTGCTCGTATTCATGTGCGCTTTCTGATTAACATGCAATCAATAAGATTAACCCTAAACCTATTTATCTATGTTGGTTGAATATTAATGCACAAATAAACTATTATTGGCGATCACTTGAATTATAATCAAATTAACCCTAACAAGATTATTAATTATCTTATTAAGCGTGATTACAAGAACAAATTCCCTTTAAACATGCATAAAAAGGCGTGATCAAGAAATAAATAATAAATATCAAGCAACATAATAATAAATAATCAATCATTAGAATAAACATGAATAATAATAATCATCATCAAAATAATAATAATAATATTCATAATCATCATAAATTATAACAATTATAATCATAATCATGTTCATGTTAATATTAAAGCATAATAAAAATAGCAAGATCCTAGGCATGATACTAACAAGATTAATAACAAATCCTAGCATGTCACTAAGCAATAAAAATCAAATCTTTAACCCTAACATGATACTAGCAATATCATAATAATAATATAAACATCAGAAATCAATAAAAACCAATTAAAGTACTTACTTTGATGCTTCGTACCTCTTTCTAATAACAAAATACACACGTTAGTAACTTCAAGGAAAATAATAATCAAACAATTAAATTAAATAATTGAAAGAGAGATTTGGGACCAAACCCTCAGAAATTAAAACCTTTCACGTTTAGAATGAAGGCAACTTCGAATATGGCTAGGTGTTTCTAGATCTTGTGAATGCGGAATTTTGTATTTGAGAAAAGCAAGAAAGAATTGAAAGATTAAAGAATGCTAATTAAAACTGATTGTAGATGAATGATCGTGAGAATTGGTGAATGAAAACAGAGTTTTTAATACGATATTTATAGAGAAAATCAGCCAAAAAAGATAAATTAACAAAACAGAGTCTGACGCTCAGGAAACAGAGCTGGCGCCAACCCTGGCTAGCTGGCGTCAGGCACCAGCACTAGCGCCAGGCGCCAAGCCTGGTTCCAGGCGCCAAGGCCTGGGGTTGGACGCCAAGCTTGATTTTAACGCGTTTTCAAAAGTCCGATAAGTTTACCG
This sequence comes from Chenopodium album, assembly GCF_948465745.1. NCBI lineage: Eukaryota > Viridiplantae > Streptophyta > Magnoliopsida > Caryophyllales > Amaranthaceae > Chenopodium > Chenopodium album. The sequence goes on along the minus strand of NC_137842.1, from coordinate 13,167,872 downwards.
TACTGGAGGATAAAATAATATAATTTCTTCAAAAATGCTATTTGATTTTAATTAAAACTCTGAAAAGTCAACAAAGTCAACTTATCAATGCTAATTGAATTAGGAATGAAAAGAACCTTCTAGAAGATTCTAGAAGACTAAAACCATCCCTAATTGCATTAGGAATGATAAATCATATTAGGGCCTCCCCTAGATCATTGGGCCGTATATAAAGCTCAAACCGGGCCCATTTTAGTAAATTGGCCATAACTTCCTCAATATTCATCGGAATCGGGCTTATAATATATCGTTGGAAAGGTCTTTGCAAGCCCCATCCAACTACACCACTATTGGACCCATATCATGGACCAACCAAACTGGATTAGTTGTTTTCTTAAAATAAAGTTTTCAAAAACAGAGAGAAGAGAAAAGAAATAAAAAACTTTCCGCAACACTAGACCTTTCCACACTTTCGTTTCATTCGATTATGATTCGACGCGAAAGGTACTCATCACTGGGTTTGGTTTTGGGGAGACACAAATGGGTGTCTACAGAAGCCCCCACTTTGACTGAGTTTGGAGAAACGCAGGTTCCGAAAACAAAAGTCAAAGTATCGATAGGGACGGAGAATGATTCAGAACGTTCTGCGATCCTAAACCACTCTTTTAACGCCGATACCTGCAAAACTATCGTTAATTAAACAGATAAAGAAGTTAAGAAACGCGTATCTTGCACCGTCGAGCACACGTCTCTGAAAGTAACCGATTTGCTGTTGTATCCTTGTTTTGATGACCTCCTGCAAGCTAGAGAATTCCATCCCGCTTGAAAACTGCTACGGCCGTAACTGTTTCCAAATTAGAAGATTGCTTCGCCTGAAACTATCCTCCTCCGCTATGATAGTATTCCACATCCAAGGGAATACTATCGAAGATTGCTTCTGTTGAAACAATGCTCATCCGCATTGATAATATTCCATGTCCAAGGGAATACTATCGAAGATTGCTTCTCTTGAAACAATCCTCAGTTGTTTGACAACTTTCCACAATCTATGGAACGCCATCTCGCTACTTGTTTTGACGATCTTTCGCAATCTAGGGAACGTCGTCAATCAATGTTGCTACATCTTGAGCCTTTTCTTGAGTCATAGTGACAACCTTTCCAATCATTGCAAAAGTCATTGAAGACCGCCTCATCATGAACCGCCCTTCTCATATCTTGGTGACAACCTCCACAATCTTAGCGAACGCCGTTGAAGATCGCCCATCTTGTGTTATCTTCTCAAATATCGGGTGACAACCTCCACAATCCTAGCGAATGCCGTCAAAGACCGCCCATCTCGTGCTATCTTCTCAAATCTTGGGTGACAACCTCCACAATCTTAGCGAACGCTGTCGAAAATAACTTTACTTGAAGTCATCCTCAGTTGTTGCGATAATATTCCGAAGAAAATTACCGAAGACCAACACTTGTCGATCTTTAAAGATCGCTCAAACTTTGCTTCCGCTATGCCCGTACGTCGACGCTTTCGTTGCTTTGAACCTATATGTCGGTGCCTTTTCTGCTTTTGAGCCAATGCTTAGGCGCTTTAAGCTAAGTGAGACGATCTTTCATCAGGTCGATCACCTATATGTGGTTGTAATCAAATTGACTACTCAATCATGTCAAATTGCTTATAGGGGCTAACTGGCGTACCAAGGAACCCGAAATCGCTGTATGAGGTTGAAATAACTGCTCTGAGATGCTTCGAGCTCTGTCGCTGCTGAGATGTTTCTGGCGCCAAGAATTGGAGTAGGGTCCTCCCTATTCTGCTGCACCTGTATTTAATTTGACTATAGAACTTTGCCAATCTTTTTAATTATCTTAGGGTTGACCTAAGGCTTAATGTTGCTTGACTCATCGACTTGACACGACTCAAGGTACAAACTTGATTCACTGTGATTGACTGACTCGAGGTTGACTCGACTCGATGTGACTTGACACATGTGACTCGTGACTCGTGTGTGCATTGTAATGTGATCGTGCGACTCAAAAACGCAAAAAAGCAAAAATTTTCCGTCATTTTTGTGGAGGGTACTGACTTTCTCCCGAAAAAGAAAGACGCGAAAAAAGAATCGAAGTTTTGAAGGTGCATGTTGAATGAGCTTAGTCAAATGTTGTTTGATACTATCTTTCAAGGTGCAAGGATTAATCCATCCTAGGCTATCTCAATTGGCTCAATAATGAAAGTATTTGGGTAACTTAGGCACGGAGGCTAAGCACTTCATACGTCGTGATGCAATGACGATTATGATTGATGAGCGATTTTGATATGACAAGGCATGCTTCAACGGTGTGTTAAGATTTCATGACAAAGGGTTCCTAAGGGAAGTATATTTGGTCATGTATCTGTGCAGTGTGTGAAAGTGATTCTAAAGCTAGGCCACAAGAGCTAAGTGTGTGGGAAAATATATTGAAAAGAGTCAAATGGTGGTGACTCTTAGGCTAGGTAAGCTAATAATGTAGGGATCAAGCCCCCAAGTCTAGCTCTAAGTGAATAGGGATGAGCATTGGAGATCCCTTGATATGATCATGGTGTAAGTGTGTGAATGTGAATATGAATGCATGTTTATTACGGCCGCACCTCGATGTGAGGTTTCCTACGTATCCGTTAGGAATCAGGCCGAACGTAGCTCTAGCTGAACCTCGCACAAGTGTGTATACCTCAAAAAGGTCTTTTTAAGGGTTGTAACGTGGTTAGGCTAAAGGTTTGAAGAAGAAGAGGATAAAAGGCTCAAGACCCTAGATAAGCCCCCAAGGTGTGCAACCTCGCTTTTGAAATATTTATATTTTTATGCTTGAGGATTTTAACTCTTTTTTAGCTCTTTTTTTTTTGCTTTAGCATCTATTTTATTTTTATAAGCGTGGGCAATTCCGATCATGCGGTCTATCACTCACTTGTCATTCATGTTTCTCAGGCACGGTACTGAGCACTCGATAAGAGACTTAATCTGAGACGTGTTCATATCAAAGACATTGGAACACTTGCCCTTTTGTACACTTTTATTTTTATTTGCTTTTATTTTTATTTTGATCTTTTGAAATCACTCAAGCTTTTTTTAGAATTGCATAAGTTGCACACCATCCCATCCCAAGGTTAGGTAGATGTAGGTTGAAAAAAGAAAGGTCTATCGTTAGACGAGGCTCAAAGTGGTTTATGAAGAAAGGATTGCATATTTGAAAGGTGAAAGGAGATATGACGTGGCTACAAGGGGTGCCTTAAATCATTGGTATACCTTGTGTTTAATTCGACATGGATTTTTTTTTTTAATGCAATATACTGAAAGGATCATATCCAAGGAAATAAATGCTCATTTTATTAAAAAAAAAAAAAAGAAAAGAGAGAATTTACAAAATTAATCTAAGGAAAAAGAAAAGGTGCCTATGCTAGACTTATTGGGAAGGGATTAAATAAAAAAGAAATAGAAAAAAGAGGTCACGAAATCTTGTCGTTGAAGCTCGCCTCTTGTCTTGTGTTGTTCACTTTATCATCACTCGCTCTTCTTGTTAACTGGAGGCATGGGAAGCTTGTTATTATCAATCAAATGTTGGATAACCTCCTTTAGCTTCCAACAGCTCTCAGTAGCATGACCCCTACCTTGATGGTACTTGCAGTGTTCGTCTAGATTCCAACTAGGCAATCTCTTTTCAGGTGCGGGATCTTGAATAGGTCCAATGGGAGTAATGAGTCCTTTGGCATGGAGTCGATTGAAGGCAGTATCGTAGCTCATCCCAATGGGGGTGAAGTCTTTCCTTAGTTGCTTCTTAGATCCTTGGTTATCTATGGCTAAAACTTCACTAAGATCAAAGGTACTAACATTGTTACTAGAGTGGGCATTTTTGGAAGAAGAAGGATTGTCGTTCTTCTTTCCTTTCCAGCCACCGTGGTTACTATTGTTAGTAGCTTTTTGCTTTGCAATGTCATCTTCGATTTCAATTCCGATGTCATAAACGGCCTTGAAAGTATTCAGATTGTGTTGATATTTTAAATGCTTCGAATACTTCTCTTGAAGATTCTTAATAAACATCCTCACAGACTCCTTTTCGGTGGGGACCTCAATCATCTTAGCGGAAGTTTCCCTCCACTTATGAAAGAAAGAAGTAAAGCCTTCATTCTCTTTTTGTCTTAGCATCTCAAGTTGTCTATGATCGGTTTCAACTTGAATATTGCACTTGTACCTATCAATGAAAGCGTTTACTATCGATTCCCAGGTAGAGGTTTTCTCCTTGTCAAGGGAGAAGTACCATCGTTGGCAAACGGTTTCAAGAGATAGTGAGAACAGAGAGGGAAAAACCTTCTTATCGATACCCTTTATGTTCATTATAGTTTCGAAAGCTCTTAGATGGAAGTAAGGGTTATCTGTTGCCTTGAATTTAGGGATGTCAGTGGCGTTGAACTTATGTGGAAGAAGTTCCTTGTCCAGCGAGACCCCTTGTGATGTAAGCTCTTGAAACTTGTAGTCACTAGATAGCTTGCTTAGACTCTCTTGCATGAGGTTCATCTGTTGTTGCTTCACGGGGTCATCGACCCTAAGTGCGAGAAGTTTCAGTGTCTCAGTCACAGTAGCCAGTTGGTTCTTAAGATCATTGACTTCTTCTTGAGTTGTCATTATCTTCTTAGCCTTCCTCTTTTGACGAATCGGTTTATCAAAAAGCGAGACTTGAATAAAGAGGTTGTCCTGATTAATCGCCCTTCTCTCCTCGACCAAGTACTGTGGAAAAGGAATTTGGGGATATTCATTGTTAATTATTTGACTCAAACTTTATTCAACATGCGATGGATGGAGGAAGTGAAGAAAAATTGGAATAGAATGTGGAGAAGAATAAGATGATAGAGGTGGAGGGATATGAAGAATTAGGAATAGAATGTACCCCCCAACTCAAATGACGGAAAAGACCGACTCATGCATGAATCTAAGACATGGTCATGGTGACATATACTCAAAGTGTGTGTTAAGACTAGTGAGTGTAGAAGACTCGTGTCATGACCATGTGGCTAGACTATGTGACTACGACTCGATTATATGATGTAGGGAATAAATTTCAAGCGTTAATCCCACTAGCTCGAACCCCACTGTGATCATACACTAAAGTACGGTGGCGTCCAAAAGGGAAGAAGATAGAGCAAAAGAGTCGCCAACAAGTTTTTAAGGAACTTGTAAACCGTTCACGAGGTGAAGGTTACACCCCTTAACGATCCAAGAGATCGTCAACTCCATAAGGTCTAGAACCAAATAAGGGTTCGGGGATGAAGGTACAAATCCAACCTAAAAGAGATTGAACCTGCCTTAATAATAGGCCTCTACTTTATTCTGCTCATATTCATGTGCGCTTTCTGATTAACATGCAATCAATAAGATTAACCCTAAACATGTTTATCTATGTTGGTTGAATATTAATGCACAAATAAACTATTATTGGCGATCACTTGAATTATAATCAAATTAACCCTAACAAGATTATTAATTATCTTATTAAGCGTGATTACAAGTACAAATTCCCTTTAAACATGCATAAAAAGGCGTGATCAAGCAATAAATAATAAATATCAAGCAACATAATAATAAATAATCAATCATTAGAATAAACATGAATAATAATAATCATCATCAAAATAATAATAATAATATTCATAATCATCATAAATTATAACAATTATAATCATAATCATGTTCATGTTAATATTAAAGCATAATAAAAATAGCAAGATCCTAGGCATGATACTAACAAGATTAATAACAAATCCTAGCATGTCACTAAGAAATAAAAATCAAATCTTTAACCCTAACATGATACTAGCAATATCATAATAACAACATAAACATCAGAAATCAATAAAAACCAATTAAAGTACTTACTTTGATGCTTCGTACCTCTTTCTAATAACAAAATACACACGTTAGTAACTTCAAGGAAAATAATAATCAATCAATTAAATTAAATAATTGAAAGAGAGATTTGGGACCAAACCCTCAGAAATTAAAACCTTTCACGTCTAGAACGAAGGCAACTTCGAATATGGCTAGGTGTTTCTAGATCTTGTGAATGCGGAATTTTGTATTTGAGAAAAGCAAGAAAGAATTGAAAGATTAAAGAATGCTAATTAAAACTGATTGTAGATGAATGATCGTGAGAATTGGTGAATGAAAACGGAGTTTTTAATACGATATTTATAGAGAAAATCGGCCAAAAAAGATAAATTAACAAAACAGAGTCTGACGCTCAGGAAACAGAGCTGGCGCCAACCCTGGCTAGCTGGCGCCAGGCACCAGCACTAGCGCCAGGCGCCAAGCCTGGTTCCAGGCGCCAAGGCCTGGGGTTGGCCGCCAAGCTTGATTTTAACGCGTTTTCGAAAATCCGATAAGTTTACCGTACTGGAGGATAAAATAATATAATTTCTTCAAAAATGCTATTTGATTTTAATTAAAACTCTGAAAAGTCAACAAAGTCAACTTATCAATGCTAATTGAATTAGGAATGAAAAGAACCTTCTAGAAGATTCTAGAAGACTAAAACCATTCCTAATTGCATTAGGAATGATAGATCATATTAGGCCCTCCCCTAGATCATTGGGCCGTATATAAAGCTCAAACCGGGCCCATTTTAGTAAATTGGCCATAACTTCCTCAATATTCATCGGAATCGGGCTTATAATATATCGTTGGAAAGGTCTTTGCAAGCCCCATCCAACTACACCACTATTGGACCCATATCATGGACCAACCAAACTGGATTGGCTGTTTTCTTAAAATAAAGTTTTCAAAAACAGAGAGAAGAGAAAAGAAATAAAAAACTTTCCGCAACACTAGACCTTTCCACACTTTCGTTTCATTCGATTATGATTCGACGCGAAAGGTACTCATCACTGGGTTTGGTTTTGGGGAGACACAAATGGGTGTCTACAACTATAAAAGTGGATTTTTAGAAAATAACACCATAAAAATTGTCACAAATTTGATTATAACACTACAAAATTTAAAACTTTTATTATAACACCACAAAAATAAAATAGAAATTTGGATTTCACCACCACTTACTGACGCCATCAAAATTAAAAAAAAAAAACTGTTAGTGGGCCCCACACTATACACATGTCAATTATCTATTAGATTAAAAAAAACAAAAATTAAAAAAATGTAAAACCTTAAAATCCTAACCCAACCACTACACTCACCACCCCCCATCGTTGTTGATGGCTCTCCCAGCCGACCACCCTTGACCGACGAAACCATCCAGACAACCACTTGAACGACGCAACGCCCTAACACTAAAAAACCATACCCAACATAAAAGAAGGAATTTGGGTTCAACCCTAAAACGAACACTTGAACGATGCAAATTGATTATTGGATATGGGTTAGGGTTCAAGGGAGGGTGAAAGGAGTAGGGCGGCTTTTGGGTTGGTGTGGGTTGGGGTTTCGACGACGGCTTTGGGTCGTGGAGAGGCGTTCAGTGACGATGGCAGTGATGTTGTTGAGGTAGGTGGTGGCGGCATGATGTTGCTAGTAGGAGTTCGGCGACGTGGGGCGGTTTTTGGGGAAGAGGAAGGCAATATTGGGTGGTGGGGTTGGTTTCGCCGGTTTTTATGTGGTGATGAAATTAAATTTTTGGGTTTTTATGTGGTGTTATAATAAAATTTCTTTTTTGGTGTTATAATCATATTTTGGATTTTTTTTTGGCATTATTTTCTAAAAAAACTTACAAAAGTTGTCATTCTTCTAATGAAATTTTACCCTTAAATATTAACTTGTATTTAGGGTTGTTCATCGGTCCAAGATCGGACCGAAAATTAGAATTCTAAGAACCGAAAACTAGACCGATTAAACTAGGACCAAACCCGGACCGGACCGAAAGAATCGGTCCAAAACCCGGACCGGACCACTTTGGACCGATTTAAGAATTTTTTTAAAAAAGAATTCTAATTTTTTATTAATTTTATTTGTTTGACTTTTACCACAAAAAAAACACGAAATTGTTTTCTATTACCAAAAATTTTAAAAGTTAGATTTTACCACCAAAAAAAAAAATAAAAAATTGTTTTTTACCACCTAACGGAATATTTTAAATTCTTTGATTTTTGTGCCAAACACATCATATTTAGGGGTTTTGGGGGACATTTTTCCCCTTTGAAATCAATTTGAGATTGGAATCGATAAAAAATGATCGGAAATGTTTTTTTTTGTGTTTAAAAATACCTCGGTTTGCGTGAAACACGCAAAACGAGGAATTTCCGATCATTTTTTGTCAATTCTGACTTTAAATTAGACTTGTAGGACCAAAATGCCCCCCTAAATCTATGAACAACATGTTTTGCACACGAAAATCGAAGAGTTTTTTTTAACCATTAAATTTAACATTTTTCTTGATGGTAGGTGGTAAAAACAATTTTTAGAAATTTTTTTGGTGGTAAAATACAACTTTTAAAATTTTTGGTAGTAAAAAAGAATTTCCGATTTTTTTTTTTTTTTTTGTGGTAAAAGTCAAAAAATCCTTAATTTTATGGAAAACTCAAAAAAAGTAAAGGAAAATCTACACTGTAATGTTTTTTTTTTTTTTTTTTTTTTGTATGTTTAGTAAAAAAAGGCTCATAAATTTAAAGTTTTCTAATCTTATTAAGTATATTCTTAACCATTATTTAAGGTTTTATGCATATTTTTAATAAAAAATTTGTCCAGTCCAAGACCGATTTTTATAGAGTTTTGGACCGGATCGGAAAATAAATTTCAAAACCGAAAATTGATCCGGATCAGTCCGATCCATTTTTTCGGTCTGGACCAATTTAACACCCCTACATGTATTCATTAAATATTATACATTAAAATAAAATCAAACTCTTTATAAATTAAAAGTTTCCCTTAAAGGACACTAATACATTTCCAACAAGTAAAGGCTAATGCAAAAGTATTTTTTTTTACCGTCGTAATGTAACGTAACGTAACCCAGGAAGAGCTAAAGATATTGAATGATATCCTAAGAGCCGTTGCATAATCGTTTTTAACATAACCTCAGGAACCTGATGTAACGATATTGAATGAAAAAGTATAAGACGTGCAAAAATTCATCACTTCCCTCCATTTTTTCCCCCAAAATACTAAAACCCTTATTTGCCCATTTTCATATATTCCTAATTTGCCAATCATCGCATATCAATTTCACAATTGGGTTCGTTGGTTTGGACTATTAGTTCCCATTCTCCTTGCCCAATTTCATTATCAATCATACAATCAGGTAAATTAATTGATTTTCCAATTAGAACTAGGATAAATGCTGAAATTGTGTAATTGAATTGCTTTAATTTCTAACTTTCTAATAGCTTTGATTTGATATATCGACGTTGAACAAATCTAACTACCTGATTTGTGCTTGCATACAAAGTATGTAGAATTGTTTTGGGTTTGTGGGTATGATTTGTTATAACAAGGGGTTTAATTTCATTGCCAATCTTGTGTTTTGATGAATTCAATTTTTATTTACCTATCTTTTAATAATGAAATCAAGATCAATTAAAGTTCAAATTTTTATTATGTAATGTGTCTAAAATCAAGATCACACAACCCATTAAAGAAGAATTTGGTGTTGAAATAAAATAATTTTGTTTCCCTTTTTTTATGTGGTGTTAAAAGTTTAAAACAAAACATTAGGAAGATTGGGTGTAAAAGGAAATTTGCGTTTTTTTTGGGTGGCAAAAACAATTTGGGTTTTTTGGGTGGTATAAGTTGAAATTTCCATTTGCAATTTGTATAATAAGATAATGGATGGTTGATTTTGTTGTCAATTTGGTTTATTACTTGGTTTGATGGTTTCAAACCATCTAAAAGAGTGTTATTAGGGATCACGGCAAAAGAGTGTTATTAGGGATATAATTACTTGAAAGTATCTCGACTATATGCCTAGTTGACTGGAATTGTGTGTTGGTTATAGCCTTATAGGCTAGTTGAAAGGGAGTTATTTTCGTAAATATTGAATTTCATTGCAACTTTTAGGTCAAAGCTTGTCAAATTTGTTGTTGAGTGGTATCCAGCATTTGGGTATGGGACTTGAATGTATACTTTAAGAGAGAATAGAAAGAGAAGAGTCAATCAAAAGTAGAGACGTCCGAGAATTTCCAAACAAGGAAACTGAGAATTTAAGCTATTGTGCATTAGAACTGGAGATGAATTGGTTAAATTGAATGCATCATGATTTTAAGCATTTGTTTGGAATAAACAGTTAAGCGGCGTATGGTTGTAAATTGGTTTTATTTACAGGAGATGGATACAACTATTATAAGCATGCTGCAAACTGCAGTGGATTGGGTGACACTGGCATTTGAAGCTCCCTTTGCTCGGGCTGTTGTCTTTGGAGTACAAATTGGGGGTATCCTCTCATATCCGTACCGTTACTTTATTGAAACTAGGTATTGAAATTAATATATGCAAACTTCACCTGTAAATTTCTAAAACATTTCTTGTTGCTTTGTTTGAAGGTCATCTGTTTGTTGAAGGTCTTCTCTTTGTAGTCATCCTCTGTCTTCTGTCTCAAAAGAGTTATGCACCTCCAAAGAAACCATTGACAGAGGAGGTAGGTAATTAATAATTACCATACGTTGCAAGGTTTCATTATCTGCCCCTTTTTATTATGTTATCTTCACAATTCTATTCATGAATGCTAGAGAACTTTTGTGAGAGATTTCATTAAAGGATATGTTTTGGATCCAACAAGGACCACAACTATATCATTATATTGTTCTGTATCTTGAGTGTTGTTTAGGGATTAAAGTTTCTTTTGATGGCATGTGCTAGACATTTCACACTATTAAGCGTTTTTTGTGAGGGAAATTTGTTCTCATATTTAATAGCTTGATGCTCATCTACTACTACCTGCGGTTGTTAGATACTTCGATAATTGTGTGCTCTTGGTTAATATGAGCTACTATTCAACCTAAGTGTGCTGAGCATGTTGCATTGTACCTTCAGAGTCCATGAAGATTCTTGTATGTTGGCAGGAAATAGATGGATTGTGTGTTTACTGGACTCCTGAGCCCCTTATTCCAGCTATGACAAAAGCAATGCGCCATGAACCTCCTAAACTACAGAGGTAAAGTTGATGATTTTTTCAAGATTTGGTTCTGCTATAATAGTATCCATTGTCTGGTTGGCAAGCCATTAGATGATGTCTGTTGCAAAAGTTTGAGATGGAAAATAAAGTTTTAGAATCTTCAATGTATACCATAGCAAATGGTTTACTACGGTGTTCTTTGTGGATCTGTTGGTTTAGGTTTAGTTTGTCTTTTGAATCAAACACTATGAAGATGTTTGAGAGCTTTATCATGTTTGAGGCCTAAGTGATTAATTGATAAATGATCATTTTGATCCAGTGCTGCCGGGCCACACACAATATAAATGGCAAGGAAGTTGTAAATTTTGCATCGGCTAATTATCTGGGATGATTGGACATGAAAAATTACTTGTGAGAAAATCTTATGCATATTATTTATATTCTACTTGCTTGTTGTATTGGTGAATCTGACTTGTTTTGTTTGACAGGATTCTTGTACATCCGCGGTAGAGAAATATGGTGTTGGTTCTTGTGGTCCTCGTGGTTTCTATGGAACTATTGGTGAGAAATATTTATTGCTCTTGGTTGAATAGACCCGTGCTAAATATGAGTTGGAAATTCATATTTGGATTCTTTGTATCATTGTATGTAATCATTTCTAATCCTCTCTGTTATTGTAGATGTGCACCTGGACTGTGATCCAGAATTGCAAAGTTTTTGGGGACGCCAGATTCAATACTTTACTCATATGGACTTTCCACCATGTTTAGCACAATCCCAGCTTTCTGTAAAAAAGGCGATGTCATTGTTGTGTAAGTATAAGAATCCTGCGCTGTTTGGCTGTTACTCTAGAATAACTAAATGCATACCCAAGGCCTGTAGTCTTTTTAAAAATTAGTTATGTGAACACAGTCCACCCTGTTTTTAGTTAAATAATAGCTCTCCCTTCTGAAAAAGTAATGAAATAGCCACTGCAAATATAATTTTGACAATGACCAGATTTTTATGAAGATTACAAGTTTCACTCGCAATCTGACTATGCTGCCTAATTATTCATATTGTTAGCTCGAACATTTTGAAATATTCTTAGAATGATCTTTTTTTTTCCCTTGTCCTAGCGTCGATTAAATGAATTATCATTATGTGTGTTCCCCCTCCCTATGTCTGGTAGATAGGCCTTTCTGTTTTCATTCTATCTGATGGTTGCTCTTCCAGGGATGAAGGTGTTCATTGGGGTATTCAAAACGGACTCCATTTGCCAAGAAGCAAAATTGTGCATTTCAAGCACAACAATATGGAATCCCTGAAAAGAACATTAGAGACAATAACTACTGAAAACAAGCGCAAGAAAACTCGACGATACATTGTAATCAAAGCAGTTTATCAGGTATGTATTTTTATTGGTCTTTCAGCTGCATAATGTGAATCCCTGGAATTGTGCCTCTAATGTCTTGCCCACCTCTTAGAAGCTGTAATTATAGGCAAGGAAGGATATTGGCATGGTGAAGTGTGTCAAAGATAAGAACCAAATGGTCCTAGTGCAAGAGGAGGGCATCAAGGACAGGTGGAAGGGGTACTTCGATGAATTATTTAATGGAAGTAATGGAGTTGTGATAGGAGATACCTCTATGAGTGATGAAGAAATCAACATGGAGTATGTGCGAAGGATTAGGAGAGTAGAGGTGGAGATTGCACTGAGGAAGATGAAACCTAAGAAGGCGGTTGGCCCTGATGGGGTACCGATAGAGGTGTGGAGGTGTTTGGGTAAGATTGGTATTGATTGGTTAACAAACCTTTTCAACAAGATATGGACGGCTACAAGGATCCCACAAGATTGGAGGAAGAGCACCTTGGTCCCGGTTTATAAAAACAAAGGAGACGCTCAAGATTGTTCTAACTATCGAGGAATTAAGCTTATGAGCCATACTATGAAGTTGTGGGAAAGGGTGATTGAACAAAGGTTGAGGGCATGCACAAGCATTTCAGATAACCAATTTGGTTTTATGCCTGGGAGATCTACTATGGAGGCAATCCATTTGATAAGACAAATGATGGAGTTTTATAGGGTAAAGAAGAAAGATCTTCATATGGTCTTTATTGATTTAGAGAAGGCATATGACAAGGTGCCAAGAGAGATACTTTGGTGGGCAATGTTGAAGAAAGGTATCCCACGAAGGTATGTAGACCTAGTTAAGGATATGTATCGGGATGTGTCAACAAATGTGAGGACATGCGGAGGGTTGACAAAAGATTTCCCTATTACAATCGGATTGCATCAAGGGTCTGCATTAAGCCCTTTTCTTTTTGCAACGGTTCTAGACGAATTAACTAGACCAATTCAAGATGAGGTTCCATGGTGTATGCTGTTCGCAGATGATATCGTTTTGGTGGATGAGACTAAGGATGGGGTTAATGTCAAGTTGGAGCAATGGAGGCAAAGGTTGGAATCTAGAGGGTTTAAGCTAAGTCGGAGTAAGACTGAATATTTGGTATGTCGTTTTGGCACTCAGAGGGGGACAAGCAATGAAGTGGTGAGTTTGGATGGAAAGGATTTGACCATGAGTGAATGTTTTAAGTACCTAGGGTCGATCATCCAGAAGAATGGTGACATTGATCAAGACGTGACCCACAGGATTAAGTCAGGGTGGCTTAAATGGAGAGCGGCCACGGGAGTGCTATGCGACCGCAGCATTCCCTTAAAGTTGAAGGGAAAATTCTACAGGACTGCCATAAGACCAGTGTTGCTCTATGGTACAGAATGTTGGGCTTCTAAGAAAGAGCATATTAAAAAGATGGAGGTTACGGAAATGCGCATGTTAAGGTGGATGTGTGGAAACACTTTAAGAGATAGAATCAGAAATGAGGTTATTCGCAAGAAAGTAGGTGTGGCGGGCATTGTAGATAAATTAAGGGAAAATCGTCTGCGTTGGTTTGGACATGTAAGACGGACACCCGAGGGTGCACCGGTGCGAAGAGTGGAAGAGTGGGACCATGGAGGGATTAAACGAGGAAGAGGGAGACCAAAGATGACTTGGTTGGAAGGAGTGAGGAAGGATATGAAGTGCATGGATTTACGTGAGGATGAAGTTTTGGATCGTAAGGGATGGAGGAGAAAGATTTATGTTGATGACTACACGGAATAATCAAATTTGGTTCATGTTAGCCGACCCCACTTTTGGGATTAAGGCTTTGATTGATTGATTGATTGATTGATTGATAAGATGGTAAGGGATATGCTTTAAATAGAATAAAGTGTAGAACATATAAAAACGGACAGAAGTGTACAGCTGGTAGAACAAAAAGAACGGAAGGATTAAATGAACTAGTGGGCCATTTTCATTTTTAGAATTGAGCGAAGAATTTATGACGGATTATAAAGGTAAGTAAGAAAACTAATTTAGGACAGGAGTGTAAAACACCTAAAGACATAGATGCTTGACCTTGAGAATGGCGTTATTGACTTGCAAAGCTTGATGCTTTCTGTATTCTAAGATTTAGGATTTGAATGTTTTGAATTCAATCTTGTCTGCCAGATTTAAGTGATCACATGCTAGAAACTTTTGTGTTCTGAGACTAGAACCACTAAGACTGAAGGGGCAGGGGGGAATAGGCACAGTCAATCAGGTTTTGGAGATTCTTTGTTACAAACAAAGTACCAGCAGGAACATTATGTTCTTTTCCTCAATATTATTTAGATTTGATTCTTTTTTTTTTTTTTTTTTTTTTTTTAAGTTTTAAATCTTTTTAGTGGAGATGGTATATATATCATAAATATTTAGCTTGCTCTTTAACTCTAAAAGGTTCTCCACAAAGGTACCATTACGGATAGTAGGAAACTGATCTTACTGATGTAATTTATTATTGTGGGTTTGTGGTATCTCTCTTTTTTCCTTTTTTTTTTTTGAAAATCTTTGATTTAACAAACATAGTATGAAGCAAAAAGTTGATATTACCTTATTTTTACCTTACAGAACTCTGGTCAAGTTGCTCCTCTAGATGAGATTGTTAAATTGAAGGAGGAATACTGTTTCCGCCTTATGATGGATGAGAGCAACTCTTTTGGTGTGCAAGGAAGTTCTGGAAAAGGCCTCACAGAGCACTTCAATGTTCCTGTATGTTCAACGTTATTGAGGTTATAATTGTTTCTCATATCCCCATATAATACCCATTGTGTCATGGTTTGCAGGTTGAGAAAGTCGATATCATAACAGCTGCAATGGGTCATGCATTAGCGGAGGATTCTGTACTGGAAATGCAAGTGTCATTGATCACCAGGTATTATAGATACATTATAATCTATTGTGTGGATGGCCTATCTGTGTATCGTGCAGCTGTACTTTATTGCATACTTGTGCATTTGTCAAGTGTGATTAATATGGCTTGACAACACTCAATAATTTTTTTTATATAGCTCAACAAGGAGGATATAGAATACAAATTTTGTAAAGAACACTAATGTTTAGCTAAAAAGTCCAGTATTAAAATTCTGAATTAAACCTGAGCTTGTGTTGTTTACAAGATTTGTATTCCATATCCATATCCTCATAATGAATTTACTCTGAGACTCACATATCTTTAGGTAAATACTTAGTAAGAAAAACAAATCAGATACAATCTTGTTATTTATATGCCCCCACCTAATTTATCCCACATTTTGTTGTTGCTGATCCATTGTCCTAGTCTCTTTTCCAAATTACATTACAAAAGGCTAACATGCGATTTGGTTGATGACAAGCGATTTGTTGGATTTGGTGTTTACTTGCAGCGCCTAAGCAGCTCTGGTTATGTTTTTTCTGCTTCTTTGCCTCCATACCTAGCTAGTACAGCAATCTCTGCTATCGATGTGGACAATGTCCTCGAAGAAAATCCTAATCTGATCAGCAAGTTGAAGGAAAATGTTGCAAAATTAAGGACTGGTATGTTTCTGAATTTTCTGTTGCAAACTTGCAAAAGTTAGTGCATGAGCTCTGCTTTTACCGATGTGAATTGGTCCTGTAGATATTGTTGACATTGTGATTTGGTCAGTATCTATCAATGTTCACCATACTACATCTTAGGATTCATGATACATATCTATTGACTTTTTTTTTGGGGTAGTAGTATGCATTATGCATACTAAATAGTACTTCCTCCTTTTTTATTTACTCACAACGTTGCAATAGTGTTTATTATTCGCATACTCAACTATAATTGCATTTTGTAATTTATACTTAATAAAATATATACTCATGGGGAATCTTGTTAGATTTGTTTTAAAAGCTTTTTTTTATTTTTTAATTTTTACATATGTACTGTATTAAAGATATAAGCAATTGAACACATTAAAACTAATTTTATATATTTTAACAAAGGTTGTGAGTAAAAAAAAAAAAGAGGAAGTATACCCTAGTCTCGTAGAAGCGCGTTGACAACCTTCTTAGTTCCGTGGGTTATTTTGTTTGTGCCATGTTTACTCCGTTTGTATAGCACCAACCTGCACTATATATGTATTTATGTTGGATTAGGGTCCAAGCTATTTGACTCAATTCTTGAAGCGTCTTCAGGTTTGGAATTTTAGCATTTCTATTTGGATTAGTGTCTAAACAAGGCAATAACTTATTTATTTTTTTTAATGAAGTAAAGGCACTGCATGATATGAAGTATTTTGGACTATTTAGGCCAAGAACAAGATAATAGGAGATTATTAGATGAACTGATCAATATATAATCTAATATCTTTCTAGTATTGAAATTATTATTACAAAAAATTTTACTTGATCCTTTTGGTTAGATTTTAGTGTTTCAATTTTGTTGTTCATTGATATTTTGATGTCTTTGTGACACGATTCTGTGCTTTGGATGATTTTATTACTAAAGCTTCTTACTAATGGGGCTGACTTAGTTGCAAAATCTGTTCTAAATTAGCCTATATTCTGCAGTTTGGGAAGTCTAGATATGAATTTGGAATCATAAGGCAGAATTTGAAGTTGTGTTTGGATTTGGATACGATGTTGAAAATTTATTTACTAGGATAGCCAAACACTTATCTTCTCGGTCTTCCATCTTTGTAATTCTTCTAGCCATCTAGGCTTCATGGGCTACTTGGCTGTGCTAATATGATAGTTCTTTATGTTTCAGGTTTGTCGAATTCTGAAGGTTTAGTAGTTGCAAGTGACCCTATTTCTCCCATTGTTTTTCTACAACTATCAAAATCCACAGGCTCTTCAGAAAGGACATCCAGTTGCTTGAAGATATCGTTGATGAGGTATACATGCCACCGAACATTTTATTTTATGCATAGATTTGAGAATTCTGAGCTAATTATACTTCATGCAGCTTTTGGAGAAGCACAACATATTCGTTGTCGACACTTGATAAATGTCCTATACCTGTTGGTATAAAACTATTTGTTTCTGCTGGTCATGGTGAATCTGATATAATCAAAGTTTGTGAAGCATTGAAGATGGTTTTGCCATCTGTGCTAAATAACCCTGCTGAAAGTTTGGCTTCTGAAAATTGAAGTGGGATTGTTTTCTGCTTGTGGATTAAAAGCTTGAGATATAGTAAACAAGACCCCCTATTAGAGACTCCAGCAAAATAACTGAGGTTGCTGAAGAATACATACTTGCCATTTAACAATATGTCCTCTGGAAGTAACGGAAACATGGGGTTGGCATCGCAATGTGGAAAGTTTAGGGAAACTCGCAGTTTTGTAAATCTGAAATGTTGTACTTCTGCACCTTGATTGAGGGAGGTAGTTTCAAGTACAATGTTTCCATAACTTGTCATACTCTTGGCCTCTTGGGGTTGGCTCTTTCAGGTCGGCATATTTCGCAGATTGATTTATCTTCCTAGAGTCCAAGAAAAGTATGCAAGTATAATGAATGTGATTTTAAAAACCATTTTATGTAGTCTTTAAGTTTTTGACCAATTTTATATTTTTCTTCACATTGTGTCATTAATGTATAAACCTTAGTTCATTATAGCTCAAATGATTTTTTTACTACATAATCTATTCTGTTACAGTTCATTATAGCTCAAATGATTTGTTTACTACATAATCTATTCTGTTACTGGGTCATTAGTATTGCTGGTGGTGAATATCTAATATTTATCGGCAAGAGAATCTTAACTTCTTGTTACTCAAGGCAACACAATTTCAGAAAATATATTGTCAAGATTCTGACTATATGAGATGAAAATTTTAATTCACCGAGTACCAAGAGATAATGCAGATTGGAAAAACACAAGTATTGTTTTTGCACTGCATATCTCCTTATAGACTTGAAGTAATTGTTGTAAAAATAAGTGTTTTAAAGGCTATAAATACTAGAATGAGTAATGTAATTGTTTGATCAAAAGAAAGATAGTGTGCGTGATTCGTCATTGACTTTGAAAACGAATTCCAACGCAATTGGGGTGCACATTGTATCGCCGGTACGTTCCCTAAGGTTACACACCACTTTCACTCTAAGGCATTTTAGAGTACGAGGTGGAGTCAAAGTAAACTTATGCCCAAAAAACAAATGTGTTTAGCTAATTTTGTGTATGATGTACATGCAAGAAGAAGAATAACCAAAGCCAAATTTGTAAGCAAAGATGGAGTTTTAAGAGGATGAATCTAGACATCAAAGGGTGATTAAATCACCATAAACATCCATTTTAGTGTGAGGTTACAAGAGAATCCAAGAGATGTAGGAAGAATGTCAAAAGCCGAATGTATGTGAACATGAAAAAGTATACTCCACAACCCACTTGTAAGCAATCGTTGTTGGCCACAACCTACTTGTGGAGTAGGCTGATTTTTCTTATAAAATATATATAAAAAGTTTACTCCACAACCCACTTGTAGACAAATGTTGAAGGCCACAATCTCTTTGTGGAGTGGAGTAAATTGATTGACTACCAAAAAACATGTTTTTTACTCTCTTTAATCCAATAGTGATTACTTGTAGCTTGAACATGTGTTGTAATTTTAACACTCCAGCATTGATAAAATTACTAAATAAACTTGAATATTATATTTAACAAACAAATCCGAATACAAAGTTTATAGTTTGAGAGCTATATTTTATGAATTTCAATAGGTGGAGTAGAAAATATAATTAAAGAAATATTATTATTGGAAAGAATTTGTAACCAAACTAGAAGATTTTAAATTAAATTAGTCTCTTCAAACATCAAATGTAAATTTTAATTTTTTTTTTAGATTAAATTATAAAAGCAAGCTTAAAATAAAGGCGTTGTAAAATTCTTTCCAGGAACTGCATATGCAATTGAATCTCCAATTCTCCAAAAACTGGTCTAACATGCACATTAGTCATAATAGCTAGCGGAGTCGATCATTGGTAAACCAGATATACAAATTCGGTTTACCAAAAATACAGTTGATTGATTGCATAATAAACGAAAAAAGAAAAACCTGCTTCTTCCAACTAGTCCTAATACATATACATCGACAAAAGGATTCTTGGATGGCATTACTAGTTTTTTCATCAGGCACCAATATACTGATAACAGAATGCTGCAAAAATCTCTTCGATCACCAAGTACAAGATTGCAGACTCATCAGGCTGCTCCAACAAGAAGCGCCTTCATAACTGCTGCAGAACATCGAAACATAATCAACTCTATGGATATCAAGCGAAAGAAACAAACCATATTAAGTCGAAAAATCAAAGAAAAAGAAACTTGCCTGTATCAGCATGTCATTTCTGTGGCTTCTTCCACAAAACTCCGATCTTTTTCAGGACGTTGCCATTTTTCTTCTTGAAGGAATCGTCATCATAGTCATCCATGTATGGTGAGCTATGTCTTCCCCCGATAGGACTATACTTGTTATCTAAAGGCAATGATCCGGTTCTCTCCACATATTTCCCATTGCTCCCAGGAGACAGCATAGAAGCAGCCGCTTCTGCTGCCTTTCTCCACTGATCAGACTGCACTTTAAGTCTTCTTAGCTCTGCCTCCATCTCTGAATTTGCGGCCTGAGCTGCCTCTAGTTGCTCAACAACCCTTGCTGCTTTCCTGTTACTCTTATCTACTTCTTCCATCATGTACCCAAGCTTTGTCACAGCATCTTGTTCAGCAGCTCGGGAGGCATCCACCTCAGCCGCAACTTGGTCATTTTCAACACTCTTGTCCATTTCATGTTTACTGATCTCTAACTTGAGTATTTCGTTCTCCTCTGAAATGCTCTGTAGTTCTGTCTCCTTATCCATCAAATTTGACCTTAAATCGGCTACGTCTTCCTTCAGTCTTTTCAGCTCATTCTCCACTTCCTGTTCTCTTTGGCATGCCAAAGATTTCTCAAGTTTTAGATTCAAGCTATCATTCTCGTCTGATATGCCTTGCAATTCAGTTTCCTTGTCCATTAGGTTTGCCTTCAGCTCTTCGATACTTGCACTAGCATTTTTCAGCTCCACTTCCAGCTCAGCCTCTCTTAGCCTAGATTGCATCTTCATCTGCTCTAAGAGATCAGAAACATTTCCAATCTGCGTGCTGCTGTGAGAACGTTCATCATTGTATCTTATCTCAGCAGCTTCTAATGCAGATTTAAGCTGCCTCACATCGGACTTTGCAGCTTGCAGTTCTATTTGAAGCTGATTGACATCCTCTGGCAATATCTGATCACCAACGGATTCAAGAGAATTTACACTGCTGAGATTCATGAGATCTGCATTAAGACCTTTGACAACACCTTCAAGAAAGAATACGCGAGCCTTTGACTGTTCTAATTCAGAAACAACTGCATTGTAAGCCTCCGTGGATCTGTTGACATCTGATCTGAGGGCATTGACAGTCTCCTTAGCTGCTTCTAGTTGCAGTAAAGTTTCCCTGACTAGATCCTGTGCTTGAGCTTCAGATACTCGAGAGTCTTTCAGCTCTTGTTTCATGATTTCAAGGACCGAGACAGTTTCAGTCAAGTTATCTTTCAAGCTTTGGAGCTCAGCAGCTGTTTCACTTTGTTCAACCTGTACATCACCAGATTCAGTGACCTTCTCAAGATGCAGCTTGAGCCTCTCAATCTCCTCCAAGGCTGAGGCTAATGCAACTGAATCCGCAGAGTGCTGCTGACGAACAGACTCAATCTGAGATTTCCATTCATGCTCCTTATCCTCTGAAATGTTCTGCAGACCTACAATATTTTCTTCCTTAGAAGCAAGAAGTTGACAAAGTTGCTTCTGATTTTCTTCCAGTTTTGAAGAGACATCAGCTAGCTGCCTTTTTGATTCCTCTGCATCTTCCTGAGCCTCCTTTTTCACCGTTTCAGAAGCAACCAGTTGGTCTTTTACCTTATTTAGATCATCATGGAGTTTGGAAATCTGGGACTCCAATTCTGACAATTTGCTAGGGCGTTTCTTCTGCACGTCGAATGCAACATAAAAAAGTTAAGAAATAATTCAAAAATTGCTAAAACTCAACTTGTGTGTCCATGTTAGTTGTTGGGGGCGGGCGTGGAAAGTAGCATTTGAACAGAAAAAAACCAGGAAATAAAAAGAAGTTGCACCATGATAAAGAAGCAGCATGGAGAGCCATTACAAAAATGAAAAAAAAAAAAGAGAAAAAAAAAAAAAAAAAAAAAAAAAAAACTTCTAAAATAATTTTCATGTAATATTTTGTATATGCATGAAGATAGATAAATGAATAATTAAAAAGAACCGTGATTTCTTTACCTAAAGTGGAGGAATAATTAGTTAGAGTACCTCAGAAATTGGGCTCCTTGGTGATCTACGCTCAATTACTTTTGGGCTCCTATTAGGAGTCTTTGCAGTTGCATTACTTGACGGAGATGAGGAGGTCGGATCAACAGGATTTATTTTTAGCTGTCTGGCCGGTCGTGCAGAGACTTTTTGATTAGACTCCTTGGGGCTTCCTCTGTTTCGAAGGAGAGGAGAAGAAAGATTGATAGTAAGTAAACATGTACAGTACAGAATAGACGCATTAAAAAAACCATTGTGATCTGATAATAAAGATGTAAAAGTGCAAGATTGACTCAACATTACTACCACAAATATAAAACAAATAGGAGAAAAAAAATATCCCAATCTTGGCTATGAGTTTCTATTAGGAACAGAAAAACTGAAATTTTGACAACGACAAACACAGAAAATTAGCAAAACAACTCTAAAATGAATGCCAAAAATACACAAATAGGGATTAGACTATTAGAGAGTGGAAGTAAAATTATTTGGACGCTAGATCAAGGGTGAAAATGACACTAAGGTGCAAAGTGTTTTATCAACTTAATCTCAAAAATAGTGGAGTTAGTAATATAATCTGAAGGATAAACATAGCACATTAAACCAGCGTCTCAGACCATTTTCTATTAATTTGTCCCCTGGACTAGACTTATAGTCTTCTCACTCTGATTCAAAGATATCAATAAGCTAATTGATTTGTTAAACTTTATGAAATGAAGCATCCAGCCCTAGTGAAACTGTATGAAAACAATTATACAGGCTCTAAAGAATCCCTTCTTTTCGGGTTGCCACAGGATATATAGTTAAGCCCGAGTATTGTTCCACTACCAATCAACCTTCATGGTTGTTAGTAACCTTAACTAAATGTTTCCGCCCCTGTCTTACTCTAATCAAAACCATAAAGCAGAAATAATGTAGAAGTTGGAGGTGGCGGTGGAGGAGTATCTCCGATGGCCATTGTTGGTGTTTACAGAGAAAAAAATATCAAGGCTCTGATACCATGTAGAAATTGTATAAACTTACGGCTTACCTTTCATTAATCGGGGAAAAACATATATATACAAAGCTAATTCCTAGAGCTACCTTAATTAGGTTACTAGAAATTAGGAAACAATATCAAAGATAATATCAAATATTCCCCAAAATATATACTACCAAAATATATCCACAATAAATAAGCAATTGGCAAAAGTTATCATATAGCATAACAAAGAAAACAACGTATCAGCAAGATATTTCAAAAATGAGAACAAGATAGCTATTCAAATTTCAACAAGAGCAAAATTGGATTACAACCAAAGATATTCACTCGCGACCAAAGATAAAAACAATTTACAAACAACTTGTTTTGATACGCAGTCAGTAAACCATTTTATACATTTCTAACCTCTAAAATCACTTTCACATTCAGTCATACACACAACGAATTTGCACTCAAAAAATTGAAACTCGCAACCAAAGATCAAAATACTTTACAAACTTGTTTCAATGCGCAACCAGTAAACCATTTTATATATATATCTAACCACTAAACCAACTTCATATTCAGCAGTCATACATACAACGAACTAAAACTCGAAAACCCAAATCTCCAAAACGATAAGTTATGAGCACAAGAAAACACTCAAGGGATTATGATACCATACCTTCACATTATATACATTGCTAACCTCTAAACTACCTTCACATTCAGTAATATATACAACGAACTTAAACTCGAAAACCCGAAACACGAACACGATGAGTTTAGCATAAGAAAACACTCAAAAGGATTATGATACCATACCTTGCCTTGGCAGTCTGCATAATGAAGCTCAACTTCCCCCCTTAAACACAACACAAGGTGTAAATTGGCAAATGGAGGTAGTAGTAGTGTTAGATCTTCACACAATTAATACTGTTTTGGACCCACAAATTCTGCCACAAACAGAAGCACAGAAATCACAAAACACAGACAATATCAATCAATAATAACCCAACAAAAAAAAAAAAAAAAAAAAAACAAAACAAAAAAAAAAGAATCCAATGCATATGCAAATGAATGATGAAATTTAATATGGACTCACCAAGAAACATACCAATTGAGTAACTGATAATATTATCATAAATTCATTATAATGTGAACTTAGTAAATTTTTTTTTTTTTTTTTTGCTTTTTTCAAAAATATTGAATGTTTTCCAACGGTTCTATAAAAGCAACCATTATTGTAAGCACGAGGGAGTAGGTATAGTAATGTGCAAGAGTGACAGTAACTGCTCAGGTATATTTTCCAAAAATACCCTTGATGAATTGGCCAACAAAGGACCCACCAAAAGGGTAAATTTGGAATAAAGGTCCATATTTGGTAGAATTATGGCCGAGAATTAAGGCACAATGGCACATGTCAATGTAACCATACTGTAACATCAGATTTTTTATTTTCATTCATGGCCTACAGCTCTACCTATATTAAAATATTATATGAAATTCTATTTTGTTTGAATATCAGGAAAAAAACAAATCATTTATGAACAAAAAGGAAGTTCAACTTTGTTCAGATTTTTATTGTAGTTTAGTTCCTTTTCTTAGCAGATTTTAGAGATAAACTTACAACACATATATCACTTCAAATATCAAGTAAGTTGAGATTAACCATAACAATGATGTAGACGGGATTGGATCTGAGACAAATGTACTTAATGCTCTAAGCCTCTAACCATCTAAAATAGTAACCATCCAACATAATAACCCACATTATGACCCTGATTATTAACTTTTTACTTAAACAGTTACATGAAGAAAAAAAATTAACTTTAACGGTTGAAAGGGTATCATCATTACACTTTATACAAACCCTAAACTATTCCAAAAATACATTTTTTTAGAAAGCAAAAACAAAAAATCATTAAATAAACAAAACCCATTAAAAAAGCAGAAAAATCTTGAACACCCATTTAATCTGCTTCACTAAAAAAGCTAAAATTCCTGTTTTTTTTTTTTCTCTGTTTTTAAGCTCAAAAGCAGGAAAAACAAAAGCAAAATAAATAGAAAAAATAATAAAGAAGAATAAATGTAATGCTAAAATAAAATTAAATTAGTTACCTGAAGAAAAATGCAGGAATGCTTAAAAATGCAGAGAAAAAGTGAGAAAGAATGAAGATGAGAGAGAGTAAGTGAGATAAGGACTGAACTTTGTAGAGAAGTAGTAAAAGAAGTGAGTAGGGGGAGACAGTAGAAGGGGCGCGGAGTTAAAATTGTCGTTTCCCAAAGCTTATTTTTCAAAAATTATGTCATTTCTAACTACTCTTTCACGTCCGCAAACCCTCTTTCCTTTTGCTACTTTCCAATGTCAACATTTTAAACCACCCTTAGAGCGTATAAGTATTTGTTTTTTTTTTTACTATTTCCTCCGTATTTTAATAATTGTTACACTTTGAATCTTTGATAGACATACAGTTTTAGTCAATTTAATTGATTTAAATAAAATAAGAGATAAGTAGGATAATTTGAGTATTAAAAAAAAATGGTGGAGTTTCGGAGTAATAATTTATTGAAAAGTAATGAATGTGAGGGAGAGAAATAATTTTAAAAAAAGGAAAATTTGACTACAATAATCCAACCTTTGCCCGGTTCAATTCTAATAATCCCACCTTTCGATAATTGTGCAATAATTCAAGCTTTGCCCCCCTTCTATTTTATCCGTCCAAACAGGTAAACTAACCTGCAACAATAGGTTGTTGTCCTACGTGGCACTTACCGTTGTTTTTCCTCCCTTTTTTTATTTACCTTTTTTTCCCTTTCTTTTCAACGGCTCTTTATGTTACTTGTACCCTATATAAATCAATTCATCCCTGTTCTCTTTCTTGTGCAATCAATTAATCCCCAATTTTACGATCTTCATACCTCACCTAAATTGAATTTCACTGCAATTAAAAATCAAAGCTTTATAATGTCTGGAATTAGACAAGTTTCTGGTTGCTCTGGTTCGTCTTCTACATCAAGGGATGGGAGAAAGATGAAGTGCAAGTGTGGAAGGGACGCAATTTTGCGAACAGTGAAAAACGGACCTAATTCGGGAATGAAATTTTATGGGTGTCCATTGTGGCCTGTATGTTTAACTCTGTTTAATTTTGTATTCAATTGATTTAGGGTTTTCAATTGATTTAGGAATTTTAATTGAGTTAGGGTTTTTACTCAATTTAAGGGAAATTGCAATTGAATTACTTTGTGTGTGTTATTGTAGGACAGCACTTGCGATTATTTCAAGTGGAATTCTGGGGATACTGTTGTTGATGACCTGCGCTTTCAACTATTTGAAAAGGAAACAGCAATTGCTGAGCTTAAACTGGAGAAGAGTATGATGGAAGAAAAAATAAAGAAATTGCAAATGAAGAAAGAAAATGCAGTAGAAGAATTGTAAGAGATGAAAATGGAACTTGGGCAGATGAGGATTGAACTTATGAAAACTGCAAGGAATGAGAAGAATTTTTCTATGTCTTTATTCTTCTCTTGGGTTTTTTTTGCTATCCTAGTGTTTTACCTTAAATGAAGTGTTTATTAAATAGGGTAGTGTTTTAGTTAGTGGGATGTACTTAGATGAATGAAAACAACAATGTAATTGACTGAAATATGAATAAAGAAGCATGGCTTAAATTATGTCATCATAATTACATTGTCTCCAAAATATACTGATTACTGCAGTGGTTCAGTTGTTCCAAAAATTACAGGCACCATGATCAAAAAATTACATTTTCAAAGTTTTGCCATAAATTGTTCAACACATGAAAAACCACCTAAATAACATGCACTGCAGCCAGGCCTAATTTGATCACTGAAGGGTTGATGTTTGGCTTCCTTGTGTCAAAGAGATAGGTCTGCCATTCCCATCAAGTGACTGCAACAACAAAAACAATTAGCAAATTAATGACCAATTTCAAAATGTAATTGGGTAACAAAGAATACAACAAAAATGAAGTAGCTCACATTGGTGTATGCATTTCCATCAGCTGACATAAAAACACCAACCCCTTGGGTAATTCTGCCACCTCTCCCTCTTGTACCCCCCTTCCTATTCTTCCTCCCCTTCCTGTTGAACCCCTCCCACCAGCATTCCCTGCATTACTACCCCCTCCCCCTGTTGCACTTCTGAAAGGAATGGTGTCCTTCGAACAAGTGTATTATTCTGATAGCGGGTTCAGAATTATTAGAAAGCTAATATATTCAGTAAGGTCAAGTGATCGGAATGCCTGGGTGGAGGCCGCTTCCGATCAGTAATATTAATATAATTAATATTACAGCTTAATCTTGACTGAACCCTTCGGGTCACACCCAAGCAAATATATGCGAACCAACTCGACGAATTAAGTCGGAAGAAATTAATTCGTCGCCCGAGTGTTAAACATTTAGACGTCGGAAATTCGAGCTTGGAGCGTCGAAATCGAGCGTCGGAGAATCTCAAATGTCGAGCCAAAATTTAGGATTTGGCGAGACGGGAAAATGCATCAAGTAACAAGTAAAATCCTAGCCACGCAAAAGGCTAGGAATGCATGCCCAATAGGAGCATGCCACGTGGCAGCACACATGGCAAAACGCCATGTGGCAGCACACGTGGCAGCCACGTTGGCAGCCGCCAAGTGGCAGCAGCCACGTTGGCAGCCGCCACATTGGCAGCCACCAAGTGGCAGCGTGCCACGTTGGTAGCGTGCCACGTGGCAGCGCCATGGTGGCGGCGCGCCACGGTGGCGACACATGTGGCAATGGTCGTGGACCCGGGTTGATGGGTCATGGACACGGGCCAAAATAAAATGGGCCAACCGAACCCAACTTGGGGCTCAAGGTTGGGTGACACATGGTTAGTTCACATTGCATGTGAAATGCCTTGGGGACCAAGTGAGAAAGTGGTCCACACCTAACCATGTGACACTTGTTACTTGTTCCTTTGTTTATTTAACTAAGGGTTGAATTGACCAATCTTTCCATGTAGGATCTTTTTGTGAAAAGTCCCACATTGAAAGATGAGTGAAATTCACAAGGCATACTTCCTTATAAATAGTCATGGCATGGCTTGAGAATTCTTTGCTTGAGTGGGAGTTAAAAAGAGCATTCCATAATTTTTGGGAAAACTCTTAAACTCATATAACACTCGGGTTTTGGTCGGACCTTGCTAACCCCAAGGTAGCGGACCTTAAAGTTGTGTTCGCCTTTTGTGGGTGGATACCGTCGGAGGCGCGGCGCTTGACGTGCTCGTAGCTTTCAAGTAAGAGCCCCGGTTTTTGGGCGAAGCTCGCTTCGAGGGTAAGATTCGTTATCTTTTCTTTGTGATTATTTATTTATGCTTTATGATTTTAATTATTGCGAGTGGTTCCTCGGGTAGGGGTTTGTTTCCGCAGTGAGTCGGACTTACCAAACCCCAACAGCGGTATCGGAGCCCCGCTCGTTTATTTTTATAATCATGTTTTTCAAGGTTTATTTTGGCTTAATTTTCTGGTTTAAGTTGCTAATTAGATTAGTAGCCCGGTTTTATTTTTTTAATCCCGTTTTTAATGTCGAGTTTGGCCCAGAACCCAGATTTTCGCCCAAGACTAGTGAATTTTGGTTGGAAAACGTGTTCTGGAAAGGTTTTTTTCCCCAAGGGATCAGTGATTTTAGCCAAATTCTGACCAGAAATGCCTTTTTCGAGGGGGTTTTCGTTTTTGACGAAAAATTTTAAGTCTTTTCTAACCTTGAAATTAATGGCATAAATTGTTGATTATATGGTTGATTATTTGCATTATTTTCTGCATTTTTATGTCCCCTTAAAGCACACTTACTTGGTAGTATTTGATGCTTAAAGGTTGATTTATTTTCACATAATTGCAAACTAATTGCTTTTTAGTGTGAAAGTGTTATTTTTGAGGCTTCCTAAGTGTTAAAGATTCAATCTTTATTTGTGATAAGTGATTGAAACTTTAAAAACCACTGAATTCCATGTTATTTTGTGTTAAACTTTGATGTTTTAATCATTTTGAGTTGATTGGAAACTTAAAGTTTCGATTTTTGTGATAGAAATTTGGTTATCTTCATGGTGGAAGATATAATTTTCAAGGATTCACAAAATTTAGATGTTGGAATTTTCATTTGAACATTAAAGTTCATATTTTTCCAATTTTCCTTTACTTTGTCAAATTCTCAAGTTTAATTTAAATTGATTAAATTGAAAGTGAGAAATTGCCTCAATTTTATGCTGCACCAAGCTAAACCAATTTAATTAAGAATGGTTCTTGGAATTATTTTGGTTATTTGCACTTTGAAAATTTTATTAAGTTAGACTTGTTTAAAATTTTATTTTGCTCTCTAAATTAGTTCTAAAATTAATTTAGAATTAATTAATGTTGTCTCGCGAAAAGGGATCAAATCCCGAGGCCGTGGCACGCAAAACGAGGCAATGCATCACCTTGGCGAGCCGGGCTGCATAGCAGCCTATATGTGGTTGCCAAGGTGGCAGCGCCGCCTTGCTTGCGACCACACGCGCGACAACAGCCACGCACCGCAGCAGCACACACGCGGCAGCAGCACGCGGGCTGCAGCAGCCACGCGCGACTGTGCCGTGGCAGCAGCTCGCGGCCGTGTGCCGTGGGTCGTGTGTTCGTGTTTTTGGCATGTGCGTATGCTTGGTGCGGTGAGGTGACTAGCCGTAGTAAGGCTTGATGT
Organism: Chenopodium album; assembly: GCF_948465745.1. NCBI lineage: Eukaryota > Viridiplantae > Streptophyta > Magnoliopsida > Caryophyllales > Amaranthaceae > Chenopodium > Chenopodium album. The sequence goes on along the minus strand of NC_137842.1, from coordinate 13,138,469 downwards.
TAATTATTTTGCCGTTTTACTTATTTTAATTAATTTTGTTTATTTTAATTAAAATTTTGGGAGGCTAGGCCTCGGTTTTGAGCGGCATTGGCAAAATTTTATTTTGACAAGTTTGGGTGCTACCGACTTAATTAATTAGATTAATTAAGGAAATGCGGAATTTAGTGGGAGCTTCAATTAATGACGTCAATTACATAATCGGCTAAACAACTTTGACTAGTTTTAATTAGGCGTGTTAATCGGATTAACCACCTAGATTAGTTACTAGTGCGCACGTTGTTTAAATGTATTTTACTTGTTTTAAATTTGTAAATTGCATGGGCCATTCACAAATAGTGAATGGATGAATGGAATATATATATTCTCTCTCACAGGTTTTATGAAATGGCAACTAGTGGGACCCGACTAGGATAGAAAATATGGACTACGTGCCGTTATGTATTTTTGTAAATCTAAATACGGTCTACGCACCGTTAAGTATTTTTGTACTTTAATATTTAGATTATTCCTAGTTGTAGACACTAGTTTTTGCATAGTTTGGTTAAGTCTTGAAGACGGCGTATCTGGGAAGACAAAGCCTTGAATTGCAAATGAAGACCTTTTGAAGATTTGAAGAATTCAAGGGGTCATGCTAGTTGCCAATATGCATCTATAATTTCGATTTATATTTTATGCTTATATATATGTGAATTATTCGTTAGATGCATGTTTAGGTTTTCTTGATGTTGCGATGATTAGTTAAGTTCACTTAAATCAACCAACATAGAAATCCTAGGTCCCTAATAATATTGAGTCAAACTTGCCTTTCCAAAACGACACTTATTGACCGGACGAGGATGATGGTAGGCTACGCCAAAGCGAGGTGCCATCACTTCTCCAAGGCGCGTAAGGCACACCGGGTGTGCACGTTGGTTTTGGTTTAACTCATCGGTATGAGTGAGGAGTCCTCACATACCGTGGCAAAAGAGATACATCGTCAAAGATGCATTAGATGCGACGATTGTCTAACCAAGAGTGGCTTAGAGCAATTAGCAAGGCAATGCTTACCCTAGAAGATTGAGTGTTTAAGACAAGCCAAAGCATGCTTAACCACTTTTTGTTTCTTCGGATCTTGGAACCGCCTTATTTTCGTCAAATAGGGACAATTATTATGCGTAAATAAGACGCTTAATAAGATTGAAGTTTGCATGAATGCTATTAAATTTCAAACTTATTATGTTCTTGATAAATGGTTATACTTAGCACTTATATTTATAGTATTCTAAATGAAATAATATTGTTTCCATGATTGGTAAAGGAAATCCTTGAGAATAGTTCTCAAAGAAAGGAAAAGCATTTCTAAAATACAATTCTCATAAATGACTTTTATAATTAAGTCCGAAAGGACGGTTGGACATCATGTATTCAAAATACTAGGTAGTTTTGATAAAACATGAGGTATTGAGTTGCAAACTCAAGATTGTCAATGTTTGACAACCAACGTATCTTTTCGCATCTCAATTGAGTAGGACTCATTGATGTATTAATTCGAGTAAGAATTAATGGAAAAGATGGAACTTTGTTTAACGGCGCACTAGATGCTTGATTATGCCTAACAAAGTATAAGAGTCAAGGTACTTAAAGAAATGATTCTTAAAGTAAGATTATGAGATATTGTATGATAAGAAATATAGGAAAGAAGGAACGAAGAAAAGGAATTAGATTTCATTTCAACTCATGAGTTCATGTTATTGTATTTTTACTTAGCAATTCATAATCTTCACAAGTATCGGATACTGCTTGAGTGTTCCACTATGATAGTGACCTCAAACTATTGAAGTTAAGCTAAGTTATCGACTTACAAGCTTAGAATGAAGCAAGAAGAGCTACATCAGTTGTAAGGTCGTATGTTTTGTTTAAAGACCTTTTAAGCCAAAGGCTGGAACAAGTAATGGTTATTATGTTCCATAATCAGCAACTGATCCGTTTACACACGGAAAGACTCACATTCAAAGTAATGAGCAATAGTTGCGAGATTTATTTGAATGGGATGGTTATCCAAGCGTTGAGTTAAGAATGCTTGATTATAAACAAACATTTCTCTAACATGATAAACTCACTAAGTTCAAGTCATGGGCTTGATTTGCGTTCCAAACATCTTTAGCAATGTCACATCGACAAGAACGTACTCAAGGCTCTATTAGATAGGCTCTTGATAGTTGCTTGAATTGGAATCGTTCTAAGACAAGAAAGTCTTACTTGTTGAAACCGACAAAGCAGAGAGCTATTGTTCTTGGTATAGACAATTGACTCCGAAGGCTAAAAAGGATTCAATTACTTCAACGTTTCACAAAGAATTTGAAAGGATATGGCTATATTCATGTGAACAAACTTGACTTGAGTAGCTCAAGAGTTCGGTGAAGTACAAAATCGACTTGGCAAGATATCAAAACGTCTAGATTAGATCGAGCGATGTTTGCTTGAGCCAAGCGTGACTATCTCAAAGTTATGAATGGAAAGTTTCATAAATAACTCCACAAAGAACATAGTGTGTCTTCATGGAGACCTCGGTGTCATTTGAAAATGACTCGAACAATGATGGTTCACAACCTTTCCTATAAAGTTCTTAAAGATTTGCACAAATGACTAATGTTACACTAAACAATGTGTCGAAGCTAAGAAAGGACGCCATATTCAGTTATGGATAGAAATAACTTCTAAAAGTCTTTTCAAGTATATGTCTAAGGCTCTTAGTCTCAGTGGGAGTTCACTAGCTCAGTGGGAGCAAAGTGACTCAGTGGGAGCTGAATGGATCAATAAAGACTAAGATAGCTCAAGTAGGAGCTAACTGTTTGTTTCACAATGAACTTTTACCCAAAGACAATATACATGTCTCTTTGTAAGCATTCAAGTGAGACTACGGGTATTACCTCCACATCCCAATTGAGAACAAAAAAATTGTTTGTTTCTCTAAGTAGTGTCTTTCTGGAAAGTAACACGTTTCCAAAACGACAAGTGGGAGGAAAATGAACTCGATGACCATCGATCTTAGCAACAAACTAGAACTGAGAATCTCGGAAGACCTTAAAGGACTTCGTGATAATGCTTGATCAAGAATACTCAAAAGGACTTTACAAGTGCCTTAAAAGAGAATTCATTACTCACAAAACATTAAAGATGTTGGAGTAAGATCAACATAATAAAAGGGCTTTGAAAGCGCCTTAAAACTTAGTGTTTGATGCCCCGTATAGGTATAGAATTCACCAAAGGCTTGGATTGAATCCTATAAATTTTCTATTAAGTTAGAAACAAACCTAAGACTTACAAGCATACTATTTACTATTAGATAGTAAAGGAATAATGCCTTGTAAGATAGCTACGACAAATCCAAATTCCGAATAATGGTTAAAAGCCATGAAAATCCGAAATAGACTCCATGTTTGAAAATCATGTTTGAAACTTGATTAATTTGCATGAAAGGTGAAAGACCCATCGATTGCAAATAAGTTTTCAAGGAGAAAACTAACAAATGTGGAAATGTATATGCATACATAGCTAGATTGGTTGTAAAGGATATAATTAATTTCAAGGAGTTGATTTTAATAAAATCCCATTCACCAATCGGAATGCTCAAGTCTTTTCGTGATTGATCTAGCAAAATTGCGCATATGAAATATGGCAAAATAGATACCAAAACCGCCTTCCCAAAATGGAATTTTGGAAGTGACTATGGAATAGTCTAAGGGTTTTGAAAATCTAAATAATGCTAGATTTGAAAGCAAGCACATGGAATCCGTCATAGGGTTAAAGGAAGCATTGCATGAAGGAATTGGAACGTGTTTTCTCATAAAGTTAATAAGAGGATTGACTTATGGAGAAACATAGAAATTCTGATGAACAAGAAGTTTAGTGGGAGCAAAAGTAGTGGTCCAACAAGAAGTTTACGAACTCTATTGTGAAACAACCATCAAATACTAAATGTTTAGATTTGAAAGTATTTTTGACAATGGACCGAGCTAAAGACGATACTTAGTACATGTTGGGAATTAAGTTCTATGGTATAGACTTAATTAAATGTTTAAATGAGTAAAAGAAATTACCATGTTAAACATGAAGGACTTTGAAAGGCTTTCGACCCATATGTATGAAGCTAAGTAAATGTTTGACCTATGTATAAGCTAGGCTAAGTACTAAATCAAACAAGAAAGACTCTAGTAAGAGACTTTCAATCATATCATATAGCGAACAATTTGGCAAGACTCAGTGTAACTGTATGAGCTAAATGTCACATGGATGGAATAAAATTGAGAATCATTCTAGAATTAAATCCATCATGTAAAGCTATGATATGGAATCGTCAGATGACTTACATGCTTAGAGCATGTGAAGTACGTATATAATTGTAGGGAATAATTTCAAGCCTTTAAAAATCCCACTATCTTGAACCCCACTGTGATCATACATTAAAGTACGGTGGCGTCCAAAAGGGAAGAAGAGAGAGCAAAAGAGTCGCCAACAAGTTTTTAAGGAACTTGTAAACCGTTCACGAGGTGAAGGTTACACCCCTTAACGATCCAAGAGATCGTCAACTCCATAAGGTCATGAACCAAATAAGGGTCCGGGGATGATGGTACAAATCCAACCTAAAAGAGATTGAACCTGCCCTAATAATAGGCCTCTACTTTATTCTGCTCGTATTCATGTGCGCTTTCTGATTAACATGCAATCAATAGGATTAACCCTAAACCTGTTTAATCTATGTTGGTTGAATATAATGCACAAATAAATCTATTATTGGCGATCACTTGAAATTATAATCACAATTAACCCTAACAAGATTATTAATTATCTTATTAAGCGTGATTGCAAGTACAAATTCCCTTTAAACATGCAATAAAAGGTGATCAAGCAATAAAGAATATAAAATAATCAAGCAACATAATAAATAATCAATATCATGAATAATAATTATAATAATCATAATCATAATCATAATCATGTTAAAGCATAGCAAGATCCTAGGCATGATACTAACAAGATTAATAACAAACCCTAGCATGTCACTAAACAATAAAAATCAAATCTTTAGCCCTAACATGATACTAACATGAATTAATATTAGGAAGAACATAGGAAGCATCATAACAATCATATTTGATATTAAAATTAACCTAGACATGATACTAGGAATATCATAATAACAATATAAACATGATTTCTACATCATAAATCAATTAATCAATTAAAGTACTTACTTGGATGCCTCGTACCTCTTTCTAATTACAAAATACACACGTTAGTAACTTCAAGGAAAATAATAATCAAAGCAATTAAATTAAATAATTGAAATAGAGATTTGGGACCAAACCCTCAGAAATTAAAACCTTTCACGTCTAGGGCGAAGGCAACTTCGAATATGGCTAGGTGTTTCTAGATCTTGTGAATGCGGAATTTTGTATGAAAACCAAAGTTTAGAAAAGAAAGAATGCCAAAAGATTAAGAATTGATGAAAGAAAGATGATGAATAAAGAGAATTGGAGAATGTTGATGATTATCGATTGTAGATTATAGATTGTAGACAAAGTGATTGTTGAATGTAGATTGTAGATTGTAGAAAACGGAGTTTTTGGTACGATATTTATAAAGAAAATCGGCCAAAAAAGATAATTTATCAAAACAGAGTCTGAAGATCACAGAAACAACTTGGCGCCAGCCCTGGCTCATTGGCGCCAGGACCAGTGGCTAGCGCCAGGCGCCAATGGCTGGCGTCTGGCGCCAATCCTGGTTCCAGGCGCCAAGGCCTGGGGTTGGACGCCAAACCGGCTTTTAACACGTTTTCGAAACTATGATAATTTTACCGTACTGGAAGATAAAATAATATAATTTCAGTCGAAAATGCTATTTGATCTAATTAAAACTCTAAAAAATCCTAATTGAATTAAGAATGACAAGACCTTCTAGAATGTTCTAGAAGACCAAAACCATTCCTAATTACATTAGGAATGATAAATCATATAAGGCCCTCCCCTAGATCATTGGGCCGTACTTAAAACTCAAACCGGGCCCAGTTTAGTAAATTGGCCATAGCTTCCTCAATATTCATCGGAATTGGGCTTATAACATATCGTTGGAAAGGTCTTTGCAAGCCCTATCCAACTACACCCCTATTGGACCCATATCATGGACCAACCAAACTGGATTGGCTGTTTTCTTAAAATAAAGTTTTCAAAAACAGAGAGAAGAGAAAGGAAAAGAAATAAAACTTTCCGCAACACTAGACCTTTCCACACTTTCGTTTCATTCGATCATGATTCGACGTGAAAGGTACTCATCACTGGGTTTGGTTTTGGGGAGACACAAATGGGTGTCTACAATAATACCAATCGACATTAATCTAAGTATTAGATCATTATATTATAGTCAAGAACATCCAAAGAACTTAGATAAGTAGTTGGATGAGTTCTTGACGCATGGAAACAAATATAATTTGAGTTTTGATGTTGCAAGCACAAACCTTAACAAGGATTAGATCCTTAGCAAGGAAGCCATTTATAAGCACGAGGCAAGAAGTGTCGTGGCTTGAGAATGGTAACATGGATGTGCATCCATGTATAATGTGCGGGAATTTAAGGAAAATTTCCATGCTCACAAGTGATTAGGGTATCCCAAATCGTTGTTAGTCGCATGGAGTGAAACCCAAGCAAGGCATCATCAGGGAGTCTACTAAAATATATGTTGAGAATATTGTTGCCTTAAAGGCAATAATAAGGAAAGATGTTAAATGGAAAAGTTCGTTGTTGAACGTTGATGATTGTAGGTTGTCAAGTAGAAGGTCTCGAATCATAAAAATGAGTGGGAGCCATTGCTTGGACAATAAATCCTGAATCACATGTAATCCATTAACACTCTCAAAATTTTATCATCTTATTATGGAAATGGTGGATAATGAAGATGCTAAGGTTTGCAAAGTAATTATAACTAAACCTATGCAATAAGTGAACGACAACATTCATAATTGCATGAAAGAAATCAAGCATATCAAATATGAGTGTGATTTTTATGAATGTTTTATGAAGAGTACTACTCTTAAAACATTTGGGAAAAACCATTTATCATAAGATGAAACATTGTGAAGTTTCATAGTGGAATAAAATATTTCTAAATATTCCACAAAACTATTTAATTGTGGTTTAGAATTAAATAATGAGTCCATTCGATTTTAATAAATATTCAAAATAGGGTATCAAGTCAATGGATTGGATAAAGAAACACCTATTAAGTGAACATTGAATATTTTAATCAAAAATTATCCCTAATCAAGGTCATATTTTGTGGACGATTGATGACCATCAGAGATTAGTGTGTAGTATGATTTGTAGCACCGTTTCTTGTGCTATGAGGATATAAATCATTTGCACAGGTATTGGTTTAGAACCATACTGGATTGACCTATGAGGATACTTTAAGAGATTTAAAAATCGTCATAAGTATTTTCTCATTATTACTATCGGAACTCTTTTCCTTTGACCATGAGTAGTGGGAGATCTCTTGTTTGAGTACTGGTCCGCTTTATTATCCGCCAAACGTCTGCCGTAACTGGGGATTATAAAGACAGATATCAGGCGGGTGAGTCCTCTTAGTAAGAGAAGCTACATTACAACACTGGAAATGTCCCCCTACTAACAATAGGGAACATGTCTTGTTGTTTTACAAGGCCTCTCGAAGAGCGAGACTGTGAAAAATGCATGGCCGTGCTCAGATGGATTTTAGAAATCATCTGCTTATTAACAGTCAAACTTGGATTTTGAGAAACACTTCTGGACGTAACAGAGATGACTAGTAATCTTACTCTGTAGTTCATGAAGAGACATGAAGAGACATAGGATAAGGGTTATACACTAAATGCACACTTGTCCGGAAGGACAAGTGGGAGATTGAAAGGAATGGTGTCCTTCGAACAAGTGTATTATTCTGATAGCGAGTTCAGAATTATTAGAAAGCTAATTTATTAAGGTCAAGTGATCGGAATGCCTGGGTGGAGGCCGCTTCCGATCAGTAATATTAATATAATTAATATTACAGCTTAATCTTGACTGAACCCTTCGGGTCACACCCAAGCAAATATATGCGAACCAACTCGACGAATTAATTCGGAAGAAATTAATTCGTCGCTTGAGTGTTAAACATTTAGACGTCGGAAATTCGAGCTTGGAGCGTCAAAACCGAGCGTCGGAGAATCTCAAATGTCGAGCCAAAATTTTGGATTTGGCGAGACGGGAAAATGCATCAAGTAACAAGTAAAATCCTAGTCACGCAAAAGGCTAGGAATGCATGCCCAATAGGAGCATGCCACGTGGCAGCACACATGGCAAAACGCCATGTGGCAGCACACGTGGTAGCCACGTTGGCAGCCGCCACATTGGCAGCCACCAAGTGGCAGCGTGCCACGTTGGCAGCGTGCCACGTGGCAGCGCCATGGTGGCGGCGCGCCACGGTGGCGACACATGTGGCAATGGCCGTGGACCCGGGTTGATGGGTCATGGACACGGGCCAAAATAAAATGGGCCAACTGAACCCAACTTAGGGCTCAAGGTTGGGTGACACATGGTTAGTTCACATTGCATGTGAAATGCGTTGGGGACCAAGTGAGAAAGTGGTCCACACCTAACCATGTGACACTTGTTACTTGTTCCTTTGTTTATTTAACTAAGGGTTGAATTGACCAATCTTTCCATGTAGGATCTTTTTGTGAAAAGTCCCACATTGAAAGATGAGTGAAATTCACAAGGCATACTTCCTTATAAATAGTCATGGCATGGCTTGAGAATTCTTTGCTTGAGTGGGAGTTAAAAAGAGCATTCCATAATTTTTGGGAAAACTCTTAAACTCATATAACACTCGGGTTTTGGTCGGACCTTGCTAACCCCAAGGTAGCGGACCTTAAAGTTGTGTTCGCCTTTTGTGGGTGGATACCGTCGGAGGCGCGACGCTTGACGTGCTCGTAGCTTTCAAGTAAGAGCCCCGGTTTTTGGGCGAAGCTCGCTTCGAGGGTAAGATTCGTTATCTTTTCTTTGTGATTATTTATTTATGCTTTATGATTTTAATTATTGCGAGTGGTTCCTCGGGTAGGGGTTTGTTTCCGTGGTGAGTCGGACTCACCAAACCCCAACAACTTCTTCCTCCTCTTGAACCTCTACCACCTCTAATCATCCTACCACCTTTACCCAATTGAGTAGGCTGAGTTGTGGCAGAGTGGTGGTCCTTTGACAGTTGAGGATTTGAGGGAGTGCCAGCACTTGGACCAGCAGTGGTAGAACCCACTTGGCTTTGTGTGGTGGGGTTGTTTGCCCCTGTCCTAGGAATTGGTGGTTGGCCATCCCTCCTTGGTCTTCCTCTAGGTCTCTTAGCTGCTAGTTCAACTGGTTCAACAGGTACATCAGTGTCCTTATTTAGACATTTTCTCTTGTTGTGGCCTTTGACACTGCACAAGGTGCATGTCATCCCCATTCCTGTCCTACTCAGGACTCCTTTCTTCTTTGGATCCTCAAATGGATCTTTGATTCTGTTTTTCCTAGGCCTTCCGGGGCCTATTTTAATTGGTGGTGGAATCAAGTCCAAATCCACCTTAGGCCAGTGCCTTTCTCCCTCACAAGGGGGTATTGATCCTGCAAATTGATACCACAACACATCAATAACACACAACTGCACAAGTGTTTGCAAATTACATACAACAAACTATCCAATTGATTATATTACCTGCATATGCTGATAGATACACATCCCTCCTATAGCAGCTATCAACAAACTCTTCAGCCGCTTTATTTAAGAAGAAGATACAGGCCACAACATGAAAACAAGGGATTCCAAGCATATCCCATTTTCTGCATGTACATGTTCTGTGTTCCAAATTAACCACTACCTGGTCTAACCAGCAGCTGACATTGAAGAGAATATCAGATGATGGGCTGACATCACAATTGGCAGCTTTCTCCTTCTCTTTATCAAGCTTCATCTGAATTCTAGGACACAAAACACCTGTTCCTTTCTGCATTTCTTGCCTTTTGATAACCAGTCTTTGCATAAGTGTTGTCCTTATGTCCTCAAGCATGTACAATAGGTGCTTGGTTCTGGCATTGATTATATAACCATTAAAGGTTTCAGCCATGTTACTTGTTATGGCATCACATTTCACAGATGGACTTAAGAAAGCCCTGCAGAAAACTTCAGGATTGTATGACTCAAAGGCAAGGGTAGCCTCTGCACTAATCTTCTTTAGCTCCTCTAAATACTCATCATAGTCTGCCCTGTTGTAGGCTTTAGCAATCTTCCAGAATTGCAACTTGAATTCATCCCCTTTAAAATTTTTATGCCAATGGGAAAACACATGTCTGGCACAATGCCTGTGTTCAGCCTTTGGCAAAACTGATGCTACAGCACTGAGTATAGACTGCAACACATATTATTCAACTCATTAACAACAGAATATGAAAAATGAGTAAGCATTGAGTATACAAAGACAGTGGAATTAAAGTACCTGGTGTTCATCAGAAATTATGCAGATTCCTTCTCCTTCTCCTAAACCCAATCATGACTGAATCTGCTGGAAGAACCACTCCCAAGACATGTTATTTTCTCCCTCAGCTACAGCCCATGCAATGGGAAACATTTAGTCATTCCCATCCCTCCCAACAGCAGATAACAGTTGTCCTCCAAGAAATGTTTTCAAAAAACAGGCATCTACACATATGACCCTTCTACAGCCAAGTACCCACCCTTGTTGCACCCCCTCAAAGCATGTAAACAGCCTCTTAAACACAGGTGGGTTCTTGGTTTCATCACTGACCAACACTACAATTGAGGCAGGGATGTTGGTCTTCAAAGCTGCAATGTAGCTCCCCACCTTCTTGTAATGATCATGCATACTCCCATGAAGTAACTTGTGTGCATTATACTTTACAGTATATGCAAAGTCCCTCTTCACAACAACCTTGTATGCCCTCTTAATTGTCTCTATGATCTTCTTTGCAGGCCAATGTGGCCTAGTTTTAAATACTTCAAGAAATTGTCTAGCCACCCAAATATATTTCAATTGCCTATTTTTTTCATATTTCTATGACATGTATGCTCATCTACAACTCTTTTAACTACAAAAGCAGCCCTCCTTGACTCCCAAGAAGCATACAGATAAAAAAGACAATTAGGAACACAGTTTATGTCAGTCCTTTGGTTCCTATTTTTATTGTTGTCACTAATGTAAACATTCCTACCTTAAAGAATCCCATACTTTGCAACAACATCCTTGAAATCTTCCCTATTAGCAAACCTTTGACCAACCCTCCATTTAAACTGTGAAATATCTATATCCCTACTCACAAGCTGACTTCTCTTCCCAACTACTCTAACTCCCTCATCACCACTTACAGGTGGTGTGTGGATATCATCATCACTGCCCTCATAATCACTTACAGGAGCATCAGTTGCAGTTGCTTCAGCTTTACCATCAACTTCAACTTCAGAAACAACTCCAGCCTACCCTCCTGTGCTTCCTTTTGCAACTTCTCAGCTAGCAATAAAATATTACTATTAAACTCCTTAACTCTATCCCTAGCAGACCTACACTCTTCATCATCACTCCCATCATATCCAAAACCTTCATTCTCAACAATCTCAAGTTCCACCTCACCATCTATGTCATCTTCCTCATCACAGCTATACTCTTCCCCTTCTGACTCATCCACACCCTCAACCACAGACTTACCCTTGTCAGTAATTGGATTATAACTAGGGTCACCATCTTCATCAGTTGTGTACCCCTCAAGCATATAATTCAGGTTAATGGGGCTGTAAGGCCTGGGATCTTCCCAGTCATAGTCATCAGGTACTGGATTTGTTTGAACATTCAGGTCAAAACACAAAGCAGGGGGTTTTTGAATTTCAGAAGTAGTTTTTTGGGGTGTTTTTTCTAAGATCTGAATGCCAAGTTTTTGTGTGGTAGGTGGTATTTCTTTAGAAGCAGCTTATGTTGTTTGGCTAGCGCTTTGGAAAGTGTTTGCACATGTTGTTGTGGAAAAAGTGTAGGAATCTTTTGGGGAGGAAGAAAGAGGTTGGACAGTTGATAATAAAGGCTTTGGTGGACCCCTCCTTATTGGTAATTTATGGCCCTTATATGAAGTACCATCCTTATCCAATGGCTGTGTTTGCCTTTGTTTGCCAGGTGTATCTAATGGATTCAACACTGGTTGTTCAGCTCTCTCTAGTACATACACTTCAATGCACCTACACTTAATCACCAACTTACTCAACTCCAATAACTCAGCATCACTGTACACCTCCTTAACCCATCAGATAAGGTAAGACCAGGAACTAAGTAATAAATACCTTTTATGACACTCACCCCACATTTTTTAGCATAATCCTCTAACCACCACCAACACAGTTCATCAGGGTCAATATTAAAGGTCCTACCTTCCCCCCCCCCCCATATACACCAATTCTCCATTACTAATTATGCTAAAACCCCACCATACCAGTACTTCAAAGTGACAGAACCAACCCCACCATCCATCATCAATTTCTACCTATTAAACAACAATATTGAGCAACAAAAGAAACAAAATTCAGAACACATAACATTTTATGTACCAAAGCATACTTAAGCAAAATTTCACTTCAAATCACAACAACAAAACCAAAATCCAAAAAATAAAAAAACACAAAATTAATCAAATTTGGAAACTCGTCAACAATATCAACAATTAACATCAACAATCACAACAAATATGCAAGCTTTACTGCAATTACAGTCTCAATTCAGTCAAATTAGGGTTCGATTTCGAATTTTACCTCAAAATTAGACCTCTCCTTCGCTACAAAAGTCGTGTCTTCTCTTCTTCTAGGGTCTTGCTTTTTCTGGAAAAAACTTCCCAAGGACGCTATTGCCTTTTAGAGATGAAAGAGAGTGAGATAATAACTGAGTGGAGTGAATTTATAGAGGGGTGAACGGTGAGAAATCGAGCACCATTGATGATGATTTGACATAAGTGGTTGGAGGGTGGAGTTAATGAGGTTTGGGAATTTTTGGGAGGGAAATCAACGTCCAAATGGTCAAGGTACAAGTCAACAAGTCAAGTGAAGGGTCAAGGAATTTGGTATCCGGTTGCCAGTCATCTAGGCCGGATAAAATAGAAGGGGGGACAAAGCTTGGATTATTGTAGTCAAATTTTCCTTAAAAAAAAAGTGAGAACTATGGAAGGAGAAGAATTATATACATACATACATACATACATATATATATATACATACATACATACATACATACATACATACATACATACATACATACATATAGAATAATACATTGGAAAAATACAATTTAATAATCCCAACTATGGACGATTTACCTACAATAATCCCAACTAACGTTTATTTTCTAAGGTGAGTTTTCCTCCAGCAGTCCCAAAAACCGGTTACTTGCTAAAAGGGTAAACTTTTTTTTTTTATTTTTAAAAAGGCAACATGTCATAACATGATTGGCTTAAAAAAAAAAAAATTATATAAAAAAAAACAAAAGTCATCCCAACCACCCCCTCCCTTCAGCCACCTTATATTCACCATGAAACCCTAGGCCATGGCGGCTCAAACCCTTTTTCTTTACCCAACACCACGGCTCCGCCGCCTCCACCATTGCCTACCCCCTCCGACCAACCGCAGCAGCGCAACCCCACCTGAAGAACACCCACAAACTCCCTTCTCTCTCCTTCTCGTGCCTATTTCTCTCTCCTCCGCTGACGAACACCCACGCTGAAGAACACCCACGAACATCCACGAACACCAACCAAATTCTCACCGTCGATATCATCTTTAACCTCCAGACCCAATCCACGCCTGTGACGACCTTTAAGGTGGTCGAATTCGAGGTTGGGCTCTCGTTTTGGAGGTTGGGGAGGGCTGGTTGAGCGGTTTCAGGGGTGGGGGTGGGTGGTAGAGGCCGACTGGCTATTTTCAGTGGTTGGCCGGCTGATTTCCGGCGAGATCGAGGGTCGTGGTTAGGGTTCTGGCGAGGTTTGGGGGTGGGGAGAGAGAATGGCTGGCATTTTGGGGGGGTTTTTTTTTATGGTTATTATTTAATTTTTTAAAATTAACCAATCACGTGTTGACACGTGTCATGGTACTTGTTATAACAGGTCGTTGACTTTGTGTTTACCGGTTGGGACTACTGGAGGAAACTTCAGGGCGTAGTAGGGATTATTATAAAATAAACGTTAGTTGGGATTATTGTAGGTAAATCGCCCATAGTTGGGATTATTAAAGTGTATTTTTCCTAATACATTTTAGTGGTAGCCAATTGTAGACACCCAATTGTGTCTCCCCAAAACCAAACCTAGTGATGAATACCTTTCACGTCATTTGATTATCGAACAAATTGAAATTGTGAAAATTTTAGTGATGTGGATGTTTTTTTATTAAAATATCTCTTATTTCTGTTTTTGAAAAAATATTTATTTTCTTACCCCATTTATAAAAACGTGCATTCCAGTTTATTTTGGTCCATGATATGGGTCCAATAATGGTGTAGTTGGATGTGGCTTGAAAAGACCTTTCCAACGATATATTATAATCCCAATTCCGATGAATAATGAGGAAGTTATGGCCAAAATACTAAACTGGGCCCAAACCGGATTTTACCTACGGCCCAATGATCATGTGGAGGGTCCAAAGGTCTAATCCTATTCCTAAACTAATTAGGATTAATTAGAATCTTCTATAATTCTAAAAGATCTTAATTATCCTTTTTGAAAAGATAAGATTAAAGAATTTGAATTAAATAAAAACTTTCTTTTTATAAAAACATTCCTTTTTCTTAAATCCTAATTCTATTCGAATTTAAAGATATTCAAAGACAGTCAGATATTAATTTTGTGCCTCATAATCTTTATCCAAATCTTATATGTTTGGATAGATCTTGAAATTATCTTTCCAATGATATATTATAATATTAAATCCGAGCTATAACGAAAAAGATATGAATGGAATACAAAACTTTATCCAAAACTGACACCTTCCTACTATTTCGACCATATCTTTTTATCTACAAATATATTTTAATTTAATTCCAATTTGGTTGGAAAGTAGACTTCAATAAATTTCCAACAACGTATTATATGCCTTATTTGAACTTCTGGATCAAAAGATGTGATAAAAACAAAATTCGCAAAAACTGTTGTCCATCGAGTTGTATTTCGATTCGAATTCAGATTATTTTCTTTATTTTTTCGACTCTCTTTTTTCCTATAAATAGAGGTCATATCTTCCCTTTTTAAAATCACCAACTCTCATAAAAAAAATCTTGATTCTCCCTCTCTTTCTAAACCAACTTTTCACAAACAAAATTCTGCATTCACAAGATCTAGACATACCTAGCCAAGTTTGAAGCTGCCTTCACCCTAGACGTGAAAGGTTTGATATTTCTGAGGGTTTGGTCCCAAATATCTATTTCAATTATTTAATTTAATTGTTTGTTTTATTATTTTCCTTGAAGTTACTAATGTGTGTATTTTGTTATTAGAAAGAGGTACGAGGCATCCAAGTAAGTGCTTTAATTGTTTTTATTGATATTATGATATAGAAATCATGTTACGGTTCCTATTTTGATTCCTAGTAGCATGTTATGATGCTTTTCTTAGTATGATATTTAGGGTAAGAATAATTTTTTCCTTTCCTAATATTCATGTTAGTATTTTGTTAGGGTTAAAGCTTTGATCTTTGATGACATGCTAGGGTTTGTTATTAGTCTTGTTAGTATCATGCCTAGGATCTTGCTGTTATTATGCTTTAACATGATTTATGATTATAATTTTTTAATCATTATTATTATGATGATTATTATGTTGCTTGATTATATTTATTGTTATTTCTTGATCACACCTTTTATGCATGTTTAAAGGGAATTTGTACTTGTAATCACGCTTAATAAGATAATTAATAATCTTGTTTAGGGTTAATTTGATTATGATTCAAGTGATCGCCAATAATAGATTTGTTTGTGCATTAATATTCAACCAACATAGATTAAACAGGTTTAGGGTAAACCTAATGATTGCATGTTAGTCAGAAAGCACACATGAATACGAGAAGAATAAAGTAGAGGCCTATTATTAGGGCAGGTTCTTTCTCTTTTAGATTGGATTTGTACCTTCATCCTTGTAGGGAATATTTCAAGCGTTAATCCCCTAGCTTGAACCCCACTGTGATCATACCCTAAAGTACGGTGGCGTCCAAAGGGAAAGAAGATAGAGCAAAAGAGTCGCCAACAAGTTTTTTTAGGAACTTGTAAACCGTTCACGAGGTGAAGGTTACAGCCCTTAACGATCCAAGAGATCGTCAACTCCATAAGGTCTTGAACCAAATAGGGTTCGGGGATGAAGGTACAAATCCAACCTAAAAGAGATTGAACCTTCCCTAATAATAGGCCTCTACTTTATTCTGATCGTATTCATGTGCGCTTTCTGACTAACATACAATCCATAGGATTACCCTAAAACTGTTTATCTATGTTGGTTGAATATAATGCACAAATAAAACTATTATTGGAGATCACTTGAATTATAATCAAATTAATCCTAAACAAGATTATTAATTATCTTATTAAGCGTGATTACAATACAAATTCCCTTTAAACATGCGTAAAAGGCGTGATCAAGCAATAACAATAAATATCAAGCAACATAATAATAATCATAATAACAATAATAATAATCATGATTAAAATAATCATGTTAAAGCATAATATTAAGAGCAAGATCCTAGACATGATACTAACAAGATTAATAACAAACCCTAGCATGTCACTAAACATTAAAAATCAAATATTTAACCCTAACATGATACTAACAATCATAAATATAAGGAAGAACATAGGAAGCATCATACTTTTAATCATACTTGGTATTAAAGTTACCCTAGACATGATACTAGGAATATCATAATAACAACCTAAACATGATCTCTATATCATAACATCAATGAAAACCATTAAAGTACTTACTTCGGCGCCTTTTTGGTGCAGCAGGCCACACCGTGTGGCCTGCTTCCAAGTCAGCAAAATAACGGAGAACGACGCGCGCATAATGGGATTAGGAAACAAGTGCTGAACAAAATGGCTCTACAAAACACGCGCAAATTTCTAAACCTTAAAACCCATAAAAACTCATTTACGAGGAACGAATGCGAAAATTGAGCGAAACCTCACACAATTTTTCTTCCAGAAATTAAAGAATAACAATGGCAGAAGAATTAGAAAAATTACCTGATTCACAAGAATCATTAGAGATCGAACAAATTGAAGATTCTTTGATGAATCTTGAAATCCAAACCAGTAATCAGGTATTGGATCTGGAAGATGAAAACAGATACAATGAAATTGAAGAAATTAACAAGTAACCCCTGTAAAATTAACATGTAACCCCTGTAAAACTAATAACTAACCCCTGTAAAATTAACAAGTAACCCTTGTTAAACTAACAAGTAACCCCTAAAATAAACAAGTAACCCTAACAAAAATTAACAAGTAACCCCTGTTAAACTAACAAATAACCCCTAAAGTAAACAAGTAACCATAACAAAAATTAACAAGTAACCCCTAAAATAAACAAGTAACCCTAACAAAAATTAACAAGTAACCCCTATAAAATTAACAAGTAACCCCTGTTAAACTAACAAGTAACCCCTAAAATAAACAAGTAACCCTAACCAAAATTAACAAGTAACCCCTAAAATAAACAAGTAACCCTAACAAAAATTAACAAGTAACCCCTGTTAAACTAACAAGTAACCCCTTAAATAAACAAGTAACCCTAACAAAAATTAACAAGTAACCCCTTAAATAAACAAGTAACCCTAACAAAAATTAACAAGTAACCCCTAAAATAAACAAGTAACCCTAACAAAAATTAACAAGTAACCTCTATAAAATTAACAAGTAACCCTTGTTAAACTAACAAGTAACCCTAACAAAAATTAACAAGTAACCCCTATAAAATTAACAAGTAACCCCTAAAATAAACAAGTAACCCTAACAATAATTAACAAGTAAGCCCTAAAATAAATAAGTAACCCTAACAAAAATTAACAAGTAACCCCTATAAAATTAACAAGTAACCCTAACAAAAATTAACAAGTAACCCCTAAAATAAACAAGTAACCCTAATAATAATTAACAAGTAACCCCTAAAATAAACAAGTAACCCCTATAAAATTAACAAGTAACCCCTAAAATAAACAAGTAACCCTAACAAAAATTAACAAGTAACCCGAAAAATAAACAAGTAACCCTAATAAAAATTAACAAGTAACCCCTGTTAAACTAACAAGTAACCCTAACAAAAATTAATAAGTAACTTCTAAAAATAACAAGTAACCCCTATAAAACTAACAAGTAACACCTAAAACTTAACAAAAATTAACAAGTAACCCCTCTAACTTAACAACAAATTCTGTAAAACTAACAAGTAACTCCTAATAAACTACGAGTAACAAGTAATAACCCCCTAAAACTTTACAAATAACCCTTGTAAAATCAACAAGTAACCCCTCCCTATAAAACCAACGAGTAACCCCTAAAACAAGTACACTGTAATTTTTAAAAGTAATCCCTAGATAATGAAAAAAGTAACTATTGTTGTATCTTCTACATTAGCAAGTTCCTCCACCATCTTCTTAGCAGCCTCCATTTCATCTGCCTTTTTTTCTTTTCATTCTCTAGTAATTCTTCATAAATTGCTTAATTTCTACTCACGAATTCTTTCACACCACCAAAACACAATCTCACGATGCTTGTTCAAATTGTAGAGCATAGATGACAGGAAAATCGAAAAATTACTAAAATTAGGGTTTGATTTATATCAGAAGTAAGAGAGTTCAGCGTATATGTCGATCCTTTCTTTCCCTTGGGGAAGATTATCTTGATTTTAGTCATTATCAACGAAAAGAACAATTTAGAGGAGAGAGAATTTGAGGAGAAGAATTTGAGGAGAGAGAAAATGGAAGAAGAATAGTTTGAGGAGAGAGAAAATGAGAAAACTTTGGGAAAGAAGAACCTTTTGATGTAATAAAATGAAAAAAAAGAAAAACACGTTTTTTTTTTTAATTTAAAATAACGGACCCGTTTGGTATAACGGAGTCCGTTATATGAAACGGACTGGCCACACCATGTGGCCAGCCACATATAAAAATTTGCCTACTTACTTTGATGCCTCGTACCTCTTTCTAATAACAAAATACACGCGTTAGTAACTTCAAGGAAAATAATAAACAAAACAATTAAATTAAATAATGGAAAGAGAGATTTGGGACCAAACCCTCAGAAATTAAACCTTTCACGTCTAGGGCGAATGCAACTTCGAATATGGCTAGGTGTTTCTAGATTTTGCGAATGCGGAATTTTGTATTTGACAGAAGGCTAGTTTAGAAAATAGAGAGAGAGTAATCAAGAAAATCTTGATGAGAGTTGGTGAGAATTCGTGAAAATTGATGAATCAAAACGGAGTTTTTATGACGTTATTTATAAAGAAAATCAGCCAAAAAGATAAAATATCAAAAATAGAGTTCTGACGCAAAAAACTAAGTTGGCGCCAAACGCTGACCTTAGCGCCAGACGCTAAGATTAGCGCCAGGCGTCAAGTCTAGCGCCAGGCGCCAATCGTAGCGTCAGGCGCTACAGCTGGCGTTTGGCGCTGACTCAGAAATCCACACGTTTTCTTAAAATCAGATAAAAATTGCCGTACAGGAGGATAAAATCGTATTTCCCTCAAAAAATGTTCTTTGATTCTAATTAAAACTCTAAAAAGTCAACAAAAGTCAATTTATCAATGCTAATTGAATTAGGAATGAAAAGAACATTCTAGAAGAATCTAGAAGACTAAAACCATTCCTAATTGCATTAGGAATGATAAATCTATATTATGCCCTCCCCTAGATCATTTGGCCGCATATAAGGCTCAAACCGGGCCCAGTTCAGTAAATTGGCCATAACTTCCTCAATATTCATCGGAATTGGGCTTATAATATATCGTTGGAAAGCTCTTGTCAAGCCCCATCCAACTACACTACTATTGGACCCATATCATGGACCAACCAAACTGGATTGGCTGTTTTTCTTAAAATAAGTTTTCAAAAACAGAGAGAAGAGAAAAGAAATTAAAAACTATCCGCAACACTAAACTTTCCACACTTTCACTTCATTCGATTATGATTCGACGTGAAAGGTAATCATCACTGGGTTCGGTTTTGGGGAGACACAAATGGGTGTCTACAATCCCCGAACACCAGTCATGGTTCCAGATTTATTGGAGTTGACGATCTCATGGATCGTTAAGGGGTGTAACCTTCACACTGTGAACGATTTACAAGTTCCTAAAACTTGTTGGCGACTCTTTTGCTCTAGCTTCCTTCCCTTTGGACGCCACCGTACTTAAGTGTATGATCATAGTGGGGTTCAAGTTTGGGGTAATGCTTGAAATATTCCCTACACCAATTAAATACGAGATTATTATAATATTATAATTATTTTAAGAAATTCAAACGATCCGTACATCGCACGGGCTTCATCTAGTGTATATATAAAGGGGAGTTTTTCCCTGAATTTTTAGAGAGCCACGTAGGATTTAATTTTGTCATCGCGCCATATAGAATAATAAATTTTAGTGGTAACCAATTAAATACGAGATTATTAATTTCTTTTATAATTAAGTAATGACACGTAAGCAAAATTGGCGAATGAGATTTTCCAGTTTAAATTATTTAAATATAAAATATTATATTTTGATATTAGGAATTTTATCTAAATATATAACAAATTTTAGCGCACACACACATGGGGCCACACACACACACACACACACACACACACACACACACACATATAATCATTTTAAAAAATTCAAACAAACTCTGCATCGCACGGGCTTCATCTAGTATTATAATATTAAAATGTAGTTTTTTGCCCCCAAAAAGGAAGTGTAACACTTATTTTAAACACGACGACGTTTGATTAATGTAAAACCTATTAAAACGCGGAGGGAGTATGTATGTGAAACGAATTTAATTTAACTAGATGAAGCTCATGCGATGCACGGTTTATTTGAATTTCTTAAAATGTTTTTTTTTTTTTTTTTTTTTTTTTTTTTGTATTTATGTACTAAATTTTGTTATATATTTAGATTAAATTCCAAATATCAAAAGATAATATTTTATATATAATTAATTTAAACTTAAAAATCTCATTCGCTAATTTTTCTTACGTAGCATTTGAATTATTTAATTCTAAAAGAAATTAATAATCTCTTATTTAATTGGCTGCAATTGAAATTTATAATCCTACATGGCATGCCGAGAAAATTAAATCCTACGTGGCTCTCTAAAAACTCAGAAAAAAAACTCCCCTTTATATATATATATACTAGATGAAGCCCGTACGATGCACGACTTGTTTGAATCTTTTAAAACAGTGTGTGTGTGTGTGTGTGTGTGTGTATGTATATATATAAATATGTGTGTGTGTGTGTGTGTTAAAATTTAATTTGTTATATATTTATATTTTTAATTAATTTAAACTGGGAAATTTCATTTGCTTAATTTGCTTACGTGTCAATTAAATTATTTATTTTTAAAAGAAATTAATAATCTCGTATTTAATTAGCTACCACTAAAATTTATTATCCTACATGGCGCGCTAAAAAAATTAAATCCCACGTGGCTATCTAAAAACTTAGGAAAAAACTCCCCTTTATATATATATATATTAGATTAGATTGTTACCGATATTAAGTGTTTAACTAGATTGTTTGGGTAAAATCTGTCATTACATGAATATTGATTTTCACTTATAGAACATTTATTGCCTCTTCATATTAATTCC
The DNA here is from genome assembly GCF_948465745.1 of Chenopodium album. NCBI lineage: Eukaryota > Viridiplantae > Streptophyta > Magnoliopsida > Caryophyllales > Amaranthaceae > Chenopodium > Chenopodium album. Next base: position 13,116,577 of record NC_137842.1, on the reverse strand, counting down.
TCCGTTTAAATCGTGCGTTGACAAGTGCTAAATTTAATAAACATAAGGGCATAATTTTCATTGAAGTTCTCCCAAAAATATACTTCCTATGTATTTTTATAGTTGTAACACTTCTCCTTTCACGCTTGCGAATGCATATTTTGAATCGTTAATATCTTTAATTACCAATATGTAAAACTTATAAATTTTAGATATTAAAGTTTTACAAATCAGGACGAATCTAACAAAATCCCATATGACTATATTTTTATTTATGTATAAATTGTCAAAGCTAGTCAAAGTGAAACACATGAATAGTGTAAAAGTCAAACTATTGCAAGACTTGCAACTATAAAAAAAACGGAGGAAGTACAATACAAGCAAACCCTATTGTGATAGGATTAGGAAACTAGGAATAGATAACAAAAGATATTATTAGCTACCAAAAGATAGTACTCCCTACGTTTCATAATGTTAGGGCCTATTATGATACGATTATTTTCAGTTCAGTTCAGTTCAGCTCTAATAAGTTCAGTTCAGTTTAGTTCATCTCCTAATTTCCTTCCCTTATAAAATATTCAGTTAAGTTCAATTCAGTGTTCAACTCTAATAAGTCCAGTTAAGTTCAGTTTAGCTTTAATAAGTTCAGTTCAGTTAAGCTCTAATAAGTTCGGCTCTAATAAGTTCAGTTCAGCTCAGTTCAGTCAATGAGAACAGACCCTTAGTCTCATATACTATTTTGGATGTTTAAAATAGATATACTCATATTGAATATGTTCTATTTTTAACTTAATTTTTTTGGAATTAATTGGTTGTGGATTGATGACATGACTCTAAATAAAGAAATATCTACCTTGAATTATGCAATTATGATTTATGCTTTCCAAAAAAAAAAAAAAAAAAAAATTCAAAAAACTTAAATAAGGTAAACTAATCATGAGTTATTTTGTACTTTAATGTTATATTCCAAATATTCAGCTTTTCTTGTTTTATGTGATTGATTCTATATGGGACTAACATTATGAAACGGAGGAAGTAACAAAATATTTCCCAAGATTTCCGAAATACATCCAATACCCCCCCTCAAGTTGGACCATGAGCGTAAAAATGCCCAACTTGGAAAGGAGATTATTAAACTGAGTCTTCCCAAGTGCCTTTATGATAATATCTGCCAATTGCGAAGAAGTGGGAACATAAGACGGAGCAATCAAGCCATCTGTAATAGCTTCACGAACAAAATGACAGTCAATCTCAATGTGTTTTGTACGTTCATGAAAAATTGGATTTTAGCAATATGAAGAGCCAATTGATTATCGCAAAATAACGAAATTGCCTTAGGGTGGTTCACCCCTAAACTCAACAAAAGGGCCTTCAACCATTTTTACTCACAAGTATTGGAAGACATAGATTTGTACTCAGCCTCAGACAAAGACAAAGATACTATAGGCTGCTTCTTTGTCTTCCAAGAAATAGGAGTGACCTACGAGCCACCTTGTTAACGATCTCCTAGTTATAGGACATGCCGCCCAATCTGAATCACAACAATCCTGCAGAGTTAGATTACTGTTTGCACTCAACAAAATCTCTTGACCTGGGGTACCCTTCAAATATCGAACGACTCGCAGAGTCGCTTCCCAATGCTCACTTCGGATTGTTGCATAAATTGAGAAAGAACATGCACATAGTAAGCTAGATCTGATTGTGTGACCTAAAGATAAATCAACTGTCCTTGTAGACACCCATTTGTGTCTCCCCAAAACCAAACCCAGTGATGACTACCTTTCACGTCGAATCATAATCGAATGAAGAGAAAGTGTGGAAAGTCTAGTGTTGCGGTTAGTTTTATATTTTTTCTTTCTCTTTGTTTTTGAAAACCTATTTTAAGAAAATAGCCAATCCAGTTTGGTTTGGTCCATGGCAAAGGTCCAATAATAGTGTAGTTGGGTCGGGTTCGAAAAGAGCTTTCCAATGATATATTATGAGCCAAATTCCGATAAATAATGAGGAAGTTATGGCCAAATTACTAAACTGGGCCCGGTTTGATATTTATATGTGTCCCAATGATCTAGAGGAGGGCCTGTTATTGATTTATCATTCATAATGCGATTAGGATTGATTATAGTCTTCTAGAATGTTCTTTTCATTCCTAATTTAATTAGCATTGATAAATTGACTTTAATTGGCTTTTAAGAGTTTTAATCAGAATAAAAGAAGTGTTTTTAAGGAAAATACAATTTTGCCCTCTCGTACGCTTAAATTTTATCAAAATAAGAAAACGCGTGAAAAATTATTTATAGCGCCATACGACAGCTCTATCGCCTGGCGACAGGCACGTGTTTGGAGCTACAGTTGTATTTTATTCTTTTCGAAACTCTGATTCGTTTTTTATCATATCTGGCTGATTTTCTATATAAATAGCCTCCTAAAACCTCCGTTTTCAATAATCAATTCTCCATCTAATTCTAACGAATTCTCATCAAGAATCTCTTGATTACTCTCTCTCTCTCTCTCTCTCTCTCTCTCTCTTTTCTAAACTAGCCTTTTGTACACAAAATTCCGCATTCACAAGATCTAGACACACCTATCCAAATTCAAAGTTGCCTTCGCCCTAGACGTGAAAGGTTTTAATTTCTGAGGGTTTGGTCACAAATCTGTATTTCCATTATTTGGTTTGATTGTTTGTTTATTATTTTCCTTGAAGTTACTAACGCGTGTATTTTGTTATTATAAAGAGGTACGAGGCATCCAAATAAGTGCTTTAATTGTTTGCATTGTTATTATGATATAGAAATCATGTCTAGGTTGTTATTATGATTCCTAGTGTCATGTTACGGTGTTTTGTCCTAGTATCATGTTTAGGGTAACAACTAAAATTTCTAATATCAAATATGACAATTGTGATTCCTACGATGCTTCCTATTCTCTTCTTAATATAGCATGTTAGTATCATGTTAGGGCTAAGGCTTTGATTTTTATTGTTTAGGGACATGCTAGGGTTTGTTATTAATCTTGTTAGTACCATGCCTAGGATCTTGCTATTATTATGCTTTAACATGATTATTTAATTATTATGATTGTTATTTCAATTATGATTATTACGATTATTATTAATGATGATTATGTTGCTTGATTTTATATATATTGTTATTGCTTGATCACGCCTTTTATGCATGTTTACAGGGAATTGGTACTTGTAATCATGCTTAATAAGATAATTAATAATCTTGTTTAAGGTTAATTTGATTATGATTCAAGTGATCGCCAATAATAGATTTGTTTGTGCATTAATATTCAACCAACATAGATAAACAGGTTTAGGGTAAACCAATTGATTGTATGTTAGGCAGAAAGTGTAGGTTCAATCTCTTTAGGTTGGATTTGTACCTTCATCCCTGAACTTCCAGTCATGGTTCCAGACCTATTGGAGTTAACGATCTCCTGGATCGTTAAGGGGTGTAACCTTCACCTTGTGAACGGTTTACAAGTTCCTAAAACTTGTTAGCGACTCTTTTGCTCTAGCTTCCTTCCCTTTGGACGCCACCGTACTTAAGTGTATGATCACAGTGGGGTTCAAGTTTGGGGTAATGCTTGAAATATTCCCTACAGTTTTTTGGCGACTCCACTAGGGAAGATTTCTATTTTAATTCCTGAAATTTATTTCGGCAATGATTTAGAATGAGTGGATGAAACTCGAAAAGTTATAAGTATTTCATGTGCGTAATTTTGATTAATATTATTGTCATATGCATAAAAAAGATCTCATTGGAAAGACCATCCGTAATGAGTTAAAAACATAGGATTTTTACACGTAGGAAATTTGAGGAATATCTTTCACAACTAGGATCGAAATAATGTTGCACGAAACTGGAAAATTTTATCGAGCACAGAAAGCTGCTGAGGCATGTAGGAACTGGCGTTTAGAAAACAGAGTCTGTCGCCGATGATTTGACTCTGTCGCCAGGCGATGGAACCAAATTGCGGCGAAGACCTCTGTTCGCTGGCGCCAAGTTCTTCCAATACCAAGCCAGAAATATGCGTACTAATTTTGACCAGTTTTTTGCACTGTTTGCTCGCTCCTACTTCCTGATTGAGTTTTTCTCACTTTTCTGAAATCCATATGTGTTCTACATATGGACATAACCCTCTAGGAATTCATGCTCCATCTACCTGATTGAACGCTCTGTGCAACAAAGGGTACATCGAAGAATGTTGAATTCACCAAACCATGGAAGCGAGTTTTTAACTCGCGGTGTCCCATCCACTCGCGCCAACCCTTCAAAAGGTAAGGCTTCCGCGCGGTGCATCCGGACAAGTAACCATGGACCCTCTTTGACTAACCCGTATCCCGAACTTTAGAGAACTAGAGCCATGGTTAGGTTGCAAACTCATTGCATCATGTTGTGCCTACTTGCCTAATTGTGCATTATTTGTTGTGCATACTCTATGTGTTTTTCCTAACCGTTTGTTTGACTTGTGTTTAAGACAAAAATAAACTGATTAATGACTAAAAGGACTTTGCCTAATTAATTAATTAATTAATTTGAGTAATTAAAGTTTAACAATTTAATAAGAATTCACTTAGTACGACTTTAAGCATGTCCTGTAGAGGTAAAATACTGAAAGAAGTCCCAGATTAACGCTTCAGCAATGGCGCCACGATTTGGATTGTAGCGCCACACTTTGTTGTGCAACACCTGGCGACAGCTCTGTCGTCTGGCGCTGCACTGCAAAGTGCGGCGACAGTCCTGTTGCTTTGGCGACAGTTCGGTATTTTGCTCGAGTCATCACTATGAGTCTAATTAAACAGTTTGCTAATCAATTCGATTATTTTGTTAATAACAATTCCTTTGTTAAGTACTTAATCGAGTATAGACACTAAGTCCCATGGTCTTACACAAGAGTCAAAGCATGTCACTTGAACTCACAACATAAAGCACACACTAATATGTATATACACCATGACCATGTCTTAGGTTCATGCATGAGTCGGTTTTTTTCCGTCATTTGAGTTGGGGGTACATTCTATTCCTAACTTCTTCATATATCTCCATCTACATCATCTTTCCATTCTCTACATGATTCCTCCATATCACAACCTTTATTCTTCCTAACTTCTTCCATCCTTGCACGTCGAATAGAGTTTGAGTCGAATAATTAACAATGAATATCCCTAATTTCCCTTTCTACAGTACTTGTCAAGGAGAGAAGGGCAATTAATCAAGGACAACACCTTCATTCAAGTTCATTTTTTTGATAAACCAGTGAGTCGGAAAAGAAAAGCTAAGAAGATAATGGCAACTCAGGAAGAAGTCAACGAACTTAGGAGTCAATTGACTGACATAACTGAAGTATTGAAGGCTTTAACCCTCAAAATCAATGACCCTGTGAAGCAATAACAAATGGAGCTCATGCAAAAGAGATTAAGCAAGATATCCAATGACTATAAATTTCAAGGCATTAAGTGGTCTTGGTGGACAAGGAGCTTCTTCTGCAGAAGTTCAATGCCCCTGACATCCCTAAATTCAAGGCAACAGATAATCCTTATCTTCACTTAAGAGCCTTTGAAACTATAATGAACATTAAGGGGATTGATAGGAAAGTCTTTCATTCCTTATTTTCCTTATCTCTTGAAACCGTTTGCCAACAATGGTTCTTCTCCCTTGACAAAGAGAAAACCTCTACCTGGGAATCAATAGTAAACGCTTTCATTGATAGATATAAATGCAATATTCAAGTCAAAATCGATTATATACAACTTGAGATGCTAAAACAAAAAGATAATGAAGGCTTTACTTTTTTCTTCAATAAGTGGAGGGAAACTTCCACTAAAGTGATTGAAGTGCCAAGCGAAAAAGAATATGTGAGAATGTTCATAAAAAATTTACAAGAAAAGTATTTAAAGCACTTAAAATATCAACACAACTTGAATACTTTCAAGGCCATCTATGACATAGGCATCGAGATTGGAGATGACCTTGCAAAGCAAAAAGCTACTAACAATAGCAACAACAGTGGCTGGAAAGGAAAGAAGAACGAGAATCCTTCTTCTTCTGAAAACGCCCACTCTAGTAACAATGTTAGTACCTTTGATCTCAGTGAAGTCTTGTCCATGGATAACCAAGGATCTAAGAAGCAACTAAGGAAAGACTTCACCCCCATTGGGATGAGTTACAACACTACCTTCGATCGACTCCATGCTAAAGGACTCATTACTCTCATTGGACCTATTCAAGATCCCGCACCTGAAAAGAGATTGCCTAGTTGGAATCCAGATGCACATTGCAAATATCATCGAGGTAGGGGTCATACTACTGAGAGCTGTTGGAAGCTAAAGGAGGCTATCTAACATTTGATCGATAATGACAAACTTCCCATGCCTCCAGCTAGCAAGAAGAGCGAGTGATGACAAAGCAAACGACATAAGACAAGAGGTGAGCTTCAACGACAAGATTTCGTGACCTCCTTTTTTCTTTTCTTTTATTTATCCCTTCCCCAATAAGTCTAGCATAGGCACATTTTTTTTCCCTTAGATTTATCTTGTAGGATCATTATTTCTTTTCCTTTAATAAAAATGAGCATTCATTTTCTTGCATATGATCATTTCATTACATTGAATTTAAAAAAAAAAATCCATGTCGAACTAAGCACAAGGTTTACCAATGATTTGAGGCACCCCTTGTAGCCACATCATATCACCTTTCACTCTTCAAATATGCAATCCTTTTTTTATAAACCACTTTGAGCCTCGTCTAACGATAGACCTTTCATTTTTCAACCCATATCTACCTAATCTTGGGATGGGATGGTGTGTAACTTATGCAATTTTCAATTTCATAAAAAGCTTGAGTGACTTCAAAAGATTAAAATAGCAAAAAATAAGCAAAAATAAATAAATAAAAGTGTACAAAAGGGCAAGTGTTCCAATGTCTTTGATATGAAAATATCTTCGATAAGAACACGTCTCGGATTGCGTTCCTTATCGAGTGGTCGGTACCGTGCCTGAGAAACATGAATACCAAGTGAGTGATAGACATCATGATCGGGATTGCCCACACTTATAAAAATAAAATAAATAAAGCAAAAAAAAGAGCTAAAAAAAGAGTGAGAAACCTCAAGCATGAAAATATAAATATTCAAAAGCAAAGTCGCACACCTTGGGGGCTTATCTAGGGCTCTTGAGCCTTTTATCCCCTTCTTCTTCAACCTTTAGCCTAACCACGTTACAACCCTTAAAAAGACCTTTTTGAGGTATACACACACTTGTGCGAGGTTCGGTTAGAGCTAAGTTCGGCCTGATTCCTAACGGATACGTAGGCAACCTCACATCGAGGTGCAGCCGTAATAAACATGCATTCATTTTTACATTCACACACTCACACCATGATTATATCAAAGGATCTTCGATGCTCATCCCTATTCATGTAGAGCTAGACTTGGGGGCTTGATCCCTACATCATTAGCCTACCCAGCCTAAGAGTCACCATCATTTGACTCTTCTTAAAATAATATTTTTCACACACTTAGTTTTTTAGCCTAAGTTTAGTGTCACTTTCACATAATGCACAGATTCGTGACCAAATATACTTCCCTTAGGAACCCTTTGTTATGAAATCTTAACATGACATTGAAGCATACTTCGTCATAACAAAATCACTCACCACTCATCATTGCATCACAAAGTACGAAGTGCTTAGCCTCCGTGCCTAAGTTACCCAAATACTTTCATCATGGAGTCAACAATTGAGATAGCCTACGATGAATTAATCTTTGCACCTTGAGAGACAGCATTAAACGCATATACTTGGCTAAGCTCATTCAACATGCACCTTCAAAAAATTCGATTCTTTTTTCGCGTCTTTCTTTTTCGGGACAAAGTCGGTACCCTCCACAAAAATGACAGTTTTTTTTTTTTGTAATTTTTGAGTCGCACGATCACATTACAACGCACACACAAGTTATGTACACATTGAGTCATGTCGTGTTATCACATTGAGTCAACACTATGCACACACGAGTCACGCGAAGTGAGTCATCATTAAGTCAGGTTTATACCTTGAGTCGTGTCAAGTCAATGAGTCAAGAAACACTAAACCTTAGGTTAACCCTAAGATAATTAAAGAGATGAGCAAAGTCCTATAGTCAAAATATATAAATGCAGGTGCATCCCAGCAAGCAAGAACATTCTCGGATTTTTTCGAAAAATCGTGAATACGCCGCATGAGACTTCCAAGATGAAAGGAGTTTGAGCAAAATTACATAAATTAGAGATGAAGAGCTTTAATTTTTGAGCGGATTTGGTTGAAAGGAAACGACCAAGTTCAAAGTTCAGAGCAAAACCAAGCAACGAACAGCAACAGCAAGAGCAAAATAGGGAAGACCCGACTCCAGCGCCAGATGATAAGGATGTCGCCTGGCGACAAAGCAATATGGCGGTGCTAGAGGCGTTGCAGCGGCGACAGAGCTCGAAGTCTCTCGGAATGGTTATTTCGACCTCATATAGCAATTTCGGGTTTTTTAGTATGCTATTTAGCCACTATAAGCAGATTGACATGATTAAGTAGTCGGCTTGATTATAATCACATAAAGTGACCGACCAGATAAAAGATCGTCTCACTTACCTTAAAGAGCCTATACATTGGCTCATCGCAAAGGCACTAACACAACGGTTTATAAACAGTAAAGCACCGACATAACGGTTCACAAACAGTAAAAGCACCGACATAATGGTTCACAAAGAATTCCTAGGATGGAATATTTTCACAAATCAATTTGAAGCCTTTAAGAATTGCAGATATGGCTCTTGAAAAAGATTTTCCAAAGATGGAAGGATTGATTTGAAGATTTATGATGACGAAGCTTTCAACAGGGGGGCTTTAAGATTTAAAAAAAAGTCTCTCGCTTGGATTTGAGAAGGACGGTTTGAGATGAAGCGACCTTCGATAGCTTTCACTATGATTGGGGAGGTTATTATTTGATTTGAGAAAAGAACGATTCAAGATGAAGCGGTCTTTGATAGATTCCGCTATGGATGTGGAAGTTATCACAAGATTTGAGAAGATAGCACGAGATGGGCGATCTTCGAAAACGTTCGCTAAGATTGTGGAAGTTGTCACCAAAGATTTGAGAAGACAACACGAAATGGGCAGTCTTCGATAGCAATCGCTAAGATTGTTGAGGTTGTCACCAAGATTTGAGAAGATAGCACGAGATGGGCGGTCTTGGACAGCATTCACTGAGATTGTGGAGGTTGTCACCAAAGATTTGAGAAGATAGCACGAGATGGGCGGTCTTCAACGACTTTTGCTATGATTGGGAAGGTTGTCACTATGATTCAAAAAAGAAGCTCCATTGTTCAGAGACGAGTGAACATCAAAACAACAAGATGGCGTTCCCTAGATTGCACAAGATCGTCAAAACAAACAGTAAGATGTCGTTCCCTAGATTGTGGAAGGTTGTCGCAACGACAAATGCAACAACAATTCGGTTGCTCCAGAGACGTGTACTAGACGGTGCAAGATACACATTTCTTAACTCTCTTATTTGTTTAACAAACTCTAGTTTTTCAGGTATCAGCGTTACAAGAATGATTTAGGATTGCAGAACGTTCTGAATCATTCTCCGTCCCTATCGATACTATGACTTTTGTTTTCGAAACTTGCGTTTCTCTAAACTCAGTTGTTAATTGAGATGAACACTACAAGAGGGGGGGTGAATTGTAGTTAAGTTCCTAATTACTAATTTTGCAAATATAAAACATGACAGAATAGGAACTAGCAAAGCACACAGGATTTTACGAGGAAACCTTCTAGTGCCCAACTAGAAGTAAAACCTCGACCCTACCTTAGGGATTTCAAACACAAATATCTCCACTATAATAGGGCAAACACCAAGTTACAACCTATTATAATTAAGCCTCTAATCACAAGTTCCTGAATAATCTTGCTACAGAACAACACCTTGTTCTACCCAGTTTGAGTCCCACACTCAAACTCACTCGTACTCCCAAAGTACAAATCTTCCCCTTCTCACTAGAAGCTCTCTCACTGTATGCAATAATAAAAATACTCTCTCACCCAAATAACCCCAACCAATTACAAGTACAAACACCTAGTATATGATAGGCAAGCTATGCATGAAACCCGAAACTAATATGACAATGTGAAAAGCTTGGCAAACTTACACGATTGTAGCTCTGTAAATTCTTCACGCATAAAACTCACAAAAACCTAAACTCCTATTATTCTCTACTATTTATACAAGTATTACTTGTATGGAAAGTAGGTTTTCATAAAGATAAATAAGTGAAACTTAACTTATCTTAAAACACGGTTTTTAAGTAAATCTTTTGTAGAAAATCTTTTCAGAAAATAAGATAGAAATATTGAGTTAAAAAGCATAATATCTTTTTAACAAACTGATTAAAAAAGATAAATATTTAAAGAAAATCTTTTTCTATTTCTATCTTTTATCTTTTCCGATTTTAATTTATTTGCCAAGCAATTGTCACGCTTCTAATAAATTTCATGCATATCCTACTTAACATATTTAACAATGAATCTTAGAAGATAAAATCTTAACTAAAACATTGCTGCGCTGCACTCTTGTTCTGGTAGGTTTACTTGGGCTCCACGCTTACTAAGTTCCTCCAAAGACCTTTGTCAGCAATCTTCAAGTTCCTGTAAAGGAACGTTCCTGTGAGGGAACTTAGCTCCTGTTAGGGAACTCTGCTTTTATATTGAATAACTTTCTTGATAAAGAACTCCTTCAAGTCTTCTCAGCTTCAGTTACTTCTTCCATCTCCAAGATCAATTTCACCTAGGCTAAACAAACACTTGAAAAGTCTTTATGATATTAGTTTGCTGTAACTTAAGTTCCTCATCATCAAAACCTTTAAACATCAACAATTTCCCCCTTTTTGATGATGACAAACTTAAGCAAACTCTTGAGAAAGTTAAAACAAAATAAAAGGTCGTATTTTTGTATTTTTAATTTATTGACAGAAAATAAATTGACAGAAAATAAATACACACCAGAATAAAACAAAAACGAAAAGACAAAATAAGCTAAGTAAACTAAACTGAGAAAGTTATGATACTTTCTCAACTGGAACCCAGAGCAACTTCAGCCTCCATGTTTGCTTCTTCTTTTCCCCCTTTTGGCATTATCAAAAAGTCCTGTATTTTAAAGCTTATTAAACATCCACCAACAGCCCCACAAGCAATTCATCGAGTGTGGGAAACTAAAGGCAGTGCTGCTAAACAACTTGAAGTAAGATCTACTCTACAACATGAGTGTTCAAAATATACAAAACACACGCGTATAAGCAAAAGTTCCAAATTTTCATTAAAACCAAAATATTTAACATCCAGATGAACAATTAAAAAATTTACAAACAAAATCAATTGTTCAATTACTAAAAATAGAAATTAAACTTGTTCATAACTAAGACAGTGAAAATAAGCTAGGCTGATTTTGAGATGGGGTAGGCTAGGTTTCAAGGAACTCCAGAATCTTGTTGAAGTCCTCCTTTGTCTGTTGTGCAGAGGCCTCCAACTTTTCTTCTATGCCCTTGAGTTTCACCAGGAACTCCTCCTTCTGTTCCTGTAGAGCCTTGTGAAGTTCATTCTCTTGGAACTCCTTCTGTTCTTGAAGGTCCTTGGTCTGTTTGAGCATCATTCTCTTGAGTTCCTTCAACGCCTTCCCATGCTCCTGGACCAATTTTTCATGTGTCAGCACATGAAGTTTTCCAGCAGAGTCCTTCATTTGACTCTCTACCCTCTCCATTCTGTCAGCCAGCTCAGCAACTTGCCCTTCAAGGATATTCTCCTCGACATCCAATTCCAGTGGTTGTTCCATGCTAGTTTGAGGAACCCCACTGGCAGAAATCCTCCTACTCTTCCTTACAGGCTGCTCTGACATAGCCTTTTCCTTCCTCTTCCCTGTCACTTTCTCTTTCTTTTTCTCTCCTTTCTCTAGTTTCTGAATTTTTCCTTGTACTACTTCCAGACTTAATCCAGCAAGAGTTTCTTCATTAATCACATTTTCTGGCTTTTCATCCAAAGCCCCATATTTTCCTTTTAAAACTACTCCTGCATTTTCAAAAACAGTAGACAAAATGGCTCCATACCCCACTTTTGTCCTACTGGGAACACAATGAGCTAGATGCTGATACATCAAAGAAGGAAAGTTCACCTTAATCTTCTTTGAAATGCAGAAGATTACAGCCATATCCATTAAACATGCCTCCCCCTTCTTAGCAGTCCTAGGCAGAATAGTCTTTTTCACCAAATTAAACAGCAGCTTATTTAGAGGGCTAAGATCATTATGACTCATGACCTTCTTACCCCTCTGACCCCCTAATTCCTCAACTATATCCCCAGCCAAGAAATTACCTACATTGATACTACCCTTTCCCTTCAAGTAAGTATCATAACCTTCTGTAGGTGCTTTTAGAATTTTACCTAGGGTTTCTAGGTTCAATTCAATCTTTACATCATTAACAATGCTCGTTATTATTCCCATTTTTGCCTGAAAATTCTGGCAAAATTCATTCATAGCAGTAGGATACAAATAATTTGATGAAACCCTAGTCAACAGAAATTCCCAACCTTGAAATTTAATTAAATCAAGAAACTCTAAAAATCTCGCTTTCCTACAACACACAGCATCAAGACGATGACCTACTACATACCTTCCTGCCATTGATTCAAGTTCCGCTTGAGCAGTTACCTCCTCTTCTTCATCTTCCTTTTCAGATTCTTCCTTTTCAGAATTGTTCTCCTCTTCTTTTTCTTCCTCTTCTCCCTCACTCATTTCCTCTTCTTCTATGTTCTCCTCCTTTGTTTCTTCTGAGTTTTTCTCTTGAGCAAAATCATCAACTTCCTTGATTTGCTCTTCAAGCGATTTTTCACTTTGTTTCTTCTCTCTCCATTCTTTTAGTCGTTGAAGAATGTTTGAAACAGAGGAATCCCCTTGATTGTTTTCCTTGTCTACTACCTTTGGTTTTGGGGGAGATTTTCTAGGGTTTTCAGAAGGTTTTTGTGAGGTAGAGGATGCTTTGTAGTTTACCATGGCTAAAGGAGATGATTCTTCTTGAATTGAGTTTTCAGGGCTTTGAGATTCTTCAGAGGAAACAAACTCAGCGATGATCACCATTGAAGCTTAAGGAAGGGTTTTAAAGGGGTTTTCAAAGTTTTATTGAGAGGGAGTAAATTTGATGTGACAGTGAGGTGAAAGAAGTGGGTGAAAGTTTGCTTTTATAATTAATGAAGCGGTGTGAAGGAATTTAGGAAGTTTTCACTGTTCAGTCATTAATTGAACAAATTCAATTAATTTTTCAAAATTTAAACTGGATGAATCTTTAAAAAAGATTTTAATTTTCCAAATTCAATTTACCTTTAATGAAGTTTCTTTAAAACACAATTGGAACACGCTTTCTACATATATGCAATGTACAAATTTAATAACTTAAACCGTTGAGCAATTTAATGAACTTACCTTTGGTAGTTAACAACGGTGACACTTTAGCTATGTTTATCACACCAAATTTGTGGTAGATGTTCTTTTTGCTCTATTTACAATATTTTTGATTTTTCCATATCTTGGAAATTAAGAGGCTAGTACTTCAGCTTGATCATTCCAAGTTCCAGTCTCAATTTCTCAAATCTTTCTCTGTTCAAGGACTTGGTTAGAATATCTGCAATTTGATTTTCAGTTTTACGAAATTCTAACTTAATATTCCCTTGCTCCACATTATCTTTTAGAAAGTGATGCCTAATGTGGATATGTTTCACCTTTGAGTGTTGAACTGGATCTTTAGAGATACAAATAGCACTTGTATTATCACAATAAATAGGCACACATTCAAAAATAATACCAAAATCTCTGACCTGTTGTTTTATCCATAGAACTTGTGAGCAACATGCTGCTGCAGCCACATACTCAGCTTCTGCTGTAGATAAAGCAACTGTGTTTTTCTTCTTGGAACCCCAAGAAACTAAACAAGGTCCTAAAAATTGTACCATACCTGAAGTGCTTTTCCTGTTTACCAAATCATCTGCATAGTCAGCATCTGTAAAACTATTTAAATCAAAAGAATCGCTTCTAGGATAGAAGAGACTCAAATCATCAGTTCTTTTCAGGTATCTAAGGATTCTTTTTACTGCTGTCAAGTGAGACTCCTTTGGATTTGCTTGGAACCTGGCACACAGACCTACACTAAAAGATATGTCAGGTCTACTAGCTGTTAGATAAAGTAGTGAGCCTATCATACCTCGATACATAGATTGATCAATACAAGTTCCAGATGGATCTTCATCCAATCTAGTAGCAATTCCCATAGGAGTATTGTTGGTTTTGGCATTTTCCAACTTGTATTTCTTGATCAGTTCCTTAATATATTTTTGCTGATGAATCATAATTCCCTCTTCAGTTTGCTTAATTTGCAAACCAAGAAAGAAATTTAATTCTCCAGTCATGCTCATTTCAAATTCTCCACTCATAAGGTCAGCAAAATACTTGCACAAAGATTCGTTAGTTGCACCAAATAAAATATCATCAACACAAATTTGTACAATTAAAATATCAGTTCCATTTGACTTTAAAAACAGTGTTTTATCTATTTTACCATGTTTAAAACCATTAGCCAAAAGGAACTTAGATAATCTTTCATACCATGCTCTAGGAGCTTGCTTTAACCCATAAAGAGCCTTGTCAAGCTTATAGACATGGTTTGGAAACTCTGGATTTTCAAATCCAAGAGGCTGTTCCACATAGACTTCCTCATTTAAGTATCCATTTAAGAATGCACATTTGACATCCATCTGGTACAGCCTAAAACCCATATAAGCAGCAAAAGCAATAAGTAAACGAATAGCTTCTAACCTGGCTACAGGTGCAAAAGTTTCTTCATAGTCTATTCCTTCTTGCTGGTTAAAACCTTGTATAACTAGTCTAGCTTTGTTCCTGACAATAATACCATGTTCATCTAGTTTGTTTCTGAATACCCATTTTAGTCCAATGGACTTCTTGTCTTTAGGTCTAGGTTCCAGATGCCAAACTTTATTTCTTTCAAATTCATTTAGTCCAGCTTGCATAGTATTAATCCAGTCAGCGTCAGTCAAAGCCTCAACATAATTGTTAGGTTCCATGGAAGAAAGAAAGGCATTGAATGCACAGAAGTTCCTAAGCTGAGATCTGGTTTGAGTTCCTTTTGTTATGTCACTCATGATTGCATCAACTGGATGAGATTTCTGGTGTTTCCAAGGCCTTGGGGTGAAATCTTTGATTGGATACAATCTCTCTTCATTATTGTTGACTGGTTCTTCTGTAGGAACTTGATTCTGGATCTCAGGTTGAACTTCTTCAGGAGTTTCCACATTTTGGCCTTCATTATGATTTTCAGTCTGTTCTTGAAGTGGAGTTCCTGGTGCATTCTCCAGCTCTGGTTCAGCATTTGTTTCAGTATTCGTTACTTCTGCAATTTCACTCTGCTGCTTCTGCAGTGATGCTAGTTCCTCGTCTGGATTCTGCTTTCGCACAAGTCCAATCTCGAAATCATCATCACAATCCTGTACATCAACTAAATTTTCAGTCTCATCAAATATAATATGTACAGACTCCTCGACACACATTGTTCTTTTATTATAAACTCTATAGGCTTTACTATTTGAGGCATATCCTAGGAAAACTGCCTCATCACTACGTTCATCAAACTTTCCCAAGTTCCTTTTACCATTATTGTGAACAAAACATTTGCAACCAAAAGATCTGAAGTAAGAGATATTAGGTTTTCTCCCTTTCATAAGTTCATAAGGAGTTTTGTTAGTGATGGCTCTAACAGATACTCTGTTGAGTATATAACATGCTGTGTTCACTGCCTCAGCCCAGAAGTTCCTAGGCAGCTTGCTTGATATCAACATTGTCCTTGCCATGTCTTCAAGAATCCTATTCTTGCGTTCCACTACTCCATTTTGTTGTGGAGTTCTTGGGGCAGAGAAGTTGTGATCCATACCATACTCATCACAAAATTCATCAAACATTGAATTTTCAAATTCTGTTCCATGGTCAGATCTAAGATGTATCAACTGATTACCTGTTCTTCTCTGTTCTTTCTTAACAAAAGCAACAAACTCATCAAACGTTTTATCCTTACTTACAAGAAAGAAAACCCAAGTGAACCTTGAAAAATCATCAACAATAACCACTACATATTTCTTACCACTTCTACTTTGGATTCTCATTGGACCACAGAGATCCATATGAATGAGTTCCAAAGGTCTTTTGGTACTTACCATCTTTTTGGACTTGAAAGAAATTCGGGTCTGTTTACCTTTAGCACAAGCTTCACATACTTTATCATACAAGAACTTAATGCAAGGAAGTCCTTCCACTAAGTTTTTAGATCTTAGTTTATCAAGTAAAGAAAAACTTGCATGGCCAAATCTTTTGTGCCACAAAAGAGGATCATCCTCAATAACACTAAGACATGTTAAACTGCTGTTAGGAACCTCGTTAAGATCCACAACATATGTGTTCCCTTTACGAGTTCCTTCTAAAATAATGTTCCCAGTGTCATTGTGGATGATTCTACACTTATTTGAAGTAAAACTGTGAAATACTTAACAAATTGTGCTTGAGGCCCTCGACCAAAAATACATTATCAATAGCATGGGAACGTGACCTTCCTATCTTGCCAATAGCAATTATATCACCTTTCATATTATCACCAAAGGTCACAGTTCCACCATAGTAGGCATCCAATGAGAGAAATCTAGATTTATCTCCAGTCATGTGCTTAGAACAACCACTGTCGAGGTACCAAGTGTTGTTCCCCCTCACTGGAACCTGCAAGAAGAATTAAGCGTTAGAGTCAGGAACCCAGGTTTCCTTGGGTTCCTGTGTAACATGGGTTGATTCATTTTTTTTTACCTAGATTTGTTCTACATGTTTGATATTCTTCTGAGTGCATTGTTCTTTCTTATGACACTTAGCTTGCTTATGCCCTGTATTGCCACAGAAATAACAAACAATGCTACTAGGCAAGTTGACATACTTCTTTTCTTTCTGGAACTTCCTTTTAAAACCTAAACCTTCAGTATTCTTAGTTTGAGCCTTAGTGATCCACTCAGGAACTTTATACTCTATTGGTTGCTTACCTTTCCTAGCCCTCTCAAGTTCCCCCTCAAGACGTGCCTTATCCGTTTTTAACTCTTCCAAATCATGTTTTAATTTTTCAAAATTCGGATAATCAGTAGGTGGAGGAACTTCAGAGTTAGGAGTATCAACAGTAAGTTTTAACAAAGACAATTACACATTCAAGAGTATGTTATTTTATTTGAGGTTCTCAATGGTATCTTTTAAAATTTTATTATCATCAAACAGACTGAAGAACATGTATTGAATATCAAACTTCATTCAACCCATTCACTGTTCTCTTTGTAAGTTACTAAAGCTTTATCACTTTGCTGTTTGGATCTATGCAATTCTTTTAAATCTTCTTGAATTTCCAAAACAGTATTTATTAGATTCTCTTTAGACAGATGTTTTAATTGGTTGTAAGAGAACCATACCTCAGCCTCAAGCTCCTTTAGTTTGGCAGCTTCATCAGTTTTTGCCATTAGACATAAATGAGCAGTTTCTTCTGATGGTTGGTCCTCTTCTTCTTCTTCAGAATCTGTATCTCCCCAAGCAGCCAGCATGACTTTCTTAACATTGTCCTTGGTGAAGTAAGGCTTATAGACTCTTGACTCTTTGGATTGCTCCTTGATTTTAGTCTTTCCTTTCTCTCCATCCTGAACAGGACAATCTTTGATAAAGTGATCCTTTGATCCGCACTTGAAACACGTTGTGTTTCTGGAACTTGAATACTTCTTGTTCCTGTCAAACTTCCTATTGTTCATCATCTTCTTAAATTTCCTCACTAGCATGGCCATCTCTTCCTCATCAACTTCTGATCCTTCTGATCCTTCTGAGTCTTCAGCCTTGAGTGCCAAACTTTTATTTGTGGAACTTTCAGTGTTGAAACTCAGATGAAGTTCATGAGTCATCAATGACCCAGCTAGTTGTTCCATGTTGAACTTAGTGAAGTCCTTAGCTTCCTGCATGGCAGTGACCTTGGATCTCCAGCGTTCATCTTGTGGTAGGCTTCTTAGGATCTTCCTTGCCTGTTCATCAATAGGAATTTGCCTGCCAAGGGAGTTCAGTTCATTAATAATATCATTGAATCTAGTAAAAATCTCTTCTATGGTTTCTTTAGATTGCATTTCAAACCTTTCATATCTAGACATCAATAAATCTATTTTAGAACGTTTTACCTCGTTTGTACCTTCATGAGTTACCTGTAGCAAATCCCAAATCTGTTTGGCAGACTTGCATCCCATGATACGATTATGTTCATGGGGTCCAAGTCCACAGTGTAGATACTTTATAGCTAAAGCATTCATTTCAAGTTTCTGATAATCTTCTTTATCATAATCAGAAATAGATTTAGGAACTACCTCATGCTTGTCATTGGTTTGAGTTATTTTGAAATCACCGGTTTCAATTATACGCCAAACCTGATAATTTTCAGCCTTGATGAATATCTCCATCCTGTTCTTCCAGTAGGCATAAAACTTACCGTTGAACATAGGTGGACGTTGGGTAGAGTACCCTTCTTCAAGTTTCTCCTTGTAATTCATCTTTCCAGGAACTTACTCAGCAAAATTATCTGCTTGCACGTGAGAACCGTGCTCTGATACCAATTGTTAATTGAGATGAACACTACAAGAGGGGGGGGGGGTGAATTGTAGTTAAGTTCCTAATTACTAATTTTGCAAATATAAAACATGACAGAATAGGAACTAGCAAAGCACACAGGATTTTACGAGGAAACCTTCTAGTGCCCAACTAGAAGTAAAACCTCGACCCTACCTTAGGGATTTCAAACACAAATATCTCCACTATAATAGGGCAAACACCAAGTTACAACCTATTATAATTAAGCCTCTACTCACAAGTTCCTGAATAAACTTGCTACAGAACAACACCCAGTTTGAGTCCCACACTCAAACTCACTCGTACTCCCAAAGTACAAATCTTCCCCTTCTCACTAGAAGCTCTCTCACTGTATGCAATAATAAAAATACTCTCTCACCCAAATAACCCCAACCAATTACAAGTACAAACACCTAGTATATGATAGGCAAGCTATGCATGAAACCCGAAACTAATATGACAATGTGAAAAGCTTGGCAAACTTACACGATTGTAGCTCTGTAAATTCTTCACGCATAAAACTCACAAAAACCTAAACTCCTATTATTCTCTACTATTTATACAAGTATTACTTGTATGGAAAGTAGGTTTTCATAAAGATAAATAAGTGAAACTTAACTTATCTTAAAACACGGTTTTTAAGTAAATCTTTTGTAGAAAATCTTTTCAGAAAATAAGATAGAAATATTGAGTTAAAAAGCATAATATCTTTTTAACAAACTGATTAAAAAAGATAAATATTTAAAGAAAATCTTTTTCTATTTCTATCTTTTATCTTTTCCGATTTTAATTTATTTGCCAAGCAATTGTCACGCTTCTAATAAATTTCATGCATATCCTACTTCACATATTTAATAATGAATCTTAGAAGATTAAATCTTAACTAAAACATTGCTGCGCTGCGCTCTTGTTCTGGTAAGTTTACTTGGGCTCCACGCTTACTAAGTTCCTCCAAAGACCTTAGTCAGCAATCTTCAAGTTCCTGTAAAGGAACGTTCCTGTGAGGGAACTTAGCTCCTGTTAGGGAACTCTTCTTTTATATTGAATAACTTTCTTGATAAAGAACTCCTTCAAGTCTTCTCAGCTTCAGTTACTTCTTCCATCTCCAAGATCAATTTCACCTAGGCTAAACAAACACTTGAAAAGTCTTTATGATATTAGTTTGCTGTAACTTAAGTTCCTCATCATCAAAACCTTTAAACATCAACATCAGTCAAAGTGGGGGCTTCTGTAGACACCTATTTGTATATCCCCAAAACCAAACCTAGTGATGAGTACCTTTCACGTCAAATCATAATCGAATGAAGTGAAAGTGTGGAAAGTCTAGTGTTGCGGTTAGTTTTATTTCTTTTATTTCGCTTTGTTTTTGAAAACCTATTTTAAGAAAATAGCCAATACAGTTTGATTTGTTCCATGGAAAGGGCCCAATAATAGTGTAGTTGGGTCGGGTTCGAAAAGAGTTTTCCAACGATATATTATGAGCCCAATTCCGATGAATAATGAGGAAGTTATGGCCAAATTACTAAACTGGGCCCGGTTTGATATTTATATGCGGCCCAATGATCTAGAGGAGGGCCTATTATTGATTTATCATTCCTAATGCGATTAGGATTGATTATAGTCTTCTAGAATCTTCCAGAAGATTCTTTTCATTCCTAATTTAATTAGCATTGATAAATTGACTTTAATTGGCTTTTAATAGTTTTAATCAGAATAAAAGAAGTGTTTTTAAGGAAAATACAAATTTTCCCTCTCGTACGCTTAAATTTTATCAAAATAAGAAAACGCGTGGAAAATTATTTCTAGCGCCATACGACAGCTCTGTCGCCTGGCGACAGGCACGTGTTTGGTCTGCAGTCGTGTTTTATTCTTTTCGAAACTCTGATTCGTGTTTTATCATACCCGGCTGATTTTCTCTATAAATAGTCTCCTAAAACCTCCGTTTTCAATAATCAATTCTCCATCTATTTCTAATGAATTCTCATCAAGAATCTCTTGATTACTCTCTCTCTCTCTCTTTTCTAAACTAGCCTTTTGCACACAAAATTCCGCATTCACAAGATCTAGACACACTTAGCCAAATTCGAAGTTGCCTTCGCCCTAGACGTGAAAGGTTTTAATTTCTGATGGTTTGGTCACAAATCTGTATTTCAATTATTTGATTTAATTGTTTTTTTATTATTTTCCTTGAAGTTACTAACGCGTGTATTTTGTTATTATAAAGAGGTACGAGGCATCCAAGTAAGTGCTTTAATTGTTTGCATTGTTATTATGATATAGAAATCATGTGTAGGTTGTTATTATGATTCCTAGTGTCATGTTAGGGTGTTTTGATCTTCCTAGTATCATGTTTAGGGTAACAACTAAAATTTCTAATATCAAATATGACAATTGTGAATCCTGTGATGCTTCCTATTCTCTTCCTAATAAAGCATGTTAGTATCATGTTAGGGCTAAGGCTTTGATTTTTATTGTTTAGGGACATGCTAGGGTTTGTTATTAATCTTGTTAGTATCATGCCTAGGATCTTGCTATTATTATGCTTTAACATGATTATTTTTAATTATTATGATTGTTATTTCAATTATGATTATTATTAATGATGATTATATTGCTTGATTTTATATATATTGTTATTGCTTGATCACGCCTTTTATGTATGTTTATAGGGAATTGGTACTTGTAATCACGCTTAATAAGATAATTAATAATCTTGTTTAGGGTTAATATGATTATAATTCAAGTGATCGCCAATAATAGATTTTTTTGTGCATTAATATTCAACCAACATAGATAAACAGGTTTAGGGTAAACCTATTGATTGTATGTTAGTCAGAAAGCGCACATGAATACGATCAGAATAAAGTAGAGGCCTATTATTAGGGCAGGTTCAATTTCTTTTAGGTTGGATTTGTACCTTTATCCCCGAACTTCCAGTCATGGTTCCAGACCTATTGGAGTTAACAATCTCCTGGATCGTTAAGGGGTGTAACCTTTACCCTGTGAACGGTTTACAAGTTCCTAACTTGTTGGCGACTCTTTTGCTCTAGTTTCCTTCCCTTTGGACGCCACCGTACTTAAGTGTATGATCACAATGGGGTTCAAGTTTGGGGTAATGTTTGAAATATTCCCTACAGTCCTACTAGCCGTCGATAGGACTCAGGATTTTCCATAAACTCACCATTAGCAAGACTAAGCTTGTGGTTTTGCTCAATCGGAAAACCGCACGGCTTAGTCCCGAACAAACTAGCTTCTGAAATAATATCTAAGGTGTACCTTCTTTGGCACAAAAACAAACCAGAAGGACTACGAGCAACCTCGATGCCAAAAAAATATTTCAAAGGACCAAGGTCATTCACTTTAAAACAATAAAAAAGATAAGGTTTGAGCACCACCAAAGCAGCAACATTATTCCTAGAAATAATAAGATCATCAACATACACCAATACATCAATCTGAGTATCCCCGTTGAAGTATGTGAAAAGAGAATAATCAAAGTAAGATTGGATAGAACCATACCCTTTCAAAGTCGTAGTGAACTTTGCAAACCAACATCTTGGAGGCTGTTTCAAGCCATACAAAGACTTCCTCAAACGACACACCAATGAAGGATCCGATCTCTCAAAACCAGGAGGTAATCTCATGTACACCTCCTCATTAAGGTCGCCATGTAAAAAAGCATTGTGAACATCCATCTGATAAAGTTCCTAATTCTTGGAGGCCGCGATTGCATGAAATGCTCGAACTGTAGTCATTTTTGCAACCGGGGTGAATGTTTCACTGTAATCTATCCCTTCCCACTGATGATTTCCAAAAAAAATTGCCGAGACTTGAGACGCTCAACATCACCATTAGACTAAAATTTCGTTTTATACACCCATTGACTCCCTAGAGCTTTCTTATCGAGAGGAAGATGCTCTAAGGTCCATGTCCCATTGTCTTCTAAGGTTGATATTTATTCTTTCATAGACCGTCGCCAACCCTTAGATTTCATGGCTTCTCTAAAATATTTTGGATCCTTACCTTGAACAATTGCTGCAAAAAACTTGCGATAATTTTTAGAAAACTTGTCACAATTTATATAATGTGCTAAAGGGTAAGGCGTACCTGAAGGAGTGATAGGAGACGGAGGGTACGGAGACAAACTATTAGCAAAAATGGAGTGAGTCACATAATTGCGAAGCTTGACTGACAAAATTTTTTCACGAAACCCTTTTTCTAAGGGTTCAACACTCGGATGTTGCTCGGTAGGTGGCTAATGCAGAGCTGCTGTAATAGGACAGTTTGTGATGCTGCTATGCTGGTCACATCTACTTAATGTGCTGTTAGGCTGCTCGGGAGATGCTAGAATGCAGCCTTGCTGCTGCAATGTAGAGCCCACGCCCGCGGGATATCCTGTGGGTGAAGCAGTAGCTGGGCGAGTAATCTGCCCGGCCACATATTGTGGGTTGCTCCGCGTGATGGGCTAGCTGCTCATTGCTCGGGGCAGCCTGTTCTTCATTAACTGTAGACACCCAAATGTGTCTCCCTAAAAACCAAATCCAGTGATGATTACTTTTCACGTCACTTGATTATCGAACGAGGTGAAAGTGTGAAAAGTCTAGTGATGCGGTCGTTTTAATAAAAAATCTTTCTTTTTGTTTTCGAAAATCTATTCTATTTATGAAAATAGCCAGTCCAATTTAGCTTGGTCCATGACAAGGGCCCAATGATAGTGTAGTTGGATCGGGCTCGCAAACAGATTTCCAATGATATATTATAAGCCCAATTTCGATGAATAATAAGGAAGTTATGGCCGAAATACTAAATTGGGCCTGAAATAGTTTTATGGCCCAATGATCTAGTGGAGGGCCCATTAATTAATATTCCAAAATTATTAAGATTGATTATAAACTTCTAGAATAATCTAGAAGTTTATATTAAATTCTAATGAGGTTAGGATTAATAATTATATCTTTTTAGAGAAAAATGAATTTGATTTGAAATAAAACAAGTGTTTTATTATGATAAAATATGATTTAAAACTGATAACACGGAGTTTAATTATATTAGGAAAAAGGATTCCGACAAAAGCGCGTTTTATCTTTTAAACCAGCGCCAAACTACAGATCCTGTCGCCATGCATGATCCCCGTCGTTTTGCGCCGGGTCCTGTCGTTCGCGACCGGAGCCAATTTTATTCCGATTAAAATTCTAATTTTTTTCAAATGTTTCCGGACTATTTTTTTCTATAAATAGGGTCATATTTCCCCGTTTTTAATCATCAACAATCATCTTTAATTCTCTCAAGCTAATAGCTTATTTTCTCTCTTTTACTAAACCTCCCCTTTTACAAAATATCGCATTCACAAGTTCTAGACACACCTAGCCAAGCTCGAAGTTGCCTTCGCCCTCGACGTGAAAGGTTGATAATTTCTGAGGGTTTGGTCCCAAATCCCTATTTCAATTGTTTATGTTAATTGTTTGATTTAATATATTTCCTTATTGAAGTTGCTAAAGTGTGTATTTTGTTATTAGAAAGAGATACGAGGTAACAAAGTAAGTTGTTTTAATTGCTATATTTCTTTAGAAAGCATGCTTAAATTATTTTAATTCCTAGTATCATGTTAGGATGTCTTTTATTGCTTTCTAGTATCATGTTCAAGTTCGTTGCTTTCTATTTCTTCTATCATGTTAGTATCATGTTAGGGTTAAAGCTTTGATCTTTAATGTTTAGTGACATGCTAGGATTTGTTATTAATCTTGTTAGTATCATACCTAGGATCTTGCTAATATTATTATGCTTTAATAATATTGAGAATGTTATGATGATTTGTTGTGTACTTATTAGTATGTTGCTTGATATATTATTGTTATGGCTTGATCACGCCCTCTCTTGCAAGATTAAAAGGAATTTATACTTGTGTAGGTGTCGTTCGAAGTGCGCCTACGTTAAAGCATGTGTGAATATGCTTGGCACTCATAGGAAGTGGGAATTGACATAATACGATTAGGGACAAGTAAAGTAGGGAGCCGCCAACAAGTTTTTTAAGGAACTTGTAAACCGTTCATGGATCATTTAAGGTAACCACAAATAAGGGACAACGAAGGCAACAACGATTGACCTGTGAAGGTTACACCCCATTAATAATCCATGAGATTACTAACTCCATATGGTTCGGAACCACGAAAGGAGGATCGGGGATGATGGTACGAAGTGAGTTATGGAGTCACATTCGCTCGTATTGGCCTCTACTCGATTCTTATAGTGAAAAGTGATTCCTGCGATCTCAAAGGCATGCAAATAAAATATTTAATTTGCTCCAAACTATTATTAGGCTAAATTGGTTGAATATTAATGCAACATATAATTCTAAAATATTAGTGATCACTTTAATTAATAGCAAGATTAAAAAGGAACCTAAATCGGTCGTCCAAATTATCTTATTAGGCGTGATTTTCAATTACATATTCCCTTTAAACATGCAATATAGTGATCATAATAACAATAGAATAAACATTAATATTGGAAGTAATTTAACAATAATAGCGTTAGTCAAATCAAATATAAAATAACCCTAATCATGATACTAGCAATATTAAAATAAAATAAGAGTAATTAAATTAATTAATTACTCACATTCCGCACGTTCCTTTAAATTGCTACATCATGAATAAACTGTTAGTAACTTCAATAAAAAAATATAAAGTAAATGAAAATTAAATTAAATTAAATAAAAAGTAGAGTTGATTTGGTCCAAACCCTCAGTTATTTGTACCTTTCACGCCTTGGTTTAAGGACGGAATCTCAGGTTAAGTATAGACTCCTTGGAGCGCTTTGGGGAATTATTGTGGAAGAATAAGGAGGCTAGAAATTAGGTTAAAGAGGGAGAAGAGAATGATTTTTGGTGTAAGGTGAGAGAGAATGATTATTGGTTCCCCGAACTGCAGAAATGAGGGTCTTATCTGTAGGGAAATTGAGTAAAGGGAACACGCGGAACCCTAACAAGATAAAAACCCTAAAAATTAACACCGCGACACGGCAGAAAACACCATGACGCGGTGTCAGGTACCGTCAGACCGGGGAAGGCACCGTCAGACGGGGAAAAATCCCGTGACGCAGTGGACAACTAGAGTGACACGGGAAATATTTGACCTACGGGAAGTGAAAACGCGTGAAGGGTTTACGCGGAAAAGACATGAGAAAATTCCGTGTCACGAAAAGACATACTGTGACACGGTGGATTTTTTGCATCCAAATTCATAAGCGCGTGGGAATGAAACGCGGAAAAGACACGGGAAAGCACCGTGATACGGTGAAAAATCCCGTGTCACGGTACAATACCCCGTGCCACGTCATCATCACCCGTGACGCGGGAAATTTACGCGTTAAAAGAGCGCGGAAATAAGCACGGGAATTCCCGTGTCATGGCACCAGGCACCGTGACACGTTGAGAATTCCCGTGTCACGGTATCAGGCCCCGTGCCACGTCACTATCCCCTGTGACGCGGTGGTTTGGTTGCCTGCGTGATGATTCCAGTTTTTTACGCGTTTTACAAATTGCGATAACTTTTGATCCGTTACTCGGAATAAGACATATAATATATCATTTGAAATCTTATCAAGTCTACTTTCTAACCCAATTTGAATCAGGTCAAAATGATTTTAATATTTTAAGATATGACCGTTTTAGTGGAAGGGTGTCAGTTTTGGGCCGAGTTTAGTCTTTTGCTCATATCTTTTTCGTTATAGCTCGGAATTGGGCTTATGATGTATGGTTGGAAAGCTTATTTCAAGGCCTATCAAACCAAATAATAATTGGATCAAAATTATATAGCCATAAAATCAGTTTCTCTCGGTTTTGCGATGTGGACACGAAAAGTGAAAAATAGGTTATGGTTTAGGGAAATGAGCTAGAAATTGGATTGGTTCATGAAATATATTGGATAGAACATGGATTTAAGCACACCAAAGATTAAATACTCAACTTGACCAATAATGGCGGTGAAAGGTGTTCATCATCGGGTTTGGTTTTGGGGAGACATTTTTAGGTGTCTACAACTTGTAATCACACTTAATAAGATAATTAGTAATCTTGTTTAGGATAATATGATTATAATTCAAGTGATCTCCAATAATAGATTTGCTTGTGCATTAATATTTAACAAACATAGATGAAACAGGTTTAAGGTTAACCTATTGATTGTATGTTAGTCAGAAAGTGCACATGAATATCAGAAGAATAAAAAAGAGGCCTATTTTTGGGCAAGTTTAATTTCTTTTAGGTTGAATTTGTACCTTCATTCCCGAATATCCAGTCATGGTTCTAGACCACTATGGAGTTAGCGATCTCATGGATCATGAAGGGGTTAACCTTTACCCTGTGAACGGTTTAAAAGTTCCTAAAACTTGTTGGCAACTCTTTTACTCTAGCTTCCTTCCCTTTAGACGCCACCATGCTTAAGTGTATGATCACAGTGGGGCTCGAGTATGGGATGCTTGAAATATTCCCTACATTAACTAAAACCACATTGTCATCTCCAATAACTTCCTCATTCTCATCAAACATTTCATAACCCAAAAAATATCATAAACATCATTATTTTGACCAAAATCCATGGACACTATGTTCACATCTTCCGGACTACAAAAAGGAAATATACCTGTAAGGAGGGTGTTCCCATCGTAAGGGATCTTTCTCCTTAGATGCCAATATCCCTTTAAAAGCCTAGGACTTTACACTTGTTAGGGTGCATTAGGATTTGAATTCCCGACTGTTTGGGGGACCTTGAATTAGAATTGACTCTATCATTACGCTTTTTTGTAAGAAACAAGTAGGAGTCGCCAATGAGTTTTGGGAAAACTCATAAACCTCGTTCATGCCTTTCTCCCATGTGGAGTTCATGGGATAATTAGCACAAATCATAAGTTTACCCATGCCCTAATTGGTCTACATAAACCAAAAATGAGTTCGGGAGCGAGGGTACTAAAATAACGTTCCTCTTATAGGAGAATCGCTATTCTAGCTCTAGTACGACCTCTACTAGCTCTTCCTTTTTTACAATTTCATCACCAAACAATATATGCAACGCAATAACTAAAACTAAGTTAGTTAATTTTATTTACATGCATTAATCACGTAGGAATTACATTGCAAAGTCGTTTTTCTTTATTTAATTCAAATTCGCGAAAGAAGCAAAATAAACAAGATTCGCCTTGGCTTAAGTGATCAATCAATCAATTAATATTCAATTCTTATCTTATTTAACGCAAGATACTATGTGGAATTGATTAATTAAATATCCTTTTAAAGTGGTCAAACAACACTATTTAATTGATTAAGGTTCTTTTAAACAAGAAAAGTAAATGTGATTTATCCAAGTGCTCGGGAATTTAACACTTCTCTTTGCTAGATCTCCATTTAGAACACTTATGGACTCCTTCTTGTTCGGGAACCTCCATCGTAGTAACAAAGATTAAGAGGGGCGAGTTTTAGGACAAGAGGGCTTGGTAGCACAAGTTCACAAGATTTTCTGCCAGAGTTTTAGATTAAATTCTGTGTGTTTAAGCCTCGTATTAAGCCCCTATTTATAGGGAATGGGTGCAATTAGGGTTTTAAATATTCTGCCACAGCAGGTGTCGCGTGCATCTGGATGGGTTGCGCACGGCATCCCAGCGCAAATGATTTAGTTGCGCTGTTATGGTTAACGCAACTAGATGTCTTGCGGGCGGCATTATGGTAAGATTCGATTTTATATTTTTATGAAAATCCGAATCTTCCGCGAGCGCATCATTAGAAGTTGCGCTGGGTGTTGCGCGCATCTGAATTAGTTGCGCGCTCCGGACCAGCATGACTCAATGAGATGCGCGCTGTTTTTTTTTTCTTTTTTCTGCGGCAGCATTAAATTTAACCTAGGCGCCTCTAAATTCGTCATTATTGGGTCTTAAGCACGGGCTTAAGCCTAACTATGATCTGGTTTAGTTAATTGGAACTTGTTTGTATTTGTATTTTTGGGTTAGGCTAGTCTTTTTGTGTCTTGGCGGTTTAGCCAGTCATCCATAAGTATTCTTCACTTCGATCCAACACGAAGATGGTTTATTTATCGTCATTGCACTTCCTGTCGGGACAGGAGGCCAAAAGCAGATGTCTACAATACCCTCTACAAACTTGACATCACGAGAGACAAAAAAACTTTCAAATCAAGATCATACAATTGCCACCCCTTCAACTTCCCAAAGGGATATCCCAAATAAAACACATTTTCTACTCTAGCTAGCAAATTTGTCTTATTTTGTTTTCTGATTATGAGCAAAAAAAAAAAAAACATCCAAAAGTAAAAATTGCATCAAAAGAAGGGGTTTTGTTGAATGATGTTTTTTTTTTGGTAACAACAAAGTGGGTGTTCGATTAATTAGGTGAGCTGCATCAAGGAAACACTCTCCCCAAAAGTAGATAGGCAAGTTAGCTTGAAACCTCAATGCTCTCCCAACTTCAAGAATATGTTTATGTTTTCTCTCAACCCTCCCACTTGCTGTGGAGTTCCCAAACAAGAGGTTTGAAAAATAATACCAGTAGCTCTTAAATAATCAAGCAAGCAATTAAATTCCGTACCATTTAATGGTTCGGGAAAATTTCCTATCAACCATTGCAACAAAATATAAAAACATTCGAAAAACTTCAGTTTTATCAACCAATAAATAAATCCAAATTGCTCTAGAATAATCATCCACAATAGTAAAAAACGAACGAGCTCCACATGATGAAACATGTCGATATGGACCCCACAAATCACAATGTATTTTCTCAAAAATCCTAGAAGCTCTACTATCACTTAAAGGAAATTTGTCTCTAGGATGCTTAGCACGCATACATATTTCACACCCCTTATCAAGACTATCTTTATTACCACTAACATGAGGAAGCAACTTAACTACTTTCTCGGAAGGATGACCCATTCGACGATGCCACAACTCCAAGCTTGAGGTTGCTTCAACAACACCAACATGGTTCATCATATCCGAATAGCTAAAATAATATAGTATGTCTCTCATAGCTCTCGCTCTAATCAGCTTCTTTGTTTGGTCCTGTATAGCACACATAATAAGGGTTAAATTGGACCGTACAATTAAATTATCAAAGAGTTTTTATAGATAGTAAGCGAACAAAACCAATTAAAGAAGTCATTACAGTGTCTCAGTTAGGAAAAGCAACGGGACATTCAAAATTTTGTGTATCAAATAACCAAGCTTTTTCTCATGTAACATGGTATGTTGCCCATGTGTTAATAATCCAAGATGAAACATCAAACTTACCATTCAAGCAATTTTCAGAGACATTGGCATTACCAAACAAACCCGTAACTGCCTTCTTTTGTTCACTTAAAAACACTTGACCTTGAGAAGGAACACTTGAACCCGAGACAGCATTAGCACGTGTCGTTCCTTGACCAAGCCACCCATGGACCTCCTCTCTAGCTGCCATCACCCATGCTAGTTGGGTAGCCATGAAGCTCAAAGCACTTGCTCTCAATATGACCCTGTTTCTTGCAATGGTTACACTCCTTATTTGACCAATAACTAGATGTCTCGTGCCCAACCTGTAGGGTTTTAGGTATTTTAATACGGAATTTCACGAATCATATTCGTTCGCACCTAAGCAAGATCTACAAGCATAACACATAAAGAATCACATAATAAATACCTTTGACGCGTGATTTCTACAAGCGATTGACTGACAATCAGGGAGATAATAGAGCCCCAAGCGTTGCTCTTCTATTTATTCCACGGGATAAGATTGAACCTCCACTACTGCTAGGTAGTTGGGCATTGTAGGCACCCAATTGTGTCTCCCCAAAAACCAAGCCCAGTGATGAATACTTTTCACGTCGCTTGATTATCGAATGAGGTGAAAGTGTGAAAAGTCTTGTGATGTGTTAGTTTTAATAAAAATCTTTCTTTCTGTTTTTGAAAATCTTCTCTATTTATGAAAATAGCTAGCCCAATTTAGCTTGGTCCATGATAAGGGTCCATTAATAATGTAGTAGGTTCGGGCTCGTAAAGAGCTTTCCAATGATATATTATAAGCCCAATTTCGATGAATAATGAGGAAATTATGGTCCAAATACTAATTTGGGTCTAAAATGGTTTTATGGCCCAATGATCTAGTGGAGGGTCTATTAATTATTATTCCTAAAATTATTAGGATTGATTATAGTCTTCTAGAATAGTCTAGAAAGTTATTTTAAGTTCCAATAGCACTAGGATTGATAATTAATATTTTAGAAAAATTATGAATTTGGTTTGATATAAAACAAGTGTTTTATTTTGATAAAATTTGATTTAAAATTGATCAAACGGAGTTTTAATTGCTTAATTATTTTAAGAAAAGGATTCCGTTTTAAAAGCGCGTTTTATCTTTTAATTGTCGCAAAACGACAAGCCTGTCGCCATGCGACAGAGAACAGTTTTATTCCGATTCAAAAAATGATTTGTTTCTATCGATTCCAGACTATTTTCTTATAAATGGGGATCGTATCTCCCCATTTTTATTCATTCACAATCATCAACAATCTCTATTTTCTCTCTCTAAAGCTAGAAGCTTATTCTGTCTCTATTTTTTTTTTCTAAACCTTCCCCATTTTACAAAATTCCACATTCACAAGTCCTAGACACACCTAGCCAAGTTCGAAGTTGCCTTCGCCCTAGACGTGAAAGGTTGATGGTTTATGAGGGTTTGGTCCCAAATCCCTTTTTCAATTATTTAATTTAATTGTTTTGTTTAATATTCTTTTTGAAGTTATTAACGCGTGTATTTTGTTATTAGAAAGAATACGAGGCATCCAAGTAAGTAATTTAATTGCTTTAATTATTCTTTTGATATAAAATCATGCTTCAATTATGTTGCTTTCTAGTATCATGTTAGGATGCCTTTATTGCTTTCTAGTATCATGTTTAGGTTGCTTCCTCTTTCTTATATCATGTTAGTATCATGTTAGGGTTAAAGATTTAATCTTTATTGTTTAGTGACATGCTAGAATTTGTTATTAATCTTGTTAGTATCATGCCTAAGATCTTGCTAATATTATTGTGCTTTATTAAGAATATTATTTTGATGATTTATTATATTATGTTGCTTGATATATATTATTGTTATTGCTTAATCACGCCTTTTATGCATGTTTAAAGGGAATTTGTATTTGTAATCACGCTTAATAAGATAATTAATAATCTTGTTTAGGTCAATATGATTATAATTCAAGTGATCGCCAATAATAGATTTGTTCGTGCATTAATATTCAACCAACATAGATTAAACAGGATTAGGGTTAATATATTGATTGTATGTTAGTCATAAAACACACATGAATATGAGAAGAATAAATTAGAGGCCTATTTTTAGGGCAGTTCAATCGCTTTTAGGTTGGATTTGTACCTTCATCCCCGAATATCCAATCATGGTTCCAGACCACTATGGAGTTAGCGATCTCATGGATTGTGAAGGGGTGTAATTTTCACCCTGTGAACGGTTTACAAGTTCCTAAAACTTGTTGGCGACTCTTTTACTCTAGCTTCCTTCCCTTTGGACGCCACCATGCTTAAGTGTATGATCACAGTAGGGCTCAAGTGTGGGATGCTTGAAATATTCCCTACAAGTACGAACACTTCAAACCACCTTCTACGGAGAAAGGAGGAGAAAACCGACCACGAACACCACCACACCACCACCGTGCACCACCTTGCACAAGGAGGCCGTACAGATGTACGGATGGGAGGAAGGGAGTAAGGAGAGAGAATGCTTGAGGCTAGAGTTTGGTTTCTCACTAGTCAATTCTCAATTAACTGGTTAAGTGTGTTGTATCAAACCCTAGGCAAGGCCTCTATTTATACATCATATGTATATTTAGAGTCCAAAC
Organism: Chenopodium album; assembly: GCF_948465745.1. Lineage (NCBI taxonomy): Eukaryota > Viridiplantae > Streptophyta > Magnoliopsida > Caryophyllales > Amaranthaceae > Chenopodium > Chenopodium album. The sequence continues at coordinate 13,083,950 of NC_137842.1, read as the reverse complement.
CAAGCCCACAATATTCCCTCTTCAATCCTACATGTTCGGCCACTCCATGAGGCCCAATAATGGGCTTTTTTCTTTTGTTCAATTCATCACCCTTTTGTGTGACCTTATAGGATCCATTCTATTGGGATTTGGACTATTTGACTAGCTCAAAGATCATTAATCATGTCTAGCAAGAGATAATGATAACCCAAAAGAACGAAATTAATTATCTCCATTATTTGATTCATTATTTATCTAGTAATTGCACTTGACAAAAACATAAGTCCTTCAGTCTCCCACTTGTTTGAGACAAGTTTGCAATATTCAAATTCCTCAAGTCAATGCATGTTGATTTGATAATATGATTGCATCACTTGTCGAGATCATATTAATCTACAAATAATTTCTTGAAATCTGAGTTAGAATTACCATACAAATGATTACTGAGTAATACACTTAATTTGGGCGCAGCCACGCATTCATTGAATTCTCCCTCTTCAAGTTGCGATGACACATTCCTAATTAAATAGGTAGACTCAATCCAATCTTGTGGCAACTAAAGCTCCCACTCAATTCTTTAAGTAACCAAGAAACATCCTTTATAATCTCTATTTACGGGTAGACGTTTAAATGTACCACGGTTAAATCAATCATTGAATGAAATCAGTGTTCCACTCATGTCAAAGGAATCCACTAATATAACCGGAAGCTCTATTCTTGAACTTCAAAGTAGGTCAATAGTTCGATCATGCATTATTCATGCATATCCATGTGATTGACCGAGCATCACTATGCCCCTATATCCCATGAAACTGCGCTATCCAATCAATCTTACATGCTAGTCCATTTAATGAAATCATTTATATCCAATTTAATGTTGTCGAACTAGGAACTTAAATAATTTATGAATTTTGTTCACCTGTGGGGATTCATTCACCAAGTCATCAACCTGATGAGCCCATCAATTCATAATCATTTTGGAAATTTTATTTGATATCAAAAACCATAATTAAATAAGATTGAAATTTTGTTTCAATTGATATCCAATTTTGCAAGTTGATGTAATACTTATGTAATATTTTTTCTCAAAACATATACAACTTAAATTACATAACTTGCTCAAATCCAATAACCTTAGTTTGACCCTCATAATTTGGCTATGGAAGGGGTTTAGTAATTATAATTCATGAGACATTCTCATAAATATGAATTTTGTAACTTCTAAATTTTAACAATAATATTCATCTCCATACACAAAGAGCTTTCTTTCATCCTTTTACTAGGATTTAGGAATTTCTAATTGTATTCCAACATAACATTGAATTTCGATTGAAATCTATCATCACTTGTTCTTAAAACATGTGAATCAAATAAACGAGTATAGTCCATGACATGCATGATGCATCCTTTACAAGTTGCATAAGGAGCATCACTCAAAACCTTAATTTCATCAACCTTTCTTAAAGCATTGAATCAACAAGCAATGTGCCATGTTACATGGGATTGAAACGCTTTCAATATAATGTTGAACCTCATAAGAATCTTTTCAATATAAGCTTCTTAACTAAGCTCAAACATCCTTCAAAAACTATCTCAATAGAACTTGGATCCCAACTGTACTCATCTTCCTCTTCAAGAGTTTTCATACAAAATGCATTAGCCATTACTTGACCCTTCAAGAATGAATAATTGTTCTTTGTACTAGACCAAGAAGACTTCATAGATCCCACTAAACATCTTGTATACATAACATCTTCATTTTATGAGAATATCAATTGATTTGATTAACTCATTGAATTGAAGACTCTAACTCCATGATGCTTACTTTGATCCATAAATGAACATCTTATACATCTGTAGGATTATTGGATTTTCAAAACTATTCTAATTGTATCATATACAAGTCTTCTTTCATGAACAATTTCAAAAAAGCGTTTTGAAATCCATCTACCAAATCTCATATGGTAGAAATCTCTAAAATATCTTAAATAGATCTTGGCAACATGACTAATGTAAATATTTTATCGTAGTCATAGTCATACTATGAATTAGTTGAATCCTTTAACAAGTCCTTGCTTTGGTTAGAAAACATTTTTCTTTCTTGTCTTTTTTTCTCGTAATGGATCTTACCCAATTAGGCAAATTAATTAAGTGCCATACACTTGGTTATAGATTTAGAATCTATTTAAGATTTCCATGGTTTTCAAACCACTTGGAGTTATAACTAGTCAAATAATATTTGTTACATGCATAATCATAATGTTCCAAAATCAATATTTTAGAACTCTTAGTCAATATGAATTCATATTTTTTGGCTAAGTTTTACGTATGCTAGTCATCATTGTTGGTCTTTATGCAACAATTGAAACCTGTACAACAACTTTGTTTAGTTTTCAACGAGAAACGACAATAGAGAATGTGGACTTAGAATGTACTATCTTTGGCGCATGGTTATTATTCCCATTACACTTAATGAGACCACACGTTTTCATTTGTAACATGAGGTGAATCATGCTCATAATGTTGATTTTATTCAATTATTTCTCGAATTTCTTCAAGATTTTGAATTAGCTTTTCTTCAACTCTTTCGAGATTCTTATTATCCTACTTGCCTTTTGAAGAGGCACATTTACCATAGGGTGAACCAACCATGGTTTGAACCATGTTTGTTTGTTGCTTTTCTTGAACTCTTTTGAGATTTACAGTACTTTACTCCCACTTGACCTTTTGGAAATGACATGTTTTCCATGAGGGCAACTACTTGAGCAACAAACATTTTGTGCTAAGCATTATGTGTTGTGTAGTAGTACCCCATGCTTTATATAGGAATTGTACGTGCATTAAACGATTTAATACATATTATTCCTTGCTTTGTAGAAAGACTTTATAAGAACTTTTCTTATCCATATCACATATGAAGCCTTTGCTACATTTTGATTTGACATATGTAGTTTTGTAACTTTGTTTAGTTTTGTAGCTTATGTTAAAAGTATTTCCCTTGAATAATGGTTGGAAGATAGGTAATTTTCATCCATTGTCAAAATATATCTTATATAGATTGATAGCTCCTTTTCATAAACGCTTCACAAGGTTTCCTTTGGAGTTTGTTGTAAAGTGATTTCACAACTCTTGGATGTTTATCAAGGTACTGGCTCAAATTCTCATTGTCACGATCATATCGCAATAAGTTGAACATATATTGCCAAGTAAATCTTGACTCAACTTTCACAATTACAATCATATTGTAATGTAGTCATTATCTTGTCAAGTTGATACTGAACTTCATACTAAACCTTTTGAACTTTTCAAAATTTTTACACTTTAGCTTCAACTAAGCACAAGTGATCATATCACAAATGAAGTTTCATTGTCCGACTCTAGCCTTTGAACCTTTGGTTTTCTTATATCGATATGTATTCGACCTCAAGTTCACAGCATCATTTCTTTAAATGGTGACTTTGTCAAAAATTTCAAATTAGAATGAAGTTCGCATATATCAATAGATTCATAATCTAATGATATTGAAAGTCCATCCCATAGGATCTTTTGCATGTAATGTTCATTTTTCATTTGAATTAATTGACATTTTAGAGACAATGTATATATATATAGAAATGGTTTAATTATTTCTATCATATAAAACTTCAAACCTATTTAGCTTTTCAAAATATATTGTAAATCAATAATGCATAAAATAACATTTACTCCATGTTTTTGAATCTTCAATGCTTAGTCATTACTAACATTGAATGGTATTTTGATAATGGCAAAAATAAATAACATTTACTTAATTCTAAGCCACAACTAGATAAGGTGAAAATAAGCTTCTACTTGTAAAGTTGCAACTTTTGCTCCTTGACTTGTAGATTCTACTTCTGAAGTAGCAACATTTGCTTCGAAACTTGTAGATTTTCTCCCTTAGCCATAACTTCTTCATTTAGTGCAACCATATTCTCAATGAGAGTGAACTAAACATGACATCATATGTCCAAGAAGTAGTAATATGCTAAATCAATTTCTATAATATACTTCTTTAATTGGAACATTTCCATGCTTTTACTTCCAACTATATGAGGTTCCTTCTAATTAATTGGAATGGGTCCATTTAATTGGAAACATTTGTTGTTAATAACAACTTTTAGAATGTAAGTAGTTCTAAGTTTGAGAAGTAGCAACTTGTTTGCATTTCTTAGCCTATAACTTCTTAATGCAAACCTCATATATTCTTAAAACCTTTCCATTTAAGCCACTTAGAACATTTCTCTTAGGTTCAAAATGAGGTTTTACTTAACTTTTAAGCACTTTTCATGATTTTTCTAAGTATATTCATTCATTATTCATATTTGAGTTTAATCAATTATTTAAATCTGTATGAAATGGATGAAGAATAATGTCTTTTGATCAACTTTTGATCATAAGGATTTCCAATCACTTTCTTAAATTCAATCATATTGAAGATAAGAGATTTTATTAGACTTCTATACTTGTCCTTTTAGAGGTTTTGTACCTCTCATCTCATTATAACCTTTGAAACAATTTTAAAAATGAAGATGATGTTGGTATTTTATTCAAACATTTTGAGTTAAAATAAACCAACTTTAGACATATGACATGGGTATCTAAAACTTGCTTTTTAGTACCATCTCAGCAAAATTGGAACATAGGTTTATGAATTACCTTTTCCTTTTGAAAACATTTCTTCAACTTTATTTTCAATCGAGGAGATTATATAAATAATAAAATTAGAACGAAATATTACTTATAAATAAACGCAAAATTCAATTATGTTTACCTTTGAAGTACCTAAATTAAAATTATAGGTTACTTCAACACTTTATTCATAATATGTGTCCCAATTGAATTAAGTGATTCCAAGATCCTTTATTCGTGTAATAGTTGACCGGACTGAGGCCTTACCATCAAGCATTACATTTTCAAGGTGAGTAAACTCTTTACTGATTGCGACTCTACAACTCTTGGTTGAATAATTAACCATCTCATGCTTAATTATTACCCTTTGCTTCAAGGTTCTAAACGCTTTAGGTAACCTTGTTAAGCCTAATCAATTAAATGCGTAGAGCGTGATCTACTCAAATTACCAAGATAACAAGTGATACTCTGCTGAGGCCGACCCATCACTCACGATTGAAGGATTGTTGGGTATCTAATTGGAAAAGCAATCTCAATATTACCGGGACTTAGATTTATTATATATGTTATGATTAATTTAGTGAACTCCAGCTGTAGACACCTAAAAATGTCTCCCCAAAACCAAACCCGATGATGAACAACCTTTCACCGCCACTATTGGTCGGGTTTAGTATTTAATCCCGAGAGTGCTTAAAAAATCGTATTTTATTAAATTCATATTTTTGAACAGTCCATGGATTAGTCTTGATGTTTGGTAAAAGCATAGTTTTAATTTCAGCCCAAACTTATTAATTAATTTTTAGCCCAAACCTTTTTTATTTTATTGTTTTATTATTTATTTTTGGCCCAAACCCTTTATTTATTTTTATTTAATTATTTTCTTATTTTAGCCCGAATAATAAAAGTCAGAAAAGGCCTGAAATTATCAATCGGCACTTAAAATGCCGAAGGAAATTAGGGTTAAAAATGTATTTAGACGAAAAAACGGACTGGAAATTCCCGCGCCACGGAAGACTGCCACCGTGTCACGGGAATCCTTCCCGTCTGACGGTGGGATTTCCCGTGACACGGGAAGTCTGTCGTGACACGGGACATTCCGTGTCTTTTCCGCGTAAACCCTTGACGCGTTTTCTATCCCGTTTTCTGAAAATTTCCCGCGTCACGCCAAAAGTGTACCGTGTCACGGGAAAGTGTGCCGTCTGACGGTGGAGCTTCCCGTGTCACGGTACAGTCTGACCGTGTCACGGGATATTTTTTTAGGGTTTTTATCATTTTAGGGTTTCGTGTGCTCCCTCAGCACATTTTCCCTATAAATACCCCCTCATTTCTGATGTACGGGGCACCGAGTAATTCTCTAATTTTATTTTCTCTCTTCTATGCTGTAGCCTAAACACTAGCCTACCCTTTTCTACTTAAAAATTCCTTCTTCAAGTACTCAAAGGAGTCCATACTTTACTCGTGGTTCTATCCTTAAGCCAAGGCGTGAAAGGTAGAATTGTTTGAGGGTTTGGCCCCAAAATCAACTTTACTTAATTTAATTTAATTTAATTATTGCTTTATTATTTTCTTGAAGTTACTAACTCGTTTATTATTTTGTAGTTGCAAACAAACAGAATCAAAGTAAGGATCATGCTCCATTTGTTTTTATTATTTTTCTAACGATTTTATGTTGTTGGAATTGTGATTAAATTGGTTTTAATATTAATGTTGTACTATTTTTATTATGATCACCATATTGCATGTTTAAAGGGAATATGTAATTGAAAATCACGCCTAATAAGATAATTTGGACAACCGGTTTAGGGTCCTTTTAATCTTATTATTAATTGAAGTGATCACCAATATTTTAGAATTATGTGTGCATTAATCTTAAACCAATTTAGTTAAATACTAGTTTAGAGCGAATTGAATTATTGTTTGTATGCCTTTGAGATCACAGGAATACTTTTCAATATAAGAATCGAGTAGAGGCCAATACGGGCGAATGTGACTCCATGACTCACTTCGTACCATCATCCCCGATCCTCCTTTCGTGGTTCCGAACCATATGGAGTTAGTAATCTCATGGATTATGAATGGAGTGTAACCTACACGGGTCAATCGTTGTTGCCTTCGTTGTCCCTTATTCGTGGTTGCCTTTTATGATCCGTGAACGGTTTACAAGTTCCTTAAAAACTTGTTGGCGGCTCCCTACTTTATTTGTCCCTAATCGTTGTCCCTAATCGTAATGTCAATTCCCACTTCCTATGAGTGCCAATCATATTCACCACATGCTTTTAACGTAGGCGCACTTTGAGCGACGCCTACACTAGCGCATCATCATAAACATCAATAAAATCTAACATGCATAAAATACTGTATGCATAAACAAGACATAACATGACCCCTAATCCTAAGAAAACTAATAAAGTAAATACTCACACTTGAGCCTTCATGGATCTCATCCACTCGCTCTTTTTTGGACCTTCACTTCATGGGCTTCTTGGATTAATTGCAACTTGTAATTCTACTATATTCAATTTAATACTTAAATAAAATAAATAAAATTACAAAAATACTTTATCTGTTCGTAGACCGTACTTAGATTACAAAAATACATCACGATGCGCAGATCGTATTTAGCAATCTACTGTGCCATACTAGTCATTATATAGCAACATAATATCATATATTATAAAATTTCCACATAATAATCACTTATCATGTTTTCCTAAATTAAAACATCGAATGTTCATAATTAAGGAAACACGACATCTAAATATCTCATATTTTAATTATTACAATTAGATAATATCATATATTATTCATGACCATCAATAAAAAAATCATATATTTTATAGGAAAAATTGATAAAAATAATTCCAACTTTCGCCGATTCGCTCAAAATAATCACAAATAATCCCAACTTAGGATTATTTTTAAATAATCCGAACTTTGAGGGCCATTTGCTCAAAATGATCCCAACCGGTCACCCAACCTGTTATATCAAGTTAATGCGACACGTGTCATCACGTGATTGGTTGGAAAAAAATTTGAAAAAAAATTCAGAAAATAAAAAATCAACCATCCACCGACTACCTGACCACCAATCCACCACCCTCTTCTCGGCCCATCGCACCTTAGAAGCCCCAACCACCGTCGCAGACCCTACCTCACGCCGACGCCGGCTCCGGCTCCTAGACCATCCTTCCCTCATGCCGGCACCGACACTTCTCTCCTCCTTTCCCCTAAGTCACCTAACTTATACCGCGACCCGAAACCAAAAAAACACCCAAATCGCCACTTTCCCACCTTCGGAACCCTAGGAGCGGCGATTTGGGTGATTTGTGAGGTGGGCTGAGTTTTTTTTTAAGGATTTCGGGTTTAACTAGGTGGTTTCAGGGTGTGGGTTTTGGGGGAAAGAGCGTCGGGATGTCGGCGGTAGGGGAGGGGATCTGGGCCAGTGGGAGGCGGGACTCAGGAGTGCCAGCGGTAGGGGAGGGGGTCTGGCCGGTGGGAGGAGGGATGCCGGAGTGTCGGACGTGGGTGGTGGTGGGGTTATCGTGGGTTGGTTCTGGGTGTTTTTTTTTTTAATTTTTTTTATATCTCAACCATTTATGTGCTCACATGTCATTTAAACACAAATAAAAAAAACCTTTTTTAACAGGTTACCGGTCACTTCGGACCATTTTGAGCGAATAACCCCCAAAGTTTGGATTATTTAAAAATAATCCAAAGTTGGGATTATTTTGAGCAAATCGGCGAAACTTAAGATTATTTTTATCAATTTTTCCTATTTTATATTAGGCATGAGATAGAATCAAATCTTATTTTAATCTTAAAAGTTGATATGTCTATTTTATATAGTATTTTACCGCCGTCCCTTGGTCGTAATTAGTAGTGTTTTTGGCTCATTAGAGCCACTTTTATTACTAATTGGTATTTTCTAGTCTTTTCGTAGTTTTGGTTGACTTTTGCAGGGATTTGCACTTTTGGAGCATTTTCCCGAGATATTATGGAGCGATTACGAGCGATGGAGAAGCACGACCGGTTATTATAGCCCAGGGCCGGTTAGAGCCATCGAACCGGTGATTAAGGGCTCGGTATATGTGATATCGGGGCATTTGGACCGAGTATTCAAGACCCGAAGAGGAAATCCGGATTGGCCCGAAGAATTGGAGCCCAATCGAAGTCGAAATAGTGGCCCAAGAGTACCGCCCAGCCAAAGAAGCTGGCGCCCGAACTCGTGCCCGGCCGGGCGCGAGAAATGTACCTGATGGAGAAAAGGCGCGCCCGATCGGGCGGTGCCTCGCCTGATCGGGCGCGTGTTATTATTAGGAGTTAATTTTCGACGTTTAAGTTTGTTTTAGTTTAGGATTCTTTCTTAGTATAAATACTTTTCCATTAAGCGAGTTTAGTATCTTTTTTTAACTCTTTCTTAATTCTTTCTTTGATTTTCTCTCTCTACTTAGCTTTTAGATTAGTTTTCTTTCTCTCATATACTTTGTTCTTAACTCTGTTCTTAATTCCAGATTTCTTTGGTAACGATTTTTCTTCTCTTAATCTTAGTTATTTATTTTATTCCTTTGATCAAGTCTTGTTTTATTACTTTGATTAGTTTAGAGTTAATTATGTGTGAGTAGTTCCATTTCTAGGGTTTATGAGGATCCATAAATAATATGAAGGGGTAATTTATTGTTGTTAATTGTCAATGCTAGATTAATTTCCTATTGATTGATTTAATGCTCTGTGACTAGATTTGCGCAGATATTTTATGCATGAGTTTGACAATATTGATTCGAGATTCGAGAGATGAGAATTGATGTTTAGGTCTAGTTTCAATAGGCAGGTTAATTTATAAACGGTTAAGTCGAGAGATGAGATTTAATACCGGTAAATTAATTGTGTGATTGTAATACGTAGCGAAAGCCCTTTATGATCTGATTAATGTATGCATTGATGATTGATTATTATGTTTTACCCTGGAATATTATTTATTGGTGAACCTATGCCCTAGACCTTTTATTCATTGTTTTCTCCTTATTCTTAATCTCCGTAGTTTAGTTTTATATCCAAATTTACATATTGGTTACTTTATAATTTAGATTTCCTTAATTAATTAGGAATAGAAAGACCAGTTTCCCTGTGGATTCAACCCTACTTCCCTATCTATTATTAGTTAGTTGTTTTAGGAATTACTTTTGATTAGGTGATACGACTTTAGCCTGTCAAAATTTGGCACCGTTGCCGGGGAAACGGTTTTATTTTTATTTCTGATTATTTTTGTAGTCTAGGTTATTTATTTTTGTCTCAGAGAACATTAGTTCTTTGAGGCAAGTCTCATATTTGCTTTTAGTTGTTTTTGTTTAAGCCCAGGTGTTCCAGATCAGGTTACATCCCATTCGATCCTTAGATCGAACGATCCTTCCATAGACAGAAGAATTTCTACAAGCAAATTCTGCCGGATTCTGGTGATAATAATAATCACCAAGATCCTCCAACTGATTCTAGCGATTCAGAGGTACCTTCAGATCCCGAATCAGAGATGACGACTCCAAAAAAGGAGCTTAGTGATTACTCACAACCAAAGCTTATAGATTTTCCACATCTTACTCCCACTCCAGCTCTCGATGGGGTACAGTTTAAGATTAAACCCCAATTTATAAAGATGATAGAAAGGAAGCAATTTAGTGGAGCTAAGGGTGAAGATCCAAATCTTCATATTGCAGACTATTGTCAGTACTGTAATACCATCAGGCAAGCTAGGGTCACACAAGATCAAATCAGGGAGATTCTCTTTCCTTTTTCTTTAACTGGAAAAGCCAAATTATGGTTTAATGGTTTAAATAGAACTGCACTTGGTATAACTGACTGGGAAACTCTTGTTTTGAATTTTTATAACAAATATTATCCTGCAGAGAGAACAGCTGTACTACGGAGTGCAATTCAGAACTTTGCCCAAGAAGCCGATGAAACTTTATATGAGGCTTGGGAGAGGTTTAAGGACCTACAAAGAGAATGTCCCCACCATAATATTGCATAATGGCAGTTAATCCAAGCCTTTTACAACGGCATTGGAAATTCATCTAGAATAATATTGGATTCTGCAGCTAGTGGGAGGTTTATAAACCTTAATGTTGATGATGCAGGTCAAGTTATCGAAGATATGGCGATACATAATTCCCAATATAGGAATCCTAGAGGCTTTGCTAACAAGGGGAAGCACAGTGTTAACTCTGTATCCTTTTTGCAAGCTCAATTAACCTCTATCTGCTAGAAATTAGATAATCTTAGTACTGCAAATGTAGCCAATGTTTCTGCAATTAATAATAATGCTAATGAGGATTTCTGTGAAAATTGTTGAATTTTAGGTAATTGGGAATAAGATTGCAGGAGTTCCGTGGAGTAAGTCAATGCCTTTCAAGCTTATAGGCAGAATAACCCATACTCCAACACCTACAATCCTGGGTACCGGAATCATCCGTACCTTTCCTACCGGAGTACCAATGTTCAAAATCCACCACCACCTTTACTAACTCGTTTATTATTTTGTAGTTGCAAACAAACAGAATCAAAGTAAGAATTATGTTCCTTTTATTTCTATTATTTTTCTAACGATTTTGTATTGTTGGAATTATTGCTAAATTGCTTCCAATATTAATGTTAATTCTATTATTGTTATAATCACCATACTGCATGTTAAAGGGAATATATAATTGAAAATCACGCCTAATAAGATAATTTGGACAACCGGTTTAGGTTCCTTTTTAATCTTATTGTTTAATCAAGTGGTCACGATATTTTAGAATTATATGTTGCATTAATATTCAACCAATTTAGCTTAATAATATATTGGAGCAAATTGAATCTCTGTTTGTATGCCTTTGAGATCAATGGAATGCTTTTCACTATAAGAATCGAGTAGAGGCCAATACGGGCAAATGTGACTCCATAACTCACTTCGTACCCTCATCCCCGATCCTCCTTTCGTGGTTCCGAACCATATGGAGTTAGTAATCTCATGGATTATGAATGGGGTGTAACCTTCACGGGTCAATCGTTTTTGCCTTCGTTGTCCCTTTATCGTGGTTGCCTTTTATGATCCGTGAACGGTTTACAAGTTCCTTAAAAACTTGTTAGCGGCTCCCTACTTTCCTTGTCCCTAATCGTAATGTCAATTCCCACTTCCTATGAGTGCCAAGCATATTCACAACATGCTTAATGTAGGCGCATTTTGAACGACGCCTACAATTTGGCGACTCCAATGGGGAGGATTCTTGGTTATTTATCGATTTAAGTGATCGGTATTTATTAAGATGAGTGGATGAGACTTGAAAGATTCTTGAAAAAAAATTCTTGTGATTAATTTGGCATTTTTTCATATGCATAGACGTTTTAACGTCGCATTTTTAGGTCTGTCCCGTAGGAAAAATTGAATAACTTGGTTGCGTACGAAGGAAAACAGGGCACCAGTCAGATCTTCTGATTGCCGTGCCACAGCAAAATCTACCGTGTCACGGTACAATGCACCATCTGACGCACAGTACCGTGGCACGGGAATTTTTGCCGTGTCACGGGAGTCCTAAAATCATGTCCGGTGGCTTATTTTCTCTTCTCACAGTCAACTTCCTTCGATTTTTCTGAAAAAACGTATGTGTTCTACACGAGTCTTAGCCCCGAGGGATTTAAGCTCTATCAACCCAAAAACGCTCATGGTAATAAGGGTTCATCCGAGTTATTAAATCCACCCAAACCATGGAGTCGATTTCGATTTCATCACGAACTCGCGGAGCCGCCCGTTGGCATACACCCTCAAGGGAGGCTGCCTTGCTAACGCGTCCAAACTCTTAACCATGGTACCCTTTTGACACCCAAAGCTTGACCAATAGTTGAACATAGATCTTGACTCTAGGTTGCGAACTTTTTTACTTTATCGTGCCTAAATGCTATGTGGTTGTTTGGTGCTAACCTTCATGTGTTTACTCTTTTGTTTAACCCATGACCGAGGGTTTTTATTTTCACATAGTAATTAGTACAGACCTAAAATCGATTAAAATCTGGAAAATTCACAAAATTGACCTGGAACAGCACACCGTGTCACGGCATGTTCTGCCGCGCCATGGTGAACAGTGCCGTGGCACGGGGCTTTCTACCGTCTGTTGGTAGACTGCACCGTGTCACGACAGTCAGCACCGTGACACGGTGCCCAGGAAAAGTGTCCTGTCAATATTTTTTCGGTTTTTGTGCCTACGTATGTGGTTGATGTGTCCAGTTTGGTGTCATGTCTAGCTGTACGGTCAAAACACGCGTCCATAACCTCACTTAATCACTCACATATCGTGTTCACACACTTTTTTCCTTAGTCGTGCACTACTTTTTGATCGTATTTTAGGGTAGTCTTGTTTTTTGTGTCATTTTTTTCGGAGTAAGTCGGATAGTATCCTCCCATATTTTTTAAATAAACAAATAGAATTTCAAAATTATAGATTTTTTTTTATCCGGATGGGTTAAGGTTAAGTTTGGTCATTAAAGGTGTGTTTGTTTCGGTGTCACAGCACTTGGTCAAGAAGCAGGGGTAGATTGTTACGGTTCGAGTCAATACCTCAACAACCTCTTATACCAAAGAGGCGTACAAGGAAACCACCACAATCATCTCCACAAGATCCATCTCCAGTCTACTTTCAACCAATGGCTACTAAGGAAGATATCGAGAACATCAACAAGACAATTGAAATGTTGTCTAACATGATGCAAACACTCACCACTAGAGTCAGCACGGTAGAGCAAGACAATAAAAAAAATGTCACTACCGCTGCAATGGAAAAGTTTAAGGAACAGATGAGTAAGATTTCTAAAGAATTCACTTATGTGGAACAACCTGTCACCTCTTCGTCCATAAGGGACAAGCTTCCTGAGAAGTTTTCCACTGCTGACATTTCCAAATTTAAGCCTACTGATAATTCGCTTTTCCATTTGAAGGCTTTTTCTGCAACCATGGCTCTTAAGGGAGTAGATGTGACACTCTTCCCTACAGTGTTCCCTCTTTCCTTGGAGCATGCCTGTCAACAATGGTTCTACTCTTTGGAATCCAAACATGTCGCGACTTGGGAGGATGTTGCTGAAAGCTTTATGAATCGCTACAAGTGTAACATTCAGGCCAAGACTTCTGAACGTGAACTCTCCATTCTCAAACAGAAAGAGAATGAAGGCTTCACCACTTACTTAAGCAGGTGTAGGGAAACAGCCGCGCTCTTGGTGGATCCAAGGAAAAGGAGATGGTTCGCTTTTTCATTGCCAATCTGACTCATAAGTACAAGCAACACTTGAAGTTTCTGCCTCTGAGTACCTTTGAAGTTGTATACGATATTGGAATCAATATCGAGGACGAACTAATGAAGACTGCTGGTAGCAATAGTAATAACAACACTTGGAAAAACAAGAAGAACGACACTCCTTCTTCGTCTTCCAAGCCCAATAATGCTACCAACAATATCAATATCAATGATGAGCTGGCCCTTAATGCTCCTCCTCAAAGATTCCAAAGGCAAAGGAGGGTTTACACGCCTTTGGGAATTACTTATGATGCTGCTTTTGACCATTTGCATGGTCAAGGACTGATTATGCCAATTGGACCATTTCCAAAACCTCGACTAGAGAATAAGACCGCTAGCTATGACCCCAATGCTTATTGCAAGTTTCCCATAGCCAGGCTTATAAACTCCTGAGCCTTCTGTTTCTTCAGGAACAGGGGGTAAAACTTGTCCCTCAAGGAGGTCTTAAACACTTCCCACCCAAATTTAGGTTTGGCCCTAACGGTCATAGCATTGTCTCTCCACTAGATATCAGCTTCGTCCTTAAGGTACATAGCAGCCTGGTCCACTTTCATACCCTCAGGACAGTTGAGTGCCACGAACAGCTTGTCAAACTCTCAAATCTAGTTTTCTAGGAAAGTAGGGTCAGCACCTCCCCCTAAAAACTGGTGGCCTAACCTGGGCCAGCTTCTTAAACATTTCAGCTTGGGGGTCGACTTGGTCTCCCCGGGTTTGGTTCAAATTTTCAGCCAACGGACGAATAGCATCAGCTAAGGCAGCGTTCTCAGCCATTCTAGCTCTACGCCTGAAATAAAATAAATATGCACTCCATTTTAAACGAAACCCAAATACTATTTACACATATTCATTGAATCACAATATTACATTTGTCACATAAATTGGTTCAAAAGGGTACCTTGAGATTGCACCCCCTTGTCCCAAGCAAAACCACACAATAAAAACACAATTCATACGCAGGATTAAATGAAGTTAAGAAAATAATTTCCCCATCCCCCGACACTCTTACTAAGTTTGATCATAGACAAAGAAATTTTCCCCAAAAATTATGTGATTACAAAAATTAAACTTGCTCTTTCTCACAAATAAAAGAAAAATGAAGCTCTTAAAATAAAATATCCACTTCTTATTTTAACTTATATAAAGGTATCAATCCCAAATAGAAACTCTGTAGCACTAGCTACTTATTAAAATTAATCATCCAAATCATACTATAATGAGGTTCTAATAACCATTATCAATGGAAAATGCCTTATTCATGCTAACTCCACCCCAACAAAAATAATCCTCAAGGTATCACATTACTGTTCTTATCTTTCTTCTCATTATAATTATTAACATCAAAATCAATATCATTTTCATCATATGAGTCTTCAATAATTATTGCCTTGTAGAGCGGATTCGGATTTTTAGTAGCTCTCTTCCCAGCATTTGGATCTTCAGGTGGTGGTTGTAACCATTTAAGCTCATCCTCATCTGGAAATTCAATAAGAGTATAATCATGGAATATTCTTTGGTAGGTTTTAATATTATGCTTCTTATTCTTTGCTGTTTTAAACTCATGTAAGTACTGGTAGTCTTCCTCATTAGGATTAGTTGGCGTCATAGTCTTTTCAAACCTTTCCAGAGTATCGTCACTTCGAGTATCATTCTCATCCTCAGACACAACAATGGGGTTGTTCCTAATATCATTATTCACGCTTTCAGACGTGATTACTGAGTCGCTCATCTTTTTTCTACGTCAACCCAACGTAACGAACATTCAAAAAGCATAACACAAGCACACCACAAAATAAATCAATTAGAACATAATTATAACATGTTAAATAAATAAGAAAATAACCCTGCATGTGATAATTAAATGCAAAAATATGTATGAATTATGCATGCATTCCCTTCTTAAGTCTACTTAAAGCTCACCAAGGAGACTTAATAAACTTCAAAATTGTTTTAAATAAAATGGTTTAAAACATACTTAGTTTCAAATTTTTAAAAAAAAATTTGTCTTTAAAATTCAAAATTTAAACCATTGAATAGGCGCCTAAGTCATACTAAGCTAATTGGCTTTAGTGGTAATTAAATCTTACCTAAGCTCCCAGATACCACTTTGTAACACCCCAATAATTCTCTCTTAAAAACCTGTGAGAAATCTGGATATAACCTGAACAATTTCAAGAGAATTACTGGCGTGCTACCGCCACGTGTTCAAACGTTAAGGCTATCTCAGAAATTAGCAGCGGAAAACTAAAACAGTTATAAATAAACTTCAAAACCAAAGGATTAAATCAAAATAAGTGTTACAAGATGGAACCATTAAGGCCCTTATTCAAAACCCAACAAAAGTAGTAAGTGATTAAATCTAGTGTTCAAATAAATTCAAACCAAAGAAATAGTGTCGAATAAAATCGAATTAAAATAAATTCAAACTTGCAAAAGAAATAAACTGCAAACAACCAGCTCTCTACTCAAGATCCTACAACCCTGGGGAATGCTGCATGTGTAAGAAACTGTGGTTATTCTGCTCCCCAATATTGCAAGTGTAAAAATTGGATCGTCACAGGGCCATTGAAAGGCGAAGGCCATGACCAAAGAAAGACACACACAAAAGCACGCAGTCAGCAAAGCTGAGTACATACAAGCTGCGAACTAAATTAAAAAAATACCTAACATGCTAATAATAATCAAGCATAAGCATCATTAAATACAGACTCAACTCATAACTCAATTATCAAATTTATTAAGACCTCACTAATTGATATTAACTGACTCATTTATTTATTTCATTGGATTTAGCAATAGACAAGGTTGTCCAACCCATGTCCCATTTGGAACATCAATAAAAGCAAAACCCCATGTGTAGGGAATATTTCAAGCGCTAATTCCCCTAGCTTGAACCCCACTGTGATCATACACTAAAGTACGATGGCGTCCAAAAGGGGAAGAAGATAGAGCAAAAGAGTCACCAACAAGTTTTTTTAGGAACTTGTAAACCGTTCACAAGGTGAAGGTTACACCCCTTAACGATCCAAGAGATCGTCAACTCCATAAGGTCTTGAACCAAATAGGGTTCGGGGATGAAGGTACAAATCCAACCTAAAAGAGATTGAACCTGCCCTAATAATAGGCCTCTACTTTATTCTTATCGTATTCATGTACGCTTTCCGATTAACATGCAATCAATAGGATTGACCCTAAACCTTTTTAATCTATGTTGGTTGAATATAATGCACAAATAATTCTATTATTGGCGATCACTTGAATTATAATCAAATTAACCCTAACAAGATTATTAAATATCTTATTAAGCGTGATTACAAGTACAAATTCCCTTTAAACATGCATAAAAGGTGTGATCAAGCAATTACAATAAATATCAAGCAACATAATAAGAATCAAATTATAACAATCATAATTATTAAAATATAATCATAAATAAAATAATCATCATCAAAATAATAATAATAATAATAATAATAATAATAATAATAATAATAATAATAATAATAATAATAATAATAATAATAATAATAATAATAATAATAATAATAATAATAATAATAATAATAATAATAATAATCATGTTAAAGCATAATAATAGCAAGATCCTAGGCATGATACTAACAAGATTAATAACAAACCCTAGCATGTCACTAAACAATAAAAATCAAATCTTTAGCCCTTAGATGATACTAACAATCATAAATATTAGGAAGAACATAAAAGGCATCATAACAATCATATTTGATATTAAAGTTACCCTAGACATGATATTAGGAATATCATAATAACAACCTAAACATGATTTCTACATCATATCATCAATAAAAATCATTAAACTACCTACTTTGATGCCTCGTACCTCTTTCTAATAACAAAATACACACATTAGTAACTTCAAGGAAAATAATAAACAAAACAATTAAATCAAATAATAATTGAAAGAGAGATTTGGGACCAAACCCTCAGAAATTAAACCTTTCACGTCTAGGGCGAAGGCAACTTCGAATATGGCTAGGCGTATCTAGATCTAATGAATGTGAAATTTTGTATTTGAGAAAAGCTAGTTTAGAAAAAGAGAGAGAACAATTAAGAAAATCTTGATGAGAGTTGGTAGATTATAGAAGAGAATGAGAGAGAATTGATGATTGTTGATGAGAATTGGTTGTAGATGAAAACTGGTTATAAAAAACGGAGTTTTTAGGACGTTATTTACAGAGAAAATCGGACAAAAAGATAAAATATCAAAACAGAGTTCTGGCGCACATAAAACTGAATTAGCGCCAACGCTGGCTATTGGCGCCAGGCTCCAACATTAGCGCCAGGCGCCAAGCGTAGCGCCAGGCGCTACAACTGGCGTTTGGCGCTGATTCAGAAAATCACGAGTTTTCTTAAAATCAGATAAAAATTGCCGTACAGGAGGATAAAATCGTATTTCCCTCAAAAATACTCTTTGATTTTAATTAAAATTCTGAAAAGTCAACAAAAGTCAATTTGTCAATGCTAATTGAATTAGGAATGAAAAGAACTTTCTAGAAGAATCTAGAAGACTAAAACCATTCCTAATTGCATTAGGAATGATAAATCTATATTAGGCCCTCCTCTAGATCATTGGGCCGCATATAAGGCTCAAACTGGGCCCAGTTCAGTAAATTGGTCATAACTTCCTCAATATTTATCGGAATTGGGCTTATAATATATCGTTGGAAAGCTCTTGTCAAGCCCTATCCAACTATACTACTATTGGAACCATATCATGGACCAACCAAACTGGATTGGCTGTTTTCTTAAAAATAAGTTTTCAAAAACAGAGAGAAGAGAAAAGAAATTAAAACTATCCGCAACACTAAACTTTCCACACTTTCACTTCATTCGATTATGATTCGACGCGAAAGATACTCATCTCCGGGTTTTGTTTTGGGGAGACACAAATGGGTGTCTATAGAAGCCCCCACTTTGACTGAGTTTGGAGAAATGCGAGTTTCGAAAACAAAAGTCAAAGTATCGATAGGGACAGAGAATGATTCAGAACATTCTGCGATCCTAAATCACTCTTGCAACGCCGATACCTGCAAACTAGCCTTAGTTAAAAAGAGTTAAGAAACGCGTATCTTGCACCGTCGAGCACACGTCTCTGAAGGTAACCGATTTGCTGCTGCTTTTTCTGTTTTTTTTATGACCTCCTGCCAAAAGAATGTCATCCCGCTTGAAAAATACTACGCTTGTAACTACTTCCAATATAGAAGATTGCTTCGCTTGAAACGATCCTGTTCCGCTTTGATAATACTCCACGTCTAAGGGAATACTATCGAAGATTGCTTCACTTGAAACAATCCTCTTTCGCTTTGATTATATTCCACGTCCAAGGGAATACTATCGAAGATTTCTTCTCTTGAAACAATCCTCTTCCGCATTGATAATATTTCACGTCCAAGGGACTACTATCGAAGATTGCTTCGCTTGAAACAATCTTCAATTTTTTACGACAACTCTCCACAATCTAGGGATCTTGTTGTTTCGATGTTCACTCCTCTCTGAACAAAGAGCTTCTTTTTTATATTCTTTTGATATGTTCACGCGTCTCTGAACAATAGAGCTTGAAAGAAATGTCAACGCGTCTCTGAACAAAAGATCTTTGATGATATGCCCACGTGTCTTTGGAGCAAAAGAGCTTGATGATATGTCCACGCGTCTCTGAACAAAGAGCTTGATAATAGGGTGCCCACGCGTCTCTGAGCAAAAGAGCTTGAATGATAATAATCCGAAGGAGAATTTTCGAAGACCAACGCTTGCCGATCTCTAAAGCTCGCTTGAACTTTGCTTCCGTTATTCCAGTACGTCGACGGTTTTCTGCTTGTGAACCATTATGTCCGTGCTTTTGTTGTGATAACAATCCTCTTTTATTTGGGAATAGTTGCCAACACAACTCTCGTATGATGTATGACAATCCGATTTAGGGAAAGTTGTCAATGCTTCATAACAATCCATCCTTTGAAATGTTGCCACAATGAAGCGACAATCCGTATCTCGGAAAATTTGCCAAAATCCAATTTTTGGGAAAAGTTGCCAATGCTTCGTAACAATCTGTCATAAGAATTTTGCTATGATCGACAATCCACGTCTTGGAATATAACTCTTGAAAGCAATCCACTTTGGAAATTTGCCAACGCTATGCGACAATCCTTTTAAGAAAATATTGCCACAATTGACAATCCGCGTCTGGGAACATTTGCAAAAAAGAGTCGACCGACAATCCACTTTGGGAAAATTTGCCACTTACTGAAATGAATGACAATCCACGTTGAGGAACCTTTGCCGATTTTTATGATGAATAGAGTCCTACAACAATGCTTTGGGAAATTTTGCCATAGGGAACTGGGTGTATGACAATCCAATCTCGAAAAACTTGTCAATGAGTCGATGAATGTATGACAATCTGAACCTGGAAAAACTTGCCAAACAAAGAAGGAGCACGACAATCCACGCTTGGAAATTTTGCCAGAGATGACAATCCAATCTTGGAAAAAATTGTCGTTGAAGAAGATGCACGACAATCCATTTTTGGAAATATTGTCAGTTGGGGATGACAATCCAATTTTTGGAAAAATTTGTCGTTTAATAAGAATGCGCGACAATCCATATTTGGAAATATTGTCGTTTAAGTGCTTGCTTATAAACTGATTGTAATGAGCCAGTGCTTTAGGCGCTTAAGCTAATTGAGACGATCTTTTGTCAGGTCGATCACTTAGACTGTAATCAAACCGACTACTTAATCATGTCAAATGGCTTATAGGGGCTAACTGGTGTACCAAGGAACCCGAAATTGCTGTATGAGGTCGAAATCACCTTTCTGAGAGGCTCCGAGCTCTGTTGCTGCTGAAATATCTCTGGCGCCAAGAATTGGCTTTGCCGCCAGACGTTGAGATCTAGCGCCAAACGCTGAAATCTATTTCCATACGCTAGATGTTGTCGCCTGGCGCTGGAGTAGGGTCTTCCCTATTCTGCTGCACCTGTATTTATTTTTACTATAGTACTTTGCTAATATCTTTAATCATCTTAGGGTTGACCTAAGGTTTAACGTCGCTTGACTCATCGACTTGACACAACTCAAGGTATAAACTTGACTCTCTGTGATTGACTCGAGGTTGACTCGACTCGAAGTGTTTGACACATGTGACTCATGACCCGTGTGCGCATAGTGTTGATTGTGCGAATCAAAAATGCAAAAAAGCAAAAATTTTACGTCATTTCCGTCATTTTTGTTGAGGGTACCGACTTTCTGCCGAAAGAGAAAGACAAGAAAAAGAATCGAAGTGAAGTTTTTGAAAGTGCATGTTGAATGAGCTTAGTCAAATGTTTTTGATACTATCTCTCAAGGTGCAACGATTAATCCATCCTAGGCTATCTCAATGGTTGACTCACTGATGAAAGTATTTGGGTAACTTAGGCACGGAGGCTAAGCACTTCATACTTTGTGATGCAATGATGATTATGAGTGATGTTGGGCATTTTTACATGATAATACATGCTTCAGCATTATGTTAAGATTTCATGACAAAGGGTTCCTAAGGGAGGTATATTTGATCATGTATCTATGCGGTGTGTTAAAGTGATTCTAAAGTTAGGCCGCAAGAGCTAAGTGTGTGGGAAAATATATTAAAAAGAGTCAAATGGTGGTGACTCTTAGGCTAGGTAAGCTAATGATGTAGGGATCAAGCCCCCAAGTCTAGCTCTAAGTAAATAGGGATGAGCATAGGAGATCCCTTGATATGATCATGGTGTATGTATGTGAATGTGAATATGAATGCATGTTTATTACGGCCGCACCTCGATGTGAGGTTGCCTACGTATCCGTTAGGAATCAGACCGAACGTAGCTCTAGCCAAACCTCGCACAAGTGTGTGTATACCTCAAAAAGGTCTTTTTAAGGGTTGTAACGTTGTTAGGCTAAAGGTTTGAAGAAGAAGGGGATAAAGGCTCAAGACCCTCGAAAAGCCCCCAAGGTGTGTAACCTTGTTTTTGAATATTTGATTTTTTTATACTTGAGTCTTTACTCTTTTTTAGCTCTTTATTTTTTGCTTTAGCATGTATCTTATTTTTATAAGTGTGGGCAATCTCGATCATGCGGTCTATCACTCACTTGGCATTCATGTTTCTCAGGCTCGGTACCGAGCACTCGATAAGAGACGCAATCTGAGACGTGTTCTTATCAAATATATTTTCATATCAAAGACATTGGAACACTTACCCTTTTTGTAAACTTGTATTTATTTTTTTCTTTTGCTTATTTTTGCTATTTTAATTTTTTTGAATTCACTCAAGCCTTTTTGAAATTGCATAAGTTACACACCATCCCATCCCAAGGTTAAATAGATATGGGTTGAAAAAATGAAGGGTCTATCGTTAGACGAGGCTCAAAGTGGTTTATGAAGAAAGGATTGTAAATTAGAAAGGTGAAAGGCAATATGACGTGGCTACAAAGGGTGCCTTAAATCATCGGTATACCTTGTGCTTAATTCGACATGGATTTTTTTTATTTATTTTTATTTTTTTTTATAAAGAAATGATCATATGCAAGAAAATAAATGCTCATTTTATTCAAGGAAAATAAATAAAGAATCTACAAAAGTAATCTAAGGGAAAAGAAAGGTGCCTATGCTAGACTTATTGGGGAAAGGAAAAAATGAAAAAGAAATAGAAAAAAGAGGTCATGAAATCTCATCATTGAAGCTCGCCTCTGCCTTGTGTTGTTTGCTCCGACATCATCCAATCTTCTCGCTAGCTAGAGGCAATGGGATCTTATTTGCCTCTATGAGATCTTGAATGAGGTTTTGAAACTTGTAGCATTCATCAGTGGTATGACCGTTTCCTCGATGGTACTTGCAATAGGAGTTTGGATTCCATCTCGAAGATCGATTTTCTGGTGTTGGATCCTCGGTAGGGCCAATAGGTTTGATTAACCCTCGGTCATATAGACGATCAAAAGCAGCATCATAGGTCATTTCGATGGGTGTGAACTCTCTCCTAGGTTTCTTTTTAGATCCTTAATTGTCCATGGCTAAGACACCATTATGGTCAAAGGTACTAACATTATTGTTAGAGTGGGCGTTTTCGGAAGAAGAAGGATTGTCGTTCTTCTATCCTTTCCAGCCACTGTGGTTACTATTGTTAGTAGCTTTTTGTTTTGCGAGGTCATCTTCGATTTCAATTCCGATGTCATAAACGGCCTTGAAAGTATTCAGATTGTGTTGATATTTTAAATGCTTCGAATACTTCTCTTGGAGATTCTTGATAAACATCCTCACAGATTCTTTTTCAGTGGGCACCTCAATCATCTTAGCGGAAGTTTCCCTCTATTTATTAAAGAAAGAAGTAAAGCCTTCATTCTCTTTTTGTCTTAGCATCTCAAGTTGTTTATAGTCGGTTTCAACTTGAATATTGCACTTGTACCTATCAATGATAGCGTTTACTATCGATTCCCAGGTAAAGGTTTTCTCTTTGTCAAGGGAGAAGAACCATTGTTAACAAACGGTCTCAAGAGATAGTGGGAAAAGAGAGGGGAAAACCTTCTTATCGATACCCTTAATGCTCATTATAGTCTCAAAAGCTCTTAGATGAAAGTAAGGGTTATCTGTTGCCTTGAATTTAGGGATGTCAGTGGCATTGAACTTATGCGGAAGAAGTTCCTTGTCCAGCGAGACCCCTTGTGAAATCATGCCCTGAAATTTATAGTCACTAGATAGCTTTCTCAAACTTTCTTGCATGAGGTTCATTTATTGTTGCTTCACATGGTCATCAATTTTGAGGGTTAAAGCCTTTAACACCTCAGTCACGTCATTCAATTGATCCCTAAGTTCATTGACCTCTTCTTGACTTGCCATTATCTTTTTAGCCTTCCTCTTTTGACGAATTGGTTTATCAAAAAGTGAGACTTGAATAAAGAGGTTGTCCTTGATTAATCGCCCTTCTCTCCTCGACCAAGTACTGTGGAAAAGGAATTTGGGGATATTTATTGTTAATTAATTGACTCAAACTCTATTCAACATGCCATGGATGGAGGAAGTGAAGAAAGATGGAATATAATGTGAAAAAAAATGATGTAGATGGAGGGATATGAAGAATTAGGAATAGAATGTGCCCCCAACTCAAATGACGGAAAAAAACCGACTCATGCATGAACCTAAGACATGGTCATGGTGATATGTGCTCAAAGTGTGTGCTAGGACTAGTGAGTGTAGGTGATATATTAAGACTCGTGTCATGACCATGTGGCTAGACTATGTGACTGGACTCAATTAATGACTCGACAAGGTGTTATTGACAGCAAAATTTAACCGACTTAATAAGAAAACTGGTTAATTAGACACTAGGTGATGACTCGATCAATAATCCAAACTGTCGTCAAAACGACAGAACTGGCGTCGCACTGTGTAGTGTAGCGCCAGACGACAGAGCTGTCGCCAGGCGCCACACTCCACAGAGTGGCGCTACAGTCCAGACTTTGGCGCTAATGCTGGAGCTTCAATCTGGGACTGTTTTTCGGTGTTATTAATCAACAGGGGTATGCCTAAAGTCGTGCTAGGTCAATTCTAATTAAAATCTTAGACTTTATTTACTCAAATTAATTAATCAATCAATTAATTAGGCAAAGTTCTTTAAGTCATTAATTTATTTAATCTCAACACAAGTCAAACAAAAGGTTAAGAAAAACATATATATGCACAACAAATAATGCACAATTAGTCAAGTAGGCACAATATGATGCAATGAGTTTGCAACCTAACCATGGCTCTAGTTCTCTAAAGTTCGGGATATGGTTTATTCAATAGAGGGTCCATGGTTAATTGTCCGGATGCACCGCGCGGAAGCCTAACCGTGAAGGGTTGGCGCGAGTGGATGGGACACCGCGATTTTTAGAAAAAACTCGCTTCCATGGTTTGGTGAATTCAACATTCTCGGATGCACCCTTTGTTACTCAGAGCGTTCAATCAGGTAGATGGAGCATGAATTCCCAGAGGGTTATGTCCATATGTAGAACACGTATGGGTTTCAGAAAGGTGAGAAAAAATTCAATCAGGAAGTAGGATCGAGCAAACAATGCGAAAACTGGTCGAAATTAGAACACATATTTCTGGCTCGATATTGGAGGAATTTGGCGCCAGCAAACAGAGCTTAGCGCCAGGTTTTAGTTGTAGCGCCTGGCGACAAGCCTGTCGTCTGGAGCTACAGTTAAATTTCTGGAGCCAATGCTCAGGTCGCTGACGCTAATTCCTACATGCTTCAGCAGCTTTCTGTGCTCGATAAAATTTTCCAGTTTCGCGCAGTGTTATTTCGGTCCTAGTTGTGAAAGATATTTCTCAAATTTCTTACGTGTAAAATCCTATGTTTTTAACTCATTACGGATGGTCTTTCCAATGAGATCTTTTTTATGCATATGACAATAATGTTAATCAAAATTACGCACATGAAATACTTAGAACGTTTCGAGTCTCATCCACTCATTTTAAATCATTGCCGAAACAAATTCAGGAGATAGAGCAAAAGAGTCGCCAAAAACTGTAGGGAATATTTCAAGCGTTAATTCCCCTAGCTTGAACCCCACTGTGATCATACACTAAAGTACGGTGGCGTCCAAAAGGGGAAGAAGATAGAGCAAAAGAGTCGCCAACAAGTTTTTTAGGAACTTGTAAAGCGTTCACAGGGTGAAGGTTACACCCCTTAACGATCCAAGAGATCGTCAACTCCATAAGGTCTTGAACCAAATAGGGTTCGGCGATGAAGGTACAAATCCAACCTAAAAGAGATTGAACCTGCCCAATAGACCTCTACTTTATTCTGATCGTATTCAAATGCGCTTTCTGATTAACATGCAATCAATAGAATTAACCCTAAACCTTTTTAATCTATGTTGGTTGAATATAATGCACAAAAAAATCTATTATTGGCGATCACTTGAATTATAATCAAATTAACCCTAACAAGATTATTAAATATCTTATTAAGCGTGATTACAAGTACAAATTCCCTTTAAACATGCATAAAAGGTGTGATCAAGCAATTACAATAAATATCAAGCAACATAATAAGAATCAAATTATAACAATCATAATTATTAAAATATAATCATAAATAAAATAATCATCATCAAAATAATAATAATAATAATAATAATAATAATAATAATAATAATAATAATAATAATAATAATAATAAAAATAATAATAATAATAATAATAATAATAATAATAATAATATTCATAATCATGTTAAAGCAAAATAATAGCAAGATCCTAGGCATGATACTAACAAGATTAATAACAAACCCTAGCATGTCACTAAACAATAAAATTCAAATCTTTAGCCCTAACATGATACTAACAATCATAAATACTAGGAAGAACATAAAAGGCATCATAACAATCACATTTAATATTAAAGTTACCTTAGACATGATACTAGGAATATTATAATAACAACCTAAACATGATTTCTACATCATAACATCAATAAAAATCATTAAAGTACTTACTTTGATGCCTCGTACCTCTTTCTAATAACAAAATACACACGTTAGTAACTTCAAGGAAAATACTAAACAAAACAATTAAATCAAATAATAATTGAAAGAGAGATTTGGGACCAAACCCTCAGAAATTAAACCTTTCACGTCTAGGGCGAAGGCAACTTCGAATATGGCTAGGTGTATCTAGATCTAATGAATGCGGAATTTTGTATTTGAGAAAAGCTAGTTTAGAAAAAGAGAGAGAACAATCAAGAAAATCTTGATGAGAGTTGGTAGATTGTAGAAGAGAATGAGAGAGAATTGATGATTGTTGATGAGAATTGGTTGTAGATGAAAACTGGTTATCAAAAACGTAGTTTTTAGGACGTTATTTTTAGAGAAAATCGGCCAAAAAGATAAAATATCAAAACAGAGTTCTAGCGCACATAAAACTGAATTAGCGCCAACGCTGGCTATTGCCGCCAGGCGCCAACATTAGCGCCAGGCGCCAATGCTAGCACCAGGCGCCAAGCGTAGTGCCAGGCGCTACAGCTAGCGTTTGGCGCTGATTCAGAAAATCACGTGTAGACACCCATTTGTGTCTCCCCAAAACCAAACCTAGTGATGAGTACCTTTCGCGTCGAATCATAATTGAATGAAGTGAAAGTGTGGAAAGTCTAGTGTTGTGGATAGTTTTAATTTCTTTTCTCTTCTCTCTGTTTTTGAAAACTTATTTTAAGAAAACAGCCAATCCAGTTTGGTTGGTCCATGATATGGGTCCAATAGTAGAGTAGTTGGATGGGGCTTGACAAGAGCTTTCCAACGATATATTATAAGCCCAATTCCGATGAATATTGAGGAAGTTATGGCCAATTTACTAAATTGGGCCCGGTTTGAGCCTTATATGCGGCCGAATGATCTAGGGGAGGGCCTAATATAGATTTATCATTCCCAAAGCAATTAGGAATGGTTTTAGACTTCTAGATTCTTCTAGAAGGTTCTTTTCATTCCTAATTCAATTAACATTGATAAATTGACTTTTGTTGACTTTTTAGAGTTTTAATTAAAATCAAAGAACATTTTTGAGGAAAAGATACGATTTTATCCTCCTGTACGGCAAAATTTATCTGATTTGAGAAAGCGCGTCAAAAACAGTGTTAACGCCAAACGCCAGGCATTGGCGCCTGGCGCTGGCATTGACGCCTGGCGCCAATAGCCTAATGTTGGCGCCAGCTCTGTTTTAGGTGCGTCAGATGCTCTGTTTTGATATTTTATCTTTTTGGCTGATTTTCTCTATAAATAACGACGTAAAAACTCCGTTTTGATTCACCTACAACGAGTTTTCAATTCTCTTTCATTCTCTTTAATCATTCGCTAATTCTCATTCTCTTCTTTAATCATTCATTCATCTCTTTCTTTCTCCTTTTCTAAACTAGTGTTTTATATACAAAATTCCGCATTCATTAGATCTAGAAACACCTAGCCATATTCGAAGTTGCCTTCACCCTAGACGTGAAAGGTTTAATTTCTGAGGGTTTGGTCCCAAATCTCTATTTCGATTATTTAATTTAATTGTTTGTTTATTATTTTCCTTGAAGTTAGTAA
Organism: Chenopodium album; assembly: GCF_948465745.1. Taxonomy (NCBI): domain Eukaryota; kingdom Viridiplantae; phylum Streptophyta; class Magnoliopsida; order Caryophyllales; family Amaranthaceae; genus Chenopodium; species Chenopodium album. Next base: position 13,055,909 of record NC_137842.1, on the reverse strand, counting down.
CGTGTGTATTTTGTTATTAGAAAGAGGTACGAGACATCAAAGTAATTACTTTAATTGATTAATCGATATTATGATGTAGAAATCATGTTCAAATTGTTAGTATGATATTCCTAGTATCATGTTTAGGGAAAAAGTTATAATATCAAATATGCTAAATATGATTGTTGCGATGCTTCCTATGTTCTTCCTAATATTTATGATTGTTAGTATCATGTTAGGGTTTTTGATTTTTATTACTTAGTGACATGCTAGGGTTTGTTATTAATCTTGTTAGTATCATGCCTAGGATCTTGCTATTTTTATTATGCTTTAATATTAACATGAACATGATTATGATTATAATTGTTATAATTTATGATGATTATGAATATTATTATTATTATTATTATTATTATTATTATTATTATTATTATTATTATTATTATTATTATTATTTTGATGATGATTATTTTATTTATGATGATATTATTATTATTATGATTATTATAATGATGGTTATTATAATTATTATTCATGATGATTATTATTATGTTGCTTGATATATATTTTTTATTGCTTGATCACACCTTTTTATGCATGTTTAAAGGGAATTGGTACTTGTAATCACGCTTAATAAGATAATTAATAATCTTGTTATGGTTAATTTGATTATAATTTCAAGTGATCGCCAATACTAGGTTTATTTGTGCATTAATATTCAACCAACATAGATAAACAGGTTTAGGGTTAATCCTATTGATTGCATGTTAGTCGAAAAGCGCACATGAATACGATCAGAATAAAGTAGAGGTCTATTATTAGGGCAGGTTCAATCTCTTTTAGGTAGGATTTGTACCTTCATCCCCGAACCCTTATTTGGTTCTAGACCTTATGGAGTTGACGATCTCTTGGATCGTTAAGGGGTGTAACCTTCACCCTGTGAACGGTTTACAAGTTCCTAAAACTTGTTGGCGACTCTTTTGCTCTATCTTTTTCCCTTTTGGACGCCACCGTACTTTAGTGTATGACCACAGTAGGGTTCAAGATAGGGATTAACGCTTGAAATATTCCCTACAATTTTTGGCGACTCCACTGGGGAGGATTTCTATTTTAATTCCTGAATTTGTTTCGGCAATGATTTAGAATGAGTGGATGAGACTCGAAACGTTCTAAGTATTTCATGTACGTAACTTTGATTAACATTATAGTCATATGCATAAAAAAGATCTCATTGGAAAGACCATCCGTAATGAGTTAAAAACATAGAAATTTACACTTAGGAAACTTGAGAAATATCTTTCACAACTAGGGCCGAAATAACACCGCGCGAAACTGGAAAATTTTATCGAGCACAGAAAGCTGCTGAGGCATGTGGGAAGTAGCGCCAATGACTAGAGCATTGGCGTCAGGCATTTAACTGTAGCGCCAGACGCCAGCATTGGTGCCAGGCGCTACAGCTAAATCCTGGCGCCAGTCTCTGATTGCTGGCGCCAATTTCCCCCAATACCGAGCCAGAAATATGCGTTCTAATTTCGACTAGTTTTTCGTATTGTTTGCTCGATCCTACTTCCTGATCGAATTTTTTCTCATTTTTCTGAAACCCATATGTGTTATACATATGGACATAACCCTCTGGGAATTCATGCTCCATCTACCTGATTGAACGCTCCGTGCAACAAAGGGTACATCCGAGAATGTTGAATTCACCGAACCATGGAAGCGAGTTTTTTCTAAAGCTCGCAATGTCCCATCCACTCGCGCCAACCCTTCACGGTTAGGCTTCCGCGCAGTGCACCCGGACAATTAACCATGGACCCTCTATTGACTAAACCATATCCCGAACTTTAGAGAACTAGAGCCATGGTTAGGTTGCGAACTCATTGCATCATATTGTGCCTACTTGACTAATTGTGCATTATTTGTTGTGCATATATTCTATGTTTCTCTTAACCGTTTGTTTGACTTGTGTTGAGATTAAATAAATTAATGACTTAAAGAAATTTTCCTAATTAATTAATTAATTAATTTGAGTAAATAAAGTCTAATATTTTAATCGGAATTGACCTAGTACGACTTTAGGCATACCCCAGTTGATTAATAACACCGAAAACAGTCCTAGATTGAAGCTCCAATATTGGCGCCAAAGTCTGAGCTGTAGCGCCACACTGTGGAGTGTGGCGCCTGGCGACAGCCATCTGGCGCTAAGCTACACAGTGTGACGCCAGTCCTGTCGTTTGGCCGACAATTCGGATTATTGGTTGAGTCGTCACCTAATGTCTAATTAATTAGTTTGCTAATTAATTCGGTAAAGTTTTGCTGTCAATAGTACTTGTTTGCGTCGTTAATTGAGTTTAGCACTAAGCCCCATGGTCTTACACCAGAGTCCAAGCATGTCACTTACACTCAAGGCACACACCAATACACATACTTTGACCATGTCTAAGAGGATCTTACATATGCGCTTTTTCCGTCATTTTTTTAGGGGGGTAAGTCGGATATTAATCCTCCAATTTTAAAAACTATACTTAGTTCCCTAAAAATATGTACATTATTTTTTGCCAAAATATGCACCAATTTTTTATTTTTATTTATTTTTCCTCCTTAAAATAAACTGTAAAGTCAAGTTGATTCGAGTCAAGTAATTAAAACGCAAAATGGTTTAATTTACAGTGCGTGGTCAAGAAAGGAAGGACGGTTAATCAAAGACAACCTTTTCGTACAAGTCCAACTTTTCGACAAACCCATAGCTCGTAAGAGGAAAGCTAAGACTATAATGGCAACACAAGAAGAAGTCAATGAGCTTAGGAACCAACTGGTTACCGTGACCGAGACAATGAAGCTTCTCACACTCAAGATCGATGATCCCGTGAAGCAACAACAGATGGACCTCATGCAACAGAGTCTAAGCAAGCTGTCTAGCGACTACAAGTTTCAAGGGCTTACATCACAAGGGGTCTCGGTGGACAAAGATCTTTTTCCGCAAAAGTTCAATGCCAACGACATCCCAAAATTCAGAGCAACTGCTAATCCTTATTTTCAATTAAGAGCATTCGAAACAATAATGAGTATTAAGGGTATCGATAAGAAAGTTTTCCCCTCACTGTTCTCACTATCTCTCGAGACCGTTTGCCAACTGTAGGGAATATTTCAAGCGCTAACCCCTAACTTGAACCTCACTGTGATCATACACTAAAGTACGGTGGCGTCCATAAGGGAAGACGATAGAGTTAAAGAGTCGCAACAAGTTTTAGGAACTTGTAAACCGTTCACGAGGTGAAGGTTACACCCCTTAACGATCCAAGAGATCGTCAACTCCATAAGTTCTAGAACTAAATAAGGGATCAAGGATGAAGGTATAAATCTAACCTAAAAGAGATTGAACCTGCCCTAATAATAGGCCTCTACTTTATTCTAATCGTATTCATGTGCGCTTTTTAATTAACATGCAATCAATAGAATTAACCCTAAACCTGTTTATCTATGTTGGTTGAATATAAATGCACAAACAAATCTATTATTGGCGATCACTTGAAATTATAATCAAAATAACCCTAACAAGATTATTAATTATCTTATTAATCGTGATTACAAGTACAAATTCCCTTTAAACATGCATAAAGGCGTGATCAAGCAATAAAAATAAATAATGTATATCAAGCAACATAATAAATAATCAATCATTAGAATAAACATGGATAATAATAATCATCATAAAAATAATAATAATAATAATAATAATAATAATAATAATAATAATAATAATAATAATAATAATAATAATAATAATAATAATAATATTCATAATCACCATAAATTGTAACAATTATAATCATAATCATGTTCATGTTAACATTAAAGCATAATAATAATAGCAAGATCCTAGGCATGATACTAACAAGATTAATAACAAACCCTACCATGTCACTAATCAATAAAAATTAAATCTTTAACCCTAACATTGTAATCCCCCGTATTTTTAAATATTTTATAAATGAAAATTTATTTTATTTTTAATATTTATTTGTTATTTTTCATAATTTAATTTCAAATATTTCAAATTATTAATCTGGGTCGAAATTTATTTGAACAAATTATTTTATGCACCTTTATTCTACAATTTATGTCCAATCACACAAGCCTAACCCATTTGCTTACTTAATCGACCCATTATTTTTATGAGCCCCAATCTTCTTATTTACCCTACAATTCTCTCCTATAAATACCCCATGAATCCCCAAAAATTTCCCACACAAAAAGGTTAGTCTTATTTTCTTTCTCCTTAGTTTTATTAATTTGTGTAATTATAATTATTGATTTATGGGTTTTGATTTTATTGTTTGAAATTAATTTAATTAGTATCAAATTGTATTTTTATGATTAAACTTTATAATTTCAGATTTTATAAGTGTCATAATTTTCAGATTTTGTAAATTTTATAACCTAGGGTTTTTAATTATTAAAAATCATGATTTTAGGGTTTTTATGAACAATTGATTTAGGGCTTTTATAGTAATGATGTTTTGAAATTTTGGTGATTATAAGTACTAATTAGTTTAACTTAATTTCAGATTGTTTTGAACACTTAAATTCGTGTTTTAATTTTAAGATTTCTGTTCATTAATATTAATCCCGTTTTAATCCCGATCAGGTTCTTAACTCATCCGATTTTGACAAAAAAGTAATGTTTTCCATGTGGAAACAATGTTTTAAAAAAAACTCACTACCTTTGGTAGTGAGAACCACCCTTTCGTGGCCAAATTCAGCCTCTAAATATGATTTTCGGGCAGTTTTTGATTTTAACGAAGTTTTTTTTATACTTAATCATGAGTTTGATTAATAAAATTAATTATGTTTAAAGTTAATTAAGCATAAATATATATTTTTTTATTGAAGTTTTAAGTGCTGGAAGTAGTTCCTAAATACTACTTTTGATGTTTTATAAAGAGGGTTTAATCACCCATTAAAAAGGGAGATTATTAGAGGTTTTTAAATAATTTTCAGATTTTTATTAAACTTTAAACTTGTTGTAATTTCATGTATAAGAGTGTATTTTAATGTTTTTATGAAGAAAATTTAAAGAACTATATATAAGCCTTTAATTTTAACTAAAGGGAGGGTTTTAAAGTGTTGTTTGATTTTGATTTTGAAGGTTTTAAAATAAGTTAGTGTTGCTGTAAATTTGATTGATTGGGTATTGATTGAGATGTTATTGTTTGGTTTAGGAGAGGAGTTTATTGAAGGTGATTTCTAGTTTTTAAGTGGCCAACCGAATTGTTTACACGAGGTACGTACATGTCTACTTCGTTGTAAGTAGTATCATGTTTAGGTACCAAAGAAAAGAACTTAGTTTCATGATTAGAGAACTCTTGGATGAAAATTGTTTGGTTATACATTTAATTAATTCATGTGCTTATGTTTATGAGACATGTTTTGGTGAATTGATTATGTTTGTATGGAATTATGGATGCAAACATGTTGAATTATATTGGATTAATTGTTTGTATGGAATGTTGATACAAGCATATTTTTATTGGATCGGTTTGTTAACCACATTTGGATTATTAAAGGATTGAAATTAAATGGTTTAAGTGGAATGAATTTATTAATTATTCCACAAGGTTGTTATTTATTTTATTACTCAATCATGAATTGTTAGTATGTTGAGTAAAGGTGGATTAAGCCGAAAGGGCTAGATGAGTTGACTATGTTCAACAATTTGGATAATTTGGAAGTTTAATGAAATTAAAGGTCAATTTGTGATGTGATCACCCTTGTCCTAAATAAGATTAAAAGTAAATTGATGTATGATTTTTATGTATGGTCTATTTGATTGAGTCGGCTATTAATTAAAATTGTAATCACGTAAAGTGAAACATGGATGAGCAATAAAACTCTAGAAAGCGTGCACTTCTAGAGTATTGACAATTATGGGTTGGGGTACACGGTGGTAGCCCGTGGCTTTCCGAGGCTTGTTTGATCAACATTTCCTCTTTTCTTTTGGTATTTACATTTTTATTTTATAATGAAAGTTAGATGGGATCCTAGACTAACTTTGTGAGGATGGAGTCGCACCCATTCTTGCATTGCGCTAAACTTTTATTTTAAATGGTCATTCGGGACCAAAATGATTTGGTGGATTGAACAACCTCGTCTATTGCTTACTCCAAACTAAATTAATTAAATTAAATATAAAGAGTCGAGTGTTTAGAATTGATTAGCAAGTATGTTGAGTCGATTGAATTGTTTAAGTGTGGAGTCTTGATTAATGAATTCGTGTTGTATGTTTATTTACTTTAATTAATTGAGCATGCTAGGTTTGGTACGTTGTAGCTTGTATGTACTCAGCTTTGCTGATTGCGTGCTTTTGTGTGTTTTCTTTTGGTCATGGCCTTCGCCTTTCAATGACCCTGTGATGATCCAATTATTACACTTGTATTATTGGGGAGCAGTATTGCACAAGTTAGCTTGATGATGTGAAGTCCGGGGATTTGACATACGCATTGTCAAGGGATTGGTGTGATTGAGAGTATTCGTTCTTTATGTTGAACTTATTTATATTTTACTATTTTAATTATGTTTTGGGATTTTGAATATTGGTTTGGTTTTAAATAAGGGCCTTGTATGGTTCCAATTTGTAAGCTTTGACTTATTGATTTTCTAAATTATATTATTTTAAAGACTTAAGTTTGATTTTCCGCTGCGATACTTTGATAAAGCCTTAACGTTTTAACACGTGGCGGTAGCACGTCAATGGTTCTCCACTATTTTATTTAAAGTAAGTGGTTTGTAAAAGGGAGAATTATTGGGGTGTTACAAACATGATATTAACAATCATAAATATTAGGAAGAACATAGGAAGCATCGTAACAATCATTTTAATATTAACATTACCCTAGACATGATACTAGGAATATCATAATAACAATTTAAACATGTTTTCTACATCATAATATCAATTAATCAATTAAAGCACTTACTTTGATGCCTCGTACCTCTTTCTAATAACAAAATACACACGTTAGTAACTTCAAGAAAAATAATAATCAAACAATTAAATTAAATAATTGAAATAGAGATTTGGGACCAAACCCTCAGAAATTAAACCTTTCACGTCTAGGGCGAAGGCAACTTCGAATATGGCTAGGTGTTTCTAGATCTTGGGAATGCGAAATTTTGTATTTGAAAACAAAGTTTAGAGAAGAAAGAAAGAAAGAGATGAATGAATTAAGAGAATGAGAGAATTTGAAAACTGATTGTAGACCTAGGTGAATGCTAATTAAAACTGATTGTAGATGAGAACTCGTGAATGATGAAAATTGGTGAATGAAAACGGAGTTTATAATACGTTATTTATAGAAAAAATCAGCCAAAAAAGATAAACTATCAAAACAGAGTCTGACGCACAAAAAACAGAGCTGGCGCAAACCCTGGTTAACTAGCGCCAGACACCAACACTAGCGCCAGGCGCCAATGGCTAGCGCCAGGCACCAGGCCTGGTTCCAAGCGCCAATGCCTGGAGTCAGGCGCCAAGACTGTTTTTAACGCGTTTTCGAAAATCAGATAAGTTTGCCGTACTGGAGGATAAAATCATATAATTTCGTTGAAAATGCTATTTGATTTTGAATAAAACTCTGAAAAGTCAACAAAAAGTCAATTTATCAATGCTAATTGAATTAGGAATGAAAAGAACCTTATAGAAGATTCTAAAAGATTAAAACCATTCCTAATGAATGATAAATCATATTAGGCCCTCCCCTAGATCATTGGGCCGCATATAAAGCTCAAACCGAGCCCAGTTTAATAAATTGGCCATAATTTCCTCGATATTCATCGGAATTGGGCTTATAATATATCGTTGGAAAGGTCTTTGCAAGCCCCATCCAACTACACTACTATTGGACCCATATCATGGACCAACCAAACTGGATTGGCTGTTTTCTTAAAATAAGTTTTCAAAGACAGAGAGAAGAGAAAAACTATCCGCAACACTAGATTTTCTACACTTTCGCTTCATTCGATTATGATTCAACGAGAAAGGTACTCATCACTGGGTTTGGTTTCGGGGAGACACAAATTGGTGTCTACAGAAGCCCCCACTTTGACTGAGTTTGGAGAAACGCAAGTTTCGAAAACAAAAGTCAAAGTATCGATAGGGACGGAGAATGATTCAGAACGTTCTGCGAACCTAAATCAATCTTGTAACGCCGATACCTGCAAAACTAGCGTTAGTTAAATAGATAAAAGAGTTAAGAAACGCGTATCTTGCACCATCGAGCATACGTCTCTAAAAGTAACCGATTGTTGTTGTATCCTTGTTGTTTTGATGACCTCCTGCAAGCTAGAGAATGCCATCCCGCTTGAAAACCGCTACGCCTGTAACTGCTTCCAATTTGGAAGATTGCTTCGCCTAAAACGATCCTCCTCCGCTTTGATAATATTCCACGTCCAAGGGAATACTATCGAAGATTGCTTCTCTTGAAACAATCCTCAGTTGTTTGTGACAACTCTCCACAATCTAGGGAACGCCACCTTGCTGTTTCGATGTTCACTCATCTCTGAACAAAGAGCTTCTTTTTCCACTGTGATAGTCTTCGAAAAGATCACTGCTTTTTAATCCTTAATGCTGCTATGCAAGTACGTCGGCGCTTTGCTGCTTGTGAACCAGTATGTCGGTGCTTTTGCTGTGATGACAATCCTCTTTTCTTTGGGAATAGTTGCCAACAAAACTCCTGTATGATGTATGACAATCCGATTTAGGGAAAGTTGTCAATGCTTCGTAACAATGCATCCTTGGAAATGTTGCCACGATGAAGCGACAATCCGTACCTCGGAAAATTTGCCAAAATCCAATCTCTGGAAAAGTTGCCAATGCTTCGTAACAATCTTTCATAAGAACTTTGCTACGATCGACAATCCACATCTTGGAATATAACTCTTGAAAGCAATCCACCTTGAAAATTTGCCAACGCTATGCGACAATCCTTTTGGGAAAATATTGCCACTATTGACAATCCGTGTCTTGGAACATTTGCAAAACAGAGTCGACCGACAATTCACTTCGGGAAAATTTGCCACTTGCTGAAGACAATCCACGTTGAAGAACTTTTGCCGAAATTTATGATGAGTAGAGACCTACGACAATCCTTTGGGAAATTTTTCCATAGGGAACTAGGTGTATGACAATCCAATCTCGGAAAACTTGCCACCGATCTATGAATGTATAACAATCCGAACTCGGAAAAACTTGCCAAACAAAGAAGGAGCACGACAATCCACACTTGGAAACTTTGCCAGAGATGACAATCCAATCTTGGAAAAATTGTCGTTGAAGAAGGTGCACGACAATCCGTTTTTGGAAATATTGTCAGTTGGGGATGACAATCCAATTTTTGGAAAAATTTGTCGTTTAATAAGAATGCGCGACAATCCATTTTGTAAATATTGTCGTTTAAGTGCTTGCTTATGAACCGATTGTAATGAGCCAGTGTTTTAGGCTCTTAAGCTAAGTGAGACGATTTTTTGTCAGGTCAATCACTTACTACGATTGTAATCAAGCCGACTACTATTCATGTCAAATTGCTTATAGGGGCTAACTGGCATACCAAGGAACCCGATATTGTTGCATGAGGTCGAAATCACCTTTCTGAGAGGCTTCGAGCTCTGTCGTTACTGAAAAGATCTAGCGCCAGGCGCTGGAGTAGGGTCTTCCCTGTTCTGCTGCACCTGTATTTATTTTGACTATAGAACTTTGCCAATCTTTTAATTATCTTAGGTTTGACCTAAGGTTTAGCGTTGCTTGACTCAATAACTTGACACGACTCAAGGTATAAACTTGACTCGATATGATCGACTGACTCGAGGTTGACTCGACTCGAAGTAAAATGACACGTGTGACTCGTGACCTGTGTGTGCATAGTGTTGACTCAATGTGACTCAAAAATGCAAAAAGCAAAAATTTTCCGTCATTTTTGTGGAGGGTACCGACTTTCTCCCGAAAAAGAAAGACGTGAAAGAAAATCGAAAGTTTTTGAAGGTGCATGTTGAATGAGCTTAGTCAAATGTTGTTTCTCATAGTACAAGGACTGTAACATCTTAGACTATCTTAGTTGACTTGACAATGAAAGTATTTAGGCGACTTAGGCGCGGAGGCTAAGTACTTCATACTTTGTGATGCAATGATGATTGATGAACGATATTGACATGACAAGGCATGCTTCAGCGTTGTGTTAAGATTTCATGACAAAGGGTTCCTAAGGGAAAGTATATTTGGTCATGTATCTGTGATGTGTGTGAAAGTGATACTAAAGTTAGGCCGCAAAGGCTAAGTGTGTGGAAAGAATATTGAAAAGATTCAAATGGTGGTAACTCTTAGTCTATGTAAGCTAATAATGTAGGGATCAAGCCCCCAAGTCTAGCTCTAAGTGAATAGGGATGAGCATAGGAGATCCCTTGATATGATCATGGTGTAAGTGTGTGAATATGAATGCATTTTTATTACGGTCGCACCTCGATGTGAGGTTGCCTACGTATCCGTTAGGAATCAAGCCAAACGTAGCTCTAGCCGAACCTCGCACAAGTGTGTATATACCTCAAAAAGGTCTTTTTAAGGGTTGTAACGTGGTTAGGCTAAAGGTTTGAAGAAGAAGGGGATAAAGGCTCAATAACCTAGCTAAGCCCCCAAGGTGTGTAACCTCTCTTTCGAATCTTTATATTTTTATGCTTGAGTTTATACTCTTTTTTAGCTCTCTTTTATCTTTTGCTTTAGCATTTATTTTATTTTTATAAGTGTAGGCAATCCCGATCATGCGGTCTATCACTCACTTGGAATTCATGTTTCTCAGGCACGGTACCGAGCACTCGATAAGAGACGCAATTTGAGACGTGTTCTTATCGAAGATATTTTCATATCAAAGACATTGGAATACTTAACCTTTTGTACACTTTTATTTATTTTTTGCTTATTTTTGCTATTGTAGGGAATAATTTCAAGCCTTTAAAATCCCACTAGCTTGAACCCCACTGTGATCATACACTAAAGTACGGTGAGGTCCAAAAGGGAAGAAGATAGAGCAAAAGAGTCGCCAACAAGTTTTTAAGGAACTTGTAAACCGTTCACGAGGTGAAGGTTACACCCCTTAACGATCCAAGAGATTGTCAACTCCATAAGGTCATGAACCAAAATAGGGTTCGGGGATGATGGTACAAATCCAACCTAAAAGAGATTGAATCTGCCCTAATAATAGGCCTCTACTTTATTCTGCTCGTATTCATGTGCGCTTTCTGACTAACATACAATCAATAGAATTAACCCTAAACCTGTTTAATCTATGTTGGTTGAATATTAATGCACAAACAAACTATTATTGGCGATCACTTGAATTATAATCACAATTAACCCTAAACAAGATTATTAATTATCTTATTAAGCGTGGTTACAAGTACAAATTCCCTTTAAACATGCAATAAAGGTGATCAAGCAATAAATAATAAGCATCAAGCAACATGATAAATAATAACGATGATAATAATAATCCCAATAATAATAATAATATTCAAAATCATGAATTGTAACGATTATAATCATAATCATGTTAATGTTAAAGCATAATAAAAATAGCAAGATCCTAGACATGATACTAACAAGATTAATAACAAACCCTAGCATGTCACTAAACAATAAAAATCAAAACTTTAGCCCTAACATGATACTAACATGAATTAATATTAGAAAGAATATAGGAAGCATCGCAACAATCATATTTAATATTAAAAGTACCCTAGACATGATACTAGGAATCATAATAACAATATAAACATGATTTCTACATCATAATATCAATTAATCAATTAAAGTACTTACTTGGATGCCTCGTACCTCTTTCTAATAACAAAATACACACGTTAGTAACTTCAAGGAAAAATAATAATCAAAGCAATTAAATTAAATAATTTAAATAGAGATTTGGGACCAAACCCTCAGAAATTAAAACCTTTCACGTCTAGGGAGAAGGTAACTTCGAATATGGCTAGGTGTTTCTAGATCTAATGAATGCGGAATTTCGTATTTGAGAAAAGGCTAGTTTAGAAAAAGAGAGAGAGAATAATCAAGAAAATCTTGATGAGAGTTGGTGAAAATTAGATTTAGATGATGATGATCAATGATGATTGAAAATGGAGTTTTTAATACGATATTTATAGAGAAAATCAGCCAAAAAAGATAATTTAACAAAACAGAGTCTGAAGATCGCAAAACAGTATTGGCGCCAACCCTGGCTAACTGGCGCCAGGCACCAGTGGCTAGCGCTAGGCGCCAATGGCTAGCGCCTGGCGCCAATCCTGGTTCCAGGCGCCAAGGCCTGGGGTTGGATGCCAGACTGGTTTTCAACGCGTTTTCGAAAATCTGATAAATTTACCGTACTAGAAGATAAAATAATATAATTCCTTCGAAAATGCTATTTGATCTTGATTAAAACTCTGAAAAGTCCTAATTGAATTAGGAATGAAAAGAACCTTCTAGAAGATTCTAGAAGAGTAAAACCATTCCTAATTGCATTAGGAATGATAAATCATATTAGGCCCTCCCCTAGATCATTGGGCCGTACATAAAGCTCAAGCCGGGTCCAGTTTAGTAAATTGGCCATAACTTCCTCAATATTCATCGGAATTGGGCTTATAATATATCGTTGGAAAGGTCTTTGCAAGCCCCATCCAACTACACCACTATTGGACCCATATCATGGACCAACCAAACTGGATTAGCTGTTTTCTTAAAATAAAGTTTTCCAAAACAGGGAGAAGAGAAAAGAAATAAAACTTTCCGCAACACTAGACCTTTCCACACTTTCGTTTCATTTGATTATGATTCGACGTGAAAGGCACTCATCACTGGGTTTGGTTTTGGGGAGACACAAATGGGTGTCTACAGAAGCCCCCACTTTGACTGAGTTTGGAGAAACGCAAGTTTCGAAAACAAAAGTCAAAGTATCGATAGGGACGGAGAATGATTCAGAACGTTCTGCGATCCTAAATCACTCTTGTAACGCCGATACCTGCAAAACTAGCATTAGTTAAACAGATAAAAGAGTTAAGAAACGCGTATCTTGCATCGTCGAGCACACGTCTCTGAAAGTAATCGATTGTTGCCGCTTTACTGTTGTTTTGATGACCTCCTTCAAGCTAGAGAATGCCATCCCGCTTGAAAACCGCTACGCCCATAACCGCTTCCAAATTAGAAGATTGCTTCGCCTGAAACTATCCTCCCCGCAATGATAATATTCCACGTCCAAGGGAACATCATCGAAAATTATTTCTCTCGAAATAATTCTCATCCGCATTGACAATATTTCACGTCCAAGGGAACACTATCGAAAATTTCGAAATAATTCTCATCCGCATTGACAATATTCCACGTCCAAGGGAATACTATCGAAAATTATTTCTTTCGAAATAACCTTCAGTTGCATTGATACGATAATTTTCCAAGGAAAATTACCGAAGATCCACGCCTGTCGATCTTTAAAAGTTCGCCTGAACTTTGCCTCCGCTATGCCTGTACGTCGGCGCTCTTTTGCTTTGAACCTGTATGTCGGTGCTTTTGCTGTGATGACAATTCTCTTTTCTTTGGGAATAGTTGCCAACACAACTCTTGTATGATGTATGATAATCCGATTTAGGGAAAGTATTCAATGCAACGTAACAATCCATCCTTGGAAATGTTGTCACGATGAAGCGACAATCCGTACCTCGGAAAATTTGCCAAAATCCAATTTTTGGAAAAGTTGCCAATGCTTCGTAACAATCTTTCATAAGAACTTTGCTACGATCGACAATCCACATCTTGGAATATAACTCTTGAAAGCAATCCACCTTGGAAATTTTCCAACGCTATGCGACAATCCTTTTGGGAAAATATTGCCACTATTGACGATCCGCGTCTTGGAACATTTGCAAAAAAGAGTCGACCGACAATCCGCTTCGGGAAAATTTGCCACTTACTGAAATGAATGACAATCCACGTTGAGGAACTTTTGCCGATATTTATGATGAATAGAAACCTACAACAATCCTTTGGGAAATTTTGCTATAGGGAACTGGGTGTATGACAATCCAATTTCGGAAAACTTGTCAACGAGCCGATGAATGTGTGACAATCCGAACTTGGAAAAACTTGCAAAACAGAGAAGGAGCACGACAATCCACGCTTGGAAACTTTGCCAGAGATGACAATCCAATCTTGGAAAAATTGTTGTTGAAGAAGATGCACGACAATCCATTTTTGGAAATATTGTCAGTTGGGGATGACAATCCAATTTTTGGAAATATTGTCAGTTGGGGATGACAATCCAATTTTTGGAAAACTTTTTCGTTTAATAAGAATGCGCGACAATCCATATTTGGAAATATTGTCGTTTAAGTGCTTGCTTTTGAACCGATTGTAATGAGCCAGTGTTTTAGGCGCTTAAGCTAAGTGAGACGATTTCTTGTCAGGTCAATCACTTACTACGATTGTAATCGAGCCGACTGCTAATCATGTCAAATTGCTTATAGGGGCTAGCTGGCGTACCAAGGAACCCGAAATTGCTGTATGAAGTCGAAATCACCGTTTTGAGAGGCTTCGAGCTCCGTCGCTACTGAAATATTTCTGGCGCTAGGAATTGGAGTAGGGTCTTCCCTATTCTGCTGCACCTGTATTTATTTTTGACTATAGAACTTTTCCAATTTCTTTAATTATCTTAGGGTTGACCTAAGGCTTAATGTTATCTTAGGGTTGACCTAAGGTTTAATGCTGCTTGACTCATCGACTTGACACGACTCAAGGTATAAACTTGACTCGCTGATTGACTGACTCGAGGTTGACTCGACTCAAAGCGAAATGACACATGTCTTAGACTCATGACCCGTGTGTGCATTGTAATGTGATCGTGCGACTCGAAAAATGCAAAAAAGCAAAAAAATTTCGTCAATTTTGTGGAGGGTACCGACTTTCTCCCGAAAAAGAAAGACGTGAAAAAGAAAATCAAAAGTTTGAAGATGCATGTTGAATGAGCTTAGTCAAATGTTGTTTGATACTATCTCTCAAGGTTCAAGGATTAATTCATCCTAGGCTATCTCAATGGTTGACTCAATGATGAAAGTATTTGGGTAACTTAGACACGGAGGCTAAGCACTTCATGCTTCGTGATGCAATGACAATTATGATTGATGAGTGATGTTGATAAGGCATGATTCAGCGTTATGTTAAGATTCCATGACAAAGGGTTCCTAAGGGAAATATATTCGGTCATGTATTTGTGATGTGTGTGAAAGTGACACTAAAGTTAGGCCGCAAGAGCTAAGTGTGTGGGAAGATGTTATTTGTTTAAAGAGTCAAATGGTGGTGACTCTTAGGCTAGGTAAGCTAATGATGTAGGAATCAAGCCCCCAAGTCTAGCTCTAAATGAATAGGGATGAGCACAGGGGATCCCTTGATATGATCATGGTGTAAGTGTGTGAATGTGAATATGAATGCATTTTTATTACGGCCGCACCTCGATGTGAGGTTGCCTACGTATCCGTTAGGAATCAGGCCGAACGTAGCTCTAGCCAAACCTCGCACAAGTGTGTATACCTCAAAAAGGTCTTTTTAAGGGTTGTAACGTGGTTAGGCTAAAGGTTTAAAGAAGAAGGGGATAAAGGCTCAAGACCCTAGATAAGCCCCCAAGGTGTGCAACCTTGCTTTTGAATATTTGTATTTTCATGCTTGAGGTTTTCTACTCTTTTTTTAGCTCTTTCTTTTGTTTTAGCATCTATTTTATTTTTATAAGTGTGGGCAATCCCGATTATGCGGTCTATCACTCACTTGGCGTTCATGTTTCTCAGGCACGGTACCGAGCACTCGATAAGAGACGCAATCTGAGACATGTTCTTATCGAAGATACTTTCATATCAAAGACATTGGAACACTTACCCTTTTGTACACTTGTTTTCGTTTTTTATTATTGCTTATTTTTTGCTATTGCTTTATTTTGAATTTGCTCTAGGTTTCTTAAAATTGCATAAGTTGCACGCCATCCCATCCCAAGGTTAGGTAGATGTAGGTTGAAAAAAGAAGGGTCTATCGTTAGACGAGGCTCAAAGTGGGTTATGAAGAAAGGATTGTATAATTGAAGGGCGAAAGGAGATATGATGTGGCTACAAGGGTCTTGTGTTTCTCGCTTCATCATCACCCGGTCTTCTCGCTAGCTAGAGGCAATGGGATCTTGTTTGCTTCTATGAGATCTTGAATGAGGTTTTGAAACCTGTAGCATTCATCAGTGGTATGATCGTTTCCTCGATGGTACTTGCAATAGGAATTTTGATTCCATCTTGAAGATCGATTTTCTAGTGTTGGATCCTCGGTAGGGCCAATAGGTTTGATTAATCCTCGATCATACAGACGATCGAAAGAAGCATCGTAGGTCATTCCGATGGGTGTGAACTCTCGCCTGGGTTTCCTTTTAGATCCTTGATTGTCCATGGCTAAGACATCATTATGGTCAAAGGTACTAACATTATTGCTAGAGTGGGCGTTTTCGGAAGAAGAAGGATTGTCGTTCTTCTTTCCTTTCCAGCCACCGTGGTTACTATTGTTAGTAGCTTTTTGCTTTGCGAGGTCGTCTTCGATTTCAATTCCGATGTCATAAACGGCCTTGAAAGTATTCAAGTTATGTTGATATTTTAAATGCTTCGAATACTTTTCTTGGAGATTCTTGATAAACATCCTCACAGACTCCTTTTCGGTGGGGACCTCAATCATCTTAGAGGAAGTTTCCCTCCATTTATTAAAGAAAGAAGTAAAGCCTTCATTCTCTTTTTGTCTTAGCATCTCAAGTTGTCTATGATCGATTTCAACTTGAATATTGCACTTGTACCTATCAACGAAACCGTTTACTATTGATTCCCAGGTAGAGGTTTTCTCTTTATCAAGGGAGAAGAACCATTGTTGGCAAACGGTTTCAAGAGATAGTGGGAACAGAGAGGGGAAAACCTTCTTATTGATACCCTTAATGTTCATTATGGTTTCAAAAGCTCTTAGATGAAAGTAAGGGTTATCTGTTCCCTTGAATTTAGGGATGTCAGTGGCGTTGAACTTATGCGGAAGAAGTTCCTTGTCCAGCGAGACCCCTTGTGAACTCATGCCCTGAAATTTATAGTCGCTAGATAGCTTCCTCAAACTTTCTTGCATGAGGTTCATTTGTTGTTTCTTCACGGGATCCTCGACCTTAAGTGCGAGAAGTTTCAGTGTCTCAGTCACAGTAGCCAATTGACTCCTAAGTTCATTAACTTCCTCTTGAGTTGCCATTATCCTTTTAGCCTTCCTCTTTTGACGAATCGGTTTATCAAAAAGCGAGACTTGAATAAAGAGGTTGTCCTTGATCAATCGCCCTTCTCTCCTCGACCAAGTACTGTGGGAAAGGAATTTGGGATATTTATTGTTAATTATTTGACTCAAAATTTATTCAACATGCAATGGATGGAGGAAATGAAGAAAAATTGGAATAGAATGTGAAAGAAGATTTAGATGGAGGGATATGAAGAATTAGGAATAGAATGTACCCCCCAACTCAAATGACGGAAAAAACCGACTCATGCATGAACCTAAGACATGGCCATGGTGATGTGTACTCAAAGTGTGTGCTAAGACTAGTGAGTGTAGGTGACATGTTAAGACTCGTGTCATGACCATGTGGCTATACTATGTGACCAAGACTCGATCAAAGACTTGACAAGGTGTTATTGACAGCGAAAATTAACCGAATTAATTAGTAAACTGGTTAATTAGACCCTAGGTGATGACTCGACAAATAATCCGAACTGTCGGCCAAGCGACAAGACTGGCGTCACACTATGGTGGTTGGCGCCAGACAATTTAGAAAATGTCTGGCGCTACACACTACAATGTGGCGCTTGAGCTCAGACTTTGGCGCCTATATTGGAGCTTCAGTCTGGGACTGTTTTCGGTATTATTAGTCAACTGGGGTATGCCTAAAGTTGTACTAGGTCAATTCCGATTAAAAAAAAAAACTTTATTGACTCAAATTAATTAATTAATTAATTAGGTAAAGTTCTTTAAGTCATTAATTTCAGTCTCAACACAAATCAACAAACGGTTAAGAGGAACATAGAATCTATATGCACAACAAATAATGCATAATTAGTCAAGTAGGCACAATATGATGCAATGAGTTTGCAACCTAACCATGGCTCTAGTTCTCTAAAGTTCAGGATATGGTTTAGTCAAATAGGGTCCATGGTTAATTGTCTGGATGCACCGCGCAGAAGCCTAACCGTAAAGGGTTAGCGCGTGTGGATGGAACACCGCGAGTTTTTAGAAAAAACTCACTTCCATGGTTTGGTGAATTCAACATCTCAGATGTACCCTTTGTTTCCAGGAGCGTTCAATCGGGTAGACAGAGCATGAATTCCCAGAGGGTTATGTCCATATGTAGAACACATATGGGTTTCAGAAAAGTGAGAAAAAATTCAATCAGGAAGTAGGATCGAGCAAACAATACGAAAAACCGGTCGAAATTAAAACGCATATTTCTTGCTCGGTATTGGGGGAAATTGGTGCCAGCAAACAGAGACTGGCGCCAACTTTAAACTGTAGCGCCTGGCACCAATACTGGCGTCTGGCGCTACGGCTAAAAGTGTGGCGCCAAGCTCTGGCCCCTGACGCTACTTCCCACATGCCTCAGCAGCTTTCTGTGCTCGATAAAATCTTCCAGTTTCGCGCGGTGTTATTTCAGTCCTAGTTGTGAAAGACATTTCTCAAATTTCCTACGTGTAAAATCCTATGTTCTTTGACTCATTACGGATGGTCTTTCCAATGAAAACCTTTTTATGCATATGACAATAATGTTAATCAAAATTACGCACATGAAATACTTAGAACTTTTCGAGTCTCATCCACTCATTCTAAATCATTGCCGAAACAAATTCAGGAATTATAATAGAAATCCTCCCCAGTGGAGTCGCCAAAAACTGTAGGGAATAATTTCAAGCCTTTAAAATCCCACTAGCTTGAACCCCACTGTGATCATACACTAAAGTACGGTGGCGTCCAAAAGGGAAGAAGATAGAGCAAAAGAGTCGCCAACAAGTTTTTAAGGAACTTGTAAACCGTTCACGAGGTGCAGGTTACACCCCTTAACGATCCAAGAGATCGTCAACTCCATAAGGTTATGAACCAAAATAGGGTTCGGGGATGATGGTACAAATCCAACCTAAAAGAGATTGAACCTGCCCTAATAATAGGCCTCTACTTTATTCTGCTCGTATTCATGTGCGCTTTCTGACTAACATACAATCAATAGAATTAACCCTAAACCTGTTTAATCTATGTTGGTTGAATATTAATGCACAAACAAACTATTATTGGCGATCACTTGAATTATAATCACAATTAACCCTAAACAAGATTATTAATTATCTTATTAAGCGTGGTTACAAGTACAAATTCCCTTTAAACATGCAATAAAGGTGATCAAGCAATAAATAATAAGCATCAAGCAACATGATAAATAATAACGATGATAATAATAATCACAATAATAATAATAATATTCATAATCATGAATTGTAACGATTATAATCATAATCAAGTTAATGTTAAAGCATAATAAAAATAGCAAGATCCTAGGCATGATACTAACAAGATTAATAACAAACCCTAGCATGTCACTAAACAATAAAAATCAAAACTTTAGCCCTAACATGATACTAACATGAATTAATATTAGAAAGAATATAGGAAGCATCGCAACAATCATATTTAATATTAAAAGTACCCTAGACATGATACTAGGAATCATAATAACAATATAAACATGATTTCTACATCATAATATCAATTAATCAATTAAAGTACCTACTTGGATGCCTCGTACCTCTTTCTAATAACAAAATACACACGTTAGTAACTTCAAGGAAAAATAATAATCAAAGCAATTAAATTAAATAATATAAATAGAGATTTGGGACCAAACCCTCAGAAATTAAAACCTTTCATGTCTAGGGCGAAGGCAACTTCGAATATGGCTAGGTGTTTCTAGATCTAATGAATGCGAAATTTTGTATTTGAGAAAAGGCTAGTTTAGAAAAAGAGAGAGAGAATAATCAAGAAAATCTTGATGAGAGTTGGTGAAAATTAGATGTAGATGATGATGATCAATGATGATTGAAAACGGAGTTTTTAATACGATATTTATAGAGAAAATCAGCCAAAAAAGATAATTTAACAAAACAGAGTCTGAAGATCGCAAAACAGTATTGGCGCCAACCCTGGCTAACTGGCGCCAGGCCCCAGTGGCTAGCGCCAGGCGCCAATGGCTAGCGCCTGGCGCCAATCCTGGTTCCAGGCGCCAAGGCCTGGGGTTGGACGCCAGACTGGTTTTCAACGCGTTTTCGAAAATCTGATAAATTTACCGTACTGGAAGATAAAATAATATAATTCCTTCGAAAATGCTATTTGATCTTGATTAAAACTCTGAAAAGTCCTAATTGAATTAGGAATGAAAAGAACCTTCTAGAAGATTCTAGAAGACTAAAACCATTCCTAATTGCATTAGGAATAATAAATCATATTAGGCCCTCCCCTAGATCATTGGGCCGTACATAAAGCTCAAACCGGGTCCAGTTTAGTAAATTGGCCATAACTTCCTCAATATTCATCGGAATTGGGCTTATAATATATCGTTGGAAAGGTCTTTGCAAGCCCCATCCAACTACACCCCTATTGGACCCATATCATGGACCAACCAAACTGGATTAGCTGTTTTCTTTAAATAAAGTTTTCCAAAAATTGGAGAAGAGGAAAGAAATAAAACTTTCCGCAACACTAGACCTTTCCACACTTTCGTTTCATTCGATTATGATTCGACGTGAACGACACTCATCACTGGGATTGGTTTTGGGGAGACACAAATGGGTGTCTACAGCTATTTATTTTGATCTTTTGAAATCACTCAAGCTTTTTAGAATTGCATAAGTTACACACCATCCCATCCCAAGGTTAGGTAGATGTAGGTTGAAAAAAGAAAGGTCTATCGTT
Source organism: Chenopodium album (assembly GCF_948465745.1). NCBI lineage: Eukaryota > Viridiplantae > Streptophyta > Magnoliopsida > Caryophyllales > Amaranthaceae > Chenopodium > Chenopodium album. The sequence continues at coordinate 13,034,860 of NC_137842.1, read as the reverse complement.
AGACGAGGCTCAAAGTGGTTTATGAAGAAAGGATGTATAATTTAAAGGTGAAATGTGATATGATGTGGCTACAAGAGGTGCCTCAAACCATTGGTATACCTTGTGCTTAATTCGACATGGATTTTTTTTTTTTAATTTAATGCAATATAATGAAATGATCATATATAAGGAAATAAATGCTCATTTTATTAAAAAAGGGGAAAATGAAAAAAAAAACTACAAAATTAATCTAAAGGAAAAGAAAAGGTGCCTATGCTAGACTTATTGGGGAAAGGAAAAAATGAAAAAGAAATAGAAAAAGATGTCATGAAATCTCGTCGTCGAAGTTCGCTACTGTCTTGTGTTGTTTTCTCCGACATCATCCAGTCTTCTCGCTAGCTAGAGGCAATGGGATCTTATTTGCCTCTATGAGATCTTGAATGAGGTTTTGAAACCTGTAGCATTCATTAGTAGTATGACCGCGCCCTCGATGGTACTTGCAATAGGAGTTTGGATTACATCTCGAAGATCGATTTTCTAGTGTTGGATCCTCGGCAGGGCCAATAGGTTTGATTAATCCTCGATCATAGAGACGATCAAAAGCAGCATCGTAGGTCGTTCCAATGGGTGTGAACTCTCGCTTGGGTTTCCTTTTAGATCCTTGATTGTCCATGGCTAAGACACCATTATGGTCAAAGGTACTAACATTATTACTAGAGTGTGCATTGTAATGTGATCGTGCGACTCGAAAAATGCAAAAAAACAAAAATTTTCCGTCAATTTTGTGGAGGGTACCGACTTTCTCCCGAAAAAGAAAGACGTGAAAAAGAAAATCAAAAGTTTGAAGATGCATGTTGAATGAGCTTAGTCAAATGTTGTTTGATACTATCTCTCAAGGTTCAAGGATTAATTCATCCTAGGCTATCTCAACTGTTGACTCCATGATGAAAGTATTTGGGTAACTTAGGCACGGAGGCTAAGCACTTCATACTTCGTGATGCAATGACAATTATGAGTGATGTTGATATGATAAGTTATGTTTCAACTTTGTGTTAAGATTTCATGACAAAGGGTTCCTAAGGGAAGTATATTTGGTCATGTATGTGTGATGTGTATGAAAGTGACACTAAAGTTAGGCCGCAAGAGCTAAGTGTGTGGAAAGATATTATTTGTTAAAGGAGTCAAATGGTGGTGACTCTTAGGCTAGGTAATCTAATGATGTAAGGATCAAGCCCCCAAGTCTAGCTCTATGTGAATAGAGATGAGCATAGGAAATCCCTTGATATGATCATGGTGTAAGTGTGTGAATGTGAATATGAATGCATGTTTATTACGGCCGCACCTCGATGTGAGGTTGCCTATGTATCCGTTAGGAATCAGGCTGAACGTAGCTCTAGCCAAACCTCGCACAAGTGTGTGTATACCTCAAAAAGGTCTTTTAAGGGTTGTAATGTGGTTAGGCTAAAGGTTATAGAAGAAACGGATAAAGGATCAAGACCCTAGATAAGCCCCCAAGGTGTGCAACCTCGCTTTTGAATCTTTGTATTTTCATGCTTGAGGTTTTCTACTCTTTTTTAGCTCTCTTTTATCTTTTGCTTTAGCATCTATTATATTTTTATAAGCGTGGGCAGTCCCGATCATGCGGTCTATCACTCACTTGGCATTCATGTTTCTCAGGCACGGTACCGAGCACTCGATAAGAGACACAATCTGAGACGTGTTCTTATCAAAGATATTTTCATATCAAAGACATTGGAACACTTGCCCTTTTGTACACTTTTATTTATTTTTTTGCTTTTGCTTATCTTTGCTATTTTAATCTTTTGAATTTACTCAAGCCTTCTTTAGAATTGCATAAGTTGCACACCATCCCATCCCAAGGTTAGGTAGATGTAGGTTGAAAAAAGAAGGGTCTATCGTTAGACGAGGCTCAAAGTGGTTTATGAAGAAAGAATTGCATATTTGAAAGGTGAAAGGAGATATGACGTGGCTACAAGGGGTGCCTTAAAACATTGGTATACCTTGTGCTTGATTCGACATGGATTTTTATTTATTTATTTATTTTTATTTTTATTATTTTGTATTTTTTTTAATTTTTTTTAGATGCAACATAATGAAATGATCATATATAAGGAAATAAATGCTCATTTTTATTAAAGGAAAAGGAAAAAATACTACAAAAATAATCTAAAGGAAAAGCAAAGGTGCCTATGCTAGACTTATTGAGGAAAGGGTAGATAAAGAAGAAATAGAAAAAAGAGGTCACAAAATCTTGTCGTTGAAGCTCGCCTCTTGTCTTGTGTTGTTTCCTTTATCATCACTCGCTCTTCTTGTTAACTGAAGGTATGGGAAGCTTGTTGTTATCAATCAAATGTTGGATATCCTCCTTTAGCTTCCAACAGCTCTCAGTAGCATGACCCTTACCTTGGTGGTACTTGCAGGGTTCGTTTGGATTCCAACTAGGCAATCTTTTCTTAAGTGGGGGATCTTTAATAGGCCCAATGGGAGTAATGATTCCCTTGGCATGGAGTCGATCGAAAGCATCATCGTAGCTAATTCCAATAGTGGTAGATTCCCTTTTCGGTTGCTTTCGATTACCCATGGATAGGATCTCACTAAGGTCGAAAGTACCAACACTATTACTAGAGTAGGTGTTTTCGGAATAAGAAGGATAGTCGTTCTTCTTCCCTTTACAGCCACTGATACTATTGTTACTAATCTTCGCCTTCTTATCGCGCGGAGGAACATGAAGGAGATTTGAATCAATGAGTTCTTGAACACGATCTTTGAGGGCGAGACATACTTCGGTGGTGTGACCACGACCTCTATGGTATCGACAATAAGAATTTGGATCCCAATTGGGAAACCGTTTTTCAGGTGGAGGGTCTTGACTGGGACCAATGGGGTGGATAAGATCTTGATTGTGAAGACAGTCGAAAGCTTCATTGTAAGTCATTCTTATTGGTGTGTATTCTTCAATGGTCCGTTTTGCTTGTGGCTTAGGAGCATTGAGTTCTTCATTAAACCCTTGACGAGAATTTTGTTCAATGGCCATCACCCGATTTGCTAATCCTTCTACCACATTCAAGAGCATGGCAATGACATCTTGCAGTTTTCGAATGTCCTCTTTTAGACTTGACGTGTCTTCCTTGGTATTATCTAAGAAAAGACTTTCATCCTCCTCAATTATAGCCACTTCATCGAGAGAGGTCATATAAGCTGTCTCGATCATAGGCTCTCCTACAGGTGTGATAAGAAGTGATGGATCAAAGGATGCTTGGTCATCTTCGATGGCTAGAATCTCGGAAGTTTCATTGTTATCGATCAGATCTTGAATAGCTTCTTTGAGTTTCCAACACTCTTCAGTGTCGTGACCCTTTCCTTGATGATATTTGCAGTGCTTATTAGGGTCCCACTTAGGTGGCCTAGCTTCTGGAACTGGATCTTTGATGGGCCCTATGGGCATGACTAGTCCTTTGTGATGTAGCTTCTCGAAAGCCGTTTCATAACTCATACCAAGTGGAGCGAACACTCTTTTTGATCTCTGGATTCGTGGTTTAGAGGCGTTCGTGGCATGTACTTCATTAATGGGAGAGGAAGAAGAAGGATGGTCGTTCTTCTTTCCTCTCGCACCATTGTCTTTCAGAAGGTCATCTTCAATGTCAATGCCTATGTTATACACAGCCTTGAAAGTATTCAAGTTGTGTTGGTATTTTAAGTGCTTTGAATACTTCCCTTGGAGATTCTTGATAAACATCCTCACAGATTCTTTTTCGGTAGGAGCCTTGACCATATTAGCGGAAGTTTCCCTCCATTTATTGAAGAAAGAAGTGAACCCTTCGTTTTCCTTTTGTTTTAACATCTCGAGTTGTCTACAGTCTGTTTCGTCTTGGATGTTGCACTTAAATCTATCTATGAAAGCGTTTGTTATCGACTCCCAAGAAGAGGTTTTTTCTTTCTCGAGAGAAAAGAACCATTGTTGACAAACGGTTTCGAGAGATAGTGGGAACAGAGAGGGGAAAACCTTCTTATCGATACCCTTAATGCTCATTATAGTTTCAAATGCTCTTAAATGAAAGTATGGGTTATCAGTTGCTCTGAATTTTGGGATGTCGTTGGCGTTGAACTTTTGCGGAAGGAGTTCCTTGTCCAGCAAGACCCCTTGTGAACTCATACCCTGAAATTTATAGTCACTAGACAGCTTGCTTAGACTCTCTTGCATGAGGTTCATCTGTTGTTGCTTCACGGGGTCATCGACCCTAAGTGCGAGAAGTTTCAGTGTCTCAGTCACAGTAGCTAGTTGGTTCTTAAGATCATTGACTTCTTCTTGAGTTGCCCTTATCTTCTTAGCCTTCCTCTTTTGACGAATCGGTTTATCAAAAAGCGAGACCTGAATAAAGAGGTTGTCCTTGATTAATCGCCCTTCTCTCCTCAACCAAGTAATGTGGGAAAGGAATTTGGGGATACTTATTGTTATTTATTTGACTCAAACTTTATTCAACATGCGATTGATGGAGGAAGTGAAGAAAAATTGGAATAGAATGTACCCCCCAACTCAAATGACGAAAAAGACCGACTCATGCATGAACCTAAGACATGGTCAAGGTGACATATACTCAAAGTGTGTGCTAAGACTAGTGAGTGTAGATGGTGCGTTAAGACTCGTGTCATGACCATGTGGCTAGACTATGTGACCAAGACTCGATTAATAACTCGACAAGGTGTTATTGACAGCGAAAATTAATAACCGAATTAATTAGCAAACTGGTTAATTAGACCTTAGGTGATGACTCGACTAATAATCCGAACTGTCGGCCAAGAGACAGGAATGGCGTCACACTGTAGAGCTTGGCGCCAGACAACATTGCTGTCGTCAGGCGCTACACTCCATAGTGTGGCGCTACAGCTCAGACCTTGGCGCCAATAGTGGAGCTTCGGTCTGGGACTGTTTTCGGTGTTATTAGTCAACTGGGGTATGCCTAAAGTCGTACTAGGTCAATTCCGATTGAAAAATTAGATTTTATTGACTCAAATTAAATAATTAATTAGGCAAAGTTCTTTAAGTCATTAATTTATTTAATCTCAACACAAGTCAACAAACGGTTAAGAGAAACATAGAATATATATATGCACAACAAATAATGCACAATTAGTCAAGTAGGCACAATATGATGCAATGCGTTCGCAACCTAACCATGGCTCTAGTTCTATAAAGTTCGGGATTTGGTTTAGTCAAAGAGGGTCCATGGTTAATTGTCCGGATGCACTGCGCGAAAGCCTAACCGTGAAGGGTTGGCGCGAGTGGATGGGACACCGCAAGCTATAGAAAAAAAACTCGCTTCCATGGTTTGGTAAATTCAACATCTCGGATGTACCCTTTGTTGCACGGAGCGTTCAATCGGGTAGATGGAGCATGAATTCCCAGAGGGTTATGTCCATATGTAGAACACATATGGGTTTCAGAAAAGTGAGAAAAAATTCAATCAGGAAGTAGGATCGAGCAAACAATACGAAAAACCGGTCGAAATTAGAACGCATATTTCTGGCTCGGTATTGGGGGAAATTGGCGCCAGCAATCATAGACTGGCGCCAACTTTTAACTGTAGCGTCTGGCGCCAATACTGGCGTCTGGCGCTACGGCTAAAAGTGTGGCGCCAAGCTCTGGCCCCTGACGCTACTTCCCACATGCCTCAACAGCTTTCTGTGCTTGATAAAATCTTCCAGTTTCGCGCGGTGTTATTTCAGTCCTAGTTGTGAAAGACATTCCTCAAATTTCCTACGTGTAAAATCCTATGTTTTTGACTCATTACGGATGGTCTTTCCAATGAGATCCTTTTTATGCATATGACAATAATTTTAATCAAAATTACGCACAAGAAATACTTAGAACTTTTCGAGTCTCATCCACTCATTCTAAATCATTGCCGAAACAAATTCAGGAATTAAAATAGAAATCCTCCGCAGTGGAGTCGCCAAAAACTGTATGGAATAAATTTCAATATTTAATCCCACTAGCTTGAACCCCACTGTGATCATACACTAAAGTACGGTGGCGTCCAAAAGGGAAGAAGATAGAGAAAAAGAGTCGCCAACAAGTTTTAGGAACTTGTAAACCGTTCACGAGGTGAAGGTTACACCCCTTAACGATCCAAGAGATCGTCAACTCCATAAGGTCTAGAACCAAATAATTAAGGGTTCAGGGATGAAGGTACAAATCCAACCTAAAAGAGATTGAACCTGCCCTAATAATAGGCCTCTACTTTATTCTGATCGTATTCATGTGTGCTTTCTGAGTAACATACAATCAATAGGATTAACCCTAAACCTGTTTATCTATGTTGGTTGAATATTAATGCACAAATAAACTATTATTGGCGATCACTTGAATTATAATCACAATTAACCCTAACAAGATTATTAATTATCTTATTAAGCGTGATTACAAGTACCAAATTCCCTTTAAACGTGCAATAAAGGTGATCAAGCAATAAATATAAATAATCAATCATTAGAATAAACATGAATTATAATAATCATCATGAAAATAATAATCATAATCAAAATCATGCTCATATTAATATTAAGGCACAATGAACATAGCAAGATCCTAGGCATGATACTAACAAGATTAATAACAAACCCTAGCATGTCACTAAACAATAAAAATCAAACCTTTAAACCTAACATGATAATAACATGAATAAATATTAGGAAGAGAATACAAGACATCATAGCAATCATATTTAATATTAAAGTTACCCTAGACATGATACTAGGAATATCATAATAACAATATAAACCTGATTTCTACATCATAACATCAATAAAAAACCATTAAAGTACTTACTTTGATGCCTCGTACCTCTTTCTAATAACAAAATACACACGTTAGTAACTTCAAGGAAAATAATAAACAAACAATCAAATTAAATAGTTGAAAGAGAGATTTGGGACCAAACCCTCAGAAATTAAACCTTTCACGTCTAGGGTGAAGGCAACTTCGAATATGGCTAGGTGTTTCTAGATCTTGTGAATGCGGAATTTTGTATGAAAAACAAAGTAAGAAAAGAGAGAGAGAGAGAATAATCAAGGAAATCTTGATGAGAGTTGTTGAATTGAAATAAGAATTGATGAAATCTGGTTATCGAAAACGGATTTTAATACGATATTTATAGAGAAAATCAGCCAAAAAAGATAAATTTACAAAACAGAGTCTGACGCTCAGGAAACAGAGCTGGCGCCAACCCTGGCTAGCTGGCGCCAGGCGCTAGGCCTGGGGTTGGACGCCAAGCTTGATTTCGACGCGTTTTCGAAAATCTGATAAATTTAACGTACTGGAGGATAAAATAATATAATTTCTTCGAAAATGCTATTTGATTTTGATTGAAACTCTGAAAAGTCAACAAAGTCAACTTATCAATGCTAATTGAATTAGGAATGAAATGAACCTTCTAGAAGATTCTAGAAGACTAAAACCATTCCTAATTGCATTAGGAATGATAAATCATATTAGGCCCTCCCCTAGATCATTGGGCCGCATATAAAGCTCAAACCGGGCCCAGTTTGGTAAATTGGCCATAACTTCCTCAATATTCATCGGAATTGGGCTTATAATATATCGTTGGAAAGGTCTTTGCAAGCCCCATCCAACTACACCATTATTGGACCCATATCATGGACCAACCAAACTGGATTGGCTGTTTTCTTGAAATAAAGTTTTCAAAAATAAAAAGAAGAGAAAAGAAATTAAAACTTTCCGCAACACTAGACCTTTCCACACTTTCGTTTCATTCGATTATGATTCGACGTGAAAGGTACTCATCACTGGGTTTGGTTTTGGGGAGACACAAATGGGTGTCTACAGGTAATGCAAAAATATATAAAGAAATACCACCTCTCGGACGACGTCGTCCCGACGGCAGGTAGCCGCATTCCTCATCCGGACGAGCTGGCTCCGGAAGGCATCTATACATCGTGTCATCGCCGAAACCACATCGCGCGAGAACTGTCAAAGAAATAAGTCATTAAATATGCATATTATATGGACAAAAATTGCGAATAACTAAGCTTACTCGGGTCTGGTGGCGAGGAATCGACCGCTCTACGAAGCGCTCATCCTCGGGAGCCGGAGGAATCATCTCCTCGATCGGCCAATATGTCCCCTGGTAATGGATTGACATACGAGGTGGCACGAACTCAGCAGCACCATCCTGATAAAGCAAAAAAGTCAGTAAAGCATTACTTGGGGGCTACTTAATGGAAAGTAAAAGCTGAAAAATCTTACCCTCACATCCTCAGCCGGTATGGGGTCTGGAGCTAACAACGGCAGTAGCCCCTCAGCATAGCACCGCACGGGGATCGTGTAAGACCGCCAAGGGGTACCACCTCCCTCGGACATGCTCAACAACCGTGCGTCCTCTTACATGTGACGTGCTGGAGGAGCAGGAATGACGAAAACATCTTAGGAATGTTGTCTAGCAACCCTCTCTCCCAAGTACGCGATCGCTCCATAAGTCCCCGAGAAATAGCGACGCTCAGTAGAGTACTGTGCGGCTAACCTAGGGACTGTCCAACCGCCTCACGGCCGGTACACCACCTCAGGCCCCTGCAAAGAACATCAATCAAGCGAGAGTCTACCTAAAGCGTTGTGAAAAGGCAAATAAATAAAAAATCATACCGCGATGATCCAGTCTCGGACATATGTAGTAAACATATCCACACGGCGGCCGCCCCAAGAAACGCTCACTGGAAATCCGCGCGGCGATGGTCTCGCCGGCGCAGCAGAGGGGAAGTGCTCGTAGAACCAGATCTACAAGGAGTTAAAATTGTAAGTAAATGCTAGCTAAAATGGAGAGCTAAACTTTATAGGGAATAAATGTTTACCTCTACGACCTTCCAAAAGGCGGACAAAGCAACATTAGTCCCAAAGGACCGGTGTCGACACGAGTCCCTCAGTGCACGAATGAAGTCAGCGTAGGCCAAGCAAGCCTAGTCAGAAGTCCCAATCCGGTGTAGATCGCGAACAGCAGGAAGGTAGTAAAGCAACGCCCTACTACCCTTGTCATGAGAGAACGTCCCTGACAACAACATCAGTGCAAAGATGCGCACCCGCTGCTCTCGGGTGGTCGCATCGTCATCAAAAGCCGCCTCCAGCGTCGAGCGGCGAATCCCCATGGCACTAAACTGAGACGTCTCGACCTCAGCTCGGGCCCGAATAGTGATCGGCCCCAACAGCTCCTCGACCTCAACAGAAAAGACGTCGATTCCACTGTTGAACGGCGGTGGCACAGAGTTGAACTCCAGTCCTGTAATGAGACTGAAGTCCATGGGGGTGACCATCATCTCGCCCCAGGGGAAGTGGAAAGTGTTGGTGGTGTCCCAGAAGAACTCCACCAAGGCACGCACAATATGGTGACCCCCACTAGAGGCAACCATCGCCTCGGAGGTCTCAAACAAGGTAGCCAGTCCGCAAGATTCCCATAGGAGTCTCGTCTCAAGATCCCTGGCGATGTACATCTTGTACAAATTGCCCAAGCCATCACAGCCGGAACGGTGATAGCGCGTCCTCCTGACCGTGATGCCCCGTCTCACCCTCTCAGAAATGTGGTGGACGGGGGCAAAGAACGGGGTCCGCTCATCCCACTCGGGGAGTCGACCAAGCGAAGTAGATGGTGTAGCGTCGTCCTCTACGGGCTCATGCTCCCGTCGAGTGTTTCGGGACCGTGAACCCGAACCTTGCTGTCTAGCCATACTACATTGTGCAAAATTATCATAAATTAAGGTTCTATTGTATCTAAGGTTCGCCTAGCTGCATGATACTATGTTCGCAAAAAACAGAGTACGTAGTACTAAAACAGAGCACAAATTCAAATTGAGCATAACGGCATTTTTCAAGCAATCACACAATATCTTGCAATACTATAGTAATTATTGTGACAAATTGGACAAGAATTGCTAGCAAAAATATCAAGAACGGGTCACATTGTTCTTCCCGACCTTAAGAAGTCCAACAATGGCAAATTGCTCATTTCTTCACCAAATTGAGTCAAACAAGTCTCAAATTACTCCCAAGGCAATATATAAACATATTCAAGCAATTTCATGGCATAAAATTTGATAAACAAAGTGAATTAAGCATTTTAAATTTCGAATTTACATGAAATTCGTGAATAAACATGTCAAAAATTCATAAAAGCTGATGTGAGTTTGAAGAAAACTTACATAGATCGGGAAAGTAGATGAAAAGAGCTTTAATTTGCAACAAATTTGAGTGAATTCGGTTGAGAAACGAGCAAGAACGAAGCAAATGAAATTTTCTGGTTTTTTCGAGTGAAATCGCGACGAGCAAAACAGCAAAATGAAGAGGAAAGGGGTATTTAAGGAAAACCCCGTGCTGGCGCCAAGCTCTAGGCATTGGCGTCAAAAATCAGGCTTGGCGCCTGGCACCAATCCTAGCGCCTGGCGCTAAGGCTATTTGTGTGGCGCTGATGGCTTTTTAGCGGCGCCAGAACGCTCAGCTTCTCGATGAGGTTGTTCTACCTTTTTTGCAACATATTTTGGGTTCCTTGGTACGCCAGTTAGCCCCTCCAAGCAATTTGACATGATTTTTAGTAATCGACTTGATTGCACCAAGTGATCGACCTGATAAAAGATCGTCTCACTTAGCTTAAAGCGCATAACCATTGGCTCATTCACAAAAGGCACCGACATAGTGGTTCATTTGCAAAAAAGTACCGACATACTGGTTCATAATTCACCAAAGGGTACCGACGTACAGGTTCAAAGCAACGGAAGCGCCGACGTACAGGCATAGCAGGAGCAAAGTTCAGGCGTGCTTTTAAAGATCGACAAGTGGAGGTCTTCGATAATTCTCTTTGGAAAATTATCGCAACGGATGAAGATTGTTTCAAGAGAAATAATCTCCGATAGTATTCCCTTGGACGTGGAATAATATCAATGCGGATGAGGATTGTTTCGAGAGAAATATCTTCGATAGTATTCCCTTGGACGTGCAATATTATCAATGCGGATGAGGATTGTTTCGAGAGAAATAATCTTCGATGGTATTCCCTTGGACGTGGAATACTATCATAGCGGAGGAGGATCGTTTCAGGCGAAGCAATCTTCTAATTTGGAAGTAGTCACGGGCGTAGTGGTTTTCAAGCGGGATGGCATTTTCTAGCTTGTAGGAGGTCATCAAAACAACAGTAAAGCGGCAACAAACGGTTACTTTCAGAGACGTGTGCTCGACGGTGCAAGATACGCGTTTCTTAACTTTGCAGGTATCGGCGTTGCAAGAATGATTTATGATCGCAGAACGTTCTGAATCATTCTCCGTCCCTATTGATACTTTGACTTTTGTTTTCTAAACTCGTGTTTCTCCAAACTCTGTCAAAGTGGGGGCTTCTGTAGACACCCATTTGTGTCTCCCCAAAACCTAACCCAGTGATGAGTACCTTTCACGTCGAATCATAATCGAATGAAGTGAAAGTGTGGAAAGTCTAGTGTTGCGGATAGTTTTAATTTCTTTTCTCTTCTCTCTGTTTTTGAAAAATTATTTTAAGAAAACAGCCAATCCAGTTTGTTTGGTCCATGATATGGGTCCAATAGTAGTGTAGTTGGATGGGGCTTGACAAGAGCTTTCCAACGATATATTATAAGCCCAATTCTGATGAATATTGAGGAAGTTATGGCCAATTTACTAAACTGGGCCCGGTTTGAGCCTTATATGCGGCCCAATGATCTAGGGGAGGGCCTAATATAGATTTATCATTCCTAAAGCAATTAGGAATGGTTTAAGTCTTTTAGATTCTTCTAGAAGGTTCTTTTCATTCCTAATTCAATTAGCATTGATAAATTGACTTTTGTTGACTTTTTAGAGTTTTAATTAAAATCAAAGAACATTTTTGAGGAAAAGATACGATTTTATCCTCTTGTACGGCAAAATTTATCTGATTTCAGAAAGCGCGTCAAAAACAGTGTTAGCGCCAAACGCCAGGCATTAGCGCCTGGCGCCAATAGCCTAATGTTGGCGCCAGCTCTGTTTTAGGTGCGCCAGATGCTCTGTTTTGATATTTTATCTTTTTGGTTGATTTTCTCGATAAATAACGACGTAAAACTCCGTTTTGATTCACCTACAACGAGTTTTCAATTCTCTTTCATTCTCTTTAATCATTCGCTAATTCTCATTCTCTTCTATAATCATTCATTCATCTCTTTCTTTCTCCTTTTCTAAACTAGTCTTTTATATACAAAATTCCGCATTCATTAGATCTAGAAACACCTTGCCATATTCGAAGTTGCCTTCGCCCTAGACGTGAAAGGTTTAATTTCTGAGGGTTTGGTCCCAAATCTCTATTTCAATTATTTAATTTAATTGTTTGATTATTATTTTCCTTGAAGTTACTAACGTGTGTATTTTGTTATTAGAAAGAGCTACGAGGCATCAAAGTAAGTACTTTAATTGATTAATTGATATTATGATGTAGAAATCATGTTTAAATTGTTATTATGATATTCCTAGTATCATGTTTAGGGAAAAAGTTATAATATCAAATATGCTAAATATAATTGTTGCAATGCTTCCTATGTTCTTCCTAATATTTATGATTGTTAGTATCATGTTAGGGTTAAAGATTTGATTTTTATTGCTTAGTGACATGCTAGGGTTTGTTATTAATCTTGTTAGTATCATGCCTAGAATCTTGCTATTTTTATTATGCTTTAATATTAACATGAACATGATTATGATTATAATTGTTATAATTTATGATGATTATGAATATTATTATTATTATTATTTTGATGATGATTATTTTATTTATGATGATATTATTATTATTATTATTATGATTATTATAATGATGGTTATTATAATTATTTTTCATGATGATTATTATTATGTTGCTTGATATATATTTTTTATTGCTTGATCACACCTTTTTATGCATGTTTAAAGGGAATTGGTACTTGTAATCACGCTTAATAAGATAATTAATAATCTTGTTAGGGTTAATTTGATTATAATTTCAAGAGATCGCCAATACTAGGTTTATTTGTGCATTAATATTCAACCAACACAGATAAACAGGTTTAGGGTTAATCCTATTGATTGCTTGTTAGTCGAAAAGCGCACATGAATACGATCAGAATAAAGTAGAGGTCTATTATTAGGGCAGGTTCAATCTCTTTTAGGTTGGATTTGTACCTTCATCCCCGAACCCTTATTTGGTTCTAGACCTTATGCAGTTGACGATCTCTTGGATCGTTAAGGGGTGTAACCTTCACCCTGTGAACGGTTTACAAGTTCCTAAAACTTGTTGGCAACTCTTTTGCTCAATCTTCTTCCCTTTTGGACGCCACCGTACTTTACTGTATGACCACAGTGGGGTTCAAGCAAGGGATTAACGCTTGAAATATTCCCTACATAACGCATTTTCTTAAAATCAGATAAAAATTGCCGTACAGGAGGATAAAATCATATTTCCCTCAAAAATGCTCTTTGATTTTAATTAAAACTCTGAAAAGTCAACAAAAGTCAATTTGTCAATGCTAATTGAATTAGGAATGAAAAGAACCTTCTAGAAGAATCTATAAGACTAAAATCATTCCTAATTGCATTAGGAATGATAAATCTATATTAGGCCCTCCTCTAGATTATTGGGCCGCACATAAGGCTCAAACCGGGCCCAGTTTAGTAAATTGGCCATAATTTCCTCAATATTCATCGGAATTGGGCTTATAATATATCGTTGGAAAGCTCTTGTCAAGCCCTATCCAACTACACTACTATTGGACCCATATCATGGACCAACCAAACTGGATTGGCTGTTTTCTTAAAAATAAGTTTTCAAAAACAAAGAGAAGAGAAAAGAAATTAAAACTACCCGCAACACTAAAATTTCCACACTTTCACTTCATTCGATTATTATTCGACGCGAAAGATACTCATCACCGGGTTTGGTTTTGGGGAGACACAAATGGGTGTCTACACCATTCCTCCTTTCGGAAACATCAATAAATATCCAACGACCACGGGGGCGACTCCGTGACCGTAGTTAGTATGAGATCTCACCTAACTCCTAGTTTTAGAAAAATAATATTTGAAATAGGAGACTCGTAGATCAGATGGCCTCAATAAAAGTACACGGCTAATACCCCATGTACCCCAACCCCTGATTGTCATTACTCCAGATGTGCACCAATCCAGAGTTTTATTGCTCATCCATCTTGCACTTTACGTGATTGACAGGTTTAGACTTGGTGATGACTCATATACATTACAATACAAACATTCCAAACACAATTCAATTAAACATGGCAAATTCCCAATTTAAATTCTTGATTTATTAGTGACAAACAACATTTATTAATTATTTCTTTACTACCTCGGTGTATAAACACCTTGAGTGCATCAGGCACCCCAAAACCTTAACCTCGTCTTACAAGACTTGAATTCCTCCTTTACTCATCCAGTTTGCATAATCATGAATGAGTAATAATTTAATCTTTACACCAATCACATACCTTTGCCTTTAAGCGCACCTTGCATAATTAGAGCACAAATAATATTTGCATTATAAACTAGTGCACATCATTTGAAATTCACAATGTATAACCAAACAATTTAACCTAGTCAATCCTATACATGATACTAAGTTCTCGATCCGTCCTTATACATGCACCTACAAGCAAGGTTTTGTAACTTGTATGTACCTTGTGTAAACAATTCGGTTGGCCACTTTAAAACTAGAAGTCCTCTCCTAAACCAAACAATTAGAAATAAATCAATATCAAAGCAAATAAATTTACAGCAATACTAAACTACTTTAAAACCTCTTAAATCATCAAAATAAAGCCTTTAAATTGTCCCCAATAGTCAAAGTTAATGATATAACATCCCAACTATAAGTTTATATGTTAGAATTAGGAAAATATAGTGTTTAATATAAAATTACAGCAACTTTAAAGTAAGTAAATAAATCTGAAAATTTTTTTTAAGTATATAAAATAACTCCATAAGCATAATTACTTGAAATAATCATTATATAGCAAGTTAGTGTGTTAAAAACCCAAAAATATATCAATTCAATGCAATTAAAGGCCTCAAAATAAAAAGTATGAAATCTGAAAATTATTTTTAAAATTATAATTTAAAGTTCATAGCTTTTTTTAGTCATAAAATACCCACAATAATTATTTTGTAGGTTTAGAAGCATAAAAACATGAAACTAACATAACTTGTTCATAAAAATTGAAACTTTAATAATCTGAAAATTTATATACGATCAAAATAATTATACTTAGACAAAATTTAAACATATTATGATTAGATAACTTGATTAGCACGTTTTCAAGACCTAAAACATAAAAATAAAAAAATAAAAAAAAAAATTTAAGGTTTAAACCCTAAAATATACAAAATACATAATCTGAAATTTTATTTAATAATTTAGACATACTAAACCCATAAATTTATAATCTTTTGTAACTTAAACATACTATCAAAGACTAATAACAATAATTTATAATTGAAATCAAACAAAAATTGAATCTTTTAATCAACATAACAAAAATAAGGGAAGAGGAAACAAGAGGAAGGAGAAGAGAGGAGGGGCGAACTGGCTGGGCTGGCTGGCGGTGCATGGGCGGTGCGGCGGCAGGGGGCGGTCAGCCGGTAATGGTGCGGCGACAGGGAGGCAGCAAGGTTTGAGAATTTTGTTTTTTTTGTTTGTTGTATGCGTAAAGGAGGAGAAGAGAGTGAGGGTTTTATTATTTTTTTTTCTCTTGATTTCACGTGAAAAGGGGAGAGGGAGAATAGAAGAGGGTTTTATTTTGGGTTTAGGAACTTGTAATTTGGGCTTGAATAAGAGGAATTAAGTGTTTGGGCTAGTAAGTTAGGAGAGGCTTAGAATTTAAATTACAACTTAGTAGTTTTAGTTTGAAAATAATTAAAATCTCATTACTTTACCTCAAAATAATTCATGGTTATAAAATCAAAAATAAAATATTTGTATAAATAATAAACTAATACATTATAATTATGTTGAAAATATGGGGGATTACACGGGTACCCGATCCGAGAAACAGTACAACAATCTGGGTCGGGTCATGGGCCTGCTTGTGTCATTCACGAGTACCCGAAGACCCGGAAGCTGATTTTCTTTCTTTTTTAAAAACAAAAATATTGTTTATAGTCTGGAACACCTAGTTAGGGTTATATTATTTGACTCACAAACTTCCAGCCGCAATACCTCTCTTTTTCTCTAGTGTGTTTTTAGGGAATATTTCAAGCATTATCCCAAACTTGAACCCCACTGTGATCATCCACTAAAGTACGGTGGCGTCCAAAGGGAAAGAAAATAGAGCAAAAGAGTTGCCAACAAGTTTTAGGAACTTGTAAACCGTTCACGAGGTGAAGGTTACACCCCTTAATGACCCAGGAGATCGTCAACTCCAATAGGTCTAGAACCATGATTGGTAGTTCGAGGATGAAGGTACAAATCAAACCTAAAAGAGATTGAACCTGCCCTAATAATAGACCTCTACTTTATTCTTCTCGTATTCATGTGCGCTTTCTGACTAACATGCAACTAATAGGATTAACCCTAAACCTGTTTAATCTATGTTTGTTGAATATTAAGGCACAAATAAACTATTATTGGCGATCACTTGAATTATAATCATATTAACCCTAAACAAGATTATTAATTATCTTATTAAGCATGATTACAAGTACCAATTCCCTTTAAACATGCATAAAAGGTGTGATCAAGCAATAACAATAAATATCATCCAGCAATATAATAATAATCATAAATAATAATCATGTTCATGTTAAAGCATAATATTAATAGCAAGATCCTAGGCATGATACTAACAAGATTAATAACAAAACCCTAGCATGTCACTAAGCAATAAAGATCAAAGCTTTAACCCTAACATGTCACTAAACAATATTAGGAAAGAATATAGGAAGCATCGCAGAAATCATAATAAGCATATTTGATATTATAACCTTTTCCCTAAACATAATACTAGGAATCAATATCATTAAACTTCACGGTTGCTCTTTTCAAGTGTAAGTGGGTTGATAATATCAGGCGTAACGTCAAACATGAGGACTTTACTCTTGTAGATCTTGACCACTTGAATGATAGTGGGGAACCATTTATCCTTGCATCTCAAGCTAAGCAAGTGTTCTACGTAACTGACCCAATGGATTCAAAATGGTCTATAGTGCTAGCTGGCAAAAGAAGAATCCTAGGCATTGGAGATGTTGAGGATGAGGAAGAATATGATGCGTTTGATGATTCAGCACCTTTCACTGTTCCTAGACCTGTTGTACTAAATGACATAGACAACGAAGCAGGTTATATACGATCAGACCACAACGAAGGAATTTCAGAATGAGGTAGTTTGATTAAAAGTTAGTAATAGTTTCATTGCAAATATAGTTTAGTTATCATGTATATAGGAGCATAAGTAGGAGAAAATGATATATTTGTAGTTTGAAATTGCCTAAGTGTACTCATTATCATGCATATACAAGGTTATAGGACCATAAGTAGGTGAAATTGGCTTGAATAGCTTCTACTTAACCCAATTCTTTTGTTTTGTGTATGAACTAACATTTATTCATTCTAACAACCTATATTCAATATATTTAACATGTTTGTAGTTTAAAATTGCCTAAGTGTACTCATTATCATGCATATACAAGGTTATAGGACCATAAGTAGGTGAAACTGGCTTAAATAGCTTCTACTTAACCCAACTCCTTTGTTTTGTGTATGAACTAACATTTATTCATTCTAACAACCTATTTTCCATATGTATAAGTGATATGTAGATTGAAATTGCCATTTTGTACTCATTATCATGCATATACAAGGTTATAGGACCATAATAAGTAGGTGAAAATGGCTTAAATAGCTTCTACATAACCATAATAACTATCATGCATATACTTTATTATACACTAATATTGTTTTATGATTGCTTTGACAGGTGCTTATATCTCATGGCGGACGATCATGATACTCATTTGGTAGAGGACATTGACGATGATGAGTATGAGGACGAGTACGAGGATGAGGACGAGGATGATAGTGATGTGCCTTATGATGTGAATAATGAGGATGACTTGGGTGAGCCAGAGGATCAAGCTCAAGATGAGTTCGAGCGTAGGCTTGACGATTTTGAAATTTCAGCTGAACATGCACCGGCCATTGTAAATACAGCACGTGAGATTGTTGGTGAGAACCCGACTCCTGAAAGTCAAGGCCAAGGACAAGATGAAAACAACACAGGTGGTGGAGGGGGGGAAAAGGCACCGGCTCAAAGAAAAAGAAGGGGTCCGACGAGAAGCTTTAAGAAACCGGACGGTCCCATGGTCTTTGAGTATGACAACAAAGGCCAACCCGGGCCCAAATGGCGTCGAAAATATGCTAATCAAGTTGGCATATGTTCGCGGAAAATCCCCATTACACTTGTAATGCGGCAAGTACCTCCGGGTTTGATTCAAGCATTTTGGGATGATACAAGGATAAGTGTGTTTTTGGCACATTTAGACAATTTAAGATACCTTAACCTTATGGTTGTTACTAAATAGAAACTAATAATCGGTTTTAATTTGTGCTTGCAGAGGATGTTTTCTATTCCTAGTGATCCCGAGATGAGAAGGGTGTTTGAATCTTTATTAGCGGAAAGATTCAGAGGCTTTAAGACCAAGTTGACTAATCGGTGGATCTACAAGAAGAATAAGGTGCAAACAAAGAATAAAAATGCTGATGAGGATGACCGTCTCCCGTGGCAAATATGGCCGACCGTGTCAAAAGATGATTGGGAAGAGTTCGTTATAATGAAGACTCAAAAGAAAGCCATTGTAAGTTTGTGTAAATCTGATCTCAATTGAATAATAGCTTGACACTTTTTGTAGCAATGAGACTAACATTTTTTGTTTTGTAGGAACTTCGAGAGCAAAAAAAAGCGAATGCAGAAAAGAAGGAATACGTCCATCGTGTGGGTCCTAAGACTTTTGGTGAAAAGAGACCTAAGTGGGTCGGTTCAGGTTTATACCCTAAAGCGCTTCTAGTGGCATCGAAGGAACCCTCTAGTTCCACGATCACTACATTGGTGAGTCGTGCCGGTGATTTATTTTGTTCTCTCCATTCGTTTGATAAGGAAACCAGAAAATGGGTCATCAAGGGTCCGGAAGCCAAAAAACTGGCGGATAAGCTTGTAAGTTACCTATGAATTGTTGAAATTAAGTCACTTTTGCATCTAAATCACTGTACAAACCATTAACTGTTTTACTGACCTCATTTTTCCTTATGCTATAGCTTGAGCACACTCAAGAGATGGTGGAGGGAAAATTTGAACCAAGTGTGGAGAATGACCCTTTCACCATGGCTTTGGGAAGGTCATACCATCCAGGACGAGTAGTAGGTTAAGGAGGGTCATGGCTTGCATGGAATAAGGTAATGGGTCCCGAATACACAAAATCGGGTAGATCTCGAGCCAGTGTTAACTCACCGGGGGAGTTGGATGCCAAGGTGGCATAAATTAAGGAATAAGTACACAACGAGTTAGTTGGTGAATTGAATGCTTGGGCGAAGCTGATGAACTTACCGACTTTGCCGTTCCTCACGAGTACCCCGGTCGACTCATGTTCTGAACCAAAAGGACAAGGAGAAGGTGATAGACATGGAGGAGATGAGATACGTGGTGAAGATGTGCCACCTGAGGTAAAATCAATTGGGTTATTAAAAGTTTTAAAATATTAAGTTAATTGAGATTTGAGGTGCAATGATTGATGTACTGTTGCAGGTTCCTACTCCTACACATGCGGACTCGATGGAGCTTGAAAATCCAACACCGCATGAATTTCCAGAGTTACAGGTGATTTGTAACCCTCTACCTTAATGAATTTTGTTATATTATCTATGCTGTTGTAAAAGTCCTATTTAACTATCTTCTTTTTATATATATACTTGTGTAGGAAGACACCCGGTGTGCACTTCTAGCCCCGGGGCATGCAAATAGTACGGCGTTGAGTTGGGTGGCGTATGGTAGTGCCCAACCGACGACGGGTGCTACGGCGGGGCCATATCATTACTCGGTTGTGATCGATTCAGTGGTTGCGGGGTACGAAGACATCCCACTACCCATACCGATAGAGGAGGTTGAGATAACAACGCTTTGGCAAGCTGTAGGTAGCTTCGTTGATTGGCCACGTGCATGGGTGAAGTTGATTAATAAGGAGGTAAATTATTTAGTTCTCAATTTTTGTAAGTGTTAAACCGTTAGACACTCTTAAAATAAAACCGCCAAATATTTTTTTTTTTTTTACAATATGCAAGGTCCGCCAAGTTGATTTCAAATGGGTCAAAAACTTTTTTTTAAAAAAATATGCAAGTTCCGCCGCCCCGGGACACCCGAAGGAGCCGCCCCCACTGCCGGAACAGCGAAGGCAGCCCGCGCCGAGGCCACAACAGCCCCGACAGGTGGCTGCCAAGGCTGTAGCAGCCACGGCAGGTGGCTGCCAGACTGCAGCAGCCTGCCTGGGCAACTGCAGCCTCGACAGGCGGCTGCCATGGCTGCTGCAGCCTCGGCAGCACCTGCCTGTGCTGCTACAGCCATGGCAGCCACCTGTCGAGGCAGAAGCAGCCCAGGCAGGCTGCTGCCAAGGCTGCAGCAGACTGGCAGCCACCTGCCGTGGCTGCTACAACCTTGGCAGCCACCTGTCGGGGCTGCTGTGGCCTCGGCGCGGGATGCCTTCGCTGTTCCGGCAGCGGGGGCGACTCCCTCGGGTGTCCTAGTGCGGCGGAAGTTGCATATTTTTAAAAAAAAAAATTACGCAATTTTCTTCATTTCATCAAAATCAAGGTCATTTGAGCCGAAATGGCTACTCACTTGCCTATTTTATTCATTTCTCAACTAATAAACTTATACATTCTCAACCAATATCATAATTTCATATGTCTAAGTTATTATGAGTTGAAATTGCATAAAAGAAGCAAAGTTCTAATTTTTTTGGCGCATTTCATCAAAATAAAGCCAATTCGAGCCGAAATGGCTACTTACTTGCCTATTTTCTTCATTTCTCAACTTATAAACTCCTTACATCTCAAAAAAACTCATAATCAGATATTTATAAGTATTTGTCATTTGAAATTACATAAAAATCGCTAAGTTCTAAGTTTTTGGGTCCAATTCATCAAAATAAAGCTATTTTGAGCCGAAATGGCTACTCACTTGCCTATTTTCTTCATTTCTCAACTAATAAACTTATACATTCTCAAACCATATCAAAATTACATCTGTATAAGTGATTGTGAGTTGAAATTGCATAAAAGAAGCAAAGTTCTAATTTTTTTGCCGCATTACATCAAAATAAAGCCACTTCGAGCCGAAATGGCTACTCACTTGCCTATTTTCTTCATTTCTCAACTTATAAACTCCTTGCATCTCAAAACAACTCATAATAAGATATTTATAAGTGTTTGTCATTTGAAATTACATTAAAATCGCTAAGTTCTAAGGTTTTGGGTCCAATTCATCAAAATCAAGGTCATTTGAGCCGAAATGGCTACTCACTTGCCTATTTTCTTCATTTCTCAACTAATAAACTTATACATTCTCAAAAAATATCATAATTACATATGTATAAGTGATTGTGAGTTGAAATTGTGTAAAAGAAGAAAATTTCTAATTTTTTTGGCGCATTTTATCAAAATAAAGCCACTTTGAGCCGAAATGGCTACTCACTTCCCTATTTTTTCTTCATTTCTCAACTAATAAACTTATACATACTCAAACCATATCATAATTACATATTTATAAGTGATTGTGAGTTGAAATTGCATAAAGGAAGCAAAGTTCTAATTTTTTTGCAGCATTTCATCAAAATAAAGCCACTTCGAGCCGAAATGGCTACTCACTTGCCTATTTTCTTCATTTCTCAACTTATAAACTCCTTGCATCTCAAAAAAAACTCATAACCAGATATTTATAAGTGTTTGTCATTTGAAATTACATTAAAATCGCTAAGTTCTAAGGTTTTGGGTCCAATTCATCAAAATCAAGGTCATTTGAGCCGAAATGGCTACTCACTTGCCTATTTTTATTCATTTCTTAACTAATAAAATTATAAGTTCTCAAACCATATCATAATTACATATGTATAAGTGATTGTGAGTTGAAATTGCATAAAAGAAGCAAAGTTCTAATTTTTTTGGCGCATTTTATCAAAATAAAGCCACTTTGAGCCGAAATGGCTACTCACTTCCCTATTTCCTTCATTTCTCAACTAATAAACTTATACATTCTCAAACCATATCATAATTACATATGCATAAGTGATTGTGAGTTGAAATTGCATAAAAGAAGCAAAGCTCTAATTTTTTTGCCGCATTTCATCAAAATAAAGCCACTTCAAGCTGAAATGGCTACTTACTTGCTTATTTTCTTCATTTCTCAACTTATAAACTCCTTGCATCTCAAAACAACTCATAATCAGATATTTATAAGTGTTTTTCATTTGAAATTACATTAAAATTGCTAAGTTCTAAGGTTTTGGGTCCAATTCATCAAAATCAAGGTCATTTGAGCCAAAATGGCTACTCACTTGCCTATTTTCTTCATTTCTCAACTAATAAACTTATACATTCTCAAACCATATCATATTTACATATTTATTAGTGATTGTGAGTTGAAATTGCATAAAAGAAGCAAAGTTCTAATTTTTTTGGCGCATTTCATCACAATAAAGCCACTTCGAGCCGAAATGGCTACGTACTTGCTTATTTTCTTCATTTCTCAACTTATAAACTCCTTGCATCTCAAAACAACTCATAATCACATATTTATAAGTGTTTGTCATTTGAAAATACATAAAAATTGCCAAATTCTAAGGTTTTGGGTCCAATTCATCAAAATCAAGGTCATTTGAGCCGAAATGGCTACTCACTTGCCTATTTTCTTCATTTCTCAACTAATAAACTTATACATTCTCAAACCATATCATAATTACATATGTATAAGTGATTGTGAGTTGAAATTGCATAAAAGAAGCAAAGTTCTAATTTTGTTGGCGCATTTTATCAAAATAAAGCCACTTCGAGCCGAAATGGCTACTCACTTACCTATTTTCTTCATTTATCAACTTAAAAACTTCTTGCATCTCAAAACAACTCATAATCACATATTTATAAGTGTTTGTCATTTGAAATTACATAAAAATCGCCAATTTCTAAGGTTTTGGGTCCAATTCATCAAAATAAAGTCATTTTGAGCCGAAATGGCTACTCACTTGCCTATTTTCTTCATTTCTCAACTAATAAAATTATACATTCTCAAACCATATCATAATTACATATGTATAAGTGATTGTCAGTTGAAACTTATTATTTCTCAAACTATTTCAGATTTCGAATGGAAGCAAAACTTCAAAGAGAAGGAGGGTGGAGAAGCCTAAAAGAATTTATCAACCTAAGAAGAAGCTAAGTGAACAACGGTCCAAGAGTGAACAAGCGTCAAAGTTGCACTCTTCAAAAGGTTCACCCATGCCACCTACTCCACTTGTTGAAGACATTGTTCTTCAATCGCTCTCTGCTGACATGACCTTTCTTCACAACCGTACTTGTCATTTGGTCGATCCCATGAAGTTGCACTTCCTAAGGCAATGTTCCACTATGATGAGGATGCAATTGCATGGATCAGCAAAGAAGATGTGAAGGAATTTCTACGTGGTGCAAAGCTTAACATTTCCCTCATTTAAACATTCATGAGGTACTTCAATGCCCACATAATCTATACTTTTTTCAAGTTATTTAAATTGATGGTGATTATCCTACATCTGATAAATTATTCAATGTTCATGCACGCAGAGCACTACAGGAGCACTTAACTGACACTGATTCTCCTTGTAAAGTTGGGTGGTTATGCCCCGAGCAGTTATCCACTACTAGAATCATAGGCAACCCCCATGACGTGTTGTACTATGTTGAACAAAGTATCAGGGAATCAGCGCGTGCGGGAGACAAGTTCATATTCGCCCCATGTTATAAAGAGTAAGTCTAACCATGTCAAATTCAATCGATTTGGCCTCATTATATGTTGACTCCTAAATATTAATTACCTTGTCTATTGTGAACTTATGTAGGGAGCATTGGAGCCTCATGGTGATTTGTAATTCCACTAACACAATTTATCACCTTGATTCAGCTCGATCATCGGAGAAGTGGCTCGTGAAGTCTATATTGCAAAAGTAAATATATATAGCAACCTAGTGATGATTATTTCTAATAATAACTAATTTAGTAATCATACGACTAATCAAATTTGAATGTACTTTTTTTTACTACAGTGTTATGAAGAAGCTACATTGTCGTGCTCCAAAGGGTCAAACATGGAAGTCACCGTTGGTAATTTACATGATATTGTGATTATCTTCAAAATCTATGTTAATAAATATTTGCTAATTTCCTTTGCATGTTTCACTGATGTGATTTGTTTGTCATATGCTAGTGCGCACAATAAGATAATGGACTTGATTGTGCTTTGTATGTGATGAGATCCATGCTTGATATTGTGACTCATTGTACGGACACTCAACAGCTTGATGAGGTAAGTCCTAAAACTTAATGAAATGCTATATTGATGTGATTTTTAGCCTTAGACACCTAATATTACCCAACACTGACATGTTATGAGAATTAAAAAGGTGATTTGACAAGAAAGGTAGAAAATGGGCTGAATAGAAGTCATATGGGCCATATTTGGGCCATTTTTTGATAATATGCTCTTTTGATGTGATTTCTTTCCTTATACACCTATAACTAGATAATATTGACATGTTATGAGATAAATAAATTTCATTTAATAAGAAATGTAGGAAATGGGCAAAGTAAAGTCATATAGGCCATATTCGGGCCATTTTGAGTAAAAAGCGTCATAAACCTTAATAAAATGCTCTCCTATACAATTTTAGGGCTTACACACATACAACTACCCAACATTGACATGTTATGAGAAAGAAATAGTTCATTTGATAAGTAATGTAGAAAATGGGCTACATAGAAGTCATATAAGCCCTATTTGGGCCATGTTGAGTAAAATGCGTTGTTAAACTTATTGAAATGCTATATTGATGTGATTTCTAGCCTTAGACACCTAATATTATCCAACAATGACATGTTATGAGAAACAAAAAGGCTATTTCACAAGAAAAGTAGAAAATGGGCTGAATAGAAGTCATATGGGCCATATTAGGGCCATTTTGTGTTAATATGCTCTTTTGATGTGATTTCTTTCCTTCTACACCTATAACTAGATAATATTGACATGTTATGAGATAAATAAAGTTTATTTAATAAGAAATGTAGGAAATGGGCAAAGTAAAGTCATATAGGCCATATTCGGGCCATTTTGAGTAAAAAGCGTCATAAACCTTAATAAAATGCTCTCCTATACAATTTTAGGGCTTACACACATACAACTACCCAACATTGACATGTTATGAGAAAGAAATAGTTCATTTGATAAGTAATGTAGAAAATGGGCTACATAGAAGTCATATAAGCCCTATTTGGGCCATGTTGAGTAAAATAAGTTGTTAAACTTATTGAAATGCTATATTGATGTGATTTCTAGCCTTAGACACCTAATATTATCCAACAATGACATGTTATGAGAAACAAAAAGGCTATTTCACAAGAAAGGTAGAAAATGGGCTGAATAGAAGTCATATGGGCCATATTAGGGCCATTTTGTGTTAATATGCTCTTTTGATGTGATTTCTTTCCTTCTACACATATAAATAGATAATATTGATATGTTATGAGATAAATAAAGTTAATTTAATAAGAAATGTAGAAAATGGGCAAAGTAAAGTCATATAGGCCATATTCGGGCCATTTTGAGTAAAAAGCGTCATAAACCTTAATAAAATGCTCTCCTATACAATTTTAGGGCTTACACACATACAAGTTCCCAACATTGACATGTTATGAGAAAGAAATAGTTCATTTGATAAGTAATGTAGAAAATGGGCTACATAGAAGTCATATAAGCCCTATTTGGGCCATGTTGAGTAAAATGTGTTGTTAAACTTATTGAAATGCTATATTGATGTGATTTCTAGCCTTAGACACCTAATATTATCCAACAATGACATGTTATGAGAAACAAAAAGGCTATTTCACAAGAAAGGTAGAAAATGGGCTGAATAGAAGTCATATGGGCCATATTAGGGCCATTTTGTGTTAATATGCTCTTTTGATGTGATTTCTTTCCTTATACACATATAACTAGATAATATTGATATGTTATGAGATAGATAAAGTTCATTTAATAAGAAATGTAGAAAATGGGCAAAGTAAAGTCATATAGGCCATATTCGGGCCATTTTGAGTAAAAAGCGTCATAAACCTTAATAAAATGCTCTCCTATACAATTTTAGGGCTTACACACATACAACTACCCAACATTGACATGTTATGAGAAAGAAATAGTTCATTTGATAAGTAATGTAGGAAATGGGCTACATAGAAGTCATATAGGTAATATTTGATAAAATACATATTGTTTTGCCTAATTAATTAATTTTAACATAATGTTTTTGTATTTCAAGTTTTGCAAGGTCCAAAAGGATGGTCCGTTGACAATCAAGGAGCTTAATGAAGTTCGTGACATGTTGGCGCCTTTTGTCACCTTCAACATGTAAATGGCATCGTAATTGTAAATTATTTATGTTAACTTTTGAACTATATAACTTATTATTCATTATATATGTACTTACTATTATTTGTATATGTAAGCAACTTTTTTTTTTTGTATTGCGTTTGGGAATATTTATATCTATATATATAATTGAATTCTTGTTTTTAATATTATTTTTGTATCTTATTGTAATAATTAATAATATTATTATTAGTTATTATAATAATATTATTAATTATTATATTTAATATAATTGCTGGAATTACAGGTTATTATTATTGCTAGAAACAGACTTTTTTTTAAAAAAATATTATTGCACGAAAATTGGAAAAAAAAAACAAAAAAAAATAAATTTGGTGAATAGGCACCGGTTAGGCAGCAACCGGTGCCTAAAATAGCTACCACCAAAAAAAAAAAATTGGCAGGAGAGCAGTTTAAGGCACCGGTTAACCGATGCCTAAGTGGGCATATAGCACCGGTTAACCGGTGCCTATTTTACCCTATGGCACCTATTTTGAACTGGTGCTAAATATATGGTTTTTGGTACCCCTCACATAGGCAGCGGTTCAAACCGGTGCCTTAGACCGGGTTTGAACCGCTGCCAAAGGCCTTTTTTCACCTAGTGTTCAAAACATCAAATTAAGAAAAACATCCTAACATGATACTAGGAATCAAAATAATAACCTAGACATGATTTCTATATCATAATAACAATAAAATCAATTAAAGAACTTGCTTGGATGCCTCGTATCTCTTTCTAATAACAAAGTACACGCGTTAGTAACTTCAAGGAAAATAATAAACAAAACAATTAAATTAAATAATTAAAAGAGAGATTTAGGACAAAACCCTCAGAAATATCAAACCTTTCACGTCTAGGGTGAAGGCAACTTCGAATAATGCTAGGTGTGTCTAGATCTAATGTATGAGGAATTGTGTTTGTAAAAGGCTAGGCTTAGAAAGAGAGAGAGAATCAAGAATTTTCTTGATGAGAGTTGGTGATAATTGATGAGAATTGATGATTGAAAACAGAATTTTAAGAGGCTATTTATAGAGAAAATCAGTCGGATGGATAAAAAAATGAACCAGAGTTTCGAC
Source organism: Chenopodium album (assembly GCF_948465745.1). Taxonomy (NCBI): domain Eukaryota; kingdom Viridiplantae; phylum Streptophyta; class Magnoliopsida; order Caryophyllales; family Amaranthaceae; genus Chenopodium; species Chenopodium album. The sequence goes on along the minus strand of NC_137842.1, from coordinate 13,007,059 downwards.
AAGAATAAAACTCGATTAGCGCTTGATGCTGGTCATTAGCGCCAGGCGCTAATGCTTGTCGTCAGGCGCTAATAATCATTTTCACGCATTTTTTTTTCATATCTTTTGATCCGGAAGCTCAAATAAGGCATACAATATGTCGTTGGAAAGCTCTTGAAGTCTACTTTCTAACCCAATTAGAACCAGATTAAAATCTTTTGTATATAAAAAGATATGGCCAAAATAGTAGAAGGGTGTCAGTTTTGGATAGAGTTTTATATCTCATTCATATCTTTTTTGTTATACCTCGGATTTAATATTATAATATATCATTGGAAAGATAATTTCAAGATCTATCCAACCATATAAAATTTGGATAAAGATTATGAGGCACAAAAATAGAATCTTAATATATTCCACTTCGTACATAACAAGGATTCTAAAAAGGAGTAGTTTTATTCAATTTCAAACTCTTTAAAACATAATTATCAATCCTAACTCCATTAGGATTTAAAAGAACCTTCTAGAGTATTATAGAAGACTATAATCAATCCTTATAGATTTAGGAATGATAATTAATAATAGGCCTTCCTCTAGATCATTGAGCCGTATATAAAAACCAAGCCGGGCCCAATTTAGTATTTTGGCCATAACTTCCTCATTATTTATCGGAATTAGCTTATAATATATCGTTGGAAAGGTCTTTTCAATCCCCATCAAACTACACCATTATTGGACCCTTATCATGGACTAAACTAATGTGGAATGCACGTTTTTCATAAATAAGGTAAGAAAAGAAATATTTTCAAAAACAGAAAAAAGAGATATTTTAATAAAAACATCCTCATCACTAGACTTTTCACACTTTTGCTTTGGTCGATAATCAAATGACGTGAAAGGTATTCATCACTGGGTTTGGTTTTGGGGAGACACAAATGGGTGTCTACAGTGTTCCTCTTCATTCCACTCTAATGGAGTCTAATCTCCTTCTCTCTCTCTTGAAGAACTTCATCTTAATTGACTGCCCTACTCGACGACACCACAAGCTCTCCATTTAATTTATGGTTTAATTTTTTCACCAATTCAACCATAATCACAATGTTTTTTTGGTGACTCTATCGAGGTGGCGTGTATTTCTCCATCAATTAGATCTTTATTTTCATCTTCATTCTTTTTTCTCCTCTTTAAGCTGAGGTTCCATCATTCTCTAACCCATGTTCTTCATTTTCATAGTCTAGGCTACTTGTCTTGATTATCAACACCAACATGCTATATCACATATTCTTGGTTTCTTTTGTTAGAAATAATATTGAATTTTCAAATTGGTAGGAGCCTTTTCTTGTACTTGAGATGATTTTGAGCTTGTTTATTAATTTGGCAGCTGCAACAAGCAATTGGATGTCAAATTTTCATACGAAGTATCAAATTTAGAGCAAACAAAATTTTATAATGTAAAAAAAAAAAAGGAAATCAGGTACCCCTGACCCGACCCGAGAAATTCGGGTACCCGGGCTTCTCGGGTCGGGTCATGGCCGCCTTTTTAACTACCCGGTAATGCAGGTACCCGGATTTGAACACCCCTAGTCATTAGTGTCTGACAATCCGGTTCTTGGCTTTACATTGGCTTTCTTTACGACAAAAATATTTAGTTTTTTATCTCCGTCGCAAAGCTCATTCGCTCTAGCCACTACTAGAAAACTGATTATTTTCGACGGAAAAAATCCGTCGGAAAACACGTTTCCAACGGAAAAAATCCGTCGGAAAACACGTTTTCGACGGAATTTCGTCGGAAATGGTTGTCAGAAAAGCGTTTATAGGAAAAATGACCTTTTTTGACGGAAATTCCGTCGAAAACACTATTCCGACGGAATTTTCCGTTGGGAGACAATTTCCGACACTGGAAAAATCCGTTGGAAATTTCCGACGGAATTTACTATTCGGTTGGAAATATCCGACGGGAATCCGTTGAAATATAATTTCATAAAATTTTAAAAAAAAATGTCGTGCCACCACCGGCACAGCGTATCACCACCTCCAACCACCCAAAACGCCCCTGTCAACCCCAACCAAACCCACTTCCTAATTAACCCTAACCTATCCACAACACCACCACCACCCATATCCAGATCCACAGCACCACCAGTCTACCACCCATATCCAGATCCACATCACCACCACCACCACCACCACCCTAACCTATCCACAGCACCACCACCACCTTACCCAAACCCTGACCGAACACTAACCAAAACCCCACCAAACCCATACCCAGATCAACCAACCTAAAACACCCAAACCCTAACCCAGACCCGACTAAACCATGACAAAACCCACCTTCTTTCACCAAATTAACCCACCCCACCCTAACCCTAACCTTAATCATTAGCCTTGGCGGCACCCAAGGCCACCACCACCAACAAACAAAAAAAAAAAACGGCCACCCAAAAACCCACCACAACCACCGGAAAAACCAAAACCACAATAACTAAAAAAAAAAATTCAAAAAAATAAAATAAAAATCAAAAAATGAAAACATACCTTTTAAACCAAAAATAGCCTTGATTTTCACCTCAAATTTGGTTTAAAACAACCAAATTCGACCATGAAAACTCTAGATTTAGAGTTTTCATGGTCGAATTTGACAATGAAACCTTCGTTTTGATCTCGAGTCTTCGTTTTTAATTTCCGTCATCAGTTTTAAGCTTTTTAGGCTCCAACCATGAAAACCCACCAAAAAGAGAAGAGATAGAAAGGGGTGAACACCGGAATTAGGAGAAGGGAGGCCATAGAAGAGAGGAAAATGGAAAAAGAGAAAAGGAAAGAGGAAAGAGGAGGGAGGAGAAGAGAAATAAAAAGGACGGAGAAGAGAGGAAAAAAAGGGCGGAGAGAGAGAATCATGGAAGAGGACTACTAGAGAGAGAAAGAGAAAGAAGGAGGAGGAGGAGAGAGAGAGAGAAAAGATTAAATAAGGGAAGGGGGTGTCGGTTTTGTTAGAGGTTAGGGTTATGTTTTTTTAATTTCCTTCCGACGGAATATTTCGTCGGAAATCTAAATTTCCGACCATTATTTTGTCGGAAATCCCTTATATTCCGAGGGATTTTTATTCCGTCGCAATTTTGGAAATATCCGACGGAATAAAAATCCGTCGAAAATTTCCGACTTTTGCGACGGAAGTAAGTGTCCGTCAGAACTAGTCCGTCGAAAATAGGCCTATTTCTAGTAGTGAGCCCTCGCAAACCAGAAGGATTCGTCTTGCATATGAAGATCATCAAGCTCATGTAAGAGAGATTTACAAAGGTCAAGAGTCGGACCATACATTGCATTACTCTTCAGTTCTTGCAGCTTCCTCTTTACCTTCTTGATTTTCTTTTTAATTGACCCAAAGGTCTTTGCTGCCCATGGTTGTAAGAACTCCCTACATTTTTCAATTTTTAAAATCATAACTTTCTACCTAGCCATTACTCACCACAATCCCACATTCCTACTTTGACAGCCAAAGAGGCTCTAACCGTGCACTTCTAGATACTACCCCCTCCATTTTCCTCTTCTTTAGCATGACCATAACAGGTGCATGGACAGAGCTATAGATAGGAAAGTTAGTAGCTTCAAACTTGGGAAAATGAGCACACCAATCATCATCTGCTAGGAATCTGTCCAACCTCTCTCTCACATAGGTAGACATTAAATTACCTCCCTCCCAAGTAAAAAAAAAAGTCTCTTTGAACCCCAAATCACGTAAGGAACAATCATCGATCGCCCCTCTAAAAGCAACCACGAGTCGCACACTTCTCGACACTCCTCTTTCCTGCTCCGATAAACTAGTAATTTCATTAAAGTCGCCAAACATAATACACGATAAATTACTAGTCGCCTTTAAAGAAGTCATACGAGACCAAGTGAGATGTTTTTGTTATTGTTTCGGCCACCCATACATACCAATATGTAGTGCGCCAATATGGAGTATTATTCTTATCAAGAATATTTGCCATTCCTCTGGACCTTCCATTACTACTAATACACATCCCATCAGTAAACCCACACCTATTTTTTATTTTTTTAAAACACTATTTTTCAAGCATCCCACACTTGAGCCCCACTATAATCATACACTTAAGCATGGTGGCGTCCAAAGGGAAGGAAACTAGAGCAAAAGAGTCGCCAACAAGTTTTAGGAACTTGTAAACCGTTCACAGGGTGAAGGTTACACCCCTTCACGATCCATTAGATTGCTATTTCCATAGTGGTCTGTAACCATTACTGGATATTCGGGGATGAAGGTACAAATCCAATCTAAAAGAGATTGAACCTGCCCTAAAAATAGGCCTTTACTTTATTCTTCTCATATTCATGTGCGCTTTCTAACTAACATACAATCAATATATTAACCCTAAACCTGTTTAATATAGGTTTGTTAAATATTAATGCACAAACAAAACTATTATTGGGGATCACTTGAATTATAATCATATTGACCTAAACAAGATTATTAATTATCTTATTACGCGTGATTTCAAGTACAAATTCCCTTTAATCCTACAAGAGAGAGCATGATCAAGCAATAACAATAATATATCAAGCAACATAACAATTATCATCATAATAACATTCTCAATCTCATGAATTCATAATAATATTAGCAAGATCCTAGGCATGATACCAACAAGATTAATAAAAAAATCCTAGCATGTCGCTAAGCAATAAAGATTAAAGCTTTAGGCCTAATATGATATTAACATGTTAGAAGAAAATAGGAAGCAACCTAAGCATGATACTAGAAAGAAATAAAAGCATCCTAACATGATACAAGGAATTAGAACAATATAAACATGCTTTCTATAAAAATGGAGCAATTAAAATTACTTACTTGGATGCCTCGTATCTCTTTCTAATAACAAAATACATACGTTAGTACCTTCAAGGAAAATATTAAATCAAACCATTAATTTAAATAATTGAAATAGAGATTTGGAACCAAACCCTCATAAATTATCAAATTTTCACATCTAGGGAAAAAGGCAACTTTGAACTTGGCTAGGTGTGTCTAGAACTCATAAATGTGGTATTTTGTATTTGAAAAGTGAAGGCTTGGAAAGAGGGATAAAGAATAAGCTTCTAGCTTAGAGAGAGAAGAGAAATGATTGGTGATTATTGGTGATTGAAAAAGGGTGATATGAATTCTATTTATAAGGAAAAAATAGGGTCGAAGGAATAGAAAAGAATCCGAATTCCAATCGAAATAAAACTCGACGGTCAACAGTTTTTGCAGATTTTGTTTTTATCATATCTTTTGATCTAGAAGTCCAAATAAGTCATATAATATGTAGTTGGAAAGCTCTTGAAGTATAACTTCCAATTCAATTGAAATCAGATTGATATCATTTGTAAATAAAAAGATATGGCCGAAATAGTGGGATGGTGTCAGATTTGGATAAAGTTTCATATTTCTTTCATATCTTTTTCGTTATAAATCGGAATGTATATTATAATATATTACTGGAAAGATAATTTCAAGATCTATACAACCATATAATATGTGGATAAAATGACACACGAAAATAATATTTGAACATATACCATTTCGCACAGAACAAGTACTTTCAAAAAGAGAAGTTTTATTCAATTTTGAATTATTTGATCTTATCTTTTCAAAAAGGATAATTAAGATCTTTTAGAAACTTATAGAAGTTTATAATAAATCCTAATTATTTTATTAATGGGATTAAACATTTGGACCCTCCACATGATCAGTGGGTCGTAGGTAAAATCCGGTTTGGGTCCAATTTAGTATTTTGGCCATAAATTCTTCATTATGCATTGGAATTGGGCTTATAATATATCATTGGAAAATTTTTTTCAAGTCCCACCCAACTAAACCATTATTGGAACCATATCATGGACCAAACTAAATTGGACTGGTTATTTTCATAAATAGAGTAAGAAAAGGAATATTTTTGAAAACAGAAAGAAATATTTTTATTAACACGACGCATCACAAGACTTTTCACATTTCACTTTGTTCGATAATCAATGACGTGAAAGATATTCATCACTGGGTTTAGTTTTTAGGGAGACACATTTAGGTGTCTAAAACTACCATTTAGGGGTGAAAGTTTGATTTTCGATTTGCTTTATAGGCCAAACTGAAACCGAACCACTCTAATTCGGGTTTTGGATTTTACAAAACACCACACCACTCCACCTTACTTTTGAAACCTAACCAAACAAAACCATATAAATTTCGGATCCAAAAAAAAAAAAAAAAGGGAACCAAAATGTAGACACCTAAAAATGTCTTCCCAAAACCAAACCCGATGATGAACACCTTTCACCGTCATTATTGGTCGGGTTGAGTATTTAATCTTTGGAGTGCTTAAATCCATGTTCTATCCAATATATTTCATAAACCAATCCAATTTCTAGCTCATTTCCCTAAACCATAACATATTTTCCACTTTTCGTATCCACATCACAAAACCGAGCTGAACTGATTTTATGGCTATATAATTTTGATCCAATTATTATTTTGTTAGATACGCCTTGAAATAAGCTTTCCAACCATATATCATAAGCCCAATTCCGAGCTATAACGAAGAAGATATGAGTCAAACACTAAACTCGACCCAAAACCGACACCCTTCCACTAAAACGGTCATATCTTAAAATCTACAAATAATTTTGACCTGATTCTAATTGTTTTAGAAAATATACTTGATAAGCTTTCCAAAGAAATATTATATTCCTTTTTCCAAGTTACGGATCAAAAGTTATCTCATTTTAAAAACGGTTTAAAAACTGGAATTACCGCACACAGTGCAAAAGCACCGTGTCACGGCGCCTGATGATGTGGCACGGTGCCTAGTGCCATGACACGGTGCTTTACATCGTGTCACGGTGCTATTTTGCTGCCGTGACACGATATTTCTCACAGTGTCACGGTGCTTTTTCCGTGTAATTTCCGCGTTTTCTTATACCGTGACACGGTAAATTGTACCGTGCCAAGGTGGACACTACCGTGTCACGGTACGTGTGCCGTGTTGCGGAATTTTCTCGTGTCTTTTCCGCATAAACCCTTCACGCGCTTTCATTTCCCGTAGGTCAAATATGTCCCGCGTCACTCCAATTTTCCCCGCGTCACGGTATTTTTCCCCGTCTGACAGTGCCTGGCACCGTGTCACGATGTTCTTTGTCGTGTCGCAGTGTTAATTTTAGGGTTTTTTTTTATCTTTTTAGGGTTCCGTGTGTTCCCTCTACTCATTTTCCCTATAAATACCCCCCTCCTTTCTGCAGTTCGGGGCATTAAATCCTACTCTCTTTCTCTCTTTTACACCAAAAATCATTCTATTCTCTCTCTCCCATATTCTAAGCCTTAAACCTATATTCCTAATTACACTATTCTTCCCTTAAGTACTCCAAGGAGTCCATACTTAACCCGAGGTTCCGTCCTTAAACCAAGGCGTGAAAGGTACAAATAACTGAGGGTTTGGACCAAATCAAATCTACATTTATTTAATTTAATTTTCATTTGATTTATATTGTTATTGACGTTACTAACAATTTATTCATGATGTAGCAATTTGAAGGAACGCGCGGAATGTGAGTAATTAATTGATTTAATTACTCTTATTTTATTTTAATATTGCTAGTATCATGATTAGGTTTATTTGTATTTGATTTGACTAACGATATTATTGTTGAATTGCTTCCAATATTAATGCTTATTCTATTTATATTTATTGATCACCATATTGCATGTTTAAAGGGAATATGTAATTGAAAATCACGCCTAATAAGATAATTTGGACAACCGATTTAGGTTCCTTTTTAATCTTGTTATTAATTCAAGTGGTCACAGATGTTTTAGAATTATGTGTTGCATTAATATTAAACCAATTTAGCATAATAATAGTTTGGAGCAAATTGAATATTTTGTTTGTATGCCTTTGAGATCGCAGGAATCACTTTTCACTATAAGAATCGAGTAGAGGCCAATACAGGCGAATGTGACTCCATGACTCACTTTGTACCATCATCCCCGATACTCCTTTCGTGGTTCCAAACCATATGGAGTTAGTAATCTCATGGATTATGAATGGGGTGTAACCTTCACGGGTCAATCGTTGTCCCTTAATCGTGGTTGTCTTTTATGATCCGTGAACGGTTTACAAGTTCCTAAAAAAACTTGTTGGCGGCCCCCTACTTTCCTTGTCCCTAATCGTATTATGTTAATTCTCACTTCCTATGAGTGCCAAGCATATTCACACATGCTTTTAACGTAGGCACATCGAACGACGCCTACACAAACCAAATTTTTTGGGCCTTAATCTGCAATTTTTGTGGGCCATATAAACCAATCTAAATTCTAAAAAAGTAATATTCATCGACATAGCAGTAGCATAATTGGATTAAAACAACATTAACAAGTTTTAATTCAAAGTTATAAGGCCAATTTGGAAAAAAAAAAAATCAACACTTAATCCAAAAAGATAAGGAAAAATTGTTCTAAATAATACAACCTTTGGCCCGTTCTTTTTAAATAATACAACCTTTTGATTATTTCTAAATATTTCAACCTTTCTACCCCATCTATTTTAAACAGACTGACTTCAAGTTCCCTCTTAAAAAAGGTGACGTGGTCGTTACTTTCCAACTACCCCATTTACTCCTTCCTTCCTTCAGTCTTCGGTCACCAATACTGAACCTCACCAAATTTTACCCCAAAAAAGACGAAGGTACGTACTTTTCCATTACTCAGTTTCCACCACCAAGCAAGCGAATTTGACGTTGCATTGAAGGAGAAAAGCGGAAAGTAGTTTTCACCCAAACAATTCGACAATGGTACGAATTTCTTAAGCCCCTTAATTGTAGGTGAATTATGGTAAATTTGTTAATATACAATTGTTTTGTGCATAAAAATGTAATCTTTAGGGTTTTTAGCTGTTTATTTATGGTACATTGCTGATTAATTTAGGTAATTGTGTTGATGTTGCGTATAATTTGGCTAGTTACATTATAACGATTAAGGTGAAAGCTATTACCCTAAGATTTTGGCATGGGGGAACATTTAAAACATTTTGTAATGGTGAACTTGTGTATATGGGTGGTGACGGCAGGACATTTAATGTTGACCCAGATGAATTCTGTTACTTTGACTTGATTGCAATGGCTAAGAGTTGTGGGCAGTATAAGGGAATTAATCGGTTGTTCTCTCTAGTTCCTAGGAAGTATTTAGTAGATGGGATTAGGAAAATTGGTGGTGATGCTAAAGTGATTGAGATGGGGCAGTATCTTTTGCATAATAGGTCTTTGGAACTGTATGTGAAGCACACTGACAATGACCCTGATGAGTATATATGATGAGTGTGATGAGTCTGAGAGGGAGAATAATGAGGGTGAAGTGGGTAATACCAAAGAAAGTCAGCAAGTAGTTGAGGATGAATTGAGTTAACAAGGAGTTGAAGCTGAAGTAAGTCAGCCCGGGGGTGAGTTAGACCAAAGAAAGTCCAAAACCAAAGTCCTAAAAAAGAAAAAAGCTAACACCAAAAAGGGGACCACCCACAGCACTTATTACTCCTAGAAGAAGTCCAAGGAAACATGTTGCTTTTTTAGATTCCACCACAACCCCAATTAAAAAAAGTAGGAAAAATGTAGATTCCCACTTATCCAAAGTAGATGATCCTACCTTTTCTTGTCCAAAACCAGCCACTGCTCATTTCACTCAACCACCCATTTTACAAAAACTAACACCCTTTGTCACTGAAAACCCTAAACCTCCTTCTGTAGGGAAAATTTTTTATCCCAATAATAACATTATTTTTCAACCAACTGTTGAGGATCTAGATCCTTATACTGAGTTGTATGATGACCAAGAGGATGATTATGAGTGGGAAGATAATAGGCTAGAGAGTCCTTTGAAATGGAATGAGTTTGTAGGCTATTCTAGTGGTGACAGTGATGACCCAAATTATGATGCAGAAGAGGATTAGGTGAAATAGATGGGAAGGATGTTGATATTAGTGACATAGATCTAGAATTAGAGTTGGGAGATGATGGTGCAAAACAGTTGGAGCAAAATGACTACATTGTTGGTAAGTCAGAAGATGACGATGAGGAGATGAGAGCAGCTGGGGAAAAGGTGAACACATGCAACAACAAGCTCCTACAAGTTACTGAACAGTTGCGGAAAGAAGCAAGTGAGGGAAGGTGATAGGCCGTCGTCGAGCCTACCAAAGATAAAGTCCTATCTTGGTCTCACTAGCTAATATCAAGGGTAAGAAAGGGTCGAACCCAAGAGAGGCGTTGAATCAACCACCGAGATACTACTGTTTAAATAAGCTAAATGAAGTCGTAATTGGTTTGGGTTTTATGTAATATGTACTAGTTCAAATCAACTAACACTAAGGGGTGATTAACAATAATTAGAGAGTTCTAGGGCTCGGGATATACCACTCAATTTTGTCACAAATCACAAATAGCATGTAGCAAACAATGGTAAATTAAGGGGATAATATAGGGGAAGTCGTCTAAAACACCCAACTACTTTCTCAAGCTAGAGGGATTACTTGAATCATGAGTACAACCTACTCTCGTGGTTAAAAAACATAAAACAAGTATTAAAGCATAATCACGATGACAAAAACATTCCCTTGACTGGAAATTCCTATTCTCATGGAATTTCAAGTCAATTAAGCATAAGGGAGCTAACTCAAGTTCATCTCTCGATCCTTCATTGAGAAAGCTTAGATAATAGTCTATCAATGGCCATATACAAGAACTAAGCAATTAAACCCCTTAAGATCAACTAATTAACACCCAACAATTACCAATTTAACACATGCAACAAGTAATTAGTGACTACATTGAGGGTTTTACCTAAACCCTAGAAAATTAGACTACTCACAATCCATGGAGATTAAAGCAATTAAGGATTTCAAGTAACTCATGAACAAGAATTAACTAAAGATTAAGCTAAATAATAATCTAAGAATACAAGAATTAAGCAAGATAATAAACAATCAAAGCAATTAAAATAGAAGAGAAGAGTGAGAAAAAGTTACTAGAAGCTTCAACTTGAATAACAATGGTGGAACTTGTCTTCTACAATGATTGAGATTGAATTTTCCAAGCTATTAATTAAAATCTAACTAATGATTTGAGAATATTTGTGTTCTACAATTACAAATTAAGAGAAGGCACTCCAAACTTGGATACCCGTCCAAAATGAGCTAAGAGGAGTATTTATATGACCCCCAAATAAAAAGGACGGAGAAAACAACAGTCGGGCTCGTCTACATGTCGACACGGACGTGCCAAAGGTTGCAAGGATGTGCAGACCTGTTAAAATACGAGCAGTACGTAGCTACTGTCTGACCTTGCACGGACGTTGTAGGGAATAATTTCAAGCCTTAAATCCCACTAGCTTGAACCCCACTGTGATCATACACTAAAGTAAGGTGGCGTCCAAAAGGGAAGAAGATAGAGCAAAAGAGTCGCCAACAAGTTTTTAAGGAACTTGTAAACCGTTCACAAGGTGAAGGTTACACCCCTTAACGATCCAAGAGATCGTCAACTCCATAAGGTCATGAACCAAATAAGGATTCGGGGATGATGGTACAAATCCAACCTAAAAGAGATTGAATCTGCCCTAATAATAGGCCTCTACTTTATTCTGCTCGTATTCATGTGCGCTTTCTGACTAACATACAATCAATAGGATTAACCCTAAACCTGTTTAATCTATGTTGGTTGAATATTAATGCACAAATAAACTATTATTGGCGATCACTTGAATTATAATCACAGTTAACCTAACAAGATTATTAATTATCTTATTAAGCGTGATTACAAATACCAATTCCCTTTAAGCATGCAATAAAAGGTGATCAAGCAATAAATAAATATCAAGCAACATAATCAATAATAATCATGAAGAATAATAATAATCATATCATAATCATAGCAACCATAATTAATAATAATCATAATAATCATAATTATAATAATATTCATGTTAAAGCATAATAAAAGTAAGATCCTAGGCATGATACTAACAAGATTAATAACAAACCCTAGCATGTCACTAAGCAACAAAAATCAAATCTTTAGCCCTAACATGATACTAACATGAATAAATATTAGGAAGAACATAGGAAGAATCATAGGAATCATATTTAATATTAAAATTACCCTAGACATGATACTAGGAATATCATAATAACAATATAAACATAATGTCTACATCATAATATCAATTAAAGTACTTACTTGGATGCCTCGTACCTCTTCTAATTACGAAATACACACGTTAGTAACTTCAAGGAAAATAATAAACAAAATAATTAAATTAAATAATTGAAAGAGAGATTTGGGACCAAACCCTCAGAAATTAAACCTTTCACGTCTAGGGCGAAGGCAACTTCGAATATGGCTAGGTGTTTCTAGATCTTGCGAATGCGGAATTTTTTATGTGAAAACAAGAAAGAATTGAATACTAAAGAAAGAATGTTTATTGAAAATTGACGAAAGAAAAGAGAACGAATGAAGAGAGTTGATGAATCTAGATGTAGATGATGAAGATAATTGGTGAAAACTTAAGAATGAGGAGAATTGGTGAATGAAAACGGAGTTTTAAATACGATATTTATACAGAAAATCAGCCAAAAAAGATAATTTAACAAAACAGAGTCTGAAGATCGCAAAACAGCATTGGCGCTAACCCTGGCTAGCTGGCGCCAGGCACCAGTGGCTAGCGCCAGGCGCCAATGGCTAGCGTCTGGCGCCAAGCCTGGTTCCAGGCGCCAAGGCCTGGGGTTGGACGCCAAACTAGTTTTCAACGCGTTTTCGAAAATCTGATAAATTTCCCGTACTGGAAGATAAAATAATATAATTCCATCGAAAATGCTATTTGATCTTGATTAAAACTCTAAAAAGTCCTAATCGAATTAGGAATGAAAAGAACCTTCTAGAATGTTCTAGAAGATCAAAACCATTCCTAATTGCATTAGGAATGATAAATCATATTAGGCCCTCCCCTAGATCATTGGGCCGTACATAAAGCTCAAACCGGGCCCAGTTTAGTAAATTGGCCATAACTTCCTCAATATTCATCGCAATTGGGCTTATAATATATCGTTGGAAAGGTCTTTGCAGGCCCCATCCAACTACACTACTATTGGACCCATATCATGGACCAACCAAACTGGATTAGCTGTTTTCCTAAAATAAAGTTTTCCAAAACAGGGAGAAGAGAAAAGAAATAAAACTTTCCGCAACACTAGACCTTTCCACACTTTCATTTCATTCGATTATGATTCAACGTGAAAGGCACTCATCACCGGGTTTGGTTTTGGGGAGACACAAATGGGTGTCTATAAAAGCCCCCACTTTGACTGTGTTTGGAGAAACGCAAGTTTCGAAAACAAAAGTCAAAGTATCCATAGGGACGGAGAATGATTCAGAACGTTCTGCGATCCTAAATCAATCTTGTAACGCCGATACCTGCAAAACTAGCATTAGTTAAACAGATAAAAGAGTTAAGAAACGCGTATCTTGCACCGTCGAGCACACGTCTCTAAAAGTAACCGATTGTTTTGATGACCTCCTGCAAGCTAGAGAATGCCATCCCGCTTGAAAACCGCTACGCCCGTAACCGCTTCCAAATTAGAAGATTGCTTCGCCTGAAACTATCCTCTCCGCTATGATAACATTCCACGTCCAAGGGAACATCATCGAAGATTATTCCTCTCGAAACAATCTCCATCCGCATTAATAATATTCCACGTCCAAGGGAACACTATCGAAAATTATTTCTCTCGAAATAATTCTCATCCGCATTGACAATATTCCACGTCCAAGGGAATACTATCGAAAATTATTTCTTTCGAAATAACCTTCAGTTGCATTGATACGATAATTTTCCAAGGGAAATTACCGAAGATTCACGCCTGTCGATCTTTAAAAGTTCGCCTGAACTTTGCCTCCGCTATGCCTGTACGTCGGCGCTCTTTTGCTTTGAACCTGTATGTCGGTGCCCTTTGCTCTTGAACCTATGTGTCGGTACTTTTTGCTAATGAGCCAATGCTTAGGCGCTTTAAGCTAAGTGAGACGATCTTTTATCAGGTCGATCACTCAAGCCGATTACTTAATCATGTCAAATTGCTTGAAGGGGCTAACAAGCGTACCAAGGAACCCAAAAATATATTGCAGAAGGCTAGCATATTAGGCCCTCCCCTAGATCATTGGGCCGCATATAAAAGAACCTTCTAGAAGAATCTAAAAGACTTAAACCATTCCTAATTGCTTTAGGAATGATAAATCTATATTAGGCCCTCCCCTAGATCATTGGGCCGCATATAAGGCTCAAACTGGGCCCAGTTTAGTAAATTGGCCATAACTTCCTCAATATTCATCAGAATTGGGCTTATAATATATCGTTGGAAAGCTCTTGTCAAGCCCCGTCCAACTACACTACTATTGGACCCATATCATGGACCAAACAAACTGGATTGGCTGTTTTCTTAAAATAATTTTTCAAAAACAGAGAGAAGAGAAAAGAAATTAAAACTATCCGCAACACTAGACTTTCCACACTTTCACTTCATTCGATTATGATTCGACGTGAAAGGTACTCATCACTGGGTTAGGTTTTGGGGAGACACAAATGGGTGTCTACAGAAGCCCCCACTTTGACAGAGTTTTAAGAAACACGAGTTTAGAAAACAAAAGTCAAAGTATCAATAGGGACGGAGAATGATTCAGAACGTTCTGCGATCATAAATCATTCTTGCAACGCCGATACCTGCAAAGTTAAGAAACGCGTATCTTGCACCGTCGAGCACACGTCTCTGAAAGTAACCGTTTGTTGCCGCTTTACTGTTGTTTTGATGACCTCCTACAAGCTAGAAAATGCCATCCCGCTTGAAAACCACTACGCCCGTGACTACTTCCAAATTAGAAGATTGCTTCGCCTGAAACGATCCTCCTCCGCTATGATAGTATTCCACGTCCAAGGGAATACCATCGAAGATTATTTCTCTCGAAACAATCCTCATCCGCATTGATAATATTCCACGTCCAAGGGAATACTATCGAAGATATTTCTCTCGAAACAATCCTCATCCGCATTGATATTATTCCACGTCCAAGGGAATACTATCGGAGATTATTTCTCTTGAAACAATCTTCATCCGTTGCGATAATTTTCCAAAGAGAATTATCGAAGACCTCCACTTGTCGATCTTTAAAAGCACGCCTGAACTTTGCTCCTGCTATGCCTGTACGTCGGCGCTTCCGTTGCTTTGAACCTGTACGTCGGTACCCTTTGGTGAATTATGAACCAGTATGTCGGTACTTTTTTGCAAATGAACCACTATGTCGGTGCCTTTTGTGAATGAGCCAATGGTTATGCGCTTTAAGCTAAGTGAGACGATCTTTTATCAGGTCGATCACTCAAGCCGATTACTTAATCATGTCAAATTGCTTGAAGGGGCTAACAAGCGTACCAAGGAACCCAAAAATATATTGCAGAAGGCTAGCACAACCTCATCAGGTGGCTGGATGCTTTGGCGTCGCTGAAAATCCATCAGCGCCAGCCTAATGGCATTAGCGCTAGGCGCTGGCGTTGGCGTCAGGCGCCTAGCCCATTTTGTGACGTCAATCCCTAGGGACTGGTGCCAGCACGGGATTCTCTTTAAATTCCCGTTTTCGTTTCATTTCTTGCTCTGGTTCGTCGCGAACGTTGCTTGAAGAAACCGAAAGCTTCAATTGATCATTGCTCACTCGTTTCTCAACCGAATTCGCTCAAATTTGTTGCAAATCAAAGATTTTTTCATCTATATTCCCGATCTATGTAAGTTTTCCTCAAACCCACACCGGTTTTTATGAATTCTTGGCATATTTATTAACGAATTTCATGAAAATTTAAATTCTATAATGCTCAATTTGCTTTGTTTATCAAGTTTTATGCCATGAAATTGTTTGTTTATGCTTATATATTGCCTTGGGAGTAATTTGAGACTTATTTGACTCAATTTGGTGAAGAAATGAGCAATCTGCCATTGTTGGACCTCTCAAGGTCGTGAAGAACAATGTGGTTTGTTCTTGACATTTTTGCTAGCAATTTTTGTTCAATTTGTCACAATAATCACTATAGGGTTGCAAGAAATTGTTTGATTGCTTGAAAAAATATTGTCATGCTCAATTTGATTTTGTGCTCTGTTTTAGTACTACGTACTCTGTTTTTTTGCGAACATAGTATCATGCGGCTAGGCGAACCTTAGATACTATAGAACCTTAATTCATGATGATTCTGCACAATGTAGCATGGCTAGACAACGAGGCTCAGGTTCACGGTCCCGAAACACTAGACGGGAGCATGAGCCCATGGAGGACGACACCACACCGTCCACTTCGCTTGGTCGGCTCCCGGAGTGGGACGAGCAGACTTTGTTCTTTGCCCCTATCCACCACATTTCTGAGAGGGTGAGACGGGGAACCGAGCCTAGGAGGACACGACATCACGGCTCTGGCTGTGATGGTCTAGGCGATTTATACAGGATGCATATCGCCAGAGATCGTGAGACGAGACTCCTATGGGAGTCATGCGGGCTAGTTACTCTATTCGAGACCTCCGAGGCTATGGTTGCCTCCAGCGGGGGTCACCACGTAGTGCGCGCTTTGGTGGAGTTCTTTTGGGACACCACCAACACCTTTCATTTTCCCTGGGGTGAGATGATGGTCACCCCTACAGACTTCAGTCTCATCACAACACTGGAGTTTACTCCTGTGCCTCTGCCGTTCGACGGCGGGATCGACGTCTTTTATTCAGAGGTCGAGGAGTTGTTGGGGCCGATTGTTGTTCGGGCCCGAGCTGAGGTTGAGACGACTCAGTTCAGCGCTAGAGGGATTCGTCGCTCGACGCTGGCAGCGGCTCTTGATGATGATGCGACCACCCGAGAGCAGCGGGTGCGCATCTTTGTGCTGATGTTATTGTCAGGGACACTCTCCCCCGACAGGGGTAGTAGGGCATTGTTGTACTACCTCCCTGCTGTCCGTGATCTCCAGCGGATCGGGACTTATGACTGGGCCAGCTTGGCCTATGCTGATTTCGTTCGTGCGCTGAGAGACTCGTGTCGTCACCGGTCTTTTAGGACGAACGTCGCTTTGTCTGCTTTCTGGAAGGTCGTAGAGGTAAACATTATTCCCTATAAAGTTTAGCCCTACATATGTTAGCATTTACTCATGCTTTTAACTTTTTTTTTGTAGATCTGGTTCTACGAGCATTTTCCTTCCGTTGCGCCGGCGAGACCATCGCCGAGGGGATATCCAGTGAGCGCCTCTTGGGGCGGCCACCATGTGGACATGTCTACTGCACGTGTCAAGAGCCGGATCATCTCGGTACGGCTTTTAGTGTTTATCTTGCTATTCTACGATGTCTTAGACATGTTCTTGCCTGATTGGTGCTTTTATAGGGACCTGAGGTAGTATACCGACCGTGGGGCGGTTGGACAGTCCCTGGATTAGCTACGCAGTACTCTGCTGAGCGTCGCTGTTTTCTGGGGACCTACGGAGCGGTTGTATATTTAGGAGAGAGAGTTGCTAGACAGCACTCTTCTGATGTTTTCGTCGTTCCTGTTCCTCCGCCACGTCATATGTTCGACGAGAGACAATTGTCGAACATGGCTGAGGGATCTGGTTCCCTCTGGCGGTCCCATGTGATCCTTGGGCGGTGTTACACTGAGGAGCTACTACCTTTATTAGCTCCAGCCCCTGTACCGGCTGAGGATGTGAGGGTAAGAGTCTTAGCTTTTTATTTTTTCGCTAAGTAGCCCCCAAGTGATACCTTACTGATTTCTTTCTGTTTTATTAGGATGGTCCCACTGAGTTTGTGCCGCCCCATATGTCCATTCACTACCAGGGGGTATACGGGCCGACCGAGGAGATGATTTCTCCGGCTCCCGAGGGCGAGCGCTTCGTGGAGCGGTCGATTCCTCGCCACCAGACCAGGGTAGGCCTAGTTTTAATTCAGAATTTTGTATTCAGTTATCATGTATTTTCACTGACTTATTTTTCTGACAGTTCTCACGCAAGGTGGTTTCGGCTATGGCACAATGCATAGATGCCTTCCGGAGCCAGCTCGTCCGGATGAGGAACGCGGCTACCTGTCGTCGGGACGACGTTGTCCGAGAGGTAACCTTCCTTCACTTATTATTTCTGTATTATGGCTTC
The DNA here is from genome assembly GCF_948465745.1 of Chenopodium album. NCBI lineage: Eukaryota > Viridiplantae > Streptophyta > Magnoliopsida > Caryophyllales > Amaranthaceae > Chenopodium > Chenopodium album. The sequence continues at coordinate 12,988,858 of NC_137842.1, read as the reverse complement.
AGTTTTACCTTGTTTATGACTTAATTCTTTTTGCAGGGTCAGCCGATCGCTTCTCACACCCGTACGAGGCCTGAGGGGCGGAGAGATCCGGCGAGGTCTAGCTCTAGACGTCGTCGTACTTCGTCAGAAGGTAGAGGTGGTCGTTCCGAGGCTGCTCGGGCCGACGTTGCTGAGGGCTCAGGATCTTCTTCTGAGGGTGCTCCTGCTGCGCCGGTAGGAGAGGCTACCTCAGCTTTCAGAAGTGGTGGGATGTACGAGGTTGGATCTTCATCGCAGCAGCCTCCGCGGTCTCAGCCTCAGGTTGATCTTGGCTGGAGCGGTCCTGTCTTGAGTTTTCCTCCTCCTACGGAGACTGGAGCTGGTGCTGAGGCCGAAGCTGGTGGAGAGGTGACTCCTCGTACGGCGCAGTTTTATGGCATGATGGGCCTACGTCCTCCGGCGCCGTAGTCTGTTTCTGTATATGTATGTTATTTTGACTTTTTTATAGAACTTTTGCCTTTGACTCATTATTTAGACACTTTGTATTTATCTATGTTATTGTAAATTCATTTAATCGTTTATTATTGTGTTAGTGCATGTTAGTGTGTGCAAAAGAAATGTGATAACAATCTTGCGCAAAAAATTCCGTCATTTTTATTATTGATGGAGGATATTATCCGACTCTCTCCCCCAAAAAGAAAAAATAAAAAAAAGGAAAAGAAAATGGAAAAAATGCTGGTTTTTTGAAAATAATATAAAATCCAAAAAAAGAAATAAAATTTAAAAATAATTGCTATATTTAATTAATTAAGAAAAAAGATAGAAAAGATATTTAGAAAAAATTAAACGGGGCCATAAAGTCATTAACCGACTCAAGTTTAATATCAAAACGCAAGCTGAGCACGCGCGACTTCTCTGCTGACTTGGCGCCAGCTGGCGCCAGACTGTGGCGCGTGGCGCCAGGCGCTACACTTAGCGTGTGGCGCCAGGCACTAGATGGTGGCGCCAATGTCGGGACTTTGACGCTAATTGACGCTGACTCCGTATTTCATTCAGATTGAAATTCTTCGTAATTTGTACATAAATAGCCCCCTGCTCAGCCGAATCTTCTCATAATTCCAGCGAAAAAATTATTCTCCTCTTTAGAAAAAATAATAATCATGTCTTTAGCCACTAAAACCTTCACCCAATACTCTCATGAATCGTGTCGATCTCTTAATGCTAGAGAAAGAAAAGAATTAGATTTATTTCACTTGGGGGGAATTTAAGGCATCAAAGGGGTAGATTTAGACATAGACTTCATACATACCGCTTTAGAATTTGGAGTATCGATACACATTGTTTTAGAATAGGGTATGATGAAATTAGCCCTTTGCCAGAGGAATTTGGTGCTATCTTAGGCTTCCCTGCAATAGACCTGGTAGTAATCCCTAGAGTAGATGCATATTACTATAGGGATTTTGAACGCTTCTTTAATTTAAAGGATAGGGATTTATCAAAAATAGTAGATGGCAATGTAGTTAACTTGAAAGAATTCGCACGCTATTATATTGATAAACCTCTCTCTGAATCTTTTCACATATATAGAAGAAGGGCGTTCTTATTTTGCATGCTCAATCAATATTGTCTTAGTAGTGGTAAAAATAACGAGGGTCAATCAATTATAACCACTGTACTAGAACAAATTGAATCAGGGAGAAATCCAATGCCATTGATAGTTGGGGAGACTATGATTAGTCTAGATGAATTGAAAAGGGACCCAAAAGCGCCTCTTCGCGGCTCTCCAATTTTATTACAGGTAGAAAAATAATATTTTTAATTACAAAAATCAAAAAATATATTTTTGTATTGTAATAATAATTTATTTGCATTGCAATTTTTTACAGATGTGGCTAATGGAGAGGCTAGGATTAATTAGCCCGCCGGACGACATTGAAAAATATACTCCCACTTGCTTCGTGAGAAGAAAGAAGCGCATCCCTAAAATTGGGCGCCATGGGTGGAGAAAAGTCTTTGAATCACGTGATTTTGCTATCAAGTGGGTCATCCCATGGTGGAAAATAGAAAGGATGGTTGGTGTTAACAAGCAACCTTTCTGCCGTCTCCCAAGCTTGTCTCGTGTAACATATTATTATCCCTGCAGGGTAAAAAGACAATACGGCTTGCTTCAAAATATTCCTTCCGGGGATCTTCGTCCTCCCTATGAGTATCCCGTATCTCAAGAAGTAGATAGATTCGACACTTACTGGAGCGCTAGACCTTCATGGGAAGTGATTACCCAAAAGGTTCCCCTTTCTTTACCTAATGATGTAAAGAAGTGGTTGCTGAAGAAGTCTTCAATTGATCAGGGTAGAACCGATGTGAAGAATCGTCTAGGTGACAGGGTGACACCGGCTAAAGAACGCTTAGGTGCAAGAATTGAATTCAAAACACCTACAATGCGTAGGAAGAAGAATACTACTAAAGACAAAGGGAAAAGGAAAGCTAACACCACAGACAAAAAGGCTTGGGTGGAAAAGAAGCATGGGGTGCTAGCTGAAGGGGAAACAATCTATTCCAAAATTGAATGTAGGTCCTCTAAAGGACGCCTACTAGCTAAAGTAATGGATGAAGAGGAGGAAACAGAAAAGAATTGGAAAAGATCAAAAAAGGAAAAGAAAGATTAAAAACATTGCTTAGCTTAGATTTATTAGATTGTTAATTTTTATTTAAAGTTAATTTATTTCAGCCTTATTTAAATTCCATTAACAATGTAATTTTATTTTATTAATGAAATTTCAGCTTTCAATTAAATTGTTACTATAAATTTATATTATTAAAGCAATGAAAATCGAAAAAAATTAATTTTCCATAAATTTTTCGAGTACGGAAGTCGAAAATTTTCCGAAAAACACCAAAATTCGCCTAGATCTTATTACTGAATTGGCGCCAGTGATTGCAGTTTGGCGCCAGCTATTGAGGTCTGGCGTCAGGCGCCAATACCATCGGCTGGCGCTAATGGCTTATGGCTTGCGCCAGACTCTGTTCTGCAACGCCAATAGTTTTCCGACTTTTTGTTGACTTTTAGTTGATTCTGGAATGCGGAGATGTCGAAAAATAAAGTGGTCGCACCCGTAAAGGGTTGCCTACGTATCCTTTTCTAAGGAATCAGGCCGAACGTAGCTCTCTTGAGTGTCCTACTCAAGTAATTATGGGTAGTATTTTTTAAGTTGGTCAAGATTGGTCATGTTTGAGAATTCATTGCCATCCATATCAGTTAATTTTGCTGCACCACCTGACAGGATTGTTTTGACAATGTAGGGGCCGGACCAATTAGGTCTAAACTTTCCCCTTGGATCTAAAACATTTTTCCTTAGTGATTTTAATACCAAATCTCCTACTTTGATATTTCTTGTCTTGACCTTCTTATTAAAATGTCTAGCCATACGAGTTTGATAGCACTGGGTGTGATGTAGAGCTTCTAATCGTTTTTCGTCGAGTAGGATCAATTCTTCATATCGTGCCCTAGTCCATTCAACTTCATCGAGTTTACTCTCTAGTGCGATGCGTAGAGATGGTATTTCTAGTTCGACAGGTTGTACGGCATCCATTCCATATATCAAAGAAAAGAGTGTATTTCCTGTTGACGTACGGATTGACGTGCGATAACCCCACAATGCAAAGTGGAGCTTGTCAGGCCAATCCTTATAATTTTCTGTCATTTTCTCGATGATAGTCTTTAAATCCTTATTGGCTGCCTCAACTGCTCCGTTTGCTTGAGGTCTATAAGGGGACAAATGATGATGTTGGATACCATATCTGTGTAGCAATTCTTCACATTCGGCTTGAAAGTGAGTTCCATTGTCACTTATCATTTCATGCGGAACTCCATATCGACAAATGATATTTCTCTCGATAAAGAGTGCTACATGTTTTGCAGTGAGTTTAGCGTATGATTGCGCTTCGACCCACTTTGTAAAGTAATCAATTGCTACTAGAATAAATTCGTGGCCTCCTGTCCCTGGGGGAGTGATTTTGCCAATTATGTCAATTCCCCATGTAGAGAATGGCCATGGCGATGTGTAGGTGTAGAGCAAAGATGGAGGAACATGTTGTAAATTGGCATAAATTTGACATTTAGGGCATCTTTTCACGTATTGATGGCAGTCCCTATTCATTGTAGTCCAATAATACCCTTCTCGCATTATTTTCTGGACTAACATTTTTCCATTTACATGAGTTCCACATATTCCTTCGTGAACTATTCTCATTATTCTTTGTGCATCCACCTTTCCTACGCATAGGAGAGCTCGACCTTTAGGTACCCTTTTATGTAGCTCGTTGTCTATGAGTACATATTGAGAAGCCAAAAGTCTCAATGCTCGTTTTGCTCTTTTGTCAGCATGAGGAGGGTATTTTCCATTGGTGACATAGTTGAGTATGTCTGTGTACCATGGTTCTTCTTCTTGTTCTTCTTCTTTGTCTTGGACTGAGTCGTCATCTTCTATAGCCTGTATATATGCTGGTTTATGTCTTTTTTCGATAGTTAGAGGCATTTGCTTGATTTCTGTGGGAATCCTAACCATTGAGGCTAATCTTGCCAAGGCATCAGCAAATTGGTTTTCTTCTCTAGGTAGATATGTGTATTCTACCTTCTCTAACTGATCGGTAAGAGTTTCCAGATAAGTTTGGTAAGGGGCTAGGCTTTCGCTCCTTACTTTCCACCTTTTGGATATCTGATTGATAATCAAAGAAGAATCTCCAAATATCCTTAATTTCTTTACTCCCAATGCCAGGGCCGTTTCAAGGCCTACCACGCATGCTTCATATTCAGCAGCGTTGTTGGTAACGTCGAAATCAAGCTTTATTGAGATTGGGACGTGTTCTTCTTTAGGTGATACTAGTAACACTCCGACGCCACATCCCTTTTGGTTTAAGGCTCCGTCGAAATACAAGGTCCAAGTATCATCTTCGGTGACCATCAAATCTTCATCTGGAAATTCATTGTCTTGTATTGGTGTCAAGTCTTCTATTGGAAAGTCTGCCAAAAAGTCTGACACCACAGATCCTTTAATAGCTTTTTGTGGCATAAACCGCACATCAAACTGGGCTAAGTTGACTATCCATCTTGAAATACGTCCATTGAGTGTTGATTTCTCGAACAAATATTTGAGTGGATCCAATCGGGATACTACGAAAACGGTATGCACCAACATGTAATGTCTCGACTTGGTTGTGGCCCACACCAAAGCGAGGCACAATTTCTCGAGTGGTGTATAGCGTGTTTCGTATTCGAGCATCTTCTTACTTAGGTAATAGATTGCATTCTCTTTGCTTTCTACCTCTTGTGCTAACATGGCTCCCATTGTCTCTTTGGTAACCGTCAAGTATAACCTAAGAGGTATTCCGGGAAGTGCTGGCGCTAATACGGGAGGATTTGCGAGATAGGCTTTGATCCTGTCAAAGGCTTTTTGACACTCATCATCCCATATCACTGGTACATTCTTCTTGAGCTTTTTGAAGATTGGTTCGCATATCGTTGTCAATTTTGATATGAACCTACTTATGTATTGCAACCGGCCAATAAATCCTCGAATCTGTTTCTCGGTCTTGGGCGGTGGCATCAACATGATTGCTTTAATCTTGTTTGGATCTATCTCTATTCCTCTAGAGCTTATGACATATCCCAAGAGTTTGCCTGAGGTGACTCCGAAAGCACATTTTGATGGAATCAACCTCATATTATATTTTCTTAGCCTTTCGAAAAATTTCCTTAAGGCTACTTGATGGCCTGGACGGTCCTTTGATTTCACAATCATGTCGTCGACATATACTTCAACTTCTTTGTGCATCATGTCATGGAGTAAGACAGTTGCTGCACGTTGGTAAGTAGCACCCGCGTTTTTTAACCCAAATGGCATTACCGTGTAACAGTAAGTGCCCCACGGTGTGATAAAGGTCGTTTTCTCCATGTCTTCTTCTGCCATGAGAATCTGATTGTACCCTGCGTATCCGTCCATGAATGAGAGAAGCGCGTGATTTGCCGTGTTGTCTACCAGAATATTGATGTGTGGCAAAGGGAAGTCGTCCTTTGGACTTGCCTTATTTAGATCTTGATAGTCGACACACATCCTTACCCTTCCGTCTTTCTTTGGAATTGGGACGACGTTGGCGACCCATTCGGGGTATTTAGATACCTTGATGAAACCTGCAGTTATTTGTTTTTGAATTTCTTCTTTTATTTTAAGTGCTACGTCGGGTTTCATTCGACGCAACTTTTGTTTTACAGGTTTCATTCCTGGGATTAATGGTATAGTGTGTTGAGCTATTTCTCTGTTAATGTCTGGCATATCTTCATATGACCAAGCAAATACATCGATAAATTCTTTAAGTAAGTGAATTAAATCGGTTCTTTCTTGTTTATTCAACGTTAGTCCGATTTTAACTTCTCTTTTATTAGTTGAATCATTCGAGATGTCAACTGTTTCCATCTCTTCACTTATTGGTGTTTTCTTTTCAAGTGTTTCCATTGCTTTAATAATTTCTTTATCTTTTTCATCGTTAGCTAAGCAATGTTCGTCATCTTGGGTTAGGGAAAAACACGAGAGGTAAGGAGAATGAGAAGTGTTATTATACTCTGAGATCATTACATCAAAGAGTGATATGTCCTCAGGGACTGGATCACTAACTATCCTAGGAGAAGAAATAGGAAGGGGAGGCATTATTGCTAAAGACCTAGAAGATTCTAAAGGGGAAGACTCTGACTCGGACTCTGACTCCGACGACTCTTCGAACATCGGCCCTTGCCCTGTCGTGATTGATATCTTCCTTCCACTCGGAGTAGTCACTTTGATAGTCTTGCGCCACCCTTGCAGTGATCCTTTGGCTGGAGTAATTAGCTTCGAGGGGTCGAAGTTTTCGTTTTGTAGGACCGTTTGAATGAGTGAGGAGTTATCTTTCTCATAAGCTGACTCATTCTTTTCTCGCCCAAATAGTAATCCTATGACGTTAAATTCAAAGCATGGGGGTGCTTTCTCCTTATAGACGGGAGTTGGGATTTCATCAGTGAAGTAGCAATCCAAGAAAATCTCGAATCCCGGTTGTCGTATGACGTTTACAACAAATGGTTCGGGAAATTCATAGCATGGATTGTCCTCTCCTTCTTTTATAAACTGACCATTAAGCGTAAGAGGGTACTGATTCATTGGAATTGCCTTCTTTTGAATTCGAGCATCCCTACGTGCTTTCAACTTGTCCTGGGCTCGCTTGAGATCTTTCCGAGTCGGTTCGAAACCAAGTCCGAAAGTATCTAATTTAGGGAGGCCAGGTGACTCCACCGATTTTGCTATCCCCTTCTTCTTTCCTAAGGTCATCCCAGGGAAGTGTCCTTGTCTCTTCAGCATGGTGTTGATGATCATGTTGGAATGGGGGTCGTTGCAAAGAGATGTCCTTTCATCCTCTTGGATTAAGGAGACTTCTTTATTAAAGCCCCATAGGTCTTCATCATCTTCGTCGTGTTCCACATTGATGATTGGATTTTCTATTAATTTGATTCTCATCGGCGAAGCGTCAATAGTGATTGGAATTCCTCCAACTATGGCTTTCACTTGTTGGTGGAGAGATGAAGGGACGGCCTTTAGATCATGGAGCCAAGGGCGTCCTAACAACAGATTGAATGAGGCTTTGATGTCTACCACTTGAAAAGTAGTAGCATGTTCTATTGCTCCTGCCGTCACATTTAGGGTTATTTTGCCAAGAGCTTGACGACGAGTATTATCGTAAGCTCTTATTCCTTGTGTGGACGGAGTTAAATCCTCATCCCTTATGCCGAGCATCCTCGCAGTCCTAAGTGGACAGACATTGATAGCTGATCCATTGTCTACAAGAGTCATGGGAACATTCATCCTTTTGCAGACTACCGTAAGGTTTAACGCCTTGTAGTGTTTGTCACCTTCTGGGGGTAAATCTTTATCAGAAAAGGTGATCAGATTGATCGGACTAGGGAGGTCACTTGTGAGGAAGTTAACTAGTCCCTCAGGAGTGGTGTCGGAATCTATCCCGATTTTATCCAAGGCATTCATTACAGCCAACCTATGTTCTCGAGATGTTGCCAAGAGCTTCCATACATTCATCTCAACTTTTGTCTTCTTAAACTGTTTAACGATGTCATTGTCTTTGATGATAGGTATGGGAACTTGTTGTACAGTAGGCATAGGTTGTGTTGAAACGGGAGGTTGTATTCTCCCGGATCTTGTGAGGACGTCTATTGATGAATCTTCTTCAGCCCAAATGTCGTCTGTGGTGTATGATACAGAAGGTGAAGGTCCCACTATGTCCTTTAGGTAGACATCTTCTTCATCACTGTCCCATACTCTATTGACAGTTATATCCTCTTCTTGTTGAACTTGGATTAACTCCTTTTCATCAATCATTTTCTGCACCAAATCCTTGAATTTGAAGCAGTTTTCTATGGTGTGCCCCCCTGACTGATGGTACTGACAGTAATATCTATCTGTCCTTTTTAATGATTCAAATGGTCTTGGTTCGAGAGGTTTGACATTGCCACTCTCGGAGAGCATTTCGAACCTTTGTGCATATGGGATCCCAATTGGAGTGTAAACCCTATTGCTCCTCTTGAGTTTTTCGGTGACTTGTAAGGGAAAATACTTTGCCTCATAATTCGTTTTCACTGGTGTGAATTCTCTTTTAGGTTCTTCCTTTGGACATGGAAGTTCATCGTATTTCTTGTGAAGTTCATTCACAACTTTGAGAGTTTCACGTAATAGTTGCGATATCTCCCTCATAAACAGTGTGAGCAATTGTATGTCTTCCTTGTTTGCTGGTTCCGTAAGGTTATCTCCGACATCGAAAAAGATCTCTTCTTCTCCTTCTTCGACATTGGTTGCTTTGACAGGCTTAATGAGAGATGAGGGGTCAACTTCGCTTTCTTCATCGGAGATAGCCAAAGTATGAGCTAGAGGTGCATTGTCGATACTTGGCTTCTTACTGGCAGGGGGCAACGGCAGCTTGTTATTGTCAATTAGGTCTTGGATAGCTTCCTTGAGCTTCCAACAGCTTTCAGTAGAATGGCCCCTACCTTGGTGATATTTGCTATGTGCATTGGGGTTCCAGTTAGGCGATCTCTTCTTAACTGGTGGATCCCCGAATGGTCCAATGGGAGTTATAAGACCTTTTGCATTTAATCTATCAAATGCGGTGTCATAACTCATGCCAATAGGAGTGAAGTTCCTCCTAAATGGTTTATTTTTTCCTTGATTGTTCATGGCGAGGACTTCTCCTAGATTAAAGGTGCTAACATTATTTGAGTGGGCGATTTTGGAAGAAGAAGGATTGTCGTTCTTCTTTCCCTTCCAGCCACTGTTGGAATTATTGTTGGCAGCTTTAGATTTAACCAAGTCATCTTCAATATTGATCCCAATATCATACACGGCCTTAAAAGTATGAAGGTTATTTTGATATTTAAGATGTTTGGAATATTTTTCTTGGAGATTTTTAATGAACATTCTCACGGAATCTTTTTCACTTGGTACCTCGATCATTTTAGCTGAGGTTTCTCTCCACTTGTTAAAGAAAGCAGTGAAGCCTTCATTCTCTTTCTGTTTGAGGATTTCAAGTTCTCTATGGTCAGTTTCGACTTGAATGTTGCATTTGTACCTATCAACGAAAGCGTTTGCTATGGATTCCCATGTAGAGGTCTTTTCTTTTTCGAGAGAAAAGAACCATTGTTGGCAAACGGTCTCGAGAGATAGTGAAAACAAAGAAGGGAAGACTTTCTTATCGATACCCTTGATACTCATTATTGTTTCAAATGCTCTTAAATAGAAGTAAGGGTTGTCAATTGCCCTAAATTTTGGGATGTCGTTGGCGCTGAACTTCTGCGGAAGAAGATCTTTATCCACCGAGACCCCTTGGGATGTGCGTTCTTGAAACTTGTAGTCGCTGGACAACTCGCTTAGGCTCTCTTGCATGAGGTCCATTTATTGTTGTTTCACGGGATCATCGATCTTAAGTGCGAGAAGCTTCAGTGTCTCACTTACAGTAGCCAGTTGATTCTTGAGGTCATTGACTTCTTCTTGAGTTGCCATTATGACTCTTGCTTTTCTCTTGCGGGCTATAGGTTTGTCGAAAAGTTGGACTTGTACGAAGAGGTTATCTTTGATTAATCGTCCTTCCTTTCTTGACCACGCGCTGTAAATTAAGCCAATTTGCGTTTTAATTACTTGACTCGAATCAACTTGACTTTATGGTTTTTACTTTATTTTTTAAAAAATATATATATATTTTTAGGGAACTAAGTATTATTATTTATTGGAGGATTAATATTTGACTTACACCCTTAAAAAAATGACAAAAAAAAGCGCGCACACAAGACTCTCTTAATCATGGTCAAGACATGTGTATTGGTGTGTGCATTGAGTGTGGTGACATGCTTGGACTCTTGTGTAAGAACATGGGACTAAGTGCCTAAACTCGAACATTAATTCAATTAAGCATTAATGGTCAGCAAAATTAACCGAATTAAACAGAAAACTAATTAATTAGACATTAGGTGATGACTCGACAAATAATCCGAACTGTCGGCCAAGCGACAGGACTGGCGTCACAATATGGTGATTGGCGCCAGACATTTTAGTTAATGTCTGGCGCTACACACTATACTGTGGCGCTACAGCTCAGACTTTGGCGCCAATATTGGAGCTTCGGTCCGGGACTGTTTTCGGTATTATTAGTCAACTGGGGTATGTCTAAAGTCGTACTAGGTCAATTTCGATTAAAAAAACTTTATTGACTTAAATTAATTAATTAATTAATTAGGCAAAGTTCTTTAAGTCATTAATTTTAGTCTCAACACAAATCAACAAACGGTTAGGGGAAACATAGAATATATATGCACAAAAAATAATGCACAATTAGTCAAGTAGGCACAATATGATGCAATGAGTTCGCAACCTAACCATGGCTCTAGTTCTCTAAAGTTCAGGATATGGTTTAGTCAAATAGGGTCCATGGTTAATTGTCCGGATGCACCGCGCAGAAGCCTAACCGTGAAGGGTTAGCGCGTGTGGATGGGACACCGCGAGTTTTTAGAAAAAACTCACTTCCATGGTTTGGTGAATTCAACATCTCAGATGTACCCTTTGTTGCCAGGAGCGTTCAATCGGATAGATAGAGCATGAATTGCCAGAGGGTTATGTCCATATGTAGAACACATATGGGTTTCAGAAAAGTGAGAAAAAATTCAATCAAGAAGTAGGATCGAGCAAACAATACGAAAAACCGGTCGAAATTAGAACGCATATTTCTGGCTCGGTATTGGGGGAAATTGGCGCCAGCAAACAGAGACTGGCGCCAACTTTTAACTGTAGCGTCTGGCGCTACGGCTAAAAGTTTGGCGCCAAGCCCTGGCCCCTGACGCTACTTCCCACATGCCTCAGCAGCTTTCTGTGCTTAATAAAATCATCCAGTTTCGCGCGGTGTTATTTCAGTCCTAGTTGTGAAAGAAATTTTTCAAATTTCCTACGTGTAAAATCCTACAAGTTACTGAACAGTTGCGGAAAGAAGCAAGTGAGGAAAGGTGATACGCCGTCGTCGAGCCTACCAAAGATAAAGTCCTATCTTGGTCTCACTAGCTAATATCAAGGGTAAGAAAGGGTCGAACCCAAGAGAGGCGTTGAATCAACCACCGAGATACTACTGTTTAAATAAGCTAAATGAAGTCATAATTGGTTTGGGTTTTATGTAACATGTACTAGTTCAAATCAACTAACACTAAGGGGTGATTAACAATAATTATAGAGTTCTAGGGCTCGGGATATACCACTCAATTTTGTCACAAATCACAAATAGCATGTAGCAAACAATGGTAAATTAAGGGGATAATATAGGGGAAGTCGTCTAAAACACCCAACTACTTTCTCAAGCTAGAGGGATTACTTGAATCATGAGTACAACCTACTCTCGTGGTTACAAAACATAAAACAAGTATTAAAGCATAATCACGATGACAAAAACATTCCCTTGACTGGAAATTCCTATTCTCATGGCATTTCAAGTCAATTAAGCATAAGGGAGCTAACTCAAGTTCATCTCTCGATCCTTCGTTGAGAAAGCTTAGATAATAGTCTATCAATGGCCATATACAAGAACTAAGCAATTAAACCCCTTAAGATCAACTAATTAACACCCAACAATTACCAATTTAACACATGCAACAAGTAATTAGTGACTACATTGAGGGTTTTACCCAAACCCTAGAAAATTAGACTACTCACAATCCATGGAGATTAAAGCAATTAAGGATTTAAAGTAACTCATGAACAAGAATTAACTAAAGATTAAGCTAAATAATAATCTAAGAATACAAGAATTAAGCAAGATAATAAACAATCAAAGCAATTAAAATAGAAGAGAAGAGTGAGAAAAAGTTACTAGAAGCTTCAACTTGAATAACAATGGTGGAACTTGTCTTCTACAATGATTGAGATTGAATTTTCCAAGCTATTAATTAAAATCTAACTAATGATTTGAGAATATTTGTGTTCTACAATTACAAATTAAGAGAAGGCACTCCAAACTTGGATACCCATCCAAAATGAGCTAAGAGGAGTATTTATATGACCCCCAAATAAAAAGGATGGAGAAAACAACAGTCGGGCTCGTCTACAGGTCGACACGGACGTGCCAAAGGTTGCAAGGACGTGCAGACCTGTTAAAATACGAGCAGTACGTAGCTACTGTTTGACCTTGCACGGACGTTGTAGGGAATAATTTCAAGCCTTAAATCCCACTAGCTTGAACCCCACTGTGATCATACACTAAAGTACGGTGGCGTCCAAAAGGGAAGAAGATAGAGCAAAAGAGTCGCCAACAAGTTTTTAAGGAACTTGTAAACCGTTCACGAGGTGAAGGTTACACCCCTTAACGATCCAAGAGATCGTCAACTCCATAAGGTCATGAACCAAATAAGGGTTCGGGGATGATGGTACAAATCCAACCTAAAAGAGATTGAATCTGCCCTAATAATAGGCCTCTACTTTATTCTGCTCGTATTCATGTGCGCTTTCTGACTAACATACAATCAATAGGATTAACCCTAAACCTGTTTAATCTATGTTGGTTGAATATTAATGCACAAATCAACTATTATTGGCGATCACTTGAATTATAATCACAGTTAACCTAACAAGATTATTAATTATCTTATTAAGCGTGATTACAAATACCAATTCCCTTTAAGCATGCAATAAAAGGTGATCAAGCAATAAATAAATATCAAGCAACATAATCAATAATAATCATGAAGAATAACAATAATAATATCATAATCATAGCAACCATAATTAATAATAATCATAATAATCATAATTATAATAATATTCATGTTAAAGCATAATAAAAGTAAGATCCTAGGCATGATACTAACAAAATTAATAATAAACCCTAGCATGTCACTAAGCAACAAAAATCAAATCTTTAGCCCTAACATGATACTAACATGAATAAATATTAGGAAGAACATAGGAAGCATCATAGGAATCATATTTAATATTAAAATTACCCTAGACATGATACTAGGAATATCATAATAACAATATAAACATGATGTCTACATCATAATATCAATTAAAGTACTTACTTGGATGCCTCGTACCTCTTTCTAATTACAAAATACATACGTTAGTAACTTCAAGGAAAATAATAAACAAAACAATTAAATTAAATAATTGAAAGAGAGATTTGGGACCAAACCCTCAGAAATTAAACCTTTCACGTCTAGGGCGAAGGCAACTTCGAATATGGCTAGGTGTTTCTAGATCTTGCGAATGCGGAATTTTGTATGTGAAAACAAGAAAGAATTGAATACTAAAGAAAGAATGTTTATTGAAAATTGACGAAAGAAAAGAGAACGAATGAAGAGAGTTGATGAATCTAGATGTAGATGATGAAGATAATTGGTGAAAACTTAAGAATGAGGAGAATTGGTGAATGAAAACGGAGTTTTAAATACGATATTTATAGAGAAAATCATCCAAAAAAGATAATTTAACAAAACAGAGTCTGAAGATCGCAAAACTAGCCAGGGTTGGCGCCAGGCACCAGTGGCTAGCGCCAGGCGCCAATGGCTAGCGTCTGGCGCCAAGCCTGGTTCCAGGCGCCAAGGCCTGGGGTTGGACGCCAAACTAGTTTTCAACGCGTTTTCGAAAATCTGATAAATTTCCCGTACTGGAAGATTAAATAATATAATTCCATCGAAAATGCTATTTGATCTTGATTAAAACTCTAAAAAGTCCTAATCGAATTAGGAATGAAAAGAACCTTCTAGAATGTTCTAGAAGACCAAAACCATTCCTAATTGCATTAGGAATGATAAATCATATTAGGCCCTCCCCTAGATCATTGGGCCGTACATAAAGCTCAAACCGGGCCCAGTTTAGTAAATTGGTCATAACTTCCTCAATATTCATCGGAATTGGGCTTATAATATATCGTTGGAAAGGTCTTTGCAGGCCCTATCCAACTACACCACTATTGGACCCATATCATGGACCAACCAAACTGGATTAGCTGTTTTCTTAAAATAAAGTTTTCCAAAACAGGGAGAAGAGAAAAGAAATAAAACTTTCCGCAACACTAGACCTTTCCACACTTTCGTTTCATTCGATTATGATTCGACGTGGAAGGCACTCATCACCGGGTTTGGTTTTGGGGAGACACAAATGGGTGTCTACAGACGTGCTTCATTTGGCACGGACGTGCAGGGACTTGCACGGATGTGCCACTTATTGGCACGGACGTGCATCCCTTTTCTGGCAAAACAACTTATTTTTGGAAGGTCATAACTTCTACGTTACTCATTAGAATAAGACATGTGACCAATAGTTGGAAAGATCTTGAGATGAACTTTAATCTCCAATTTGAATCACTTCAAAATATTTAGTGGAACAAAAGTTATGGTCAGTTGAAGTTGACCCTTGTGCAAACAACCATTCAAGGCTTTCCAAAAGCTTTTCATTTCTCTTTAAGGCACTCATCCTTCTTCCTCCATTCCTCTACCAACCAAGCTTTCCCTTCACCTTGTTCACTCATGCTTGATTACGTCCATATATAGTGCTAAAAATAGCTAAATTACATAAAAAACACAAACAACCCGTGAAGCATAGATGATACAAAATTTGCATAAAATAGGATAAATAATGAACTTTGATGTCGAATAATGACAAAAAAAAGGTTCAAAAGTACCCTAAAATCATACCAAATAACAAGTTATCAGAAGTCTAGGTAAACAGCAATAGACAACAACCCTAAAGGCTCAAGATGAGGCTGGTCCTTCACAAATAAGGAATGATAGTGAGCATGAGGACAGTGAGGAAGAAACTCACACTCCTACTGCTAGTGGGGATGAGAATGAAGTTGACAGTAGGAAGAGGATGGGTATGCTTGTTAATTTGAATGGTGATTTCAGTCAATTCAATTGGAAAGTTAGACAAAGATTTGAAAAAAGGGATGATTTTAAGCAAGCAGTTGCTAAATATGATGTTTTGCAAGGGAAAAATTTGAGCTTTACACATAGTAACAAGAGCAAGCAGCAGTTTGGTGTGAAGTGTATTGAAGGCTGCCCATTTTACTTGTATTGTGCTTGGCATTCTAGGAGTGCTACATTCTTGTTGAAAAGGGTGATTGGAAACCATACCTATCATAGGAATATGAAAAGCAACAGACAATTGAAGTCTACTTGGGTAACGTATTCAAGGCTGGGCCACACTGGCCAGCCAAGGAAATCATTGAATGCATAAGGAGGGCTTACAGAGTCCTAGCTAACAGTGCATTTTCATATAGAGTAAAGTACAATGCTCACAAACTACTTCATGGGTCTATGAAAGACCACTACATGAAACTAGAGAGATATATGCAGGCAATCAAGGAAAAGAGTCGTGGGATAGTTGTTGAGCTGGTGGCTACTGTTGAAGAAGAAAAAACTCCAGTGTTTTAGAGATTCTTCACTTGCTTTGAGGGGCTGAAGGAAGGATGGAAGAAGGGATGCAGAAGAGTAATATGTGTGGATGCTGCATTTTTGAAGACTTTTCTTGGTGGTCAGATTTTAAGTGCAGTGGGAAGTGATGCAAATGAGCAGATGTTCCCCATAGCATGGGCAGCAGTTGAAGGTGAAAATAACCAGTCTTGGGTGTGGTTCTTCAGTCACTTGAAAAGATGCCAAGATCTGGGAGATGGCTCAAGTGTTGCTATACTATCGGATGCGCATCATGTAATTTAGCTTCCTTTAGCTCAAACTCTTACTTAATTATACATTAGGCTGAGGGTTTGTGCATAATTTGTATATGTATGTGGTTTGATTGTTGCTGTATGCATTGATTAAATATGCATCCTAGTTATACTTGTATATGTATATGGTTTGATTGTTGTTGTCTGCATTGATTAAAGTAGTGTTTCTTGGTTTTGTTTTGTTTTTTTTAAGGCCATATCTTGCATACTATTGCAAATGTTTTACCTAAGGCTGAGAACAGGCATTGTGCAAGGCACAATTTTTCACTGTGGCATAAAAATTTTAAAGGGGATAAAATGAAACTGAAATTTTGGAAGATAGCTAAATGTTACAACAAGGCTGACTATGATAAGGCCTTAGAGGAGTTGAATGTCCTTAACCCTGATGCTGCTATAGCTTTTAAGTCCTATAACCCAAAGCTTTTTAGTAGAGCTTTTCAAGACACATCTATCCACACTGATGCAATCACAAATAATATGGCAAAGACCTTTAGAGCATGTTTGGTATAGGCTTTTTATAGAGCTAGAAACGGAATCGGGTTACCGTTTTTGTTAGAAGATGTTTGGTTAAAGAGTTAAGTAATAGAAAACGTTTCCTTCCTCTAACTCATTCCACCACTTTGTTTCCACTATAAAATTTGGGGAAACAAATCCCGTTTCTTTCCTCTATCTATTCTCACTTCTCTCATACAACAGATCTCCCCACAAAATCCTCAACTTTGATCGATCGAAGCCACAAATTCGCTGAAGAACCCTAAATTTTCGTACTTCAAATTTCCAGAAATCCACAATCTCAACTCTCAAGGTTTGATCTCTCACTTTTTTGTTGAAGAACCCTAGATTTTGAGTTCGTGTTGAATTTATAAAAATTTGCGTTTTGTATATCGATAGATTGCTATTTAATTTGATTTGTGATCTATATTTTTTGTTTGTGTTGATTGCTATTTTCGATTTATGGTGTTAATTTCTAGGGTTTTATGTCCTAATTTTTCAGTTTTATTTAAGTTTTATTTTTCTCAATTGAATCTCCTGCTTTTTGCTTCATGACATTATTGCTAACATGATATCAATTTAGATTTATGAAATAATATTTACTGATGTTTTGTTATGCAAATTTCGATTTTATGGTATTATAATTTGCTTTATTATTTGGCTTTGGCTTATTTCCCCCAAATTTCAATTTATGCTTAATAGTAATACTTACTGATGTTTTGTTTAGCAAATGTCAATGGTAAATAATCAGCTTTGTTTAGCAAATGTCAATGGTAAATAATCAGTTTTGTGTAGAGAAAATCAATGTTTTGTGGCAGATTGTTAATGTTGTTTGATTGCTATTGCTTTGCTGGTTTTTAAGGCATATTGGGTCTCTAATTTTTGTTACTTGATTGCTATTATTTTGCTTATGTTTTGTGATACTAGTGTATATTGATACTATTGTATATTTTCAAGGTTTTTACGATGCCTCGGCTAATGCGTTCTATAAGGAAGAAAAACTGAAACAAATACTATTAGTAATTGCAATGGTTATTATTATGTTGATGGTGTATATGATGTGGTATATAATTTGCGTTGTTACAATAAGGGGGGTTCGAATAAAAGAAAGGAAAAGAAATAAAAATTGTTACGAATGTTAGTATTGAGAGGGCTTTATAGGGAGAGTGATGTGTAATGCAAGAGTGAGTTCGCGTTAATAGAAGAACTTTCAATATTATATGTGAGATGCTTAGAGACACTGGGGGTTTGAGTGGAACAAAAAACATGTCACTTCAAGAGATAGTAGCCATGTTTTTATACACGTTGGCTCATCATAAGAAGAATAGGTCTAATGGACAATACTTCTTTAGAAGTGGAGAAACCGTGAGCCGACAATTTCACCTTTGTCTAAGGGCTTTTCTCAAGTTCCATGAAGTACTAGTTTACAATCCTACACCAATATCGGATGATTGTGAAGATGAAAGGTGGAAATCCTTCAAGGTATTGGTATTTTCAAAGTCCCTAAATTTTGCTACGATTTTCTTATCTTTGCTTGTTTGTAAGTAATATTTTTTCCTATTTTTGTAGAATTGTTTAGGGGCATTAGATGGGACTTACATTAATGTTAATGTGCCTTCACAAGAACGACCAAAGTATAGAACAAGAAAAGGAACAATTGCTATGAATGTATTGGGTGTTTGTGCACCTAATATGCAATTTATATATGTTATTCCTGGTTGGGAAGGTTCGGCCCATGATATGCATGTACTTCGAAATGCTCTTTCTAGACCAAACGGTTTTAGGGTACCTCGAGGTAAGTGAAGGTCTTTTTTTGTGAGTATATACGTTTTGTTAGTTTCTGTGAGGTAAGTGAAGGTTTTTTTAAAGGTAATTATTATTTGGTTGATGCGGGCGGGGTATACAAATTGTGAGGGTTTTCTTTCTCCATATAGAGGTCAAAGATACCATTTAAAAGAATGGACGGATCGACAACCCGAAAGTGCCGAGGAATTTTATAACATGAAACATGCTAGGGCGCGAAATGTGATTGAGAGATGTTTTGGCCTACTTAAAATAAGATGGAGTATACTTAGAAGTCCTTCATTTTTCCCTATTTGAACTCATGGTCGTATCGTGATGGCTTGTTGCTTATTGCATAATTTAATTAGAAAATTCATGCCTACGGATGATATAAAAGAAGATGCATTGAGTGAATCCGATGATGATTCTAAGAGTGGTCTGATGATGAAAGGGAATTTATTAAAAGTGTTGCTACTTTGGATCATTGGACCAATTTTAGAAACACATTAGCCCAAGATATGTTTAACGATTGGAGGGCGAGAGGTAGACATGGTCAATAACACAAAAAGTATGATATGCCTTATAATATGTTATGTTCAATTTTGTCTAATATGCCTTATATTATGTTATGTTCAGTTTTGTCTAATATGCCTTATAATCTGTTATGTATGGTATGTTCTATTATAATCAGCCTTGTAATTTGTTCTGTTCAGTTCTAATATGCCTTTTAATCGGCAATTTTTTCAGATGAAGGCTAAGGGTGAGACAAGCAATCGAGGCAGAGGTAAAAATAAAAGGTATTGGACGTATGAAGAAGATGCGGTTCTAATAAGATATTTGCATGAGTTGAGTAGCGATCCGAAGTGGAAGTGTGAGAATGGGTTTAAGAATGGTTACATGAATAAGTTGGAAGAGATGATCAATGGTGTACTTCCTAATTGCGGCTTGAGAGCGGTTCCCCACATTGAGTCGAGGATCAAGCATTGGTCGGAGAAATATAGTGCATTGGCGGAAATGTTATCCACCTCGGGATTTGGATGGGATGCTGAGAAGAAGATTCTACAAGTAGATAAGTCGGTGTTCGACGGATAGGTAAAGGTATGAACTGCTCTTTTCTTGTTGCTTATTGCAAATTGGTCAAATCATGTTGCTAGCTAATTAATGCTTGTTGATTATTCCCTTGCTGCTGCCCCTCCCCCCTGCTGCTATTCCCCTATTGCCCCTCCCCCTTCCCTTCTGCTGCCCCCACTCGCTACTGCTACCCCCACTCCCTTCTTGGTTTTATTGGCCTTTGTACATAATTGAGGTCAAATAATTGTTGAGGTGAGAGTAGCTTGACAAAGAAAATCAGTAAAGACTAGTTTGTTCAAGAAAAGGTGCAACTGAAAAAAGAGAAGACTGTCAATGCCATAAAATTTACAACAAATAACCAGTTTATTCTAGTAACTTGGGGGCTCAATAGGCTCACATTAAAACATACTTTAAGCCATGAAAAAAGGGGAAGAAAAGACAATGATATTAAAGTCACAATAATCAACTATATATGTATGTTTATATTAAGGGACTGCTACATACAGGCATTATCCTAAACATTACTCCAATCTAATGAAATGCGCAATAATGGCTCAAAATTTTATTTAGCATCCTGCCATGATATTAAAATGTTAGGAAAATTCAATAATTTGCAGAAAATTCATAATATAATAAATTGAGTAATTATAGAGAAGTTTGTATCATTAAATTCACATAATGCCTATTCAAAAACTGTTTGCATTTAATAAATGAAATGGACAAGCACTTGCAAAATAAGGTGCAGCAGTTTCTAATTTCCTTAGTCAAAACTCGAGGGTGGTATAAACATGTTCTCCACAGCTCCTTGAGGAAGGTATTCACTGACATCTCCAATAATTAGCTTATATAATTAGCTGAATATTGATCTGCTTGTCTTTAACCACTAATTACTTTATATATATTATGTGACTACTCTGTTAATTTACTATCATTTGTCTTTTTATTCAATTCTGTTTGTTTTGTAACATTTGTCTGCTTGTCTTATTTTATTATCATTTATATAATCTGAGCTTCTTTATGAAGCCTTAGTTTGAAAGAAAAATGTCTGAATTCATTAAGGGAATGTTGCCTGATTGTTATTTGATAATCCTTGGGAGTATCATTTTTGTTAAGCCTATTTTCTGCCATATCATGCAAATTAAGTCATCAATTTAACCAACAAGTAAATTAGCTACATTGAGCTTATTCAGTTTGAACCTTATCGCTCCATTTTCTGCCTTCCATCATCTCTCTAATATGGCTGAATATAAGTGTGAAATTTAATTGCATCTCTGGCAGATGCATCTAGTTTATTCTGACTTTCCTTCTGCATGAGAAAATGAAATTTATAAGTGCAGTGTGTAAAATCTGACGAGTTGTAATTAGATATGCAATGTGGTACATTGGTGTGGTTGAGGGTTCACATGATATTTAGGCTTTCCATATCTGCATCGGCGTTGTCTGTATTTTAGTTCTTGTGACTCGCCATGTAGGTGTCGTGCTACTTTGTTTAATTCAACCTTATACACCTGAACAAATGAGTCTTTGTAAGGATCATCTCTTAACCTCTAATTCTGATCGATGTTCTTTGAACTACAACCTGCTATGTTTGAGGTGTTCAGTATTTGTTATATCATGTTTTAAACCCTTGATTATGTTTTAAACCGTTGAAAAGCCATCAATGTAATAAACTAGTAGATAATTACAGAATTTATAGACTGCTGTCTTTTTCAGTAAAATTATGCCTTGTGAATTAATCTTGTTGTATTCTCTCTTATATGGCAGACTCATAAGAAAGCTAAGGGGTTGTTTGGAGTTCCATTCATTCATTATGACACTCTAGCATAAATTTATGCAAAAGACAAAGCTACCGGAGATGCAAGTGAGTCGTTTGTTGATGCTATAGAAGATATGGATCAAGAGATTGATAAGCAACCATTAAATGTCGAGAGTGATGAAGAAGATGATGTGAATTCTACTCATTCGGACACTTATTCTTCTACAAGTCAATCCAAAAAACGTCCCATGAAGATAGAGGATGATCATTCAACTCCTTCAAAAGTGGCAAAAGTGAAGGCTTCTACGATTCATTCTTCCGCAAGTGATTCCACTACTCAACCCAGAAAACGTTCTACAAAGGCGAAGGAGGCTAAGGTAAAGGGAAAGAACAAGGTAGATTTGAAGAGTTTTTGTAGGAATGATGATGATGATTTGGTGGCCTCCCTCCATGATGTTTCTAACAATTTTGGGAAGATTTTTGAAAATATCAATGTTAATCTTGGGACTATGGCTAGTGCATGGTCTAAAGCGGAAGAAAGAGAGCAAATGATGGATGGAAAAGTGAACAAGGTTTTGGATGAGGTGATGAAATTAGATGGAATTTCTCCATCCGAAGCTTTAGAGGTTGCTACAATTCTAATGGCGGAAGAACATAAGCTTCGCATCTTCTATCAAGCTCCAACTAATATGAAGAAACAATATGCAATTGATCTTCTTAACAAGAAGTAGAAAGTTTTGTCCTAAGTTGTTGTTATTAGAGTTAATGTTTTAATGGTTTTTAAATGCTTTTTTATTTTTATTTTTTTGAGAATACTGAATTTCAATGCTTTTGTAATCAACAACTTATGTGACTTTGCCTATATATCTAGCATATGATATATTATGGTAATCGGTTCAATATATATATATATATATATATATATATATATATATATATTATGGTAATTAGTGTTGCTCTACATTGTCTAAAAGTATATCAAAAGTTAGCCAAGACATCAAAAATTAGAAGGAAAGCTATTTGTTTCCAAGTTATCTACGCCAAACAAGAGGAGATGGATTGGTTATAATTGTTTAAGTTTCCTTAGTAATACCAAACAACTAGTAAGGGTAACACTATATATTATCCTTTCCCCTCCTAATTTGTTTCCATTCCCTTACATTTACTAATTTGATACCAAACACCCCCCTTAATGGTTATATCATTAATGCTAGGACTAAACATATCATTTACATGATGGAGGACATAAGGATTGCATTAATGCAAAGGGTTATGAGCAAAAGAAATGAAATGCTCAAAAGTAATTCACTCCTTTGTCCTAGGATTCAAGCTAGGTTAGAAAAGGAAAAAACAAAAGTTGCAATGTGGGATGTGATGCCTTCATCTGATAGTGTATTCAATGTGAAATACATCCTAGACCAGCTGTCAGTTCCTTGTCCAGCGAGACCCCTTGTGAACTCATGCCCTGAAATTTATACTCACTAGATAGCTTGCTTAGACTCTCTTGCATGAGGTTCATCTGTTGTTGCTTCACGGGATCATCGACCTTAAGTGCGAGAAGTTTTAGTGTCTCAGTCACAGTAGCCAGTTGGTTCTTAAGATCATTGACTTCTTCTTGAGTTGCCATTATCTTCTTAGCCTTCCTATTTTGACGAATCGGTTTATCAAAAAGCGAGACTTTAATAAAGCGGTTGTCCTTGATTAATCGCCCTTCTCTCCTCGACCAAGTACTGTGGGAAAGGAATTTGGGGATACTTATTGTTAATTATTTGACCCAAACTTTATTCAACATGAAATGGATGGAGGAGGTGAAGAAAGATGGAAGAATGTGAAGAAAGATTTAGATGGAGGGATATGAAGAACTAGGAATAAAATGTACCCCCAACTTAAACGACGGAAAAGACCGACTCATGCATGAACCTAAGACATGGCCATGGTGATGTGTACTCAAAGTGTGTGCTAAGACTAATGAGTGTGGGTGACATGTTGAGACTCTCGTGTAAGACCATGGGACTTAGTGCCTAAACTCGAATATTGATTCAATTAAGCATTATTGTCAGCAAAATTAACCGAATTAAACAGAAAACTGATTAATTAGACATTAGCTGATGACTCGACAAATAATCCGAACTGTCGGCCAAGCGACAGGACTGGCGTCACACTACGGTGGTTGGCGCCAGACAATTTAGTTAATGCCTGGCGCTACACACTATAATGTGGCGCTACAGCTCAGACTTTGGCGCCAATATTGGAGTTTCGGTCCGGGACTGTTTTCGGTATTATTAGTCAACTGGGGTATGCCTAAAGTCTTACTAGGTCAATTCCGATTAAAAAAAAGACTTTATTGACTCAAATTAATTAATTAATTAATTAATTAGGCAAAGTTCTTTAAGTCATTAATTTTAGTCTCAACACAAATCAACAAACGGTTAGGGGAAACATAGAATATATATGCACAAAAAATAATGCACAATTAGTCAAGTAGGCACAATATGATGCAATGAGTTCGCAACCTAACCATGGCTCTAGTTCTCTAAAGTTCAGGATATGGTTTAGTCAAATAGGGTCCATGGTTAATTGTCCGGATGCACCGCGCAGAAGCCTAACCGTGAAGGGTTAGCGCGTGTGGATGGGACACCGCGAGTTTTTAGAAAAAACTCACTTCCATGGTTTGGGGAATTCAACATCTCAGATGTACCCTTTGTTGCCAGGAGCGTTCAATCGGGTAGATAGAGCATGAATTCCCAGAGGGTTATGTCCATATGTAGAACACATATGGGTTTCAGAAAAGTGAGAAAAAATTCAATCAAGAAGTAGGATCGAGCAAACAATACGAAAAACCGGTCGAAATTAGAACGCATATTTCTGGCTCGGTATTAGGGGAAATTGGCGCCAGCAAACAGAGACTAGCGCCAACTTTTAACTGTAACGCCTGGCATCAATACTGGCGTCTGGCGCTACGGCTAAAAGTTTGGCGCCAAGCTCTGGCCCCTGACGCTACTTCCCACATGCCTCAGCAGCTTTCTGTGCTCAATAAAATCATCCAGTTTCGCGCGGTGTTATTTCAGTCCTAGTTGTGAAAGACATTTCTCAAATTTCCTACGTGTAAAATCCTATGTTTTTTACTCATTACGGATGGTCTTTCCAATGAGAACCTTTTTATGCATATGACAATAATGTTAATCAAAATTACGCACATGAAATACTTAGAACTTTTCGAGTCTCATCCACTCATTCTAAATCATTGCCGAAACAAATTCAAGAATTAAAATAGAAATCATCCCCAGCGGAGTCGCCAAAAACTGTAGGGAATAATTTCAAGCCTTTAAAATCCCACTAGCTTGAACCCCACTGTGATCATACACTAAAGTACGGTGGCGTCCAAAAGGGAAGAAGATAGAGCAAAAGAGTCGCCAACAAGTTTTTAAGGAACTTGTAAACCGTTCACGAGGTGAAGGTTATACCCCTTAACGATCCAAGAGATCGTCAACTCCATAAGGTCATGAACCAAATAAGGGTTCGGGGATGAAGGTACAAATCCAACCTAAAAGAGATTGAACCTGCCCTAATAATAGGCCTCTACTTTATTCTGCTCGTATTCATGTGCGCTTTCTGACTAACATACAATCAATAGGATTAACCCTAAACCTGTTTAATCTATGTTGGTTTAATATTAATGCACAAATAAACTATTATTGGCGATCACTTGAATTATAATCACAGTTAACCTAACAAGATTATTAATTATCTTATTAAGCGTGATTACAAATACCAATTCCCTTTAAACATGCAATAAAGGGTGATCAAGCAATAAAGAAATATCAAGCAACATAATCAATAATAATCATGAAGAATAATAATAATCATATCGTAATAATAATAATAATAATAATCATAAATAAAATAATCATCATCAAAATAATAATAAATTATAACGATTATAATCATAATCATGTTCATGTTAATATTAAGGCATAATAAAAATAGCAAGATCCTAGGCATGATACTAACAAGATTAATAACAAACCCTAGCATGTCACTAAGCATTAAAAATCAAATCTTTAACCCTAACATGATACTAACAATCATAAATATTAGGAAGAGCATAGGAAACATCGTAACAATCATATTAAGCATATTTGATATTATAACCTTTTCCCTAAACATGATACTAGGGAAATCAAAACGCCCTAACATAACATTAGGAATCATAATAACAATACAAACATGATTTCTACATCATAATATCAATTAAAACCATTAAATTACTTACTTTGATGCCTCGTACCTCTTTCTAATAACAAAATACACACGTTAGTAACTTCAAGGAAAATAATAATCAAAACAATTAAATTAAATAATTGAAAGAGAGATTTGGGACCAAACCCTCAGAAATTAAAACCTTTCACGTCTAGGGCGAAGGCAAATTCGAATATGGCTAGGTGTTTCTAGATCTTGCGAATGCGGAATTTTGTATGTGAAAACAAAGTTTAGAATTGAATACTAAAGAAAGAATGTTTATTGAAAATTGACGAAAGAAAAGAGAACGAATGAAGAGAGTTGATGAATCTAGATGTAGATGATGAAGATAATTGGTGAAAACTTAAGAATAAGGAGAATTCGTGAATCAAAACGGAGTTTTAAATACGATATTTATAGAGAAAATCAGCCAAAAAAGATAATTTAACAAAACAAAGTCTGAAGATCGCAAAACAGCATTGGCGCCAAGGCTAGCTGGCGCCAAGCACCAGTGGCTAGCGCTAGGCGCCAATGGCTAGCGTCTGGCGCCAAGCCTGGTTCCAGGCGCCAAGGCCTGGGGTTGGACGCCAGTCTTAATTCCAACGCGTTTTCAAAAATCTGATAAATTTACCGTACTGGAAGATAAAATAATATAATTTCTTCGAAAATGGTATTTGATCTTGATTAAAAACTCTAAAAAGTCCTAATCGAATTAGGAATGAAAAGAACCTTCTAGAATGTTCTAGAAGACCAAAACCATTCCTAATTGCATTAGGAATGATAAATCATATTAGGCCCTCCCCTAGATCATTGGGTCGTACATAAAGCTCAAACCGGGCCCAGTTTAGTAAATTGGCCATAACTTCCTCAATATTCATCGGAATTGGGCTTATAATATATCGTTGGAAAGATCTTTGCAGGCCCCATCAAACTACACCACTATTGGACCCATATCATGGACCAACCAAACTGGATTAGCTGTTTTCTTAAAATAAAGTTTTCCAAAACAGGGAGAAGAGAAAAGAAATAAAACTTTCCGCAACACTAGACCTTTCCACACTTTTGTTTCATTCGATTATGATTCGACGTGAAAGGCACTCATCACTGGGTTTGGTTTTGGGGAGACACAAATGGGTGTCTACAATGACTGTTACAAAACATAGGTGTATCTCAAGGCTTATGGTGGCTCCATACCTCCTATAGAAGGAGATAGACATTGGCTTAAAGTCCAATGAAATTTGGACCCACCTGCTATTAAAATTGGACCTGGTAGGCCAAGAAAAAATAGGATCAGAGATCCTTTTAAGCTACCCAAGAAACCAAGAACACAATCTAAAAGTACCTGGTATGGAGATGATTTGTAGCTTATGTAAGATACAAGGCCATAACAAGAGAAGGTGCCCTTACAAAGGCACAATTACTGTCCCAGAGCCTGCACCTACAAAAGGAAGAGGAAGACCAAGGAAAGAGCCCCCCTAAGAAGCTTCAGCATCCTTCTTTGCATCTGGATCTGCACCACAACCATCTGAACCTGCATCATAACCTCAACATCATGCCAATACTGCTCATCCCACACTTCTAGGCAGAGGTGGAAGGTTATACTAGGTGGCAGAGGTGCTAGAGGTGGGACCGGTCAAAGGGGAAAGGGACCTGGAAGAGGCAGGGGAAGGGGAAGACATCAGATGCCATCTGGAGTTGGGGTGCTGTAGACACCCATTTGTGTCTCCCCAAAACCAAACCCAGTGATGAATACCTTTCACGTCGAACCATAATCGAATGATGTGAAAGTGTGAAAAGTCTAGTGTTGCGGTTAGTTTTTGTTAAAATTCTTTCTTTCTGTTTTCGAAAACCAACTCTATTTTATGAAAACGTCCATTCCAGTTTAGTTTGGTCCATGATAAGGGTCCAATAATGGTGTAGTTGGATGGGGCTTGAAAAGACCTTTCCAACGATATATTATAAGCCCAATTCCGATGGATAATGAGGAAGTTATGGCCAAAATACTAAACTGGGCCCAAACCGGATTTTACCTACGACCCAATGATTATGAGGAGGGTCCAAAGGTTTAATCCTATTCCTAAACTAATTAGGATTAATTAGAATCTTCTATAAGTTTCTAAAATATCTTAATTATCCTTTTTTGAAAAGATAAGATTAAGGAATTTGATTTAAATATAAACTTTCCTTTTTTTATAAAACTTTCCTTTTTTAAAGTCCTAATTCTATTCGGATTTAAACATGTTCAAAGACAGTCAGATATTATTTTCGTGCCTCATATTTTTATCCAAATTTTATATGTTTGGATAGATCTTGAAATTATCTTTTCAATGATATAATTATAATAATAATTCCGAGCTATAACGGAAAAGATATGAATAAGATATCAAACTCTATCCAAAACTGACACCGTCTCACTATTTCGTTCATATCTTTTATTCTACAACATATTTTAATCTGATTCTAATTGGATTAGAAAGTAGACTTCAAGATCTTTCCAACGACATCTTATTCATCTTATTCCGATTCCTGGATCAAAATATATGATAAAAACAAAATCCGCAAAAACTGCTGTCTACGAGTTTTATTTCGATTCGAATTTGGATTCTTTTCTTAATTCTTCGACCCTCTTTTTTTCCTATAAATAGAGGTCATATCTCCCCTTTTTCAATCACCAACTCTCATCAAGATTTTCTTGATTATTCTCTCTCTTTTCCAAACTTTGTTTTCACATACAAAATTCCACATTCGCAAGATCTAGATACACCTAGCCATATTCGAAGTTGCCTTCGCCCTAGACGTGAAAGGTTTAATTTCTGAGGGTTTGGTCCCAAATCTCTCTTTCAATTATTTAATTTAATTGTTTTGATTATTATTTTCCTTGAAGTTACTAACGTGTGTATTTTGTTATTAGAAAGAGGTACGAGGCATCAAAGTAAGTACTTTAATTGATTTATGATGTAGATGTCATGTTTATATTGTTATTATGATATTCCTAGTATCATGTCTAGGATATTTTTAATATTAAATATGATTGTTATGATGCTTCCTATGTTCTTCCTAATATTAATTCATGTTAGTATCATGTTAGGGTTAAAGATTTGATTTTTATTGCTTAGTGACATGCTAGGGTTTGTTATTAATCTGGTTAGTATCATGCCTAGGATCTTACTTTTATTATTCTTTAACATGAATATTGTTATAATTATGATTATTATGATTATTATTAATTATGATTGCTATGATTATGATATTCGTTATTGTTCATGATTATTTTAGTTATAATTATTATTGATTATTATTATGTTGCTTGATACATATTATATTTATTCTTTATTGCTTGATCACACCTTTTATGCATGTTAAAGGGAATTTGTACTTGTAATCACGCTTAATAAGATAATTAATAATCTTGTTAGGTTAACTTTGATTATAATTCAAGTGATCGCCAATAATAGATTTTTTTGTGCATTAAATTCAACCAACATAGATTAAACAGGTTTAGGGTTAAACCTATTGATTGCATGTTAATCAGAAAGCGCACATGAATACGATCAGAATAAAGTAGAGGCCTATTATTAGGGCAGGTTCAATCTCTTTTAGGTTGGATTTGTACCATCATCCCCGAACCCTTATTTGGTTCATGACCTTATGGAGTTGACGATCTCTTGGATCGTTAAGGGGTGTAACCTTTATCCTATGAATGGTTTACAAGTTCCTTAAAAACTTGTTGGCGACTCTTTTGCTCTATCTTCTTCTCTTTTGGACGCCACCGTACTTTAGTGTATGATCACAGTGGGGTTCAAGCTAGTGGGATTAAAGCTTGAAAATATTCCCTATAGGTGCTCTTTGATGCAGAAGGCTCAGTTTTAAACCAAGTGAGCCTTTTTATGTTATACATCAATCATGTACTTAGTTTTGTTTTTTTCAAATTAGAAAACCTACTTAATTTCATTATGTTGTTGTTTATAGGTTCCCAAACTAAGAGGTAAAGGAAGACCAAGGAAGCAGCAGCCAACATTGGGTACACAATCAAGCCAAGCATCCACAGGGCACCAATGTACACAGTTGGAGCTTCATGGAAAACAAACCGAGGCACCAGTCCTTTGTGTGTGTGTGTGTGTGTTTTTTTTTTTTTTTTTTTGTCTCTAGTTGTACACAGTAGGAATTTGTAATGACTTTCACATTCTAATTTGGGATTCAAGTGTACTAATTGTCTCAGTCTCAGTTTAAGGTATACCCATTTCAATTTTTGGACAAATTTGTACTTTGAATAAGCATTTTGGATAAACAGCTAAGTATCATGTTTAAACTTTGAAATGGCATTGCATTTGGTATGTTTGCACAACATTGGAAAAGAAACTACTTTATTTCATTAATTCAGCTTTGTTACATCATTGTAAAAGAAACATCACTCATTTAAGCATAAACATTACAACAGCAAACATCACCCATGACACCAACAACAACAAAGATAGGGGTGGCAAACAGATCAGGTCTGGTCATTTTCGTGTTCGGGTCATTTCGGGTTCGGGTTGAAACCCCCCAACCTGAACCTGATCTGTTTAGCATTTCGGGTCGAAATTCTTGACCCTAACCTGATTTTTCCGGGTTCGGGTTGGAAGTTGACCTTAATTAAACTGATTTTTTTTAAAAGATTAAAGAAAATTATATACCAATAAAAATCATAAAAAAATAAAAAAATAAAAAAAAATCAATGCAAGTTGAATATAAATCTGTATATCATAAATTTAAATGTCTTAAATTTACAACCAAAACTTCAAGTAAGGGGATTTGAAGCTTAAATTTACAACAAATGTTAACTTCTCAAAATTCTTCACATGTCGGTTAGTTCGTTGTTCTTTCCTACAAACAATAACAAAAACACCTTAATAAATATTCAAATCATTAATTAAGATTATATAAAATACAAAATCAACTTTCAATAATATGTACATGCAATTCCAAAACAAATCAAACCATAAACACTACGGGAAAGTAGTAGAAAGTAGATGTAGCTTTAATTTAGCATGCAATTGACAACATAAATAGTCATCTTAAAATAAGAAATATCAAATCAAACAAGTAGATCTAGATATTAAAATACAAGATAAGTACATCGAGATATAAAAAAAATAACAACTGATGATGAATTCGAAATTAAACAGCAAATGAATTAAAAAACAAACGAAAATTAACATGTAAAACACGGAAACAAAAACGAAAGCATGTAAATAAATTAAGAAGAAAATTACCTTGAGATGAAGGAGAAGGTTAAGCCATTAAAGGAACGCGTGTCGGAGTGTAGGATTGAAAAAAACGACCGAAGGATAAACGAGTGAGGCAATGAGACTAGGAGAGAGAAAGAGCTAGCACCGACTGTTTGAGAAGGGAGAATGTGAGGGTTTTAGGGTTTTTCTCTTTTATTAGGTGGCTTTTTGGGCTTGGGCTTAAGAGTGATATCTGTTTTTTCTATTTGTTTTTCATTTATTTTATTTTATTTTATTATTATTCGGGTTAGATGGGTCATTTTCGGGTTGAAAATTTCAACCTTAACCTAACCCATTTAATTATCAGGTCGGGTTCGTGTCGACCCATCTAAGTTTTTGGGTCAAAAATCTCAATCCAAACCTGCTATTTTCAGGTCGGGTTCGGGTCGTGTTTTCGGGTCAGGTCAGTTTTTTCCAGCCCTAAACAAAGATACATTTTTCTCAGTTTTCTAGCACTTGTTAAGCTGTAATTGCAGCTCTTCAATTTCTATCTTCATTCCATCAACAAGCTCTGTTAATTTATCCTTCTTCAACTGCAATTTTTTATCTTGTCAACCTTCAGTTTCTGTTCAAACTCTAACTCACATATCTCTGTATCCTTCTCCATAATCTTCATTTCCAGATCCTCCATAAGACTAGTGGTACTTATCCACTTGAACGTCTCACATTGCGTGTCCTACATTACAAACTCATATTCATTCCCCAAATATAATTATCATAAAAAAAATTTTAAAAAAAATATAATAACAGAAGGATTAAGGAAGGATTAATTAACTCACCGGCCAAAGTGGACAACCATAAAATTTCATACCCATATTTGGACCACTTTTTACAATCCTCACCACAGAAGCCTTACCACACGAACACATAATTCTAGGGTTCATCTCCCTTCTCGAATTAATTGACCTTCCAGAACCACCAGAATGGGAAGATACTCCCCTCTCAGACATATTAAATAACTTAAGATTGTGAGGGAAAGCCCTCCCCCCTTTTTCACACTCATCATGCCCTCCCCCTCCCCCCTTTTCACTCACCATACTGCCAATATTTTTCCCATATTCCCCTAGTACATCCGCACTTCTTTTATTCCCAATCATCAAAGGCACGTTGTTCTCAAAGGTATCCATATCCATCACATCCTCATTCCTCCTTTTTTGAACCACCCTTTCTTTCTTCTCTATGACAACATTAGTAGTCATACCAGTTGTAGGGAATATTTCAAGCATCCTACACTTGAGCCCCACTGTGATCATACACTTAAGCATGGTGGCGTCCAAAGGGAAGGAAGCTAGAGCAAAAGAGTTGCCAACAAGTTTTAGGAACTTGTACCGTTCACAGGGTGAAGGTTACACCCCTTCACAATCCATGAGATCGCTAACTCCATAGTGGTCTGGAACCATGACTGGATATTCGGGGATGAAGGTACAAATCCAACCTAAAAGAGATTGAACCTGCCCTAAAAATAGGCCTCTAATTTATTCTTCTCATATTCATGTGCACTTTCAGACTAACATACAATCAATAGGTTAACCCTAAACCTGTTTAACCTATGTTGGTTGAATATTAATGCACAAACAAAACTATTATTGGTGATCACATGAATTATAATCAAATTAGCCTAAACAAGATTATTAATTATCTTATTAAGCATGATTACAAATACAAATTCCCTTTAATCCTGCAAGAGATAACGTGATCAAGCAATAACAATCATAATATCAAGCAACAAAATAATAACAATCATCATCATAATATTCTCAATAAAGCATAATGATATTAGCAAGATCCTAGGCATGATACTAACATGATTAATAACAAATCCTAGCATGTCACTAAGCAATAAATATCAAAGCTTTACCCCTAACATGATACTAACATGATAGAAGAAATAGGAAGCAACCTAAACATGATACTAGAAAGCAATAAAAGCATCCTAACATGATACTAGGAATTAAAATAAAATAAACATGCTTTCTAAAGATATAGCAATAAAACAACTTACTTTGTGGCCTCATATCTCTTTCTAATAACAAAATACACATGTTACTAACTTCAATGAAAATATTAAATCAAACAATTAAATTAAATAATTGAAATAGGAATTTGGGACCAAACCCTCAGAAATTATCAACCTTTTACATCTAGGGCGAAGGCAATTTCGAGCTTGGATAGGTGTGTCTAGAACTCGTGAATGTGGTATTTTGTATTTGAAAAGGAAAGGCTTAGAAAAAGGGAGAAAGAACAAACTTCTAGCTTGAGAGAGAAAAGAATTAGAATTATATGATTGTTGATGCTTAAAAAGGGGGAAATACGACCCTATTTATAAGGAAAAATAGCTCGAAAACGATCAGAAAGAGACCTAATCCCATCTGGAATAAAACTACCTCTGTTGCGGCGCGACAACCTTGTCGCTGTGCGACAGCTTTGTCGTGGCGCTCTAGTTCTGTCGTTTTGCGATGGTTCACGCGTTTTTTAAATACTGTACGGGATCCTTAATCTAATTAAATTCGATTAAATAACGCCCGTACTTATCTTTGGAAATCATATTTAATCTCTTTGAAACACTTGTTTTAATCCAAATAGGATTCTTTATTTTCATAAAAACATAATTATTAATCCTAATCCCACTAGAACTCAAAATAACCTTCTAGATTATTCTAGAAGATTAAACTCTATCCTAATAACTTTAGGAATATTAATTAATGGGTCCTCCACTAGATCATTGGGCCATATAAAAATATTTCAGGCCCAATTTAGTATTTTGGCCATAACTTCCTCATTATTCATCGGAATTGGGCTTATAATATATCATTGGAAAGCTCTTTTCGAGCCCAACCCAACTACAACATTATTGAACCCTTATCATGGACCAAAATAAATCGGAATGGACATTTTCATAAATAGAGTTCATTTTCGAAAACAAAAAAGAAAGATATCTTTATTAAAAACAACATCATCACAAGACTTTTCACACTTTAACTTTATTCGATAATCAAATGATGTGAAAGGTATTCCTCAATGAGTTTGGTTCTTGGGGAGACACAATTAAATGTCTACACCAGTAGAATGCACTACCCTCTCCACCACATTCTCTACCTCATTCTCCCTCTCTTTGCTCACTAAAGACACCATCCATGTCTCCTTCATGATCCACATTATTCACCAAAGAAGGTCTAAGAACAATATTACCACTATTCTCTGTAACAACAATCAATCTTGCCTCTCTAGATTTCAGGCTATGACACACATTTAGCTTAGGAGGAGTAAAAGAAGATTTCTTGCAGCACTACGTGTGCCAAGTCTAATAGCCTTGGGGTTGTTGTGTGAAACTTTGCTACCTAACTTCTTATTTGTCAAATTCTCCACCAAAAGTTTTTCTCCTTCCCTCTCTCCATCAAAGAGCAATGGTTTCTTTGGTGCAAGGATGCCACAAGAAAAGGTCCATATTGAAAAACTAAAGATTTCCCCTCCTCTCCATTTCCCTGCTCACAACAATATCTATCTAAGTGTCTTAGATGTCCGCAAAAGTAACAGAAGTCACCAAGCCTCTTGTATTTGAAACTAATCCATTTCGATACGAAATATTTTATAGCAATCCTCATACCAAGCCTCAAAGGTTTTGTTATGTCAAACACAATTTTGATTCTCATGAACTCTTACCATCCCAAAGGGTCCGAGTCATCATACTCCAAAAAACCACCAAGCGCATCACCAATCTCACGAGCAAAGGTAGCCGTATAATTCCCAAAAGGCACATGCATCAAGTAGTCTGACCCAAAAAGGCGATATGTCGAAAGAAACCTCTGAAGGCTGCTCATCACCATCGATGAATTTCAGCAAGAGAATTTGTTGGTTGAATGTCCAAAGTCTTTCTTCCAGAACTCTATTTTTATCCTCGTTATTGAAGAATTGGAATATGAACATATTTGTTACAATTGTTCGGATGGCTACTTCATCATGTCAATCTCCATAAGCCCTTCATCAACACTTCATAGCTTTTATATTGTAATATTATGGTTAACATCTTTCCCATTAGACATAATTCCATCCTAGTATTCCCGGTATCATGCCCCTCTCCATCTCTACACTCTCCAATTATTAGGTTCTCCTCCTCTGTAAGATTCATTTTCTCCCAATATTTTATCAAACCCTTCTCCATCTTCACACACAAGGCAAAAATTCAAAGAGAAGGAATAATAATTTGATTGGTGTTTCAATTAATTATGAAATCAGAGCAACAAGAGTAAAGTTAAACGAAACCAATTTGACTTACGAACAACGAAACCCTAGTGGGGACTTCGCAAACCCCTGCGCGAGGGACTTTTTGTAATTATGTTTATCAGGTGTGCTCAAATTTTGATATATTTTTTATTTTTAGGATGATATAGAATTAAAAATTAGTTTTTTTTTAATTTTTTTCTCAAATCCTGTCTTTAGACTTTGCTTTTTTTTAAAAAAAAAAATTGAGAATTAGAAGAAATAATAACTAAATTGTTATTATTAAATAGTTTGAAAAAGAAAATGCCAGCTAATACATGATTGAACTTTGCTTGTCCGTCACTAATTTGGTGTATTTTAATTAATGAAGGAAGTTTAGATGGGAAGTTAAACTGAACTGAACTCAGTTGAACTGAGCTGAACTGAACTGAACTGAACTGAATTGAGCTGAACTGAATTGAACTGAACTGAACTGAACTGGACTGAACTGAATATTTTATAAGAGAAGGAAATTAGGAGCTGAACTGAACTGAATTTCAACGTAAGAGAACAGACCCTAATTCGTTAAGGAAATCAGACACATGTGCCATCTTTAAAAATAAATTGTACCCAGGATATTAAATTGTGAATTACATTTTTTTTCTCCTCTAATTAAACTCTAATCCTGTGTAATGTAAATTGATAGCAATACATACTTTGGGTAATTCACATACATACAAAAAAATATTGTAAATAACCACTCGTTAGAGCACCTAAAATTGATTTTATTACCTTTTTTTATTTTAAATAACTAACCTTAGAGTATAAAAATTTAGAAAACACCGCCTCTTTACATTTAGTTCCATTTTTTAAAAATAAAAACATTTGATTTTCGTGCCAAAACTTGGTCTATTAAGGTTTTGGGGGTCACTTTGAATTCAATTTGGGAACAAAATTTATTTTAGTTTTTTTTTAATTGAAAATGCATTGTTTTTCATGTTGAACAATTACCTTGATTTGCGTATCTCTCAAAGTGAGGCATTTTCGATACTTTTTGTGGGTGTTTTGAAAGCCAAAGTGACCTCCCAAAGCCTTATTGACCTTGGTACAAACATGGATAACTTTTAGTTAAGAGGTGGTGATTTCTAATTTATTTTACTTTAAAGGGTGGTTATTTAAAATAAACAACAAAAGGGGTGGTAAAATCAATTTTAGGTGATTTGAGGGGGTGATTATTTACAAATTTATAGACATATATATAAATTGACTAGGATTATAGCTTAGTAAAATAAATTGACTTTATGTTACTTTTTTTTCATGTTTTGCACTATCTCTATTTTACAACAAATACAAAGTTTTGACTTTGTATATTAGTTATCTACCTAGTTTGACTACATATCTTAAAAATTTATATAGAAATTCAAAATTTGAATGTAAATCAAGTTTGATTGTTTACAATTTACATTGTCAAAAATATATGATTTTAATAATTAATGTATAAAAAAATAAACCAAAATGGTGTGCTAAAAACACAAATTCATTTTCGATAAGCAAACGAGGGGCAAAGCCCCAAAAAACATGAAAAACAAACAAACTATGGGGGAGGCAAAGCCACACCTATAAAATCTATACTTTTATATATTAAAAACTGTTCCTAAAACGTTATTTACCAAGTGGCACCCTCACTGTGTCATATTTCAACTATGAGCATATTCTAATGAAAAAGGTATATCATGATATTTGAACTCACAACCATAAAACTATGCATTAGAACTCTTACCATCTCATTTATTAATTGATCATGCTTTTATACTCTACTCATAAATATATATATATATGTATGGATTGGAACTGCAATCTTAAAAAAAAAAAAAAAAATTTGATTCTATTATTTGCTAATTATGCTCATTGAGGTAATAAATAAAAAATAATTTTAAAAAAAAAAACAATTGTTATAAATTAATTTTAGTTATTCTATTATTTTCATTATATTAAAAATTATGTACAAAAGACATGTTTATGTAATTAGTCGATCAATAGTTGTTCCATAAATAATTTATTCAAAGGTTTAATGAAAAACTTTTATAAATAAATAATTAATTAAAAATGAACCTATCTATTCAATGACAAGTGTTCAAAGTAATAACTTGGGGCATCGTCTGGGTCACACACTAGTTATTATGTAAAATACAACCTAAAGTTGAAGGGGAACTTGAATCAACTCTATCTTGTTGTTTTAACTAACTCTTTTATTGGCCAACAAATTTGCAGTGCGATTCTCTTCTCAATAAACATGTATCACCTTAACTTACCAAGTCGGATTAGCTACCAAATTTCGACAATTTATTATAATATGGTAGATAAATTCTCCACCATAATCATCATAATTTAACAAGGCCATAGCCACTGCTTGCTTAGTTGTCTAACTGAACTAGCAACTTAGATAACCCCATCCTTTGAACTAGTTGATAGGTTGTACACATGTCAAAAATAAAATCCTAACAAAACCTCCGAAAAATATAGCAGGTAGGGTAAGTAAGGTCGATTCCATAAAGAGGTGGCTATTTAGTATGACTTCTAAAGATTTAAAAAAAAAAAAACTATGTAACGAAATTGGAATAGAAAATCTAAAGTAATGAAAATAAGAATAAAGATGCCTAGGGTCATAGTTTACCAAGTTTATAGAGCAATTCAAAAAAAATACCATTAACATTTCAATTAATCAAGTATCTAGAACAATTACCAAGCCTATGGTCGAGTCTTAACGCTCTCGATTCAAAATATGCAGTACAATCGTTAACATAATCAAAATTGCTAATTGTAGGTAAGCTAAAGGTGATCAACATTGGCCCGACCTGTTAGCCGGCTCGATCCAACCCAAAAATAGGGCGGGTTTGGACAAGCAGAAAAACACACCCGAACCCGGCTTGAAAAGCCTGCTTTGGCTCGAAAAGCCCACTAATTTTTGTGGGTTTGGGCACGAGGAATTGTGTTAAGATCCAGGCCGGTCCTATTTTATATCACCTCTAAGGTAAGCATTTTAAAGTATGATCTTTAAATACAAACTCTTATTAACTGTAATTAATCAAACAATTATTCGGGTTGCAAGATTAACAATAAATACTATCAATTAGGAAAATCAACAATATTCAAAATTTTAATAACATCAATATAAGTCATTGTATAAACATGGATTTCAAAATTAAACCCTAACAATTAAAGTATTCAAATATAAAATAAATAACATAAATTAAATCTAATAAAGAAAGCATAATTAAAATAAAGAAATAAAATACCTCTATGAATTAAAGTAACAAACTCAAGAGCAATTCATGGATGAATATGTAGAATATCCTAAGAGAAACAAGGTCTAGAGAGAAACCTAAAACAATCGAATGTATAAAAAGAATAAAAGAAATAACAAAAAAAATAATAATCCCTTGAATATTTATATTATCCTAAATCCTAAATAAAAATTAAATAATATAAATAAAATCAAAAAAAAAAATTTATATATATATATATATATATATATATATATATATATATATATATATATATATATATATATATATATAAAGCTAAACTTTTAGCCAGGTCACGAAATAGCGACACTTGACATTCTAACTTTTCGCCAAATGTGGTGCCATCTTGGATAAATTTAAATAGACTTTATGTGATAAAAAAAAATCGTCAAGTGTTGTGCCACCTTGGATAGATTTCATAAGATGAAAAAATAAATTAGGTAAGAATTCTATAGGATAGAATTTTAGAATAAGATTATTAGTTTAGAGTTATATTTTTGATAAAATACTAAATAATAAATTTATAATTAGGTCATAAGACAACATCATTTAGCATTTTAATTTTTCGCCAAGTATCCACGTTGGATAAATATAGATTGACTTTATAGCAAAAAGAGTTAATTTAGAATTCTATTTTCAATCAAGTTGAATTATAATACGTAGTATAATTTTATCTTAAAAGTCCATAAACTACCCGGGCATCGCCGGGGCACAAAACTAGTATATATATATATATATTGAAAAATACCACCATCTACAATAGTCAAATTTTACATTACTACCTCAAGTGTTTTTTTTTTTTTTTTTTTTTTTTTTTTGGAATTGTATCATACCACCTAGTTTTGTTCAAAACACTAAAACTACCACTTTTCTACATGATGTCATATTGAGTCCCACTAACGACCTCCTTTTCATTTTCCCTCTCTCTTCTCTCGATTTCCCCCGTTTTTCCCTCTTTCTATCTCTTCTTCTTGCAAATTTTAATTCATTTCTCGCCTTTTCGCAATTTAGGGTATTAAATTCTGCAGTTATAACTTCAACCAATTGACAATTCAAAATCGAGGGGAAAATTCATGTGTATTTTGGGTTAGTGAAATCAAATTGGGGTTTTTCTCAATTCAAATTAGGGTTGTTTTTTAATCTTATTCATCCAATTAATGCACTTCCTCTTCAAAAAGGTTGCATAGTATAACGATGTGTACCAGAGTTGTGTGTCAACTTTGACTATGTCAATTCAAATACGGAGGGAGGGTAAAGCCTGTAAAAGTTACCCGTTTATATATAAAATGAAGGAGTTGTGTCTTCAATAAGAGCAATTACTAGATATATCAAGGATCACTATTATGGAGATAATAAGTTCGTTCTTTTGGGTCGTCATTATCTGTTGCTAGACTATGATCAATGATCTTTGGGCTAGTCAAATAGTCCAAAGCCTACTAGAATGGATTCTATGAGGTCACACAACAAGGGTATTGGGTTAAGCAAGTAAGAGGCCCATTAATGGGCCTCATGAGCAACTAACTAATCATGAAATGGATTGGGCTAGCATAGTTAGATGAGAATTAGGTTTTGGGCTTTTGACATGGGCTCTTATTTAGAGATGAGATCTATAAATAAGATCCATGCCTAGGGTTGCTTGCAAGCAGTCATAATTCACACACAGTGTATTTTGACATCAAGGCAACCAATCCCAAAGACCCTAATTCCTCTCTCTAACTCACGACTTTCTCTCTCCTCCCCTCGTCCGTACGGCCGGCCACCTTGGTGGCGTGTGTGGTGGTTCGTTGC
Organism: Chenopodium album; assembly: GCF_948465745.1. Taxonomy (NCBI): domain Eukaryota; kingdom Viridiplantae; phylum Streptophyta; class Magnoliopsida; order Caryophyllales; family Amaranthaceae; genus Chenopodium; species Chenopodium album. The sequence goes on along the minus strand of NC_137842.1, from coordinate 12,948,701 downwards.
TCGCACTTCTCCATAGAAGGTCAATTGAAGGGTTCAATTGCAACTAACTAGCATTAGTGGAGGTCTTAATCTGTGCCCATGGACCAAGTAGAGGAATCACGCTTGAGGTTCTTTATCTCCCAATGTTCTTGCTCGATCGCACGTGGAATCACGCTTCAAAGGTACGATTATATGTTCTTTATGTGTTATGCATTAGATCTTGGAATTAGGTACTGTATGAATATGATTCATGTTTATTTCCGCTGCGTAGTACCTATAATTCCCTACATAAAAGTCATGCAGCTTTTTCTTCTCTTTAGTTAACAAGTGTGGAAAACTCATTTTACATTAAACTAATGTAAGTCTGTATGTAAAACGAATTGAAATTCTTTTGTTATAAAGACATCCAACCCCTATTTTCCCCACTAACTCCTTATTTTCGGAGTTGACTCTTTGTGTAAAGGTTATGTGACATATATTTGTTTATATAATTTCCACCTCTTTCTTCTATTTCCCTTTAATTATATTAAAACATTTTACACTCTAATTTCTTCAATAAAGAGGCAATTACTCTTCATCAATTACGCCTTCAAATTCTTCTAATCCTTCACAACCATCTTCATCTCTTTCAAAAGCATATTCTTTCTCTGGTTCACAAGCTCTTTCATGGGGAATCCACCTTGAAAATCGCAAGGCGCAAATAAGGGAATCTGATTTGGAGGAAAACCCTACAGCCTTGAAACACTCGACCGATGTTAGCCGATCAGGTGGAGTGATACACCCCATAGGGTAAATTAATGGATTCATGAATTAAATTTTCTAATTTTTTGAATTCAAATTGTTAAATTCCAACAATTAGCCCAATAATTGCCCTAGTACTGATTCAATAAGACCCGTAACATCAATCACTTAGGGATCAAATCAAAAAGTAAAATGCTCTCGGATGGATATGCAACAAGATTGCTTAAGACATCTTTCTCCGGTTTTTTAGTTGACACTTTCTTTAGTCACAAACGTTTGTCAATACATAAATTCAACATTAATAACTTTAATTACCTATAAGCAAAATTATAAAAATTGATATTTTGAAAATACATATTGTGACAAAACTAACAAGATACCACATAGTTATATCATTCATTACGTAAAACACACAAAACACGATCAACGGAAAGTGTGTGAATAATGTTAAAAGTCAAAACGTGTCAACTAAAAAAAAAAAATTTAAAAAAAAAACCTAAAGAAAAAGTTATGTATTAACGGAGTACTTTCTTTTTGAGGTATCTTCACAATTTGCTACTGCTACTGCTACACTTACCAAAAATTTTGCAATCAATCTACCTTATCACATGGTCCAACAAACTAAATGGTTTTTATCTATTACTACGTACAAAACTTCAGTTTTGGACTTTTGGTACCTGTATCAATCTGATATCAAATGTAAATTCCCAAACAAGCCATACAAGAACTTGAAAGGATTGGAACTATCAAGGAGACATGGTGAAAATTTTGATTCTGGGAAAACCATCTGATTAATGTATATATCAAGCAGCTCATCAGCAAAACTTGCTACCCCGGGATGGTATCACTATCCTTCTTCCCAGGATTATAAACGCTGAATTCTCCAAAACCTCTCTTTCCACTAGGAAAAAAAAAGAAAAGAAAAAAAACACACATAAATCAGTATCAGAACCGCATAAAACTAACAATAAAACGAACAAAAAAGTAGCTGGTAAAGGAATAGTTCAATAACTCTTAACAGAAATATCAGAACAAGCGTTTACATGGTCTAGATAGCTTCTAAGTAAGTATGAATAAGTATGTATATCAATAAATTTTTGTCCCAAAAGAGAACATAAATAAGCAAACCAACAATTTTAATTTCAGAGAAGTCCTAGAAAAATACCAAGTATTATACACATTTTATCTTCATCTTCCTGCAGGATGCAACAAAACCACCACCCATTGAACAATTTTAATTTTTACAGTATCAGATAATCTTCTAAGTTTAATTCAATTATAATCTTAACTTTCAAGAAATGTCAAAAAGTTTAAGGAAAGCAGCTTAATAACAACGGAATTTTTCCACCAGCATGCAACATAATAACCTGCATTAAAGAACCTTAACTTTGACCATACTAGACTGACTTCTAAATAAATTCCAAATCTCATACACGAGTGACCCTAACCAAAAGCAGCTATATAGGAATTTTAAGGAATTTTACTTAAGGAGCAAAGCGAATACCAAGCAGTTACAAAACATCAATGCAGATCAATAAGACAAGAGTAGAATCAAATGCAGACACAAGAAAATGCTGATGGATCTGACAGTTGAAATATATAGCAGAGATTGCTAGCTATGTGATTTTCCCTCCGGCAAGTTTGTACATTTTGGAATATTTCTTTTTGTTGGGCTTATTATTTTTATGTGGATAATCTTGCAAAGTTGAGGTCTTTGAAATGACTTCTTTATCCTATCATTATTAAATTGACCCAAATATTAAGAGACCTGTTTCATAATTATCAAGTGCTGTAGCAATTGATTTTTCATGTGTAGTTGAATAGTTTATAAATTTTCTTCCCAAAATGATGAGCTAATCTGCATACATAATTTGTAGTATAATTCAGCCTATATTTCTAAGAAATTGACAGGGTTGGCCCTTTGACAAATCAAGCTATTTTCATGGTATATTTAGAGCACCAAGTAGAAAAAGTCAATCCAAAAATCTCAACTTTGCAAGACTACACAAGAAAAAACATTAAGTATACTCAATCCAAGATATATCAACCTGCTAGAGGAAAATTATGTAGCTAGCAAACTCATGCAGCCCATGCAACATGAACAACCAGCCCAAAAGTGCCTCGCTCAGAACTTACAACATTTCAAGACATACATTGATGACATCCTTTACATCTCTCAATTCATACATCATATGTGAGCATTTAGGAGATTAGATGGGTGATAATGGTCGATATACTAATGAGTTGTATGTTACAGATATAGATAGGTGGTTTGCTTCCAATTTGCACTCCAAAGAAAACAACAGACAGGATACAGGAGCATAGTATGTAATCTAAAAAACTAGTAATACAGGGCCCGACAAAGCGATAATTTAAAATTCAAAAATTTCACTGACAAACAGCCTTTGTAGTTTGTACACTATATACGCTGTCTATGCATATGCAAGTCCATTAGAATAAGAGAAGTGAGGGGCTGGAAACGTGGGAAGTTGGAGGACACAAGAGAAGCATTAAATATAATGATAAGCATGATGTAGAACAACTTACCTGTGCTTTACATCCCATCCGCCAGGAAGATAACGGGGATGGAGAGCATCAATAAAGACTTGTCGCCACCTTTGACAAAATACATGAATCCCATCCTCTCCATGGTTTTTGAGCAAATAATCCACAACTTTTTGCCCATGAGGCCCATGTCCTAACAATGAAACCTTTGACTTACACTTTCTACCATCAACAGCTGCTTGCTGAGGATTTCTATTCTCACAGGTATTTTCAGTATCCAAAAGCATCACATCTTTGTCATCAGAGGTTCCACTGTCGGCTGAAGTCACAAGTACACTTTTAGCAGTAAAAGCATCCCCGCTGATGTCTTTCACAGAAAACGAGGGTGTCTTTACCTTTGTTTCAGGCTTGTTGACTAGCTGCAAATACGACGCTTGATCTGTTGCATCCAGTGATCCACTGGGCTTACTAGTTACTAATGGATATTGGTTGCTCGGTTCAAGCATGTCAGAAGAATTGTTCCCAGGTACCTCACCTGAAAATTTTTCTGCGAAGGAATGTTTAGAGGAAGCCCCTCTTTTTTTCTCAAATTTTCTCTTTTCATTAGGACTCATGCCAACATGTAAAGCTGCCTCAAGGTCTTCATGTGATATCTCCCTACCTCCATAATAAGTCCGGACAACCTTAATAGATCCCAAGTAAAAGATGAGACATTATCAGAAAAACAAAATCTTGTATCACACTATTAAGCAGCAAATGCTTTGCTCTGGAATTAAAACACATAACATAATATAATTCAATTATTATGCAAAGTAACGCAGTATGCACATTCAGAATCAGATCTATATTACGTTCAATACATAATGGCTGAAGATTGAACGCTGGGCATATAAGCAAACTTGGCTACCCATCCTCAGGCAAAGGAAATTGAGAAATAACAAGAAAAGAAAACACAACAGATAAAAAAGTTACGACCTAGTTTATTTTTAAGTGTAGTACAAGGAGATGATTTGAGTATATAGTACGCTATATTGTTCTACCATAATAGTGTAGATGCACAGACAAGGAAAATAGAAAAATGAAGGCAGTTGAAAGAAAAACTGTGGATAACCTTTGCTAGCAAAACCGTGAGTGAAAAGCATGATAATGTGTGTCATGATATTTGTTGTAAAGAATGATTAGGATCCATAATAATGGAGGTTACTTGATTTTGATTCCTATCTTATTTATCCACTAGATAAATAAATTTCGGTATAGAAGTTCTTCATATCATCCCCACATGACCGATTGACCATTGGGGAGTATTTATGGCATACTACAAGTAATCTACCTCTTTTTCAATATCAGCTTTTGAATTCTAAATCTAACAATGCAATCAATTCAAGCAATGAATTAATAATAGCAGTGCTACAACCTTCTAACCCAGTGCACACAAAAAGTAAGGTTATACATGAGGAATGATTGAATGAAAGAGTAAATTTCTAAGCCAACCTACATTCACAAGCATGCTGAAAAAGTGGACAAAGCAGTCAAAATCCCAATATCAAACAAGAAAGTTTGCAACTTATACCATAGATGTAACATCAATTGATAGAAAAAAATAAAATAAAATAATTTAAAACCTGGAGAAGGCCACCAGCGACCAGGACAAAATAATCAAGATCCAACTCACAATGATAATACACCAGACTTATATTTTATGCTTCCATACAAAAAAAAAAATTAAAAATAAAAATGAAAAAAGTTCCACACCTTCACCAATTCCTCATGACGTTTGGATGGCATCCTTGGTCCATGCCTCAGAAGCGCCATTGCTGCTGTTCGGAGTTGCAATGGTGAAACACCTACTTCATGATCTTGCAGTTCAGGTGTCTCAGTATGTTGCAGTTGTCCTGAATCTACCACTTTTGTCACATAAAGTGGTATGCGATATTCAGCAGCAACAAGTTTTTTATACTTTTCAGCAGCGGCGTGAGCAACTTCGTGGCAATCAACACACAGCAGGACTATATCATGAGAACGGTGACTTTTAAGGTGCTCGGGAAAATGCATTCTGTAGCAAGAAGGTATTATCCGATACCTTAAATAATGTTTGTTCTCACCACAGCTAACACACAAGTTTCTTTTACTTTGGATGTAGAAATCATTGTCTTCATCTTCTGGGCGTCCCTTGGGTTCAAACAAAAGCATGATAGCTTGAGGGTTGTCATCCATAAGTTTTGCTAAGTTGCGGCTAAGGTACCTATAGATGCAATATTATTAGTAGCAAATAGAGGGGTAGATAGCCAAAGATATTTAATCACGACCAACCATTCAAGCTTTTTGTGATCACAATAACATAGCAACCGGCCGTCACTAGCATATATCCTACAGTTATGATAAACTGGAGCTTTGCATGAGAATTTTTGAACAAAGAGCTCTCTTGAAGCCTTGCGTGTAACTAGCTTTCCACTTCTCACCCCATTTTTCGTCGATATTGACCCATTTTCAAGTTTCAGGTTGGAACCAAAGAGAAGATTGTAGTTGTAAGTAGACAGAGAGCAACTCCCATTTGGACCAAGGTGCTTATGAAGAAGCCTTCTCAAAATATCAACAGAGTTGCTTTGTTCTTCTTTCAACAATCCATGGACATCATCCCAATGACTGTAGATCACAGGAGATGGTGATATTATGCTGGATGAGGATGGGTATAAATCATTATCTTCATCAGCTGCAGAAATGACACTGTAGATTTCTGTTTCAGATACTGGGTTCTTTTCCGCAAGAGCAACAATAGCCTGGTCTGATAATACATATCTCAAGCTCTCATCATGAACACGAGCCTGAAATTAAGAATTGAAAATTGCTGAACAGCCCAATTGACAATATGATGTAAAAGGCAACTAAAGAAGTAAAACTGTAAAAGAACACTATACCAAGCTAATATTTCTCATTCAATTGAAAAAAGCACACGGTAATTTTCCAAGTGACTCATAACAGTACAGAAGCTGTACAAGACCCAAACTCAAGACAAAGAAAGCGATGCAACTTCAAAGTGAAGAAACATAGATTTCATCACCTTTCAGACAGTAACAGGCATCTAGAGATATATTAATGTCTGTTATAAGGTATTTTCGTCTCAAGGTTAATTGGTATTGATTTAGTCAGAGGTTAATGTCCAAAGTATTCCCTATTCTTCTTCGCTATGATATAGAACAGAGGTCTATCGGAAAAACAGAGAAAGTTGATATTTCTGAAGTTACATAATCTCATTCTATGACAAATTTTAACAGCAAAACCTAATCCTTCAACTTGAAAGAGCTCTAGAAGAATTACGGCTTGTGCATCATATACTATACATGAAGTTACTCTATTTTAATTCACCAATCTCAATGGTCCAATGATCTATTGTTATTGAATTAACAGAGAACGTTGCAATTACCATCAGGTCACATGACTCATGGTTCAAAAATATGGTTTTCGTTGCGATCACAGTGTTGCAAGTGCGAATATTATTCGTCAATCACGAACCATGTCACGGTTTTCACAATGCAAATCTAATTTCAAAGTCTTTAGGATTTGATAGTAGTTGTACACTATTTGAATAGTTAAAATAGAATAGTAAAGCATTATAGTCACTAGTAGTGACTGGTGAGACATGGGGAATCTTTCACTATATCTATAAATCAAAAGTAACTTTTGAGTGACACAAGGAATATAACATTCAACACGGGGTGATATAAGATCGGAACATTTGACTCAACCAAAGTTGTGGGTTTTCGACATACTCGTTGATACAAACAATTTCAGTTCGGTCAAATGATGATTCTTTACAATACAAGTATACAACCCAACCAAAATATTGCAGCTTTGTGTTTACACCATGGATGCAAGCTTTTGATTGCTTTAAAATCCAGCCAATCACAGTTCGCCAAGAAGCAATATCCCTGTGAATGTCCAGAATTTAGGGCTCTAGTCTTCAGGTGGCTCCTGATCTAAAGGCTACCTTAAATGTCCTTTTTTTCAGTACAAACATAGTGATCACACATAAATGAGGAAGCCCTCATTAATGCTTCCATTGTATACTCTTCCATTTAAGTGATTTAACCATTCATGTACTTATTTCCTCAAACCCCGTACTAGCTTTGACCATTTAAGAAAATACAATTCTCAAAATTCCTTGCCACAGCTCTTTGTAGCTCACTTGTTCATTCACAATAAACAGCTTTCTAGATCTTCCTTTCACTATACCCTCATTTAAGTTATCACATGAAAGATTAACCACAACACCTTGGTTATTCAATGTTAAAACCTAATTTCTTGACAGAGTTACCTAATCGAGTAATCGATGTAATATCAGTCTAAGGCCCTTTTCTTTTGAGCTTCTGGCACTGCAGAACATCATCATCATCATCATCATCATCATCATTATTATTAATTAATAATTATTAATTATTATTATTATTATTAATTATTATTATTATTAATTAATAATTATTTATTATTATTATTATTAATTATTAATTATTATTATTAAATATTAATTATTATATTTATTCAATATTCATTATTATTTTTAAGCAAAGCAGATCAAAACAGAGCAGAGCAAAACATCTCTAAAGAAAGGGGCCTAAGAGCTTTTCGATTCTCAAGCATTAATTAGAGGCAGAGTACGGACACCCTTTACAAATTTAATATTTGAAATAATCAAGAAAAAAACATTTTTTTAAAATATGAAAGGAAAAAAACACTTTCCCAAACAAGAATGGAACAATATATAAAAAAAAAAAAAAAAAAAACACACACACACACACACACTCCTAAACAAGAATTGAACAAAGCAATTCTTTTTGTGTCTAAGGATAGATGTACCAACCTTAAAAAATACACTTGTGAAAACTAATTTGAAAAAATAATGTTAATTTGTGTTTAACAGTGCACATTGTGCAATAAAATGTAATCTTGGATGTAGGCATGAACATGTTTCTGATTGGATGTGCCAAACTGCCAACATCAAGAGAATTACCCACTTATTAAACAACGATCAAATTGATGGTCCATGCATATTTTAAAAAGGAACCGTAAGTGTCAAAACTTAATTACTAACCATTAAGTCTCTCCAGGCGCAAAGTTTTCTTATGTGATTCTGGACCTGGTAATAGCATCAGAACAGCAATATTAGTATTTCAGGCATAATAGCTGCATCATAACAAAAATTGAACTTGTGTACCTGTGGTCCTGAAATTTCAGAGACAGAAACTCCTTGATTATTCAAATAACGAGAAATTATTGATGATGCTACAGATTCTCCAGGAAAAGAATCAGACTCTTTGCAGAACAGTTGCAAACTAATCATATTTGACCTGCGAATAGCCTCGGGGAGGAATTGGAACCTGACATCCTGAGGTGTTGAATCTTTTGGTTGACTGGTATCTGTTAACATTTTTTTCTATATTCAAGGCTGATAATGCATACAAACAAAGCTTCCAAAGTACATTTTCCTACATGACAAATTTATCTATACTTAGGGCATGCTTGGATTGAGGGAAATGTATTACTACGGTAATAAAGTCAAACTAAGCAAAATGAAAGTAAATAGGGAAGGAGGAGATAGCGATGGTGTGTTTGTAAGAAAAATTATGTAGTGATGGTGAGGTATGAGGTAAAGAAAGAGGCTCATATTGGGGGGTAATAGTTACACTATGAGAAGTGTGTGTAACTATTACCTCATTATGACAGTAATAATTCCTCCATCTCTCTCTTTTCGTCATGGAACAACTACTTTATTTCATTTTTAAACACCATACCTCCTACAACAATACCTCTAATTACTTATGTTTTTTCAAGTTTGACTTTTATTACCCCTTAATACGTTACCCCCAATCCAAGCATGCCCTTAGGCTATTTTCTATTCACCTTATTTAAGAAACTTAGGCCTTGTTCTATTCACCTTTTAAAAATGATACAATTATAAACAAGTCAAACAAAATAAAATTAAGGATTTTTTTGTATTCTACCACCCAAAAATAACCCACTTTTTAAACTAACCACCTATTTTAATTTCAGCATAAAATGCCACCCAAAAAAAAAAAAAAAAAAAAACCACCACTTAACACTTTCGGACTTTTTGTCAAGAAAACCATTAAATCTAACGTTTCAAAAAACTTTCCTCAATTTCCACGCCAAAAATATGCTGCTTAGAAATTTTGACCCTAATGGGTGCTATTTAAGGTCAAAATTAACAAAAAAAAGTATTGGAAATGCCACGTTATGCATACTAAGATATACCTCGATTTGCGTGATGCACACAAATTGAGGCATTTTCAATAATTTTTTTGTCAACTTTCGGAACCTTTAAAGTCAAAATAACCACTAGAACTTTAATAGAACAAGTTTCGGCATGAAAATCGATGAATATTTTCAAAAATAAGGAACTTAACGATTTTTTAACGGAAAGTGCTATATGGTGGTGAAATCTAATCTTTTGTCTTTTTTTGGGTGTTGTTTTAAAATTATAATGGATAATTATTTCAAAAAGCGGTTATTTTTAGGTGGTAAACTACAAATAAACCTAAAAAAATTTAGTAAATATAACTTAAGTTTAGTAAAAATAAGTTTTTAAAATCAGTAACTTCAATAAACAAATACACTACCTCCGTCTTTTATGTTCAACTAAGTCTATGGATATGCAATTTGAATATAGAAAAATGTGAGTGCGTGTAACATAAAGTAGGATTAAGTGAGAGAAAGTTTAAAAAGGTGGTGGGTGTAGAAAAGAGTGATCAAGTAAAAAATAGTGTATGGAAAGACGTAATTATTATGGAGTAAAAGGGGTAAGATGAAAAAGGGGATAATCTTAAAATAGAAAGTAAGATGAGACTATAATGAGAAGTGGGTAGAACAAAAAATAATTAAGGGAGTATTACTATAATATACTGAATCAAAAAAGTAAGATTTCTAATTTATAAATCTAAACCAAGTTCAACAAAAAATAATTTGATCCCGGTAAAACTAATATAAGTTTCAGTTATGTAGATATAGGGTGAAAAGGGAGTAATATTATAATATACTGAATCGGTAAAGTAAGATTTCTAATCGATAATTCTAAACCAAGTTCAACAAAAAAATAATTTAATTCTTAACATTTTTTTTTTTTTTTTTTTGGCAAGAATATTCTTAGTGCCCAAGGGAATGGAATTTTCCCATGTAAAGCTACTTGCCCAAGTAAATCATCTCCCTTCAGATTTGGAGAGTTTTGTTTCAGCTAAGTGAAAGTAATTCTATGTTAACACTTAAAAAAATAATAATATAGCAGTATTCAGCTTGAGTTGATGAAGTCTGTCATTTGGAAGAATCCTATTTATATCTCTGAATCATCATGAGCTTTCAATCACTCAGTTTAAAGAATGATTTTGTTTTTAAATTCCGAATAACGTTTTTTAATCCTTAAACAAGGGGAAAACATAATATGTATTGTGCAAAGTATTCATCCGTGATAGATGTGGAAGGATTTTTCTCATATTGAGTTTTTAATCATTTAATATCTTTAAAACCCCAACAACTTTAAAAAAAAATAGTTGAATTATACCTTTATCTTTTGCTTCAAGCTCCTTGATCAAGCATCGTGCTATATAAAGAAGAAAATGTGCATCTAATCGGGCATACTCCACCATCTCTTCAGGAAGAGGGCGCTGTCTCCAATCTTCACGCTAGACAAAGTGGCAACATCACATCAATAGTTACTCTATATTAAGATCTTCTCCTTTGATCCTCTCTCCTTAGGGGTATGTGGAAAAGAATGAAAAATGATATAGAAATTTCAAACAGATTATGAAGAATCTAATAGGTCTGTGTGTAATATACTAAATTACTAACATTAATACTTGTAAAATGTAAATCTAGAATTATAGGCTTATGATTATGCCTTTCATGATAAGCTTATTAATACAAGTATTATATATATTCCAAATATTAGGAATCCATATGCCACTTACATAGAATTGCAGTTTACCATAAACACCAGTAAATTGGATCTTCTGCTTTGGCAACTATTCAATATTAAAAATTAGCCAGGGACCTAGCAACAATATCAGAGATCAATTTAAGCTTAGTATCTTAATCTGCTCTGCCTTATTGAAAAAATAGTCAACAATTCATTATCTGCATTATTCAAGATGTGCATGTACTAATTACAGCTTTAAATTCCCTACTAGTCTACTTACACAGCTTAAGTTGAAAAAATATTTAGAAAGCATCCTTCTGCAAGGCAAATGCTAGGACACCATCCCTTTTCTAGACATGAAATTTTGTTAACTTTGATAATTCACCAAGAAAATTTATTGTCTTTAAACTAATTATCTTGCCCTACATAATTAGAACTTACTACACAGTTTGAAAAACTAAATACACTTTGTTGATTTGTTCCCACCTCATAGATTCAAACATTTAAGTTTCACCTTGGAAAAACTGAGGAAAAATCACCAAAGTTCATATTCCTTTTTTGTGAATGTAATAAGCTAACCTAAGGAGGGGCACTATGGGTAGGAGAGTTGTGACCTCAAGTCACTATTTGAGAGTTGTAACCAAGAGTCACTAGTGGAGACTTCCAGCCTAAAGCCGCTAACTTGTGAAATCAATTGTTATCAATCAAAGCTTCAACTTTGCTTTTTATTCTCATTGTTTTTTGCAACTTACCTTGAATCTATTGCAGTGAATCAGAAAGACAGAAAACTCAAACAAACTGATGGAGACAATCAGACAAGTGCAATCCTGTTCTACTTCAGACTGCCTATGCCATCAGTATGCAAATTCGTAATTCCAACTTTCTGAACATAAATGTCAGTTCCTTATCTTCTTTGCACAACTCTAGCAAAATCAATAGGTATTACAAAGAGATCATACTATTTAAAAGCAAAATGTAAGCCTGACCAATGAAATGATATGACCCTACCTGTAATAATTTGTTTGTGGTAACACCACAGTAGGTCTCAAGTAAGTATGCCAGAGATTTATGTGGTTTAGATAGAATTTCACATGCCTGCACAAAAATAAGGTAGAGGCATCAAGGCATGCATCTTAAAAAACAAGCATCCAAACATGATTGATAATCTATTAATACAGTATAACACTTTAATAAACCTAGTTTATGCTACAACAGACCTTGCAATAGTACTGGTATAACTGATATTCTATTGAATTATCTTAAGAGATTTTCAATAGGATCATTAATTGTACACTTCATTATTACTTTCAGCCATTAGACTTTTAAAAGATTTTGCACATGAGGATAATTTATTCTGCATTTTATTAACTTTTACAACCAATTCACCTTTAATTGACAATGTGATAAGGAAAAGGACAAAGACCTTTGCAGTATCGAACATGTTAACCACATAAATGTGGAAGTCTCTTTGCAGCCAAAGTACATCATTGTCTGCACCGTGAAACACCTGCAAGTGAGGAAAAATGATCACTGAAACCTGTATTTTTCTGTGAGTATAACTACCTAGTTATTGGAGGGATAGACAAAAAAGTCCACAGCAAAGGCATTACATTCAGCAATAAGTCAGACTCACTTAACTCTTAAAACATAAAGAATGAAAAAAAGGAAATAAATGTGCTTCTGGTTGTCTACATTTGTGTAATCCAGTACCATAAGTCAGACTCACTTCTGTTTATTAAATGGTACAACAACAAACAGATGTCAAAGTCTTTCAAATCAGAAACAGCAGGCCACATTCGGCAGTGCACTTAGGAGCCCAGTACGGATGTGCTCCCCAAATTCCAGGGACCAGTAGCTTCTGTCCAAAGGCTATCAGATAAGAGCCTTTCCTCCCATAGTTTCTTTGCATGTGACTTCAAAACATGTTCCCAATCTTAAGTTCAAATCAACATCAACAAAAATAGGGGATCAAGGAATGTCCAATTACCCTTGAAGCACATCAAAAATCATAAAACACCCTCTCAAGTATCATATAACTCAGAATAATGAACACTACGCAAAATTAGCACTAAGACCTTGTTCGCTTTACCTTATTTTTGTTGAACTGGAATTACTTTTATTGTAATAAAATTCTCATCACTGAATTGAAATTATTTTTGCTAAACTAAAATTATTTTTTATTGATTCTCTATTATATTTCTTCTTCTAAGTTACAAATTTTTACTAAACTGAAATTATTTTTGTTAAACTAAAATTATTGTTACTCAACTGAACTTATTTTTATTCAACTAAAATTATTTTTACAAAATTGAAATTATTTTTACTGAATATTTTTTTAAAGGTGAAGTGAATAGGGCCTAAATGCTCTTCATTCATGTCAAGATGAGGACTAAAATAAATTAAAATTAATGTAAAAATGACCACTTATCAAACTACCCCAAGGACCAAGGTTATCCAATTGTTTGTCCCTAAACAGCCAAAATGAGGTAACGTTTAAAGAGGTCTTTCAGAAAGCCTGCAAAAATTCATTATTTTCCAAAGCTGCAAAAGAAGACCATGAAATGGATGCTATTATAAGGGCCTTATATGGTTGTAATGAGACTTAGGATCAAAATATTAAAAGTTATAGAAGAAAGTGGTGGTTAAAACCTAAACTAGTGTGTAATGAATCAACCCAAGCCATCCATTCTCTACACTTACAGCAGGAGATAACAGCAGCACGGAAGCACAAACAACCCACAACAACAAGCAACAGCAACACACTAAGGCAGGGGGGCCAGGGGACCGTTTCCTTTAGTTAGGCAGTTTGTGGAAGAAGACAAAATTAGTTGTTGTAGCAATTAAGGCTCATGCCACTTCAGTGTAATAGCAAGTAGTTTAAATAGTAAGAAGTAGGGGAAAGAATCATTCATTCAGAAAATTGTATTGGAGCCCTTGGAGAGTGATGGCCTAAAGCCATTAGTTTGTAGCTTGTAGTTACCAACCCTTTGGTTATCTTTCTGTCAGCCAATCATTCGTCTTTTTCCTTGTTCTTATTTTCCTGTTAATCATCGTTTCAATACGGTTTCCGTTGAATTTGGTATCCGAGCAGCCATGGCACGGCCAACAAACACGCAACGAATTAAGGCACTAGAAGGGCATTTGATAGAGGTAGTGTCGAAGGTGGACGGGAGAGAGAACTCCATCCAGCACAGGAGCCACAAAATTAAAATTGCATAGTAGAGACTAGAGAAAGTAGAACGAGCACTCATTATCTCATCATTTTAATATCCTTACTATAAGTTTGAATTGTGACTTTTTACACCGAATCACCTACACACTCTTTACTTCTAACCATAAGGGCTTTATATGCTTGTAATGAGACGTATGACCAAAATATTAAGAAATATTGAAGAAAGTGGTGGTAAAATCCTAAACTAGTGAAACAACTTCAATCATAGAACACCAACTAAATTCAATCACAAGTACATATAAAATTTTCACTCAACCATCCACTTGACAAGTTTACAACCATATCTAAAACTCGGAGCCCGATTAACAATCACAGCCCCCTTTTTTTTTATCTTACTTCCACCTTCGGTAACCTATCTACCCAATGCCCCTGCATTACCGGGTTGTGTGAAATTCGGGTCTATCACAGGCTCAGAACTCGTGTAACCCGTATCACAAATACTATTGCCGTCCATGAAAATATGTCAGTATTTTAATTTATATTTAGTTGGTTTGGAATAATATTACGTATTTTTGTTTGATTACTAACTAATTATGGAGTTATTATAATAATCATATAGGAATATCATTGCGAGTATTTTATATGGTGTGACAAGTTAAAAAGAGAAGAGATTATGAAAGTTCGACCCGAAGTCCTTAATGAGTGACCCAGGGGAGGTCGTACTCATGGAAATTGATAATTAAGGTCAATTCTTCATACTTCATGTTGGAAGAAAAATATCTAATGCTTTCTATATTATTTTGGTAGTAACAAGCTATGTGCATAATTTGGAAAATAAAAGTCATACAAAAGTGTTTACTGTTGGGATTTTTTTATAAGTTAGTAAATCTTGGGAAAACAAAGAAGTCATTTAGGATTTGCTAAAGTTATCACGTGGTAGATATTTACCTTGACAACATTAGGATCAGAGAAAACAGACTGCAGCATATGAATAGAGTCGTGTAAAGCGATAGTGTCGACAAGATAATCCTCCTTCTGAGTTGAAATCTGTTTGACATACAGGTTTATGATGAGATTAACACATTGAATTCCAAACAGGAATGAGGCATTCTCCTTAGGCTTAGGAAGGGAAGAATGCAACAGCAGGGCAATACCTCACCAAAAACAAGCTAGCCTATCAAAATATTTGGTGAATAGATATTAAGGGAGAGAAACTTAAGACATTACCTGTATTAAAGCAGTGAAACCCAGAAATGATCGTAGGCTGTGCTGCTCTGTGTCCACAGCAATTAACTTCTCTTTACTCAATACATCAACAAGTTCTTGTAATTGTGACTCTGACTCCACCCAGACATGTGACTTGCTCATTTCCGTCTTTGATATCTCATCAAAAATGATATAATCATTTTGAGTATTCTCCAACAACGTCATAATCTCTCTTTCATAAGGATGCGAATTTGATGATTCAGCGGCTGCAGAAATGATGAACAAAATCCCAAAATTTAATTTAGCCTGAATTTGCCAATGTATCCATGAAAAGGAGGGAAAAGAAAATTCCATCTTCGTTCATATTCACTATTCCGTACCATCAGTTAAGACATTTCAAATTGAATACACCAAATGAAATGCATATGCATACATACATTTCAATATAACATGGAGGGTAAGATAAGTCAGCTCGATAGTATTTGGGTTTTTTGGGGAGGGGAAAAAAGCCGAGGGTAATATCTCTCTTTCAGTCTTTCTCACCAATTAAAGAATTGAACAAATAGTTAGAGAATGCATCACTCCTAGTCTAGCTCACATTTAATTAAAAAAAATAAGTAAATTTCTCCAAACATCCAAAACATTAGACATTCACACTCCAATCTGGCAATATTCGATAAAGTGTGCTCGATTCTCCATTGTATTGTAGGCATCAAATGACACCATGGCGAATTAAACCGATATCAACTATGCATAATGACTTTGATCAATCAAAGTTGCAGTATTCAAGTATAAATTCAATCAATCAATTAGGGTTTAAATTAATAAACAGTAACATCATCATACTAATTCTGAAAAATTGAAAGTTAATTAGCTCCAATTAAAATAAATATGAATCTTAATTCATTCTAAAATCATCTAATTATAATATAAATTTGCTAATTCAAACTTAGTTCAAGCATCAAAAATTCTGTCATGAACAATCATATACTAAAACTCAGCAAGAATAATTAAAATATGACATCAATATCAATAAATTATTAGAGTTCATACCATTACTAGAATCAGAAACCCTAAGATGCTTGAAAGAAGAGTAAGAATTATCAGCCAAAACTCGCTTGAAAGAAGATTGTAGCTTGAATTCAGAGGATAAATAGCACGATAATCTGGTACTACAACGTCGCCGGCGATGATCAAGAGTAAAGTAGAGAGAGATTGCGGAAATGCATGCGATTGCGATTGCAATGGTGATTTTTAGCTCTTTCGATCGCATTTTCTTCGTTCTTCGTCGTTTGGTTTTGGAATCAATTGTTCACTCAGCTTTCATGCTTTCAAAGAAATGCTGGACTTCAAGAAGCGGCGGGAAACTAGAGACTAATAGGGGAATTGACTCCAACGTTAACAGCAAATTTAGGTGATAATCATTTTATCATTTTGAGTCTTAAGATTTATACTAGAGACTTTTTTTATTTTTTCTCAAGTAAGTATCAAGTTGAGTTTTAAAATTTGAAGACTCAACTTAAGACTTGAAATTGGGACCCACTTTACTATTATTTTTATTATTATTTTTTTTTTTTACACTTTTCTACATATAATATGTCAAATATTTAAGTCTTAGGGCTAAAGTGATAAAATTGTGTAAGTCTTAGTGAGTTTTAACCAAAATTTGATGACATCATTTTTAATGGGGACCAACAAAAATTATGTCAAATCCAAGTCTTAGGACTTGGGCTAAACTTGCTATAAGAGGGCTTATTAAATGGGGAGCTTGTTTAAAGGGAGTCCCATTATACAATAACAAATGCATAATAAGGGGTAAGAGTGTAATTATATGTATTGTATATTTTGATTTTAGATTAGTACCATTGAGTGATCATTGGGTAATTGACAGGGTAAAGTCGTATCCCCTAATCAAAAATAATTACCTAAATCACTAACTACAATAGATAGGGAAGTAGGGTCGAACTCCACAGGGAAACAAGTCTTTTTAATTCTAATTAATTGTTATAATCTAAATTATTTAAGTAACCAATATTCTAAATATGAATTCTATACTACGAAGGATGAGTTTAGGGAGAAAAGAATCAATAATAAGGAAACATAGGGTCACAGGTTCACCAATAATTAATATTCCGGGATAGAACGAAGTAATTACTAATTAACAATGCACAGATAACATGATTAACAGGCTCTCGCAATTTACTAGACCTAAGTTCCTATTAAAAATAGCCTTTAATATTAAATCAACATCTGCTCGATTCATCAATTCAATATTGCTAAACATTCACAATCAAATTACATCTGCTTGATTCATAATCTAATTGCAAAGAATTAAAACAATTCAATAAGAAATTATCATGCAATATCAATAATCAATAATAACAAATTATCCCTTCATATTAATTATGGATCCCCATAAACCCTAGAATTAAACTACTCACACATAATTAAATATAAACTAAACAAAGCAATTAAACAAGACATGATAGAAGAAATAAAATAAATAACTGAGATTAAACAAAGAGTTGTAGAGAGAGAAACAAGAGAGAAAATAATACTAAGAGTTTAATTAAGGGAGAGAGAGAAAAGTTAGAGAGATAAAGAGAGAAGAAAAACTAAACTAAAAAAAGAAAACTAAAAACTAAAAACTAAAACTAACTAATGAAAAAAAAAAACTTCCGTAAAACTAAAACTACTACTCCTTAAATAAGAAAAGCTAATGGGCTATCAATCCCACTAACAATAGAACTCCACTAACAACTAAGTCCTAGATAAAGTTCTAGAAACCACGCCCTTCGTAAGAACAAAGCTATTGGGCTTATTTTGCAACAAGGCCCAACCGAATCAAGGTAGCAGCAATCATCACTCGCCCGATCGAGCCATGGGCTGCCCGATCGGGCCCGCTAATCCACACGCCCAGCAGCAACTTTGAATTGGGCCTTTTTCACTTGGGCTGAAATTTTCTTCTTCTTAATTTATCTTGGACTTGCAACAAAATTAATACTCCGAACAAACCGAGCCCTTAATCACCGAACCAAATTTAATTAGCTCGACCTTGGGCTTCAAAAACTCGTCATAAGGTACGATCATCTCTAATATTTTCATAGTGGCTCAATAAGCTCGGGAATTGTCATAATTCTTCAAATTCCTACAAAATAATACCAACTCTACAAAAACACTAGAAAACGTATATTAGTAATAAAAATAGCTCCGTAGAGCCCAAATAAGCACAAATATGACCGTGGGACGGGGAATAAATATATATATATAAAATAGACTTATCAGTAATTAAATAGTACCATTGAATATTTCAGTGGTACTATGTATGCATTTAATGGTACTATGTATACATTTAGTGGTACTAACTTAGAGCATATATAGTATCACTAATAACTAATGGTATTATATAAAAGATCTTGCCTAAAATATTACCTAAAATGATATTAATTTGGAAAAGCATGACAAAATCACGCGTCGATCGGTGTATTAATGTTCATTTTAATTTAATCTTTCTATTTTTAGTTAGCTTATTCAACGCCCCCGGGACATTCATTAGCTTTTGCCTTATATAAATTTTTAATGGTATATTTAAAATTGAATTGGTCCCACATATCTATCTATATCTCTCCTCTTTTTCTCTCTTCCATGTAATTTTTAATATTTTTATATTTGTTATGCATTCAACACTGCATTAATACTTCCTCGTTAAATGGGTTATGTCCAGGAGTAACCATAATCTAGTTCGGACCGGAAAAATGAACTAGACTAAATCAGTCATTTCAAACGGCTAACATATACGCACTTGTGAACATTTATCGATTTTCCTAAGATCATCCACACTAGTAGGTGATTTGATAAGTGGATGAAAATGCATGCAGTGGAGCAAATTGAATGGTGGATGGATTTAGGTAATATTCTACTTGTTCCAAATCTGATATATTGTTATCTCTAGAATGGAGCACCTTGAAAATTGTAAATAGTCAAATGGAGTATTCCCTCTATTTTTTAATTGTTACACTTACCAAATGCAACTGTTTTTTGGAAAATTTCTCCATTTTACTACTCCCACTGTTTCAATTTGTTAGCCCCATGTACTATTTTGGGCATTTCAAAAAGATCTACCCATATTGAATGTATTCCACTTTTAACTTAGTTTTTATTTCCTATATTTATAAATATTAAATTATAATTGGTTTAATTAATTGATTGTGAATTGATGACATGACTCTAAGTAAAGAAATTATTCCCTTAAATTATGCAATTATGTTTGACGGTTTCCTGAAAAATCAAAACAATTTAAATAAGGCAAAACTATTTACGAGTTTTTTGTACTTTAATGTTAGATTCCAAATATTCTTGTAAACTTATTTTATATGATTGATTCAATATGGGACTGTCATATTGAAATAGAGGGAGTATTTTATTATCTCTTCTCCCATGGTCTCAACTAAAACTCACAATTACCCTTTTTTTTTTATTTTTTATTATTTACTTTCCTCTCACATCCCTTGCTGTTTAATAAAATATTAACCGCATTATTTTTATATCAAATTTCCACCACCGGCCGACACTCCTTACTTTCCTCCATGTGTTATTTTCATGTTAAATTTCCACCGCCGACCACCCCCTTTCCTATTCCCTCCTCACCCCGTCGTAACCACCCCCTCCGTAAACCCTAACCCGGACAACCCACCTATCACTTCAGCCACGAAAACCACCCCAGCCATTTTAAAATCATTCACATAAAATTGCGGGCTTTACGAGCAACCTAGATTGCTAAATTATGAGGGATGAATTCGTTTGTGTTTGTGTTTATTTTAACCTTTGATATATACATTTAAAATATCACATTGGAGAAAAAAATTAGAGTTATAGTTCAAACTGAAAGAATTGAATAATTACTTAATTAGGCTTTTGGTTGGTGTGTGGTGGACTGGTTGGGTGGGTTTCTGCTGGTTGGCGAGTCCGCTTGTTTTGGGGTAGTTTTAGCGGTGAGTTTTTTGTTGTGGGTGGTTTGAGGCGGTTTAGCTTTCTGGTCATGGGTGGTTAGTTCATGGATCGAGGGTGGTTTTTAGGATGAATTAGTGGTGACAAGGGTTGGCTGGTGGTGGTAGATCGTTGAGGGTGGCTGGCTGGTGATGGGAGTAGTGGTTTTTTTTATTTATAAATTAATTTGATTATTAAATAGTCAAGTGGGAGTTAAAAGGATAATTAAAAGAAATTAGAGTTTATTACACATTTAATTTATTTAAAAAATGAGTATATATATATATATATATATATATAAGTACACTTAAAAAAAAACATTCAAGCCAAAAATTTATCCTAAAATATTATCAACCTGGGCATCGCCCAGATACAAAACTAGTATATATATGAATGTAAGTTTTTTCCTGAGTTTTTATAGAGACAAGTAGGATTTAATTTTCTTAGTACCCAAAAAAAAAAAAAAAAAAACTGATTTCCCTTTTCTTTCTTAGCAAAATAATAACTCTAAAACCCCAAAACACCCTTCAGCGTATCCTAATACACTCGGGTACTTAATTCCACATTTAGGACCTGAGTTGAGATATCATTTGCCTGATTTCAAGAGAACAAGTCCTCCACAAGGAAAGTTTGAGCAATTCAATACCTACACTCCTCTTGTCAAAATGTAATTGGGAGAATTTTTGCGATTCTGAAAAATAGGTGGAAGGTTGTACAATTTAAATCGATGCCGCAAATGGACTTTTGTTATTAGTTGCAAATAATTGTTGCTTGTTGTACTCTACACAATTTTGTTCGTTTACATGAACTAGGGATTCCATTCACGCTCCAAGTTGAAGTCATGGGACCAACAAACGATCATACTATGTACGATTATAACAGAAAAGCAGCTATGGATAATGTACGAGAGCGAATAACTGATCAGATATGGGAGTCAATTTAGAGGAATGCTGAGGTAATGGAGTAGAAGAAGACGAAGAACTAACCGATTATGAAAACTAGTAACTGTCGTGTAGTCGTACTCTCATTTTATCAATGAGTTCAACTGTAAAAATGTGTATAAAAAATATTACCATTTGAACAATGAATATTATTATTATTATTATTATTATTATTATTATTATTATTATTATTATTATTAAAAAAACCTACAAAGTCAATCAAATTACAAGAAACTAGTGGGGAGCCGAGATACAATCTGGCCCCCCACTCCTCTAGCTATAGCAAATCCAATCCTGTTGAAGATGTGAGCAGCTGCACGAGCACCAATATCCTGAGTCTTTGCGAACGCCTGAATCCTCTTCAGCAACGTAACAACATCCTTATCTAATTCCCCTAAAGAAGAAAAGGAGAAAGGAAGAAACTCATAACCAATAGCCCTGCAACGCGTGCCATACTTGTCCCGCTTCCGCTGAGCCGCAACCGACACAACACGGCCAGGAACGAAGTCAGACAATCCTAATTGTGTCAATAGAGAAGACCCCGTCAAGTCAACAAATACATCAAGGCCTGTGTCCCAGGAATAAAGCAACACATCTGCTGGTCGAAGAGCCCCGTCATTTCCTCCCGTTAACCTAACGTTAACCTCCTTTCTTGCATAAATCTCAGAGCAAAAACCTACAAATTATTATTATTATTATTATTATTATTATTATTATTATTATTATTATTATTATTATTATTATTATATTATTATTATTATTATTATTATTATTATTATTATTATTATTATTATTATTATTATTATTATTATCTCAAAAACAAAAAGTCATACAACCTACAATAAATTAGTGGGAAGCCGAGATACAATCTGGCCCCCCACTCCTCTAGCTATAGCAAAGCCTACCCTAGTAAAAATATGAGCTGCAGCAGGTGCTCCAATGTCTTGCGTCATCGAGAACCTCTGAATTCGCTTAAGTAACGCACCAGCCTCCTTCTCTAAATCACCCAACGAAGAAAAGGAGAAGGGAATGAACCCATATCCAATCGCCTGACAACGAGCCTCATACTTAACCCGCTTCCGATGAGCTGCATCAGCCACAACCCGTCCAGGAATAAAGTCAGATAGCCCTGACTGTGACAAAGGAGAAGATCCTGTCAAATCTACACAGACATCGCGACCACGATCCCAAGAATAAAGTAACACATCAGCAGGTCTGAGGGCCTCGTCGTTCCCTCCAGACAACCCAATGTCAACCTCTTTCCTTGCTGAAAACCCAGAACGATAGAAAACATCAACTAGGGTATCCCGAACAACATTATGTCTATATTTAATACCCACGATACCAGCACACGACACCGAGTGATCGCCAAACATATCCCCAAGAAAAACCCTCGAACAAGCAGAGCACGGTGTCGAGGCAGAGAACAACGGAACACCCAAACGATAGCATAACACACATCGGTAAGTCTTTCCGTTCATAGTCTGACCCAATCCTGAAATAGGAACGGCCCGAAGCCAAGCAGACGTGTGATCTCCTTGCTGTGATTTCCACAATGCTGATAGACGAGGGGAAAATGAAAAGGTGGATTATGTAGAATCGGTAACCTTCGTGAAATATATATCTGCCAATTTCTTCATGAGTTTCGGGGCAGCGACCTCACTAGGATTACTTACAAAATCAGACTCCACCACGCCATTGAACAGACCCAAAGCGTCTTCAAAAGCTCGACCATGACCAACAATGTCAGCATGTCGTAGAAGCTTTGTCTGCAACCTAGTAGACTGTAACCGAGAAGCTAGAAAAGCATAATGCCGAACATCACCTGCAGAATAAACACCAAGCCCTCCAAACGCAAATGGTAAAGTGGCAAACCGCCACTGCCAATCACCAAACCCAGGTCCTGAGGCAGTAACAATACGCTCCAAAGAAGATCGAATAGCCCCGTCAAAAGTGCGCTGAGCCGCCTCAAAAGTACTAGGGGGACAAGTACGCAATGCAAAGTAGAATTTAGAAACTCCGGTACAAGCCCTAAGTAACAATAGCTCACACTAAGGATCATCCAACGTAGAAACCTTATCCATAAGCGCAATGGTCTTGGTCACCCTATGCATCACAAGCTCACTACTAAAACCAGAATCAGAACTAGCAGGACCACCAAGCAACTTAACACCACGCGAAGGTCGAGCAATGTTAGGTGGAAAGAAACCCAGAAGCCTGCTTTGGGGGTCTTCTGTAGGCCAGAAAACTTCAGTTTTGTCCATGTTAAGATGTAACCCAAAACGAGGCCCTTCCTCTATAATCAGCTGCAAAATCTTCCCCACCACCAATGTGTCACCAATAATAGTGTCGTCATCTAAATACCTTATTATTATTATTGACAATGTTATACAACCTACAAAAAATTAGTGGGAAGCTAAGATACAATGTGGGCCCCCACTCCTCGAGCTATAGAAAATCCTATCCTAGTGAAGGTATGAGCAGCCACACGTGCCCCAATGGCTTGAGTTTTCGAGAACATTTGGATACGCTTCCGCAATGCAACCACCTCCTTTTCTAATTCCTCAAGTGAAGAGAAAGAGAAAGGAAGGAAGCCCTATCCAATTGCCTAACAGGTGGATTCGTACTTAATCCGCTTCTGCTGAGCTGCATCAGCCACAACCCGTCCAGGAACAAAGTCAAATAACCTAGACTGTGTCAAACGAGAAGACCAAATCAAGTCAACATAGACATCACGACTAGAGCTGTCAAAAGTTGACCTCACCCGAACCCGATTGTTAACCGACTCATCTGAACCCGGAAAAATGGTGATCCGAACCCGATCTGACTCGACTTGAAACCAACCCTAGACCCGAGTTAACCCAAGTATTTGAGACCTGAACATGAACTGACCTAGAGATGACCCTACCCAAATATAACCCGTAAAGTATTGACCAGAACCGAACCGACCTAAACCAAATAAACCCAAATCCGTTTTAACCCGTCAAAACCCCAATTTAACCCAACCTGTTACTAACCCGACATGTTCCTAACCCGACCCGAATTTAACCCGATTCGAAATTCAACCTAATCTGTTACAAATCCGACCCGAAATCAACACGACTTATTATTGACCTGACCCAAAATCAACTCAACTTATTAGCTCGTGTAGGTGATTTTTGGGGTCGGGGCAGGTTGTGTGGGTGGTTTTGGGGATCGGCGATGGGTCAAGTGGGGTGTTAAAGGGCCGGCCGACCGATTTTTGGTGGTTAAGGACTTAAGGGGGTGGTTGTCTATTTTCCGGCGAGATAAGAGATTGTGCTAGAGTTTAGCGCTGGTGAGTAGGTGGCTAAATTTTTTTGGGTTTTTTGTTTTTATTTTTTTATTTTTATGAATTAATATAAATGGACTAATCATATCATGACACGTGTCATGATTAAACCCTAATGACTAACGACCGTTAGTCATTAATGACACTCGGTGAATTTTATAAAAAATGGGTGGCATTTGGTGAAATTGAAAACCTTGATGACATTTGATGAATTATTACAGTGCTTAGTGGCATTTGCTGAAATAACTGAAATAAAAATTAAAAATTAAAATTAGTGATTTAAAGTTTTACACATATTTTTGCAAACAAAAAAATTAGGGAATGAGAGAATCTGCCATCTACTAACACTTCGTACTATAAAAGAGTGGCAGACCTAATATAATAATGAAGGAAGCTGCTATTCTTTCTTACACCAGCTCAATCCAATTTTATTTTTTTTTTATATCTTTTCTAACCTAATAATTTTCTCGAGTTTTTAGATAGCCACGTAGGGTCTAATTTTTTCAGTGGGCATGTAGGATAATAAATTTTAGTGGTAGCCATTTAAATACGAGATTATTAATTTCTTTTATAATTAAACAATTTAAATGACACGTAAGAAAAATTGGCGAATGAGATTTAAATCAATTAAATATAAAATATTATTTTTTTATATCAGGAATTTTATTTAAATATATAACAAATTTCAGCACATATATATATATATATATATATATATATATATATATATATATATATATATATATATATATATATATATTAAAAAATTATTTAAAAAATTTCAAACAAACCATGCATTGCAAGGGCTTTATCTAGTATTTGAATAAAATAAAGTTCTCAGTCTCCACATACAAAATATCTACTTCTACTGGACCAACTTTTCGAACCCGACATGAAAGTAAGAAACAGAGCGAATGGGTAATAGCATAACCATTTTCAAATATATTTACGTGTTCTACTATAATAATTGAATTTCTCCTTACTATTCTAAGCTTAGATAAAACACTAGGTTAAGGGAGAGAATGTTGGATTTTTAGGTAGCGTTGTGTAGTACATTAGATTTTTTTTTTTTTTTTTTTTTTTTTTTTTTTTTTTTTTTTTTTTTTGCTTAGAAATGATTGCTTTATTTAAATATGAAGTAATTTTAGTTCATACGGGTTTTGAGCTATCGGAATCATGATAATGTGTTTATCACGGGATAATAATCTCCAATATTTGTAGATTATTATCACTGCTTTTATTTGTGGATTTTAGTTATCTATCGTTGGATAAGTAAAAGAGTTGTTAATGATGAAGAGATTGGAGATATAGACTTTAAAGATGAAGTTGGGTGGTTCAAAAAATTATTACTACATATATTACGAGTTGACCGTTGTTTGTGATATTGGTGCTGTTCTAAAGAAGTTTAAGGTAGCTATCATTGCACATGTGTTAAGGGAAAACAATGAATTGACACATAAGCTTGCGGTTTATGGTAAAGATATGGTAGTGGGCTATAAAACTCACTACTTGGTACCAGAATGAGTTTGAGGTCTGTATGAATCATATTTGGAGGGTGTGACGGCTGCTACTAGAAACTAATATGCAAAGCTACTTCTACATGGATGTAATACACTTTTGGGTTAATTAGTTATAAGGAAGTACATTACCTAGTTGATGTATATATTGCAATGGCTTGTGTCTTACGGCTATAATTAACTAATTATGCATTTTCAAAGGCTATTTTTTTAGGCTGCATCAATTTTCTTGTACAAATTATTGATGCTTGATATAAATATTCTAATGGCATTAGCCTTTTTATAATATAATTTCCCAGTTGTTGGCTCGGGCGTTATATTATTAAAGATTTGATTCATAGCTTTGATAAGACCGGATATATTAAAGATTAATTTATGGAGGATTGTTTGACTTGGTACCATGTTAGATGGTGTAATTTAAACGAACAAAAATTAGGGGAAGCAGCAAGACTTTCCCTTCAACAAAGGGAAAAATGTATAATTTAGGATTATAGGGTGTATTTTCTTTACTCATGGCTTTTAATATGTTGTGTTTTTAGTAAGTATTTAACTAGTGTTTGGCCCGGGCGTCGCTCCGGGTGTTACTTTGAGTATTATTATCATTATTATTATTAAAGAGCTTGAAAGAATTTTTTTATTGTCGAAAATTATAATATTACAATAACAATAATAAAGAGTTTTGAATAATTTTTGCTGTTAATTCTAATATGTATTTATATATTTATGTGCATAGATAGAACAACATTAGCTTATAGCTTGGTGGTAATAAGTTGGTCTTCATTCAATGAGGTCTTGTGTTCAAACTTTATTGTATGCATTTTTGGTTAACCATGACATGAAACAAAAATATGCTAGAAGTACACGTGGCATATTGAATGATGATGTGGCATTATGCTGGTGCAAGAATGAAATACACGTGGCACATTGACATTTTTAGGAATGCTTTTTAAGTATAGATAATAATAATAATAATAATAATAATAATAATAATAATAATAATAATAATAATAATAATAATAATAATAATAATAATAATAATAATAATAATAATAAAGTATAGATAAATACAGATAGATAATATAATTAAGTAAATCTTTATACATGCACAAAAAGTATAATGTATTAGATTATAATATATTTAGGATATTTGTGTCAAAAATATTATTTAGCGAATATGGTTATGCTAGTATATCTTTTAGGAAAATTGTTTCCTATCTTATGAGTTTAGGTTTTGTATAAATACTTAACCTAAAAAATAATTCAAAGAATAGAAATTTCAAAGAGTATAATATTGCATAGCGAAAGCAAATATTTGAATCCCACCGGTGGGTCTAACTTTCTAACCCACCTTATAGATGAATCTTATTTTAAAGCACTTTTTAAAACAAATTTTATGATGGAAATATTACAAATTATAAGATATTTATTAAAAGTTATGATTAATTTTTTTTATATATGAGTTATTAGAAGTATTGATTATAAAACTCTATAAAACGTTTTTATCTTAAAAAAAAAATCTATCCAAAATTTGATTATCTAGCATCATATGTGTCACATAATACGTATATGTGGCGCGACACTTGGAAAAAAACTGAAATGCCAAGTGTCAGTATCTCGTGGCCTGGTTGTGAGACCTGTCTTTATATATTACTGATTATTTTTGTGTCTGGGCGATGCGCGGATTGTCCTAAACTTTTAAGCTTAAATACAATTAATAATAACCCCTTTTGATAATGTAAAGTATTAAGGCATACGATATCATATCTAACAACGGGAAAACTAGGTCGTTGACTAATCCTCGCTAAGCCAAACAAAATTTATTAACACTTAAGAAACCTCAGTACAAGTATGAAGGTAAGTCAAGGGTCGAACCCAAAGGAACGGTTATATTCAAGCACTCTCAATTGTGCGCCTAAGCTAGGTCGAAGTCAAGGGTGAAGAAGGTAATACTAACAACTAATAAAACAAACGAGCAAACAAATAAAACACTAGGGAATGGGGATCAACAAGTAATCATGACAATTGTAACAACTTGGGAAGAACATGCCAATCAATGATTATGAAGACTAATGATAGGAGCTATCAATTGGAATCAAAGAGCTATCACCCAATTGATAAGCTAGTGGTCTCTATGAATAACAAACTAGGAGAAGCACAATCCAAACCAATCGATGATTGCAATTCCTAAATCAATGGGTCGTGTCATTAGCAATTACATGCAATCCAACATAATTTTCAAGGGCTAATCAAATTACACACATGTAAACTTACATTAATCACTTTAATCTCAACAATTAATCAACATAATTCCAAAATTAATCACAATCAATCAATCATACAAGTTTCACCCAATCCCTAGCAAAACAACTACTCAAGAATCATCATCTAATCATCACGCAACTAAGAAATCAAGAATCAACAAAATATGAAGAACAATTGCACTAATAAAGAATCAAACATCAAAATCAAATCAAACATGAAATTAAACCAAGCAATAAAATGAGATAGAGTTAGAAAAGCTCATTGATAATAGAGAAGATGTTCAACATAATTGTCACCCTTGTATCATCAATCTCTCAAATCACCATTGAAATCTCTCACTTTCTCTCTTTAAATCTACTCTCAAACTAACCCTAAAACTAGAGAGAGAAACCCTCAACTAAGCTAGAATTATGATCAAAATTATGAATCAAAACTTCTTACAAAAATTGGGGTAAGATAGGTATTTATAAAAGGCGCCAAAATCAAAGCGAGCAAAGCCGAAAACAGGGAGGAGAGCCCGCACGGGTAGGGGTGCGCGCCAGCGCTCTTCTGGTTTTCTTCGACTTCTTTGATGCCTCGTGCGCTCGCAAATGGGTCTTCGTGAGCTCCACTTGATGAACATTGGAGGTGGCAGTTTCCAAGGGCCTCCACGGTGGGTTTAACACCATCTTTCATGAGAGCGCGACTTGAGAGCGCAGGAGCTATAACTTAGAGCATCCAATTCCTTGCATCTTGAGCTTTCCCAATGCTATAAGTTTTCTCCAAATGCATTCCAACTTAGTTGGCCACTAATATAAAGACCCAAACCTCGTACAATACCTATAACCACGAGAAGAGAGCAAATAAAGGAGAACTGACAGGGTAAAGTCGTATCCCCTAATAAAAAATAATACCTAAATCACTAACTACAGTAGATAGGGAAGTAGGGTCGATCTCCACAGTGAAACAAGTCTTTTTACTCCTAATTAAATATTATAATCTAAATTATTTAAGTAACCAATATTAAAGTTGAATAAGACTAAACTAAAAAGAGTAGGACAAGGGAGAAAATAATATATAAAGGATCTAGGGCATAGGTTCACCAATAAATAATACTCCGGGGTAAAATAGGGTAATCAATCATTGACATGGCATAGATAACATGATTAATAGGCTCTCGCAATTTATTAATCAACATAGATCTAACAGGCTCTCGCAATTTACTAGATCTAGGTTCTTATTGAAAATAGCCTTTAATATCAAATTAACATCTGCTCGATTCATCAATTTAATATTGCTATACTTTTACAAGCCGCAATTGTAAAACATTAAAACAATCCAATAAGAAATTATCATGCAATACCAGTAATCAATGATAGTCAATCATCAATGCATCAATTAACCAGATTGTAAAGGGCTTTCGCTACGTATTACAATCACACAATTAAATTATCGGTATTAAATCTCATCTCTCGAATCTCGACTTAACCATTTATAAATTAACCTGCCTATTGAAACTAGACCTAAACATTAATTCTCATCTCTCGATTCTTGAATCAATATTGTCAAACTCATGCATAAAAGATAGGCCTAATCTAGTCACAGAGCATTAAATCAATTAATAGGAAATTAATCTAGCATTGATAATCAACAACAATAATTTACCCCTTCATATTATTTATTAGATCCCCATGAACCCTAAAAATTAGACTACTCACACATAATTAAATATAAACTAAACAAAGAAAATAAATAAATCATGATCAAAGGAATAAAATAAATAACTAAGATTAAGGAAAGAGAAATCGTTACCAAAATAAATCTGGAATTAATGAAAGAATTAAGAACAAAGGTTTAGAGAGAGATTAAGAGAAAGAAAACTAAGTAGAGAGAGAAAGTCTAAGAGAAAAGGATTAAGAGAAGAAGAAGTAGTAGAAGATCCAAATTAATTGTCCTAAAAACGTACTTAAACTAAAACAAAAACAA
Source organism: Chenopodium album (assembly GCF_948465745.1). Lineage (NCBI taxonomy): Eukaryota > Viridiplantae > Streptophyta > Magnoliopsida > Caryophyllales > Amaranthaceae > Chenopodium > Chenopodium album. Next base: position 12,918,196 of record NC_137842.1, on the reverse strand, counting down.
CTCCTAATTAGAAACTAATTGCTCGACAAAAGTGCTTCTCCAGAAACACGCGCCCGATCGGGCTAGAGGCCGCCCGATCGGGCGCGCCTTTTTGCTCGCTCAGGTCTTCTCATAGCCCCGCCCGATCGTGCTAAGCCTCGCACGATCGGGCGCGCCTTGGGCCACGCACCAGCATGCATCTCGCCCGATCGGGCATATGCTTGCCCGATCGGGTCCGGTCTTCTTCTTCGAGGCTTGGACTTCGATTGGGCTAGATTTCTCAGCCCAATCCATATTTCCTCTCGGGTCTCGAATACATGGTCCAATTGCCTCGTGATCCAAATAACCGAGCCCTTAATCACCGGCTCGATGGCTCTAGCCGGCCTTGGGCTCCAAAAGTGGTCGTGTTCCTCCAATGCTCGTAGTCGCTTCATAAAAATCCCGGGAAAATGCTCCAAAGGTGCAATTCCCTGCAAAACTTAACCAAAACTACGAAAACACTAGAAAACACATATTAGTAATAAAGGTGGCTCGAAAGAGCCAAAAACACTACTAATAATGACCACGGGACGGGGGTAAAATACTATATAAAATAGACACATCAAACTCCCCCAAGCCAAATCTTTGCTTGTCCCTAAGCAAAGATCTCATCAATGAATCAATAAATATGCTTCACCCCAAAAAGTAAAAATCAAGCACAAACGATCCAGGGTAAATCAAATAAACATGCTTCAAAGTCAACCAATCAAATCCATCCAATTACCTTTCTTCCCTAACAATTGTCAAATAGAGCAAACCACAAGAGCATATAGAATTCAAGACTAGTGCTCACACACTCGACTCTCATTTTTGTGGCGAGTAAAAGATGTACTCGATCGCTCTCCATCCAACCCCTTTATGTGAACAATGCCCTCCCAACTCACACTCTCGTGTGTATTAAACAATGAACGCTCAATCCTACTAGTCGACTCGAAATATGCCAAGTCATAACTTGCATTGATAAGCAACACTTTCACATTCATACAATTCTATGCACAAAGGTCAGAAGGTCTTTAAAGCTTGTAATGTAAGGCTAGGGTAAAGGGTAGGAATCATTTGGGAACAAGTGAGAGTAAAGCTATGCTTAAAGGAGCCATATCCTAATAAAACCCATGATCAAAATAAATAATGATCATACATCTCCAACAACATAACCAACTCAGACACCAACCAAATATACTCCAATCATAATAAATAAATCCAACTCTACTTACAATTTCACTCATAAAATATAATAATGAAGAAGTAGAGTGAATAAACAAACTTTATTTCCAAACTTGAATATTTTCATTGAGGCTCAAAATTATTTTTCTTTTGATCACCCACCAACTAGAACATTTGAACATTTTTTTTCTCTTGAAGTTCACTTATTTTTTCCACATTTTTTTTCTTTGAACTTCTTTTTTTTTTTTTTCATTATATCATGCTTTATTTTTTCAAGAAAATATAACTCTCAAACTCATCAAAAATAAACATGAATAACAACAAAACAACTTCTCAAAAACCCACCCAAATTGTGCAAACAATAAGCACACTACAAACTCCCTCACCTCACTCACTAATAGCTCCCCCAAGCCAAGCTTGGGACTAGTAACCAATGGGGCAAAATAGGCTTGTAATATGGCTAATAAACAACAAAAAGTCAAGGCAACAACATGGGTAGCAAGAAGGGAACAAATGTATCTACAATGTCTGGAGGCTACCTAAAAGAACAAATGCCTTCGTCCTCCACAATGTGCATAATAATGAATCATATAAATATTACTAGTAGTTGCAAACCAATACTCAAATTCATTGACATACCAGGAATTATGGAACTATCACACATTTCCTAACCAAATCAACTAGTCAAGCACTATATTCACAAGTAGTTGGACAAAATTGACGCATGTTTAGGAATCCAAACAATTAGACTTCAAATCATGACCAACAAATCCACAATATTCATCATCAAATACCAAGAATCAAAACAAGTTTTCTCAAGTATGGGGCACAGGGAAGCATGATTTACAATTCATTGGAACGTATTTTTGAATTTTTTTTTATTATTTTTATATATAAGGAAAGCAATAATAAAAAAAAAAAACTACACTAGGAAAGCAAATAAAAACTATACTAGAAAGCAAATAAAGAGAGAAAAGGAAGAGAATTTCCAAGTGAAAGAACACCCCCCCAAGCCAAATCAAGCAATGCCCTCATTGACTTGGGAGAGTAGCCTACTCCTCATCCTCATCCATCCTAGAATAACCCCCGCCATGGCTAGAACCGGCTCCTCCATGGCTAGAACCACCACCACCATACCCCGAATCACCAGTATAGTAGTTAGGGTCCACGTTCCCCCCAAGCCCGCCAAAAGGTACATCGGTCCCATAACCATGGACCGATGAGTAGTCGACGTAGGTACCAAAGGCACTTGGGTTCGTATATCCACCCTGTGGATATTGGAACCAGTCAGGGACAAGGGAATCGGGGGGAATAGCCCCCCGACGGGCATAATCATCATACATGGGGTATAAACCCCGCCCTAGGTTCCTCTCCACAACCCCAACCCTAGCATCTAGGGCTCCTACCCTAGAGTCCAAATTCCTAACCATACCCTCCATCCTCCCTTGCCCCCTCTCTATCCGATCCAATTGGCTTCTAAAAGCCGAAAAGTCATATGGGGCGTTAGGGTCGATGTTGTAGTTGGTTGAGGAAGTGGGAATGTTATGTGTGTAGTGTTGGGGTGATGGTTGGTGGAATTGTTGTGGTGGTGAGGGAGGTGCTTGATGGTGTGCTTGGGCCTCCCCTTGGTCTCCTAATTCAAAGGTATAGGAGGGAAGACCCTTCTCGAATTTGGTCGAGGCCGGGTTAGGCAAGGTGAAAGCGTTGTCTTTCCTACCCGACTCCCTATGAATCACCCACCAAGTCTCACCCCCTATCACATTTATCCAGTTAAGGCCTCCTAAGTAGGGTGCGTCCATTAAGGTTGGTCCGGCTACCTTACCATCATCATCAGGGGTCCAACTAAGGTGTTTGACCGCAATGTGGGTTACTAACCCACCAAAGTAAATTGGGACCCTAGACCTACCCGATTCGGCCGCATTGGCCACCCTCTGAAAGTGTTGGGCCATCCTATGAACTATGTTAAGCTTGTCACTCTTAGGAATCATGTATGATCCCAATAGTTCTAGTTCATCTCTCCTCACATTAGCCGGTTCATGCCTCCCAAGGATGGTGAGGCCAACAAACCGTTGCCAAAGTTTTGGCACGGGATGTTGAATCCAAGTGCCCTTGGCATGTTGGAGGTTTAGGTTAGGATTCCCTGTTAGAGCACGGTAGACAAAAGTAATGTTGTCTTGGGGTGGTTCAATTGGTCTATCGGCTTTCAATTCAAACAATTTACCAAAATCCTTCAAAGACAATCTAATATCTTTATTAAACAAACGAAATTGAACATGAGAGATTAGAGCATTTGATTTTATGACATTAAAACTAGAAATGAATTCTAAAGTCAAATAATCATATGTATCATAATGTAATTGGAACAAACCACTCATGCCAATTCCCTTGAACAATTTCTCAACATGTTTATCAATTCCTAGTCTAGAAAGCGTAGGGTGATGAATAAAACGGGTAGGAATTACCTGCCGCGTGACGAGGTTGAGCATCCTTTGCCTTTGCTCTTGGGTGGTGATGACCACCCTCTCCCACCCCGGAATTTGCAGCTCCGGGTCAATGGTAGGTGCTTGTTGCCTCGATCCTTCACCCCGAACAGTCCTAGACCTCTTGAAAGCCATTTTAGAGTGAAAATAGTAGGAATTGAAGCTTTCTCTCTCTTAGGGTTTGAGAAGAAATTGAGAGAAAGTGTTAAAAATTTAGTGTAGGTTGTAGAGGAAGATGAGAGGAGTTGGAAAATGTAAGAATTTTCAAGTTTGGATGGAAGAATTGGGAGAGATCTTGGATTGAAGTGTGAGTTGAAGGTATGAAAATGGAGGTTTTAGAGAGAGAAAGTGAATAAAGGAGATGAAATAAGGAGAAAAATGAGGAAAGAAAGAAGAGAAAAGAAAATAAAGGGGGGACGGCCTGATGGCGCGCCCGATCGGGCGAGCCTCGCCCGATCGGGCGAGAGTGCGACATTCCAGAATACAAGTTTCGCGCCCGATCGGGCGAGCTTCGCCCGATATTTCTTTTCTTCTCACTCGATGAGCGCCCGATCGGGCGACCACGCCCGATCGGGCGAAAGTTGAACTCGTTTCCAGCTCTCCTCTCGCGCCCGATCGGGCGAATTTTTCTCCGATTTTTGCCTCACTTGCGCGCCCGATCGGGCCCGTACCAAGCCCTGGAGTTTCTCCGAATTCTTTTCTTCTTCAATTTATTTCTAAGTCTTTTTACCTGTCAAATTCATACCTGTATAACAACACTTAAAAATAGTAAAATATCACTCTCCTCACCTCTCTAAAATAAAAATAACATAAGAGAAAAGGAAACTAATCTAGAAAGCATAAAATACGGGTTGCCTCCCGCAAAGCGCTGGTTTATATAGGTCCCGCACGACCTTCTTACCAAGTATAATTCCTAGGACCCTTTACCTAACGCTTGATCGGGTGGTTTCTCACCCGGTCTAGCGATGTTTAGGCTGCGATGCGGCTTCCTGACATAACCTGTGGGACGCCAAGTCACCTTAACGGGTGGATCCTCCGTGACTTGGAATGGGGAATCTTCAATGCGACGCACTAAAAACCCTTCTTCGATCGAATGTTGCTTCAAATTGTCATTGCGTTCAACACTTGCAACTCGATCTGGCGGAACACTTACCGTAGGCTCGATTCGCACAACTTGCTCGATCGGTTCCACTTGTTCATCCTCGAAACCAAGGCCAACATTGTAGAGTGCTCTTTCTATTGCATCGACTTCCTTCTGCCATTTGTCTATCTCATCTGAAAAGGATGCAACACAAGATACCGCCTCCAAGGGATCTTTTTCAAGAGCTTGGGGCTTGTTAGAATAATTTTCAACCACATTGACACTGAAACATTTCTCCTCAGTCATGGAGCTTTTGGGGGCATTATTCAGATTAAAAACAACTTTATCGTCCCCTACTGATAGTGTTAACTTACCACTTCTAACATCTATGACTGCTCCTACAGTGTTAAGGAATGGTCTACCCAAAATAATTGGGGTTTGCATATCCTCAGCCATATCAAGAACAACAAAATCCACAGGTATATAAAATTTACCTACTCTGACGGGAACATCCTCTAAAACACCTAGGGGGTATTTGAAAGAACGGTCGGCCATTTGCAGAGTTATATTGGTAGCTTTTAATTTACCCATATTCAACTTAGAACACACAGATAATGGCATGACGCTAACACTAGCACCCAAATCACATAATGCATTATCGATCAAGAGATTACCAATATGACAAGGGATAGAAAAACTACCCGGATCTTTTAACTTAGGTGGAGACTTATTTTGAAGTACTGCACTACACTCCGCAGTGAAAGCTACTGTCTCTACCTCACTAATAGACCTTTTCCTCGTCAGTATTTCCTTCATAAATTTTGCATATGAGGGGATTTGTGTGATCAATTCAGTAAAAGGAACTGTTACCTTCAAATCTTTTACCACCTCTAGAAACTTACCAAACTGCTTATCCAAGTTTGTCTTCAATTGACGATTTGGGAAAGGAAGTTTGATAATTGGCTTTTGAGCATTCTTATCTTTGTCTGGAGTAGCCACCTTCTCTGGAGTTTTACCCTGCAATGTAGAATTAGATGTGTTAGTATTATCCTCTAGCCCTGCAGGGCTAGCAACTACATTGTTTGGTTTAATGGAATCAAGATTAGCATTATTTAATAAAATAGGTTCATCAACTCTGGGCATAGAGGGCCCTTCATAGTTTGAACCACTCCTTAGAGTAATTGCAAATGCTTGATCCGTAGGCCTAGTCGGCTGTGCCGGAAGGGCTCCCTGTTGGCGTGCTTGTAGAGTAGCGGAGAGTTGCGCAATTTGATTATCTACAATTTTATTATGCACTAAAATTTGATCAATTGTCGCATCTCTGCTCTCCATGTGCTTTTGCATATTGACCAACATTGCTCTAATTTCCCCCAAAGAAGGGTCGGAAGATGAGGGGAGTTGTTGTGGTTGATTCTTCTGGCTAGCATTTGGGTGATAATACTTCTGCTGCTGTTGCTGTGGCACCTGTGGTTCTTGTGGTGGTGGATTCTGAACATTAGTGCTCCGGTAGGAAAGGTATGGATGATTCCGATACCCAGGATTGTAAGTGTTGGAGTATGGGTTATTCTGCCTATAAGCTTGGAAGGCATTAACTTGCTCCACGGAACTCCTGCAATCCTGCTCCCAATGACCTACAATACCACAATTTTCACAGAAAGCCTCATTAGAATTATTATTAATTGCAGAAACATTAGCTACATTAGCAATGCTCAGATTATCTAATTTTTGGCAAATAGAGGTCAGTTGAGCTTGCAAGAAGGATACAGAGTCGACACTATGTTTCCCCTTGTTAGCAAATCCTCTGGGATTCCCATATTGGGAATTGTGTATCGCCATATCTTCAATAACCTGACCTGCATCATCAACATTAATATTGAAAATAGCCTTTAATATCAAATTAACATCTGCTCGATTCATTAATTTAATATTGCTATACTTTTACAAGCCGCAATTGTAAAACATTAAAACAATCCAATAAGAAATTATCATGCAATACCAGTAATCAATAATAGTCAATCATCAATGCATCAATTAACCAGACTGTAAAGGGCTTTCGCTACGTATTACAATCACACAATTAAATTATCGGTATTAAATCTCATCTCTCGAATCTCGACTTAACCATTTATAAATTAACCTGCCTATTGAAACTAGACCTAAACATTAATTCTCATCTCTCGATTCTTGAATCAATATTGTCAAACTCATGCATAAAAGATAGGCCTAATCTAGTCACAGAGCATTAAATCAATCAATAGGAAATTAATCTAGCATTGATAATCAACAACAATAATTTACCCCTTCATATTATTTATTAGATCCCCATGAACCCTAGAAATTAGACTACTCACACATAATTAAATATAAACTAAACAAAGCAAAAAAATAAATCATGATCAAAGGAATAAAATAAATAACTAAGATTAAGGAAAGAGAAATCGTTACCAAAATAAATCTGGAATTAATGAAAGAATTAAGAACAAAGGTTTAGAGAGAGATTAAGAGAAAGAAAACTAAGTAGAGAGAGAAAGTCTAAGAGAAAAGGATTAAGAGAAGAAGAAGTAGTAGAAGATCCAAATTAATCGTCCTAAAAACGTACTTAAACTAAAACAAAAACAACTCCTAATTAGAAACTAATTGCTTGACAAAAGTGCTTCTCCAGAAACACGCGCCCGATCGGGCTAGAGGCCGCCCGATCGGGCGCGCCTTTTTGCTCGCTCAGGTCTTCTCATAGCCCCGCCCGATCGTGCTAAGCCTCGCCCGATCGGGCGCGCCTTGGGCCACGCACCAGCATGCATCTCGCCCGATCGGGCATATGCTTGCCCGATCGGGTCCGGTCTTCTTCTTCGAGGCTTGGACTTCGATTGGGCTAGATTTCTCAGCCCAATCCATATTTCCTCTCGGGTCTCGAATACATGGTCCAATTGCCTCGTGATCCAAATAACCGAGCCCTTAATCACCGGCTCGATGGCTCTAGCCGGCCTTGGGCTCCAAAAGTGGTCGTGTTCCTCCAATGCTCGTAGTCGCTTCATAAAAATCCCGGGAAAATGCTCCAAAGGTGCAATTCCCTGCAAAACTTAACCAAAACTACGAAAACACTAGAAAACACATATTAGTAATAAAGGTGGCTCGAAAGAGCCAAAAACACTACTAATAATGACCACGGGACGGGGGTAAAATACTATATAAAATAGACACATCAAGAACACACTAGAAAAACCATAAAAACACACAATAAGAGAAAAAATGGTAAAATAAATAGAAAAAGCATAAAACTAAGCATTTATTAAGAGAGAAAGCTATGAAAAGAAGGTAAAAACAACCTAAATACTCATCAAGTGAGTGCCATAAATGGAAATCATCAAATACCCCCAAGCTTAACTTTTGCTCGTCCTCAAGCAAAACCAAAACAAGTAAGGGAAAAAAATTATGAGCTTATTCAAACAAACAAAAGAAAAAGAGAGGAGAATAAAATATACACTAACTCACTTTCGTAAGAATCATGATTGTGTTTAGCTAAAACAATCCCTTAAAACCTCAAAGTCGCCAATGAAGACTAGCGAGGTCTCATGAGGGTTTCCTCAGAGGTTAACCCACAACTCTTCTCAAACCAAGCAAACAAGGCAAAACATGAAAAAGAAATCAAAAGAAAAGAAAAGAACACAGATGTTCATGAATGGACTTTTCAAAATGAACAAGCACAATAGAATGCAATTCTTACTAAACAAATAAGGGAGTGCACGTGTCAAGATATCCAAGGTTGATTGAAACATAAGATATGCTAAGCATAGAGAACTGATGAGACACAGTACACCTACATCTTAAACAATATTACCATGTCCTACCAACTAGTTTCAAATCCATCTCTAGTGAATATCTCAATGATTCCTCAAAGGAACCGAAAAAGAAGAGATTTTATAAGGCTACTCGACATCTTGTCTATGCAAACCGCTCCATAGGCTTGACTCACATCTCCCTCCACCGACTTGTGACTCAACCAAAAAGGTCAAAAGGTCTTGACAAGGGTTGTAATGTAAGGGCGAAGAGGGTGAAGGTAGGCTAAAATTTAAAATTTGGTGGTATACCTAAATTGTGAAACAAAGATTGGCCAAATCTCAACACCATAATCAAGCAATCAACGAACAAGAACACCAACATCCCAAGTTTATTCAAATCAAAAATCACAAACATGTATACAAAAAGCGTAAGAATGCTTCCCCCAAGCTTGAACAAAGCATTGTATTCAATACTTAAAATAGGGAAAAATACACTTACATCAAAATATTTTTGAAATTTTCATTTTTCACATTTTTTTTCCACTTTTTCCAAAGCATATGAATGTTCCTTGCTTTTTCTCATTTTTTTTTTCATTTTTCTATTTTCCACTTTATTGCATTGTTCTCGCCTCTTTTAACTATGGACGACTTTTTCAACTGACATTTGCCTTTATTCACAATATAAACACAACACAAACTTGCTTACATTATAAGAACCAATTATCAAACTCATACACCATAATCTCCAACAATAATGATCAATTGCTTCACAAAAACAAAGAATGGAAACAAGAATGAAGCAAAAGGCTCAAAATTACTTGAAAAGGAGGTTTATGGCTCAAATGGTTAGAAATTATGCAAATGTAAACCCAAAATAAAGAGATGAAACTATCCTAGAAAAAGAAAAATTACCACCCCGAAAAGATGTCTTTGTCCTTCCTAAATGGTTTGGTCGCGATCTCAGGAGATAAGAGTCAAGTTATAGATAAAGCATGCAATAATCAAGGATCCACGTGCCGCTCATGTAAAATATGTAGAAGGTTAGAAAAGAAGGAAACCTCACATGGTTGTAGCTACAACTCACTATTAGTTTCAAATTCACCAAAGGGAGCAACACTGTAATACCCCGTATTTTTATACGTTTTTTATTTTAAATAAGTATTTTGTGAGGTATTTAGATAATTTAAAATAAATTATTTATGGCATTTTAATTATTTATTTTAAATAAGTTTGGAAATATTTTATACCAGGAAAGTTTTATTGAATTAATTATTTTATTAAGTTGGGATTTAATTTAGGAAAGTTTTATTTTAGTAAAGTTTTATTACGAAAGGGATTAGGAAAGATTAAAAAAGGAAAGTTTAGGTAAGAAGGGTTTCTAAAGAAAGGGGTATAAATATTGAACACTTGGTGTAGGGAATAATTTCAAGCCTTTAAAATCCCACTAGCTTGAACCCCACTGTGATCATACACTAAAGTACGGTGACGTCCAAAAGGGAAGAAGATAGAGCAAAAGAGTCGCCAACAAGTTTTTAAGGAACTTGTAAACCGTTCATTGGATGAAGGTTACACCCCTTAACGATCCAAGAGATCGTCAACTCCATAAAGTCATGAACCAAAATACGGTTCGGGGATGATGGTACAAATCCAACCTAAAAGAGATTGAACCTGCCCTAATAATAGGCCTCTACTTTATTCTGCTCGTATTCATGTGCGCTTTCTGATTAACATACAAGCAATAAGATTAACCCTAAACCTGTTTAATCTATGTTGGTTAAATATTAATGCACAAATAAACTATTATTGGCGATCACTTGAAATTATAATCATATTAACCCTAACAAGATTATTAATTATCTTATTAAGCGTGATTACAAGTACAAATTCCCTTTAAGCATGCAATAAAAGGTGATCAAGCAATAAATAATAACTATCAAGCAACATAACAAATTAATTATAATCATTAGGATAAACATGAATAATAATAATCATAAAAATAATAATAATAATAATAAAATCAACATCATAATTATAATATTCATAATCAGCATAAATCATAACAATTATAATCATAATCATATTCATGTTAATATTAAAGCATAATAAAAATAGCAAGATCCTAGGCATGATACTAACAAGATTAATAACAAACCCTAGCATGTCACTAAGCAATAAAAATCAAGTCTTTAGCCCTAACATGATACTAACAATCATAAATATTAGGAAGAAAATAGGAAGCATCATAGAAATCATATTTAATATTAAAAATACCCTAGACATGATACTAGGAATCATAATAACAATCTAAACATGATATCTACATCATAAATCAATAAAACCATTAAAGTACTTACTTGGATGCCTCGTACCTCTTTCTAATAACAAAATACACACATTAGTAACTTCAAGGAAAATAATAATCAAAGCAATCAAATTAAATAATTGAAAGAGAGATTTGGGACCAAACCCTAAGAAATTAAACCTTTCACGTCTAGGGCGAAGGCAACTTCGAATATGGCTAGGTGTTTCTAGATCTAATGAATGCGGAATTTTGTATAAGAAAAAGCAAGAAAGAATTGAATGCTAAAGAATACTTGATTGTTAAAAGCTAATTAAAACTAATTGTTGATGAGAATTCGTGAATGAAAACTTGTGAATGAAGAGAGTTGATGAAAACTTAAGAATGAGGAGAATTGGTGAAATTGGTGAATGAAGAGAGTTGATGATTGATAGATGTAGATGATGAAGATAATTGGTGATTGAAAACGGAGTTTTGATACGATATTTATAAAGAAAATCAGCCAAAAAAGATAATTTAACAAAACAGAGTCTGAAGATCGCAAAACAGCATTGGCGCCAACCCTGGCTAGTTGGCGCCAGCACCAGCGGCTAGCGCCAGGCGCCAATGGCTAGCGTCTGGCGCCAAGGCCTGGGGTTGGACGCCAAACTGGTTTTCAACGCGTTTTCGAAAATCTGATAAATTTCCCGTACTGGAAGATAAAATAATATAATTCCATCGAAAATGCTATTTGATCTTGATTAAAACTCTGAAAAGTCCTAATTGAATTAGGAATGAAAAGAACCTTCTAGAATATTCTAGAAGACTAAAACCATTCCTAATTGCATTAGGAATGATAAATCATATTAGGCCCTCCCCTAGATCATTGGGCCGTACATAAATCTCAAACCGGGCCCAGTTTAGTAAATTGGCCATAACTTCCTCAATATTCATCGGAATTGGGCTTATAATATATCGTTGGAAAGGTCTTTAAAAGCCCCATCCAACTACACCACTATTGGACCCATATCATGGACCAACCAAACTGGATCGGCTGTTTTCTTAAAATAAAGTTTTTCAAAATCAGGGAGAAGAGAAAAGAAATAAAACTTTCCGCAACACTAGACCTTTCCACACTTTCGTTTCATTCGATTATGATTCGACGTGAAAGGCACTCATCAATGGGTTTGGTTTTGGGGAGACACAAATGGGTGTCTACACTTGGGCAAATTAAACTTTGTCCAGAATGGAGAATACCCAAGGTAAACTTTCTTTCCCTCTTCCTTTATTTCTTTTTCTTTCTTTTCCCCTTCCCTCTTTTTTTTCAAGGCCGGCCACCAACTCACACCACCGGCCGCCACCACAGCCACATACGCAACGGCAAGCAACCACGGCGGCACCGGCAGGGTGCGGCAGCAGCTCAGCTGTGCCGGTGCTACTGTTGTTCGGCCCCCCTCTGGGAAAAAAATAATTTTTTTTTGTTTAATCCTAGATCTAATTATAAATTATGAGTTTAGTGATGGTTTTATGATGATTGACTTTAAGTATGATGCAATAATTTTCAGATTTTAAATTTAATTAAAAAGCCCCAATTTTGAAACCCTAGATTTATAAATAATTGATTATTGAAGGAATATGATTTAGTGTGGTTTTAACCTTTAATCTGAGGGTTTTAAAGTATAATTATAGCAAGTTTTCATGAATTAATAATGCTGGAATTTTTGTTAGTAAGCTAAAAATTAAGTTTCTTTAAGAAATTTTGACTACCCATTAATTGGGATTAAAGTATGAGGTTTTAAATTAATTTTCAGCTTGTTTTAATTAAATTATGAGTGGTTTAATAAGAGTATATATTGCTGGAAATTTGTGGGGAGTAGATTTTAATGCCATAAGATGATTTTGGATTGTAGGAGACTTTAAAGTGAGCGATTTTTATTAGTCGTGGCGATTTTAAGATCGTATACAAGGTACGTTCGTGTACTTATTATATTTTTGATGATGTAGTAACATGCTAGGCTTGATTATTTAATCCCAAGTAGTATCATGCTAGATTTTGATTGGAAATTGTGATTAGTTGACATTGGTGATTGAATTATGAAGCATGATTTATTTGTGATGGATTAATGATTAGAAAATAATCGTTTGACATGTTGAATATGAACCACACATTTATTTATGGCATGATAGAAACCATGTTTAATTAAACTACATGTTTAATTTGGTTTGGAATCATTAAAAAAAGAATTTTATTATGGTTCATATAATTTTTATCGATGCTATAATCATGAGAAAGGAGTTATGTAAGTGTCTATGTACACGAAGAATAAATTATATGTTGGTGCCTTAGTGCACTTAAGGTGTTTCTAACACCGAGGGATAGGAATTTTGGCGCATTAAGCGTTTAAGGAGTCTTTGACACCGAGGTAGATTTAAAAAGGGTTCAGTATAAATATTATGTGGTCACTAATTATTCAAGATTTAAATTGGAATGTTTAATGTTTGGATAATTATGATGTTTGATTGTGTTATGGTTTGAGAGTCATCACCAAGTTTAATAATATGTAAATAACGTAAAGTGAAAGAGATTACGCACCAAAATTCTTGGAACGTATATACCTTGAGTATGAATATATGGGGGGAGTTATGCGACTTTATATTTGATCATAACTTCTACGGGGCGTATAGGACGCTGTATTTTCCTTTTATTATTATGCATAGGAATTCCTCCATTTACGAGTGGTTCTTTTATACCGGTTAGCTCCCGTGTTAGTACCCCTGTATTGGGGCAGGTTAGGGGGAAACCCGTTCGATTGTAATCAATACTAAATAAATTATTTAGTTACTTAGTTGAGAAGTCTTGTTGTATGTTGTGTGCTTGTAAACAGGTGCAACGAGGTAAGTTGTGTGTTGATAGGTGAAAGCATGTTAGTGTGTTTAATTACGCTTATGTACTCAGCTTTGTTGATTGTGTGTTTGTGTCTTTGTTGGCCTTGTCTTTACCTTGGCCCTATGATGGCCCATTTTAGTGGAGAGTAGTGGAAACAAGCAGAGAGAAGCTTTTTAAGTGATGAAGCATATTCATGATGGGCATGAGTGAAGAGCGAATCATGCTAGTTTCCATAAGTTTATGACGTGTTTATTGTTTTCATTATTTTATTATATTATGTTTGTGAGACTAGCGCAAAGGTTTTGAATTGGTCAGTTTTGTTAAGGCCTACAATGGTTCCAAGTTGTAGATTGACTTTGTTTTACTTTGGTTTGACTTTACTTACGTTGGTTGACTTTTTAAGTTGAGTCATTTTGAATGTATTTAAAGATAGTCTTCCGCCGTGTGTCTTTGATAGTTGCCTTAGTCGTTTTCACGGTGGCAGTAATGGCTTAGATTTTCCTATTTTGAGTTTTAAACAGAGTAAAACAGGTATTTTAAAAGAAAGGAATTTCTAGGGTGTTACAAACACCTTCTTATCACAAACAATTAGAATCCGGCTTCAATGCCCCAAAAGTTATAAAGACGCTACCTTAGAATACTCTATCCTAGAATCAACCAAACATACTCTCAAACCATGCACATCGTTACCATTTAAGAAGAAATGCATTCAACTATACAAGTCCAAAAGTATTATGTCCAAATCAAGAACAAATTAAACACAATGCAAATTTTCCTTGAAAGAAGCAAAATCTTTTTGGAGTTTTTCAAAATAAAAGAACATGGAAATGCATATACAAATGTGCATGGCATATATGAATCAACATTCCACCAAACGTGATAGAATACTCTCCCCCAACCTTGAATGAGACAATAATTCAAATTATAAATCATAGAATCCATGAGAGGGGAAAACAAAGAGATCAACCGACAAACCAACACATGTCCTCTAAGTCATCAACCATTAGAGAAATATCAAGGAAATATATTATCAGATGTTAGGTGGGTGTAAATACCCGCAAATGTCCCAATTCAACCTTTCAAAGCCAATTTCCTCTATAATTGAATCTTGCTTTCCATATGCTAGCATATGTGGATTCATACTTTCTTGAATCTTGCTTCAAACCAATGCACTAAAGTATATCAAGTTATGTATCTAGAGAAAGCCACACAAACATTTCCATGAGAGAAAATCAATTCTAAAAAGAAAAAAAAATGAAAGCAATAAAACACGGGTTACTTCCCGAGAAAGGCTTGCTTAAGGTCCAAGCTTGACTGCTCTAGTAAATAATATTGCAACGAATGCAAGAGCTTGTCAAATGCACTAATACACATTTTGCAAAATAGAAGGTAGGAAAATGACGGGAAGAGGATGTGCAACAAGCTTAGTGCACACCTATGAGGAGAGAGATGCCAAGAAAAAGAAGAAAAATCAAAAGAAAACTCAACAAAATAAGAAGAATAAGAAGAAGAAGAAGAAGAAGAAGAAGAAGAAGAAGAAGAAGAAGAAGAAGAAGGAAACTCTCCTCAAAATGCTTCTGGGTGGCAAAATCACCCTTTTCCTCAATAATCGACGAGTGGAGAGCTTGAATATCATAAATAGAAGGAGGGTCCCCAATCGGCTCATTAACAAACGAAGGGAGGGATATAAGAGTGTAGGGGATATGGTTAAATATCCTTGGAAAGGGGTATGAGACGAGGGAATAGGGGCAATGATTACACAAATAAACTCTTTCTCACCACCGTGCCTTAAATCACCAATAAGAGCATGGAAATCAATAATAGAATCCTCAAAAGAAGAACACTCATACTCTCCATTTCCCTCAAACATCCAACTTCCAAGGGAGACTACATAATCCTCTCCATTACAACCATGAACAACAACTCCCTCAACATCCTTAAAGCCCAAAGTCTCAAAACCATGCATGAATGGATGCAAATTCATTTCAAACTCATCTCTCTCCCGTGAAGCATCCTCAATGAAATCATTCAAAAGGCTATGGATTTTCATTTGACTCTCAAATAACATATTGGACATAACCTCAAACGAGTCTGAATACTCATGGATAGAAGAATCACAATCATGCACTTGAGACTCATTAAGATGGGAGAAGGGGTTGGGATTTTCAAATTCAACACTCTCTTCATTCTTAACTCCTTTACCGTCATTCAAATGCTCTTTAATGGGATCCTCACACTCTCTTGGTTGCTCAAAATCATCATCATCATCCTCAAAGCACACATTAGATTGGAATTTTTCACAAGCAAGCATCAAAGATGACAATTGGTTCTCAAGCTCTCCACATCTCCTTCTTTCCTCCTCAAAATGCTCATCACTCTTTTTCATCATCTCTAATTGACTTCTCATAGAATTAAGAATTGACTCCTTACTAAGCAAGCTCATTACTAAGCTCAACAGGTCTTATTTGAGTTTCAAAAATAGCAATAAGATATTCAAAAGGTGTAGAAGGTTGAGGCTCAACAAGAGAAGAGGAAGTACAACCAAGATTGGAAGAATCAACATTAAGATCATGAGCATATAAATAACGTTGGGGAGTGGGGGCACAATTAAGCATATGAAATTTGTCATTAAGGGAGCGAAGCACATCACAAGAAGGCATGGGAAATAATGAAGAAAATTTAAACACACCATTAGCATCAACTTGAGCATGTACCTCAATATCATGAACAATAGGAGAAATAGAGTTGAAAACATTTGTTCTAGGTTCACTTATTGGATTATGTGACAATTCATGGGAATTCATGCTAACATAAGAAGAAACAAGACATTGCATATCAATATTAGAAACATGATTACCCCTATCATATACATCCCAAGGAAACCAAACATAAAAATCCCAAGCATCATCAATTGACAATGCTCTAAATTCACCATTATGCATGCATTTAACTTCATCCCTAGTTTTCTCATTCAAACCAAAATAACACATCTCACAAGCTTCCCAAAGATTATCACAACAATTATAATCAAGAAATCCCACAAGTTTATTGAAATATTCACAAAAAGACTCATTATCATATTGAGGAAATGAGAGACATGCCATTTTTGTTTTCAAAACTAGCAAAAATCAAATAAAAGAAAAGTATGTACAAATACCTAGACTAAAGTAATAAAAAACACTCAAACATAGACACCGTTCTCCGGTAACCACGCCATTTTGACAAGGGGAAAACTAGGTCGTTGACTAATCCTCCCTACGCCAAACAAATTTTATAAACACTTAAGAAACCTCAATACAAGTATAGAGGTAAGTCAAAGGTCGAACCCAAAGGAACGGTTATATTCAAGCGCTCTCAATTGTGCGCCTAAGCTAGGTCAAAGTCAAGGGTGAAGAAGGTAATACTAACAACTACTAAAACAAACGAGCAAACAAATAAAACACTATGGAATGGGGATCAACAAGTAATCATGACAATTGTAACAAATCGGGAAGAACATGCCAATCAATGGTTGTGAAGACTAATGATAAGAGCTATCAATTGGAATCAAAGAGCTATCTCCTAATCGTTAAGCTAGTGGTCTCTACGAAAAAACAAACTAGGAGAATCACAATCTAAACCAATCAATAATTGCAATTCCTAAATCAATGGGTCGTGTCATTAGCAATTACAATGCAATTTAGCATAATTCTCAAGGCCTAATCAAATTACACACATGAAAACTTACATTAATCACTTTAATCTCAACAATTAGTCAACATAATTCCCAAATTAATCACAATCAATTAATCATACAAGTTTCATCCAATCCCTAGACAAACAACTATTCAAGAATCATCATCTAATCAACAATCAACTAAGAAATCAAGAATCAACAAAATATGAAGAACAATTGCACTAATCAAGAATCAAACATCAAATCAAATCAAACATGAAATTAAACTAAGCAATAAAATGAGATAACGTTAGAAATGCTCATTGATAATAGAGAAGATGTTCAACACAATTGTCACCCTTGTATCATCAATCTCTCAAATCACCATTGAAATATCTCACTTTCTCTCTCTAAATCTACTCCTAAACTAACCCTAAAACTGGAGAGAGAAACTCTCAACTAAGCTAAAATTATGTATCAAAACTTTTACAAAAGTCGAGTTAAGAAAGGTATTTATAAAAGGCATGGAAACCAAATCGAGCGAAGCCGGAAACAGGGAGGAGTGCACGCGCGGGCAGGGGTGCGCGCCCGCGTACGAGCCATGTGCGCCCGTGCGTGTGGCCTGCGCGCGTAGGCTACACGCCCTTGCTCTTATAGGTTTCTTCGACTTCTTCAATGCCTTGTGCGCTCGCAAATGGGTCTTTGTGAGCTCCACTTGATGAACATTGGGGGTGGCAGTTCCCAAGGGCCTCCACGGTGGGTTTAACATCATCTTTCATGAGAGCGCGGCTTTAGGGCGCAGAAGCTAGAACTTGGAGCATCCACTTCTGTACCTCTTGAGCTTTCCCAATGCTATAAGTTTGCTTCAAATGCATCTTCCAACTTAGTTGGCCACCAATATCAAGACTCAAACCTCATACAATACCAATAACCACGAAAAGAGATCAAATAAAGGAGAAAACACTAGAAAAACCATACAAACACACAATTAGAGAGAAATGGTAAAATAAAGAGAAAATGCATAAAACTAAGCATTTATTAAGAAAGAAAGCTATGAAAAGAAGATAAAAACAACCTAAACACTCATCAAGTGAGTGTCATTCCTAGTTTCAAATGCACATTAATTACTAATAAAATATGGAGTATAAAGAATTAAAATAAGTTTTTTTTCATGTGTCATTTTACCTAATATTTTTGCTTTTCGTTGATTTAACTATTACAATATATAATTTTATGCATTAGAAAGATTTGTTTTTGTTTTTATTTTTCAATGTCATAAAACTTTCATTTTAAGCCAATGAGAATAAAACTGGTGTAACAAAGAATTCTAACAATTGATTGTATCTTGTCTTCCTAATACATAAAGTGAGTAAATTATAAACTACCTCCATTTCGTAATATTTGCAACTTTTTTTATAGGAATTTTGGCTATTATTTATAAAATATAAAATATTTCAAAATTATAAATATATAATATGAAACAGAGGTATGATTAGATTTCATTTAAAAATTCCCTAAAAATATTTTATTATATATAACAATTGTTTGATCCACTAAAGTTAAATAAAATAATTTTTTATTATTTTTTTCCCTACCTATTCTCTTCCACATAATAAAAGATATGTTGAATATATAAAACAATATTGAATTGAAATTTTAGTTAAGAAATATGATTGCAAAGTAGGGTGAAATTAAATAGAAAAAAAATGTAACATGTATGTACGCATTATATGGAATAGTATTTATTTGTAGAAAGCTTAACAAACAAATAATTGTAGAAAGATTTGCCAAGTCATTTTTTAAGTAATTACTCTAAACTGTATTTTTTTAAAAGGTAATCATTATATAATTTTTTTTTTCTAATTTCTTATTTAAAAAAAAAAAAACAAAGACACACCATAAGATGACATTTGTCATTGCTGGTGTGTCTTTTAGTATATAGTTACTGATATTTTACTTTTTGTAGTTTTATTGTAAATAAATATCTATGTTATTATTAAACTTGATATTTTTTTGGTTGCACGTACTTAAATTAAATCTAATGAACTGAAGCTATTTTTTACCAGACTAAAATTACTTTTTCTGATTAAAACTCATTTTTACGTATTTTCTATTTTTTTATTAAGATATATTATATAAATAGATCTCATTTTTAAGAACTTTTTTAAACAAACTTAATGATGAAAATAGTACTTAGTTATAAGATATTTATTAAAAGTTATAATTAATTTTGTATATATGAAATATTAGAAGTAAATCAATATTTAAACACTATACAACATTTTATCTTAAAAAAATCTATCCAAAATTCGCTTACTTAGCATCTTATGTGTCACAATAATACCTATATTTTGTCTACCTGTAGGGAATATTTCAAGCCAACCCACACTTGAGCCCCACTGTGATCATACACTTAAGCATGGTGGCGTCCAAAGGGAAGGAAGCTAGAGCAAAAGAGTCGCCAACAAGTTTTAGGAACTTGTAAACCGTTCACAGGGTGAAGGTTACACCCCTTAACAATCCAGGAGATCGTTAACTCCAATAGGTCTGGAACCAAGACTAGAAGTTCGGGGATGAAGGTACAAATCCAACCTAAAAGAGAATGAACTTTCCCTAATAATAGGCCTCTACCTTAATCTTCTCGTATTCATGTGCGCTTTCTGACTAACATACAATCAATAGGTTAACCCTAAACCTATTTATTCTTTGCCTTATTGGACTTCCACCCGAATGCAGATCTTCTTGCCCCATCCACAAGGCTCTTCCTCGAGTATAATTCATTCCGTTGGTGGCAAGCAATTGCCGATATGACAAGTTCAGTACTGGGTATTTGGTAGCGAGCCAAATCATCCACCCTTTTCTCTGTATTCTTCACCGCCTTTTAGGGTATGCGGTGTTTAGCAAGAAGGACTTGAGCAAGCTCTCACATGAAAAGCTCTTCACTCTATGGGTTGCAACTAAGGAGAAGTTAATAGGGTGGCTCAACATGGGATATTAGTTCGCATTATGTTGTGAAGCAATCAAATCGGGCAACAAAACAGTTGAAATCGCTCTTGGCGGGATGATAACTAGGATTGCCAAGAATCTTGGGTATGAGCTCTTCTTTCTCGCTTGTACTCAAGTTGGGAGTGATAAAGATCTCTTTGTCGACATCCAACAAATGAGAAGGGCGGGATTCATCCAACCAACTGCCGATGTCAACAACTTTAATTATTAGTGTGTCGAGTACGTGCACCATTGTATCTTTCTTAACCCCAGCCGCACTTCTTTAGGGCAGAATGCTAGGAATGTGTGGAAGGTTCCACAAGAAAATGGTGTGTTGCCCAACGCCTTGGGAGGCGCAAGAAACATGATAGTTGGAGAGGAACAACAACAACAACAACAACAACAACAACAACAACAACAACAACATCATCATCAACATCAACATCAACAAGGCATGAGTAGCCTTGAGCAACAAAATGATGGGCATGCAACTTGGCATGCAAAGCTTGATTGAGAACCAACAAGGTATGTTTATGCAAACTCAAGCTCTTTGTGGTGCGGCCGTGGAGAGAGCTGAGGTCACCCCCCGGTCAATTATCCTTAATGGCCACCTCAGCAAGGCCCGGTCCCTCAACAGCAGGGATCACGTCCTACTTGGCCCTATTGACAAGGGCCTTCCTCCCAAGGCGTCCCCCAGGTAGACTACTCGACGTAGACCGGGTACGATTATCGTGCCCCGGGAAGGAGTGATTTTAAGGGCGACGCCAACTACCCATATGTTGACCCTTCGCACCCCGCCCTTCTTTAGCTTCCCCCACCCTTTGACCTATTACCTCAATGGCAACAAGACCTCTTTTGAGGTCACTATGTTTGGCCCCTGGGTTTCACCAGTGGTTAAGACCCTCATGGAATTCCACTGGGCGGGTTTTCTTATGATTTAGTGGGGGATAGGAGTGATGATGGAGTGGCCACTAGCCTCCCCTATTGATTATTTTCCCCCTTTGCCCCCCTTTCCCATTGTTTTTATATGACACACCTATTAGTTGAAACGAACACTACAATAGGGGTGGGGGTGAATTGTAGGTGAGTTCATAGTGACTACTTTTGCAAAATATAAAACAGAATATAAGGAACTTTGCAATGCACACAGGATTTTACGAGGAAACCTTCCGGGGCCCAACTGGAAGTAAAACTCGACCCTTCTAAGGGATTTACAAACCAAAACCAATTCACTATAATAGGGCAAACACGCAAGTTACTGTTGGGGTTTGGTGAGTCCGACTCACCGCGGAAACGACCCCGACCCAAGGAACCACTCGTAATTAATAAAACCATAAAGCATAAATAAACACGAGAAAAGGAAGAACGAATCATACCCTTGAAGTGAGCTTCGCCCTCACAAAACTAGCTTCCCCTTTCTACCCGACCTAGGCCCACGGCCCAGCTAGCCTCGCACCGTGCGGGCTGCTAGCTGCTGCCAGCCCGGCCCAGCACGCCCACGCACATCAGTGCGGGCTGCTGATGCCGAGGGCGCTGCTAGCTAGCCACGCACATGTGCGGGCTGCTAGCAGCAGCGCACGCCAGCACGCCACGCACTGCTTGCGGGCTGCTGGCCGTGCTGTGCTAGCATGCCTCGCACATGGTGCGGGCTGCTAGCCACGCCTTGCTAGCATGTCTCGCACATGGTGCGGGCTGCTAGCTCGGCTAATCCCCTAGCACTCGGGATTCCAAGGCTAGGGGTATTTTGGTCATTGTTGATTTATTAATAATTTGCCGTCTCGTCTTTTTATTATTTTTGACACGACTTCCGACGCTCGGTTTCGACGCTCTAAGCTCGAATTTCCGACGTCTAAATATTTAACACTCGGGCGACGAATTAATTTCTTCCGAATTAATTCGTCGAGTCGGTTTGTATATTTTGCTTGGGTGTGACCCGAAGGGTTCAGTTAAGATTAAGCTGTAATATTAATTATATTAATATTACTGATCGGAAGCGGCCTCTACCTAGGCATTCCGATCACTTGACCTTACTGAATATATTAGCTTTCTAATAATTCTGAACCCGCCATCAGAATAATACACTTGTTCGAAGGACACCATTCCTTTCAGTTACAACATATTATAAAACAGACCTTTACTCACAAGTTCCAGATTGAACTTGCTACACTGTAGGACCCTATCCTACCCAACTCAAGTTCCACACTTGAGTTCACTCGAAATATCACAGTACTACCTCATAACATTTCACTCAAAGCTCACACACCTGTATACAATATAATATTCACACACACACACCCAATAACCCAACCACTACATAATGTAAACACCTAGAATATGTAAGGCAAGCAATGCACAAAACCCAAAATTAATATGACAAGATTAAAAGCTTGGCAAACTTACACAAATTAAGCTCAGAGATTTCTTCATGTAAAACTCACAAAAACTTATGAAAAATGTGATCTCTACTATTTATACAAGATTAACTCATATAGCAAATAGGGTTTTTCAAAAGATAAATAAGTTAATTTAACTAAATCACAAAATATAGTTTTGTTTAAGTCTTTTCAAAGAAAATCTTTTCGGAAAATAAGATAAAATAAGTTATAGCAAAGAGAATAATATCTTTTGTTAAAATCGATTTTAAGAAATAAAACAACTTGAAAATCTTTTCTTAAAATCTATCTTTTATCTTTTCCGTTAATTAAATTTGCCAAATAACTTGTCATGCTTCTAATAAGTTTCGTGCATATCTAATTAACATATTTAACAATAAATTTAGAAGATAAAATCTTAACTAAATAAATATTGTTGTGCCGCGTTTCTGTACTTGTGGATTACTTGGGCTTCACGCAGACCAGGACCAAGTTCTTGCTGTCACTTTTGCTCCAGTCTATAATTAGAACTTCGCAGACTAAGTCCTTTCCAGAACTTACTGTCTTCAGCTTGCTTTCTCCAAGTTCCTGTTAGGGAACATTCCTGTTAAGGAACTCAATTCTTGTTAGAGAACTCTTCTTCTACTTTGTTTGACTTTTCTTCAAAGGTCTCTTCATGTCTTCTTAGCTTGAGTTACTCTTCCAGCATCAAGGTCTACTTCACCCGTACTAATCAAACACTTATAAACCTTTATGAGTCGAGTTTGCTTTAGTTTAAGTTCATCATCATCAAAACCTTTAAGCTTCAACAATTTCCCCCTTTTTGATGATGACAAACTTAAGCAAACTCTTTTGAAAAGTTAAAACAAATAGAAGGACGTATTTTTGGATTTTTATTAATTGACAAAAAGTAAACACACAACTAAAATTAAAAACAGAAACAAGAAAAACAAAAATAAACAAAACAGAAAATGAAACTAAGCTACTGGCATCATATTAGACGAAATTTCTGATACTTTTTCAACTGGAACATAGAATAATATAACTTCAGCCTCTCCAAGTTTGCTTCTTCTTTTCCCCCTTTTGGCATCATAAAAAAGGCCTGCGTTTTCAAGTTATTAAGCATCTAGCCACAGTCCCACAAGCAATTCATCGAGTGTGGGAAACTAAAGGCAGCGCTGCTAACTTCCCTTAAATTAGTTCCACTTCCCTGCATAAGCTTTCATAATATACACAAACATGTATGCATAGGCAAAGTTCAAAAAACATTCAATAAAAACCAAAAGATAAACATCCTGCTGAGCAATTAAAAGTATTACAAACCAAAATAAATTGTTCAAAACAAAATCAGAAATAAACTTGTCCATGACTTAAATAGAAATTAGACAAAGGGCTAAGCTAAGGTAGGGTAAAGAGGTTGGAATGAGGCTATGCTGAGTTAAGTCTAAAGGAGTTCAAGAATCTTCTTGTTGTCTTCCAAGTTCTGCTTCACATACTCTTATTTTATCTTGAAGACTCTTGAGATCGTTATAGAACTCCAGCTGCTGCATTTGAGACTGCCCTCAAGACCTTGTACCTTCCTCTCGAGTTTCTGCACCTGTTCTGTGACTGCCTTAAGCTGCTTTTCAGAAATTTCAGCTCTATCAGTAAGTTCATCCACCTATCCAGTAGTCACATTTTCCTCATTAGCATCCAGCTCTAGAGGCTTCTCCAAACTCGTTTTAGGAACAGTTCTAGTTAAGAGCCTCCTGCTTTTCCCTACAGGCTTTTTAGGAACTTCTTTCCCTTTTCTCTTCCCACATGTCGCCTTTTTCTCTTCTACTCTCCTAACCTTCCCATTCACTACCTCCAGGATAATACCCTGTAGTGTCTCACCATTAATCACATTTTCTGGTTTTTCCTCCAATGCCTCATAAATTCCTTTGAGCTTCACACCTAGAAACTCAAACACAGTAGAGAGCACAGCCCCATAGCCCACTTTGTTCTTTCTGGGAACACAGTGTGCTAGATGTTGATACATCAAAATAAGGAAAAATGATCTTCTTAGAGAGACAGAAGATTACAGCCAAATCCATTAAACATGCTTGACTCTTTTTCTGAGTCCTAAAGAGAATTGTTTTTCTAACCATGTTAAACATCAACTTGTTCAAAGGGTTTAGATCATTATGACTCATAACATTCTTCCCCCTTTCTCCTCCCAAGGACTCAACTATATCACCACTTAAATAATCACCAACCTTCATAGTTGTTTTCCCTTTGACATACAATTCATAGCCCCCGGTAGGTACTTTCATAATTGTCCCTAATTTTTCAACATCAAACTCAATTTTCTTTTTATTGACTACATTAGATATTTTTCCTTGTTTAACTTGGAACTTGCTACAAAATTCATTCATAGCAACTGGATACAAAACATTATTAGATGCGGTAGTTAACAAGTACTCCCACCCTTGAAATTTGATTAAATCAAGAAATTCTAAAAACTTAGACTTCTTGCACCAAGATATATCAAGTCTATCCCCAACAACATACCTTTCGGAACTTGCAAGAAGTTCCAATTGATCTTCATCCTCCTCTTCCTCTTCTTCCTCTCTCTCCTCTGTATCGTTTTCATCACTTTTTTCTTGATCGTTTTCTTCCTCATGCTGAACCCCTTGATCCAACTCCTCAACTTCCTGCATTTCCTCCAATGAATGTTCTTTTTATTTATTTTGAATTGTTTCCATTCTTACACCCTTTCAAGCACACTCAAGGCAGCCGTTTCTTCCTTTTCATTCTTGATCTCTACTTCTTTAGGGTTTGAAGTCAGAGGTTTAGGGTTTTCAGCGGTTTTGGTTGTTTTGGAAGTGGGTTTGTAGTTCACCATTGCTAGAGGAGAGGTTTCTTCTTGAATAGTATTTCATGTGTTGTGAGAGTTTTCTGAAGACACAATATCAGCAATGATAACCATGGTTTTAGATGGTGGTTTTGAGCTTTGATTGTTTTTACTAGAGAGGGTTAAAGTGATTTAACAGTGGATTGAAAAATGTGGGTGAAAGATGCTTTTATATTAATTGAAGCATTGTGATGGAATTTGATGGGTTTTACTGTTCAGTCATTTAATGGAACAAGTTCAATTAATTTTTGCAAATTAATTTTGGCAAGATGTATTTTCCAAAAATCGTTTCCTTTCCAAATTCATTTTATTTCCAAAATGAGTTTTCTTTCTAAAATACACGTATTGGAACACACTTTCAACACACATGCAATGTACATTACTAATCACTTAAACAATTAAGTGTTTAATGAACTAACCTTCAGTGATTAACAACGGTGACACTTCAGCTATGTTCAGCACACCAAGATTGTGCCAAATGCTTTTTTTCTTTATTTACATTGTTTTTTACTTTACTATATCTTGAAACTTCAAAAGCAATCAAGTCAGCTTGATCATCCCAAGTTCCAATCTCAATTTCTCAAATCTTTCTCTGTTCAAGGGCTTGGTTAGAATGTCAGCAATTTGATTTTCAGTCTGACAAAATTCTAACTTAATATTCCCTTGCTCCACATTGTCTTTCAGGAAGTGATGCCTAATGTGGATGTGTTTTACCTTTTAGTGTTGAACTGGATCTTTAGAAATACATATAGCACTGGTAATATCACGGTAAATAGGAACACATTCAAATATAATTCCAAAATCTCTAACCAGTTGCTTTATCCATAGCACTTGTGAGCAACATGTTGCTGCTGCCACATACTCAGCTTCAGCTGTAGATAGTGCAACTGTGTTTTGCTTCTTGGAACCCCAAGAAACCAAATAAGGTCCTAAAAAATGTAACATAACTGAAGTGCTTTTTCTATTAAACAAATCACCTGCATAGTCAGCATCAGTAAAGCCATTTAATTCAAATGAATCACTTCTAGGATATAAGAGACTCAAGTCATCAGTTCCTTTCAAGTCACGAAGGATTCTCTTTCTGCTATCAGGTGGGATTCCTTTGGATTTGCTTGGAACCTGGCACATAGACCTACACTAAAAGATATGTCAGGTCTACTAGCTGTTAAGTAAAGAAGAGAACCAATCATACCTTGATACATAGTTTGATCTATGCAAGTTCCAATTGGATCTTCATCCAACCTGGTTGCAATGCCCATAAGAGTCTTATTGGTTTTTAGATTGTCCATCTTGTATTTCTTGATTAGTTCCTTGATATGTTTTTGTTGATGGATCATGATTCCTTATTTAATTTGTTTGATTTTCAAACTGAGGAAGAAGTTTAACTCTCCCATCATACTCATCTCAAATTCTCCACTCATTAGGTCAGCAAAATACTTGCACAAAGATTCGTTAGTTGCACCAAATAAAATATCATCAACATAAATCTATAAAACTAATATATCAGTTCCATTTGATTTTAAAAAAAGTTTTATCAATTTTACCACGTTTAAAACCATTTTTCAATAGGAACTTAGATAATCTTTCATACCATGCTCTAGGAGCTTGCTTCAATCCATAAAGGGTTGTGTCAAGCTTATAGACATGTTTTGGAAACTCTGGATTCTCAAATCCAGGAGGCTGTTCCACATAGACTTCTTCATCAAGAAATCCATTTAAAAATGCACATATAACATCCATCTGGTACAACCTGAATCCCATGTAAGCAACAAAAGCAATAAGTAAGCGTATAGCTTCTAACCGGGCTATAGGAGCAAATGTTTCTTCATAGTCGATTCCTTCTTGTTGATTGAAACCTTGTACAACAAGTTTAGCCTTGTTCCTAATAATAATACCATGTTCATCTAGCTTGTTCCACATAGACTTTGATGTTTCCAAGGTTTTGGTGTAAAGTCTTTGATTGGATACAATATTTCTTCATTGTTATTGACTGGTTCTTCAGTAGGAACTTTAACTTGATTCTCAGTTTGAACTTCTTTAGGAACTTCCTCATTAACTTTATTCTGTTCTAGAACTTGTGGAGTTCCTGCTGCATTCTCCAATGTAGATGCTTCATTTGCTTCATTTTCCACGAGCTGCTTCTGCAATGATGTTGATTCCTCATTTGGATTCTACTTGCGTACAAGTCTAATTTCAAAATCATCATCACAATCATGTACATCGATTAATTGTTCAGTTTCATCAAATATAACATGTACAGATTCCTCAACACACATTGTTCTTTTATTATAAACTCTATAGGCTTTACTATTAGAGGCATATCCTAAGAAAACTACCTCATCACTTCGTTCATCAAACTTTCCCAAGTTCCTTTTTCCATTATTATGAACAAAGCATTTGCAACCAAAAGATCTAAAGTAAGAAATGTTAGGTTTTCTCCCTTTAATGAGTTCATAGGGAGTTTTGTTGGTGATGGCTCTAACAGATACTCTATTGAGGATATAACATGTTGTGTTCACTACTTCTGCCAAGAAGTTCCTAGGCAGTCTGCTTGAAATCAGCGTTGTTCTAGCCATGTCTTCAAGGCTTCTATTCTTGCGTTCCACAACACCATTTTGCTGTGGAGTTTTTGATGTAGAGAAGTTATGATCCATTCCATGTTCTGTGCAGAAATCATCAAACTTGGAATTTTCAAATTTTGTACCATGATCTGATTTGATATGTACCAATGGATTACCTGTTCTTCTCTATTCTTTCTTTACAAAAGCAACAAACTCATCAAACATTTCATCTTTACTAACAAGAAAGAATACCCAAGTAAACCTTGAATAATCATCAACAATAACCATAACATATCTCTTACCACTTCTGCTTTGGATTCTCATTGGACCACAGAGATCCATATGAATAAGTTCCAAAGGTCTTTTGGTACTTACCATCTTTTTAGATTTAAAGGAAATTCGGGTCTGCTTTCCTCTAACGCAAGCATCACATACTTTATCAAATAGGAACTTAATGCAAGGAAGTCCTTTCACTAATTCCTTAGATCTAAGTTTATCAAGTAAAGAAAAACTTGCATGACCAAATCTCCTGTGCCACAATAGAGGATAATCCTCAATAACACTAAGACAAGTCCAACTGCTGTTAGGAACCTCGTTAAGATCCACAACATATGTGTTCCCTTTTCGAGTTCCTTCTAAAATTATGTTCCCAGTGTCATTGTGGATGATTCTGCACTTATTAGAAGTAAAGCTAACATAGTTACCTTTGTCACAAAATTGTGAAATACTTAACAAGTTGTGTTTGAGTCCCTCGACTAAAAATACATTATCAATAGCATGGGAACTTGACCATCCTACTTTGCCAATAGCAATTATATCGCCTTTAATATTATCACCAAAGGTCACAGTCCCACCATAGTAGGCATCTAGTGAGAGAATCTAGATTTATCTCCAGTCATGTGCTTAAAACAACCACTGTCGAGGTACCAAGTGTTGCTCCCTCTCACTAGAACCTGCATGAAGAATCAAACGTTAGTGTCAGGAACCCAGGTTTCCTTGGGTTCCTGTGTAGTAGGAGTGGGATTATTTTTCATAACCCAAATCTGCTCTACAAAGTTTTCATTCTTCTGTGTACTCTTTTCTATCTTAGGACATTTAACCTGTTTATGTCCAGTATTACCACAGAAGTAACAAACAATACTGCTAGGCAAATTAACATACTTCTTTTCTTTCTAGAACTTCTTCTTAAAACCTAAACCCTCTGTTCTTTTAGTCTGAGCATTAGTAATCCAGTCAGGAACTCTATACTCAATAGGTTTTTTTCATTTCCTAACCTTCTCAAGCTCCCCCTCAAGTCTAGCTTTCTCCATCCTTACATCTTCTAAATCAGATTTCAGTTTTTCAAAATTTGTATACAGTGCTAGAGGAGGAACTTCATAGTTAGGAGTATCAATACTAAGGTTTAACAAAGACAGTTCCACATTCAAAAATATGTTATCATGTTTCAATTTTTCTATAGTCTCTTTTAAAACAATGTTATCATTAAAAAGACTAAAGAACCTGTATTGAATGTCAAACTTCATATTATCAACCCACTCACTATTTTCTTTGTAAGTATTTAAAGCTTGTCACTTTGTTGTTTAGCTTTATGTAATTCTTTAAGTTCCTCTTGAATAACTAGAACAACACATATTAGTTTCTCTTTAGAAAAACTTCTTAATTCATTTTGAGAAAACCATACCTAGCCTCGAGTTCCTTTAGTTTGGTCTTTTCATCAGTTTTGGCCATCAGACATAGATGCGCAGTTTCTTCATGAGGTTGGTCTTCCTCCTCTTCCGAATCTGTGTCTCCTTAGGCAGCTAGCATTGCCTTCTTCACATTGTCCTTAGTGAAGTATGGCTTATAAACTCTGGATTATTTTGATTGCTCCTTTCCTTTAGTCTTTCCTTCCTTAAGTGGACAGTCCTTAATGAAATGATCTTTTGCCCCACACTTGAAACAGGTAGTGTCTCTGGAACTTGTGAACTTCTTGTTCCTATCAAACTTCCTGTAATTCATCATCTTTTTAAATCTTTTAACTAGCATCGCCATCTCTTCTTCATCAACTTCCGAGTCCTCTGAATCATGAGCCTTTAGAGCAAGGCTTTTGTTCTTGGAACATTCAGTGTTGGAACTCATGTGTAGTTCATGAGTCATCAACGATCCTGCTAGCTGTTCCATATTGAACTTGGTGAAATCCTTTGCTTCCTACATTGCAGTAACTTTGGATCTCCAACGTTCATCTATTGGTAGGCTTCTTAAGATCTTTCTAGCCTGTTCACCAATAGGAATGTGCCTGCCAAGGGAACTCAGTTCATTAATTATATCATTAAACCTAGTGAACATTTCTTCTATGGTTTCCTTTGACTGCATTTCAAACCTTTCATATCTAGACAATAATAGATCAATTTTAGAACGTTTTACCTCATTTGTACCTTCATGAGTTACCTCCAGTAGATCCCAAATTTGGTAGCAGACTTGCACCCCATGATACGATTATGTTCATGAGGTCCAAGTCCACAATGTAAATACTTTATTGCTAAAGCATTCAATTCGAGTTTCTGATAATCCTCTTTGTCATAATCAGAAATTAGTTTAGGAACTACCTCGTTTTTATCATTGGTTGAAGTTACCTCAAAATCACCAGCTTCAATAAAACGCCAAACCTGGTAATTTTCAGCCTTGATAAAGATCTCCATTCTGTTCTTCCAGTAGGTGAAAAACTTACCCTTGAACATAGGTGGACGTTAGGTAGAATACCCTTCTTCAAGTTTCTCCTTGTAGTACATTTCTCCTCAAGAACTTACTTAACAATAATATCTGCTTAAACGTGAGAACCTCGCTCTGATACCAATTGTTAGTTGAAACGAACACTACAAGAGGGGGGTTGAATTGTAGGTGAGTTCCTAGTGACTACTATTGCAAAATATAAAACAGAATATAAGGAACTTTGCAATGCACACAGGATTTTACGAGGAAACCTTCCAGGGTCCAACTGGAAGTAAAACCTCGACTCTTCTAAGGGATTTACAAACCAAAACCAATTCACTATAATAGGGCAAACACGCAAGTTACAACCTATTATAAAACAGACCTTTACTTACAAGTTCCAGATTGGACTTGATACACAGTAGGACCCTATCCTACCCAACTCAAGTTCCACACTTGAGTTCACTCGTACTATCAGAGTACTGCCTTACAACTTTTCACTCAAAGCTCACACACATGTATGCAATATAATATTCACACACACCTTCAATAACCCAACCACTACATAATGTAAACACCTAGAATATTTTAGGCAAGCAATGCACGAAACCCAAAACTAATATGACAAGATTAAAAGCTTGGAAAACTTACGCAAATTAAGCTCAGAGATTTCTTTACGCAAAACTCACAAAAACTTTAAAAAATGTGATCTCTACTATTTATACAAGATTAACTCATATAGAAAGTAGGGTTTTTCAAAAGATAAATAAGTTAATTTAACTAAATCACAAAATATAGTTTTATTTAAATCTTTTCAAAGAAATCTTTTTCGGAAAATAAGATAAAATAAGTTATAGCAAAGAAAATAATATCTTTTGTTAAAACCGATTTTAAGAAATAAAACAACTTCAAAATCTTTTCTTAAAATCTATCTTATATCTTTTCCGTTAATTAAATTTGCCAAATAACTTGTCATGTTTTTAATAAGTTTCATGCATATCTACTTAACATATTTAACAATAAATCTAGAAGATAAAATCTTAACTAAATAAATATTGTTGTGCCGCGTTTCTGTACTTGTGGATTACTTGGGCCTCACGCAGATCAGGACCAAGTTCCTGCTGTCACTTTTGCTACAGTCTTCAACTAGAGAACTTCGCAGACTAAGTCCTTTCCAAAATTTAATGTCTTCAGCTTGTGTAGGCGTCGTTTGAAGTGCGCCTACGTTAAGCATGTTGTGAATATGCTTGGCACTCATAGGAAGTGGAAATTGACATAATACAATTAGGGACAAGGAAAGTAGGGAGCCGCCAACAAGTTTTTTAAGGAACTAGTAAACCGTTCACGGATCATAAAAGGCAACCACGATAAAGGGACAACGATAGGCAACAACGATTGACCCGTAAGGTTACACCCCATTCATAATCAATGAGATTACTAACTCCATATGGTTTGGAACCACAAAAGGAGGATCGGGGATGATGGTACGAAGTGAGTCATGGAGTCACATTCGCCCGTATTGGCCTCTACTCGATTCTTATAGTAAAAAGTGAATCCTGCGATCTCAAAGGCATATAAACAAAAATTCAATTTGCTCCAATCAATTATTAAGCTAAATTGGTTGAATATAAATGCAACACATAATTCTAAAATATTAGTGATCACTTGAATTAATAACAAGATTAAAAAGGAACCTAAACCGGTTGTCAAAATTATCTTATTAGGCGTGATTTTCAATTACATATTCCCTTTAAACATTCAATATGGTAATCATTAAATATAAATAGAATAAGCATTAATATTGGAAGCAATTTAACAATAATAGCGTTAGTCAAATCGAATAATAAATTAACCTAATCATGATACTAGCAATATAAAAATAAAATAAGAGTAATTATATTAATTAATTACTCACATTCCGCGTGTTCCTTTAAATTGATACATCATGAATAAATTGTTAGTAACTTCAATAAAAAATATAAATCAAATGAAAATTAAATTAAATAAATGTAGATTTAATTTGGTCCAAACCCTCAGTTATTGGTACCTTTCACGCCTTGGTTTAAGGACGGAACCTTTGGTGTTGTATGGACTCCTTGGAGTGCTTAAGAAATAATGATATAATTAGGAATATATGTTTAAGGCTTAGAATAAGAGATAGAGAGAGAAGAGAATGATTTTTGGTGTAAAAGAGAAGAGAGAGTGATTTGATGCCCCGAACTGCAGAAATGAGGGTCTTATTTATAGGGAAAATGAGTACAGGGAACACACGGAACCCTAAAAAGATAAACACCCTAAAAATTAACTCCGCAACACGGCAGAGAAAACGTGACACGGTGCCAGGCACCGTCAGACGGGGCACACTCCCGTGACACGGTGGAAAACAGTGCGACGCGGGAAATAATTAAGGTACTTGAGAGAAAACGCGTGAAGGATTTACGCGGAAAGGACACGGAGATGCCCCGTGTCACAGCACAGGCACCGTGACATCACATTGTCCACCGTGGCATGGTACAGTATACCGTGTCATGGTTAAAAAAGTACGCGGAAATTACACGGAACATCCCCGTGTCACGGAATGGGCACCGTGACACAGGAAATTGTACCATGACATGGTGAAAAATCCCATGACACGGTGGATTAAATGTGCAGAATTACACAAAAAAGGCACCGTGTCACGGCAATAAGCCCCGTGACACATCAGTGGCCACGGTGTTTTAGCTGCTGCGTGGTTCCAGTTTTTTACCCGGTTTTAAAATCATCATAACTTTTGATCCGTAACTCGGAATGAGGCATTTAATATATCATTGGAAATCTTATCAAGTCTAATTTCCAACCCAACTAGAATCAGGTCAAAATAATTTTAATAGTTTAAGATATGGCCGTTTTAGTGGAAGGGTGTCGGTTTTGGGCCGAGTTTAGTGTTTTGCTCATATCTTTTTCGTTATGGCTCGAAATTGGGCTTATGATATGTGGTTGGAAAGATTATTTCAAGGCCTATAAAAAAAATAATAATTGGACCAAAATTATAAGTCCAAAAAATTATTTTCTCTCGGTTTTGCGATGTGGACACAAAAAGTGGATAACAAGTTATGGTTTAGGGAAATGAGCTAGGAAATGGATTGGTTTATGAAATGTATTGGATAGAACATGGATTTAAGCACTCGAAAGATTAAATACTCAACTCGACCAATAATGGCAGTGAAAGGTGTTCATCATCGGGTTTGGTTTTGGGGAGACATTTTTAGGTGTCTACAGCTTGCTTTCTCCAAGTTCTTGTTAGGGAACATTCCTATTAAGGAACTCAGTACTTGTTAGAGAACTCTTCTTCTACTTTGTTTGAATTTTCTTCAAAGGTCTCTTCATGTCTTCTTAGCTTGAGTTACTCTTCCACCATAAAGGTCTACTTCACCTGTACTAATCAAACACTTATAAACCTTTATGAGTTGAGTTTGCTTTAGTTTAAGTTCATTATCATCAAAACCTTTAAGCTTCAAAAACACCGCAAACGGTGCTTTGTTTTAGTGTAGGGGGGATGTAAGTGGAAAAGGGATGTTTTATGTGGTGTGGTGAAGGTTCAGTATCATGCTAGTGTGGGGGGATTTCATTTTGGGTGGTAGAGTTCGCATGGTTTTTTGGTTGGTTCTACCATGTATTGATGTTGGTCGTTGTTTTTCTTGATTTTGATGATGATTTTTCATGGTTATTTATTTTGATAAGATTTTGGTAATGAGTTTTCAATGATAATTTGACAAGTTTTGAGTGTTTGTGTAGACGAAGACGCTCCTAAGGAGAAAAATCCAAACTCCCGATAATCCAAATTCCCTTGATCCAAACTTTGTAGATATCTTTTTGTTTCTTCACTTTCCTTTTTGTTTATAACTTTGACCTTTTTCTTTGTTTACTAACTTTTTCTTGTTTAGTTGTAGTTTCTTTTGTTTTGGCTTACTTCCATGTAGCTTGAAGAATGAATACAAAAGGAAAGCTAAGGAGCGGTATGAGCTCCCTCATCAGTGAGATTGCGTAATTCTCTTGTCTTCCAATTTAAGCGGAATTTGGTGATCGAGACCTTTCCTCTCTTTTATTTTCTCTTGTGTGCATAGTTAGTTAGATTAGGATGGAGTTGATCGTTCGAGGTTGTATGCATTTGATTCTACGGAATCTGGTGATCGTTGGTATGATGTCGAACGATCTTTGTTTGTCGATTGGGAATTAAGTGTTTACTTGCCTCTTATTACTTCTATTCTCCTTCCTTTTTGAAAAAAAAGAAGATGAAAAATTGAAAAATGAAAAAAGATTTTCCCTTTTTGTTCAAGACAAACTACGGAAACTTTAGTTGTTTCATTTTAACCTCGAGCATAATAAAAGTCAATTTGTGTGTTTGAATGTCTTTCTTACTAAGTGTTAAAAGTTTGCACGCATTAGGATTTCCATCTGTTGGCTCTAGGATAGGTCCATGCTAAGGTAGTTAGTTTAGAACTCGTAAGGCCCATCGAATCCAAATTCAATTATTTGTAGTAAGAAGGTGTTGCTCTCATTAGGGGATTTGAAGCCCTAGAGGTAGTTTTGTAACCTGATGTGAGTCTCATTGTTCAAGCCTCCAACAATTCTTTGTATGAGCGACATAGGATCCTTACCAAGGCATGCTTAAATCTAGAAAATGGCGTTTAACTTCCAAGATCGCGACCGAACTAACTTAGGGATGCCAAAGAGCATTCTTCATTCGGTGACTATTTTGTTTTCTAGGATTAGCTTTTATTTTATTGTGTCTTGTATTTTGGTTGCATTTTCCCCTTTTGCTTCCCATGTTGAGCCTTCCCCTCTTTGACTATAGCACATTACAGGCCCATGGCCTTTTGTTTTACTTTCACCCTTAGTTTCTCGAAACTCAAGCCACGAAAGCTTATTGATGTTTATATTTGAAATATGGAAGGTAAAGGTTCTAATGGAAAGTGAAATTGTGATGTTGTGAATATTTGTTCAAATGAAAGCAAGCGCAAATCCTAGAAAAAGCCGTCTATAGTTATAAAAGTCAAGGACATTGAAAAAAAAAGAGAAAATTTTACAAAATGAAAAAAAGAGAAAGAATAAATAGTTGTTGATTGATAATGAAAGAGAAAGATGAAAGTTTAAAAATGTTTGACAATGTAATTCAAGTTTGTGGCAATGTAGTTTGAAATAGGTAGATGTTTGATTTGGAAAAGAGGCTTGATCACCCTTTGTTTCACGATTAGGCTAAGCACCACTTTCCAAATTTTACCACACCTTTACCCCCCTAGCCAACGCTACAACCCTTTCAATGTTCTTTTGACCTAGGTTGGTTGAGTCTATAGTCAGTGGAGGGAGTTAGATTTCAAGTATGGAGAAAAGCACGACTTGGTGAGATGTCGGGTCCCCTAATTTATATTGTTTTATCTTTGTTCTGGCTCCTTCAAGGAGTCATGAGATGCTACCTTTAAGGGTGGATTTGAATCTAGATGAGGGAACGCGGTAAGAATGTATGGAATGCGGGGGGAGTGGAGCATGTTAGAGTTCTCTATGCTTAGCATGATTTATCCTTCAACCAACCACTGACATCCCCTTGTGTGCTTACTTTCACTACTTAGAAAGTTTGACATCCACTTATGCTTGTTGTCTATAAAAGCTTTATTTGATTATGATTTGGACGTTGTAGACATTCAAATGTGTCTCCCCAAAACCAAACCCATTGATGAATATCTTTCACGTCATTTGATTATCGAACGAAGTGAAAGTCTGAAAAGTCTAGTGATGTGGTTGTTTTTATTAAAATATCTCTCTTTTTGTTTTTGAAAATATTTCTTCTTACACTTTATTTTATAAAAATAGCCAATCCAATTTAGTTTGGCCCATGATAAGGGTCAAATAATAATGTAGTTGGATTGGGCTCGAAAAGAGCTTTCCAACGATATATTATAAGCCTAATTCTGATGAATAATGAGAAGTTATGGATTAAATTAAATATGTCCCAAAATGAATTTTATATGCGGCCCAATGATCTAGAGGAGGGCCTATTAATTATTATTCCTAAAGTTATTAGGGTTGATTTTAATCTTCTAGAATAATCTAGAAGGTTTTTTTAAATTCTAAAGAGATTAGGATTAATAATTATATTTTTAAAGAGTTTTATAAAATATATGATTTATCACAAACATGATTTTAATCTGATTAACGCGAAAATAGTTGCTTAATCGTATTAAGAAGAGGATTCCGGGTGGTAAGCGCGTTTTAATTCTGACTTAGCGAAAGACGACAAGGTTATCGCCTGGCGCTAGCAGCTGTTGTCTGGCGTTAACAACTGTCGCCTAGCGCTAAGCCTGTCGTCTGGCACTAACTCCTATCGTTGGCGACAGGAGGTATTTTATTCCGAATGGGACTTGATTCGGGTTCCGGGCTATTTTTCTATAAACAGGGGTCGTATCTCCCCGTTTTAATCATTCAGAATCATCATTGACAACCATCATCTCTCTCTAAAAGCTAGAAGCTTTCTTTCTCTCTATTCTTTCTCTAAAAGCTAGAAGCTTTCTCTCTCTCTATTCTTTTTCTAAACCTTCCCTCTCACAAAATTCCGCATTCACAAGTTCTAGACACACCTAGCCAAGTTCGAGGTTACCTTCGCCCTAGACGTGAAAGGTTGATAATTTCTGAGGGTTTGGTCCCAAATCCCTATCTCAATTATTTAATTTAATTGTTTGTTTATTATTTTCCTTGAAGTTATTAACATGTGTATTTTGTTATTAGAAAGAGATACGAGGCATCAAAGTAAGTAATTTAATATAGAAATCATGCTTAGATTATTTTGTTGATTCCTAGTATCATGTTAGGATGTTTTGTTGCTTCCTAGTATTATGTTTAGGGTTAACTAATATTTCTGATATTATGTATGTTTATGATGCTTCCTATTTCTTTCCTAATATCATGTTAGTATCATGTTAGGGATAAAGCTTTGATCTTTATTGTTTAGTGACATGCTAGGATTTGTTATTAATCTCGTTAGTATCATGCCTAGGATCTTGCTATTAATATTATGCTTTATTGTTAACATGATTATTGTGATGATTGTTATTATTATTGTTGCTTGATGTTATTATTTTTATTTCTTGATCGTGTCTTTTATGCATGCTTAAAGGGAATTTGTACTTAGCTTATAATCACGCTTAATAAGATAATTAATAATCTTGTTTAGGTTAATATGATTATAATCAAGTGATCGCCAATAATAGCTTTATTTGTGCCTTAATATTCAACCAACATAGATAAACAGGTTTAGGGTTAACCTATTGATTGTATGTTAGTTAAAAAGCGCACATGAATACGAGAAGAATAAAGTAGAGGCCTATTTTTAGGGCAAGTTTAATCTCTTTTAGGTTGGATTTGTACCTTCATCCCCGAACATCCAGTCATAGTCTAGACCTATTGGAGTTAACGATCTCATGGATCGTTAAGGGGTGTAACCTTCACCCTGTAAACGGTTTACAAGTTCCTAAAACTTGTTGGTGACTCTTTTACTCCAGCTTCCTTCCCTTTGAACGCCACCATGCTTAAGTGTATGATCACAGTGGGGCTCAAGTGTGGGATGCTTGAAATATTCCCTACACACGTGCTTGTTGATTCATCTTCTTGTTTTCTCCTTTTTGGTTTATTTGTCTTGGACACAATTTTTTAAGAGTTGTGGGGGTAATCTCTATGAAAACCCTCATGAGATCACAACTCGTCCTCACCGGCGACCTTGAGGTTCACAACTCGTCCTCACCAGCGACCTTGAGGTTTAAATGGCTTGTTGCTTACACTAAAAGCAAATTCAGTTTTACTTTGTTAGCTTTAGCTTATTATAACTTTCTTTGCTTGAGGACAAGAAAGAGGCAAGTGTGGGGGAAGTTAATGAGTGGAATTTTTGCCACGATTAAGGGTTCATTTTAATGGGTTTTCCCCGTACTTGTAGCTTGTTTGTACCCTTTTTCTTATCTTTAGTTTGTCTTCTTTCCTAGTTTTTACCTCCTTTGTCTATTTTCTATCTTGATTTTCTTTTTTGTGTTTTTTAGGAACCGTGGTGTTGAAAGAAGAACACCTTGGGCCAAAAAGAGACCGATGCGTGCCCACTTGAGAGAGCACACATGAACAATGTGCGCCCGCGCATCTCTGTGAGAAGGCGCGCAAAAGGCAGAGTTTAAGGGGGCTAAGCAGGATGTTTTGTGCGACCACAGCAGGACCCTGGAGAGGGCACGCACCAATGCTGCGCGGGCGCGTAGCCCTACCAGAACTCGCGCAGCCAGAGTATGAGGAGCAGAACAAAATCAGAGAGATTTGCGCGCCTGCTGCGCGACCCTAAAGAGGGCGCGCATTCTACTTGTGCGGGCGCACAACATTTTGTGTAGGCGCTTATTTCAGGGTTTCGTTTCTCTGTACCCACGAAGTTGCGGGCGCACAACAATAGGGGATGGCGCACATTCTGCGTGCGCGAGCGCGCTTTTGTGCGGGCGCGCATCGCTGGGTTCTAGCTTTTTACTTTGCCTTGCTGCTTCAATTTCTTATTTTCGAAGCACCCATATATATAGTGCGTACTCTCCTTTGGATGTAATTAGATTAGCTTAGCTTAATTTTCTGATTTTTAGCTTAATTTTCTGATTTTTAGCTTAATCTAGAGAGAGAAACATCCTTAGTTTTGGCATTTTAGAGAGAGAAAGTGTGGAATCCTCCATTGTTGAGCTTGGATTTTGAAGAAGAAGCTTAATCAACCTCTTTGTAGAACTTCAACTTCAATGAATGAGCATTTCCTTACTCTTTTCTCTCTACTTTGCTATTTTATTTTGTTTTATATTGCTTTTGCTTTGTTAATTACTCATTAATCATGCTTTTGCTTGTTAACTTCATGATTGACTTGATGATTGCCATGGATAGTGAGTAGTTATCTAGCCAAGGTTGTGGGGATGATGTAGTTGGAATTTGTTCATGTTTATAGTGTTGGGATTCAAGTTGATTGTGATTAAAGTCTTTACATGCTTGATTTTTCTTTGATCTTCTTGCAAAGTGCACGTTGTTAGTTGATTGAAGGTGAATCTTTGCTAAATGAAACGATAGTTGACTTAGCTAAGTTCATTTGTATCGATTGTTACTTGATTGAACCTCCCAATATATGGTTCTAATGTGGAAGCATAGAGGCTATGTTAGGAGAAGCCAATTGACCCTGAAAGGTGGCTAGATTGGACTCTTTATATCAATATTCATACATGTTTAGTTCATTATCTATTTATTCCTAATCTTCATATGTTATTGCATATTCAAGTGAAACCTACATCTACCCATTCCCCTTGGTGTTCTCTTTATATTTTCTTTAATTCATTTCACTCTTAGTTTGATCTCTTAGATAATTTCGTTCCTTGTCCCGATATAGCTTAATTGATTAGAAGTGATCACAGTGTTTAGCTTCTCCCTACGGTTCGACCCTTTTTTTACCTTATACTTGTATTTGGTTCGTTTAGGTTATATAAATCTTATTTGAATTAGGGTTAGGCACTTGGCGACGTGTTTATATCCTTTGTCATCTAGTAGCTTTTGAAAGTGACGCAAGTAGCATGACCAGGGCAATTAAAAGAAATCAATTTGGAGTTGCACCTATTTTAATGTTATTGGATGATATTTCTTTAAATTTAATAATAACCGCAACTTCTTTAAAAAAATTATGAAGTACAATATAACAATTGTTTGTGAACTTTATACTATTAGTACCATTGCAACGTTTGTAGCTTCTCCCAACTCACAAATTATATCCACCGTACCTTTGCTTTAAAAAAATCAACATTTATATTATAAACCCTCTTAATACAAAACGTCCTTTTAGCCTTAAATCTTTCGTAGCTAGGTATTCCAATTTTTTCACCATATTGTCAATCTATTAGTCATCTTTAGCTTGGTAACCTACCCTTTTCTTATTTTGATTTTATTTTGTTATAAATTATATTCCATTGACTATTTTACATATTATAGGCGTCGCTCGAAGTGCGCCTACGTTAAGCATGTTGTGAATATGCTTAGCACTCATAGGAAGTGGGAATTGACATAATGCGATTAGGGACAAGGAAAGTAGGGAGCCGCCAACAAGTTTTTATGGAACTTGTAAACCGTTCATGGATCATAAAAAGGCAACCACAATAAGGGACAACGAAGGCAACAACGATTGACCCGTGAAGGTTACACCCCATTCATAATCCATGAGATTACTAACTCCATATGGTTCGGAACCACGAAAGGAGGATCAGGGATGATGGTACGAAGTGAGTCATGGAGTCACATTCGCCCGTATTGGCCTCTACTCGATTCTTATAGTGAAAAGTGATTCCTGCGATCTCAAAGGCATACAAACAAAAATTCATTTTGCTCCAATCTATTATTATGCTAAATTGGTTTAATATTAATGTAACATATAATTCTAAAATATAGTGATCACTTTAATTAATAACAAGATTAAAAAGGAACCTAAGCCGGTTGTCCAAATTAACTTATTAGGCATGATTTTCAATTACATATTCCCTTTAGACATGCAATATGGTGATCAATAAATAATAATAGAATAAACATTAATATTGGAAGCAATTCAACAATAAATTGTTAGTAAAATCAAATATAAATTAACCTAATCATGATACTAGCAACAAGAATAAAAATAAGAGTAATTAAGTGATTAATTACTCACTTTCCGCGTTTCCTTTAAATTGCTACATCATGAATAAACCGTTAGTAACTTCAATAAAAAATATAAATCAAATTGAAACAATTAAACTAAATAAAAGTAGAGTTAATTTGGTCCAAACCCTCAGTTAATTATAACTTTCACGCCTTGGTTTTAGTATAGAACTTCGGGTATTGTATGGACTCCTTGGAGTGCTTTAGGGAAGAATGGTGTAATTAGGAATATAGGTTTAAGGCTTAGAATATGGGAGAGAGAGAATAGAATGATTTTTGGTGAAAAAGAGAGGAAGAGAGAATGATTTGTGATCAAGCTTGTTGATGATTGAAAAAGGGGAGATACGACCTCTATTTATAATGAAAAAAAGAAGGGTCGAAGAATTAAGATAAGATCCGAAATAAATCGGAATAAAACTCGATAGAGAGCAATTTTTGCGGTTTTGTTTTTATCATATCTTTTGATTCAGAAATCGGAATAAGATATTGTTGGAAAGCTCTTGAAGTATACTTTCTAACGCAATTAGAATCAGATTAGAACATTTTGTAGAATAAAAGATATGGCCGAAATAGTGAGACGGTGTCAGTTTTGGATAGAGTTTGACATTTTATTCATATCTTTTCCGTTATAGCTCAGAATTGATATTATAATATATCATTGGAAAGATAATTTCAAGGGCTATCCAACCATATAAAATTTGGATGAAAAACATGAGTCACGAAAATAATATCTTACTATCTTTGAACGTCTTTCAATTCGGATAGAAATAGGATTTTCAAAAATAAAAGTTTTATTCAATTTCAAACTCTTTAATCTTACCTTTTCAAAAAGGATAATTAAGATCTTTTAGAAACTTATAGAAGTTTCTAATTAATCCTAATTGGTTTAGGAATGGGATTAAATAATTTGGACCCTCCACATGATCATTGGGTCGTAGGTAAGGTGGGCTTAGGTTCGGTTTGG
Organism: Chenopodium album; assembly: GCF_948465745.1. Taxonomy (NCBI): domain Eukaryota; kingdom Viridiplantae; phylum Streptophyta; class Magnoliopsida; order Caryophyllales; family Amaranthaceae; genus Chenopodium; species Chenopodium album. Next base: position 12,875,714 of record NC_137842.1, on the reverse strand, counting down.
GCTCGGCTTAATATTTTGGTCATAACTTATTCGTTATAACTCGGATTTGGCCTTATAATATATCGTTGGAAAGATCTTTTCAACCCCATCAAATTATTAAATCATTGGACCCAGATTATGGACCAAAATAAACAGGACTAAATGTTTTTATAAAAAGGACCCGAAATGAATGATTTTAAAGGACACGAAATGAATTATTTTGGGTTTAAGGCACGAAAAGAGGAAAATAAGTTATGGTTTGTGAAAATGGACTAGGAATTGGGTTGTTTTATGAAATGTATTGGGATTTGAATATGGATTTAAGCACTCCAAAGATTAAATACTCAACCCGACCAATAATGGCGGTGAAAGACTGTTCATCATCGGGTCTGGTTTTGGGGAGACATTTTTAGGTGTCTACGCATATCAATGTGTCACATTAATGCTTATTTATCGTGTGCGACATGGTGAGAAGTTAAAGAATTTATACGATATTTATTGAAATATATTATTTAATTTATGCATATGAAATATAGGAATTTTATCGAAAATAAAATTTTTAATAAACTTTTATCGAAAATACTCTACTAACTTTTTTTATCTTATAAATTCTATCCAATTTTTTATCGTACATGTCAAACTAATATTAAATGTTGTCTACGTGTCGCGATACTTGGCCAAAAGTTATAACGTCAAGTCTTACTTTCTCGTGACCTGGCTAAAATTTTAGCTATGAAATGATCTGATATGATATGATTAGATTAATACAATGTATGGAGTAGTACTAGGGCTGAGCAAAACTACTCGAAAATCCGAAAACCCGAAAAATCAATTCATAACAGCTTACCATAACGGTTCGGGTACCCGTTCCGATAATTTGTTATTGGGTATGGTTATTAGGTATCATTTTAAAATTAACGGTTACCCGATCCGATCCGATAAGCATTTTTTTGCTTTTTTTTTCCCTACTTAAATCTATTTTTTTTTTTAGGAAAAATTGCTCCCATTAATCTGAACTTTGTCTCGTCCGCCCAAATTAATCCCAACTTTCGTTTATTATCTATCACTCCCAACTTTATGGGGTATTAATTTCTATTGCACCCAACATGTAATCTAACCTGATATTGCAGGTTACCTAGACACGTGTCAACACGTGATAGGTCCAAAAAAAATACAAAAAAAAAAAAAAAAAAAACTAAAACCAAAATACCAGCCACCCTATCCCCACCCCCTAACCCACCGGAACCCTAACCCCAGCCTCCAAACTCGCCGGAAACCGGTCCACCAACCCCCCTAAACCACTGAAAACAGCCGGCCGTTTTCGCCCCCTTTAGCCCCGCAGCACCACGACAACCACAACGCACCAGCCAAGCACCACCACACAACCGCAACACCACGACCACGCATCTCACTTGCCCAGTTCCCCTACCGTTTTCACCCTCTTTACCACCGTTTTCTCCCCTTCCCTGCCGGATTTCGCCTACCCATCCCTTTCCCCGTCGAATTTCACCCCCTTTTCGTTCCCCGATTTCTTTTCCCCTGTTTTGGTGCGAGGAAGGAGAAACATGGGGTTGTGGTTGTGGTCGTGGAGAGTGAAGGAGAATAGGAGGGTGGGTGGTGGCCGTGGCGCCGACACCAGGGCAGGAAAGGGGGGTCTGGGCGGTGGTCGGTGCTCCGGGGGAAGGTGTTTGTGGCCGTGGGTGGGTGGGGCGGGTTGTTGCTGTCGTGGGGAAGGTTTTGGTTTTTTTTTTTTTTTTAATCTTTAATTTTTTTTTTAATTTTAACCAATCATTATGTGACACGTGTGCAACTAATCACAAGTCAGCAAAATTTACCTCTTCAACCGGTTTCAAGTCATTTGGGTGCAATAGAAATTAATACCCCCTAAAGTTGGGAGTGATAGATAATAAACGAAAGTTGGGATTAATTTGGGCGGACGAGGCAAAGTTCAGATTAATGGGAGCAATTTTTCCTTTTTTTTTCAAAATCTAAACTCTTACTTTACTTCATAATTACTTTATAATATCAATGATTAGTAATATTATTAATATCATAATAACTACATAATTAATTTTTATTATCATTAATGGATATCTTATTGGGTACCCGATAACCGATCCGAAAATTCAGTACCCGAAATTCGGGTACCCGAACTTATCAGTTTGAGTTATGGTTATCACTTTTAGGTATTTTGTTTATCGTGTACCTAAATCGTTAGTACTAACGGTACGGGTACCCGTCCCATGCTCACCCGGAGCACGATTAAAAATAATGGAGGAATTTTTTTAAAAAAAAAAAAAAAGAAAAAAAAAAAAAAAAAGCGTCATAAATAAAGAAAAGAAAAGAAAAATAGTAGTAGAAAGCTATCTACGTTGTACCCTCTCTCAATTTCCCATTGAAGCGCACTCCATTGAGGCGACCCCTGATACTTCTATCTTCCATTGAAGCAGCTTCTGAGGTAAGATTTCGTTTCTTTTTGTAATCATCGAATTCCAATTTCATAATTTAGGGTTTATCGCTAATTTAATTTTCAATGTATAGGGCTCGTCTAAACTTGATTATCAAACTATTGTTCGTAATTACCAAATGTGAAGAAGATTATGAGTTTAATTTGATATTTGAATTAAATTTTCTTTTATGTTATGATGGAACTATGAATTTGTACCTTTTTTCTTAAAATTTATAATTGAATCGAATTTGGTTGTTAATGTGTTGTAGAACCCTTTAATGTTTGAATAGAACTATGAAATGAGACCTTTTTTCCCTAAAATTATGAGCGTAATTTGATAATCGAATCAAATTTGGTTTGGTTACTAATGTGCTGCAAAACCCTTTGAAAGTGGGACTTTTCTCATGGATATTACAGAAGCGTATGTATGTATTTTGAAAAAAGAAAAGAAAAGGAAAATATAGTAATTTTGTAGTTGCACAAAGTTAAGGCTCATTCGCTTGTTACAGTGAGAGGAAATGTTTGAGGGAGGGAGAGAAAAGAAGATGAAATCATTAACGGGATCATTGGTTTGCCAAGAGTATTTGTTCTCTTTAGTCCTTAAAATCTCAAATTGACAGAAGGCTTATTTAGCTACTCTTAGAATTTAGCCAATTCATTGGTGTTGTCAACATTTGGAGACATATCGAAAGAATCATTATGTTAATACTATTAGTTAGCCTTTTTTCAATTAAGAGTATATAGTATGGTAAGTGTCCATTGAGTTTGTGGGTTGGATTATTATTTCATTTAAGTATTGATTGGAATTGGCAATTTTGTAATCTCTTATAATTGTACTATGCTCATGTGCAGTGATATTTCGAGAGGAAGCTGTTGGTACAATTCATGAGGTTTTGACACGTTTAAAATATGATTACTACTCAGGTTAACAATGTGTTTTGCCCTAAGGCATATGTAAATGTAGTTACTAGACACAATGTGAAGGGGCTTCACCCTTTACCTTCAGTTCCTGTAGCATTTGTCCGTTGTCCTCCTCTAAAGTTTCAGGCTTCCTTGAAGATCTCAACCAATGCAGTGAAATGCAAACAGAGTATGCCAGTTTGTTTGTCTGGTGGGGAAGCAAGAGCTGGGAATGGAAATCAGGTAAAAAAAGAAATCCAAAAATGTGTGCCTATTGATATATTTGAAATTAGCTGGATTGGTGTTTAATATAGCCTATTTGCTTAAAGTAATTCAACTAGTGAAATTAGTTTAAAAAATATGTTTTAAATTTGTTATGTTTTACTTTGTGTAAAATCAAGAGCCTCTGCTATTAAAAACTTCTTAGAAGAGCTTTTAAGTTTTAATGAAAGGTTATGCTGTCGTGATTTTTTACTCATGAGAACTTGTGGCTGAATATAATTACCAGTAATCAAATGATCGAAGAAAAGGTGCTTATGGAGTGTTTCATGTCATTTATTCCCTTGTTAATTGTGCATAATTAATTATTCTTCTATATGTACTTCAAGCTAGTTAGACTAACCCGATAATGGAGAGAAGATGACATGATTCAAGTGCTCACTTGTCTACTCACTTGATAATAGGGAGGGTAGGGAGATAGGGAATTGTGGATCCCTATAGAAATATTCCTTGTATGCTCTCATTTGCCAAACGGAAAAAATTTACTTTTTAGAAATTGGATTTGAGCTCTTATCATCTCCATCTCTCTTTTGGACCCTTTATCAATCTTTCCTAAACTTGTAGTTTTGGTATCAATTATAAGGTAGCTTGGTAATTTTCAATGGAGTCTTAAAATATTGGTTTGCTCTTTTTATCCAAAAAAAATAATATAGAAAAACTTCATAGAAAAAATAAATTTAGGTTGGAGCTAATAGGTTTAGGCTAGACCACTAGAGCCACCAAGTTCAATCTCTTATTACTGTATTATATTATCCAAAGTCATCCTTTATGGGCACGGAGGGGTCATTATCCAGTTACACTTGGTGTGGAATATGGGAATCAAGATGCGTATTACAGCATAGCATGAGATGGAGGGTGGGGAGAATCAATGTAACTCCATATTTGAAATTGGAGGTTGGGTCTCTAATTGTTCCACCGTTGCTGGAACTCTCAACTCATCCCCAATTATTTCTCTATTTTGAGCAAGTGAGGATGCTGAGCATTCTCTTGAGTAATAGATTGCCTGTGGGATCTTGAGAAAAATGTAGTGTATTCTATTAGCTCACCATATAGAGCTTTTTTGTTTTTATATGATTTGGAAGGGCAATGAGAAAGCTCCACAGAAAGTGAAGAATTCATGGGATAAGGTTTGGCAAGTTATGGTGCTTCGTAGAGTTAAAATCTTTCCTTGAGGTGCTGCCAACTTGGAGGGCATTTAAATTACTTGAGATGTCATTATTTACTTGATTGGTGTGGTGCCATGGTGGGAAGTACGCTTCAATTAGCTTGGTGAAGAGGATATGTAGATTTTTCTTACTTTGTGCTGGCAGTATGGGGGGCTCAAAAACAAGTATGTAATTGAGAATGAAATTGTTGAGTTGGAAAAACAGTGAGATATGCTTTGAAGTTGGGTGGGAAAGACAAGGGATGCATAAAAAAAGAAAGCTGGTGGTGTAGCATTAGGGGCAATTTTTTAACTGCCTGTACCCCTACGGCCCTACCTACTGCTGGGTGGGTGAAGGTGAATGTCAACGCTGGCGAATAGGGAAAAGTGGGCTCAGGTGTGGTTTCTGAGATTGTGGCGGAAAGGTGGTGTTCTGTGCTGCTGTCTTGTTTTGAGAGGGGTGATGGCAGAAGCCAAAGTGGATGGTGGTTGAAAGTGGTGGTGGATTGGGTTTGAGGCAGTTAGTGGTTGAAAGTGATGGTCCTATGGTCATTTAAGCACTTCAAAGGAATTCAAAAGGAAGCAGTACCTTCCACCTGGTTATAGATATTGGTTTAATATCTTGTTTTGATTATGTAGATTGTAGTCTGGTTCCAAGTATAGTGGGAATAAAGTGGTCCTTGAATAGGGCACATTTTCAACCTTGCAAAGTTGGCTAAAAATTATGTGAGGATGAATTACGAAGTAGAATTTGGGTGGTTCTTCCAATTTGTAAGTACTCCGTATAATTCTCATTTGATGGGTTCCCTCGAAAAAAATGTTGAGTTCTGTTAATTCCAAGTTATTTATGATATGTTCAGAAATAAGTTCATGTTAAAAGAATAAATTCCAGCTGTCCAACTCATAACTATTTTGAGTGGATACTTCAAAGAGCACATTAATCTACCATAGAGTGGTGTAATTTTTTTTTTTTTTAAAATAATTCAAATCCATTGTCTGTGTGGACCTTGTCAATTGTGTTGATGCAGTCATGCAATTGCTAATCAGCTGATATTTCATATATTCCGACTGTCGTTTAACTGAGTTCTGTGCAGGAACCTCTATGGAAATCTTTTGGAAAAGCCATTGAAAATTTAGGAAAGAAACCTTCTGTGGAGGATTTACTGAAACAGCAGATTGAGAAACGGGAGTATTATGACGAAGGTGGAAATCCTCCAGGAGGTAGAGGTGGCGGCAGTGGTGGAGGTGGGGGTGGTTTTGGTGATTTGGGTGGACCTGAGGAAGAAGGCTTCTCAGGAGTACTAGATGAGACTGTACAAGTTATCTTAGCAACATTTGGTTTCATCTTTTTGGTAAGAATTCTGTATTCTGTTACAATTTTTGCTAGATTGAGTTGACTATCACTATCAAACATGTATATTATATTATCTAATAACATGAGTTGTAGTAATTTATATTCTGATTATCTCACGAGTCATGATATATATTGGATTCTTCTGTATAATATTGATGCCTCGATGGTGTATGAGATCCTTTCTTAGCCACATCTTCTGACAAACGTATTTGAGCATTCATGTTCTTAGAATATGTATACTTGGAGAGATTGTAGTATCCTAGTTCAGTTATTCTAAAATCTGTATGCTGATGCTATTATTTTGGTGATGATTTTTTTAGTACATGTATATCATCAATGGCGCTGAGATGACAAGGTTAGCCAAGGACTACATCAAATATGTGTTTGGAGGCAAAAAGAGTATTCGTTTATCACGTGCATTGTATCAATGGGAGAGCTTCTGCAAGAACCTGACTGAAAAGAAGGAGACAGACAGGTATTGGTTAGAGAGGGCCATTATCAGAACCCCTACCTGGTGGGATTCTCCTGAAAAGTACAAACGCATTCTCAAAGCTTACGCGGAAACACCATCTAATTCCAGGGACTATGAGCAGGATCAGGAGGATGACTATGACCACAACCACGATGACTCCATGAGTGAAGACTTTTAAGAAAGTTGCTAAATCAACTTAAGGATTATATTTCTTTCTAGGTGGTATTCTAATTGTAGCTACTCTGAATGCACATAAATTTGGTAGGAATGCTGGTATTTTTGGTCCAATTAATATATTTTTTGAAATCACGTTGCATGAAGAGGCCAAATGGCTCATATAAGCATATGTTTTTAGTTTTTTGGTATTTTGTATAACTTTGGTCCTATAGACATCCTTCATTTCTCTTGGGTACACAATTTTAGTAAAGGAATTGTAGTAGGATGTTGTTGAGTAAAGTTGAATATAATACCTTGCTTAATTTTCGCCACACAGCTGACTTAACTTAATAGCGTTATTACAGCCTCCCATAAACAATGTTTCTACTTTCTAGACCTAGAACATCGACAACTTTATTGCAGTCTGCAAGTTATACATCTTGTAATATTATTTGAGAGGTCACTTGTGATCATTACTCTATAACAATCAGCGGCGTTAAGTTCTACCACAGTTGAAGGAAGCTGAGGTAGACCTCAGCTCTGTGCACAATAGATGAAGTTCCTGGATCGAATTGGAAGTAAGGTGCACCTCAGTCAAAGACTTGAGCTTTCCCATTGTATATCAGGAATGGAAGTGAGGAATAGGAAAACAAACTTAGTTCCTCGAGGCATGCAACTATCCAATAGAATCAGGAAACTTTTTAATATTAGTATAAGAGAGAGATAAGAGACCCTATCTATTAAGGAAGCCTTAGACTTGTTATCCGGTAGCAACCTTATAGACTAAGGGACTGTTCTCGTACGTTGAAATTCAGTTCAGTTCAGTTCAGCTCCTAATTTCCTTCTCTTATAAAATATTCAATTCAGTTCAGTTCAGTTCAGTTCAATTCAGCTGAGTTCAGTCAATGAGAACAGGCCAAGCTCATCAAGCTGTATAAGGTCAAGTGGAATTCAGCTAATCAACCTTGTAGACCCTTTTTTTTCCAATTTATTTGGGTTGAGAGTATAGATTTAGAAAGAAATTAAATAACATAAATGCCCGACTACAATTCTACCAACAAAAGTAAGATAAGTATCAAATGTGAGAGAGTCTAATAAAATTGAGGTAATAAGAACAAAAATCAAATGTGAGTATGGGTAGGATAAGTATTTAGTGTGTGAATACAAACAAAAAAAAATGTATAAAAGAATACCCAAAATAGAAACAATGCAATCAAAGATTCAAAGCATCCTCAATGCTAGACTTCCCCAAATTTTATCTCTCTTTCCCTTCTTCCTTCCCCGCAAAAGGCTACGCATACAAAGCTAGTATGTGTAGGCCCACATACAAAGCTTACTGGCAGACTCTTATTGGATTACAAATGGGGCCCACTCCCACCAAAAATCAAAATTTCAGCCAAAATTTCAACTTTCACCCAAAATTTCAATCAGCATATTTTGAAATTGAAATTTTTTTTTTTACCTTTTTTTTCAGAATATTAAATTTTTATTTTTTTTATTTGACTTTCCAGAAAAACACAAAAAAAAAAAGGGGTTTTGTTCTTCTCTGTCTCCGCCATCTTCTTCTCCAAAATTTGAATCGGTGCGTATCTGTTAACCGTTTTAAAACCTTTATACATAACTTAAGATTTGGTTAAAACACAATGTTTGATAGATAAGTGTATTATAAATGGATCTAATTTTTAAGAACTTTTTCTCCAACGAACTTTATTTACGACGGAAGTAACTGCATAAATACCGCTTAGTAAGGGAAATCTAGTGTAAGGCGTTTCATTCGGAGACTTATATCAATTTTATCTACCGGTGCTTGCGTAGCCTAAGCTTTAAGTAATCGTCTCAATACTTTTCTCCTTTATGACAAATAATTTTTCTTTTTTCTTGAAATTGTGATAGTTATAGCGCGAATTGAACAAGGTAGGGTTGCCCCACACTTATTATTGGCTGAGTGAAGAATATGTTAGAATTGCTCCAACATAGTACACTACAAGATCCCGTTAACGGGAATCACACCACCAGCCTCACTCCGGCTGTGAGAAAATAAATCGGTGGGCACCGTTGTTTAATTTATTTACTTTATTTTAAATTTACAAGTAACAAAAAAAATTGTGCAATGAGACAGACGACATTATGTCGCTTATTTGTATAATAGTGTCCCTTTTGTAGTATTATTTGCACGTAAATGTCTATGCCAATGTTAAATTTTGTATTTTTTTTATTGCACCTAAAAAATTTTCAGTTACTGGACTACAAGTATTTTTACCAATCTATAATGATTAGTTTCCGATTAAACCTTATTTTTACCAAACTAAAATGATAATGTCCCTATTAAACCTTATTTCTACCGATTTTTTTTATTTTTATTATTATTAGAATACATATATATATAGTAAATGGATCTCATTTTAAAGAACTCTTTTTACCACCGATTTATATGACGGAAGTAACTACATAAGTACCGCTTGGTAAGGGAAATTTAATCGTTTCGTGCGGGTACCGGTAACCTTAGCGTGCCCAGCGGTGTGCATACAGTCCGTTGTACGTATTCCGTAGGGATGCTTTATTATCTGTGCCCTTTAGTTGGGTGTAGGCCTAATCACTTATACGAGCAACGAAGTTGATTATCTTTCGTGCCATTTAGATGTGGTCACAGTAACGGCCGCTTCAGGTTTAGCATCCCTTTTCCCGAAATTGGATTAAAATTTTAGTCTGCGACCAAGTTCAATCGATTAATTTCACGACCGCCCCCGTTAACTGCCGTACGACAGTGAAATGGGTAGTTCGGTAACAACATATTCTTTAGCGGTAACAACATAAGTGCTAATTGGTAAGGGAAATGTAATCATTTCATATAGCAGCGACAATGAATTCAAAAAAGCAGTGTATCCCGAAGTTCTAACCCAGTTTAGAGGGTCGCCTCAGCTGGGCCCGAAGGCGTAGGGGAAGGCCGTGAAACAGCCCATCCGCTTATTTCCCGCATACTACAGTAACGAGCGATGCAGGCCCGACTGCCAAACTAGCCTTCTCACATCCACCCCTGAGTGAGTGGCGAGTTTCTTGAAACATTTTAGGGAACGCCGACAGCAGTCGAAATCACTGAGAGGGGTGCTTAGGCACGTGTTCACTCCGTCTACCTTGAAATCCCGCCGACCGCCTAACTAAATGTGATCAAGCGCCAGCGTAACAACTTTGTCCGAAAATGAAGCTGTACCGTGGAACCTCCTCTTATTAGACTAACACACATCGGTACGGCTTTATCGTTTAAGCATGGCATCGGAAGAAAAATTCAACTTCGCCAGCTCGAGCGGTTACGAGTTCGAGAGGGACCAAGGAATGCGGACGCATTTTATGGTCATCGAGAAACACCTCCATGCGGTTTTCTTTTTTCCAATTAACGTCTGCGGTAGGATAAGTGTGTCTTTGTATTGAGCCTATGACAAGTGCGGGGCAAACCCCCCCCCCCACCCCCACCCTGTGCGATTAGTGCCCTAGCCGTCACAATGTCAACTTTATGTTAATACCAACTAAGGTTTACCGTTACTATAAATTAGATTATGATACCAATAAAAGTTGTTTGTCACTAATACATATCTTACTTCGGATTGAAATTAAACTGCTTATCAAAATTTATTTTTGGAAATTTTAGATTTTAACACCACACAAAAACCCGAAAATGGTTTTTAACACCTCCATAAAAATAAAAAAAAAATAAAAAAATTGATTTTAACACCACACAAACTAACAAAAATTGGTATTACCACCACTTAACGGATTCCGTCCAAAAATTCCGTTAAGTGGGGTCCTCAGTGACACGTGTCACCATTTTATTTGTTTAAAAAAAATTTAAAAAATTAAAAAAAAAATTAAAAAAAAAACCCTAAAACTACCCCAGCCACCCCAGCCCCACCACCGCCAACCACAAACCTACTCCTTCCCTCCCCGAAACCACCACCGGCCGCGACGCCTTCACACCCCCAACCCAGATGAACCCTCCCCCTCCCTTTCCCGCAATGGCTTCGCCCCCAAAAACGACCAAACCCAAAATCTCCTTCCCCAATACGGTCGCGATTTCGGCCACAATTGGACGAAATCGGCCAGTTTTGGGGTTGAGTCGCCTTAATCGGCCGATTTCGACCATTTTTGGTCGGAATCGTGACCGTATTAGGGAAGGAGGGTTTTGGGTTAGGTGGTTTTTGGGGGCGAAGCGGTTGCGGGAAAGGGAGGGGGAGGTTTCAGCTAGGTTGGGTGAGCAAAGGCGTCGCTGGTGGTGGTTTTTGGGAGGGCAGGGGTGGTTGGGTGGTTAGGTGGTGGTGGCGCAGCGGCGGGGCTGGGGTGGCTGGGTAGTTTTAGGTCTTTTTATTTTTTTTTATTTTTTTGGCCAATAAGAAAGCGACACGTGGCACTTAACTGATTCCGTTTAGGAATCCGTAAAGTGGTGGTAATACCCATTTTTTGTTAGTTTGGGTGGTGTTAAAATCATTTTTTTTTTTTATGGAGGTGTTAAAAACCATTTTTCGGGTTTTTATATGGTGTTAAAATCTAAAATAACTTTTATTTTAAAACAATTAAGGATGTATAGAGACTCGATCCCTACATATTTATTGTATCAATCTGTCTATATTGCGGTTGCATAAACTCAAATCTGTAATACCAAATCTTTAGCATCGGAATCCAACCTATATATGATACGTATTCCGCGCGGTTTTCTTCTTTTCAATCAATGTCTGCGGCGGGTTACGTATTCCTTTGTATTTAGCCGATGACAAGTGCGGGGCAACCCCAACCTGTTCGATTTGTGCCCTAACCGTCACGACCATTTGATCTATGCACATGTGTTTACTTCCTGGCAATCTAGTGTAAGGCGTTTTATTTGGAGACTTATATCAATTTTATTTGCCGGTGCTTGCGTAGCCTAAGCTTTAAGTAATCGTCTCAATACTTGTCTCCTTTATGACATATAATTTTTCTTTTTTCTTGAAATTGTGATAGTTATAGCGCGAATTGAACAAGGTAGGGTTCCCCCAAACTTATTATTGGCTGAGTGAAGAATATATTTGAATTGCTCAAACATAGTAAACTACAAGATCCCGTAAACGGGAATCACACCACCGGCCTCTCTCCGGCTGTGAGAAAATAAATTGGTGGGCACCGTTGTTTAATTTAGTCACTATATTTTAAATTTACAAGTAATAAAAAAATTGTCCAATGAGACAGACGACATCATGTCGCTTATTTGTATAATAGTGCTTTCAATATTTCTCACGTTCGCAGAGCAAAAACCACTGTTGCTCAACTTGTAGCAAGGTGGCGGGATACTCGTCACAGTTCGGAAATTATTTGTGTTCACTCTATTCCGCAAGGTGTCTTAACCTTGGCTAATTATCAATTTAGAATAAAATGTCATGCTTCCCTCACATACCTCAAATTAAAATATTCGAGTACCTCGAACATGGGCAATTGTGGTGGTGATGATACTACAAAATAAATATTTGTTACTAATGAATTATAAAACATTCCACTGTTTTCAAGGATTACGGAATAATGTATACTAAAATTAGTTTGTCAATTACAAACTTGATAATCAAAATACATGAGGATTTCTTGATTTCATGAATACCAAATTTAATTTCACAGAATGTTGGTGTGAACAATCCTTGAAAACAATCCTAATTGGGAAGCTATGTACTGAAAAAAATTACAACGATGATGCTTTCAAAAGAACTATGCAAAAGGTGTAGGCGCCGACTCACAATTTGATTATTCGCTCAATTGGACCAAATCTCTATGCCTTTAAATTCTTCCATTGTAGGGTAGGGATAAGGAGAAAGCTCTGAATGGATGACCATGGTGTTGGGAGAACCACCTTCTGATTTTGAAGGAAATTACAGGGGACAAACAACCCAAAAGTATTCCCTTAACGCACTTGTCTTTCTAGATTAGAGTCTACAATTTGCTTTTTAATTGTACATCGGATGATATAAAATCCCTAACAACGAGATTAGGGGAATATCTAGAAATCAAAGACGATTTTTTGGGTTAAATCTTTTCCGAAAAGTTTGAATCATGATTGATGTTCGTAAACCTCTTAGACGACATCAATGGATTAAAGATAAACAGGGGAAGGAAGTGAAGGTGGAATTTAAGTATGAAAGATTGCCATATTTTGCTTTTGCTTGTGGTATAATTCACGAAATAACAAACTGTAACATGAATAGCAAATTTAGATATTGAAAAAAAAAAATTAAATATGAAACAAGAGAATCCATCATTTAAATAAGGTGAAGCACATGTGTAATTTTCGAGGTGATGATACTACAAAAGTCGGTGTGGTTACTAATAAATGATAAAACTTTACAAAGGAAGAGATGCGCTAATTTAGGAGGGAAATCTCTCGCCTCCAACTCTTGAGTGAGCCAATTTTCCCTCCTCTTTTCCCCCTCTTTTACCTGTTTTCCCTCCCTTATTTCCCCCTCTTTTTTTTTTCTTCACTTTTGACATGGCACACACCCATTGGTTTTGTATGTGGGCCTTCACATACAAAGATTGTATGTGTAGCACCACTCTCCTTCCTCTCATCTTCTCTTTTCTCTACATCACTTTTCACTAACATTGTTATCTACCCTACCAATAATAGCTTTTTGCTTCCTACAATGTTAGGAGCGCTACCCAGTTGATTCCCCAGATTAACGAATTTCGTTTATCTGGGGTATATTGGTATTTTCAATTGACATATTAAGGGTACATGCGTCTTTTGCTATTGATGGCCAACTAACTGCTCACGAATTGATTGGATGGAAATTTAACCGACGTTAATGTACCTTCAGTAGTTCATCTTCTTCTTTCTCTTTCCTCACACCCACCTTCATCATCTTCTTCCTCCCACTCATCTTCAAGCTACTTCGATTTGGACATCACTAACATCTTCTTCGTCCTCCCACTCATCTTCAAGCTACTTCAATTTCAACACCACCAACACCCAAGGCGGCAAAGCCGTCGAATTAAAAGAAAACCCTAAAAACAAATTGAGAAATAAAGGGTATGGTTAACCCTACAGGGTAGGTGATGAGCTTTCCCTCCACCGTTCACCATTAAAGCTGAGCCTCCCTTTATTATCCATTGAAGTTGAGTCTCATCAATGGCAACACGTATTTAATTCGCTACAATTACTTTGCGAAATTGAAAAATAATTACCTCTTTCTTTTGTGCAAACGATAAACTGAAATTGATAAATTTGTTGATTTGTTGTCATTGTTGGTGTTATCAATCCATAGGAGGGGAAAAATGATTGAGAAAGAGAGAGAAAATGAAAACTAATGCCCACTTTATTTCACTGTTACATGTAACCAAACGGAAGGAAACGGTAGGAATATGTCGCTTTCAATCAACTTGAAAACAACTAGCAAAAATAATATTAAAATAATGAATAGTATAGTTCATATTTACAAGTTTGCCACTAGATAAACTAAAAACGTTTATCTGTCAGATTAACTTGGATTTTCCCTAATGTTAGGCTTGGCCAAAACTCTCTCTCTCTCCTACTCCCTCCTTGCGTTAAATAAGTGAAATGTTTTCCTTGTACACGTATGTCAATGTAAAATTTTGATTAATAATATCTTTAATTATCAATAAGTAAAGTTTATAACAATTGAATATTAATAAACTATTCACTGAGATGATTCCAACAAGTACATAAGACTATTAATTTTTATGTATGAATTACAAATATTAGTCAAGTTGAATTAGATGAATAATACAAAAAATCAAATCATTTCACTTATTTAAACATGGAGGCTTCATTTAATGTAATCATGACAAGTGTCAACTATTTATTAAACCTAAATAATAAATAAAACGAGTAGCTATTAGAATCATGCACCTAGAGGTGCCAAAACCTAACCTGATCGACCCAAACCGAAACCGACCTGAAAAAAATGTGATTTATATTTCGATTGGACATAATAATTTAGCATGACTCAAAGACCTGATCCGATCTCACCAAACTCGACTCGGACACCCGAAGTGACACCTCTACATGCACCCACACATCACATGTACATGGTGTAACAATTTGGGAGGGTGCTCCAATTTTTGAGCATCCCCAAAACTTTTGTATTTGGGCAACATACCCACAATGGTGGAACCCAAAAATGGAGATAATGTAAGGTCTTTCGGGAGGGTGGTGTTTAGGCGTTGCAGATGCTCTTAATATGCAAATTTTTAAAAAGGAAAATGATGCAATTAAAAAATAGAGAAAATATCTAATTCAAAGGAATTTTTCGGGAACATTCGACGCTCTAAATTACCAAGGGTATTATTTCAAACAATGAAAAAAGATATTACATTTATTTTAGAATTTAAAAATTCAATCGCTACATAAGCAATATGACAAATGAGATTTGAGAATTTAAATTCAATTGCCATGTAGCTAATAAACATATAGTGATTTAAGATTTGATTATTTTAAAAGCAAAATATAATCTTTTAATATTAAGTAGTTTATCTAAATATCTAACAAGCGAGAAAGACATTTCTTTTTAAGTTTATTAAAAAGTGCCATATAAGTAATACTACTCCCGTTTCTTTTTAATTAACACGTATTCCTTTTTAGAAAGTTTTTTTTTTAGTTCACACGTTTCCTTTTGGAGTAATTTTTTTACCTAGCATTTACAAGCTACCCCACCTGCTTTTTCATTCTCTCTCACAATCTCTCTCTTCTCCTTAATATATGTGTCTAAATCAAACGCGTCAATTAAATAGAAACGAAGGAAGTATCATTTAATGTGGTTGCATTTTAAATTACCATTAAAAAATTGTTTTCTAGTGAAATTTTATACATATGTCAAGGATAAATCAACTAACTTAATTAGTTAAAGTCTTAAAAGGTGAAACTTAAGACGTGAGATCATATCCAGTCTACATGACTAACCCTTGCGGTTCTCTGTACACCAAAAAAAAAAAAAAAAAAAAAAAAATCTCAATATTTACAAGTTTGTCATCATACTTGTTTCAAAATATAACCCTATTGATTAAAATTTCACCAAATGGAAAAGTTTTAAAACTCGGGTCACAAAAATAAAATTATTAAAACCTCGTGTCATATATTAGAGTGAAAGTATTTCTCCTTATTCTTTTGTCAATCTAATATATATATAAAAAGGGGAGTTTTTTCCCGAGATTTTAGAGAGCCACGTAGGATCTAATTTTCTCAGCGCACCATGTAGGATTATAAATCTTAGTAGTAGCCAATTAAATAAGAGATTATTAATTTCTTTTAGAATTAAATAATTCAAATGCCTTGTAAGCAAAATTGGCGAATTAGATTTTTAAGTTTAAATTAATTAAATATGAAATATTATCTTTTAATATTATGAATTTTATCTAAATATACAACATATTTTAGCTCATAAAAAAAACAGAGCCTTTTTGGTGCAGCAGGCCACACTGTGTGGCCTGCTGCCAAGTCAGTAAAAATAACGAATTCTGACGCGCGCATAACGGGGTTACTGTTTACGCGCATAACGGGGTTACTGGTTTTATCAAGGTTACTTGTATTTTTCAGGGGTTACTTGTAACACCCCAATAATTCTCCCATTTCCAAACCACTTACTTTAAATAAAAATAGAGGAGAACCATTGGCATGTTACCGCCACGTGTTAAAACGTTAAGGCTTTATCAAAGTATTACAGCGGAAATCTAACTTAAATATTAAAATAATATAATTTAGAAAACCAATAAGTCAAAGCTTACAAATTGGAACCATAAAGGCCCTTCTTTAAAACCAAATCAATATTCAAAATCCCAAAACATAAATGAAATAGCAAAACATAAATAAGTTCAACACAAAGAACGAATACTCTCAATCACACCAATCCCTTGACAATGCCTATGTCAAATCCCCGAACTTCACATCATCAAGCTAACCTGTGCAATACTGCTCCCCAATAATACAAGTGTAATAATTGATCATCACAAGGTCATTGAAAGGCGAAGGCCATGACCAAAAGAAAACACACAAAAGCACGCAATCAGCAAAGCTGAGTACATACAAGCTACAACGCACAAAATCTAGCATGCTCAACTAGTTAAAGTAAATAAATATATAACTCGAATTCATTAATCAAGACTCTACACTTAAACAATTCAAACGACTCAACATACTTGCTAATAAATTCCAAACACTTGACTCTTTATACTTAATTTAATTAATTTAGTTTGGAGTAATCAATAGACGAGGTTGTCCAATCCATCAAATCATTTTGGTCCCAAATGACCATTTAAAATAAAAGTTTAGCGCGATGCAAGAATGGGCGCGACTCCATTCTCACAAAGTTAGTCTAGGATCCCATCTAACTTTCATTATAAAATAAAAATGTAAATACCAAAAGAAAAGAGGACATGTTGATCAAACAAGCCTCGGAAAGCCACGGGCTACCACCGTGTACCCCAACCCATAATTGTCAATACTCTAGAAGTGCACGCTTTCTAGAGTTTTATTGCTCATCCATGTTTCACTTACGTGATTACAATTTTAATTAATAGCCGACTCAATCAAATAGACCATACATAAAAAATCATACATCAATTTACTTTTAATCTTATTTAGGACAAGGGTGATCACATCACAAATTGACTTTTAATTTCATTAAACTTCCAAATTATCCAAATTGTTGAACATAGTCAACTCACCTAGCCATTTCGGCTTAATCCACCTTTACTCAACATACTAACAATTCATGATTGAGTAATAAAATAAATAACAACCTTGTGGATTAATTAATAAATTCATTCCACTTAAACCATTCAATTTCAATCCTTTAATAATCCAAATGTGGTTAACAAACCGATCCAATAAAAATATGCTTGTATCAACTTTCCATACAAACAATTAATCCAATATAATTCAACATGTTTGCATCCATAATTCCATACAAACACAATCAATTCACCAAAACATGTCTCATAAACATAAGCACATGAATTAATTAAATGTATAACCAAACAATTTTCATCCAAGTGTTCTCTAATCATGAAACTAAGTTCTTTTCTTTGGTACCTAAACATGATACTACTTACAACGAAGTAGACATGTACGTACCTCGTGTAAACAATTCGGTTGGCCACTTAAAAACTAGATTTCACCTTCAATAGACTCCTCTCCTAAACCAAACAATAACATCTCAATCAATACCCAATCAATCAAATTTACAGCAACACTAACTTACTTTAAAACCTTCAAAATCCAAATCAAACAACACTTTAAAACCCTCCCTTTAGTTTAAAATTAAAGGCTTATATATAGTTCTTTAAATTTTATTCATAAAAACCTTAAAATACACTCTTATACATGAAATTACAGCAAGTTTAAAGTCTAATAAAAATCTGAAAATTATTTTAAAACCCCTAATAATCTCCCTTTTTAATGGGTGATTAAACCCTCTTTATAAAACATCAAAAGTAGTACTTAGGAACTATTTCCAGCACTTAAAACTTCAATAAAAAAAATTATATTTATGCTTAATTAACTTTAAACATAATTAATTTTATTAATCAAACTCAAGGATAATATTTTAAGTATAAAAAAAACTTCGTTAAAATCAAAAACTGCCCGAAAATCATATTTAGAGGCTGAATTTGGCCACGAGAGGGTGGTGCTCACTACCAAAGGTAGTGAGACTTTCTTAAAACGTTGTTTCCACATGGAAAATACTACTTCTTTGTCAAAATCGGATGAGTTCAGAACTTGATCGGGATTAAAACGGGATTAATATTAATGAACGAAAATCTTAAAATTAAAACACGAATTTAAGTGTTCAAAACAATCTGGAATTAAGTTAAACTAATTAGTACTTATAATCACCAAAATTTCAAAACATCATTACTATAAAAGCCCTAAATCAATTGTTCATAAAAACCCTAAAATCATGATTTTCAATAAATTGAAACCCTAGGTTTATAATTCATAAAATATGAAATTTATAACATAAATATAATCTGAAATTTATAATCTTTATACCATTAAAATATAATTTGATACTAAAAATATAATCTTTATACTAAAATCAAAACCCAAAACAATTAAATTAACATTAAGCAAAATAATGAAACAAAGGAGGATGAAAATAAGACTAACCTTTTTGTGTGGGAAATTTTTTGGGGATTCATGGGGTTTTACTATTTATAGGAGAGAATTGTAGGGTAAATACGAAGATTGGGCCTCATAAAAATAATGGGTCGATTACAAATAGGTTAGGCTTGTGTAATTGGACATAAATTGTAGAATAAAGGTGCATAAAATAATTCGTTCAAATAAATTTCGACCCAGATTAATAATTTGAAACTTTTGAAATTAAATTATGAAAAATAACAAATAAATATTATAAATAAAATAAATTTTCATTTATAAAATATTTAAAAATACGGGGGATTACATTACTTGTATTTTTTTTTCAAGAGTTACTTGTAATTTTTTTTTCAGGGATTACTTGTATTTTTTTTTTCAGGAGTTACTTGTATTTTTTTTTTCAGGGGTTACTTGTATTTTTTTTTTCAGGGGTTAATTGTATGGATTAGTTATTCAAGGGTTACTTGTATTTTCAGGGGTTACTTGTATATTTTTTTTCAAGAGTTACTTATATTTTTTTTTCAAGGGTACTTTTTTTTTCTAGGGGTTACTTGTATGGGTTAATTCAAGGGTTACTTGTATGAGTTGCTTATTCAAGGGTTACTTATATGAGTTACTTCAAAGGTTACTTGTATGAATTACGTATTTAATGGTTACTTGTTACTTATTCAAGGGTTGCTTGTAGGTTGGTTTCAAAAAAAAAAAAAAGGGGGGGGGGGGGGTTGCTTGTAGGCCCCATACCAAACCAGTAATACCCTACAAGTAACCCCCGACCAAAACCAGTAACACCAAAACCAGTAACACCCTACAAGTAACCCCTGACCAAACCAGTAACACCCTACAAGTAACCTAATCCCTGACCAAAACCAGTAACACCCAACAAGTAACCCCTGACCAAAACCAGTAACACCCTACAAGTAACCCCTGACCAAACTAGTAACACCCTACATGTAACCCCTGATCAAACCAGTAACACCCTACAAGTAACCCCTGACCAAACTAGTAACACCCTACAATTTTTGACGTCGAATGTTCGATTTGAGATTTCACGAAGAAAAGGAGCTCAAATTTCTTTGGTTCTCATCGATTTCACTACTTCAAATGTTGTTCATGATCTTAAGGATAATTAATCACAATTTTTCACAACAATTTGACACCCAATTTCTACAATTTCGGGTTTTAATTGTAGCAATTTAGCAAAGAGGAGAGAGAAAATGGGTAGAGTAGAGATATGGTTGTTGGTGATGTGTCGTTTGACTTGAAAAGGAAGCTAAGAAAATAGGAGAGAGAAAATGGGTGGAGTAGAGATATGGTTGTTGGTGATGTGTGATTTGACTTGGAGAAGAAGCTAAGAAAAAAGGAGAGAGAAGAGTTGTGGTATTTAAAATAAAATAAAATAAAAATTGTGGCTGGCCACACCGTGTGGCAAGCCACATACAAAAATTTGTATAAAAAAAATTATTAGAGCGCCACATAGGATTAATATTTTTAAAACGCTACAATAGGATAATGCCACCTAATATAAGATTAGTTAATGTGTCGCGTAGGATTATAAATTATAGTTATATCCAATAAATAATTCAAGTGCCACATAAGTATAATTGACCAATGAGATTTTAATGGTTACATTAATTAAATACGAAATATTATCTTTTGAGATTAGGAATTTTATCTAATATTTTAAAACAAATAAGGAGAAAATGATATATTACGTAAAACTAATAAAATAACTTTTTTTTTTAAAAAAAAATAGATCGAACCGTGCATCGCACCAGCTTCATTTAGTTAAAATTAATTTTCAATTCACATCAAAATCGAGTTATCTAAATTTATCGACTATAACTAATATTTTTATACTTCGTATTTACCTTAACTCATCTCATAATAATAATGCGTAGTAAGATAATTCACATCGAGTCAATTTTAACAAATCTAACCGGCTCGCCAATTACCGTGTGCCCCGTAACCTCGGAAGCAACCCCCCGAGGCATCACCGTCCACTTTAACCCTCCCTTATAAAAAAAATATCCTATTCTCCTCCGCAAACCTTGCATCTCACACACTACCTTATATAGACAAACAAACAGTTTCACACCATACACACTCACACACTCTACATCAAAACCCAAAAACCAAAATCATCAAATAAAAATAAAATAAAATAAAAAAGAAAAACACATTTTATTTTTAAAAATTCAAAAACCTCCAAACTCCCCATAAAAGCCAACACCTCAACATCTTTTCTTTAGTTTTCTCCAAATATTCCACCAAAATTTCCAAAAAAAATAAAAACAAAAAATGAGAGCAAGCAACCATTTAATAGGAGTAGTAAACTTCCTAACATTTCTACTCTCAATCCCAATATTAGCAGGAGGAATATGGCTAAGTAGCAAAGCAAACTCAACAGATTGTATGAAATTTCTTCAATGGCCATTAATAGTAATTGGGGTTTCATTAATGGTGGTTTCACTAGCTGGTTTTGCTGGCTCATGTTACAGGAACACTTTCCTCATGTACCTTTACATGTGGGCAATGTTCTTCATCATCGCCGCCTTAATCGGGTTCGTTGTTTTTGCCTATGCTGTGACGGATAAAGGGTCGGGTCGACCCGTTTTAAACCGGGCTTATTTGGAGTATAATTTGGAGGATTATTCGGGTTGGCTTGAAAGGAAGGTTTCGGATCCGGGTTATTGGGCTAAACTTAGCTCTTGTATTAGGGATTCAAGGGTTTGTAGTAAAATGGGTCGGACTTTTCATGGTGTTCCTGAAACTTCTGATATGTTCTTCTCCAGAAAACTTAGTCCTATTGAGGTAATTTCTTCATTTTTTTTTATAATTTTTTAATTAAAGGGTATTAATTTTCTTAATTAAAAGGGTAATTAGTACTAGTATACAATTTAGTTGTTAATTACTACTACCTTTTTAATTTTTGCTGAGCTTTACTTATTTTATCTGATTATTTGATTGGATTCAAGGGTCTTTTTTATTTGTTAGAAATATATTTAGTTTTAAGTTTTATTTTGTTTGGATTTAAAAATTACAAGTTGTGTCACTATTTGCTGTCTTTTTGGTTGATTGGATTTTTATTTATTAAAAATGAAAAATGATGAATGCAATAGTTTGTTCTGAGGTGTATGCTACAAATATTGGAAAAATTTATGGCGGTTGAAATTTAACTTTAGCAATTACTGACACAGTATGCTACATTCAATACATACTTTAACCCTCAATTATTATAAAAATTTGCAAACCTCAATTATTTAAAATTTTCCAATCTAAAATGATTGGGCAAAAGAAAAGTGAAACTGTTTTTCTTCTCTTTCTGTTTTATTGGGTCATCCAAATTATTATGAGACTTTTTTTTAATAAAAATAATGATTCATATGAAATTTGGTTCAAATTAAATCACGTTGGGGTTGTTTTGAGTCAGGTTGCATACTCACATTTGAGTCGTTGTACTTGTACCCTTCCTTTAAGTCTTTTTGATTCTAGGATCGGGTTTAATAAGATTCGAGACCTATTACTCCGAATTAGACGTTATGGGTATTAGCCATCTATGTATAGTTAAAGTTTGAGTCGGGTAATTCAGATCCAATCTTTATTGGTACGAAATAATTGTTGTAGTACAACAAGTAAAATTCAAAAAAGAAATTAATGTTGCGTGAATGGGTAGTAATACTAATAAATATGTTAACTTTAAGTTAGATTGGTGATTGATTTTGTTTATAAAAGTTTATTATTAAGAGAGTATGGTTCATCATGGTGAAAGCTTATCTGTTAATGAATGCAGTATTTGGGATGCATCACATGGGATGAGGTGTGGAGGGCCATGCACCATCACTAAATTAGAGATGAATGAAGATATTTTAAAACATTAAAATGGGAAATTACTTGGACTCTTGCATGTCTATATAACGTAGATTAATGATTTAGTCAACTAGGCATAGCAATATATGATTATATAATACAAATATATGTGTTGAAAATTATTGCAAGATCGAAAAAATGAATCCTAATTGTTAGCTTTTTTAAAGACCAAAAAGATGAAAAGTTTATCCTACCCGTCACCACTAAACTAAAGATTTATATCCATATAACTGTAATTACAACAAAGTTACACTTGGCTAGTGGATATGGCGTCGATCTCATTAGATTTTTTGTGCTCGGGTTTATAATAGAATTTGAAGCTCAAGCAATCCTTTTGTTTTTGAGGAGGTTCGAGTTTTCATAAAATGATGATATAAACAAATATTTGTGTGTGGGGCTAGGTGTATAGAATATTCCACTAATAAAAGCAAGCTTTAACTACTAATATTACTATTACGTATGGGATATTTTTTTCTCTTTCTTTTTTGCTTTTGAATATGTGATTGAATATACATGCATTTGCTACTTTATTGTGTCTATTTCACGGCGAAAAATAGTAAATTGAGGTATTTGGAATCTTGCTGAGAAGGCATTCGTTTGCCCTTTGTTTGTTTTCTAGTTCATGGAGTCTAAAATAGTCCGTTTCACTTTACCTACCTTCTTTACGCTTCGTTTGACCCCAACTTGTTTCCCAAAGGCCACTTTATCTAAAAAGACAAATGAATATATATTTGATATATACCAATAATTATACACGAGTACTTCTATTTGAAGTTTTTTTATTAGTATTTTATACATGTCTACTTGTTAAGTGCATGACTTTTCATGCAAAAATATAGAGGAGAAAATAATTTTCTTACAAAATCAGATGATGTTTTGCTCATCTTATTCCATTTAATTTAAAAGAATAAGTGTTAAAATGATTATATTTACAAATAATATAAGTTCAAATTAAGATAAGATTAAACTAAACTACACTCTTATTCTTATGCTTTCCCTCCATGTTGCAATTTTTTTTGGAAGGGAGAAAGTAGTAAAAGTTTATGAAAGTGGTATTTTGAAATTTCACACTAAAACAACTTGATTTTCTTAAAAAGATTATTTATTTTTATACTCCTTTCATCTCTACATAAAATTATCTTTAAATAAAAGTTTCCTATTTTATTTGGGCAAAGGGTTTGTCATCATACTAATTCTTAATATACTTAAATCAAATATCCTACCACATTCGTTATTTTTAATTGCAATAAAGGGGTACTCATTATTTATGAGATATAAAATATTTTTTTGTTGCAACTAAATAGCAACGAAAGTAGTATTTTACTCCAGCTAAGTTTTCATCTACTTACCCTAAACAATAAATTACTACATATTTATACTATATTTTTATGTTGATCTTAATCAACAATATCCTACTACAATTCATATTCTAAAGTTACGTGCCCAAAATTGAATATTGTATATAGAAACAGGGGAGTAATTTTCATTTAATTCTAACCAAATGTTGAAAGGACAAATGAAGTATAGTCAAGTGTTGGCAAGATGTCATACACTTCACGTATCTAGCGAAAAATTTGCAGAAGAGAAGTAAATAGTCAAAGTAATGCTTTAAAAAAAATCCCTATTACATGATTTGGGTTGGTGAGATGTCATAAAGACATAAACTCATACGAACACTCATACATCATGCAAATCAATCAAGACAAAGGTCAAGTAAGATATTATAACACTTTGAGAAAATTTGATTTGGATAGATTTAACAATATCATGATAACTATGAGTTTACTCACTACATAATTCTTATAGATATTTTAGTTTAAACCCAAACCAATGTATGATAGGTCAACGTGGTGGAAAATGTCATTTAATTTAAAGATTAATGCTCTTAAAGTTAGAGTTAGGTATACTTATGGCCTATTGTTGGGCTTTTCTCTTGAATAACTTATGGCTTTATTGGCATATAGTCATGAACTTATTATTGATAAAACAGTGATTTTAGATAAATTCATGTATATATATAGTATTAATATCCTAGTTCAAGCTTTGTTTAGAATTTAAAGTCATCATTGAAATACTGCATATTTGTGATGTTTTGGACAATATAGATTTGGATCAAATCATATTGATAACACAATTATCAAGCAACCATCTAGTACAAAGGTTTGTATCAATTAGTATTACATACTCCTGGATCATGTACTCCATACCAATTATGTTAGAGTTATTTTGCTTAAACCTCATGTTATTTTCTTTAAATGTTGTGTTATTTACTTATATACTTCAATAGCATGTATAAAAAAAGCATACAAGAATGAAATAACATGTACTTATCTAAAAATAACATGTATATAAATTGAAATAATAAGAAGTTTATATCAAAATAACATGAATTTTATAAAATTGGTGTACAATGAAATAATCGATGTTGAATATAAAAAAAGAATATGCAAATATAAAATAACATATACCTATTTCAAAATAACATATATATAAACTAAAATAATAAAAAGTTAACAATGAAATAACGTAAGTTTTATAAACCTTGAGCACCATGTGCATTGTACTCCAAGAGTAACATAGAAATTGCGGTTTGTATTAAGGTTGTGATATAAAACCTCACTAGAAGCAATTTGGGGTAGGGATTGGGGATTCCGTATCCTTCAGTCCACTCCCAAAGGGCTTAGCCCACTAATATAAGCAGTTGATGCATCTATAATTCTATATAGGTTACTTTGATGAATTCACAAATAAATTATTGCGATGCATCTATAAAGTCTAATTTGTAACTGAAAAAAAGATATATGAAGGGTCTAATGTTAAATTAAAAAGTGATTACAGTGCTAAATTGGGCCTTTTCTAGTTGAGGACTGTATAAGGTACATATATTCTAACGCTCTAGTGGGCCACTCTTTACAAACAACATAACACATACAGTTGCAGACTTGCAGTTCCATGAAAATATGTTGAGAACTTTGCAAACAAAAATAACGATGCTTCCTGCATCATTAAAACGGTGTATTCTTGTTTTTTTCAAACACAGGAAAGTTGCTCATTACCCAATTTAGGTGATGTATGACTTCTTGAAGGGCCATATCCCATATGTTTGACAACCCATATAGAAAAGTACCTCTAAGAGCTACCTAGTTGTTTCTATGTTCGTCATCCTTTTTCTATGAGTAACGCGAAATAGCTAACATGTTTACTACTCCGTATTTAACACCAAATAAAACTATCGGAGTAGAGTTTTTTTTTTTTATCTCTTATAAGCAACTTTATGTCGGTTTTTGTTACTCCGTAGGTATTTTAGTGTCGATTTAGAGGGTGTTACGTGAACTTGTTAGTTTAATTCTTTTTTGTTTTCAACTACAACATGAAAAGACTTGGGTCCCAGTACTTTTCTTTTCTTGTGGCTTACATCAGTTACTGCTTAAACACAATCTATCTTTTTCCTGTAGCTATTTTAACCCTTGATTTTCCTGTCTTCAAAACCATATGTATTCCTGTAAGCAACAACTCTTCTTTTTACAATCAAATTTGGCACTAATTTCATGTCGACAAAGTCATTCTATTATTCATTCATGGAATACAATCTCTTTAATCCAACCACATATGGCCCTACATTAACCAGAAGCTTATTATACCATTTATTACTGTGGCTCATTAATATCATATGATCCATGTAAAAAATGCTATTTATATATTTCTTACTATATTTACCTGAAACTGGATTAGCTCAATTCTGGCTCGAGTTGTAAATGGATTGATTCGACCCTTAAATAAGTACTGTATGTCGAATTAAATCCATAATTAACTAATTTACTGCAAACCTGAAAAATGACTCGTTCTAAACTGAAACCAAAACTGGATCGATCAATCTATTTTCTAGCTTAATTGCTTCTGGAGAAATGACTTGTATGTAAGATTAGCTACTGGTTAAATAAGTATGTTTTCTTCGTATTATAACTTTAGTACTAATGATGCTTACAATATCTCTGACTCTCTGTGTATCTCTGGCCATTTTGGCAGTCTGGGTGTTGCAAGCCACCAACAGATTGTGGTTATGGATATGTGAATGAAACCTTATGGGGACCAGGAGGCGGGCTCGTAGGAACCAACTCAGACTGTGCAAGATGGAGCAATGACCAACGACAGTTGTGTTACGGTTGTGACTCCTGCAAGGCTGGTGTTCTCGCAAGCCTGAAGCACAGCTGGAGAAAGGTGTCTGTGATCAATATCGTCGTACTAATACTCCTTGTCATCTTCTATGTTATTGCTTATGCAGCTCTCCGAAACAACAAGAGGATGGACAACGACGAGTCCTATGGCGAAACCAGGATGACCAAGTCACATCCTACTGCAATGCATTTCTAAAACCATCTATCATTGTGGTATGTAGCGATTTCTGTTGTTTAAATATATTGGGACAGAAATGGGGTTGTATGTACGTTCTCCATGGCTTCATATTTGGCGAATGTCATTTTGTTTTTTCTCAAGGTTTTTTGTATGGAGGGATTGGTTTGGCGTATAGATTGTACAAGGGATGTACTTTATCATCAATATATGTAACTATTTTGTGGATCTCCGAACTGGGGAGTGTATGAACTTTGTATCCATCATGAAATAGCTTAAATTTGTAGAAATATATGCTCTTTTGTTACATTTGGACCATTAACAAAGCTAAACTAATACACAGAAATATATCAATGTAGAGTTAAAGCGCTAAGAAACATGTTACTGCGATTAAGTGGTTATTTGGTAGACATAAAATTACACTGAAGTAAAATTTGTTAAAGATCAACTCAGCAAACCTAAACAATATGATTGTAATTGAAAAATTAACAATTTTTTTATTACACCCCTAATCCTTTATTTGTTTGAATCGCTTAGTTATTGTTATTTTGAAATATTCATAGTTCCTCATAATTTCATGATGGATAATGGTTCTTACTCTTAATGTATTCTCATTTTACAAAAGTACTCACATGCATCTATTCAATTAAATTACAGATACTTTATGCCTTTTTTCTCCACTAAAATTTACTTTTTCCGTTTTCTTTTAGATGCAACACACCCTTTAGCGCGGTAATTAAGAAAGACGGGTTTACGATATAATAAACTTTAAAATAGGATGAGTAGTTGTTAGGAGTGTAATTTAGTGGGACATGTGCTTTAAATAGGGAAATAGTATAGTTTTTCCTAGTAACTTTCCTTTTATAATGACATTTCCTTTTTAGGGAAGTGTTGCAAGTAAAAGAAAACGGATGAAGTATATGACTTTTTTTTTTTTTTTTTTTTTTTGAAACCAAAATCTATATAACTCATTATTCTCATTTGCTAAAAAGAATATTTATAGAGGACACGAGGATTTATACAAGACAATTACAACATAACAAGATGCAATTCAATACACTTTCTATAACAAAATTATCATTATTTCTCCTAGTGTTCTCAAAGTATGGATTGGGTCAGAGGAGACTATACTATCAATCAGACATTGCAAGAGCAAAGTTTTGGTCTTCGGGCTTAAGCTGAGAGTTTGCATCCTTACACTCCAGTGAACATTTTCGATCGAGAGCATCCATAGTTTTCAGAGGCACTGGTATCATACTACCCTGTTCCAAAAAAAAATTGCAACAAATATATTATGAATAAGTCACTTTTAACCAGTTCTTATTAGAATAATACATACGAAGAGACATGAAATGTACATCATACGACGAACCGAGAAACTTTGCATCAGATAATCTGTCTAGAGTTTGTCGAAAACTCATTAATTAAGCAACTTCACAAGAAAGCCCTATGATCAAGATATGCAATATTCTAAGAACCTGAAGAATGAGGTCTTACTACTCCCTTAACTAAAGACTCAAAGCTGCATCTACTTATTCACTTATATATACTCTTGTTATTAACGGTGTGACTATTAATATTTCATCGGTGTGTGTGTGTGTGTGTGTGTGTATGTTTAAGTGACAAGTAATAACGAGTAAGAAATGAGTAAAAGAGGGAACAACTTGCAACATAGAAAATCGACAAAAGTTGCTAAATGAGATGACAATGCACCAAGGCACAAATGCTTTTGTCGTATGGATGCCAGCTATTTTTGTAGGTAAAAGTTTTGGGAGGGGGAGGGGGGTGATATTCAAGTCTTAGGATTAAATCCCGTCTACACATCATTGCCCTTGTGATTCTCTCTATACCAAATGAGCATAGATTATAGTTTTATAAATCTCAAACAAATTCCTTGTGTTCAATGATACCAAATATAGGGAAAAGGGTATCAAATTTAAGGCAAAATAGCTTTTGTCCTACCAACCATTCAACCTACATACAAAGTAGCAGCAGCATCAAATTGCAGTGTGCAATGCAGTACTTGCAACAATGCAAATCAACGCAATATTATAACCACATTATTTCAATCCTTCATAATAATCAAGGACACAAATACAATTAGAATTCACCATAAGACTCAGTGAGATTTGTACATTTCTCAAACATCCCTCCTATCACTCTCTTTCTAAGTAGGGCCATCTCGGGAGATCAAAACGTACGTTACAGTAAAACGCTAGCAACTGTTTCTTAACATCCCATGACCCGTAAAACTAAGAATAGTACTGGATGGAAGATTGGAAAGACTGAAAGAGTACTTATCTTTAGAAATGACCAACAGGCTAACATACAAGAAACAAGCCTAGCTTAGAAAGCCGCTATAAGGCCTCACATAGGTCGCATTCAAATAGGTTATCTAGCCGATGTATTGATAATACAATCATGCCCTTTTATGAGCCTAAGAGGAGACTTGAACTCTTTCAATAAGGATCTAAAGATTACATTTTTGCTAGCACCTGAGGATAAGTAGACCTGAATATGGTCAGAAATTATCATTGTAATCTGGTGGAAAACCCCCATGTACAAACATCTTAATCTCCAAGCCTTATATTACAAGATGCTGATTTTCAACATCCATTTTAAAGGACCAATTAACAGTATTAAAGGCAGAAAATTCACCAAATTTCAGGGGGAAAAAAATAAAAATCCAGCATGTTCTCACAAAGTTCTATTAAAATGAACAAGTTCTCAAGTGCCTGGAGATTATTGGTTAAAAAGCAGCAAGCACACAAAACTTTTGCAAGTTCAGGGTATAGCCGGAACTGCCAGGTTATAATGAGGTTATCATACTTCTGAACGACTGAACTTAATGTTAGAAGAGTAACAGAATGTTACAGGTGAGGTGAATAAGCGCGTTCTATCTGCATCAAATTTAAATAAACAAATCCTACCTCATTTGATGATGAATAAAGCTGTTCCTCAAGCTCTCGCAACTTTTCAATGCTCATCCCATGCCACTCGTCAATCCAGGCAAAAATATTGCTGTGTGTTTCAAGAAAAAGCGCCCTCTCACCCTTTCAAAGAGTTTGCAGGTACATAAGTATGCATACAAAGTACAAAAAACTGGCCAACTTATTTCAGATTAACCATAATAATAATAATATTCAGACATTTAAAGACACAACACTTGCAACCTTGCCATTAGCTAAAACCTTCCAGAAATGCTTTTGCAAACTACATGTATTCAGCTTAAAAAACTAACAGCATTAACGAAAATCTCAACAGCTAAAAGTAAGTGCCCTTGTATAAAGTAGTACTATCACACTTAACTGATTAGAGAAAATTGGTGATCATATGTTTATATTTGAGGTCAACATACGTTTGTAAGAAAATTGGTGATCATATGTTTATGTTTGAGGTCAACATATGTTTGTAACTGTGAACCAATGTGTCATATATCGTACAAGAAATCAAAGTTGTTGTAACTTCAGTGAGTCTCGAGACAGAGTGCTGATTAACTAGTGAGTCGTAACATGGGGTCACTTTTATTCTATACAAGACCCATTGCAGGCCAGAAAATAAATTGCACTTCGACCTTTTAGCCTAAGCACTACATTATATACAAAGCATATGTTACTTATGACCTATACAAAAGGTTTAACGTACCAAAGCAGTATCTCTTAGGTCATGAGATATTCAGCTTAGTTGCTTATTGACTTTAAGATGGTTGTGATAAGAAATCACATGATAATAAGATGAAAACTTTAAACTATCAGTTTCTTCGCAATTTAGATAGTACCCCTTTTTTGCCTGTGTTAGCCGATCATATCAATACTACCAAACCTATCATAACCTTAGTTCTAAGGAAATCAGGTAAAGACACTGCAACTATAACTGTATGTAAAAGTACAATAAGGATTGATGCCACTTACTGCCATCAGCACTTGCTCCAATCGTTTACCAAAGCCCCAGTATGGAGCATCAACCGTTACTAATTTATATGCTGTCATAACAGGGTTGCAGCGATCCTGCATACATCGACAAATGCCCAAATATCAACATTAAGAGCCTTATAAAAAACTTTTAGTAATACTATGGAGTATATGATCTATGTATTGGGCATTAACTTAACAATCAATTTTCTATAAAATTATGGAGTATTTAAATTTATACAAGGATAAATGAGTTGATGGTACGAGGTCCTACTTCAATCTACAGAGTGAGAAATTGTAGACTTACTCTCCAGCCTTCCACTAAAGGTCCACGATTGGTCCTTGTTGATTTAAATTTGGACAAATCGACATTACAACTACCAACCAAATAGCTCCAATAGTCCCTAACAGATGATGCAATATCAATAATTTCCACCTGCCTCGATGCCAGCTGATCTTTATTTAGACCGTGTACCTGTAAAATTACAACTACAAGTCAGTGGTCCGAGGCCAGTGCAGTCCACAAGTGACTTGGAACAAGATATACATGCATTGCTAATATCACTTTTACTCTTTTAGCATAGATGTCCTCTTTACTTATTAAGAAGCGTGTTTAGACAGTTGATGTTATTTTTTCACTATGTAGCTCAAGTATGTAATCACGAGTCCATATGAAACTAGAATGCATAGAAAGTCTGCTATAGCAACAAGTTCAATAACACCTACATTTTCTGATTTTCCATTATCTGCCACGTGAATCGTATCAATAGTAAGAAGCAGCTTGCTCAAGCTTGAACACTGTATAATAAGTACTTAGTAAGCAGATGTATCAACAAAGAGAAACAAAAAAGAAATTCAAGATTATATCAGCAGGATAATTACCTTAATCACTGGAGTTCCAGGCCAGGTCCAGTAGCATATAGACAGAACATTCATATCAGTATAAATTATAAGAATAACAAGTTTGTGAGAAGAAAACAAAATTCTGAATATATGGTAACCTGATTTGCATTTTGGATATGCATTCCAGGCTTCCTCTTTTAGAAGGAGGGAATCTGCTGGTGCAAATGTGGTAAGCCAAGAGGGGATTTTGCTGCAGAAGCAGAATATATCGTAAATGAAGTGACAAATAGCTAATGCCATGCAACTTAAAGAAGAACCAGAAGTTAATAAGGGCGACTTCTGATTTTAAGTTTTCTACAATGATAAGAAGCAATGTAATATAAAGCAGCCATGACTATGAAAGCATAATTCATGCATGGTGCACAGGCAGCAGAGCTGCCAGAAAATTAAACTAGTAAAAGGTTAATAAGGAGAAGAAAATGATTGAGTAAATGAGTAAGACGTAATAAATAATAAGCAACCTACTACAATTTATAGCTTGTAAGAAGCTAGTGAAAAATTAAGACTTGTTCTAAAAGAAAGCAAAAGCTCCCAGACAAGATTAACTAATGAAACTGGATGCAACTCAAAGTTTATGAACGAGACTGTATCAGAAGGTGATAGGTTCTAAAATAGAATGAAAATTTACATCATGTTCTATTGATTAAATCAAAATACGACTGTAAAGAAGTCAGCGAATTCAGCTAAGCATCATGTAAACATGTCCACAAAGCACGTATGCACATGTAAGGCGAAAATCAAATGAAATAAAATGTCCTGTTTGAGATATCTGTAGCTGTAAGACATGTTAGTTCTAGTATTAAAATTTGGTGTGGCTCATTGAATTAAGTTTCTCCTGTTTATGATTTATGGCCAAATTTTCACATCATTCCAATGCATTAAAGAAAGATATGGAGAAAAGAGTAGGAAGCACATAATGTGCACACATAGATGTTTGCTAAAGCACAGGGGTCTTCAAATGATCCACACATACATTCACAGTGTCAGACAATCTTTATAGGAACCTCGAATGATCTACTAACTTATTTACAGTTAGAGTTTAATAATACCTCTGAAAACTATATACTTTTGATGTGTAATGACCCTTTCCAATTAAGTTGTCCTCGAAAGGTCTATTCTCCAGGACATCAACTCCTTCTGTATTTGTTGTATTCTCCTGTTGCATTTTTAGAACCATATACATTTGTGCAACCTCATACTGCATATGACAGAAAACATGATAGGAAAATAACATTATTAGACCAACTCGAGACAAAATTTCAGAAACTCAATCAGTAGAAATTGGACATTCTCAATCTCTATATTTTACCTCAGCTAGTGACATAGGCATGATAATTCGACTAAGGGACACACCAAATTAAACCATCAACAGGTCAGAGTTAAGGAAGTTTTTGGAAATATATTGATCATGAAATGTATCAAATAGAAAATAGTAGTAATAACTTTATTTAGCAACTGCAAGTAACAATCAGAATTTGAATAAAACCGACCAAAACATGGATATGTAACAGCTATTATTGCACTAGAATACCATATCATATTTATGTTCAAATCACATAGATTTATTGAAATTATTTCATAACCGTATAAAACCATGACATTTTCATCTCATGTCTTATAAACTTTAAATGATAAGCCTAATTACTCTAAAATGCTTAACAGTTTTAAAAAAAAAAAAAACACACACACAACAAAACTCCCTCCTTATGAAATGAATTGTTACCACAATAATACAAATTGAACTAGTAATGTAACAACTAAATCTAAACCGGGGTAGTAACTTTCTCAGGGTAATAAAAGGAACACAAAGGCAAATTCTATTAGCAACAACAAAGATGATGGAAGATTATTATGCTTTTATGCAACACTTACAATACAAAATAAAGAATGTGATCATTGCTAATCAACTACACAACAATTAAAGGAGAGAACTATATCCAATAAAGCTTTAAAAATGAAGCATAAATAAAAAGTAATTATAGAGGATACAACTCCTTAATTTGAACCATATTTCTTTATTTCACCAAAAAAATTTGTACTTCTTGTAACACAAACAGCTCAATCCCTGTGATCAACCAAAGTTACTTTCTTGCAACTGGGTTTTTCAAGCAAAAAAATTAGAAATATAAGATGGGAAACTTTTAAAATTCTATAAAATTATTAATATTCAAAGAATATGAGATGAATAAAATAATTTTTGAATTTTTTGTTTTTTTGGTTTTTTTGGTTTTTTTTGTTTTTTGTTTTTTTGGGTTTTCTTCTAGAGAGGTAAGAAGAAAATAATGAAGAGATTATTGGAATATTATTGGTTTATTAGTACAAATAGTCAGCTGTTTGTTTTTGGGTCGAAAAGATTATGAACCGTTGATTAGTAAATTTCTTAGCGTTACAAAATTGGTGTGTGAAGGCGTCAAAATATGAGGTTTGCAAAAATAGTAAGGTTAAGTTGCCCAAATAGATTGTTTTGGAGTGAGTAAAACTTGACTATAATTTTCCATTTTTGTGTGTTTGAGATGTGGTGGAAGTTATTACATGTGCCCATCTTTCATGAAACTTCTGAGACACTTTCTGTTATGTTGATGTATGAATTTGTATGGGTGTGAATGTGTGATATTCTACGAGTTTGCTCGTGGCCACACGGTTTTAAGATGAGCATGAACTTGTAAGAAGAAATATTATAAATTCTTGACTTTCTCTTAGGTTCTATTTGGCGAAAATTAGCGGCGGTAACGGACTAACGGCCTAACGGGTAGCTTTTAGCGGTCAAGTAGCGAATAGTTGTTAGAGTAGCGAGTAATGGGTAGAGGTTAGCTATCAGTGTAGCGGTTTTGATTTTTCAATGAATTTGTATAAGTCATATTAAGTTTGGATTTGGTATTATATTTACTATGACTATCAATTTCCTTATTATGTGTTAACGAAATTTAGCTCATTTATTTATTCGGGTAACCCCTTTTATATTATTTTGATTATCAAAAAATTAATAACATACACCACTTATATATAGTAGTAACTCCATTTGTTAATCGTCATAAGGGACTCGTAACCCACATTACTCAATGAAGTGCTTATATGATAAAGTGGTCATACAATGGTGTGACCGACCACTTATAAAAATTTGTAAGTTTCTTATATATATTAATGAAGCATTTTTTGTCAAAATTTTTTACCAAGGAAAAATCATAACATGAAGATCATTTTTTGACAAAAGGAGTATTTCCCATGCATATTCAACCCTTTAGAGTATATCTTTTTTTTTTTTCCTGAATGGAATCTTAGGAGTATATCTTATTAGGAAAATAATATACATAGCCCTTAGTTATTCAAAAAAAAATATATATACATAGCCCTTAGGGCTACACTACACAGAAGAAGCTAAGAATAAAAAATAAAATGATAATATAACATTAATTACACTAATTTACGCGTGATTTTGTCATGCATTTCAAAATTAATACTGAGTAATTTAAAGAAAGATATTAAATGCTTATCCTTAGCCCTAAAGGCTATATATTGCACTACTTATCTTATTGTCATTCCCTCGGTTTTATTAATTTTTACTAAGTTAATTTAGCAACGCAAACCAACACACAAAAAAAAAAAAAAAAAAAAAAAAACAGTGAAAAAGGTACCATGCATGCAACATGTGGGTACTTTTGCTTTAAAATAGGAGACAGATAGAGAGTATATGTTTTATTAAATACTAGTTTGGTGTCCCGTACGATGCCCGATTTGTTTATTGAATCAATATCTATATAATAATATTATTAAAACTCATGGGGACAACATGCTCACGACATGTGTCACTCATATGCCACACATGCACTACATGTCATCCTATGTGTCATTTCTCTTCTCTCACCATATTGAATTGTATTAATATTTAATTTTTTTTAACAAAAACTATTCATTAGTCAAACTTTAATGCTATATAATGCAGTAGTATTTAATTTAATTGAAAAACTTTTCATATTGACCCCTTATTATATTTTTCATTTAATTATGGAAATTTTGCAAAAAAATAAAACCCACCTTTTAAATCTTGTTTTTTGCATATAACCACCTTTTAAAAAAAATGTTGCAAAAGACCACTAATTTTAAAAATTTTGTTGCATATTACCACTTTTTTAGCCAAATTTATCAATTTTTTTACATTGAATTGGTGGTAAGTTGCAACAAAATTTTTAAAATTGTTGGTTTTTTGCAACATTTTTTTTATAAGGTGATTTTTTTGCAAAATTTCCTTTAGTTATTAATATTGTTCAACATTAACTCTTCTAAACTAATTTAATCAAACTTATAATTTATGATGATCCGGGGCATCGCCCGAGTCAATAACTAGTTATTATTATAACTCAAAGGTAAGGAGTGTCAATCCGCCATGTGTCATTTTTTTTGTTACATTTCGTCATGTCATCTCCATGTCATTCGAACCCAATAACAAAACAAAAAAACATAAAATAAACCTCCCATAAAGTTTGTAACCGACATTATTAATGCTACCATAATTGTCAATTATAGTGATTTATATATGTATTCAACATTAAAACATTTGCTTAGCAGTTATAAAATGAAGCAATTCAAAGTGTTTTTTTTTTTTTTTTTTTTTTTTTTTTTTTTTTTTTTTTTTTTGTGTGTGTGTGTGTGTGTTGGTAATTACTATTCTAATTATTTGGACTCAATTGAAGTATTGGAATCATTAAATAATCATTACAAAAAACTGTTGAATTGCCTCATATTATAACTGTTAAATATTTAATGACTTAATTATGAAATTAATGGCTGAATTACACTTTTTTTTTAATATTATAATCAAATTAAAACTTTAAATATTAGTACTTGACACTTATTGCCCTATCATTATAAAATAAAACACTTTGCTATAGTGGTTGTGTGGTCAGAAATATCAAAAAATTGGTTACAATAATCGCTCATCCGCTCTTAGTAAAATAGTGATGCATAATTTTCTATAGTATTGTTTGAGTAAAAAAGGGTAATTCTGAAGTGACATGACTTTCTTAGCATCTTTTTTGTAAGAACATTAGTTTGTATATATCATTAGTTTGTACAGTATTTGTTTAAATCTATATGCTATACTTATCTCCTTTACCAAATAAATAAATAAATAAATAAATAAAATGCTTATCTGTAGATTTATAACTATTGTATAGGTTTACTATAAAAATTGTAATCTACCTTCACCAATAGTTTTTATATACTACTAATAAGGTTTGTTACTGTAGACACCCATTTGTGTCTCCCCAAAAACCAAATCCAGTGATGAGTACCTTTCGCGTCGAATCATAATCGAATGAAGCGAAAGTGTGGAAAGTTTAGTGTTGCGGATAGTTTTAATTTCTTTTCTCTTCTCTCTGTTTTTGAAAACTTATTTTAAGAAAACAGCCAATCCAGTTTGGTTATTCCATGATATAGGTCCAATAATAGTGTAGTTGGATGGGGCTTGCAAAGACCTTTCCGACGATATATTATAAGCCCAATTCTGATGAATATTGAGGAAGTTATGGCCAATTTACCAAACTGGGCCCGGTTTGAGCTTTATATGCGGCCCAATGATCTAGGGGAGGGCCTAATATGATTTATCATTCCTAATGCAATTAGGAATGGTTTTAGTCTTCTAGATTCTTCTAGAAGGTTTTTTTCATTCCTAATTCAATTAACATTGATAAATTGACTTTTGTTGACATTTCAGTTTTAATTAAAATCAAAGAGCATTTTCGAGGAAAATATACGATTTTATCCTCCTGAACGACAAAACTTATCTGATTTTCGAAAACGCGTCAAAAACAGGCCTGACGCCTGACTCCAGGCATTGGCACCAGCCATCGGCGCCTGGCGCTAGTGTTGGCGCCTGGCGCCAATGGCCAATGGTTGGAGCCGATCTCTGTTTTGCGTGCGTCAATCTCGTTTTGCGTGCGCCAAGTGCTTTGTTTTGATATTTTATCTTTTTGGCTGATTTTCTCTATAAATAACGTATTAAAAACCCCGTTTTCATTCACGAATTCTCACCTACAATCAGTTTTCATTCGCAATCATTAATTCTCTAATTCTCTTTTAATCATTCACCAATTCTTATCAAGAATCTCTTGATTTCTCTCTCTCTCTCTCTTTTCTAAAATTGTTTTTCACATACAAAATTCCGCATTCATTAGATCTAGAAACACCTAGCCATATTCGAAGTTGTCTTCGCCCTAGACGTGAAAGGTTTAATTTCTGAGGGTTTGGTCCCAAATCTCTATTTCAATTATTTAATTTAATTGTTTTGATTACTATTTTCCTTGAAGTTACTAACGTGTGTATTTTGTTATTAGAAAGAGGTACGAAACATCAAAGTAAGTGTTTTAATGGTTTTAATCGATGTTATGATCATGTTTCACTAGTAGAAAATATCAAAAAGGCACCCCCTAATTGGCACCGGTTCAGTCCAAACCGGTGCCAAAAATGGCCCACAAAATTGGTGGGAAACTGAACCAGAGTAAAAGGCACCGGTTC
Source organism: Chenopodium album (assembly GCF_948465745.1). NCBI lineage: Eukaryota > Viridiplantae > Streptophyta > Magnoliopsida > Caryophyllales > Amaranthaceae > Chenopodium > Chenopodium album. The sequence goes on along the minus strand of NC_137842.1, from coordinate 12,837,322 downwards.
ACTTCAAACCGGTGCCAAAAACAAATAGGCCACCGGTTTGAACCGGTGCCTTTTGAACCAGAGCCATTAAAAAAAAAAAAAAACAAAAATAAAACACGGTCCTTTTAAACCTACCCCAACCCTAAAATCTTTCTCTCTCCTATCATCCTCTTTCTCTTTCTCTCTCCTCTCATCTCCTCCTCCTCAAACGAACTGATCTCCTTCTCCTCAAACTGATCTCCTTCTCCTCAAACCCTAAAATTTTTCGATCTTCTTCTTCTCCTTCTAATTCTCTTTAATTTTTCGATCTTCTTCTCCCTCACAATCACGAAGAACACATGCAACATCTCGATTTTCTGGGTTTTTGAAGACCACATGCAACATCTCGATTTTCTGGGTTTTTGAAGACCACATGCAACACCGATTTGTGAGGGAATTTATGGGTTTTGTTTTAATTTTCTGGGTTTTTGTTTTAATTTATTTTTTAATCGATTTTTTTAAAATTTTAATCGATTTAAATTCTTTTTTTTTTTCTGGGTTGTTGTTAGATCGATTTCAATCAAATTTCTGGGTTATTGTTTTGATTTTAATCGAATTTTTGGGTTTTTTTTTAAATTTTAATTGATTTTAATTTGAATCGAATTTTTAATCTTTTTTTTTTTAATCAATTTCGATTTTGATTTTTTTTTTTTCAGATTTAAATCGGATTTATTTTCGATTTCAATTATTTTTTGTTTCTGGGTTTTTCGAACACCGATTTTAATTTTTTTCGAATTCTAATTTTTTTGCATTGGTTTTTTTTATTTTAATTTTTTCCAATTTCTGGGTTTATTCGATTTTAATTTTTTTGCATTGGTTTTTTTTATTTTAATTTTTTCCAATTTCTGGGTTTATTCTAATTTTAATTTTTGCATTGGTTTTTTTTATTTTAATTTTTTTTTTCTGGGTAACACCGATTTCAATTTTTTTTCGTTTTCTGGGTTTCTGGGTTTGAATTTTTTTTCAATTTTTGGGATTAAATTTCTGGGCTTTTTCTTTCGAAGTTTAATTATATTAATCAATTTTTTTTTTGTTTTAATTGGTGCAGGTATGTTACTTAGATCTGAAATCGAAGAAGCAAGATACAAGCAAGAATGAATGAGTTTTTTTTTTTTTTTTTTTTTTAATTTATATTGTAATTTTTTTTAATATGCTGTAATCAAAGTTTTTTTTTGTTGTAATTTTTTTTTATCATATATTGCAAATTTTCGATTCTTGTTGATATGTTGCAATTTTGGATTCTTGTTGATATATTCCAAATTTTGGATTCTTGTTGATATTTGGCAAATTGGCTGGAAATATATATATATATATATATATATATATATATATATATATATATATATATATATATATATATATATATATATATATATATATATATATATATTTGGGCATTTTTGGCACCGGTTAACCGGTGCCAAAAACAACAACATAATTTTTGTTGGCCATTTTTGGCACCGGTTAACCGGTGCCATTTCCAATTTTTGGCACCGGTTTGAACCGGTGCCTTATTAAACCACTTTTGGCACCCCTCACATAGGCAGCGGTTCAAACCGGTGCCTTAGACCGGGTTTGAACCGCTGCCAAATGCCTTTTTTCACCTAGTGTTTATATTGTTATTATGATATTCCTAGTATCATGTCTAGGGTAATTTTAATATTAAATATGATTTTTATGATGCCTTTTATTCTCTTCCTAATATTTATGATTGTTAGTATCATGTTAGGGTTAAAGATTTGATTTTTATCGCTTAGTGACATGCTAGGGTTTGTTATTAATCTTGTTAGTATCATGCCAGGATCTTGCTATTATTATTATGCTTTAATATTAACATGAACATGATTATGATTATAATGATTATAATTTATGATGATTATGAATATTATAATTATTATTATTATGATTAACATGATTATTATTATGGTTAATATGATTGTTATTATGATGATTATTTCATTGTTATAATTTTATTGTCATGATATTTATTATTATTATGTTGCTTGATATTTATTTAATGCTTGATCACGCCTTTTATGCATGTTTAAAGGGAATTGGTACTTGTAATCACGCTTAATAAGATAATTAATAATCTTGTTAGGATTAATTTGATTATAATTTCAAGTGATCGCCAATAATAGATTTATTTGTGCATTATATTCAACCAACATAGATAAACAAGTTTAGGGTTAATCCTATTGATTGCATGTTAATTAGAAAGCGCACATGAATACGATCAGAATAAAGTAGAGGCCTATTATTAGGGCAGGTTCAATCTCTTTTAGGTTGGATTTGTACCTTCATCCCCGAACCCTTATTTGGTTCAAGACCTTATGGAGTTGACGATCTCTTGGATCGTTAAGGGGTGTAACCTTCACCCTGTGAACGGTTTACAAGTTCCTAAAACTTGTTGGCGACTCTTTTGCTCTATCTTCTTCCCTTTTGGACGTCACCGTACTTTAGTGTATGATCACAGTGGGGTTCAAGCTAGGGGTTAACGCTTGAATTTATTCCCTACAGTTACCGTTTAATTTTCTATCATATCAATCAACGGTGTGTGTAGTGTTAATATGTCATCTTACACAAGTTGATCATTTGTTGAAATATAGCTTACATTCTGTGAATAGATGTCATTCCTCTTAGATTTCAATTATTTATATGATTTTTTTAAATTTTTTTTTTTTTTTTTTTTTTTTTTTTTTGTGTGTGTGTGTGTGTGTTATTTGCATTATTGTTCAACTGGTTGATTTTGGTCGACACTTTACGAAGAGATATGACAAGAAAAAAAAATGAAATATACTACGTACATTGGACTCTTTATAGGGAGTGAAAAAAACGATGGTATAGTAGGATAAGAGTACAAACGGTACAGTTTCTTAGGACTATAATGGTAATCTACGATTTACAAAAAATATGACTTTTTAAACTATCAAATAATCTAGAGAAAAACATTGTGGAATTGATATTTGTGGTCAATTCAATTTATTGATTCTTTTAATTTGTGTAATATGAAGTAATAATATTAAAAGCTATAAGTTTCAATAACTCTATATCCACAATCATCTAAAAAATATAATTCGGGGCATCGCCTAGGTCACTAACTAGTTTTAAGATAAAATTTGCATTCATGTACCAAGTTTTAAAATATATCATTGATACAAAATTAGTTAGGAAATGTTGTGATTTTGTGACAATTTAAATTATGTAATAGGCATGTATTGACTAATAATAATATTGGTGAAAATGTTTGCTTTAAAAAAAAAAAAAAAAAGCAACATAAGCTTGAAATATTAGTTTCTAAAAATTAGCCAAAAAGAAAGTAAGCAAAAAAATTGTTTTAAACCTATTGGGTTGAACTGAACCCGAAATTTTGGGCTAGTGTATGTAAACATTTCTTGACTCATGACCTAAAGTGACTCGACTCGAAATGACCCGTGACTCAACCTGATTGACAGTTCTACATAAAGTAATAAACTAATATTAGATTGTGAAGTATTTTATTTCAATCGATTAGGATATGAATGTTGCTCCAAAAAAAAAAACTTATAATATCAAAATAAATTTATATGACAAATTATTTAATTGTTCCGGTGTTTTGTCTCATGATATGCTCATGAAATATGGTAGTTTATCAGAAATAAAACTCTAAATTAACATTTTTATCCTATAAATTTATCTAAATTTATTAAAAATAAAATTTTAAACTAACATTTTTATCCTTAAAAATCTATTCTAGTTTTATCCTATTAAAAAAATACAAATTTTTTATTCATAAAAAATATATCCAAATAAATCATACATGTTATACTGATATTTAATTGTTGCTTATGTGGTGTGATCTTGGCGAAAAACTAAAACACCAAGTGTCGTTGTCTCGTGATCTGGCTAAAAGTTTAGCTTTATATATTAGTTATATGATATGATATGATAATTATACCTCATAAAGTGGGGTTCACTAGTAGAAAAAACGCTATTTGTAACGCCTTATTTGTAACCAACAAATGTTTTTAAGTTACAAATACTATATTTGTAACCAGCATTAGTTATGTCTGTTACAAATAGGATAGTATTTGTAACGGACAACATAGTGTTGGTTACAAATACATCATATTTGTAACAGACAACATAATGTTGGTTACAAATACATCCTATTTGTAATGGACAAAGTATAGTTAGTTACAAATAGGAAGGATATTTTAAAATGTTTTCATAACCGTCCAAGGCCCATTATATTACTCCCCTAACCCTAACTACAACTACAGCCGCCGCTCCCCCTTCTTTCTTTCTCATTTGTATTCTCTCTCCTCCTACCCCCTTTCACTCTTCTTTGTTCCGTCCCCTCGAATCTCTTTGTGGACTTTGTCTGATCCTCTCTTCTTCTCATCTCTCGTTCACTCTCCTCATACCATAATTCTCTCTCCTCTCATTCTCTCCCCCCTCTCGTCAATGGCGGCGTCTGAAGGCAATCATCGTCGTAGCCGCATCCACAACAACTACTGCTCACAAATTCTCTTTGTTTCTTCTCCCTCCTCATTCGCTGATGGTCACGGTGATGATGGTGGTCGCGAGCAATAACGACGGTGCATACTACCTCCGGACCAAATCGAATTAAAGTATATTTAAGATTCGATTTTTATTAAGGTTATAGTATAGATCTAGTTATTTTTGTTTTTAATTTTAATTCAACTCTTCAATTATAATTAATTTGATGATATAATTGTAATTTTAATACATTTTTGGAGATAATTGTAATTTTTTTTTTTTTTTGGACGTTTTCATATTTGTAATTTTAATTTATAGTTTTTTTTTATGTTATTTTTTTTATGTTATTTTTGTTATAACTTAGCTTAGATTTGATTTTTTTTTTTTTTTAATTTTATATTTTGACTGAAGCTTAGATCTGATTTTACTTGTGTTATTTTTAAGATTGTTGTTTGTGTTAATTTTATTAATTTTCTGGACAATTTTCTATGGGCAGTGAGGTTGTTATTCGTGCAGTGGCTGTATAGGTTGTGGTGTAGATGTAGGTCACGGGGTTGGGGATTGACGGGTATTGGGGTGGGTTTTTTTGGTCATGGGGTAGGGGTCTAACGGGTCTTGGTGGTAGTGAGCATGGTTTGCGGTGTGGGAGAGTGGGTTGTGAGTAGGGGTGTTCAAAAAAACCCGACCCGAATGTCCCGACCCGCTGACCCGTTGTCCCGGCAAATACCCGACGGGAATTTTTTAAAAAAAACTTGTTTTTTCCGGTCGGGTACCCGACCCGGGAAAACGACCTTCAATCCGGGTCGGGACATGGGCCGGTTTTTTTCAAAAACGGGTACCCGATTACCCGAATTTAAAATTTAAAAAAAAAAAAAAAAAACCACTCAAACTCCTCACCAGTCACCACGTCACAGTCACTCAGTCAGACCCCAAAGCCAAAGCCCAACCTATGAGCCTAATTTTCACGAAATTAGGGTTCCTCTTTATTCTTGCCTTCTTCTTCAGTTCTTCTTGCCCTTAACTTATTCAAGGCTTCAACTCTTCAAGGCGTTCAAGGGCTCAAGGCCTTCAAGCGAGTTCAAGGCTTCAGTCTAGGTAATTTCTATTCTCATGCTATTTTAATTTCGTTGTAATTTGCTAATTGATAGTGTATTTTGTCTAGGTAATCCAATTGATAGTGTATTTTGTGCTAATTGAAAATGTATTATGGTGATTAATTAGATGACAAATTCATACATGCTCGAATTCTTTTTTATCCTTATTTTTATTTTTATTTTTTTGCTGATTTGCGCGAATTATGTTGTATTATTTTGAATTATTTCATTATTTCTTATTTATCCTTATTTTTATTTTTATTTTATGCTGATTTGCGCGAATTATGTTGCATTATTTTGAATTATTTCATTATTTCTTATTTATCCTTATTTTTATTTTTTGCTGATTTGCGCGAATTATGTTGCATTATTTTGAATTATTATTATTTCATTATTTGATGATTAAATTATCATGTGTGACCTGAATTGGAATTTAATTAACTTTATCTATTACTTTATTTTACTATGTTGCTTGAGTTGGAAAGTATGGAAGAAGAAGGTGATTTAATTAACTTTATCTATTACTTTATTTTACTATGTTATACATAATATATTTGATATGTAATTATTTTTTTGCATTATTTGGTTTTGTAAGAATTAAAGACTTGGTTTTGGAGCAACCAACAATTATTATTGATGAGACAATTGAAGTTTCGGATCTCACAAGTGAATGAAACATGACCTCCAAGCTTATTTAATTTGCATTGTGGCTTTGTTATATTATTGTACTTTGTAATTTGTATGTTTGGAATTATGTAACTAATGACTTCCCCTAAACTTTAGCTTTTAATTAGTACTTTAATTATGTTAAGACATGTATTTTAATATGTTAAAACAGGTTACTAGGTTACTTAAATGTAGCAGCCTAGCAGGTACTCAAGGGCTCAAGGCTGATTTCATGCCTTCATGGGCTACACTTTAAAGAATTACATGCATGGTAATTCTGGAAAAACAGGCAGTAGGTTTTTACATAAAAAAAAGCAGGTTTTTACAAAAAAAATAAAGCAGGTTTTTACAAAAAATAAAATCTAGAAATTTTACAAAAAAAATGCAGCAGGTTTTTTTATTAAAAAAATTAAATTACAGCAGGTTATTTTATTAAAATAAATTAAATTACAGCAGGGATAAATAGTTAAATACATAATATTAAGTTAAAAGTTAATTAAAAAAAAAAAAGAAAAACAGATCCGGGTACCCATGTCCCGACCCGAATAATCCGGGTACCCAGTACCCGGATTATTCGGGTCGGAACATGGGACACGCTAACAAGTACCCGAAAACCCGGGTACCCGGATTTGAACACCCCTAGTTGTGAGGGTGGGTTTAGGTGATGGGCAAACCGCAAGGTATTGTGCATCTTGCGTTCAGATTCAACGCTAGATCTGAACCTAGCATTTTTTGCTAGGTATTTTTTTTTAATATAGAAAATGAGCATTTGTAACTAACAATTAATATGTCAGTTACGAATATGCACCTATTTGTAACTGACATATCAATTGTTGGTTACAAATATGTACCTATTTGTAACGAACATATCAAATGTTCGTTACAAATACATAAATATTTGTAATTAACAATTGAAATGTTAGTTACGAATAGGTACCTATTTGTAACGGACAATGTCCGTTACAAATGACATGACTATTTGTAACCCCAATACTTGTAACGGCCAATGTTGGTTACAAAAAGCCCGTTTTTGTTAGTTACGAATAGCGTTTTTTCTACTAGTGGTTGTATATGATAAAAAAAATGAATAAAATGTTGTCATAATAGGAATAAGTAAAACTAAGTAGAACTTATAAATATAGATAAAAATGAAAAGTGAGCAGAATTTATAAAATTAGAAGAAAAATATATATATATATATATATATTTTTGATATTATGAAAATATAAATTAAGGCAAATCTCACAATACTTTAACTTTTGCACTATTTGAGTACTAGAAAAACTTGTGTGGACCTAATTCACAATAATATTATTGTGAACCCGAAGTACTACACTTGCGCAAACTGGCATTGTATTGAACATAGTGACCCTAATATTAAATATTGTAACCGTAATTGTAACATAGTTGCTGTTAATAAAATTTGTGTGAATTTTAATATTGTTGCAAATCCGAAATATGATGTTATGATCCTAATTTTAACCTAGTGACCTATATTATTCATATTGACCAGTATTTTAAAATTTTCATTAAAAAAATTAATCTCTTATGGCCTTTACAAGACAATCACTTTTATTTTAACATAATAACCATTATTTTAACATATTGATTGACCTTTTTTTTTTTTATTAATAAAATGACCATAATAATTCTACTATTAGTGGTCCACAATAAATTAATGTGAACCATGTCTATTTAAGAGTTTGTATTACTATCATCTCCTTTCTTGTCTTTTTTTTCACTCTCCTCTTTTAGGGTTTTAGTTTTCTTAATAGATTAGTCAAAAATAATCTAATTTCTTTATCATATAGACTATTTCTGACCCGTTTTGCAGTTCTTTTTTTTTTTTTTTTTTTTTTTTTTTTTTTACATTCTCCATCTGTGAGAATCTTCTTTCTAATTTTATTTTCATCCACCTATGGATGAAATATTTATTTTCAGGTTTTTTTTTCAAATAATTAGGAAGATGGTTTGGATTTATATGAGTTTATTAGCTCTTGATCATCAACTCTTTGCTTAAAATATCATCACGGACTATATCTCTAATTACAAATTGTGATGACTCTTGTCAAACATGAAGCAACGGAGTATCTGATGTGCCAAGAATATGGTACTATGAAATAATCATTTTGATTGTAAAAGTTATGATGGCCATTAGTTCAATATAATGGAACTTATTGGTCAAACTTTGAAATACATATATATATATATATATATATATATATATATATATATATATATATATATATATATATATATATATATATATATATATATATATATAAACTAGCCTTCTGGCCCGTGCAATGCACGGATTATTCATATAAAATTGTATTGAGAGAGAAGTGAGGAAATATCAGTAAGTCATTATAGGGTATAATATGTAATCGGAAACATGATTAATGAAATTCAAATTTTGAAACTTTAATAAAAAAAAAAAAGAGGCTTAAATAGAAGGTGGAAGGGCTAAAATTAAAGAGAGAAATAGGAAAAGGTTGAATTAAAGGGGAGAGATGAAGTGTGTATGAAAGATGAAGTATAAATTTAATGAAAGAATTAAAAAAAATGGTGTAATATAAAATTAATAGTGTAAGATGACATGTGGCACTATGGTTAGAGAAATGTAATAGAATGGATGGGGACATGTGTCTTTTCTTAGTTTCTTGGTTATAGTTTTTAAATACTAAAGTATAGATAGATTATATTATGCGACGGAGGGAGTACATAATAACTTTTTTTTAAAAAAAAACTCTTTAAAGGATTGTTTGATACTCTATATTCTGCAACATAGTTTGGGAAGGGAGCAAAATTTTAGAAGCCCTGTGTTTTTTTGTAGGTAATTCCATGTACCTCCATCAAACAATCAACTGATACCGCAATCAATTCATGCATCATCATACCAAGGCCGTTTTTGAGATTTTGGTGGCCTAGGGCGAATATATAATTTGGGGCCCTATTAAAACTTTAAGGTATGCAAAACAAAAGATTCCTCAATTTTAACTACACATATCAAATTTGAAAAATAAAAGACAAAGATAACAAAGCTCTCAAAAAATAAAAAATATATCTATAAAACAAAAAAGTTTCCTTTCATTAACATGCATTTTGTCGTGAATAATAAAAAAAAAATGAAAATTAAACACAAACCTCACAATATTAAGAAAATCAAATAACTTAAGATTTTAAGAAGTAATACGTAGTAAATTTTTTATTTTGAAATATAATTGTAAGAAGTAATATAATACTCGTGAATTATGAACTTCAAAGGAAGATTACATATAATTGAAAGCTTTCTTGTTAAATATTGAGACAATATATTAATGTTCACTTACATTATTCATCTTCAATTGATATAATTACTAATTAAGAAAGAGGGATTTGTATTTAATATGAAATAGAAAAAAATATGGGTAGAATTTGAAAAGAGGGGAAAAAAAAAAGTGAAATATGGGGATTTGTGAATGATTAATTATAGGCATGATTACGTGACTAACTCTAGTTTTGGAATCTGAATATTATGTGCAATAATCAAGGGTGAGGGAAACCAAAGAGAAAAGAAATTATTATACGAAATTACGAAGTAGTAATTTATATATTCTGATAAAACTACTATAGGCTTTAATCTTTTTATAGCTTTGTTATTTTGGAGCCCTAACTTCAATCAAAATTGGGCTTCCCAATATTGGGCCCAGGGCAGGTGCCCCACCAGCCCTGCCCTTGCTACGGGCCTGCATCATACAACCGATTGTACCTAATATTTTAACTTTTGCTCACTTGACTTAGATGAGCAGAATTCGTACTAAAATTAGTGATGTAAAAAATATAAGCTGTGCTCATTTCTACTTAAGTGAGTATTTTAAAGAGAAAAACTTTATTTGGGTTGAAGTTTATAAATTATTATAGTTGTTGTTGGGATGATATAAAAGCTTAACTTTTGGGTATTTATGGTCCATAAGTTGGAATAGAAAAAAAAAAAGAAAATTTTGGACAAAAAATTTGCTCATTTGCACCAATTTTTGCTCACTATCTTACAGAATAAAGATAGATACCATGCATTTTTTTTTTAACAAAGATACTTGGTATATTTCAGATCAAAGTAATTAGATATTAGGCATATACTACATCTATTTCACATTACTCGCAACAAACGAATATTTTATATCTCATAAATAATACCTCTTTGTTGCTAGTAATGCGAAGTGGAGGTAGTATATATTTGTCAAATTCAAAGATAAAAAAATAAAAAATAAAAAACTTTCTTTATTTACAAGTACTACAATTAGTTTTATTTATTTATTTATTTATTTCAACTAAGGCATACACCAAAGAAAGAAAAATAAAACTAAAAAACAAGAAAAACTTTTGTTACACCTGGTTTACACTAATATTAGTGTACATCGAACACTATAAGGGTAACTTTTAGCTAATTTTAGGGTAACTTATTGTTTTTTTTTTTTTTTTTTTTTTTTTTTTTTTTTGGGTGGGTAACTTTAAACATAGTACAATTTTTATATAAATAGACAATAAGAAAAATTTTATAAAGGTAATTTAATTACATTCAATCACTAAAATGTGATTCTTAATTAATAAAGCGTAGATTATTTTTATGCATATTGGGGGTAACTTTTAATCATTTCAGGAGTAACTTTTGATTTAAACAATAACATAGAAAAATTGTATGAAGTATGGGTGAAGTTGATATTCCTAAAAATGCATAAAAGAGGACTTTTTTGTAGGCAACAACATAGAAAGAATTGTATGAATTCTAATTTTTCACAAAGTGGAAGAATTAACTTACTGCATAGTGGAAATTCTAGAGTTGATCACGGACCAGGTTTTTGGCAAAAAGTGGCCCATTTCGAGCAAAGGCTTCGGGTCAAGCTGAAAAACCGTGCCCAATCATGCCCAGTCCTGCTATTTTGAGTCATAAAGAGCATGCCTTTCAAGTTACATTAAGAGCCTATATTTTCAACTAAAAATGTAATTTTTGGTTGCCCAAAGTCCAATTTATTGGTTCGGCTTGAGGCTAACCCAAAATCTGGGCCCAAAGAATCTGTTTAAATCCGATATTGTTTGGGCCAAAATAACTCTGATCTAGAATTTGTTATATACACCCGGGTGTATCGTACACCCAACTAATTTAAGGGTCTGTTCCGATTGACGGAACTCAGCTGAACTGAACTGAACTGAACTGAGCTGAACTGAACTGAACTTATTAATTAGTGATTTTTAACTATGGATTAGTGATCTTTGATTATTTATTAATTAGTGATTTTTAACTACGGATTAGTGATCTTTGATTATTTATTGATTATTTATTACTATACATATGTGTATATACAAATGTACATATTAAAATATTTACGAAAAATATACTATATAATTATAATTATAAAATGTATGGAAAATATATTATAAAATGTATGGAAAATATATTAAAAACTTGAAACCTCTAATCATTTTAAACACATATACTATTTATTATTATTATTATTATTATTTATTGATGATTATTATTATTATTATTATTTATTGATTATTATTATTAGTATTATTATTTCAATTATTATTATTATTATTATTATTATTATTATTATTATTGTTAATATTATTATTATTATTATTATTATTATTATTATTATTATTTTTTTTATTATTGTTTTTGTTGATGTTGTCGTTGTAATAAGAGCTTAAAAGAATGAAATTTGGCTTTATATCATTAGCTATATCATTAGACATAAATTAAGAGCTTAACTGAACTGAACTGAACTGAACTGAACTGAGCTGAACTGAACTGAACTGAACTGAACTGAACTGAATTTCAACGGAACAGAACAGGCCCTAAGGTTAGTTTTTGTTATTCGTTTAATGATAAAATGAAAAATAATCATCAAAATGAGAACAAATACTTTATCATGGGTGTACGGTACACTCGGATGTATATAACAACCTCTCAATTTAATCAGATCTCTTTTTTTTTTATTTTTTTTGGACGGAATTTTGATCAGGTCTAGGAGATTCCCATGAACGTTTTCTATATTATTATTATTATTATTATTATAAGTTTTGCAAATTCTTTATAATTTATGAATCCTACATACATGTAAGCAAAGGACCACTAGTAAAGGAAAAGCTCATACAACAACCAAGTGTTTCAATGTCAAATGTAATAATATGTACAACATCCACGTATATATACAAAAATTAATAATTTCCCAAAGTATTGATGTCACATGTACATCATAAACACTTTCACTCAATCACTCCTACTACTACTAACTACTTCCAAGTTCCAAACTCTCTACACATAAATATATATATAGTCCTTACCTTATTAACTTTGCTTAACAAAACTAAACTCCACTACTTTTCCCTTAACTTCCTCTAGTTAAAAAAGAAAAGTAGCTTGTTTCCCTCCATTTCAACTTTTCTCCTTTCTTCCCCTGTATTTGTTTTTTTGACCATGGTCAGCACTACTGACTCTGTCTCTCCTTCTTCTCCTTCCTCTCCTCCTCCGGCCTCGCAATCGCCATCGCCATCGCCGGTTGTGGTTGTTAGCCCTTGCGCTGCCTGCAAGATCCTACGCCGGCGATGCGCTGACAAATGTGTTTTGGCACCTTACTTTCCGCCCACTGAACCACTCAAGTTCACCATTGCTCACCGGGTTTTTGGGGCTAGCAATATTATTAAATTCCTCCAGGTAATCCTCCTTTAAACCATTTACTCAAAACTTTTTATAATTTGCTTAAATTTTGCGTAATTTGTGCATTTAATATTAATCTATAGTCACTTTCTTTAAAAAAATATTATTTTTTTTACTAACATAGTTGCAAAGTATACAACAATGTGATTTGCAACTATGTAATTTTGGGTGACTAATCACTAAACAACGCATCGTTGTATACTTGTATGTGATTAAACTCGTGCAGTAGTAGTTTGAGGCGTAATTGGTTGATTTTGATTGTTATATACGTTGGTTTTACTAGAAAAGTATAATTTGTTAGATTATAATTAATCTTGAAACGACACAAGTCTAAGAAAAAAAATGTTTATTTTAATGTGAACGTATTATTATGTTAGTAGTTGGTTAAAATGTTTGATGAATGAGACAACACAAATAGATTTCTCCCCACTTTATTTGGTGAAATTGTGATGAGATTACGATTGAAATAAAAATCAACATGCACTTTTGAAAATGGAATATAAACATTCCTTTAAACATAAAAAATGGAAAATCAAACAAGTTTTTTTTTTTTCTTTTTTGATGGGACATAGTAATGAGTTTACATGGAGTACTTTTAAACTTTATATCACATACTAGTAATATATTTTGTTTTTGATGAGTCCATATTGCACCATTGATCTTACCTTTAGTATGTGAAACATCATATATGGACTAAGGAAAAAAAGACAAAGGGATTAAGAAAGCATAGATAAACCATTAAGTTGATATTTATAGTGCTTATTATTTCGGAATTAAGACTTTATTTGAGCTTCTTTTGAAAATCAGATCATCAAAACTAATTTGAATTAAACTTATATCATCTAATATTTTTTTTTTTCTAAACTAATTTTGTGTACAAAAATTATTTTATCTCATAATTGACTTATTTGGGCGTGAATTTGAAGAAAACTTTATTTTCTACAATTTATTTGATCAGGTACTTCATTTTATTTGAACTTATAATTTGGTTAAAACTTAATTTTATTGAGTTTATATTCTAGATTTATCTTGATTTATCTGTTTATATTTATAATATAAGATGAATTGACTCTAAATTTATCTTAAAAAATTGACATTGTACCCCAACTCCCCAAGTCATTAGTTGGATATGGTATAAGAATATAAGATGATACTCCGTATATATTTATGTCACATCTATTTTACTATTCCGTATTTTAAGAAAACAGTCAATATTTAGTGTGAGAAAATTTGTAAAATAGAAAAATCAAACATGGGTTTTTGTTGACTTTTTTCGTTTGATATTTCAGTCTCAATCTATCTATATTTGCCTATTTGGGTAGAGGGAATTGAGTTCGTTTGTGTGAATGCAACAAGGAGCAAAGCATGCCTTGTCTAGGACATTGTTCCCAAAAGAATGATAAAGCTAAAGTATTCTAGAACTTAGATAAAGTTTGGTTGGTTAGTGAAATTACTAAAATACCCATGTCGATATTATGGTAGCTAGTGGATGGCATAATACCTTAAGGTGGTTAAATTGACAAACCACCTACCAAAATTTCATCTTTAAATTTGTTAGTAGTATTAGTTACCCAACGAACAATCTCAATGATATCTCTTGTCTGTTGACTACATCATTTTGCTCTCTCAAACAACCACTTTTAGTGTTCTAGATAGTATCCTAAGTTCTTAGACAAATTAGTTGAAACTCTTGATTATGCTACTTGCTAATTATTATTGATTATTAGGAATATAATATGGCAAGGACAAATGACCAATAGTGTCATTGGTTAAGACAAGCTAAGGGAGTTTTTATAGTATTCCTTTCCCCCAAATTATATATGACCTTAAGTTATTATATTCCTTTTCGTTTTTCGTAAGTGTACACTTTGATCGACATATAATTATAGACAATCTAATTACTTAACTTAAATCAAATAAGAGGTCAGTGGGGTAGTTGGAATATTATATATTATGTGTATCTTGTTGTCTTCCTTCGTTATTTAGAGTTGACACATTTTGAGTTTGCACCTATTTTGAGTTCACAATTTCATATGCATTACATTGACTATGTTTTTCTAATAAAAACATCCTCTGTTTCCCGAATATTGCAACATGAGTAAGAGACACATATTTTAAGAAGATAAGAGAGATAGAAAGGAATAAATATAGGAACACGTCACATATGATGAGGAGAGAAAAAGTACGTAAAAAAACATGTGCAATTTGAGAAATGTTGCAATATTTGTGAAACTTTCTAAAATGGTAATTGTTGCAATATTTGTGGAAAGAAAAAATTAATATATTAATGGTTGATACAAATAACACAATAACAAAATTACAAAAATGTATGAAAAAAAAAAGAAGGATATAGTTTATCGGTCATTCTAAATTATATTGCATATTCAGGTGTACTTGACTTTCATTAATACACCCAACATAATAAATGTTATTTCATCACACTCTTAGAGTGTCGTGTCTATTTAAGTTTACTTGTCCTATTAAAGCTAATGGTTTTGTATTAAAATGGTAATTGTTGCAATATTTGTTTAAATTTTTTTTTTTTTTTTTTGTCCTGATTAAAGCTAATGGTTTTGTATTAATTTTTGAAAATGAGGTTTAACCTAAACTTCCTACACATCAAATATTTGATTGATAGTATGTATGACAACCCTTTTACTAGGTAATCTAGTTTGACACTTTGACCATACATAATTGCATTAGTTGTGCTAGCAAAGTTAGAAGTACAAATTAAATACATGAAGTTTAATATTTGACAATGATCTCAACTTTATCCTCGATAAAATTTGTTTTTTAATGAATTTGATTACATCTTTAGGACCTCCCGGAGTCACAAAGGGCAGATGCCGTGAGCAGCATGGTGTACGAGGCGAATGCACGACTAAGAGATCCGGTGTATGGATGTGCCGGAGCAATTTGTCAGCTTCAAAAACAAGTGAATGACCTACAAGCACAATTAGCCAAGGCTCAAGCTGAGATTTTGAACATGAAATGTCAACAAACTAATTTATTGGCCTTATTATGCATGGAAATGGCACATGATCATGATGAATCTCCACCGTCTAACACCTCATCACAGTCAGTGTCACCGGAACACCCTAATCGCGGTGTAAGTAACAACGCTTGCTTCATCGACGACAACAACCTAGGAGGATCACTTTGGGAGCCTCTTTGGACATGATGATTGTAATTGTCAATTAATTAAGTCTCCTAATTCCATGCTAATTATAGCTATGATGAGGAAAGGAGAATTTAAAGAAGATCATTTATATATTATATAATATAATGTGTATAATATTATTATTAGTAGTAGTAAATTAATGAAGCTCTAAGCAAAGTAGCTTTGGATCAAATTTGTATGAAAAAGTTAGGATATAATTATAAAAATATAATGTAATGGCATAATAGCTAAAGTAGAGTAGTAGAAGAGTGTATCAACTCTCATGTAAACTCTTCAACTTTAAAAGACACATAGTTGTCAACGTTGTAGTCTATATTTTCTAATATATTGATCTTTATAATTCAATCTAAAACTACTTTTTTTTCTTGCCTTTTTGGTTACCTAATATCACTAACTAAATGGTGATGGGTTATGAGTCGCAATCCATGACTTTCTTCTTCCAATTAGTTTTTGACCAATTTAATTTCTTTTTCACATTTATTTGAAAATAAAGTTATAGATTTATATTTCAACCCAATATAAAGAAATTCAAGGTGACAAGATGCTTGTTCAAATGATGGACTTTTGTGTATTGGCCTACATTTTTTAAAATTATAATATGGAGTGTATGTTATGATACACTAACCAAGTAAGGCTTGGTATACTAGAAAGATTTGTATTGCTATTATTGGGGAGGTCACGTTGAACCATGGACGATCCTAACCCAGTTCAGGCCTGGGCTGAACATGGCCCAACTTTCTTTGTGGCCTCAAATAATAAAAAGGTATAAATATTATACCTTGCAATAGTAACGAGAGTTGGCTCAAGTGGTTAACAGCTTGATGCCCCTTAACGGAAGTAGTTCGAGGCTCATCGAATGCCCAAAACTCTTGTTGTAAGACTCATCCACCATAAGCCAGGTGTGCAATCTATGTCGGATCCGGATATAGTCAGGCTAAGCTCCGGTGAACCGGGTGGGCAAAACTCAAAAAAAAAAAGTATACCTTATTTATCAAATATAAATACATTTTTGTATCTCAAATTGGCATTATTGTAAATAAAAAGAAAATTATGAATTTTTCAAAAAAAAGTATGACTTCTTATTATATTTTCGTATTTTTTTGTCTTTATTTCTCCATCTTGCTCATCTTCTTTATGCTCTTCCCCATCTTTATTGTAGTAGCTCGTGAACCATTACTTTTAACACCATATTTCAGTGGTTTTGCCGTTGTATTACACTAAAACCCTTATAGAGAAGGGACAAAAGAACAGTATGATTAACCCTAAACGAAAGTGTTGTGTCCTTCTCCATTAAAGACCTTCGCAATGTTCGATTACCCATTGAAGTTTCTTAACTTCTCCATTAACGCTTTTCAGTTCTCCATTGAAACTTCTGTTTTTGTTTGAAAATAGAGATTTTTTAGACAAAATTACAACATTAAACCTATCATTAACTTGCAAAAAGATCAACGTGCCCGGTTAAGATGGTTCAATTCAATGTATTTCTAGTTCAATTACATGTGTGTACAACTCAGTGATAAAAACGATAAAATTAAAAATTTAGAAAATAATCATAATTAGTTTTAATCAATATGTCTATACTATATACTAAAGTAATCACCAGAGTTATCCCTTAAGTACACATGTCACATTCACAACAAAAATTTTCCTGCCCAAATATTTTTTAGCTTTTTTTTTTAAATTTCTTTTTTTCCCTTAAAAAATAACATGATAAAAAAAATTTAATGAAAAAAAACTTACAATAATTTATAAAATATTTTAAATAATATATCTAACATGAGAATTTTAAGGATAGACATGATATGAATTCAAATTCAAAAATAAAAAATATTACATATAAGCCATTTCATTTAAACTAACTCCATTTTAATTGAATTTTATTAATTAATTTATTTATTTTTATTTTCAAGTCTTATTATTATAAATCCGTGCATTTGCACGGGGATAAAACTAGTTATTATATAATGAATACTCCATCCGTTTTTAAATATTTGCTCCACTTTCCTTTTCCAGCCGTTTTTAAATATTTGTTCCATTTCCTTATTTGAAAAGTAGAGGTGATAAAAAATCGGGCCGGGATGGGCCTTTACACAATTTCTCGTGCCCAAACCCGTAAAAAAGTAGCGGGCTTGTCGGGCCAAAACATGCTTTTCGGCTGGGTTCGAGCTTTTTAACTAAAAATGCATTTTTATGCTTGTCCAAACCCGCCCTATTTTCGGGCCAGGCCAATATTGATCAACTCTATTGAAAAGCTTTTAACCTTATACAATGTTTAATTAATTTCTCTTATCAAGTAGACCCAACAATATTAATTTCATATTCTCTATTCTTCAATCCTCTCCACTACTTTTGATTTTTTTATTCTTTCAATATCCCTATTACCTCCATATTTTATTATTTTTTTCAATTTCTCCTAAAACTCTGCATATAAAGAAATAAAACAACTATTTTAAAAACGGAGGAAATATCCCAATTATCCGATTCAAAATACTCCATATTCGGTCTATTCGGATCAAATTCCGCGAAGAGAGTATTTTTTTTTTCATTCTAAATATACATACGTAAAAATCGTATAATCATCCTCGTATTAAATAAGTCAAAACTGTAGAAGATCTCCTGACATTCCAGAGAATTCTTGTGTCTCGATCAAGCAGCAACAATGGCGGCCACTTTCAACACCGACGATGAAATAACAGCCATAACAGAACAAAGACTAGAATTAACCAACGCAAAAACCCTAGAATCCGACTTAGATTTCGCCTTCAATCTCCAATTAGAGGAAGCCTTAACCGCTTCTCTCTCTCTCCTCCCTTCTTCCTCTTCTTCTTCTCCTCCTCTTTCTCTTCCAGAACCTTCTTCTTCCAACAACAATGGCAACGAACTCAATTTCGCAGATATTCAGAGTGAAGAACTCGAAAAACTTGAACAAGAACGCCGAGACCATGAATTCAGCGAAATTGAGGCGAAGAAATTACGAGATGATCTTAATCGTTGTATTCACGACCAAAAACTTGCTGTTGAGATTACTCGTTTGCCTGAAGATGATTGGGATGAATTTGGTGATGAATTCGAAAGGCCTTTTGATGAAGGTTCCTCGTCTTCTTCAGTCGCCTCTCCGATTTTCAGGTAGTTTTATTTAAAGTTGTGTTTTAATAAGTTTTCGAGTTTTATTCAGTACAAATAGGTTTTAATCGATAAATGTTGGTAACTCCGATGAACAAATACATTGAATTTTGATAAGTTTTAGAGTTTTATTCAGTAAAAATAAGTTTTAATCGATAAATGTTGGTAACTCCGTTAAACAAATACATTGAATTAGTATTAATGAATCAGTATTCGAGTTTTTATTCAATAAAAATAAGTTATAATAGTTAAATATTTGTAACTATGTAGAACAAATACAACGGCGAATGAGTAAATATCAGGTGAAGAGAACAAATCGTTAGGCTAGCTATTTTATTGTTTTAATTGACCAGTTTATGTTTTTTGGATGTTATATTTTGGTTGAATATTTTATTTAGAGTTGTGATTTGTAATGTTATTGTATTAATAAAAGTGCAATGGTGATATAAGGTTGATTTTGTAAGTCTATTGAGTGATTTTTCGTGTTTCTTGGTTTGGTTTGTTTTGCTAGAATGACATATTTTGAAGGTTTTAGTTGTGTTTGAAGTTGGATATCCGGCATTTGAATTTGAATGCTTAAATGCATTGTCATTTGATATGATTTTTCCTAGTTTTATGGATGGTATTGTAGATGTAATTGTGCTTAAGTTAGCAATTTAGTATTGATTGTTTGTGTAATTGGATCTTAGGTGTCACACTTACCTGCAGATAGTATGTTACTATGTTGTGATTTTAATGTCTTATTTTGGTGAATCCTCAGGTTGTATTTTAAGGGTTTAGTGGAGGTAAAACAAGTAGAAAATACCGAGGCTACACTAGCTGGCATTGGAGTCGCAATTTGTGATCCAAGGGAAAACTTGATTTTTGAGTTGAGCAAGCCTTTGGTGGGGAATGGAAAGAGTCGTCGAATAACTCAGATCAAGGCTTTAATTGAAGGTCTTGAAACTGCTCGTGCACTGGATTTGAAGCGCATCATTATCTTTTGTGACAACCTTCCTGTTTACCGTTATGTGAGTAGAAACTCCCTTGTCCTTGACTTGATTGATTGTATATGTATTAAAATCGTGTGAAATGTATTTTTTGTGCAATTTTATATGGCTATTCAGACTATAGCGTGAGTGAGTCAGATAGGATCTTTTATGGCATGGATATCTTAAGGGCCTTTTTGCTTTTCATTTGATGGACAAGCCTTAGCCTTTATAACACCCCTCCACCAGGAAATATTTGTTAGAAAAATTATATTGGGAGGCTAATATGATCACTTTCTGGATTTATGAGTAGATAATGACTATATTTTTGGTATATTTTAACTTGAGTTGAGCGATAAAGTTGGAGAGAGGATAGGGATGACCCGACCATTGTGGAGTTATTATGGGTATGTCATGCTAAATTTCTTGTTTTTGAGATGTTGAGACTGCGTAGCTAGCTATATATTTTAGATAGAGGAAGCATATTGTTGTTAAAAAAAGTTTTAGTCCCTCTGCTAATGTTTGCCACACTTGTATCATTAGTGCTGTTTGAACTTAAATATCTATCCACCCAAAATTCCCTTAGATCCTTGAACTTTTGGGGATGGGGCATGGGGCCAGGTACTCTTAAAAGTCACAAATTTTCTCCATAGTTGTAGACAAGGCAGAGCTAAAACTATAAGAAGGAAACCTCAAACTGTCAATTCCCATAATCCCATCCACTTAAATTATTTAATGCCGTGTCATGCTATAGAGTATTGTAGTGTACTTGTGAAGGAAACCTCAAACTGTCAATTCCCATAATCCCATCCACTTAAATTATTTAATGCCGTGTCATGCTATAGAGTATTGTAGTGTACTTGTGAAGGAAACCTCAAACTGTTGCTACTGCGGTTTGTGATAAAGCTTAGATTTCAAAGCACCAAACTTGGGTATGATATTGTTTCTTGGCGACCAACCTGAAAGCTTCCTAAATTGAATAAAGTTGAGTTTTTTTTTGGGACCAGAAGACCTTAAACATATTTTGAGCTTTTGAGTTTTGACTACTTTGATTTGGATGAAGAATCCTGTTTATTCCCGGTGTGCAAAAAGCTTTATTTAAGGATTTTTCTTATCTAATATAGAGTAGTAGTATTGGGGTTCTAATGAAGTTGTTTCAAGGAAATTATATTTAGAAGAATTTTACACTGTATTTCAGATTAGTTTTCAGTCAGTTGGAATCCTAGTTGAATCCTTCTTTAATCATTTTAGTGTCCAATTCATATTTAGGAATTGAGCACTCTTTATATTGTAGTTGAGTGATTAGAGTCTAAAGATGTAACTGGCAATATTTTATTGGTGGTACTTAAAAGTGTGGTCGGCTACATTTAAAATGTGTTTATATCCTCAAGTTCATTTAAGTTACTACCTTGTTCTACTGTGTTTTTTTTTTTTCCTCAACTGCATATATAAGAAAAAACACATTTTATTTAACCTCAAACAAAATGATACAAAGTAGGGGGTCTAGGAGATCAACAGAAAATATCTATCTATCTATCTATCTATCTATCTATCTATCTATCTATCTATCTATATATATATATATATATATATATATATATATATATATATATATATATATATATAAAATAAATTCCCAATTTTGTAATACATCAGAAATTGCATCAGGAAATTGAGCATAATGGCTATGAATGAGCTTAAACAAAGCTAAATACACCACTTGCTCCCAAAAAGTTACCAGGGAGGACTTTCAACGATGGAATTTTTTTATTATTTCTCTTTAGTTAGAGCACCAACATAATAGATATAACACAATTTGCTATCAAATTTTATACCTCTTTGCCCTCTTACTTCCAATGAAATTTTAGTTGATCTTAAAGAGTAGATGGGGCAATTCAATGTATCCCTATTTCCAAAGAAACATTACTTTTCTTATCTCATTGGTTGTAAGACATAAAGTTTCATAATAAGACAAGTATTAAGTTTTCTCATACAGTCATAGTAGCAACCCAAAAAAAGCTTCACACACTTTGACCTATGCATTATACACATACTCTGACTAGCTTTGGTGTCATTGGTGATTTATATTTTAATGGAAAAATATAATCATGTGGGATCTTGTAGATTCACTTCAATTTATATTTTTAGTTAATGATAGCTAAAGATATTAGCGATTGGAATAATGCAATAGCTAATGTGAAATGAGAATTGTTTCTAGTGAAAAGAAATAAAGGAAGTACATTCCTTGATTTTATTTTTCCCACGGTGGGTGATTAATTGATGGTTGGTTGTTAAAAATTTGCCTTGTACAGTTAGCCCCCTTCTAATGAATATCACAGGGGTTGCTTGGGGTTATGGTATTTGTTATGTGGGCTACGGTTTTCTGTTTTTGGGCTTATTTCTGGCCTATTGCGGTTTATGTTTGGGAGTACTGGATTAATTCCCTTGGGGTTTAACCTAGCCACTATTTTGTAATCTGTAATTTAAACTCTCCTCTCGATTGTCTTTTTGTGGATGTTGCTAATTCATCATTAGTGAACTGTGTAAAACCTGTGGTCTTATTTCTGATTTATTTAATCTTTCTTGGATCTGTTATAACAATAGCCATGCATGAAATATAATTCTTTTTTTTTTTTTATTGGATGCAGGCTATGCATGCATGGCAACCAAAACAGAGGAAGGTAGTTAATTTAATGGCAAAAGTAGATTTTCTTCAAAAGGAATTTACCTACTATCGTCTTTGCCTTGTTTCCCGAAACGTTATAAAGTTTGCATTCAAGCTTGCTAGAGATGCTATCACTTCTCAGATCTCCAAACCTATCGAGCCTAACTGTCTCAAGATTTTGAAGGAGACTTGTGTTATCTGCTTGGAAGAGACAGATCAGGATAAAATGTTCACTATTGATAGTTGTCTGCATAAATATTGTTTCTCTTGTATGAAGCAGCATGTGGAAGCAAAGTTACATAATGGGATGGTACCAAAATGCCCTCATGAAAGTTGCAAGTATGAGCTAAATGTTAGTAGCTGTGAAAAGTTCTTGACACCTAAGCTAATTGAAATTATGAAACAACGAGTTAGAGAAGCATCGATACCTGTTGCTGAAAAGGTATATTGCCCTTACCCTAGGTGCTCAGTATTGATGTCAAGAGCTGAGATTAACGACTTTGCGAGGAAAGAAAATGTTAATAGAAGAATACCCGGAGTTAGAAAATGCTTAAAATGTCATGGGCTTTTTTGCATCTATTGTAGAGTGCCATGGCATAATAATATGTCCTGTTTAGAGTATAAGAGATCAAATCCAAATCCGCAGCCTGAAGATGCAAAGCTTAAGTCACTTGCAACTAAAAATTTGTGGCGTCAATGTGTTAAATGCAAACATATGATTGAACTTGCTCAAGGTTGCTACCACATGACATGCAGGTAAGTTAACTTCGCACTTATATATTTATATTAAAATTGTATTTGGCATGGCTGTATGGAAGCATACAAAGTTGATTTTTTCTGGATGATAGGATGAGTTTGTCAAAATAGTCTTAATGAGCAGTCACTAGTGTCAGGTGAATGGAAAATGAAGTCCTGAGGAACTGTTAACATCTTGTCACATGTATACTCAATTACCCACTCCGAATATTTAAAATATAAGTGCTAAGTAACTGGGAATGAAATCCAGATTTTTTTTTGTTAGTTTTTTGTTTGTGGACGGTGCTTTTAGGTGATTTTTGCTAGCTGACTCTGAATCATTTCAGAATTTGAATTGCCAGTATCAACCTTATGCTGTACGCACTGGGTTTTGGTGTGGGTTATGTACTTATGTGTCTGTTAGAGTGTTAGGTTGAGGTTGTGGAGGACTGGAGGTGCAAATGGAAGATGCTAAGATGACTTGTAGTGAAAGAGTTGCCTAAGGTATATTAGGTAAATGAGTATTGTTTTTTGAAGAATAGGTAAAAGAGTATAAGAAAGCCAAAGTAGTATTCCAATAACCAAGGGGGGAGAAGTAGAAGATGGCTTGCTGAGTAAGTGTTAAAGAAATGCAGGGCTGCTCATAGAAGAAATGTTATAGATAGAAGAGTTTAGAAAAAAAATCACGGCTGAATTGAATAGTTTGTTGAATGTTACAGACCCTTACAGTTATTATGGATGCACCTAGTTGAAGTTTCATGACCTTGATGTTCACAGTGAGTGCGATCTTGATCATTTGGGAATTCAAGATTCATATCAGCTTGTTGACGTCGTGTCCATTGATTTGTAGTGTTGGTACAATGTATGGAAAATATGATAAGACCTATTAGCTTTCCTAGGTAGCTTTGGCTTAGATTCCCATATGACGAATGTGATGGAGTAATATTTCATGCTAGATAGCTTACAACTTTACATTGATACTATCACATTCATTATTATTTGGTTACCCTCTCTATTACCCTTTCTTTTATGACACTTGTGTCTGTTGGGCTGAACGCCTTGAAGCCATCATATTCTACTCAGATTTCAAACCCCTGGCTCCTGCTCTCTGGTTCTTTAGACCATTTTGCCGATCTAATGAAGTAGAAACTGAATTTTGTTACATATTTTGCTTTAGAAAGAGCGGTGTGTGAATGGAAATGGGAGTTTGGGGATTTGAAAGTGGTAATTGGAAAGAATTAGTAATTAAGTCTGATAACAAAATCATTGATATATCTCTGACTAATGCCCTCCCTTAGCCATCCTCTTCCTTTTTGCTATAAAACACCAAAGGTTTTAAAGTGTTTTGAGTGTTGTTCTTCTCTGTAACCCATAACCTTGACATAATCTGGTTTTGTGATATAAATTTCTCATTCTCAATTTTAGTTTCCCTACAATGAACACCTTTAAGTTGTTAAAAAAAATTATGACATGTTCATATTGTATGCAGATGTGGGTTTGAATTTTGCTATACATGTGGAGCCGAGTGGAAGAATAAGAAGGCTACATGTTCATGTCCACTTTGGAATGAAAGGAATATCATGTATGATGACTCAGATTTTGACGATGATGACGAAGAAGATTACGATGAAGATGAATATTACTCTGAATCTGACTCTGACTCTGAATCGGATTGGTAACTGCGTAGGAAGATCACAGCATTCATCTTCATTTTTGTTTATTTTGTTTATAAAATCGTTTTCATAGTCTAATCAATTAATCATTAAAAACTGCTTACTGCATCTCCTCTCCCAATCTCAGTCACATTTTAGTCTTCTGAGCACTTGAGCAAATCCCAATCATTCTGGTTCCTCCCTTTGTGTTTTTGTCTGGCACTAATTGATTTGTTTTTTTTTTTTAAACTTGTTAAACTGATCAAGCCCCACTTGAACTATTAGCTGATCTTAACAATATTAATTTCGGCTTTCTAAGAAAAAATTCGCAGATCGTGGTTAAGTTGGAAAAATTACCCAAAATAATTCTAATTTTGCCACATTTGTCCAAAATAATTGAAAATAGTATGGTAGAGGGGGGTACCATGAAATATGGTACACTCGGAAGTACATTACATATAAATAAAAGAACATTGGAACAAAGTTAAAGTTCCTTCTTTTATTTATATGTAATGTTCTTTATTTTATATGTAATGTTTATTTTACCCATTCATTTTCTCTCTTCGATACTCTCTCTCCTCTTTCTCTAACTTCAACAAAAACAAAAATTTGGCGTCGCCCCCTTTTTCCTTTTTCTCTCTTCTCTCTCCTCTCTCTTCTAGGGTTTTAGTTTTCTTGGCCGTTTAGGCCAGAAATAGTCTAATTTCTTTAATTTAATTTAGTTTTTTTGGAAATTAGACTATTTTTGACCCTTTTTCTTTAATTTAATTTAGTTTTTTGTTTTGCGTTACGTTTTGTTTTGTTTGTTTTGTTCTCTCCATCTGTGAGAGTCTGTCCCAATTTTTTGGGTTTTTTTTTTCTTTCAATTTTCTGGGATTTTGATTCTCATCTATGGATGAGAATTTTATTTTTAGGGTGTTTATAATAATTGGGAAGGTGATTTGGATTTCTATGGGTATGAGATTTGTCATCAATTGGTTGATCAAAACATCAGCGCAGATTGCGGTGGTTTTAACTTGGAAAGATGCAAAAACATCGAGAATCATTGCTCGCGTCAAGTTTGAAGCCATGCCAAATATGCAAATTAGTTATGATTTTGATTGTTAAAGTTATGATATTTTCTCTAAATCTGTGGTTTACAGATTTTTATTATTGTAGATGTCGTATGACTATTATTTGATAATATTATTACTTCCAGGTTTTTTTTTTTTTTTTTTTTTTTTTTTTTTAAAAAAACTTCTTCTATTTTATTTCTTGATTTTTATAGTTTTTAAGTGCCTAATTGAGTTAATTCATCACTCACAAATGCATTTATACTAGATTTTATATTCCAAAATCCGAATTTCATAATCAAATTTTCGGATTTTTCATGATTTGAGAATTTTGGGTATTTTTTTATTTTATATTGGCTAAAAAACTTGCAATTGAGTGTTTAACTTGCTTGATTTCCACTATTAATTCACTTTACAAGGGTTCTTTTTTTTTTTTTTTTATTTTTATTTTTATTTTTATTTTTTTAATTTTTATTTATTTTTTATTCATTTGAGGTATACTTCTCTTTCTTTGTTCTACTTCATGAATATGAAACCCTAGGTTGTGCTTTAATAGTGAACTCTCTCTTTGCTTGTTTATTTTTACTTATATTTTGTGTTTTGTGATAATATTTGTTGTTATTTTTACCTCTATTTTGTGTTTTGTGATAATGAAGAATGTTTGTTTGAATTTTTGGCACTACCATTGCTGTTCATCATCTTCTTTCATGGGTTTGGGTAGTAGCATTTTTTCATTATTTTATATGTAACATTCTTTTTCAAAAAGATAATGTTCTTTAATACGTAAAAGTAATGTTATTTTATTTTTAAGTTATGTTCTTTTATTGTATGTAATGTTCTTTATTTTATACTAGGTTAAGTCCCGTGCCATGCACGGTAATAATTAAACTTTATAACAAAAATTATAAAGAATGATGTTAATTTAACAATAATTTACCAAAAAAAAATATTTGTAACAAAATAATAGTCTTTAATTAAGGATATTGATGGTTAAAGTTGTGTCTCGACAAATGTGCAAATTCAACTATAACATATAAAAAAAAGGAAGAGTATTATATAATAAAATGATTTTGTCTGGTTGTTCTTATAAATGTTATGCATAATTTTTAAGATCTATACAAAGTATGCTACCAAAATATTTTTTTTTCTATTTTTAATTAAAATAAATTTTAAGTTAGAGTTAAAAAATTGATAATATTTTAATAATCTTGGATAATGATATACGAAGTATTTCAATGCCTTAATTTTAATCTATATATGCTACTATATTTGTAACTAAAAGATTCCAAGTATATAAAATATATGTTAAAAAATAATAATAAAAAAATTAGTTGAGTATGATTTGAGTAAATGTGTTGGCAAAATAAAAATAAGTATTATTGTAGGTTATTGGAAGTCATTCAAATTTGGCAAAATAAAAATAAAGAAAGAAAAAAAAAAGCGGGAAATTTTTTAATGACATCATGACAAGTGTCAATTTAGGTTCGCTTTTAGTATAGGTTAATTGATGTAACGTTCTTCATTTTTTTTTTGGAGATGTACTCCACTTTATTATTCAACAACATAATATCCCACTTTTTATAAACTTAAATATAAAGGAAAAATTGAAAAGAATAATCCCACCTTTGTCATTTATGCTCAAAACAATCCTACCTTTGAATAATCTAGAAATAATCACACCTTTGCCCTTCATCTGCTCAAAACAATCCTACCTTTGAATTAAGGATGGAAATGGGTTGGGTCCACTACGACCCGTACCCAGACCCGGAATTTTAGAGGTGGATCCAGTTTCGATCCAGACCCATCGGGTCTAAAAAAATCAAACCCAGATCCATCAGGTCTCGGGTCTAAAACGGGTCCAACTATAATTTTTTTTTTAAAATTTTCATAATCTTATATATATATATATATATATATATATATATATATATATATATATATATATATATATATATATATATATATATATATATATATAGAGGTGGATCCAGTTCCGATCCAAACCCATCGGGTCTAAAAAAATCAAACCCAGATCCATCAGGTCTCGCCCATCGGGTCTAAAAAAATCAAACCCAGATCCATCAGGTCTCGGGTCTAAAACAGGTCCAACTATAATTTTTTTTTTTTTTATAAATTTTCATAATCTTATATGTATATATATATATATATATATATATATATATATATATATATATATATATATATATATATATATATATATAGTTATAATGAGAACCAAAGCTAAAATAAGAACTAGGAACTAATCTAGGTCCTTAGATCATGTTAATCCGACGACTCACATGTTTCCCGTGTCATTAATGGCATTTTTGTAATATTTGAATGCTACAAACTGATTTCCAGTTTCATTTCTAAAAAGTAAATAAAAAGTTAGTAAAAGTAAATAAAATCAGTCATAAAGTAAATAAAATTGCCTTAAAAATTTAAAAACTGGAAAAAAGTTGCAAAAACCGCATAATTACGAAATTGCCATTAATGAATGCGGGTGAAACGTAAGCCATCAGATTGAGTGAGATCAATAGTTGAGATTGGTTCTTAGTTCCTATTATTCACCTTGGTTCTCACATGATCTCAATTCTATACATATATATAGGAAATTTTGCAAAAAACCACCTTTTAAATCTCATTTTTTGCAAATAACCACCTTATAAAAAATATGTCGCTAAAAGCCACCATTTTTCAAAAAAATGTTGCAAGTTAACACCTGATGCCGGAAAATGACTATTTGACCCTTGCTCCGGCGTTGACTCAGTCACGTGCCAACCACGTGACATGTAATTAATCCCTAATCCCCCCTTTTTTTTTTTTTTTTTCTCCTTTCTATTTCGATTTCCCTCTTTCTCCTCCCCTGCTCCTCTTCCTAATATCATGTTAGTTTCATGTTAGGGTTAAAGCTTTGATCTTTATTGTTTTGTGACATGCTAGGGTTTGTTATTAATCTTGTTAGTATCATGCCTAGGATCTTGCTATTATTATACTTTATTTTTAACATGAACATGATTATGTTAATTATGATTAGTTTTATTATTTTAATTATGATTATAATTGTTATAATTTATGATCATGATCATTATTATTGTTATGATTTATGATTATTATCATGTTGCTTGATTATATATTTATTGTTATTGCTTGATCACACCTTTTATGCATGTTTAAAGGGAATTTGTACTTTTAATCACGCTTAATAAGATAATTAATAATCTTGTTAGGGTTAATATGATTATAATTCAAGTGATCGCCAATAATAGATTTATTTGTGCATTAATATTCAACCAACATAGATAAACAAGTTT
This sequence comes from Chenopodium album, assembly GCF_948465745.1. NCBI lineage: Eukaryota > Viridiplantae > Streptophyta > Magnoliopsida > Caryophyllales > Amaranthaceae > Chenopodium > Chenopodium album. The sequence goes on along the minus strand of NC_137842.1, from coordinate 12,807,669 downwards.
AGGGTTAATCCAAATGATTGCATGTTAGTCAGAAAGCGCACATGAATACGATCAGAATAAAGTAGAGGCCTATTATTAGGGCAGGTTCAATCTCTTTTAGGTTGGATTTGTACCTTCATCCTCGAACTACCAGTCATGGTTCCAGACCTATTGAAGTTGACGATCTCCTGGATCGTTAAGGGGTGTAACCTTCACCCCATGAACGGTTTACAAGTTCCTAAAACTTGTTGGCGACTCTTTTGCTCTATCTTCCTTCCCTTCTGACGCCACCATGCTTTAGTGTATGATCACAGTGGGGTTCAATCTAGGGATAACGCTTGAAATATTCCCTACAAGCGGACTTTGTACTTCTCTCCCGTCCACCATATTTCTGAGAGGGTGAGACGGGGTATCACAGTTGGGAGGACGCGCTGCCATGGTTCAGGTTGCGATACCTTGGGCGACCTGTACAAGATGTACATCGGCAACGACGAAGAGGCGAGACTTCTCTGGGAGTCTTGCGGACTAGCTGCGCTTTTCGAGACCTCTGAGGCCATGATTGCCTCTAGCGGGGGTCACCATGTGGTTCGTGCTCTGGTGGAGTTCTTTTGGGACACCACCAACACTTTCCACTTCCCTTGGGGTGAGATGATGGTTACCCCGACCGACTTCAGTCTCATTACGGGACTGGAGTTTAGCTCTGTTGCGCTGCCGTTCGACAACGAGTTCAGCGTCTTTTCTCCCGAGGTCGAGGAGTTGTTGGGTCCAATTTCTGTTCGGGCTCGAGCTGAGGTGGAGTCGACTCAGTTCAGCGCGAAGGGGATTCGCCGCTCGACTATAGCAGCGGCTTTTGATGATGATGCGACTACCCAAGAGCAGCGGGTGCGCATCTTTGTACTCATCTTGCTGTCAGGGACGTTCTCCCCAAACAAGGGTAGTAGAGTGCTGCTTTACTATATGCCTGCAGTCCGCGATCTACACTTGATCGGGACTTATGATTGGGCCAGCTTGGCCTATGCTGACTTCATCTGAGCGTTATGAGACTCGTGTCGACATCGGCCCTTCACGGGGAACGTCGCTCTATCCGACTTTTGGAGGTTTGTAGAGGTATACTTTATTTCCCGTAAAGTTTAGCTCTAAGCTTTAGTTAGCACTCGCTGATAATTTTTGCCTTTTGTAGATCTGGTTCTACGAGTACTTTCCCTCAGTTGCGCCGGCGAGACCGTCGCCGCACAGGTTTCCAGTGAGTGCTTCCTAGGGAAGCCGCCGTGTTGGGATGTCCACTGCTTATGTCCGAGATTAGATCATCTCGGTATGGTTCTTTACATATTTGAGCATTTTATAACACCTTTGATAGATTCTTATCTGATAGGCGTTCTTTGTAGGAGCCTGACGTGCTGTACCGGCCATGGGTCGACTTGGCTATCCATGGGCTAGCCGCACAGTATACTGCTGAGCGTCGCTATTTCTTGGGGACATATGGAGCGATCGCGTATCTTGGAGAGAGGGTTGCTATTCAGCATTCCTCGGACACCTTTGTCGTTCCTGCTCCTCCAGCGCGTCACATGTTCAACGCCGCGAGGTTGGTGAGCATGTCAGAGGGAGCTGGTACCCCTTGGCGATCTTACACAATCCCTGGGCGGTGCTATGAGGAGGATCTACTGCCGTTGTTAGCTCCAGTCCCTGTACTGGCTGAGGAGGTAGGGGTATGATTTTCATCTTTTACCTTTCGTTAAGTAGCCCCCAAGTAATGCTTTACTGACTTTGACTTGCTTTGTCAGGCTGGACCTACTGAGTTCGTGCCACCTCGTATGTCCATCCACTATCAGGGGACATACGGGCCAATTGAGGAGATGATTCCTCCGGCTCCCGAGGGTGAGCGCTTCGTGGAGCGGTCGATCCCTTGTGACCAGACTCGGGTAAGCTTAATTATTTGCAACTTTTGTCCATATATGTTATGCATGTTTACAGACTTTACTTCTTTGATAGTTCTCACAAGAGGTGGTCACGGCGATGGCACGATGCATAGATTCCTTCCGGAGCCAGCTCGTCCGGATGAGGAACGTGGCTACATGTCGTCGTGACGACGCCGTCCAGGAGGTAGCTTCCATTCTTATGTTTTTGCATTACTGCTTCTATTTTGCATGTTTCTGATTTTGCTTTCTTTTGCAGGGTCAGCCCATTCCTTCTCGTACCCGTGCGAGACCTGAGGTACGGAGGGAGCCGACGAGGTCTAGCTCGAGACATCGCCGCACTGGTTCTGGTGGTCGGGGCGACCGTTTTGAGGCTTCCCGTACCGAGGCGGTAGAGGGCTCAGGCTTTTCATCTGAGGGTGCACATGCTGCGCCGGTAGGCCAGGGAGAGGCTACCTCGGCTCTTAGAGGTGGTGGGATGTACGAGATTGGCTCGTTATCGCCGCAGCCTCAGGTTGATTTTGGGTGGACGGGTCCTGTGCTGAGTTTTCCTCCTCCCTAGGAGACTGGAGCTGGAGCTGGAGCTGGTGGAGAGGTTACTCCTCGTACGACGCAGTTTTATGAGATGATGGGTGTACGTCCCCCGGCGCCGTAGTTTGTTCCTATGTTTTTTTTATTATTTTGACTTTGTATAGAACTTTGCCTTTATTTAGACTCATTATTTAGACATGCTTGTATATACATACTACTATGAGTTTATTCAGCATTTATCGTTTTTCATTTTTTTATTTTTATGTGCATGTTTGTGTGTGCAAAGAATTGTGAAAATTAATTTTGCGCAAAAATTCCGTCATTTTTATTATTGATGGAGGGTATCCGACTTTCTCCCCCAAAAAGAAAAAATGAAAAAATAAAAGTCAAAAAATATTGGAGTTGTAAAAACTTGGAAATGAAAATAAAATCCAAAAAATAGTATAATTAATATAATAGTGAAAATTAGAAAAAGATATAAAAGAAGAATAAAAAAATCGTAAAGTCATTGGTCACACTCGAATCAGGCCAAAAAACGCGGTTTTGGAAAGCTTGTCTTTTAAAACACGTTAGCACCACCTGGCGCCACGCGTTTTGGTGTAGCGCCAGGCACTACGCGTAGCGTTTGGCGCCAGGCTCTGGCGTTTGGCGTCAATGTTTGTCGTATGGCGCTTATGAGCGCTGACTCCGAATCCTTCCCAGATTAAAACTGCGCCGATTTTGTGTATAAATAGCCCCCTGCCCAGCCGATTTTCTTCATAATTTCAGCAGATTAAATATATTCTTAGCTTTTAGAAAAAAAAACAATCATGTCTCTAATTTCTAAAAATTTTACCAACTTCACTCATGAATGGTGTCGGTCTCTTACTGCCAAGGAGAGAAAAGAGTTAGATGTTTTTCATTTGCGGGGTATTTATGGTGTCAAAGGGGTAGATCTTGATTTAGACTTTATTCATACCGCCCTAGAATATTGGGATGTGGATACTCATTGCTTTAGATTAGGGTATGATAAGATTAGCCCTTTGCCGGAAGAATTCGGTGCTATTTTAGGCTTCCCCGCATTAGATCTTGTAGTAATCCCTAAAATAAACGAATATTATTATAAGGATTTTGAGCGCTTCTTTAATTTAAAAGACAAAGATCGAACAAAAATAGTAGATGGTAGCATAGTTAATTTGAAAGAATTTGCTCGCCATTATTTTGATAGACCTTATTCTGAGTCTTTCCACGTTTATAGAAGAAGAACTTTTCTTTTTTGCATGCTTAATCAATATTTTCTCACTAGTGGTAAAACTTATGAGGATCAAGCAATTATATCCACCGTTTTAGAGCAGATTGACTCTGGGAGAAATCCAATGCCATTAATAGTTGGAGAGACTATGCTTAGTCTTGATGAATTAAAGAAGAATCCAAAAGCGCCTTTTCGGGGCTCTCCAATTTTATTACAGGTAGAAAATTAATATTTTTAATTAATGAAATCAAAATATATTTTTGTATAGTAATAATAATTTATTTGCATTGAATTTTTTTTTACAGATGTGGCTAATGGAAAGACTGGAATTAATTATTTAAACTATTTACTCCAATATTGAGAAGTACACTCCAAACTGCTTTGTGAGAAGGAAGAAACGCTTCTCTAAGATGGGGCGCCACGAATGGAAGAAGGTCTTCGAGTCTTGCAATTTTGCCATCAAGTGGGTCATCCCTTGGTGGAAAATAGAAAAGATGGTTGGTGTCAACAAGCAGCCTTTCTGCCGTATTCCAAGCTTGTCCCGAATGACTTTTTATTATCCCTGCAGGGTAAAAAGACAGTACGACCTACTTCAAACAATTCCTTCCGGGGATCTTCGTCGTCCCTATGAGTTCCCTGTCTCTCAGGAAGTAGAAAAATTTGATACTTATTGGAGCGCTAGACCTTTATGGGAAGTGATTACCCAAAAGGTTCCTCCTTCCTTGCCTAATGATGTGAAAAGGTGGCTTCTGAAGAAACCTTCAAAGGAGAAGAAAAATCAGAGTAAAACTGATGTGAAGAGTCGTCTAGGTGACAAAGTGATTCCTGTTAAGGAACGCTTGGGTGAAAGAGTTGAGTTCAAAACACCTACAATGCCTAAGAAGAAAAGTTCTGCGAAGGATAAAGGAAAAAGGAAAGCTGACACTACAGAGAAGAAGGCTTGGGTAGAAAAGAAGCATGGGGTCCTAGCTAAAGGAGAAACTATTTACTCCAAAATTGAATGTAGGTCCTCTAAAGGATGCCTGCTAGCTAAAGTTATGGATGAGGAAGAAGACGCAGATAAGAATTGGAAGAGGGCAAAGAAAGAGAAAAAAGATTAAGATCATTGCTTAACTTTCAATTATTAGACTTAGTTTTTAAATTCAAAGTTAATTTATTTAAGCTTTATTTAAATTCCATCAATAATGTAATTTATTTTATTAATGAAATTCCGGCCTTTTAATTAAATTATTAAAATTTAATTTATTAAAGCAATGAAAACCGAAAATTTAATTTTCCAGAAATTTTTCCGAGTATGGAAGTCGAAAAATTTCCGAAAAACACCGAAATATTCCCAGATACTTTTCAGAATATTGACGCCGCGATTTTGCGACTGGCGCCAGCTGCGGCAGTCTAGCGTCAGGCGACAGGGGTTGTCGTCTGGCGCTAAGGTTCATCGGCTGGCGCCAGAATTTTTTCTGTGACGCCAATGTGTCGTCGATCTTCTGTTGAATTTTTTTATGAAGTCTGAGATGCGAGGTTTGAAAAAAATAAAGTGGCCGCACCCGTAAAGGGTTGCCTACGTATCCTTTCTTAAGGAATCAGGCCAAACGTAGCTCTCTTGAGTGTCCTACTCAAGTGATTATTGGTAGTACTTTTTAAGTTGGTCAAGATTTGTCATGTTCGAGAACTCATTGCCATCCATGTCAGTTAATTTTGCTACACCTCCTGACAGGATTGTTTTGACAATGTAGGGTCCAGACTGTAGGGAATAATTTCAAGTCTTTAAAATCCCACTAGCTTGAACCCCACTGTGATCATACACTAAAGTACGGTGGCGTCCAAAAGGGAAGAAGATAGAGCAAAAGAGTCGCCAACAAGTTTTTTTAGGAACTTGTAAACCGTTCACAGGGTGAAGGTTACACCCCTTAACGATCCAAGAGATCGTCAACTCCATAAGGTCTAAAACCAAATAAGGGTTCGGGGATGAAGGTACAAATCCAACCTAAAAGAGATTGAACCTGCCCTAATAATAGGCCTCTACTTTATTCTGATCGCATTCATGTGCGCTTTCTGATTAACATGCAATCATTAGGATTAACCCTAAACCTGTTTATCTATGTTGGTTGAATTTAATGCACAAATAAATCTATTATTGGCGATCACTTGAATTATAATCACATTAACCCTAAACAAGATTATTAAATATCTTATTATGCGTGATTACAAGTACAAAATTCCCTTTAAACATGCATAAAAGGCGTGATCAAGCAATATATAAAAATAATCAAGCAACATAATAAATAATCATAAATAATAATTATAATAATCATAATAATAATATTATAATCATAATAATAATCATCATAAATAAAATAATAATAATAATAATATTCATAATCATCATGAATTATAACAATTATAATCATAATCATAATATTAAAGTATAATAATAATAGCAAGATCCTAGGCATGATACTAAAAAGATTAATAACAAACCTTAGCATGTCACTAAGCAATAAAAATCAAATCTTTAGCCCTAACATGATACTAACATGAATAAATATTAGGAAGAACATAGGAAGCATCGCAGGAATCATATTTAATATATTTGATATTATAACCTTTTCCCTAAGCATGATACTAGGAATATCATAATAACAATATAAACATGATTTCTACATCATAATATCAATTAAAACCAATTAAAGTACTTACTTTGATGCCTCGTACCTCTTTCTAATAACAAAATACACACGTTAGTAACTTCAAGGAAAATAATAATCAAAACAATTAAATTAAATAATTGAAATAGAGATTTGGGACCAAACCCTCAGAAATTAAAACCTTACATGTCTAGGGCGAAGGCAACTTCGAATATGGCTAGGTGTTTCTAGATCTTGCGAATGCGGAATTTTGTATGAAAAGCAAAGGAAAGAATTGAATGTTTAAGAGAGATGAATGATTTAGAGAATGCTAAAGAATTAATGATTGTTGATAAAAACTTGCGAATTAGGAGAATTCGGGAATGATTAGAGAGAAATAGGTGAATGAAAACGGAGTTTTTAATACGATATTTATAGAGAAAATCAGCCAAAAAAGATAATTTAACCAAACAGAGTCTGACGCTCAGAAAACAGGGCTGGCGCCAACCCTGGCTAGCTGGCGCCAGGCACCAACACTAGCGCTAGGCGCCAATGGTTAGCGCCAGGCGCCGGGCCTGGTTCCAGGCGCCAAGGCCTGGGGTTAGGCGCCAAGCCTGATTCCAACGTGTTTTCGAAAATCCGATAAGTTTACCGTACTGGAGGATAAAATAATATAATTTCTTCGAAAATGCTATTTGATTTTGATTAAAACTCTGAAAAGTCAACAAAAGTCAATTTATCAATGCTAATTGAATTAGGAATGAAAAGAACCTTCTAGAAGAATCTAGAAGACTAAAACCATTTCTAATTGCATTAGGAATGATAAATCATATTAGGCCCTCCCCTAGATCATTGGGCTGTACATAAAGCTCAAACCGGGCCCAGTTTAGTAAATTGGCCATAACTTCCTCAATATTCATCGGAATTGGGCTTATAATATATCGTTGGAAAGGTCTTTGCAAGCCCCATCCAACTACACTACTATTGGACCCATATCATGGACCAACCAAAATGGATTGTCTATTTTCTTAAAATAAGTTTTCAAAAACAGAGAGAAGAGAAAAGGATTAAAACTTTCCGCAACACTAGACCTTTCCACACTTTCGTTTCATTTGATTATGATTCGACGTGAAAGGTACTCATCACTGGGTTTGGTTTTGGGGAGACACAAATGGGTGTCTAAAGAAGCCCCCACTTTGACTGAGTTTGGAGAAACGCGAGTTTCGAAAACAAAAGTCAAAGTATCGATAGGGACGGAGAATGATTCAGAACGTTCTACGATCCTAAACCACTCTTGTAACGCCGATACCTGCAAAACTAGCGTTAGTTAAACAGATAAAAGAGTTAAGAAACGCGTATCTTGCACCGTCGAGCACACGTCTCTGAAAGTAAATGATTGTTTTGATGACCTCCTGCAAGCTAGAGAATGCCATCCCGCTTGAAAACTGCTACGCCTGTAACTGCTTCCAATTTGGAAGATTGCTTCGCCTGAAACGATCCTCCTCCGCTATGATAATATTCCACATCCTAGGGAACACCATCGAAGATTATTTCTCTTGAAACAATCCTCAGTTGCACTGATAATATTCCACATCCTAGGGAAGACCATCAAAGATTATTTCTCTTGAAACAATCTCCATCCGCATTATGATCATCTTCCATGCCTAAGGGAACATGATCGAAGACAACTTCGCCCGAAATTACCTCCAGTTGTTTGTGACAACTCTCCGCAAGCTAGGGAATGATGTCGAAGATATCTTCTCTTGAAGTCATCTTCATTTGATGCGATAATTTCCCAAAGGAAACTACCGAAGATCCACGCCTATTGATCTTTAAAAGTTCGCCTGAACTTTGCTTCCGCTATGCCATTACGTCGGCGCTTCCGTTGCTTTGAACCAGTATTTCGGGGCTCTTTTGCGCTTTTGAACCTATATGTCGGTGCTTTTTTCTAATGAGCCAATGCTTAGGCGCTTTAAGCTAAGTGAGACGATCTCTTATTAGGTCGATCACTTTATGTAATCAAGCCGATTACTAAATCATGTCAAATTGGTTAGAGGGGCTAACTGGCGTACCAAGGAACCTAAAAATATGTTGCAGAAGGCTAGATCAACCTCATCAGGTGGCTGGGTGCTTTGGCGTCGCTAAAAAACCATCAGCGCCACACATTTAGCGTAAGCGCCAGGCGCTGATATTGGCACCAGGCGCCAAGCCTAATTTGTGACGCCAATGCATAGGGCCTGGCGCCAGCACAGGGATTTCCTTAAATACCCCCTTCCTTCTTTATTTCGCTGGCTGCTCGTCGCGAAACTGCTCGAAGAAACCCGAAAGCTTCAATTGCTCATTGCTTGCTTGTTTCTCAACCGAATTTGCTCAAATTTGTTGCAAATCAAAGCTCTTTTCATCTATTTTCCTGATCTATGTAAGTTTTCTTCAAACTCACATCAGTTTTTATGAATTCTTGGCATGTTTATTCACGAATTTTATGAAAATTCAAAATTTATAATGCTCAATTTTCTTTGTTTGTCAAGTTTTATGCCATGAAATTGCTTGATTATGTTTGTATATTGCCTTGGGAGTAATTTGAGACTTGTTTGACTCAATTTGGTGAAGAAATGAGAAATTTGCCATTGTCGGAACTCTTAAGGTCGTGAAGAACAATGTGGCTTGTTCTTGATGTTTTTCCTAGCAATTCTTGTTCAATTTGTCACAATAATCACTATAGTGTTGCAAGAAATTGTTTGATTGCTTGAAAAAAATGTTGTCATGCTCAATTTGAATTTGTGCTCTGTTTTAGTACTACGTACTCTGTTTTTGCGAACATAGTATCATGCGGCTAGGCGAAACTTAGATACTATAGAACCTTAATTCATGATAATTTTGCACAATGTAGCATGGCTAGACAACGAGGCTCGGGTTCACGGTCCCGAAACACTAGACGGGAGCATGAGCCCGTAGAGGATGACATCACGCCTTCCACTTCGCTTGGTCGGCTTCCGGAGTGGGATGAGCGGACCTTGTTTTTCTCCCCTGTCCACCACATTTCTGAGAGGGTGAGACAGGGCATCGCGCCCGGGAGGACACGACATCACGGCTCTGGCTGTGATGGTTTAGGCTATTTGCACAGGATGTACATCGCCAGGGATCTCGAGACGAGACTCCTATGGGATTCTTGCGGGCTTGCTACTCTGTTTGAGACATCCAAGGCTATGGTTGCCTCCAGCGGGGGTCACCACGTAGTGCGCGCTTTGGTGGAGTTCTTCTGGGACATCACCAACACCTTCCATTTCCCTTGGGGCGAGATGATGGTCACCCCTACGGACTTCAGTCTCATCACAAGACTGGAGTTCACTTCTGTGCCACTGCCGTTTGACAGTGGAATCGACGTCGTCTCTTCGGAGGTCGAGGAGCTGTTGGGGCCGATTGCTATTCGGGCCCGAGCTGAGGTCGAGACGACTCAGTTCAGTGCTAGAGGAATTCGCCGCTCGACGCTGACAGCGGCTCTTGATGACGATGCGACCACCCGAGAGCAGCGGGTGCGCATCTTTGTGCTGATGTTGTTGTCAGGGACATTCTCCCCTCATAAGGGTAGTAGGGCATTGCTTTACTACCTTCCTGCTGTCCGTGATCTTCACCGGATCGGGACTTATGACTGGGCCAGCTTGGCCTATGCTGACTTCGTTCGTGCGCTGAGGGACTCGTGTCGTCACCGCTCCTTTTGGACAAACGTTGCTTTGTCTGCTTTTTAGAAGGTCGTAGAGGTAAACATTTACTCCCTATAAAGTTTAGCTCTGCATATTAGTTAGCATCTACTCACACTTTTAGCTCTTTGTAGATCTGGTTCTACGAGTACTTTCCTTCTGTTGCGCCGGCGAGACCATCGCCGCGGGGATTTCCAGTGAGCGCCTGTTGGGGCGGTCACCACGTGGATATGTCCACTACACATGTCTGGCATCGGATCATCTCGGTATGACTTTTATTGTTTATCTTGATCTTCCGCGGTGCTTTAGATATATCATTGCCTGATTGATGCTTTTTATAGGGACCTGGGGTGGTATACCGGCCGTGGGGCGGTTGGACAGTCCCTGGATTAGCCGCACAGTACTCTGCTGAGCGTCGCTATTTTCTGGGGACTTATGGAGCGGTCGCGTACTTAGGAGAGAGGGTTGCTAGACAGCACTCCTCTGATGTCTTCGTCGTTCCCGCTGCTCCACCACGTCATATGTTCGACGAGGCGCGGTTGCCGAGCATATCTGAGGGAGCTGGTACCCCTTGGCGGTCCCATGTGATCCTCGGGCGGTGTTATGCTGAGGAGCTACTACCTTTGTTAGCTCCAGCCTCTTCCAGCTGAGGATGTGAGGGTAAGATTTTCTTAGCTTTACTTTCCACTAAGTAGCCCCCAAGTAATGTTTTACTGATTTTTTTCGTTTTATCAGGATAGTGCTGCTGAGTTCGTGCCACCCCGTATGTCCATCCACTACCAGGGGATGTACGGGCCGATCGAGGAGATGACTTCTCCGGCTCCCGAGGGCGAGCGCTTCGTAGAGCGGTCGATTCCTCGCCACCAGACTAGAGTAAGTCTAGTTTTTTTTCAGAATCTTGTGTTCATATATCATGTATATTTACTGACTTATTTTTCTGACAGTTTTCACGCGAGGTGGTTTCGGCGATGGCACGATGCATAGATGCCTTCCGGAGCCAGCTCGTCCGGATGAGGAACGCGGCCACTTGCCGTCGGGATGACGTCATCCGAGAGGTAGCCTTTCTTTGCTCATTATTTTTGCATTGCTGCTTCAATTTCACTTTGTTTCTGATTTAACTCTTTTTGCAGGGTCAGCCTATCGCTTCTCACACCCGCACGAGACCTGAGGGGCGGAGGGATCCAGCGAGGTCTAGCTCGAGACGTCGTCGCACTTCGTCAGGGAGTAGAGGCGGTCGCTCTGAGGGTGCTCGAGCTGACGTTGCAGAGGGCTCGGGATCTTCTTCTGAGGATGCTCACGCTGCACCGGTGGGAGAGGCTACCTCGGCTTTCAGAGGTGGTGGGATGTACGAGGTTGGCTCGTCATCGCAGCAGCCTCCGCGTCCTCAGCCTCAGATTGATCCTGGCTGGAGTGGTCCTATATTGAGTCTTCTTCCTCCTACGGAGACTGGAGCTGGAGCTGGTGGAGAGGTGACTCCTCGTACGGCGCAATTTTATGACATGATGGACCTACGTCCTCCGGCGCCGTAGTTTGTTCCTGTGTATATTTTATTTTGACTTTTTTTTATAGAACTTTGCCTTTGACTCGTTATTTATCGACACATTTTGTATATTTATGTTATCATGAATTTATTCGATTGTTATTATTATGTGTATGTTAGTGTGTGCAAGAAAAGTGTGACAACAATTTTGCGCAAAAATTCCGTCATTTTTATTATTGATGGAGGGTATCCGACTCTCTCCCCCAAAAAGAAAAAATAAAAAAGGAAAATAATCAAATAAAAAGTCGGGTATTTGGAATTTAAAATAAAGTCCAAAAAGAATAATATAAATTAAAAATAATAGCTATATTTAATTAATTAAGAAAAAAGGGTAGAAAAGATGTTTAGGAAAATTAAACGGAGCCATAAAGTCATTAACCGACTCGAGTCTAATATTAAAAACACAGGTTGAGCACGCGCGGTTGGTCTGGCAACTTGGCGCCAGCTGGCGCCACACTATGGCGCGTGGCGCCAGGCGCTACACTTAGCATGTGGCGCCAAGCGCTGGCGGTTGGCGCCAATCACGGGGTTTTGACGCCAATTGCCGTTGACTCCGTGTTTCATTCTGATTAAAATTCTTCGCAATTTGTGTATAAATAGCTCCCTGCCCAGCCGATTCTTCTCATAATTCCAGCGAATAAAAATATTCTCATCTTTAGAAAAAATAATAATCATGTCTTTAGTCACCAAAACCTTCTCCCAATACACTCATGAATGGTGTCGATCTCTTAACGCTAGAGACAAAAAAGAATTATATTTATTTCACTTGGGGGAATTTATGGCATCAAAGGGGTAGATCTAGACCTAGACTTCATACATACCGCTTTAGAATTTTGGAATGGTGATACTCATTGTTTCAGAATAGGGTATGATGAGATTAGCCCTTTGCCGGAGGAATTTGGTGCTATCTTAGGCTTCCCTGCGATAGACCTTATAGCAATCCCTAGAATAGATGCATACTATTATAAGGATTTTGAGCGCTTCTTTAATTTAACGGAAAGAGATTTATCAAAAATAGTAGATGGCAATATAGTGAATTTGAAAGAATTTGCACGCTATTATTTTGATAAACCTCTTTCTGAATCTTTTCATATATATAGAAGAAGGGCGTTCTTATTTTGCATGCATAACCAATTTTTTCTTAGTAGTGGTAAAAATAATGAGGGTCAATCAATTATAACCACTGTACTAGAGCAAATTGAATCAGAGATAAATCTAATGCCATTAATAGTTGGAGAGACTATGATTAGTCTAGACGAATTGAAAAGGGACCCAAAAGCGCCTCTTCGCGGCTCTGCAATTTTATTACAGGTAGAAAAATAATATTTTTAATTACAGAAATCAAAAAATATATTTTTGTATTGTAATAATAATTTATTTGCATTGCAATTTTTTACAGATGTGGCTAATGGAGAGGCTAGGATTAATTAGCCCTCAGGACGACATTGAAAAATATACTCCCAATTGCTTCGTGAGAAGGAAGAAGCGCATCCCTAAAATTGGGCGCCATGGGTGGAGAAAAGTCTTTGAATCACGTGATTTTACTATCAAGTGGGTCATCCCATGGTGGAAAATAGAAAGGATGGTTGGTGTTAACAAGCAACCTTTCTGCCGTCTTCCAAGCTTGTCTCGTGTAACATATTTCTATCCCTGCAGGGTAAAAAGACAATACGGCTTGCTTCAGAATGTTCCTCCGGAGATCTTTGTCCTCCCTTTGAGTACCCTATTTCTCAAGAAGTAGACAGATTTGACGCTTACTGGGGCGCTAGACCTTTATGGGAAGTGATTACCCAAAAGGTTCCTCCTTCTTTGCCCAATGATGTAAAGAAGTGGTTGCTGAAGAAATCTTCGATTGATCAGGGTAGAACCGATGTGAAGAATCGTCTAGGTGACAGAGTGACTCCTGCCAAGGAACGCTTAGGTGCAAGAATTGAATTCAAAACACCTGCAATGCCTAGGAAGAAAAAATACTACCAAAGACAAAGGAAAAAGGAAAGCTAACACCACAGACAAAAAAGCTTGGGTGGAAAAGAAGCATGGAGTGCTAGCTGAAGGGGAGACTATCTACTTCAAAATTGAATGTAGGTCCTCTAAAGGATGCCTACTAGCTAAAGTAATGGATGAAGAGGAAGAAGCAGACAAGAATTGGAAAAGAGATAGAAAGGAAAAGAAAGATTAAGAGTATTGCTTAGCTTTAGATTTATTAGACTTAGATTGTTATTTTTATTTAAAGTTAATTTATTTCAGCTTTTATTTAAATTCCATCAATAATGTAATTTTATTTTATTAATGAAATTTCAGTTTTCAATTAAATTATTTACTTTAAATTTATTTTATTAAAGCAATGAAAATCGAAAAAATTAATTTTTCAGAAATTCTTCGAGTACGGAAGTCGAAAATTTTCCGAAAAAAAAACATCGAAATCCGCCCAGATTTTATTCCTGAATTGGCGCCAGTCATTGGCATTTGGCGCCTGCCATTAGAGTCTGGCGCCAGGCGCCAATTCCATCGGCTGGCGCTGATGACTTCTGGCTGGCGCCAGGCTCTGTTCTACGACGCCAACAATTCGCCGATTTTCTGTTGAATTTTTAATTAAATCTGGAACGCGGAGATGTCGAAAAATAAAGTGGCCACACCCGTAAAGGGTTTCCTAAGTATCCTTTCTTAAGGAATCAGGCTGAACGTAGCTCTCTTGAGTATCCTACTCAAGTAATTATGGGTAGTATTTTTTAAGTTGGTGGCCTCCTGTTCGTGGGGGAGTGATTTTGCCATTCTTTACATGTCGTACCTCCTGTTCCTGGGGGAGTGATTTTGCCAATTATGTCAATTCCCCATGTAAAGAATGGCCATGGCGATGTGTAGGTGTAGAGCAAAGATGGAGGGACATGTTGTAAGTTGGCGTAAATTTGGCACTTAGGGCATCTTTTTACGTATTGATGGCAATCCCTATTCATTGTAGTCCAATAATATCCTTCTCGCATTATTTTCCGGACTAACATTTTTCCATTTACATGAGTGCCACAGATTCCTTCGTGAACTATTCTCATTACTCTTTGTGCATCTATCTTTCCTACACATAAGAGAGCTCGACCTTTAGGTACCCTTTTATGTAGCTCGTTGTCTATGAGTATATATTGAGAAGCCAAAAGTCTCAACGCTCGCTTTCCTCTTTTGTCAGCATGAGGAGGGTATTCTCCATTGGTGACATAATTGAGTATGTCTGTGTACCACGGTTCTTCTTCTTCTTGGACTAAGTCGTCGTCTTCTATAGCTTGGATGTATGTTGGTTTGTGCCTTTTTTCGATAGTTAGAGGCATTTGCTCGATTTCCGTGGGAATCCTAACCATTGAGGCTAATCTTGCCAAGGCATCAGCGAATTGGTTTTCTTCTCTAGGTAGATATGTATATTCTACCTTCTCTAACTGATCGGTAAGAGTTTCCAGATAGGTTTGGTAAGGGGCTAGGCTTTCGCTCCTTACTTTCCATCTTTTAGATATCTGATTGATGATCAAAGAAGAGTCTCCGAATATTCTTAACTTCTTTACTCCCAATGCTAAAGCTGTTTCAAGGCCTACCACGCATGCTTCATATTCAGCAGCATTGTTGGTAACGTCGAAATCAAGCTTTATTGAGATTGGAACATGTTCCTCTTTAGGTGATACTAGTAGTACTCCAACGCCACATCCCTTTTGGTTTGAGGCTTCGTTGAAATACAAGGTCCAAATATCATCTTCAGTGACCATCAGGTCTTCATCTGGAAATTCATTGTCTTGTATTGGCGTCGAGTCTTCTATTGGAAATTCTGCTAGAAAGTCTGACACCACGGATCCTTTAATGGCTTTTTGCGGCATAAGCCTTACATCGAACTGGGCTAGATTGACTATCCATCTTGATATGCGTCCATTGAGTGTAGATTTCTCGAATAGATATTTGAGTGGATCTAATCGGGAGACTACAAAAACGGTATGCACCAACATGTAATGTCTTAACTTAGTTGTGGCCCACACCAAGGCGAGGCACAATTTCTCGAGCGGTGTATAGCGTATTTCGTATTTGAGCATCTTTTTACTTAGATAATAGATTGCGTTCTCTTTGCCTTCTACTTCTTGTGCTAGCATGGCTCCCATTGTCTCTTTGGTAACTGTCAAATATAACCTAAGAGGTATTCCGGGAAGTGCTGGTGCTAATACGGGAGGATTTGCGAGATAGGCTTTGATCTTTTCAAAGGATTTTTGACACTCGTCATCCCATATTACTGGTACATTCTTCTTGAGCTTCTTGAAGATTGGTTCACATATCGTCGTCAATTTTGATATGAATCTACTTATGTATTGCAACCGGCCAATAAATCCTCGAATCTGTTTCTCAGTCTTAGGCGGTGGCATTGACACGATTGCTTTAATCTTGGTTGGATCTACCTCTATTCCTCTAGAGCTTATGACGTATCCCAAGATCTTGACTGAGGTGACTCCAAAGGCACATTTTGATGGATTCAACCTCATGTTATATTTTCTCAGCTTTTCGAAAAATTTCCTTAAGGCTATTTGATGGCCTAGACGGTCTTTTGATTTTACAATCATGTCGTTGACTTCTTTGTGCATCATGTCATGGAGTAAGGCAGTTGCTGCACGTTGGTAAGTAGCACCCGCGTTTTTTAACCCGAATGGCATTACCGTGTAGCAGTAAGTGCCTCATGGTGTTATAAAGGTTGTTTTCTCCATGTCTTCTTCTGCCATGAGAATTTGGTTGTTACCTGCGTACCCATCCATGAACGAGAGAAGCGCGTGATTTGCCGTGTTATCTACCAGAATATCGATGTGTGGCAAAGGGAAGTCGTCCTTTGGACTTGCCTTATTTAGATCTCGATAGTCGACACACATCCTTACCCTTCCGTCTTTCTTCGGAACTGGGACGACGTTGGCGACCCATTCGGGGTATTTGGATACCTTGATGAAACCTGCAGTTATTTGTTTTTGAACTTCTTCTTTTATTTTAAGTGCTACGTCGGGTTTCATTCGACGCAACTTTTGTTTCACAGGTTTCATTCCTGGAATTAGTGGTATAGTGTGTTGAGCTATTTCTCTATTAATGCCTGGCATATCTTCATATGACCAAGCAAATACATCGATAAATTCTTTAAGTAATTTAATTAAATCGGTTCTTTCTTGTTTATTCAATGTTAATCCGATTTTAACTTCTCTTTTATGTGTTGAATCATTCGAGATGTCAATTGTTTCAGTTTCTTCGATTACCGGTGTTTTCTTTTCGAGTGTTTCCATTGCTTTAATAATTTCTTTGTCTTTTTCATCGTTAGCTATGCAATGCTCGTCATCTTGGGTTAGGGAAGAACACAAGAAGTAAGGAGAATGAGAAATATTATTATACTCTGAGATCATTACATCAAAGAGTGATATGTCCTCAGGGACTGGATCACTAACTATCCTAGGAGAAGAAATAGGAGAGGGAGGTGTTACTACTAAAGACTTAGAAGACTCTAAAGGGAAAAACTCTGACTCTGACGACTCTTCAAACATCGGTCCCTGTCCTGTCGTGATTGATATCTTCCTTCCGCTTGGAGTAGTCACTTTGATAGTCTTGCGCCATCCATGTAGTGATCCTTCGGCTGGAGTAATTAGCTTCGAGGGGTCAAAGCTTTCACTTTGTAGGACTGTTTGAATGAGCGAGGAGTTATCTTCTTCATAAGTTGGCTCATTCTTTTCTCGCCCAAACAGTAATCCCATGACGTTAAAGTCAAAGCATGGGGGTGCTTTCTCCTTATAGATGGGAGTTGGGATTTCATCAGTGAAGTAGCAATCCAAGAAAATCTCGAATCCCGGTTGTCTTATGCCGTTTACAACAAATGGCTCGGGAAATTCATGGCATGGATAGTCCTCTCCTTCTTTTATGAACTGACCATTAAGTGTAAGAGGGTACTGATCCATTGGAATTGCTTTCTTTTGAATGCGAGCGTCCCTACGTGCTTTCAACTTGTCCTGGGCTCGCTTGAGATCTTTCCGAGTCTGTTCGAAACCAAGTCCGAAAGTATCTAACTTAGGGAGGCCAAGTGACTCCAGCGATTTTGCTATCCCTTTCTTCTTTCCTAGGGTCATCCCAGGGAAGTGTCCTTGTTTCTTCAACATGGTGTTGACAATCATGTTGGAATGGGGGTCATGGCAAAGAGATGTCCTTTCATCTTCCTGGATTAAGGAGACTTCTTCATTAAAGCCCCATAGGTCTTCGTCATCTTCGTCGTGCTCCACATTAATGATTGGATTCTCTATGGATTTGATTCTCATAGGCGAAGCATCGATGGTGATTGGAATTCCTCCAACTATAGCTTTCACTTGTTGGTGGAGATATGAAGGGACGGCCTTTAGATCATGAAGCCAAGGGCGTCCCAACAATAATTTGAATGAAGCTTTGATGTCTACTACTTGAAAAGTGGTAGCATGTTCTATTGCTCCTGCCGTTACATTTAGGGTAATTTTGCCAAGAGCTTGACGACGAGTATTATCGTACGCTCTTATTCCTTGTGTGGACGGAGTTAGGTCCTCATCCCTTATGCCGAGCATCCTCACAGTTCTAAGTGGATAGACATTGATAGCCGATCCATTGTCTACAAGAGTCATGGGAACATTCATCCTTTTGCAGACTACCGTGAGGTTTAATGCCTTGTAATGTTTGTCACCTTCTGGGGGTAAATCTTTGTCAGAAAAGGTGATCAAATTAATCGGACTAGGAAGGTCACTTGTGAGGAAGTTGGCTAGTCCCTCAGGCGTAGTGTCAGAATCTATCTCGATTTTATCCAAAGCATTCATTACAGCCAACCTATGTTCTCGAGATGTTGCCAGCAGTTTCCACACATTCATCTCAACTTTTGTCTTCTTAAACTGCTTAACAATGTCATTGTCTTCGATGATAGGTATGGGAACTTGATGTATGGTGGGCATAGGTTGCGTTGAAACGGGAGGTTGCATTCTCCCGGATCTTGTGAGGACATCTATTGATGAATCTTCTTCAGCCCAAATGTCATCTGTGGTGTATGATACAGAAGGTGAAGGTCCTACTATGTCCTTTAGATAGACATCTTCTTCATCACTGTCCCAAACTCCATTAATGGTTGTATCCTCTTCTTGTTTAACTTGGACTAGTTTCTTTTCATCATTCTTTTTCTGTACCAAATCCTTGAATTTGAAACAGTTTTCTATAGTGTGACCCCCTGATTGATGATACTGACAGTAATATCTATCTGTCCTTTTCAATGACTCGAATGGTCTCGGTTCGAGAGGTTTGACCTCGCCACTCTCGGAGAGCATTTCGAACATTTGCGCATATGGGATCCCAATCGGAGTGTAGGTTCTATTGCTCTTCTTGGGTTTTTCAGTGACTTGTAAGGGAAAGCACTTTGCCTCATAAGTCGTTCTCACTGGTGTGAACTCTCTTTTAGGTTCTTCTTTTGGAAGTGGAAGCTCATCATATTTCTTATGGAGTTCGTTCATAACTTTGAGAGCTTCACGTAGTAATTGCGATGCCTCCTTCATAGAGAGTGTGAGCAATTGTATATCTTCCTTATTTGCCGGTTCTGGAAGACTATCCTTGACATCGAAAAAGATCTCCTCTTCTTTTTCTATGGCATTGATTTCTTTAACAGGTTTAATGAGAGAGGAGGGGTCAACCTCGTTTTCTTCATCGGAGATAGCTAGAGTATGAGCTAGAGGTGCGTTGTCGATACTTGGCTTCTTACTGGCAGGGGGCAACGGCAGTTTGTTGCTGCCGATTAGGTCTTGGATAGCTTCCTTATTAAGCTTCCAACAACTTTCAGTGGAATGGCCCCTACCTTGGTGATACTTGCAGTGTCAATTGGGGTTCCAGTTAACCGACCTCTTCTCAACTGGTGGGTCTCCAAATGGTCCAATGGGAGTTATAAGACCTTTTGCATTCAATTGATCAAATGCGGTGTCATAACTCATGCCAATAGGAGTGAAGTTCCTCCTAAACGGTTTCTTCTGTCCTTGGTTGTTCATGGCAAGAACTTCTCCTAAATTAAAGGTGCTAACATTATTTGAGTGGGCGGTTTTGGAAGAAGAAGGATTGTCGTTCCTCTTTCCTTTCCAGCCACTGTTGGAGTTATTGTTGGCAGCTTTTGACTTAGCTAAGTCATCTTCAATATTGATCCCAATGTCATAAACAGCCTTAAAGGTATGGATATTATTTTGATATTTAAGATGCTTGGAATATTTTTCTTGGAGATTTTTGATAAACAGTCTCACAGACTCTTTTTCACTTGGTACCTCAATCATCTTAGCTGAGGTTTCTCTCCACTTGTTAAAGAAAGAGGTGAAGCCTTCGTTCTCTTTTTGCTTGAGGATTTCAAGTTCTCGATGGTCAGTCTCGACTTGAATGTTGCACTTGTACCTATCAACGAAAGCGTTTGCTATAGACTCCCAGGTAGAGGTCTTTTCTTTCTCGAGAGAAAAGAACCATTGTTGGCAAACGGTCTCGAGAGATAGTGAGACAGAGAAGGGAAGACCTTCTTATCAATAACCTTGATACTCATTATTGTTTCAAAAGCTCTTAAATGGAAGTAAGGGTTGTCAATTGCTCTGAATTTTGGGATATCGTTGGCATTGAACTTCTGCGGAAGAAGATCCTTGTCCACCGAGACCCCTTGTGATGTAAGCTCTTGAAACTTGTAGTCGCTGGACAACTTGCTTAGGCTCTCTTGCATGAGGTCCATTTGTTGTTGCTTCACGGGATCATCGATCCTAAGTGCAAGAAGCTTCAGTGTCTCAGTCACAGTAGCCAGTTGGTTCTTAAGATCATTGACTTCTTCTTGAGTTGCCATTATAACCCTAGTTTTTCTCTTGCGAGCTATAGGTTTGTCGAAAAGTTGGACTTGTACGAAGAGGTTATCTTTGATTAATCGTCCTTCCTTTCTTGACCACGCGCTGTAAATTAAACCATTTTGCGTTTTAATTACTTGACTCGAATCATCTTGACTTTATGGTTATTTTAAGGGAAAAAAGAAAAAGAAAAGGGTGCATATTTTTGGCAAAAATAATGTACATATTTTTAGGGAATTAAGTATTATTATTTTTATTGGAGGATTAATATCCGACTTACCCCCCTAAAAAAAATGACGGAAAAACGCGCACACAAGACTCTCTTAATCATGGTCAAAGTATGTGTACTTGTGTGTGCGTTGAGTGTAAGTGACATGCTTGGACTCTTGTGTAAGACCATGGGACTTAGTGCCTAAACTCGATCATTGATATTATTGACAGCAAAATTAACCGAATTAAACAGAAAACTGAGTAATTAGACTCTAGGTGATGACTCGACCAATAATCCGAACTGTCGGCCAAGAGACAGGACTGGCGTCACACTGTGGAGCTTGGCGCCAGACAACATAGCTGTCGTCAGGCGCTACACTCCATCGTGTGGCGCTACAGCTCAGACCTTGGCGCCAATATTGGAGCTTCGATCTGGGACTGTTTTCGGTGTTATTAGTCAACTGGGGTATGCCTAAAGTCGTACTAGGTCAATTTCGATTTAAATATTAGACTTTATTGACTCAAATTAATTAATTAATTAATTAATTAGGAAAAGTTCTTTAAGTCATTAATTTATGTAGTCTCAACACAAGTCAACAAACGGTTAAGAGAAACATATATATGCACAACAAATGATGCACAATTAGTCAAGTAGGCACAATATGATGCAATGCGTTCGCAACCTAACCATGGCTCTAGTTCTCTAAAGTTCGGGATATGGTTTAGTCAATAGAGGGTCCATGGTTAATTGTCCGGATGCACCGCGCGGAAGCCTAACCGTGAAGGGTTGGCGCAAGTGGATAGGACACCACGAGCTTTAGAAAAAACTCGCTTCCATGGTTTGGTGAATTCAACATCTCGGATGTACCCTTTGTTGCACGGAGCGTTCAATCGGGTAGATGGAGCATGAATTCCCAGAGGGTTATGTCCATATGTAGAACACATATGGGTTTCAGAAAAGTGAGAAAAAATTCAATCAGGAAGTAGGATTGAGCAAAAAATACGAAAAACCGGTCAAAATTAGAACGCATATTTCTGGCTCGGTATTGGGGGAAATTGGCGCCAGCAATTAGAGACTGGCGCCAGTTTTTAACTGTAGCGCCTGGCGCCAATACTGGCGTCTAGCGCTACGGCTAAAATTCTGGCGCCAATGCTTTGGCCCCTGACGCTACTTCCCACATGCCTCAACAGCTTTCTGTGCTCGATAAAATTTTCCAGTTTCGCGCGGTGTTATTTCAGTCCTAGTTGTGAAAGATATTTCTCAAATTTCCTACGTGTAAAATCCTATGTTTTTAACTCATTACGGATGGTCTTTCCAATGAGATCTTTTTTATGCATATGACAATAATGTTAATCAAAATTATGCACATGAAATACTTAGAACGTTTCGAGTCTCATCCACTCATTCTAAATCATTTCCGAAACAAATTCAGGAATTAAAATAGAAATCCTCCCCAGTGGAGTCGCCAAAAACTGTAGGGAATAATTTCAAGCCTTTAAAATCCCACTAGATTGAACCCCACTGTGATCATATACTAAAGTACGGTGGCGTCCAAAAGGGAAGAAGATAGAGCAAAAGAGTCGCCAACAAGTTTTTGTAGGAACTTGTAAACCGTTCACAGGGTGAAGGTTACACCCCTTAACGATCCAAGAGATCGTCAACTCCATAAGGTCTAGAACCAAATAAGGGTTCGGGGATGAAGGTACAAATCCAACCTAAAAGAGATTGAACCTGCCCTAATAATAGGCCTTTACTTTATTCTGATCGTATTCATGTGCGCTTTCTGATTAACATGCAATCATTAGGATTAACCCTAAACCTGTTTATCTATGTTGGTTGAATTTAATGCACAAATAAATCTATTATTGGCGATCACTTGAATTATAATCACATTAACCCTAAACAAGATTATTAAATATCTTATTATGCGTGATTACAAGTACAAAATTCCCTTTAAACATGCATAAAAGGAGTGATCAAGCAATATATAAAAATAATCAAGCAACATAATAAATAATCATAAATAATAATTATAATAATCATAATAATAATCATTATAAATAAAATAATAATAATAATAATATTCATAATTATCATGAATTATAACAATTATAATCATAATCATAATATTAAAGCATATAATAATAGCAAGATCCTAGGCATGATACTAACAAGATTAATAACAAACCCTAGCATGTCACTAAGCAATAAAAATCAAATCTTTAGCCCTAACATGATACTAACATGAATAAATATTTGGAAGAACATAGGAAGCATCGCAGGAATCATATTTAATATATTTGATATTATAAGGGGAAGAATGATGATGTTGAATACCATATTTTTGTAGCAATTCTTCACACTCGGCTTGAAAGTGAGTTCCATTGTAACTTATCATTTCATGTGGGACTCCATATCGACAAATAATATTTCTTTTGATAAAGAGTGCTACATGTTTTGTAGTGAGTTTGGCGTATGATTGTGCTTCGACCCACTTTGTGAAGTAATCAATTGCCACTAAAATATATTCGTGACCTCCTGTTCCTGGGGGGGTGATTTTGCCGATGATGTCAATCCCCCATGTAGAGAATGGCCATGGCGACGTGTAGGTGTAGAGCAAAGATGGAGGAACATGTTGTAAATTAGCGTAGATTTGGCACTTAGGGCATCTTTTTACGTATTGATGGCAATCCCTATTCATTGTAGTCCAACAGTATCCTTCTCGCATTATCTTTTGGACTAACATTTTGCCATTTACGTGAGTTCCACAAATTCCTTCGTGGACTATCCTCATTGCTGTTTGAGCATCCCTTTTTCCTACACACAAGAGAGCTCGACCCTTAGGTACCCTTTTGTGTAGCTCGTTGTCTATGAGTACGTATTGGGAAGCCAAGAGTCTTAATGCTCGTTTTGCTCATTTGTCAGCGTGGGGAGGGTATTCTCCTTTGGTGACATAATTGAGTATATCCGCATACCACGGTTCTTCTTCTTCTTCTTCTTCTTCTTCTTCTTCTTCTTCTATAGCTTGAATATAGGCCGGCTTATGCCTTTTTTCTATAGTTAGAGGCATTTGCTCGATTTCCGTAGGAATCCTAACCATTGAGGCTAGTCTTGCCAAGGCATCAGCAAATTGATTTTCTTCTCTAGGTAGATATGTGTATTCCACCTTCTCTAACTGATTAGTAAGGGTTTCCAGATAAGTTTGGTAAGGGGCTAGACTTTCGCTCCTTACTTTCCATATTTTGGAGATTTGATTGATAATCAATGAAGAGTCTCCGAATATCCGTAACTTTTTCACTCCCAATGCCAAAGCTATTTCAAGGCCTACAACGCATGCTTCGTATTCAGCAGCGTTGTTGGTAACGTCGAAATCAAGCTTTATAGAGATTGGAACATACTCTTCTTTGGGTGATACTAGTAATACTCCAATGCCACATCCCTTTTGGTTTGAGGCTCCGTCGAAGTACAAGGTCCAAGTGTCATCTTCAGTGACCATCAAATCTTCGTCTGGAAATTCATTGTCGTGTATTGGCGTCGAGTCTTCTATTGGAAAGTCTGCTAGAAAATCCGACACCACAGATCCTTTGATAGCTTTTTGTGGCATGAACCTTACATCGAACTGGGCTAAGTTGACTATCCATCTCGATATGCACCCATTGAGTGTAGATTTCTCGAATAAATACTTGAGTGGATCTAATCGGGAAACTACAAAGACTGTATGCACAAGCATGTAATGTCTTTAACTTGGTTGTGGCCCACACCAAAGCGAGGCACAATTTCTCAAGTGGTGTATAGCATGCTTCATACTCGAGCATCTTTTTGCTTAGGTAGTAGATCGCATTTTCTTTGCCTTCTACTTCTTGCGCTAGCATGGCTCCCATTGTCTCTTTGGTAACTGTTAAGTACAATCTAAGAGGTATTCCCGGAAGTGCTGGTGCTAATACGGGAGGATTTGCGAGATAGGCTTTTATATTTTCAAAGGCTTTTTGACACTCGTCATCCCATATCACTGGTACATTCTTCTTAAGATTTTTGAAGATTGGTTCACATATTGTTGTCAATTTTGATATGAACCTGCTTATGTATTGCAACCGGCCAATAAATCCTCGAATTTGCTTCTCAGTTTTGAGCGGTGGCATTGACATGATTGCCTTGATCTTGGTTGGGTCTATCTCTATTCCTCTAGAGCTTATGACGTAACCCAAAAGCTTGCCGGAGGTGACTCCAAAAGCACACTTAGATGGATTCAACCTCATGTTGTATTTTCTTAGCCTTTCAAAGAATTTTCTCAAGGCTATTTGTTGGCCTGGGCGATCTTTTGATTTTACAATCATATTGTCCACGTATACTTCAACTTCTTTATGCATCATGTCATGGAGTAAGGCGGTCGCTGCTCGTTGGTAAGTAGCACCCGCGTTTTTCAACCCGAATGGCATTATCGTGTAGCAGTAAGTACCCCATGGTGTTATGAAGGTTGTTTTCTCCATGTCTTCTTCCGCCATGAGAATCTGATTATAGCCCGCGTATCCATCCATGAACGAGAGAAGTGCATGATTTGCTATGTTATCCACCAGAATATCGATGTGTGGTAAAGTGAAGTCGTCCTTTGGACTCGCCTTATTTAAGTCTCGATAGTCAACACACATTTTTACCCTTCCATCCTTTTTCGCAACTGGGACGACGTTGGCGACCCATTCGGGGTATTTGGATACCTTGATGAAACCTGCAGTTATTTGTTTTTGAACTTCTTCTTTTATTTTAAGAGCTATGTTGGGTTTCATTCGACGTAACTTTTGTTTTACAGGTTTCATTCCTGGAATTAATGGTATAGTGTGTTGAGCTATTTCTCTATTAATTCCTGGCATATCTTCATATGACCAAGCGATACATTGATGAATTCTTTAAGCAAGTTAATTAAATCGGTTCTTTCTTGTTCATTAAGTGTTAGTCTGATTTTAACTTCTCTTTTATTGGTTGAATCATTTGAGATATCAACCGTCTCAGTTTGCTCAATTATCGGTGTTTTCTTTTCAAGTGTTTCCATTGCTTTAATAAGTTCTTTGTCCTGTTCATTGTTAGTTAAGCAATGTTCGTCATCTTTGGTTAAAGAAGAACACAAGGAGTAAGGAGAAGAATCCATATTATTAAATTCGTGAGATCATTACATCAAAGAGGGACATTTCCTCAGGGACTTGATCACTAACTATCCTAGGGGAAGAGATAGAAGGAGGGGGTGCTACAACTAAAGACTTTGATGACTCTGTAGGGAGAGACTCTGGCTCTGACTCTGACTCAGACGACTCTTCGAACATCGGTCCTTGCCCCGTTGTGATGGAGATTTTCCTTCCACTCGGAGTAGTCACCTTGACGGTCTTGCGCCACCCTTGTAGTGATCCTTCTGCTGGAGTGATTAGCTTTGAGGGATCGAAGCTTTCGCTTTGTAGGACTGTTTGAATAAGCGAGGAGTTATCCCCTTTGTATGTTTCTCATCTTTTTCTCGCCCAAATAGTAATCCCATGACATTAAAGTCAAAGCATGGGGGTGCTTTCTCCTTGTGGACAGGAGTTGGGAATTCGTCAATGAAGTAGCAATCGAAGAAAATCTCGAATCCTGGTTGCCTTATGCCATTTACGACAAATGGTTCAGGAAATTCATAGCATGGATAGTCCTCTCCTTCTTTTATAAATTGTCCATTAAGGGTAAGAGGATACTGATCTATTGGGATTGCTTTCTTTTGGGATTGCTTTCTTTTGGATGCGAGCATCCCTACACGCCTTTGACTTTTCCTGGGCTTGCTCGAGATCTTCCCGAGTTGGTTCGAAACCAAGTCCAAAAGTGTCTAATTTAGGAAGGCCAGGTGATCCCAGTAGTTTTGCTATTCCTTTCTTCTTTCCTAGGGTCATCCCTGGAAAATGTCTTTGCTTCTTTAGAATAGCGTTCATGATCATATTGGAGTGGGGGTCGTGGAAGAGAGGGGTCCTTTCATCCTCCTCGATTAAGGAGACCTCTTCATTAAAGCCCCACAAATCTTCATCGTCTTCATCGTGCTCCACATTAATTATTGGATTCTCTATAGCTTTAATTCTCATGGGTGAAGCAACGATTGTAATGGGAATTCCTCCAAGTATAGCCTTTAACTGTTGGTGGAGAGATGAGGGGATGACCTTTAGGTCATGAAGCCAAGGGCGTCCCAACAATAGATTGAACGAAGCTTTAATATCTACTACTTGGAATGTAGTAGCGTGTTCTATCGCTCCCGCCGTTACATTCATAGTAATTTTACCAAGAGCTTGACGACGAGTGTTGTCATAGGTTCTTATTCCTTGCGTTGACGGGGTTAGGTCTTCATCCCTTATGCCTAGCATTCTCGCAGTTCTAAGTGGACAGACATTAATGGCTGATCCATTGTCTACAAGAGTCATAGGGACGTTCATTCTCTTGCAAACCACTGTGAGGTTTAATGCCTTATAATGTTTGTCACCTTCTAGAGGTAAATCCTTGTCGGAAAAGGTGATCAAGTTGATAGGACTAGGGAGATCACTCGTGAGGAAATTAGACAATCCCTCAGGAGTGGTGTCAGAATCTATCCCTATCTTATCTAAGGCATTCATTACGGCCAACCTATGTTCTCGAGACGTTGCCAGAAGCTTCCATACGTTCATTTCAACCTTGGTTTTCAAGAAATGTTTAACAATGTCATTATCTTCTATGATAGGTATGGGAACTTGCTGCGTGGTTGACATGGGTTGTGTCGAAACAGGAGGTTGCATTCTCCCAGATCTTGTGAGGACGTCTATTGATGAATCGTCTTCAACCCAGAAGTCATCCATGGCATATGACACGGAAGGTGGAGGTCCTACCATGTCTTTCTAGTAAACGTCTTCTTCGTCGTTGTCCCAAACTCCATTAATATTTACGTCTTCTTCTTGTGGAACTTGGACTAGCCTCTTATCATCAATCATTTTCTGAATTAAATCCTGAAATTTAAAACAGTTTTCAATAGTGTGACCACCTGATTGATGATATTGACAATAAAATCTATCTCTCCTTTTTAATGATTCAAATGGTCTCGGTTCGAGAGGTTTGATCTCGCCACTCTCGGAGAGCATTTTGAACATTTGTGCATATGGGATCCCAATTGGAGTGTAGAGTCTATTACTCTTCTTGGGTTTATGGATTACTTGTAAAGGAAAGTGTTTCGCATCATAGATCGTTCCCATGGGTGTAAACTCTTTCCTAGGTTTATTTTTCAAGGGTGGAACCTCGTCATACTTTTTCTGAAGTTCCTTCACAGCTTCGAGGGCTTCGCGTAGCAAGTTTGACCCTTCCAACATAGACAGTGTAAGCAATTGTATGTCCTCTTTACTTGCTAATTCTGGAAAGTTATCCACGAAATCGAAAAAGATCTCCTCCTCTTCTTCGATAGCATGGATTTCTTCGACAGGTTTGATGAGAGATGAGGGATCAACCTCGTTTTCCTCATCAGAGATGGCCAAGGAGTGAGCGAGAGGCACATTATCAATACTTGGCTTCTTACTGGCAGGGGGCAATGGTAGTTTGTTATTGTCGATTAAGTCTTTGATAGCTTCCTTAAGCTTCCAACAGTTCTTAATAAGATGGCCCCTACCTTGGTGATACTTGCAATGTGCATTGGGGTTCCAATTAGCCTTCCTCTTTTCGACTAGTGGGTCCCCAAACGGTCCAATAGGAGTTATAAGACCTTTTGCATTTAATCGGTCAAATGCGGTGTCATAACTCATGCCAACAGGAGTAAAGTTTCTCCTAAATGGTTTCTTTTATCCTTGATTATTCATAGAAAGGACTTCACTTAAGTTAAAAGTGCCAACATTGTTTGAGTGGGTGGTTTTGGAAGAAGAAGGATTGTCGTTCTTCTTGCCTTTCCAGCCACTGTTGGAGTTATTATATTGTTAGCAGCTTTCAACTTAGCCAGGTCGTCTTCAATATTAATTCCAATGTCGTAGACGGCCTTGAAGGTAAGGAGATTATTTTGGTATTTGAGATGCTTGGAGTACTTTTCTTGAAGGTTTTTGATGAATAACCTTACAGACTCTTTTTCACTTGGCACCTCAATCATCTTAGCTGAGGTTTCTCTCCATTTGTTAAAGAAAGAGGTGAAACCTTCATTCTCCTTCTGCTTGAGGATTTCAAGTTCCCTATAGTCGGTCTCAACTTGAATATTGCATTTGTATCTATCAATGAAAGCGTTTACTATGGACTCCCAAGTAGAGGTTCTTTATTTCTCAAGAGAAAAGAACCATTGTTGGCAAACGGTTTCGAGAGATAGTGAGAACAGAGAGGGAAACACTTTCTTGTCGATACCCTTAATACTCATTATTGTTTCGAAGGCTCTTAAATGAAAGTAAGGGTTATCAGTTGTTTTGAATTTCGGGATGTCGTTGGCATTGAACTTCTGCGGAAGAAGATCCTTGTCCACCAAGACCCCTTGTGAGCTAATCCCTTGAAACTTGTAGTCGCTAGACAGTTTGCTCAGACTCTCTTGCATGAGGTCCATCTGTTGTTGTTTCACAGGATCATCAATCTTGAGGGTTAGAACCTTTAAAGCCTCAGTGACGGTAATCAGTTGGTTCCTGAGCTCATTGACTTCTTCTTGAGTTGCCATTATTGTCTTAGCTTTCCTCTTACAACGATGGGTTTGTCGAAAAGTTGGACTTGGATAAAAAGATTGTCTTTGATTAAACGCCCTTCTTTTCTTGACCACTCGCTGTAAATCAAACCATTTTTTGTTTTAATTATTTGACTCAAATTGACCTTGACTTTACGGTTTAAAAGAGGAAAAGCAAAAATAGGTGCATGTTTTTGGCAAAAATAAGGTATATATTTTTGGCGATTAAGTATAGGGTTTAAGCAAGTTGATTTATTTGGAGGATTAATATCCGACTTACCCCCCCTAAAAAAAATGACGGAAAAAACGCGCATACAAGACTCCCTTAGACATGGTCAAAGTGTGTATTAGTGGGTGCTTTATATGGTGAGTGTAAGTGACATGCTTTGACTCTTGTGTAAGACCATGGAACTTAGTGCTTAGAATCAATTAATGACTTGACAAGGTATAATTACCAGTAAAAATTAACCGAATCGACTAGAAAACTTTTCAATTAGACATAAGGTGATGACTCGAGCAATAAACCGAACTATCGTCAAAACGACAGGACTGGCCCCTCTCTTTGCAGTGTAGCGCCAGACAACAGGATTGTTGCCAGGCGCTAAACTCCATAGAATGGCGCTACAGTTCAAATTTTGGCGCCATTGCTGGAGCGTCGATCTGAAACTGTTTTCAGTATTATTACTCTACATGGTATGCCTAAAGTCGTACTAACTCAAGTTTGATTAAATATTAAAATTTATTTACTCAAATTAATTAATTAATTAATTAGGCAAAGTTTTTTTAGTCATAAATTAATTTATTTAATCTTAGCACAAGTCAAACAAACGATTAGGAAAAACATGTAGAGTATGCACAACCAATAATGCACAATTAGTCAAGTAGGCACAACATGATGCAATGAGTTTGCAACCTAACCATGGCTCTAGTTCTCTAAAGTTCGGGATATGGGTTAGTCAATAGAGGGTCCATGGTTAATTGTCCAGATGCACCGCGCGGAAGCCTAACCGTGAAGGGTTGGCGCGAGTGGATGGGACACCGCAAGTTTAGAAAAACTTGCTTCCATGGTTTTGTGAATTCGACATTCTTGGATGTACCCTTTGTTGCTCAGAGCGTTCAATCAGGTAGATGGAGCATAAATTCCCAGAGGGTTATGTCCATATGTAGAACACATATGGGTTTCAGAATAGTGTGAAAAACTCAATCAGGAAGTAGGATCGAGCAAACAGTGCTAAAAACTGGTCGAAATTAGAACGCATATTTCTGGCTCGGTATTGGAAGAACTTGGCGCCAGCAAACAGAGGCCAGCGCCACTTTTTGGCTTTAGCGCCTGGCGACAGAAGCTGTCGCCTGGCGCTTACATCAAAATGTTGGCGCTAATATTTGTTTGCTGACGCTAGTTCCTACATGCCTCAGCAGCTTTCTGTGCTTGATAAAATTTTCTAGTTTCGCGCAGCATTATTTCGATCCTAGTTGTGAAAGATATTCCTCAAATTTCCTACGTGTAAAAAATCCTATGTTTTAACTCTTACAGATGGTCTTTCCAATGAGATCTTTTTTATGCATATGAAAATAATGTTAATCAAAATTACGCACATGAAATACTTAGAACTTTTCGAGTCACATCCACTCATTCTAAATCATTGCGGATACTAACATGAATATTAATATTAGGAAAGAACATGAATATTACGGATACTAACATGAATATTAATTTTAGGAAAGAACATAAGAAGCATCATACTTTTAATCATACTTGACATTAAAGTTACCCTAGACATGATACTAGGAAGATCAAAACGCCCTAACATAACACTAGGAATCATAATAACCTAAGCA
This sequence comes from Chenopodium album, assembly GCF_948465745.1. Taxonomy (NCBI): domain Eukaryota; kingdom Viridiplantae; phylum Streptophyta; class Magnoliopsida; order Caryophyllales; family Amaranthaceae; genus Chenopodium; species Chenopodium album. The sequence goes on along the minus strand of NC_137842.1, from coordinate 12,776,616 downwards.
TGATTTCTATATCATAATATCAATGTAAACAATTAAAGCACTTACTTGGATGCCTCGTACCTCTTTCTAATAACAAAATACACACGTTAGTAACTTCAAGGAAAATAATAAAATAAAATAATTAAATTAAATAATTGAGAGAGATTTGGGACCAAACCCTCAGAAATATCAAACCTTTCACGCCTAGGGCGAAGGCAACTTCGAATTATGCTAGGTGTTTCTAGGTCTTGTGAATGCGAAATTTTGTGTAAAGGGTGGTTTAGAAAAGAGAGAGAAAGAAAGCTTTAGCTTTGAGAGAGAAGAGAATAGGGACGATTATTGGTTGTTGATTGTAGATTAGAGATGGGAAAATCGAGAAAATCATAGTTCTGACGAGAAAATCAGATTAAAGATGGGAAAATCGGGAAAATAGAGAAAATCAGCCAAAAAGATAGAAAATCGAACCAGAGTTCTGACGTGAAAAATTGGAGTTAGCGCCAGACGCTGACATTAGCGCCAGACGCTAACGCTAGCGCCATGCGCCAAGCTTAGCGCCAGGCGCTAATGCTGGCGTTAGGCGCTAATCAGTTTTTTTGACGCGTTTTCTAAAATCAGATAAAATTTAACCGTTCAGGAGGATAAAATCGTATTTTCCTCAAAACACTCTTTTATTCTAATTAAAATTCCAAAAAGTCAACAAAAGTCAATTTATCAATGCTAATTGATTTAGGAATGAAAAGAACCTTCTAGAAGAATCTAGAAGACTAAAACCATTTCTAATTGCATTAAGAATGATAAATCCATATTAGGCCCTCCTCTAGATCATTGGGCCGAATATAAGGCTCAAACCAGGCTTAGTTTAGTAATTTAGCCATAATTTCCTCAATATTCATCGGAATTGGGCTTATAATATATCGTTGGAAAGCTCTTTTCAAGCCCCATCCAACTACACTATTAATGGACCCATATCACGGACCAACCGAACTGGATTGGATGTTTTCTTAAAATAGGTTTTTAAAAACAGAGAGAAGAGAAAAGAAATTAAAACTATCCGCAACACTAGACTTTCCACACTTTCACTTCATTCGATTATGATTCGACGTGAAAGGTACTCATCACCGGGTTTGGTTTTGGGGATACACAAATGGGTGTCTACAATAATCTAATCCCTTTTTCAACTCATTACTCTACTTGTATCTCATGCAAACCACCCCTAGGTTTGCAATCCAAAATAAAATTTTGTTATTTTAAAAAAAAATTAAAACCCGTATCAAATCTCACACCTAATTGAAATGGGTGTTCATCAAAATTTAATCTTGATGAGTAATTTTTACAGAATTTATAAAAAATAACAATTTTATAAAGAGAGAGAGAGAGAGAGAGAGAGAGAGAGAGAGAGAGAGATAGAGAGAGAATAATGAGTGAAGGATTGGGGGCACGAGAGAGAGAATGTCGAAGGGTGGGGTCAGGTGAGGGGGTCATGGTGGTCAGGTGGGGGTCAGGTGAGAGGGTCATGGTGATCATGTGGGGTTTCAAATTCAGGTGAGAAGCTGTGGTAGAGGTCTAGGTGGGTGGGAGGAGAGATTTAAAAAAAAAGAACAAAATTAAAAAGAAAAAATTAACCTGCTAAACAGGTTGTAGGTAAATGAGACCATTTTAAGTAGATGTGTATCAAAGTGTGTATTTTTTTTTTTTTTTTTTTTTTTTTGGGATGCAAATGAGGGAAAATCCCGAACAAATAAGGAAAACAATCACACCACTATATGTGGCAAAGCCACTCCAACTAAGTCCTCCAAAAGAGAGTTCTTTATTTCGATTGGAGGCTCATCGAAATAAACCAGTGAACAAAAGAAAACAAAATAAAAAGATTACAAAGACTACGACACTTATTGATGATATGCATACACTCCCCTTGCTGCTAATTCGCATTATTGAAGGCTTCCACACATGCTTTATTGTCCATCTGGATAATGAGCTGAGCTTCCTGATGCTTAGTTGCTTTGCCGTTTGAAGACCATAAATTCCCAGGTTAGCTGCAAACACCTTCACAAATCTTCCCTCTACATCCCTAACCAATCCCCCGCCACTAGCTAGTCTAGGAGAGCCTTTGGCAGCTCCATCAGTATTGAGAGTCCACTAGCCTGAGGGAGGTGCATTCCAGCGCACATGAATCTCTTCTTTCTTGCCAGCATTCGCACTTAAAATGGGATAATGAATTCTAGGAGTATTGAAAACTCTCCAAGCTTATTCAACCTGACCTTTGATGAACATACCAGAATCTAGAGGAATCTCACCTTCTCTTCCAAAGACAAACATGTTCCTCCATCTCCAAAGACAAACATGTTCCTCCATCTCCAAATCCACTATAAGGTAAGTGCAAAACAAGAGGGCCACTTTTCTAAATAGATAAGCCCGTCAGCTTCCAAATTTTTAACCAACCACTCCTCCAGATTACCAGTATAGAATGAAGGGTGAAGGGCTGTATCTCCAACTTTTTTCCAGATTTCACGAGAAGTAGGACAATCTCTTATGAGGTGGATAAGTGTCTCATCCTCACCAATACTGCATCTATTACAGATATGATCTGTAGTTAAATGTCTTCTTTGTCTGTTAGCATTACAGAGGATTTGATTATGTAACACTAGCCATAGAAAAGTCTTGACTCTTTGTTGAACCGGGGTGTGCCACGCAAGTTCCCACTTTGGATTCCATGGAATAACATCATCTTCACGCATTAGCTTTAGTTTATTCTTAATAGAAAACAGCCCACTGTTAGAACCTCTCTAATAAATTTGGTTCTCACTTGAGTCATTCTCAACCACCGAATGAGCAGCTATATATATGTTTTAGTTGTTGGTCAGGAAGCAAGTGTGCAAAAAGGTCCCATCTCCAACCTTTTCCCACTTCCCACATCTCTTCAACTATGGCACCCTCAATTGAACTAGGAATTAAGGCAGTCGCATGATCACGGAGAGGCTTGGTCGATGCCCATCTATGATCCCAAAAGAGTGTACGCTTCCCATTGCCAACCGCTACTTGTGACCCTGCTTTGATCCACTAAGAATTCTCAAAAATCCCTCGCCAAACATTCGACATACTAGATGTAGGGGTGAACATGTCGATATCGCATCGACCCTTGAAATACTTGGCTCGAAGCACTCTAGCCCAAAGAGCGTCAGGTTCTTTCAAAACTCTTCAGCCAAGCTTCGTGGGAAAAGCTGAATTGGTTTGTCTTGCCGATCTCATACCTAGCCCTCCCTTGTCTCGTGGTAATTGTAGTGTGTCCCATGAGAGAATCCTCTGTTTTTCGTCTGAACTTCCCCAAATGAACCGTTGAGCTTTTTTTGTCAATTTCATCACAAATAGTACGAGGAAGCTTGGCTGTTTGCATTGAGTAATTTGCCAATGTTGTGATAGTAGACTTCGTGAGAGTAATCCTCCCTGCCAATGATAGATATTTCGTCTTCCATCCTGTGAGACATCTATCTATTTTTTCACAAAGGTGCGCATATGTTTCCCTTGTCACTCTGTTGGTGAGGGTAGGCATTCCCTGATTTAGCCCGAGGTCGTCAGTGATTTGTATTCCCAGAGCTTCTCCAATAGCCACCCAATCTTCATTTTTTATGTTTCTGGAGAAATAAACACGCAACTTGGGCAAGCTAACACGTTGACCAGAAGCTTTGCGGAAGCTATTTAGACAATTTTTTATGACCATGTCCTGTTCAATCAAAGCTTCCGCAAACAATATTAGATCGTCCGTGAAAAATAAATTAAAAAGAAGAGGACCTCCACGACTATCATGTATCGGTTTCCACTTATCCTTAATAATTGCCTCTTCAATGACTTGATTAAGCCTCTCCATACACAACACAAAAAGGTATGGGGACAAAGGATCTCCCCATCGAATACCACTAGAAGGGAAAAGGCATATGATTTTTCTCCATTCCACTGTACTCGCATAGAGGGGGAAGATACACACTCCGATCCATTATGACTTCAATCATGAGCAACAGAAAATTCATCTCCTTTAGAGTGTCTCGAATAAAGGACCACTTAAGCCTATCGTAGGCTTTTTCAAAGTCTATTTTAATCGTCATATAGCCCTTGTTTCCTTGTTTCTTTTTCATGGTGTGAAGAACCTCCTTGTTTCCTTGTTTCTCCTGCACTATGACTCTATTTTCAAAATCTAGACTAGGATTGTGCAATGAGTTTAGGGAGCAGTAGCTTGATTCGGTTCACAATTGCTTTCCTAATTATTTTATATGTGACATTACAAAGGCTAATGGGTCAAAATTGTGAGGGTAATTCTGGGTTTTCAAGATTGGGAATAAGTAAAATAAACGTCTCATTGAGAGTATTAGGGAGGCCTTTAACTTCAAGGGTTGCAAGCACCAAATCGTACACGTTCTGAGCTACCAAATTCCAATTCTTTTGGTAGAATAGCGCTTGGAATCCATCTGGTTAAGCGCACCTATATTATTGATTACAAAATCAATATCCCCTTTCAAGTATGGTTTATAGAGTTTGTGCCACTCCTCCTATGATAAAGTCGAACACACCCCTGTAGGAATATTGAAAATCCCCTCATCATCATCAGCAGTAAAGAGCTTTGCAAAATAATCAACAACCAGATGTTTGACTATCTCCTTATCGTGTACCCATTCATCATTCTCATCGTTGATTGCCACAATTTTATTGCGCCACCTACGGATCATAGTAGAGAGGTGGAAGAAAGTGGTGTTACGATCACCATCTTGTGTCTAGTCAACCCGAGCTTTCTGGTACCATAATAACTCTTCCTGGTCAAGCACCATGTCAAGATCTCTCCTTAATTTTGCTTCAAGTTTTATTAAGACATTATCTAGTGTGAGATAATTTAGCTTGTATCCCTTGAATTCTAGCCATTAGATTTCTCTTCTCTCGAAATATAATGTGAAAAATTTCCTTATTCTAGTTTTGAAGTTTACTGGACAAGGAATTTAAAAGAGGTACTAGAGGGGCCGATTTGTCCCAGTTTTACTCTATGAAATCTGCAAACTTCTCATATGAAATCCATGCCACTTGAAAGCAGAAAGGCCTGTCCATAGAGTCTAACGGAGTAAAACCATTGAAAGAAATCAACAAGGGGCAGTGGTCGGATTGCAATGTAGGTAGATGTTTAAACCGAGCCTTGTCAAATCTGAGACCCCATTTAGCATTACATAAGGTACTATCAAACCGAGCACTTCTTCTAGTCTCGATGGAATTACCTTGAGCCCACGTGTGAAAAGGGCCCGAGAATTCCACTTCAATGAGTTGATTGTTTTCTACCCAATGATTAAAGTGAAGGCTACATCTCGAAGTTTCAGGGAAACTCGAGCTACGTTCCTAACCGAACCTTGTCTCATTAAAATCTCAAGCAAGCAGCCATGGTTTGTTATTTCACTTGGTAAAGTCAGACAAGTCACGCCATAAATCTTTTCTATTAGCAGGGTCAGGACTCGCATACACTGAGGAGAAATACCATGGTTCTTCCCCCCTCCTATTGATCACCATTGTGATATATTGATTAGACCGTTCAACGGGGTCAATAGTCACTAACTCCGACTTCTAGTAAACCCAAATTCCCCCAGTAAATCCTTGAGCGTCCTCTCTTGTATGTCCCAACTAACCCAGCATATTGCCTACTCTCACAACATGTTCTCCATCCATGTGAGTTTCCACCAAAGCAAGAACAATAGGCTTATTCACCCGTACAACTTCTTTAAGAATAGCAAGAAAGTCACGGTTATCCGCTCCTTGAACATTCCAAACCATACACATTATGGGAAAGGAATTAACAACAATATTATGGTCACTATTCATAAGACCCATGGAATTAGGAAACATAGAATTGTAAGCATAAAAAATAGCTCGGAAATCTTGAATAATTTTTCCAGGCAACTTCAGTGTCACCACTAGCTCTAGCATCCTCCGTTCTAGTGCTAGCCATGAATGTATCTCCATCTCCGATTGGTGTATCAGGGGGTGTTTCGTTCCCATGAATGGTTCCAACATCGGATCAGTGACACAAAGGATTTTCTCCGGAGGGACTCGAGTAACTATTGGTGTCGGGAGTGGTTGAGACATGGGTAAAGGATAGAGTGTTTGTTTGATCAGTATCTGGCTTGGTGATTGCTTGTTGAGAGTTCAAGGAAGTGGCTTCTAAATTTTATTCGGGACGTGCTTGGAAAGTAATTGGTGAGTTTTCTTTGCCAGCTGGTAGGATTGGGGTGGGAATCTTCTATAGGCTTGGAGAAGGAATGTTCGTGGAGTCAGTTAGGATAGCTTTTGATTTGTTTTTATCTTTTTTCTAAATTTGTTGCCACTGCTTTGATCCTCTTAGAAATTAACCATTAATTATGGGATTTATTTGAGATTTTCCCAAATTAAAAGGTCCATTATTATCTTTTTCCATCGCCTCATGCTGACCGGAATCCCCTAAATTGATTGTTTTCTCAATTAAATCCCATGAATGTTGGGATTGAGAATTCAAATTCACTACATTATTCTCCAAACTGTTAAATTCGGTTTCCTTATTTTGCTCCTCTATAACCGAAAATCTTGAATCGTTTGACTTATTTTGGGGAGCGTTGACCCCCTTACTCGAGTTTTGGTTGAGAAATTGGTTATGGTTCGATTGGCTAGCAAGGTGAGCCTTATCTAGTTTAGTCACTCGACACCTTGGTGGTGGTTTTTTTTAACCATCATCCAAGATCCATAGTCCTGCTATTCCACTGTTGGCATAAGAATTTCTTTAGCCTGCTGTAGGGAATATTTCAAGCATTATCCCTAGCTTGAACCCCACTGTGATCATACACTAAAGTACGGTGGCATCCAAAGGGAAAGAAGAAAGAGCAAAAGAGTCGCCAACAAGTATTTTTGGGAACTTGTAAACCGTTCACGAGGTGAAGGTTACACCCCTTAACGATCCAAGAGATCGTCAACTCCAATAGGTCTTGAACCATGACTGGTAGTTCGGGGATGAAGGTACAAATCCAACCTAAAAGAGATTGAACCAGCCCTAATAATAGGCCTCTACTTTATTCTGATCGTATTCATGTGCGCTTTCTGACTAACATGCAATCAATAGGATTAACTCTAAACTTGTTTATCTATGTTGGTTGAATATTAATGCACAAATAAATCTATTATTGACGATCACTTGAATTATAATCATATTAACCCTAAACAAGATTATTAATTATCTTATTAAGCGTGATTACAAGTACAAATTCCCTTTAAACATGCATAAAAGGCGTGATCAAGCAATAAAAATAAATAATTAAGCAACATAATAACAATAAAAATAATAATAATCATAAAAATAATCATGACCATCATGTAATAATAAAGCATAATAATAGCAAGATCCTAGGCATGATACTAACAAGATTAATAACAAACCCTAGCATGTCACTAAGCATCAAAGATCAAAGCTTTAACCCTAACATGATACTAATAATCATAAATATTAGGAAGAACATAGGAAGCATCATACTTTTAGTCATACTTGATATTAAATTTACCCTAAACATGATACTAGGAATTTGTTGTTGTAACCCTAAACATCAAATTAAGGAAAACATCCTAACATGATACTAGGAATCAAAATAACAACCTAATTTAAGCATGATTTCTATATAATAACATCAATAAAAACCATTAAAGCACTTACTTGGATGCCTCTTACCTCTTTCAAATAACAAAATACACACGTTAGTAACTTCAAGGAAAATATAAAATAATTAAATTAAATAATTGAAAGAGAGATTTGGGACCAAACCCTCAAAAATTAAAACCTTTCACGTCTAGGGCGAAGGCAACTTCGAATATGGCCAGGTGTATCTAAGTCTTGCGAATGCGGAATTTTGTATTTTGAGAAAAGGCTAGTTTAGAAAAGAGAGAGAGAAAGAAAGTAATCAAGAATTTCATGATGAGAGTTGGTGAAAATTGATGAATGAAAACGGAGTTTTTAGAAGGCTATTTATTGAGAAAATCAGCCAAAAAGATAAAAAATCGAAACAGAGTTTTGACGCGTAAAACGAGGTTAGCGCCAGACGTTGACATTAGTGCCAAGCTTAGCGTCAGGCGCTAATGCTGGCGTATGGCGCTAACTTAATTGTTGACGCGTTTTCTAAAATCAGATAGAAATTGCCGTACAGGAGGATAAAATTGTATTTTCCTCAAAAACATTCTTTTGTTCTGATTAAAACTCTAAAAAGTCAACAAAAGTCAATTTATCAATGCTAATTGAATTAGTAATGAAAAGAACCTTCTAGAAGAATCTAGAAGACTAAAACCATTCCTAATTGCATTAGGAATGATAAATCCATATTAGGCCCTCCTCTAGATCATTGGGCCGCATATAAGGCTCAAACCAGGCCCAGTTCAGTAATTTGGCCATAACTTCCTCAATATTCATCGGAATTGGGCTTATAATATATCGTCGGAAAGGTCTTTTCAATCCCTATCCAACTATACTACTATTGGACCCATATCATGGACCAACCAAACTAGATTGGCTGTTTTCTTAAAATAGGTTTTCAAAAACAAAGAGAAGAGAAAAGAAATTAAAACTATCCGCAACACTAAACTTTCTACACTTTCACTTCATTCGATTGTGATTCGACTTAAAAGGTACTCATCACTAGATTTGGTTTTGGGGAGACACAAATGGGTGTCTACAGAAGCCCCTACTTTGACTGAGTTTGTAGAAACGCAAGTTTTGAAAACAAAAGTCAAAGTAGCGATAGGGACGGAGAATGATTCAGAACGTTCTGCGATCCTAAATCACTCTTGTAACGCCGATACCTGCAAACTAGCGTTAGTTAAACAGATAAAAGAGTTAAGAAACGCGTATCTTGCACCGTCGAGCACACGTCTCTGAAAGTAACCGATTTGCTGCTGTATTACTGTTTCGACGACCTCCTGCAAGCTAGAGAATGCCATCCCGCTTGAAAACTGCTACGCTTGTAACTGCCTCCAACTTCCGCCTTGATAATCTTCCACAAGCCAGGGAACACTATCGAAGATTGCTTCGCTTGAAACGATCCTCTTCCGCTTTGTGACCATCTTCCACATCTTAGGGAACACGATCGAAGACAACTTTGCTTGAAATTACCTTCAGTTGTTTGTGACAACTCTCCACAAGCTAGGGAATGCTGCCAAAGATATCCTCACTTGAAGCAACCCTCATTTATTGCGATAATTTTTCAAAGAAAATTACCGAAGACCCACGCTTGTCGATCTTTAAAAGCTCGCTTGAACTTTGCTTCCGCTATGCTTGTACGTCGACGCTTTTGCTGCTTGTGAACCTGTATGTCGGTGCCTTTTGCTGAATTATGAACTAGTATGTCGGTGCCTTTCTGAATGAACCATTGTGTCGGTGCCTTTTGCGATGAGCCAATGCTTAGGCGCTTTAAGCTAAGTGAGACGATCTTTCATCAGGTCGATCACTTTATGTAATCAAGCCGATTACTAAAAATCGTGTCAAATTGCTTAGAAAGGCTAACTAGCGTACCAAGGAACCCAAAATATATTGCAAAAGGTTGGAACAACCGTACTGAGTGGCTGAACGTTCTAGCGTCGTTGAAAGAACGTTGGCGTCGCTTATCTGGCTGTACCGCCAGACGCTGGAGCAGCGCCAGGCGCTAAAGCTTATCGACTAACGCCAAGGTGTGACGTTTGGCGCTAGAAACGGGTTTTCCTTAAATACCCTTCTCTTCCTTATTTCTGCTGCTATTGTTCGCGTTTCTTGCTCGAGAATTCCCAGAACTTCAATTCACTCGTTTCTCAACCAAATTCGCTCAAATTTGTTGCAAATCAAAGTTTCAAATTCGCTCAAATTCTCAACAAAGGAAAGTGGCGTATTTCCTGTTGATGTGCGAATTGACGTGCGGTAACCCCACAATGCGAAGTGAAGTTTGTCAGGCCAATCCTTGTAATTTTTCGTCATTTTTTCGATGATAGTCTTTAGATTCTTATTAGCTGCTTCGACTGCTCCATTTGCTTGAGGCCTATAAGGGGAAGAATGATGATGTTGAATGCCATATTTTTGTAGCAATTCTTCACATTCGGCTTGAAAGTGAGTTCTATTGTCACTTATTATTTCATGTGGGACTCCGTATCGACAAATAATATTTCTCTCGATAAAGAGTGCTACATGTTTTGCAGTGAGTTTAGCGTATGATTGCGTTTCGACCCACTTTTTGAAGTAATCAATTGCCACTAGGATATATTCATGGCCTCCTGTTCCCGGGGGAGTGATTTTGCCGATGATGTCAATTCCCCATGTAGAGAATGGCCATGGCGACGTGTAGGTGTATAGCAATGATGGAGGAACATGTTGTAAATTGGCATAGATTTGGCTCTTAGGGCATCTTTTTACGTATTGATGGTAATCCCTATTCATTGTAGTCCAATAGTATCCTTCTCGCATTATCTTTTGGACTAACATTTTTCCATTTATGTGAGTTCCACAAATTCCTTCGTGGACTATCCTCATTGCTCTTTGGGCATCCTTTTTTCCTACACATAAGAGAGCTCGACCCTTAGGTACCCTTTAATGTAGCTCGTTGTCTATGAGTACGTATTGGGAAGCCAAGAGTCTTAATGCTCGTTTAGCAAATTGATTTTCTTCTCTAGGTAGATATGTGTATTCTACCTTCTCTAACTGATTAGTAAGGGTTTCCAGATAGGTTTGGTAAGGGGCCAGACTTTCGTTCCTTACTTTCCACCTTTAAGAGATTTGATTGATGATCAATGAAGAGTCTCCGAATATCTGTAACTTTTTTACTCCCAATGCCAAAGCTGTTTCAAGGCCTACCACGCATGCTTCGTATTCAGCAGCGTTGTTGGTAACATCGAAATCAAGCTTTATGGAGATTGGAACATGCTCTTCTTTAGGTAATACTAGTAATACTCCAACGCCACATCCCTTTTGGTTTGAAGCTCCGTCGAAGTATAAGGTCCAAGTATCATCTTCAGTGACCATTAAGTCTTCATCTGGAAATTCATTGTCGTGTATTGGCGTTGAGTCTTCTATTGGAAAGTTCGCTAGAAAGTCTGACACCACAGATTCTTTGACAGCTTTTTGCGGCATAAACCTTACATCAAACTGGGCTAAGTTGACTATCCATCTCGATATGCGTCCATTGAGTGTAGATTTCTCGAATAGATACTTGAGTGGATCTAATCAGGAGACTACAAAGACTGTATGCACTAGCATGTAATGTCTTAACTTGGTTGTGGCCCACACCAAGGCAAGGCACAATTTCTCATAAGGATCTACCCCCGGAAGGGGACCAACATAATAAGGCCTTACACCTCACTGTAGTGTGTAGGCAGATGAATGTTCCCATGAGCCTGGTTGATAATAGCTCTGCAATCAATGTGTGCCCACTCCGTACTGCAAAGAAGTTGGGTATAAAGAATGAAGAATTGACTCCCTCCACTCAAGGGATTCGAGCTTATGATAATACTCGCCGTCAAGCCGTGGGTACTATCATACTGAATATAACTACTGGGGCCATTGAACGTCGCACCAAATTTCAGGTGGTGGACATTAAGGCCTCTTTCAATCTGTTTTTAGGACGCCCTTGGCTTCATGAGCTAAAGGCGATTCCGTCATCGCTTCACCAGAAAGTGAAAGCCATAGTTGGAGGGGTTCTGATTACTATCGATGCTTCTCCTATACGCATTCAAGTTATTGATACTCCTATCGTCCATGTTGAACATGACGAAGAAGATGAAGATCTTTGGGGGTTTTCACTAGATGATGTTCTTGTGATCAAAGAGGAGGAAAAGTGCCATCACGACTTCGATCCCTATTCAAACACCAGTATCAATGCCATTCTGAAGAAGCAAGGTCATTTCCCTGGAATGACCCTTGGACTCAAGAAGAAAATGGCTGAATCTTGAGGCCATCCCAGTGCGCTCAAGAAGGATACTTTCGGCTTGGGATTCAAGCCAACAAAAGAAGATCTGAAACGAGCTGCATTGAAGATGAAGGCTCGCAATAACGCTCGAATCACAAAGACGGAAATGGCCATGGATCCGTATCCGTTCACCCTCAATGGCCAGTACATCAAAGAAGGGGAAGACTTCCCATGCTATGAATTCCCTGAGCCATTCGTCCATGATGGGATCCGTGAACCTGGATTCGAGGTGTTCCTCGATTGTGACTTCGTTAACGAAGACGAAGAGCTCTTCACAACCGAGAAGCCAGCTAGCCTGAACTCTGATGATCTAGGAATCAACCTTCTTTTTGGAATGGAGAAAAATGAGTCCAAGACGGTCCGCAATGATAACTCCGAGTTCGTTCAAGCTGTCATAGTGAACAAGGATTTTGACCCCTCCGAGTTAATCGTCCAAGCTGACAACATTTCAAGAGGATGGCGCAAGACATTGAGGATCACTACGCCGAGTGGAGAGAAGTTGGAAAAAACCGCTGGCGAGGGTCCTATGTTTGATGAGTTTGAGTCGTCTGGGTCTGAGTCCGGGTCTGAGTCTAAGTCTGTAGACGAGTCCTTAGAGTCTAAGGCCGACCCTCTTTCTGCTATAGAGTTCAACCCTAAGTCTCTTGTTGAGTCCTCTCTTTCTAGTCCTAATAATTCTGGTGAGGTCGCAGCCGACCTTGCCTCTCTTGATGTATTAGCAAGTGAATTCAATAAAATGAGTACCTTTGCTTACGATGCGTGCCATTCCCCTAGCCCTGATTAATATTGCTTTGCTAATGATAAAAATGACAAAGAAATAATAAAAGCAATGGAAGAACACAAAAATAAAACAGCAGTTATTGAAGATACATAAACAGTTAACATTTCCAATGATACGACTGTTAAATAAGTAAAAATTGGATTAACACTAAGTCAAGATGAACGCAAAGAGCTAATTAACTTGCTTAGTGAATTTGTTGATGTATTTGCTTGGTCATACCAAGATATGCCAGGAATTGACAGGGATATAGCTCAGCATACGATACCACTCATTCCAGGTATGAAGCCTGTCAAATAAAAGCTGCGCCGAATGAAACCGGATGTGGCTCTCAAAATCAAGGAAGAAATCAGGAAGTAATTGGCCGCAGGTTTCATCAGAGTATCTAAGTATCCGGAATGGATAGAAAATGTGGTTCCAGTTCCAAAGAAGGATGGAAGGGTCAGAATGTGTGTTGATTACAGGGATCTCAATAAAGTAAGCCCAAAAGATGGGTTCGCTCTACCTCACATTGACATTCTGGTCGAAAATACAGCAAACCATGCACTCTTGTCATTCATGGATGGTTACGCCGGATATAATCAGGTATTGATGGCCGAAGAAGACATGGAGAAAACCACATTCATCACGCAATGGGGTACAAATTGCTATACGGTACTGCCATTCGGGTTGAAAAACGCTAGTGCCACCTACCAAAGAGCAGCTACAGCATTGTTACATGACATGATGCACAAAGAGGTGGAGGTCTATGTCGATGATATGATCGTTAAGTCTAAAGATCGCCCAGGCCATATTATTGCCCTTCGCAAGTTTTTTGAAAGACTCCGCAAGTACAACATGAGATTAAATCCAGCAAAATGTGCATTCGGAGTCACGTCAGGCAAATTACTTGGATACGTGATCAGTTCTCGAGGGATTGAAATAGATCCTACAAAAGTAAAAGCGATCATGGCCATGCCACCACCTAAAAATGAGAAGGAGATTCGAGGCTTCATTGGAAGGTTGCAGTATATAAGTAGGTTCATATCAAAGCTCACAGCGATATGTGAACCTATATTCAATAAGCTTAAGAAGAATGTCCCAGTCACATGGGATGATGACTACCAAAAGGCTTTCGACAATATCAAAGAGTATTTAGCAAACCCACCCGTGCTAGCGCCAGCAATACCTGACTTTCCTCTTCGACTCTACCTTACGGTCACAAGAGAAACGATGGGGGCAATGCTAGCACAAGAAATCGAAAGCAAGGAGAATGCAATCTATTACTTGAGCAAGAAACTTCAAGGATATGAGACGCGATACACACCACTTGAGAAGTTGTGTCTCGCACTTGTATGGGCCGCACAGAAACTAAGACATTACATGCTCACTCAAACAGTGCATTTCGTGTCCAAGATGGATCCTCTCAAATACTTGTTCGAGAAAGCAACACTCAACATCAGATTATCAAGGTGGATAGTCAATCTGGCTCTATTTGACTTGAGATTTGTGCCACAAAAATCCATCAAAGGTTCTGCAGTTTCTGACTTCTTAGGAGACTTCCGCTAGAAGAAGCTGAAAAAGAAGAAGATGAGTACGATTTCCCTGACGAAGATTTACTCATGACCGAAGATGATAGCTGGACGCTCTATTTCGATGGAGCTTCAAACCAAAAGGGATGTGGCGTAGGAGTCTTGCTCGTATCCCCAATGAAGAGCACATCCCAATTTCCATGAAGCTCGACTTTGATGTCACCAACAATGCCGCAGAATATGAAGCATGCATTTTGGGGTTAGAAACAGCTGTCGCCTTGGGAAATAAGAAACTCAGAATCTACGGTGATTCTTCACTAATCATTAACCAAATCTCCAAGAGATGGAAAGTGATAAGTGAAAGTCTCGCTACGTATCAAGCTCATTTAGAAACTCTCACGGAGCAACTAGATGAAGTGGAGTATACGTATTTGCCAAGAGAAGAAAACCAATTCGCCGACGCACTAGCTAAATTAGCATCAATGGTGCGAATTCCAACTGATACAATCAGAATGCCACTGACCATATAAAGAAGATATGAGCCGGCTTATGTTCATGCACTTGACGATGAACAAGAACCACAAGAAGAAGATGAAGAGCCATGGTATACGAACATCCTTAATTATGTGACAAGAGGAGAATACCCTCCTAAAACTGATAAAAGGGCACGCCGTGCTTTGAAGCTCCTGGCCTCACAGTATGTGCTCATCAGGGGAGAACTCCACAAGAGAACTGCAATGGGAAGAAATCTCTTATGCATAGCCAAGAAAGAAGCACATAAAACCATGGAAAACCTTTTTGCTGGTATATGTGGAACACACATGAATGTAAAGATGTTAGTCCAAAAGATTCAATGACAAGGTTACTATTGGACTACTATGGAGAGAGATTGTCACGAATACGTCAAGAAATGTATGAAGTGTCAAGTCTATACAAACTTACAGCATGTTCCACCTTTGCTTCTCTACACGTATACTTCTCCATGGCCTTTCTCCACTTGGGGCATTGACATCATTGGAAAAATAACACCACCAGGACAAGGGGGGCATGAAATCATTCTCGTAGCAATCGACTACTTCACCAAATGGGTCGAGGCTGCCTCATATGCCAAGCTGACGGCAAAACACGTAGCTCAATTCATTGAGAAAAATATCATATGCCGCTATGAGGTACCACATGAGATGATCAGTGATAATGGAACACATTTCCAAGCCGAATGCGCGGAATTATTACAGAAATATCATATCAAGCATCACCGATCATCACCTTACAGACCACAAACAAACGGAGCAGTCGAATCGGCCAACAAAAATGTGAAAACTATCATCGAAAAGATGATAGAAAATTACAAGGATTGGCCAAGTAAGCTACATTTCGCCCTTTGGGGTTATCGAACCTCTGTTCGTACATCAACAGGGGCTACCCCTTTCTCTTTGGTCTATGGAGTTGAAGCTGTACAACCAATCGAGCTCGAAATCCCTTCTCTTCGAATCGCATTGGAAAGCCAACTAGATGAAGTCGACTGAATTAGAGCAAGATACGACGAACTGGTCTTGCTTGATGAAAAACGCTTGGCAGCTTTGCATCATGTCCAAACCTACCAACAGCGTATGGCACGACATTTTAATAAAAAAGTCAAGACCAGAAATATCAAAGAGGGTGACCTAGTGCTTAAGGCACTTCGTAAAAATGTGTTAGATCCAAGTGGAAAATTCAGACCGAACTGGTCAGGCCCGTACATTGTTAAAGCCATCCTGTCTGGCGGAGCGGCACAATTGGTAGACATGGACGGTAACGGCTTCCATAATTTAACCAACTTGGATCAACTCAAGAAATTCTATGCCTAGTCGCATGGGTTCATGACCCAATAGAGCTACGTTTGGCCTAATTCATTTTTAGGATACGTAGGCAACCCCTCAAGGGGGCCTGGCCACTTTAAAATAAAAAATCCTCCCTCTGTTGATCAAATATGCGCGTCAGTTCAGCATTGCGTCACGGCCAAAAAAAAAATTAAAAAAAAAAAAGAAGGAAAATTGCCGCGACACAGGACAAATTCCTGTGACACGGGATTTTATCCCGTCTGACGGGAGAAGTTCCCGTGCCACGTCACCTTTTGTCGGCCAACAAAAAAAAAAAAAAAAAAAAAAGGGAAAATTGCCGTGACGCAGGAATTTGTACCGTGTCACGGGACCCTTTCACCGTGACACGGTGGAATTTCCGTTTTATTTTTAGAATAGTGGCGCATTCGTTGCGGATTCATTGTTCGAGTATTTATTTTCGTTCTTCCATTGCGTCCGACTCCTTGACTCGGATAAATAAATAATAAATAAAAGTCATTGTAATTTTTATTTTTAAGGCTGAAATAAATGTGCTATTATTATTAAAATAAATGCGACTACAAGTATTGGCATCATATGCCTTATTTTAAATAAAAATTAAATCATAAAAAGCAAAGCACTATTGATCTAATCTCTCTTCTCTTTAGGAACATCCTTCTCTTGGTCAATTAGGTCGGCCTTCACCATTAATGTGTCTTTCGTAGCCCGAACCGTCACACCCCTAGTCGAACTTTCACCCCTTTCACCTTTCTTGAATTTTTTCGGTTGTTTCTCCCTATAGACCATCTTTTCTTTACCCTTCCCTTTCACATAATTCTTCTTTCTTAGCATTATAGGAGTCTTAAACTCAATCCCTTGTGTTCTCGGACCTAGACGATCTTTAGGAGGAGCTTTCTTATTTCCAAGACGACTCTTCACATCAGACTTGCGTGATCCGAATCGTTCCCTCCTACTTCTAGGATTCAACCATGCCTTGTATACACTAGATAAAGGAGGAGGAGCTTGGTCACTTGCAGAAACGATCCACACAGGTCTTCCAATCCAATAAGCCTCGTACTTGTGAACGTTACTTTCATGCAACGATACTTCACGAGGACTATCGTTATAGCGTGGAATTACTTGTTCAAGTCCATACTGCCGCATCAGTCGAGAGGGACAATAAAAGGTCAGTTTGGAGATACTAGGAACACGGCAATATGGAGTTTCATTCGTGCCAACCATCCTAGTAAGCCTCCACCAAGGCACCACCCAACGAATGGAAAATTCCCTCTTTGCAAAGAAATTTTTCCAATCTTCATACGACATGTTCGCAGAGTAATTCTTTTTCCTGCGGACTAGGTCGTTAGGGCCATATTTTTCAATATCGTCGGGGGCTTCAAATAATTCCAAACGCTCCATCAGCCAAATCTGCAAAAAAAAAAAAAAAAAAAAAAAAAAATAGTCGAAAAAAAAAAAAAATTGCAGATTCCCGTGACACGGCAGGGTTAACCGTGTCACGGAAAACACCCACCGTGACACGGTGCCTGTTTTGTGTCACGGGGGCTATTCGGAGCATGTTTTTACCTGCAGTAGTACTAGAGAGCCCTTCCTGATGGCTTTCCGGTCAGCTTTTGCCTCGTCAAGACCACGAAATGTTTCTCCAAGGCACGTCGGCATAGGAGATCTTTCAGATTCGACATGCTCAAGCACAGACGCTAGACAAGCATGTCCTACCCTACCGTTTGCAAATAAGAGCTTGCTAAACATGCAAAAAATATATGCCCTTCTACGATATACATGATAAGACTCAGAGATAGGGCGATTAAAATATAAATTAGCAAGTTTTTCTAAGTCTACTTCATTACCACAAACAATTCTATTTAAATCTGGATCTGTTAGATTCAGATGGCGTTCAAAATCTTGGTAATAATATTCGCGTAGGGTAGGCATGGCAATAAGATTTCTAGCAGGAAATCCAAAGATTGCGCCGAATTCCTCCGGCAAGGGACAGATTTCATCATAATCAAATTTGAAACAGTGTGTCTCTGGACTCCAATAATCTAATGATGCCCTAAGAAAATCATGTTCAAAAGCTACGTGTCGCAGGGCTAGCAAACCCCTGACATGAAATAATTCTAACTCTCTTTTTTCAGCATTGGTCAAAGAATAAGACCAGTCGCGCAATGTATTATCAAAATTCTGAGACATGATTGTTGAAATATGAAATTCTAAATTATTTTGTGGCTCGTAATTATGCATATCATGAATAAACTGGTCTTATTTTATAGCAAAAGCGCTCGAAACTGCCCAGAATTTATCTTTTCAGACGCGTAAAACACACCGCTGAGTAATACGCGTCCCGTGACACGGGAAGTTCCACCGTGTCACGGGAACTTTTTCCGTGACACGACAAGTTCTGCCGTGACACGGTACACAGTGCCGTGTCACGGCACTTCACGCGTTTTCTTTTTTCATCTTTTCCCGTATCTATCCGGATTTTTTTATAGTATTTTATCTTCACCGTTTATTTTTCCGTTTTTCTGAGAGTTTTATTTCTAATAAAATTCTCACCTTTTTTATCTATATTATTATTATTATTATCTTTATTTTATTTATTGATTCATCACCTTAAGATTTTATTTCTTTATCACTTTATTTCTTTTTTGTCTTTTTATTTCTTTTTCTTTTTGGGGAAGATAACTTCATTTATTTATTTTATTTCTTTATTACTTTATTTATTTTTGCTTGTCTTTTTATTTCTTTTTCTTTTGGGGAAGGTAGTTTTATTTTAGCTTGTCTTTTTTTTTATTTCTTTTTCTTTTGGGGAAGGTCGGTACCCTCCATTACACCACTTATGTTTTTTGTCGCGTCATTAATAAATACACAATCACACACAAGGAGTTTTAAGCACACACTAACACACAATATTAAATACATAAACCGTGAATAATGTACAAAGAGTCGTAATAAATAAACATGTCAAGTGTCATCATAGTATGTACAAATAAAAACCCTCGGTCAAAAGTCTCTAGAGCCAGAGTCAGTATCATCTCCACCCTGCGCATATGGGAATGGTGAGCCGAAGAGTCCCTCCACCATCCGAGTACGGGGAGTAGTGTCCCTACTAGTCCCTGTAACCCCAGCAGTAGTCAAGCTCAAGGCAGGACCCGTCCAGCCAGAAAACGGTGTAGATTGGCCCAAAGACACTGGAATCGTCGGTGAAGGCATCGTCCCATACATCGGAACTGAGAACAAGCCCGACTCCGGTGGAGGAATCCCAGACAATGGAGCTGAAAATGAACTAGGATCCAAGGGAGTCAAAATAGACCCAAGCTCAGGCTGCGGAGGCTGTGAAAACAACTGTCGCTGCCCCTGACTCTGGCCCGGAAAGCGCTGGGAAGACTGAGGTTGCTGCCACTGAGCCTCCTGAAATGGCCGAGTAGTCTAAGGCTCTCGCTGAGAATGAGAACGCCGGCGAATCTCAGGAGATCGTCTACCACGACCAAGCTCCTCCTCGTCCGAGCCTCTAGGCCTCGAGCGCGAACGGGACCTCCGTCGCTCCTGAAAGATACAAAATCAAAAGGTGTCAACAATGCAAAATAAAACAAATGGTAGAAGTGAAAAAATGAATGATACCTCAAGAACGTCGCTAGAGCTCCGACAACTCGCACCACGCCAAAGCTTGATGATGCAATACTTCAGGGCGTCAACCAGCTTCATGAATCCCATCATCTCCGGGCAGTTAGGCTGAGGATAAAACAAAGAAAAGTCAGTAACAAGCGGCGTTAAAAAGATGAATAACGCATCAAAGAAAACTCACCAGCTCAAAGACCTCGGGCAAAGACTTTTGCGCCTGTCTGTAACCCTCCGGCGCGTCAGAAATATGATCCTCGGTGATACCAATCGGCCCTGGATAGCGGACAGACTGAGGAGGAATCTCGATCCTCCCCACAGGGCGGATGGTCGTCTGAAAATATGATCGAATAATCAAGTTATTCGACTATTTAAAACAGAGACTAGTAAAGAAGATCCTCAAAAGAAATCATGCCTCAGGAAGACGGGGTGGAGGAGCCAGAGAGGGAAGCAAGTCCCGCGCATAGTCACTCTCCATGTGAACAAGCTCCTGCCATGGAAAAGTATAGCGCTCTCCCCTGTTGATCAACTCTCTGATCAAGCGGGAGTCCAGCATCGACTCTGGTGGAGATGAGGGCACCACAAAACGATCGCCGCTATAATGACGGACGACTCGCTCCCCCAAATACTAGACAAAGCGTCCGGTACCAACCAAAATGGTACGGTACGCTGAAAGACGCAGGGCCTCAGGTAGATCAGTCATCCCGACCCAAGGACGATACTGGACATCAATGGCAACCTGGAAACCATAAAAAGTTGGCGTGAAACAACGGAAACAACGTCAGAAGGAAAAACACAACAAAACTAATCCTTACGCCAACAGAAGAGGTGCCTCGGCGTAGTAGCCCACGCAGTGCAGGGACGGACTCCACCCGCGACTCTCCTCGATCACGCCTGCTGGCCCCGACAGGGAAATCATGGACCGCTCCACGACGCCGGCGAGGAGCCAAGCCTGGGAAGTACTCGTAGAACCATAGATGCAATGAAAAGTAATCTTTAGCACATGAGTCGAACAAGCTAAAGTGAAATAAAAAGGGGAAAGATCATCACCTCTACGACTCTCCACAGACCATAGACGGTGATGGGAGACTCGTCATTCAGCTGCCGACAGCCATGACGTAGCGATAAGAGGAGATCGGCGTATCCAAGGCAGGCCCAGCTATAGGATCCTATCTCATGGATCCTGACCAGAGCGGGGAGGTAGCAAAGGAGTACACGTGAACTCTTGTCGGGAGAAAGGGTCATAGAGATCAGGATCAAGATGAAGATCCGCACTCGCTGCTTAGCCGTCGTATCCTCCATGTCGAAGCCACGAGCTAAAACTGAAGCCAGCTCCGATCGTCCGCTCCTAGGACCACCTCGGGACACTGGTCGGGTCCTGATGTGCTGAACGATCGGACCCAACAAATCAGCTGTCTTAGCCGATCCCCAAGACAGATCAGACATCTGAGCTACAGCCCGGTCGGTGAAGCGCAACCCGCTGATCATACTGAAGTCTAGGGGGGTCACCGTCATCTCCCCCCAAGCAAAATGAAAAGTGTTGGTAGTATCCCAGAAATACTCCAACAATGAGCGAACGACCGTCGCATCGCAACCCCGGGGGCTGCGAAACCCTACAACCGCCGTATAGAAATCTACTAAACCAGCCGATTCCCATAGGGCGCTCGTAGCATGATCCCTTGTAATGATCTGGTGAAGTCGAGGGATCAAATCGCCGGCTCCAGAACCATGGTGGCGAAGCGTGCCATCGACTATGCCGGAGAGTGGGCGATGAGAGACATGGTTTTCACGGCAGAAAACCAACTGGTCTGGAGTCCACGGAGGTGGAACCCACCTACCTCTACTCGCGGATGCCCGAGGCTCGGACTCTAAGGCATCGTTGTCCATGCCCTCAGGAACGATGGGAGTGTCCTCCCGAAAAGCCCGACGCCGGCTGTGGGTAGGAAGATCGCAATCTCGTCGCCTAGGCATGATATTATAAAAATCTAAATGTTTAGCATCATTTCCTAAGACATTTAATTCAAGTTGCATATTTATAAAAATAAAAATCTAAATACTTAGCATCATTTCCTAAGTTATTTAGTTATTTATTGAATTATATGCTAAATTTTTACCTCCAAGCTAAAAATTGGCAAAATTATGGTATTTAGTTTCTTCATGACAAACTAATACTACAGTTCGTTATTTATTGAATTATATGCTAAATTTTTACCTCCAGGCTAAAAATTGGCAAAATTATGGCATCTAGTTTCTTCATGACAAACTAATACTACAGTTCTCCTAGCCGCATGATACTATGTTCTCCATGACAATATAGTACATATGCAAAATATGAATCAATACATCATTTCACAAGGTTCACCACCATTTTTTCACCATGAACATCCTTTCACAAAGTAGTACCCAAAAATGGTGATTTACTCAATTCTCCATCAAATCATGCAATTTTTGTCTTAATTTCTCACAAACACACATACATACATATACAATTAAAATCATGGCAAGAATTTCAACATAAAACCTCAAAATCAAAAATCCCCAAATTGATTTTAAGGTTTTTTTTTTCATGAAATTACTTATTTGAAGCAAATTCAAGACAAAAATCAAAGGAAACTTACATGGATGCTTGTAGAGGGTCGAAAATGAGGAAGATAGCAAGAAATTAGAGCAAAATTGGTGGAAATTTGAGCTCCAAAAGCTTGAAGAACCTCGAAGAACTTCGCGGCCGCCGTGACACGTCTGAGTTTTACCGCGGCTCGGTGGAGAACAGACGTGTCACGGGAAGAGCAGACGTCACCGGAGCCTCATTGTGCCGCAGCAGCACCGACGAGCAACAACAACGAACAACAGTAGCAGCAGCTCGCAGCAGAAGCAAAAATAAAAAGAAGAAAGAAAAAAAGGAACCGCCGTGTCACGGTTGCCGTTACCGTGTCACGGTGACGCCGGACGTCCGCCGGATTCTCTTAACCGTGGCGCGGCAATTTGTGTGAGCAAGGAAGTAAAAATGGAGAAGATAGAGAGAGGAGATGAGCAATGAAATGGCGATGGTGAAGCAAAAGCGTGAATTTAAAGCAAAAAAAGGTAACCGTTGCGCACCCCGTTCACCGTGCCACGGTTACCGTTATTGTGTATCGGTACAATTTGACGTGGCGCGCTGATTCACGTTGACCAATTCAAACAACAAAATAAAAAAAATAAAAAAAAAGGGGGAAAAAAAATTCCCGTGACACGGGATTTTATCCCGTCTAACGGGAGGAGTTCCCATGTCACAGCAAAGAGGTGACGTGGCACGGCAGACTCTGTGCATTGTCAGCGAATATTCCTGACATTTTTTACCAGTTTAAA
The DNA here is from genome assembly GCF_948465745.1 of Chenopodium album. Taxonomy (NCBI): domain Eukaryota; kingdom Viridiplantae; phylum Streptophyta; class Magnoliopsida; order Caryophyllales; family Amaranthaceae; genus Chenopodium; species Chenopodium album. The sequence continues at coordinate 12,753,596 of NC_137842.1, read as the reverse complement.
TGATTTTTCGAGCTTATTGGGCGATTATTTTTCGCTAGAATTACGCGGAAAATTCTAACTGATATTTAAGGGGGACTAAAATTACCATTTTACCCATAGCAAACATCAAAGTCTATTTTTCGGCATTTTAAGCACTTAATATGGTTGGATAATCGGCTTAAAATTGTGAAACATCTGCGGCCCACGTTCGGGGATAATCGAACCATCATAGACTTACAAATTTCAGTAATCCTCGGCTTTCCTCAGGCTTCGAAAGCGTTATCGGTGGATTTTTCTTCAAGTATAGAAAACCGCCAAGTCGGCTTTCCTCAGGCTTGGAAAGAGTTATCGGTGGATTTTTCTTCGAGTATAGAAAACCGCCAAGTCGGCTTTCCTCAGGCTTGGAAAGCGTTATCAGTGGATTTTTCTTCGAGTATAGAAAACCGCCAAGTCGGCTTTCCTCAGGCTTGGAAAGCGTTATCGGTGGATTTTTCTTCGAGTATAGAAAACCGCCAAGTCGGCTTTCCTCAGGCTTGGAAAGCGTTATCGGTGGATTTTTCTTCGAGTATAGAAAACCGCCAAATTCTTTTGTCGATTTTCCTCAAGCATGGAAGGCATTATCGGTGGATTTCTGCAAGCATAGAATGACACCAAATTCGTTCGTCGACTTTCCTCAAGCATGGAAAGTATTATCCGGTAACTTTCTTCAGGCTTAGAAAGGTACCAAACTCTTCAGTCGGCTTTCCTCAAGCATGGAAAGCGTTTCAACAAATGTCACTCGGTGGATTCCTTCAAGCTTAGGAAGCTGCCAAATTCGTTTGTCACCGATACACTGGTGCCAGATACGTATTCTATCCCTTTACTCTTTTATCTGTGGAATTAACATTTTTCTGCAGGTATCGGCGTATGCAGAGTGATTTAGGATCGCAGAACGTCTTAAATCATTCTCTGTCTCTATCGGCTACTTTGACTATCGTTTTCGAAACTGATGTTTCTACAAACTCAGTCAAAGTGGGGGCTTCTGTAGACACCTAAAAATGTCTCCCCAAAACCAAACCCGATGATAAATAATCTTTCACCACCACTATTGGTCGGGTTTAGTATTTCATCCCGAGAGTGCTTAAAAAATCGTATTTTATTAAATTCATATTTTTGAACAGTCCATGGATTAGTATTGACGTTTGGTAAAAGCATAGTTTTAATTTCAGCCCAAACTTATTAATTAATTTTAAGCCCAAACCTTTTTTATTTTATTGTTTTATTATTTATTTTTGGCCCAAACCTTTTATTTAATTATTTTCTTATTTTAGCCCGAATAATAAAAGCCAGAAAAGGCCCAAAATTATCAATCGGCACTTAAAAAGCCGAAGGAAATTAGGGTTAAAAATGTATTTAGACGAAAAATGGACTGGAAATTCCCGCGCCACGGCAGACTGCCACCGTGTCACGGGAATCCTTCCCGTCTGACGGTGGGACTTCCCGTGACACGGGAGGTCTGCCGTGACACGGGGCATTCCGTGTCTTTTCCGTGTAAACCCTTAACGCGTTTTTTATCCCGTTTTTTGAAAATTTCCCGCGTCACATCAAAAATGTACCGTGTCACGGGAAAGTGTACCGTCTGACGGTGGAGCTTCCCGTGTCACGGTACAGTCTGACCGTGTCACGGGATACTTTTTTAGGTTTTTTTTTATCATTTTAGGGTTCCGTGTGCTCCCTCAGCACATTTTCCCTATAAATACCCCCTCATTTCTGATGTACGGGGCACCGAGTAATTTTATTATTTCATTTTCTCTCTTCTATGTTATTAGCCTAAACACTAGCCTACCCTTTTCACTTCAAAATTCCTTCTTCAAGCTCTCAAAGGAGTCTATACTTTACTCGAGGTTCTGTCCTTAAGCCAAGGCTCGAAAGGTAGAACTGTTTGAGGGTTTGGCCCCAAAATCAACTTTATTTAATTTAATTTAATTTAGTTATTGTTTTATTATTTCCTTGAAGTTACTAACTCGTTTATTATTTTGTAGTTGCAAACAAACAGAATCAAAGTAAGGATCATGATCCTTTTATTTTTGTTATTTTTCTAACGATTTTATGTTGTTGGAATTGCGATTAAATTGGTTTTAATATTAATGTTGTTCTATAATCGTTATTGATCACCATATTACATGTTTAAAGGGAATATGTAATTGAAAACCATGCCTAATTAGATAATTTGGACAACCGGTTTAGGATCCTTTTTAATCTTGTTGTTTAATCAAGTGATCACAAATATTTTAGAATTATATGTTGCATTAATATTCAACCAATTTAGCTTAATAATAGTTTGGAGCGAATTGAATCTTTGTTTGTATGCCTTTGAGATCGCAGGAATCACTTTTCACTATAAGAATCGAGTAGAGGCCAATACGGGCGAATGTGACTCCATGACTCACTTCGTACCATCATCCCCGATCCTCCTTTCGTGGTTCCGAACCATATGGATTTAGTAATCTCATGGATTATGAATGGGGTGTAACCTTCACGGGTTAATCGTTGTTGCCTATCGTTGTCCCTTATCGTGGTTGCCTTTTTATGATCCGTGAACGGTTTACAAGTTCCTTAAAAAAACTTGTTGGCGGCTCCCTACTTTATTTGTCCCTAATCGTTGTCCCTAATCGTAATGTCAATTCCCACTACCTATGAGTGCCAAGCATATTCACCACATGCTTTTATGTAGGCGCACTTCGAACGACGCCTACAGATAGTAGATTGCGTTTTCTTTTCCTTCTACTTCTTGTGCTAGCATAGCTCCCATTGTCTCTTTGGTAATTGTTAAGTACAACCTAAGAGGTATTCCCGGAAGTGTTGGTGCTAATACGGGAGGATTTGCGAGATAGGCTTTGATCTTTTCAAAGGCTTTTTGACACTCGTCATCCCATATTACCGGTACATTATTCTTAAGCTTTTTAAAGATTGGTTCGCATATCGTTGTCAATTTTGATATGAACCTACTTATGTATTGCAACCGGCCAATAAATCCTCAAATCTGCTTCTCGGTTTTGGAAGGTGGCATTTACATGATTGCTTTGACTTTGGTTGGGTCTATATCTATTCCTCTAGAGCTTATGACATAACCCAAAAGCTTGCCTGAGGTGACTCCAAAAGCACACTTAGATGGTTTCAACCTCATATTGTATTTTCTTAGCCTTTCGAAAAATTTTCTTAAGGCTACTTGATGGCCTAGGCGGTCTTTTGATTTTACAATCATGTCGTCCACATATACTTCGAATTATTTATGCATCATGTCATGGAGTAAGGCAGTCGCTGCACGTTGGTAAGTAGCACCCGCGTTTTTCAACCCGAATGGCATTACCGTGTAGCAGTAAGTGCCCCGTGGTGTTATGAAGCTTGTTTTCTCCATGTCTTCTTCTTCCATGAGAATCTGATTATAGCCTGCGTATCCATTCATGAACGAGAGAAGTGCGTGATTTGCTGTGTTATCCACCAGAATATCGATGTGTGGTAATGGGAAGTCGTCCTTTGGACTTGCCTTATTTAGATCTCGATAGTCGACAGACATTCTTACCCTTCCGTCTTTTTTCAGAACTAGGACGACGTTGGCGACCCATTCAGGGTATTTGGATACCTTGATGAAACCTGCAGTTATTTGTTTTTGAACTTCTTTTTTTATTTTAAGAGCTACGTCGGGTTTCATTCGACGTAACTTTTGTTTTACAGGTTTCATTCCCGGAATTAGTGATATAGTGTGTTGAGCTATTTCTCTATTAATGCCTGGCATATCTTCGTATGACCAAGCAAATACATCGATGAATTCTTTAAGCAAGTTAATTAAATTGGTTCTTTTTTATTCATTAAGTGTTAGTCCGATTTTAACTTCTCTTTTATTGGTTGAATCATTTGAGATATCAACCGTCTCAGTTTCTTCAATTATCGGTGTTTTCTTTTCAAGTGTTTCCATTGCTTTAATAAGTTCTTTGTCTTTTTCATTGTTAGTTAAGCAATGCTCGTCATCTTGGGTTAAAGAAGAACACAAGAAGTAAGGAGAAGAAATTATATTATTATACTCTAAGATCATCACATCAAAGAGTGATATGTCCTCACGGACTTGATCACTAACTATTCTAGGAGAAGAGATAGAAGGGGAAGATGCTACTACTAAAGACCTAGATGACTCTATAGGGAGAGACTCTAACTCTGCCTCTGACTCTGACGACTCTTCGAACATCGGTCCTTGCCTTGTCGTGATGGAGATCCTTCTTTCACTTGGAGTAGTCACTTTGACGGTCTTGCGCCACCCTTGTAGTGATCCTTCTGCTGGAGTGATTAGCTTCGAGGAATCGAAGCTTCCGCTGTGTAGCACTGTTTGAATGAGCGAGGAGTTATCCCCTTTGTACGTTGGCTCATCCTTTTCTCGCCCAAATAATAATCCCATGACATTAAAGTCAAAGCATGGGGGTGCTTTCTCCTTATAGACAGGAGTTGGAATTTCGTCTATGAAATAGCAATCCAAGTAAATTTCAAATCCCGGTTGCCTTATGCCGTTTACGACAAATGGTTCAGGAAATTCGTAGCATGGATAGTCCTATCCTTCTTTTATGAATTGACCATTAAGTGAAAGAGGGTACTGATCCAATGGGATTGCTTTCTTTTGAATGCGAGCGTCCCTACGTGCCTTCGACTTTTCTTGGGCTCGCTTAAGATCTTTCCGAGTCGGTTCAAAACCAAGTCCGAAAGTATCTAATTTAGGGAGGCTAGGTGTAGGGAATAATTTCAAGCCTTTAAAATCCCACTAGCTTGAACCCCACTGTGATCATACACTAAAGTACGGTGGCGTCCAAAATGGAAGAAGATAGAGCAAAAGAGTCGCCAACAAGTATTTAAGGAACTTGTAAACCGTTCACGAGGTGAAGGTTACACCCCTTAACGATCCAAGAGATCGTCAACTCCATAAGGTCATGAACCAAATAAGGGTTCGGGGATGATGGTACAAATCCAACCTAAAAGAGATTGAACCTGCCCTAATAATAGGCCTCTACTTTATTCTGCTCGTATTCATGTGCGCTTTCTGATTAACATACAATCAATAGATTAACCCTAAACCTGTTTAATCTATGTTGGTTGAATTTAATGCACAAATAAATCTATTATTGGCGATCACTTGAAATTATAATCACAATTAACCTAAGAAGATTATTAATTATCTTATTAAGCGTTATTGCAAATACCAATTCCCTTTAACCTGCAATAAAGGTGATCAAGCAATAAATAAATATCAAGCAACATAATAAATAATCATAAACATTAGAAAGAACATAGGAAGCATCGTACTTTTAATCATACTTGATATTAAAGATACCCTAGACATGATACTAGAAATCATAACAACAATCTAAGCATGATATCTACATCATAAAATCAATTAAACCAATAAAATACTTACTTGGATGCCTCGTATCTCTTTCTAATTACAAAATACACACGTTAGTAACTTCAAGGAAAATAATAATCAAAACAATTAAATTAAATAATTGAAAGAGAGATTTGGGACCAAACCCTCAGAAATTAAACCTTTCACGTCTAAGGCGAAGGCAACTTCGAATATGGCTAGGTGTTTCTAGATCTTGTGAATGCGGAATTTTGTATTAAAGAGTAATGTTTAGAAAGAATGCTAAAAGATCAATGATTCATAAACTAATTGTTGACGATTAATGATTGTAGATGATGAATGAAAACGGAGTTTATTAAAACTTAAGAATAAAAGAAATTGGTGAATAATAGATGTAGATGAATGAATGGTGAATGAATATTGATAATCCGTGCATCAAAACGGAGTTTTTGATACGATATTTATAGAGAAAAACATCCAAAAAAGATAATTTATCAAAACAGAGTCTAAAGATCGAAAAACCACCTTGGCGCCAGCCCTGGCTCATTGGCGCAAGGACCAGTGGCTAGCGCCAGGCGCCAATGGCTGGCGTCTGGCGCCAAGGCCTGGGGTTGGACGCCAAACCGGATTTTAACGCGTTTTTGAAAATCTGATAATTTTATTGTACTGGAAGATAAAATAATATAATTTCAGTCGAAAATGCTATTTGATCTAATTAAAACTATGAAGACTCCTAATTGAATTAAGAATGATAAAACCTTCTAGAATGTTCTAGAAGACCAAAACCATTCCTAATTGCATTAGGAATGATAAATCATTTTAGGCCCTCCCCTAGATCATTGGGCCGTACTTAAAGCTCAAACCAGGCCCAGTTTAGTAAATTGGCCATAAATTCCTCAATATTCATCGGAATTGGGCTTATAATATATCATTGGAAAGGTCTTTGCAAGCCCCATCCAACTACACCACTATTGGACCCATATCATGGACCAACCAAACTGGATTGGATGTTTTCTTAAAATAAAGTTTTCAAAAACAGAGAGAAGAGAAAAGAAAAGAAAAGAAATAAAACTTTCCGCAACACTAGACCTTTCCACACTTTCGTTTCATTCGATTATGATTCGATGTGAAAGGTACTCATCACTGGGTTTGGTTTTGGGGAGACACAAATGGGTGTCTACAGAATCCCCCACTTTGACTGAGTTTGGAGAAACGTAAGTTTCGAAAACGAAAGCCAAAGTATCGATAGGGACGGAGAATGATTCAGAACATTTTGCGATCCTAAATCAATCTTATAACGCCAATACCTGCAAAACTAGCATTAGTTAAACAGATAAAAGAGTTAAAAAACGCGTATCTTGCACCGTCGAGCACACGCCTCTGAAAGTAACCGATTTGCTTTGATGACCTCCTGCAAGCTAGAGAATGTCATCCCGCTTGAAAACCGCTACGCCTCGTAACTGCTTCCAAATTAGAAGATTGCTTCGCCTGAAACTACCTTCTCCGCAATGATAATATTCCACGTCCAAGGGAATATCATCGAAAATTATTTCTCTTGAAATAATTCTCCTCCGCATTATGATCATCTTCCATGCCTCAGGAACTATGATCGAAGACAATTTCGCCCGAAATTACCTTCAGTTGTTTGTGACAACTTTCCGCAAGCCAGGGAATGATGTCGAAGACATCTTCTCTTGAAGTCATCCTCATTTGATGCGATAATCTCCCAAAGGAAAATACCAAAGATCCACGCCCGTCGATCTCTAAAAGTTCGCCTGAACTTGCCTTTTGCTATGCCTGTACGTCGGCGCTCTTTGCTCTTGAACCTATATGTCGGTGCCTTTTGCTAATAAACCTGTATGTCGGTGCTTTTTGCTAATGAGCCAATGCTTAGGCGCTTTAAGCTTAGTGAGACGATCTTTTCATCAGGTCGATCACTTCATGTAATCAAGCCGATTACCTAATCATGTCAAATTGCTTAGAGGGGCTAACTGGCGTACCAAGGAACCCAAAATATATTGCAGAAGGCTAGCACAACCCCAAAAGGTGACTGGCTGCTTTGGCGTCGCTGAAAATCAATCAGCGCCAAACATATGGCATTAGCGCCATGCGTTGAAATTGGCGTCTGGCGCCAAGCACAGAATGTGACGCCAATGCCTAGGGACTGGCGCCAGCACGGGAATCACTTTAAATTCCCGTTTTCAGTTCATTTCGTGCTCTGGTTTGTTGCGAACGCTGCTCGAAAGAAGTCGAAACTTCAATTGATCGTTGCTCATTCGTTTCTCAACCGAATTCGCTCAAATTTGTTGCAAATCAAAGCTCTTCTCATCCATATTCCCGATCTATGTAAGTTTTCCTCCAACTCACGTCGGTTTTTATGAATTTTTGGCATGTTCATTCACGAATTTCATGAAAATTCGAAACTTATAATGCTCAATTTTCTTTGTTTATCAAGTTTTATGCCATGAAATCGCTTTTTTATGTTTGTATATTACCTTGGGAGTAATTCGAGACTTGTTTGACTCAATTTGGCGAAGAAATGAGCAATCCACCATTGTTGGACCTCCTAAGGTCGTGAAAAACAATGTGACTCGTTCTTGATGTTTTTGCTAGCAATTCTTGTTCAATTTGTCACAATAATCACTATAGTGTTGCAAGAAATTGCTTGATTGCTTGAAAAAATGCTGTCATGCTCAATTTGAATTTGTGCTCTGTTTTAGTACTACGTACTCTGTTTTTTTTTTGCGAACATAGTATCATGCGGCTAGGCAAACCTTTAGATACTATAGAACCTTGATTTATGATGATTCTGCACAATGTAGCATGGCTAGACAACGAGGCTCAGGTTCACGGTCCCGAAACACTAGACGGGAGCATGAGCCCGTGGAGGATGACACTACATTGTCCACTTCGCTTGGTCAGTTCCCAGAGTGGGATGAGCAGACCTTGTTCTTTGCCCCTGTCCACCACATTTCTGAGAGGGTGAGACGGGGAACCGAGCATGGGAGGACACGGCATCACGGCTCTGGCTGCGATGGCCTAGGCGATTTGTATAGGATGCATATCGCCAGAGATCGAGAGACGAGACTCCTATGGGAGTCTTGCGGATTGGTTGCCCTGTTTGAGACCTCCGAGGCTATGGTTGCCTCAAGCGGGGGTCACCACGTGGTACGCGCTCTGGTGGAGTTATTTTGGGACACCACCAACACCTTTCATTTTCCATGGGGTGAGATGATGGTCACTCCTACAGACTTCAGTCTCATCACAGGACTGGAGTTCTCTTCTGTGCCGCTGCCATTTGACGGCGGTATCGACGTCTTTTCTCCAGAGGTCGAGGAACTGCTGGGGCCGATTGCTGTTCGGGCCCGAGCTGAGGTCGAGATGACTTAGTTCAGTGCTAGAGGGATCCGCCGCTCGACGTTGGCAGCGGCTCTTGATGACGATGCGACCACCCGAGAGCAGCGGGTGCGCATTTTTGTGCTGATGCTGTTGTCAGGGACATTCTCCCCTGACAGGGGTAGTAGGGCGTTGCTTTAATACCTCCCTGCTGTTCGCGATCTCCGGCGGATCTGGACTTATGACTGGGCCAGCTTGGCCTATACTGACTTCGTTCGCGCACTGAGGGACTCGTGTCGCCACCGGTCTTTTAGGACGAATGTTGCTTTGTCTGCTTTCTGGAAAGTTGTAGAGGTAAACATTATTCCCTATAAAGTTTAGCCCTATATTTTTAGTAAGCATTTACTCATGCTTTAGCTTTTTTGTAGATCTGGTTTTATGAATACTTTCCTTCCATTGCGCCGGCGAGACCATCGCCGAGGGGGTATCCGGTGAGCGCCTCTTGGGGCGGCCACCATGTGGACCTGTCTACTGCACGTGTCCGGAGTCGGATCATCTCGGTACGATTTTTGGTGCTTATCTTGCTCTACTGCGACGTTTTAGACATGTTCTTACCCGATTGGTATTTTTATAGGGACCTGAGGTAGTATACCGGCCATGGGGCGGTTGGACAGTCCCTGGATTAGCTGCACAGTACTCTGCTGAGCGCCGTTACTTTCTGGGGACCTACGGAGCGGTTGCGTACTTAGGAGAGAGAGTTTCTAGACAGCACTCTTCCGATGCCTTTGTCGTTCCTGCTCCTCCACCACGCCACATGTTCGACGAGAGAGATTTGTCGAGCATGGCTGAGGAGCCTGGTTCTCTTTGGCTGTCCCATGTGATCCTTGGGCGGAGTTATGCTGAGGAGTTGCTTCCTTTGTTATCTCCAGCCCCCGTGCCGGCCGAGGATGTGAGGGTAAGATTCTTAACTTGTGTTTTGTTTTTTTTTTTTTTTTTTTTTTTTTTTTTTTTTTTTTTTGCTGAGTAGCCCCCAAATAATACCTTACTGATTTCTTTCTGTTTTATCAGGATGGTCCCACTGAGTTTGTGCCACCCCGTATGTCCATCCACTACCAGGGGATGTACGGGCCGATCGAGGAGATGATTTCTCCGGCTCCTGAGGGCGAGCGCTTCGTGGAGCGGTCGATTACTCGTCACCAAACCAGAGTAAGTCTAGCTCTAATTCATAATCTTGTATTCAGTTATCGTGCATTTTTACTGACTTAACTTTCCTTGACAGTTCTCACGCGAGGTGGTTTCGGCTATGGCACGATGCATTGATGCCTTCCGGAGCCAACTCGTCCGGATGAGGAACGCGGCTACCTGCCGTCGAGACGACGCTATCGAAGAGGTAACTTTTCTTTACTTATTGTTTCTGCACTATGCTTCAGTTTTCACGTTGTTTCTGATTTAATTCTTTTTTTGCAGGGTCAGCCGATTTCTTCTCACACCCGTACGAGGCCTGAGGGGCGGAGAGAGCCGGCGAGGTCTAGCTCGAGACGTCGTCGCACTTCATCAGGAGGTAGAGGTGGCCGTTCTGAGGCTGCTCGAGCCGACGTTGCTGAGGGCTCAGGGTCTTCTTCTGAGGATGCTCCTGCTGCACCGTTAGGAGAGGCTACCTCGGCTTTCAGAGGTGGTGGGATGTACGAGGTTGGCTCGTCATCGCAGCAGCCTCCGCGGTCTCAGCCTCAGGTTGACCTTGGCTGGAGCGGTCCTGTTTTGAGTTTCCCTCCTCCTACGGAGACTAGAGCTGGTACTGAGGCCGGAGCTGGTGGAGAGGTGACTCCTCGGACGGCGCAGTTTTATGGCATGATGGGCCTACGTCCTCCGGCGCCGTAGTTTATTTCTGTATATGTATTTTATTTTGACTTTTTATAGAACTTTGCCTTTGACTTGTTATTTAGACACTTTGTTCTGTATTATCTATTATTATGTTAGTGTATGTTAGTGTGTGCAAATGTGATAACAATTTTGCGCAAAAATTCCGTCATTTTTATTATTAATGGAGGGTATTATCCGACTCTCTCCCCCAAAAAGAAAAAATAAAAAGGAAAAATAAAACGGAGAGAAAGGCTGATTTTTTTTAATATAAAATCAAGAGAAAATAAAAATTAATTAAAAATATTTGATACATTTAATAAATTAATAAAAGGATAGGAAGATATTTAGAAGAAATTAAAACGGGGCCATAAAGTCATTAACCGACTCTAAATTAAAATCAGAACGCAAACTGTGCACGCGCGGCTGTCCTGCTGACTTGGCGCCAGCTGGCGCCAGCCTGTGGCGCGTGACGCCAGGCGCTGTTGCTAGCGTGTGGCGCCAATAGCAGATGTGTGACGCCAACATCGGGGTTTTGACGCCAATGGACGCTGACTCCGTATTTCATACAGATTGAAATTCCCCGTAATTTGTGCATAAATAGCCCCCTGCTCAGCCGATTCTTCACATAATTCCAGCGAAAAAAATATTCTTCTCTTTAGAAAAAATAATATCATGTCTTTAGCCACTAAAACCTTCACCCAATATTCTCATGAATGGTGTCGATCTCTCAATGCTAGAGAAAGAAAAGAATTGGATTTATTTCACTTGGGGGGAATATATGGCATTAAAGGGGTAGATCTAGACATAGACTTCATACATACCGCTTTAGAATATTGGAACATTGATACACATTGTTTTAGAATAGGGTATGATGAAATTAGCCCTTTGCCAGAGGAATTTGGTGCTATTTTAGGCTTCCCTGCAATAGACTTGGTAGTAATCCCTAGAGTAGATGTATATTACTATAAGGATTTTGAGCGCTTCTTTAACTTGAAGGAAAGGGATTTATCAAGGATAGTGAATGGCAACGTGGTGAACTTAAAAGAATTCGCACGCTATTATTTTGATAAACCGCTTTCTGAATCTTTTCACATATATAGAAGAAGGGCGTTCTTATTCTGCATGCTTAATCAATATTGTCTTAGTAGTGGTAAAATTAATGAGGGTCAATCAATTATAACCACTGTGCTTGAACAAATTGAATCAGGGAGAAATCCAATGCCTTTAATAGTTGGAGAGACTATGATTAGTCTAGATGAGTTGAAAAGGGACCCAAAAGCACCTCTTCGCGGTTCTCCAATTTTATTACAGGTAGAAAAATAATATTTTTAATTACAGAAATCAAAAATATATTTTTGTATTGTAATATTAATTTATTTGCATTGAAATTTTTTTTTTTTCAGATGTGGCTAATGGAAAGGCTAGGATTAATTAGCCCTCCGGACGACATTGAAATTTATACGCCCACTTGCTTTGTGAGAAGAAAGAAGCGCATCCCTAAAATTGGGCGCCATGGGTGGAAGAAAGTCTTTGAATCACGTGATTTCACTATCAAGTGGGTCATTCCATGGTGGAAAATAAAAAGGATGGTTGGTGTTAACAAGCAACCTTTCTGCCGTCTTCCAAGCTTGTCTCGCATGACATATTATTACCCCTGCAGAGTAAAGAGACCATATGGCTTGCTTCAAAATATTCCTTCCGGGGATCTTCGTCCTCCCTATGAGTATCCCATATCTCAAGAAGTAGATAAATTTGACACTTATTGGAGCGCTAGACCTTTATGGGAGGTGATTACCCAAAAGGTTCCCCCTTCTTTACCTAATGATGTAAAGAAGTGGTTGCTGAAGAAGTCTTCAATTGATCAGGGTAGAACCGATGTGAAGAATCGTCTAGGTGACAGGGTGACACCGGCCAAGGAACGCTTAGGTGCAAGAATTGAGTTCAAGACACCTATAATGCCTAAGAAGAGGAATACTACTAAAGACAAGGGGAAAAGTAAGGTTATAGACGAGAAGGCTTAGGTGGAAAAGAAGCATGGGGTGCTAGCTGAAGGAGAAACAATCTATTCTAAGATTGAATGTAGGTCCTCTAAAGGATGCCTACTAGCTAAAGTAATGGATGAAGAGGAGGAGGCAGAAAAGAATTGGAAAAGAGCAAAGAAGGAGAAGAAAGACTAGACCATTGCTTAGCTTTAGATTTATTAGATTCTTAATTTAAAGTTAATTAATTTCAGCCTTATTTAAATTCCATTAACGATGCAATTTTATTTTATTAATGAAATTTCAGCTTTCAATTAAAATGTTACTTTAAACTTATTTTATTAAAGCAATGAAAAACCGAAAAAATTGATTTTCCAGAAATTCTTCGAGTACGGAAGTCGAAAATTTTCCGAAAAAACACCGAAATTCGCCCAGATTTTATTACTGAATTGGCGTCAATAATTGCGAATTGGCGCCAGCTTTTGAGGTCTGGCGCCAGGCACCAATACCGTCGTCTGGCGCTAATGGCTTTTTGCTGGCGCCAGGCTTTGTTCTGTGACGCCAGTTGCTTTTCCGACTTTTGTTGACTTTTTGTTGATTCTGGAACGCGGAGATGTCAAAAAATAAAGTGGCCGCACCCGTAATGGGTTGCCTACGTATTCTTTCTTAAGGAATCAGGCCGAACGTAGCTCTCTTGAGTGTCCTACTCAAGTAATTATGGGTAGTATTTTTTAAGTTGGTCAAGATTGGTCATGTTTGAGAATTCATTGCCATCCATGTCAGTTAATTTTGCTGCACCACCTGACAGGATTGTTTTGACAATGTAGGGGCCAGACCAATTAGGTCTAAACTTTCCCCTTGGATCTAAAACATTTTTTCTTAGCGCTTTTAATACCAAATCTCCTACTTTGATATTTCTTGTCTTGACCTTCTTATTAAAATGTCTAGCCATACGAGTTTGATAGCACTGGGTGTGATGTAGGGCTTCTAGTCGTTTTTCATCGAGTAGGATCAATTCTTTATATCGTGCCCTAGTCCATTCGACTTCATCGAGTTTACTCTCTAGCGCAATATGTAGAGATGGTATTTCTAGTTCGACAGGTTGTATGGCATCCATTCCATATACCAAAGAAAATGGTGTATTTCCTGTTGACGTACGAATTGACGTGCGATAACCCCACAATGCAAAGTGAAGCTTGTCAGGCCAATCCTTATAATTTTCTATCATTTTCTCGATGATAGTCTTTAAATTTTTATTGGCTGCCTCGACTACTCCGTTTGCTTGAGGTCTATAAGGGGACGAATGATGATGTTGGATACCATATTTATGTAGCAATTCTTCACATTCGGCTTGAAAGTGAGTTCCATTGTCACTTATCATTTCATGTGGGACTCCATATCGACAAATGATATTTCTCTCGATAAAGAGTGCTACATGTTTTGCGGTGAGTTTAGCATATGATTGTGCTTCAACCCACTTCGTAAAGTAATCAATTGCTACTAGAATAAATTCATGGCCTCCTGTCCCTGGAGGAGCGATCTTGCCAATTATGTCAATTCCCCATGTAGAGAATGGCCATGGTGATGTGTAGGTGTAGAGCAAAGATGGAGGAACGTGCTGTAAATTGGCATAAATTTGACACTTAGGGCATCTTTTTACATATTGATGGCAATCCCTATTCATGGTAGTCCAATAATACCCTTCTCGCATTATTTTTTGGACTAACATTTTGCCATTTATATGAGTTCCACAGATTCCTTCGTGGACCATTCTCATTATTCTTTGTGCATCCACCTTCCCTACACATAGGAGGGCTCGACCTTTAGGTACCCTTTTATGTAGCTCGTTGTCTATGAGTACATATTGAGAAGCCAAAATTCTCAAGGCTCGCTTAGCTCTTTTGTCAGCATGAGGAGGGTATTCTCCATTGGTGACATAGTTGAGAATGTCTGTGTACCATGGTTCTTCTTCTTGTTCTTCATCTTCGTCTTGGACTGGGTCGTCATCTTCTATAGCCTGTATATATGCCGGTTTGTGCCTTTTTTCGATAGTTAGAGGCATTTGCTCGATATCCGTGGGAATCCTAACCATTGAGGCTAATCTTGCCAAGGCATCAGCAAATTGATTTTCTTCTCTAGGTAGGTATGTGTATTCTACCTTCTCTAACTGATCGGTAAGGGTTTCCAAATAAGTTTGGTAAGGGGCTAGGCTTTCGCTCCTAACTTTCCACCTTTTAGATATTTGATTGATGATTAGAGAGGAATCTCCAAATATCCTTAACTTTTTTACTCCCAATGCTAGGGCTGTTTCAAGGCCTACCACACATGCTTCATATTCAGCAGCATTGTTGGTAACGTCAAAATCAAGCTTTATTGAGATTGGGACGTGCTCTTCTTTGGGTGATACTAGTAGCACTCCGACACCACATCTCTTTTGGTTTGAGGCACCGTCAAAATACAAGGTCCAAGTATCATCTTCGGTGACCATCAAATCTTTGTCTGGAAATTCATTGTCCTGTATTGGTGTCGAGTCTTCTATTGGAAAATCTGCCAGAAAATCTGACACCACGGATCCTTTAATAGCTTTTTGTGGCATAAACCGCACATCAAACTGGGCTAAGTTGACTATCCATCTTGAAATACGTCCATTGAGCGTTGATTTCTCGAACAAGTATTTGAGTGGATCTAATCGAGATACTACGAAAACGGTATGCACCAACATGTAATGTCTCAACTTAGTCGTGGCCCACACTAAAGCGAGGCACAATTTCTCGAGTGGTGTATAGCGTGTTTCGTATTCGAGCATCTTCTTACTTAAGTAATAGATTGCATTCTCTTTGTTTTCTACCTCTTGTGCTAGCATGGCTCCCATTGTCTCTTTGGTAACCGTCAAATATAACCTAAGAGGTATTCCGGGAAGTGCTGGCGCTAATACGGGAGGATTTGCGAGATAGGCTTTGATCCGGTCAAAGGCTTTTTGACACTCGTCATCCCATATTACTGGTACATTCTTCTTGAGCTTTTTGAAGATTGGTTCGCATATCGTTGTTAGTTTTGATATGAACCTACTTATGTATTGCAACCGGCCAATGAATCCTCGAATCTGTTTCTCGGTTTTGGGCGGTGGCATTGACATGATTGCTTTAATCTTGGTTGGATCTATCTCTATTCCTCTAGAGCTTATGAAGTACCCCAAGAGCTTGCCTGATGTGACTCCAAAAGCACATTTTCTTAAGGCTACTTGATGGCCTGGACGGTCTTTTGATTTCACAATCATGTCGTCTACATATACTTCGACTTCTTTGTGTATCATGTCATGGAGCAAGGCAGTTGCTGCACGTTGGTAAGTAGCACCTGCGTTTTTCAACCCAAATGGCATTACCGTGTAACAGTAAGTGCCCCATGGTGGGATAAAAGTTGTCTTCTCCATGTCTTCTTCCGCCATGAGAATCTGATTGTACCCTGCGTATCCGTCCATGAATGAGAGAAGCGCGTGATTTGCTGTGTTGTCTACCAGAATATCGATGTGTGGCAAAGGGAAGTCGTCCTTTGGACTTGCCTTATTTAGATCTCGATAGTCGACACACATCCTTACCCTTCCGTCTTTCTTAGGAACTGGGACGACGTTAGCGACCCATTTGGGGTATTTGGATACCTTGATGAAACCTGCAGTTATTTGTTTTTGAACTTCTTCTTTTATCTTAAGTGCTACATCGGGTTTCATTCAACGTAACTTTTGTTTTACAGGTTTCATTCCTGGAATTAATGGTATAGTGTGTTGAGCTATTTCTCTGTTAATGCCTGGCATATCTTCATATGACCAAGCAAATACATCGATAAATTCTTTGAGCAAGTTAATTAAATCAGTTCTTTCTTGTTTATTCAATGTTAGTCCGATTTTAACTTCTCTTTTATGAGTTGAATCATTTGAGATGTCAACTTTTTCAGTCTCTTCAATTACTGGTGTTTTCTTTTCAAGTGTTTCCATTGCTTTAATAATTTCTTTATCTTTTTCATCGTTAGCTAAGCAATGTTCGTCGTCTTGGGTTAGGGAAGAACACGAGAAGTAAGGAGAATGAGCGATATTATTATACTCTGAGATCATTACATCAAAGAGTGATATGTCCTCAGGGACTGGATCACTAACTATCCTAGAAGAAGAAATAGGAAGGGAAGGCGTTATAGCTAAAGACTTAGAAGATTCTGAAGGGAAAGGCTCAGACTCTGACTCTGACCCTGACTCTGACGATTCTTCAAACATCGGCCCTTGTCCTGTCGTGATTGATATCTTCCTTCCACTCGGAGTAATCACCTTGATAGTCTTGCGCCACCCTTGCAATAATCCTTCAGCTGGAGTAATTAGCTTTGAGGGGTCGAAGTTTTCGCTTTGTAGGACCGTTTGAATGAGTGAGGAGTTATCTTCCTCATAAACTGGCTCATTCTTTTCTCGCCTAAACAGTAATCCCATGACGTTAAAGTCAAAGCATGGAGGTGCTTTCTCCTTATGAACGGGAATTGGGATTTCATCAGTGAAATAGCAATCCAAGAAAATCTCGAATCCTGGTTGTCGTATGCCATTCACAACAAATGGTTCGGGAAATTCATAGCATGGATAGTCCTCTCCTTCTTTTATAAACTGACCATTAAGTGTAAGAGGGTACTGATCCATTGGAATTGCTTTCTTTTGAATGCGAGCGTCCCTACGTGCTTTTAATTTGTCCTGGGCTCGCTTGAGATCTTTCCGAGTCGGTTCGAAACCAAGTCCGAAAGTATCTAGTTTAGGGAGGCCAGGTGACTCTATTAATTTTTCTATCCCTTTCTTCTTTCCTAAGGTCATCCCAGGGAAGTGTCCTTGTTTCTTTAGCATAGTGTTGATAATCGTGTTGGAATGGGGGTCGTGGCAAAGAGATGTCCTTTCATCCTCTTGGATTAAGGAGACTTCTTCGTTAAATCCCCATAGGTCTTCATCATCTTCGTCGTGCTCCACGTTGATGATTGGATTCTCTATTGACTTGATCCTCATTGGCGAAGCATCAATAGTGATGGGGATTCCTCCAACTATAGCTTTCACTTGTTGGTGGAGAGATGAAGGGACGGCCTTTAGATCGTGGAGCCAAGGGCGTCCTAACAACAGATTGAATGAGGCTTTGATGTCTACCACTTGAAAAGTAGTAGCATGTTCTATTGCTCCTGCCGTCACATTTAGGGTTATTTTGCCAAGAGCTTGACGTCGAGTATTATCGTAAGCTCTTATTCCTTGTGTGGACGGAGTTAAATCCTCATCCTTTATGCCGAGCATCCTCGCAGTCCTAAGTGGACATATGTTAATAGCCGATCCATTGTCTACAAGAGTCATAGGAACATTCATTCTTTTGCAGACTACTGTGAGGTTTAACGCTTTGTAGTGCTTGTCACCTTCCGGGGGTAAATCTTTATCAGAGAAGGCGATTAGATTAATTGGACTAGGGAGATCACTCGTGAGGAAGTTAGCTAGTCCCTCAGGAGTGGTGTCAGAATCTATCCCGATTTTATACAAGGCATTCATTACAGCCAATCTATGTTCTCGAGATGTTGCCAGCAGCTTCCATACATTCATCTCCACTTTTGTCTTCTTAAATTGTTTAACGATGTCATTGTCTTCGATGATGGGAACTTGTTGTACGGTAGGCATGGGTTGTGTCGAAACAGGAGGTTGTATTCTCCCAGATCTTGTGAGGACGTCTATTGATGAATCTTCTTCAGCCCAAATGTCGTCCGTGGTGTATGATATGGAAGGTGAAGGTTCTAATATGTCTTTTAGATAGACATCTTCTTCATCACTGTCCCATACTCCATTAACATTTATATCCTCTTCTTGTTGAACTTGGAATAATTCTTTTCTATCAATCATTTTCTGCACCAAATCCTTGAATTTGAAGCAGTTTTCTATGGTGTGTCCTCCTGACTGATGGTATTGACGGTAATATCTATCTGTTCTTTTTAATGATTCAGATGGTCTCGGTTCGAGAGGTTTGACCTTGCCACTTTCGGAGAGCATTTTAAACATTTGTGCATACGGGATCCTAATTGGAGTATAAACTTTATTGCTCTTCTTGGGTCTTTCGGTGACTTGTAAGGGAAAGTGTTTTGCCTCATAAGTCGTTTTTACTGGTGTGAATTCTCTCTTAGGTTCTTGATCATATTCCTTGCGAAGTTCATTCAGAACTTTGAGAATTTCATGTAACAGTTGTGATGTCTCCCTCAGATATAGTGTGAGTATTCGTATTTCTACCTCATTTGCTGGTTCTGGAAGATTATCTTCGACATCGAAAAAGGTCTCTTCTTCTTCTTCTTCGACGTTGGTTACTTTGACAGGCTTAATGAGAGATGAGGGGTCAACTTTGCCTTCTTCATCGGAGATAGCCAATGTGTGAGCTAGAGGTGCATTGTCAATACTCGGTTTCTTACTGGCAGGAGGCAACGGCAGCTTATTACTGTCAATCAGGTCTTGTATAGCTTCCTTAAGCTTTCAACAGCTTTCAGTGGAATGGCCCCTACCTTGATGATATTTGCAATGTGCATTGGGGTTCTAATTAGGCGACCTCTTCTCGACTGGTGGATCTCCAAATGGTCCAATGGGAGTTATAAGACCTTTTGCGTTTAGCCGATCAAACGCGGTGTCATTACTCATGCCAATAGGAGTGAAGTTTCTCCTAATCAGTTTCTTTTGTCCTTGGTTGTTCATGGCGAGGACTTCTCCCAGATTAAAGGTGCTAACATTATTTGAGTGGGCGGTTTTGGAAGAAGAAGGATTGTCGTTCTTCTTTCCTTTCCAGCCACTGTTGGAGTTATTATTGGCAGCTTTAGATTTAGCTAAGTCATCTTCAATATTAATCCCAATATCATAAACAGCCTTAAAGGTATGAAGGTTATTTTGATATTTAAGATGTTTTGAATATTTTTCTTAGAGATTTTTAATGAACAATCTCACAGACTCTTTTTCACTTGGTACCTCAATCATTTTAGCTGAGATTTCTCTCCACTTGTTAAAGAAAGATGTGAAGCCTTCATTCTCCTTCTGCTTGAGAATTTCAAGTTCTCTATGGTCAGTTTCGACTTGAACATTGCATTTGTACCTATCGACGAAAGCGTTTGCTATGGATTCCCAGGTAGAGGTCTTTTCTTTTTCAAGAGAAAAGAACCATTGTTGGCAAACGGTCTCGAGAGATAGCGAAAACAAAGAAGGGAAAATTTTCTTATCGATACCCTTGATACTCATTATTGTTTCAAATGCCCTTAGATGGAAGTAGGGGTTGTCGATTGCCCTAAACTTTGGGATGTCGTTGGCACTGAACTTCTGCGGAAGAAGATCTTTATCCACCGAGACCCCTTGGGATGTGAGTTCTTGAAATTTGTAGTCGCTGGACAACTTGCTTAGGCTTTCTTGCATGAGGTCCATTTGTTGTTGCTTCGCGGGATCCTCGATCTTAAGTGCGAGAAGCTTTAGTGTCTCAGTTACAGTAGCCAGTTGGTTCTTGAGATCATTAATTTCTTCCTGAGTTGCCATTATAACTCTTGCTTTCCTCTTGCGAGCTATAGGTTTGTCAAAAAGTTGGACTTGTATGAAGAGGTTATCTATGATTAATCGTCCTTCCTTTCTTGACCACGCGCTGTAAATTAAGCCAGTTTGCGTTTTAATTACTTAACTCAAATCAGTTTGACTTTATGGCTTTTATTTTTTTAAAAAAAAAGTATGCATACTTTTAGGGAGCAATAATGTACATGTGTTTAGGGAACTTAAGTACAATTATTTATTGGAGGATTAATATCCGACTTACCCCCCCTAAAAAAAATGACGAAAAATAACGCGCGCACACAAGACTCCCTTAATCATGGTCAAGACATGTGTATTAGTGTGTGTATTGAGTGTAAGTGACATGCTTGGACTCTTGTGTAAGACCATGGGACTTAGTGCCTAAACTCGAATATTGATTCAATTAAGCATTATTGCCAGCAAAATTAACTGAATTAAACAGGAAACTGATTAATTAGACATTAGGTGATGACTCGACAAATAATCCGAACTGTCGGCCAAGCGACAGGACTGGCGTCACAATATGGTGGTTGGCGCCAGACTTTTTAGTAAATGTCTGGCGCTACACACCACACAGTGGCGCTACAGCCCAGATTTTGGCACCAATATTGGAGCCTCGGTCTGGGACTGTTTTCGATATTATTAGTCAACTGGGGTATGCCTAAAGTCGTACTAGGTCAATTCCGATTAAAAAAAAAAAGAAAAAGCTTTATTGACTCGAATTAATTAATTAATTAGGCAAAGTTCTTTAAGTCATTAATTATAATATCAACACAAATCAACAAACGGTTAGGAGGAGCATAGAATATTTATGCACAACAAATAATGCACAATTAGGCAAGTAAGCACAATATGATGCAATGAGTTCGCAACCTAACCATGGCTCTAGTTCTCTAAAGTTCGGGATATGGTTTAGTCAAACAGGGTCCATGGTTAATTGTTCAGATGCACCGCGTAGAAGCCTAACCTTGAAGGGTTAACGCGTGTGGATAGAACACCGCGAGTTTTTAGAAAAAACTCACTTCCATGGTTTGGTGAATTCAACATCTCAGATGTACCCTTTGTTGCCAGGAGCGTTCAATCGGGTAGATAGAGCATGAATTCCCAGAGGGTTATGTCCATATGTAGAACACATATGGGCTTCAGAAAAGTGAGAAAAAAAAAATTCAATCAGGAAGTAGGATCGAGCAAACAATACGAAAAACCGGTCGAAATTAGAACGCATATTTCTGGCTCGGTATTGGGGGAAATTGGCGCCAGCAAACAGAGACTGGCGCCAACTTTTAACTGTAGCGCCTGGCGCCAATACTGGCGTCTGGCGCTACGGCTAAAAGTTTGGCGCCAAGCTCTGGCCCCTGACGCTACTTCCCACATGCCTCAGCAGCTTTCTGTACTCAATAAAATCATCCAGTTTCGCGCGGTGTTATTTCAGTCCTAGTTGTGAAAGACATTTCTCAAATTTCCTACGTGTAAAATCCTATGTTTTTGACTCATTACGGATGGTCTTTCCAATGAGAACCTTTTTATGCATATGCCACAATGTTAATCAAAATTACGCACATGAAATACTTAGAACTTTTCGAGTCTCATCCACACATTCTAGATCATTGCCGAAACAAATTCAGGAATTAAAATAGAAATCCTCCCCAGTGGAGTCGCCAAAAACTGTAGGGAATAATTTCAAGCCTTTAAAATCCCACTAGCTTGAACCCCACTGTGATCATACACTAAAGTACGGTGGCGTCCAAAAGGGAAGAAGATAGAGCAAAAGAGTCGCCAACAAGTTTTTAAGGAACTTGTAAACCGTTCACGAGGTGAAGGTTACACCCCTTAACGATCCAAGAGATCGTCAACTCCATAAGGTCATGAACCAAATAAGGGTTCGGGGATGATGGTACAAATCCAACCTAAAAGAGATTGAACCTGCCCTAATAATAGGCCTCTACTTTATTCTGCTCGTATTCATGTGCGCTTTTTGATTAACATACAATCAATAGATTAACCCTAAACCTGTTTAATCTATGTTGGTTGAATTTAATGCACAAATAAATCTATTATTGGCGATCACTTGAAATTATAATCACAATTAACCTAACAAGATTATTAATTATCTTATTAAGCGTTATTGCAAATACCAATTCCCTTTAACCTGCAATAAAGGTGATCAAGCAATAAATAAATATCAAGCAACATAATAAATAATCATAAACATTAGAAAGAACATAGGAAGCATCGTACTTTTAATCATACTTGATATTAAAGATACCCTAGACATGATACTAGAAATCATAACAACAATCTAAGCATGATATCTACATCATAAAATCAATTAAACCAATAAAATACTTACTTGGATGCCTCGTATCTCTTTCTAATTACAAAATACACACGTTAGTAACTTCAAGGAAAATAATAATCAAAACAATTAAATTAAATAATTGAAAGAGAGATTTGGGACCAAACCCTCAGAAATTAAACCTTTCACGTCTAAGGCGAAGGCAACTTCGAATATGGCTAGGTGTTTCTAGATCTTGTGAATGCGGAATTTTGTATTAAAGAGTAATGTTTAGAAAGAATGCTAAAAGATCAATGATTCATAAACTAATTGTTGACGATTAATGATTGTAGATGATGAATGAAAACGGAGTTTATTAAAACTTAAGAATAAAAGAAATTGGTGAATAATAGATGTAGATGAATGAATGGTGAATGAATATTGATAATCCGTGCATCAAAACGGAGTTTTTGATACGATATTTATAGAGAAAAACATCCAAAAAAGATAATTTATCAAAACAGAGTCTAAAGATCGAAAAACCACCTTGGCGCCAGCCCTGGCTCATTGGCGCAAGGACCAGTGGCTAGCGCCAGGCGCCAATGGCTGGCGTCTGGCGCCAATCGTGGTTCCAAGCGCCAAGGCCTGGGGTTGGACGCCAAACCGGATTTTAACGCGTTTTCGAAAATCTGATAATTTTATTGTACTGGAAGATAAAATAATATAATTTCAGTCGAAAATGCTATTTGATCTAATTAAAACTATGAAGACTCCTAATTGAATTAAGAATGATAAAACCTTCTAGAATGTTCTAGAAGACCAAAACCATTCCTAATTGCATTAGGAATGATAAATCATTTTAGGCCCTCCCCTAGATCATTGGGCCGTACTTAAAGCTCAAACCAGGCCCAGTTTAGTAAATTGGCCATAAATTCCTCAATATTCATCGGAATTGGGCTTATAATATATCATTGGAAAGGTCTTTGCAAGCCCCATCCAACTACACCACTATTGTACCCATATCATGGACCAACCAAACTGGATTGGTTGTTTTCTTAAAATAAAGTTTTCAAAAACAGAGAGAAGAGAAAAGAAAAGAAAAGAAATAAAACTTTCCGCAACACTAGACCTTTCCACATTTTCGTTTCATTCGATTATGATTCGATGTGAAAGGTACTCATCACTGGGTTTGGTTTTGGGGAGACACAAATGGGTGTCTACACTAGGTGACTTCAGCTGTTTTGCTATAACCTTTTTCTTTCTTAGGGTCATCCCAGGAAAATATCCTTGTTTCTTCAGAAAAGCATTCACGATCATGTTAGAATGGGGGTCGTGGCAGAGAGGGGTCCTTTCATCCTCCTGGATTAAGACCTCTTCGTTAAATCCCCATAAATCTTCATCATCCTCATCGTGCTCCACGTTAATTATTGGATTTTCTATAGACTTGATTCTCATAGGTGAAGCATCGATGGTAATAGGAATTCCTCCAACTATAGCTTTCACTTGTTGGTGGAGGGATGAGGGGACGACCTTTAGGTCATGAATCCAAGGGCGTCCCAACAATAGATTGAATGAAGCTTTAATATCTACTACTTGGAAAGTAGTAACGTGTTCTATCGCTCCCGCCGTTATATTCATGGTAATTTTACCAAGGTCTTGACGACGAGTGTTGTCGTAGGCTCTTATTCCTTGTGTTGACGGGGTTAAGCCTTCATCCCTTATGCCTAGCATCCTCGCAGTTCTAAGTGGACAGACGTTAATGGCTGATCCATTGTCTACAAGAGTCATAGGGACGTTCATTCTCTTGCAAACTACTGTGAGGTTTAATGCCTTGCAGTGTTTGTCACCTTCTGGGGTAAATCCTTGTCAGAAAAGGTGATCAAATTGATGGGACTAGGGAGATCACTCGTGAGGAAGTTAGCCAACCCCTCAGGAGTGGTGTCAGAATCTATCCCTATTTTGTCCAAGGCATTCATTACAACCAGCCTGTGTTCTCGAGACGTGGCCAGAAGTTTCCATACGTTCATTTCAACTTTTGTTTTCTTGAACTGTTTGACGATGTCATTATCTTCAATGATAGGCATGGGAACTTGCTGTGTGGTTGGCATGGGTTGTGTTGAAACAGGAGGTTGCATTCTCCCGGATCTTGTGAGGACGTCTATTGATGAATCTTCTTCAACCCAAAAGTCATCCACGGCATATGACACCGAAGGTGGAGGTCCTATCATGTCTTTTAAGTAGACGTCTTCTTCGTCACTGTCCCAAACTCCATTAATATTTACATCCTCTTCTTGTGGAACTTGGACAAGCTTCTTTTCATCAATCATTTTTTGAATTAAATCCTTGAATTTAAAACAGTTTTCGATAGTGTGACCCCCTGATTGATGATAATGACAGTAATATCTATCTGTCTTTTTCAATGATTCAAATGGTCTCGGTTCAAGAGGTTTGACCTCGCCACTCTCGGAGAGCATTTCAAACATTTGTATATATGGGATCCCAATTGGAGTGTAGAGTCTATTACTCTTCTTGGGTTTTTCGGTGACTTGTAAAGGAAAACGTTTTGCCTCATAAGTCATTCCCATGGGTGTGAACTCTTCCTTGGGTTTACTTTTTGGGAGCGGAACCTCGTCATATTTCTCATGAAGTTCTTTTATATCCTTGAGAGTTTCACATAGCAAGTGTGATCCTTTGATCATAGATAGTGTAAGTGATTGTATGTCCTCTTTACTTGCTAATTCCGGAAGATTATCCATGGCGTCGAAAAAGATCTCCTCCTTTTCTTCGATAACATGGATTTCTTTAATAGGTTTGATGAGAGACGAGGGGTCAACCTTGTTTTCCTCATCAGAGATAGCCAAGGAATGAGCGAGAGGCGCATTATCAATACTTGGCTTCTTAGTGGCAGGGGGCAATGGCAGCTTGTTGTTGTCGATTAAGTCTTGGATAGCTTCTTTAAGCTTCCAACAGTTCTCGGTGAGATGGCCCCTACCTTGGTGATACTTGCAATGTGCATTGGGGTTCCAGTTAGCCGTCCTTTTTGACAAGGTAAAGTCGTATCCCCTAATCAAAAGTAATTACCTAAGTCCTCTAACTAAAATAGATAGGGAAGTAGGGTCGAACTCCATAGGGAAACAAGTCTTTCTACTCCTAATTAATTATTATAATCTAAATTATCTGAGTAAAAAATATTTTTGGGAATAAATTCTATACTACGAAGAATAAGGTCGAAAGAAATAAAGTAGGGGAAAATCAAATATTAAAATACCTAGGGCATAGGTTCACTAATAAACAATATTCCAGGGGCAAATCATAATAAGAAATCATCAAGCATTGATTAATCAGATTATAAAGAGCTTTCGCTACGTATTATAATCACAGAGTTAATTTACTGGTATTAAATATCATCTGTCGAATCTCGACTTAACCATTTATAAATTAGTCCGCCTATTGAAACTAAGCCTAAACATCAATTCTCATCTGTCGAATCTCGAATTAATATTGCTAAACTCATACAATTAAATCTCGCCAAACCTAATTGCATAGCATTAAATCAATCAATAGGAAATTAACCAAGCATTGATAATTCACAATCACAAAATTACCCCTTCATATCATTTATTAGATCCCCATAAACCCTAGAAATAAAACTACTCAAGCATCATCATAACTAAACTAATCAAATAAATAAAGCAAAGCATAATCAAAGAAGTAAGTAAAATAGCTGAAATTAAAAGAGAAGAAATTGTTACCAAAAGAAATCTGGATTAATGAAAAGTAATTAAGAACAAATGTTGAGAGAGAATTTAAGAGAGAGAAATATCCTAAGTAGAGAGAGAAAATCTAAAGAAGAAGGTAATCCAAAATTACGTACATAATTTGTACTTAAACATTCCTCAAAACAAAAATTAAAACTAATCTAATCAGCTCTGAGAAAAACACGCGCCCGATCAGGCGAAGGGCCGCCCGATCGGGCCCGCCTTTTTTGCCTAGTACGCTGCTGGTGTGCCGCGCCCGATCGAGCTTACGCTCACCCAATCGGGCGCACCTCTTCCTTGAGGGTCCTTATGCACGCAGCCGCCCGATCGGGCGTATGCTTGCCCGATCGGGCCCAGTCTTCTTCTTTGAGGCTTGGATTTCGATTGGGCTCAATTCCTCGGCCCAATCTAAGTTTCCTCATCGGGTCTTGATTAATCGATCCAATAGCCCCGGTATCTCATACCGAGCCCTAAATCACTGGCTCTCACCGATCCTGGGCTTCAAGAGTGGTCGTGTCCTTCTAGCTTCCGTAGTTGATCCATGAAAACTCGGGAAAATGCTCCAAAAGTGCAATTTCCTGTAAAATACAACTAAAACTACGAAAACACTAGAAAACACCAATTAAAAAGTGGCTCTAAAGAGCCAAAAACACTACTAATTATGACCGCGGGACGGGGGTAAAACTCTATATAAATTGGACATATCAAACTCCCCCTAAGCAAAGTGCTCATCAACGAACATATAAAACATGCCTCATCCCAATAAACAAAATCAAGTACAAACGATTTAAGATAAATCTAACGAACATGCTTCAATGTCAATCAATCTCATACATCTAATTATCATTCATCCCCAACAATTGTCAAGTAAAGCAAACCACATGAGCATATAGAATTCAAGACTAGTGCTCACACACTCAACTCTCATTTATGTGGCGAGTAAAAGATGTACTCGATCGCTATCCAACCAACCCCTTTATTTGTGAACAATGCCCACCCATCTCACACTCTCATGTTTTTAAAACAATGAACGCTCAACCTACTAGTCGACTCGAAATATGTCAAGTCATAACTTGCATTGATAAACAACACTTTCACATTCATACAACTCTATGCACAAAGGTCGGAAGGTCTTTAAAGCTTGTAATGTAAGGCTAGGGTAAAGGGTAGGAAAAATTTGGGAAAATGTGAGAGTAAAGCCATGCATTAAGGGAGCCAAATCCTACTAAACCCGTGATAAAAAATAAATGATGATCATACATCTCCAACAACATAACTAACTCCCACAAGAATCCACCAAATACAACTCCAAACAATATAAACAATCCCAACACTTACAATTTCACTCATAAGAATATAATAATATGGAATAGAGTGAATTGAAACAAACTTTGAACCACTTATTCTTTTTCTTCTTTTTTTTTTTTTCTTTTGAATTTTTTCCTTTTTTTTCTTGAACAACCTTCAAATAGAACATTTGAACATATGAAACAACTTTTTTTTCTTTTCTCTTCTTTTTTTTCTTTTTAACTCATATTGGAAATTTCAACTCTGTAACACAACATATCAATATTTTCCAATCATAAAATCAAAGAACAATCACTCTTCTTTTATTCCCACATTGTGCAAATAATGTGCACACCACAACTCCCTCACCTCACCAACTAATAGCTCCCCCAAGCCAAGCTTGGGACTAGTAACCAATGGGGCTCATATAGGCTTGTAATGTGGCTAAATAAACAATAAAAGGGCATAAGCAACAACATGGGTGGCAAGAAGGGAACAAATGTATCTAATTTCGTCTGAAGGCTTCCTAAGAGAACAAATGCCTTCATCCTCCTTAATGTGCATAATATTGAGCTATATAAACATTACTAATAGTTGAAAACCAATACTCAAATTAATTGACATACCAGGAACTATGAAACTATCACACATTCCTAACCAAATCAACTAGTCAAGCACTATATTCACAAATAGTTGGCAAAATTGACGCATGTTTAGGAATCCAAACAATTAAACTTCAAATCATGATCAACAAATTCACAACGCTCATTATCATATACCAATAATCAAAACAATATTTTCTAATTATGGGACACAGGGAAGCATGAATTACAATTCATTACAACGTATTTTTGAATTTTTTTTATTTTTCAAATTTTTTTGTATTTTTTCATAAGGGAAAGCAATAAAATCTATACTAGGAAAGCAATAAATAGAGAAGAGAGAAAGAAAGTTACCATATATACAAGAAATCTCCCCCCAAGCCAAATCAAGCAATGCCCTCATTGACTTGGGAGGGTAGCTAGGAGAAGCTACTCCTCATCGTCATCCATCCTCTCATATCCTCCTCCATAGATCGAGCCGGCACCACCCTGGCTTGTTCCAGCACCACCATAACCCGAACCACCTGCAAAGTAGTTAGGATTCACATCCCCCCCCCATACCCCCAAAAGGAGAGTCACCCCCATATCCATGGACTGAAGAGTAGTCCACATAAGTACCAAATGCACCGGGGTGAGAATACCCTCCTTGTGATATTGGAACCAGTCGGGAACTAATGCCTTGGGGGGAATAGCCCCTCGGAGTGCATAGTCATCATACATGGGGTAAAGACCCGCCCAAGGTTCCTCTCTATGTGTCCTACCCGACTATCCAAGGTGCTTAACCTAGAATCTAGGTTTTTCATCATACCCTCAACTCTACCTTGCCCCATCTCTATACGGTCCAATTGGCTCCTAAAAGCCGAAAAGTCATAAGGGGCATTGGGGTCGACGTTATAGTCGACCGAGGAAGTGGGTACGCCATAGGTGAAGGGTGGAGGTGGCGAATAGTGTGGTGAATGGTGTGGGGGTGAATGGTCTTGGGGAGATTGGTGGGGTTGTGGTGAAGGGTGAGGTGCTTGAACCTCACCTTGACTGTTCATCTCAAATGTATAGGAAGGCTTCCCCTTCTCAAATTTGGTCAAGGCGGGGTTGGGTAGGGTGAAGGCTTGGTCCCTCCTACCCGATTGTCGGTGGAATATCCACCAAGTGTCACCCTCCACGGGTTGCACCCAGTTTAGACTCCCTAAATAGGCTAGGTCCATGAGGTTTGAGCCTACAACTTTCCTATGCCCATTCAGGTTCCAACCTAGGTGCTTTTTGGCAATATGGGTCACTAACCCCCCAAAATAAATAGGTGCCCTACACTTACTCGCCTCAGCTGCATTGGCCGCCCTTTGGAAGTGATTGGCTATCCTATAGGGTATGTTCAATTTTCAGCGTTAGGAATTACATAGGATACCAATAGTTCCTATTCATCCCTCCTCACATTTGCCGGTTCATGCCTCCCAAAAATAGTGAGGCCTGCAAATCTTTGCCAAAATTTTGGGACGGGATGTTGAATCCATGTCCCTTTGGCATGTTGGAGGTTAGCCAAATCATCCTCAGTTAGCCTCTTATAGACCACGGCAGTGTGGTCTTGAGAGGGTTCAATTGGTTTATCCGATTTTAAATCAAACAACTTTCCAAATTCTTTAAGAGTTAGTCTCACATCGTTATTCAATAATCAGAATTGCACATGAGTGATTAATGCATTCATTTTAATAACATTAAAACTTGAGATAAATTATAATGTTAAATAGTCATATGTATCATGGCAAATTTGAAAGAAACCACTCATGCCTATACCTTTAAACAATTTTTCCACATATTTATCTATACCTAATCTAGCTAGTGTGGGATGATGAACAAAACGGGTTGAGATTACCTGTCGATCAATGAGGTTTAGCATCCTAGCCCGTTGCTCCTACGAGGTGATTACAACCTCCTCCCATCCCGGTACTTGAAGCTCCGGGTTGACCGTTGGTTGTTGTGCCCTTGAACTTTCACCCCTTTTGTGTCCTTGAACGCTTTGAAGCCATTGTATGTGGAAAATTGGGTATTTGGAGCTTTCTTTATTTAAGGGTTTGAAGGAAGTATGAGAGAAAGTGGGAGAAAATGGGTGGAAAATGTAGAGGAAGGTGTGAGGATTAAGAATGTGTAAGAAATTTGAGGTTTTAATGGGTGAATTTGAGGAGATCTTGGATTGAAGGTGGAGTTGAAGGTTTGAAAATGGAGGTTTTAGAGAGAGAAAGTGTGAAGGAGAAAGAAGAAGTAAGGAAGAAAAAGAAAAGAGAAAGGGAGAAGGGGGGTTAAAACCCTGGAAAGAAAAAGGCGCGCCCGATCGGGCCCGTACCCAAGTCCAAAACTTCTCTTTCTTTGCCCTTTTTCTCTTGAAACCTCCGTATTTTGTGATCTAAAACCTGTACAAAACACTCATGAAAGGTAAAATTCACTATCCTCACCTCTCTAAGAAAAAGTAGAAATAAAAGTAAAGAAAAATATTAGTCTAGAAAGCAAGAAATACGGGTTGCCTCCCGCAAAGCGCTGGTTTATCTAGGTCCCGCACGACCCTCTTACCACAGTGAAACTCAAAGTGAATCGGAACCTCTTAGGTGAAGTAATTCAACTGCACCAATCGTAGCCCCCTCATGATATAGCTTGAGTCTTTGGCCATTAACCTTAAACCCGTTACCATGTTCGTCGAAAACCTCTACAAAACCGAATTTATTGGCCCTTTTTATAATAAAAGGATCCGACCACCTTGACCTTAACTTTCCTATTAAAAGTTTAAGTCGAGAGTTTAATAGTAACACTTTATCACCCTCCATAAATTCTCTCGGAAGGATCATCTTGTCGTGCCACTTCTTCGTCTTCTCTTTGTAGACTCGAGCACTATCATAGGTCGTCAACCTAAACTCATCGAGTTGATTAAGTTGAAGTAACCTCTTTTCTCCCGCAAGTTTGGCATCTAAATTGAGCTCCTTAATAGCCCAATATGCCTTATATTCCAATTCGATCGGGAGATGACATGCTTTGCCGTACACGAGTCTATACGGAGTAGTACCTATAGGGGTCTTGAATGCAGTTCTGTACGCCCAAAGCATGTCGTCCAACTTGTCGCTTCAATCTTTCCTTGACTTTGCCACCACCTTCTCTAGAATGGCCTTGATCTCACGGTTAGAAACCTCAACTTGGCCACTAGTTTGGGGGTGGTAGGCTAAACCTGTCCTATGGTAGACACCATACTTTTTGAGGAGAGTGTCGAACTTCCGTTCATGAAAGTGAGATCCTCCGTCACTTATCATTGCTCTAGGTACGCCAAATCTTGGAAAGATGGTCTTCTTGAAAAGTCTGTGGACCACCATGACATCATTGGTAGGAGTGGCGATGGCCTCAACCCACTTGGATACATAGTCGACGGCGACAAGAATATAATGGTTCCCTTTTGAAGAAGGGAACGGTCCCATGTAGTCAACACCCCAAACGTCAAAAACTTTAACTTCTGAAATTCCTGTTTGGGGCATCTCATGCCTCCGCGAGATGTTGTCAGTCCTCTGGCAAGAGTCACAAGCCTGTACAAAAATGTTAGCATACTTAAACATCGTAGGCCAATAAAAACCTGACTCATTAATCTTGGCCACCGTTTTAGTGGGGCCATGATGTCCTCCATATGGTGAGGTGTGGCAACTATTAAGCACACCGTGGACTTCCCATTCGGGAACACACCTGCGAAACAATCCATCTGCACACTCACGAAACAAAAAAGGATCATCCCAAAAATAATGTTTAACATCAGAAAGGAATTTCTTTTTCTGTTGGTAGGACAAGTCAAGGGGTAGAGTACCGTCCACTAAATAATTAGCAAAATCCGCATACCATGGGTGTCGCTCTACAACTGCATAGAGGTTGTCATCAGGGAAAGAATCATCTATAGGTAGAGAATCCTTACCCTCATCATACCTGATACGTGACAAGTGGTCTGCCACTACGTTCTCTGCTCCCTTTTTATCTTTGATTTCGATGTTGAAGTCTTGGAGTAAGAGAACCCATCGGAGTAGCCTTGGCTTTTATTCCGCCTTAGCTATCAAGTACTTCAATTCTGCATGGTCAATAAAAACAATGACTTTAGAACCAACAAGATCTGATCTAAATTTTTCTAAAGCATAAATAACAGTAAGAAACTCCTTTTCCGTAGTGGCATAGTTGACTTGGGCCTCATCCAAAGTTTTGCTTGCATAATAAATAGCATGCAAAACCTTGTCCTTTCTCTGTCCAAGCACGGCTCCTAGCGCAAAGTCACTTGCATCACACATGATCTCGAAAGGAAGATTCCAATCGGGAGCACATATGATGGGTGCCGATATCAAAGCCTGCTTAATCCTGTTGAAAGCCTCAAGACACTCGTCGGTAAAAATAAAAGGAGCATCCTTGAGCAAAAGCTGAGTCAGTGGTTTAGCAATTTTAGAAAAATCCTTGATAAAGCGGCGATAAAACCCCGCATGACCCAAGAAACTTCTAACTCCCTTAACATTAACTGGGGGAGGTAATTGCTCAATCACTGATATCTTAGCTTTGTCTACTTGTATGCCCTTATCAGATACAATGTGACCTAGGACTACTCCCTCTGTCACCATAAAGTGACATTTTTCCCAATTTAGAACTAAATTGCACTCTTCACATCTTTTCAAAATTTTAGAGAGATTAATTAAGCATGAATCAAATGAAGAACCATACACGCTAAAATCATCCATAAAGAATTCCATAATAGACTCTATGAAATCAGAAAAAATGCTCATCATACAACGTTGAAAGGTAGCGGGTGCATTACATAAACCAAAGGGCATTCTACGATAAGCAAAAGTGTCATAAGGGCATGTAAAAGTAGTCTTTTCCTGATCTTCAGGGTGAATCGGAATTTGGAAAAATCCCGAATACCCATCCAAATAGCAAAAGAATTTATGGTTAGCTAGCCTCTCAAGCATTTGATATATAAAGGGAAGAGGGAAGTGGTCCTTTTTAGTGGCGATATTTAATCTACGATAATCAATGCACATACGCCGCCCTGTTACATTTCTAGTGGGAATTAATTCATTTTTTTCATTGGTTATCAAAGTCATCCCACCCTTTTTTGGCACTACCTGCACAGGACTTACCCATTTGGAGTCAGAAATAGGATAGATAATACCTGCATCAAGTAATTTCATAACCTCCTTCTTGACTACCTCCTGCATGTTGGGATTTAATCTTCGTTGGGGTTGAATGCAGGGCTTATAGTTGTCCTCTAGATGTATCCTGTGCATACAAAAATCAGGGCTAATACCCTTGAGATCATCAATACTGTACCCAATAGCTTTCTTATGGGTTTTGAGAACCCCTAGAAGTTGGGAAGTTTGTAGGTTAGTGAGTGCAGTACTAATGATCACGGGGTATAATTCATGTTCATCAAGAAAAATATATTTTAAATGAGAAGGGAGAGGTTTTAGCTCAGGTTTCTTGACCTCTGCAGGATTTGATTCTTGAACTAAATTTATTACCTTCATTGTTTCCTTGGGGCTTAACTCTTTTAAGGAAAGAGCCTTTTCAATATCTTGTACCTCATTACCCCAAACGCTTGCATTGTCTTTAGATAAATTACCGCAGAGAACTTCCTCTAGGGGATCCCTCGCAAGAACCTGTGGCAAGCTATCATCACAAATAACGTCCATTATATCAATTACATCAATATAACAACAATTTTCCTCTAGCATAGGCCCTTTCAAAACTTTCCCTAAATTAAAAGTGACATTGTCGTCACCTACAGAAAGGGTTAGTTTACCATTTTTAACATCTATAATTTCTCCTGCAGTATGGAGAAAAGGCCTACCTAATATAATGGGTATTTGCGTATCCTCTGCCATGTCTAACACAACAAAATCAACAGGAATGAAAAATTTACCAACTCTGACAGGGACATCCTCTAAAATACCTAAGGGGTATTTTACCGAACGATCTGCCATTTGCAAAGTTATATTAGTAACTTTTAATTCTCCCATATTAAGTTTAGCACAGACAGACGATGGCATGACACTGACACTAGCACCCAAATCACAAAAAGCTTTATCAATAAAAACATTCCCTATATGACAAGGGATAGAAAAACTACCGGGATCCTTTAATTTAGGAGGGGATTTGTTTTGCAATAAAGCGCTACACTCCTCTGTGAAAGCTATAGTTTCTACTTCATTAAAGGCCCTTTTCCTAGTCAGAATGTCTTTCATAAACTTAGCATAAGCAAGAACTTGAGTGATTAAATCAGTAAAAGGAACTGTTACCTGCAGGTTTTTCACAACCTCTAAAAACTTACCGAATTGTTTATCAAACTTACTCTTCAGTTGTCTATTAGGGAATAGAATTTTGATAACCGGGCTCTGCACATCTCCTCCCTTATCCTGCAATTTACCCTGCACAGAAACATTAGTAGAGTTAGTATCTATTTGTAGCCCTGTGGGGCTAGCAGGATTAGCGTTTGGTATAAAGGAATCTAGATCAGGAACTGGTCTATCTTCCTTTGGCATAGGAGGTCCATCATAATGTGAACCACTCCTTAGAGTGATTGCATTGGCATGATCTGTAGGATGGATAGGTTGTGATGGTAGAGCTCCCTGCTGACGGGATTGTAGGGTATATGAAAGTTGTGCAATTTGATTGTCCATGATTTTATTATGGGCTAGAATGGAATCAATTTGCGCATCCCTACTCTCCATATGCTTTTGCATATTGGCAAGCATTGCTCTAATTTCTTTCATGGCAGGGTCGGAAGATGATGAGGGTGATGCTTGGCTTTTCTGGCCGGAATTAGGATGATAATATTTTTGTTGTTGTGGTTGTTGTGGAGGTGGAGGGTTTTGTACATTGGTGCTCCAGTATGAAAGATATGGATGGTTCCTATAGCCGGCATTGTAGGAATTGGAATATGGGTTATTCTGCCTATAGGTTTGAAAGGCATTAACTTGTTCCATAGAGCTCCTACAATCTTGCTCCTAATGCCCTACAATTCCACAATTTTCACAAAAATCTTCATTGTTAGCAACAGCAGAAACATTAGCTATAGAGTTAGGAGCAACAGTAAGATTATCTAATTTTTGACAAATAGACGTTAATTGAGCTTGCAAAAAGGATACGGAATTGACATTATGTTTTCCTTTATTTGCAAACCCTCTCGGATTCCCGTATTGGGAATTGTGTATTGCCATGTCTTCGATAACCTGTCCTGCATCGTCCACATTTAAATTCATGAACCTCCCACTAGCTGCAGAATCTAGCCCTGATCTAGAAGAATTTCCAAGTCCATTATAGAATGCTTGGATCAATTGCCATTGTGCTAGATTGTGGTGGGGGCACTCTCTCTGTAGATCCTTGAACCTCTCCCAAGCCTCATATAGCGTTTCATCGGCCTCTTGAGCGAAGTTCTGAATAGCACTCCTTAGTACCGTTGTTCTCTCTGCAGGATAGTATTTATTATAGAAATTCAAAGCAAGAGTTTCCCAGTCAGTAATACCAAGTGCAGTTCTACTCAAACCATTAAACCATAATTTAGCTTTGCCACATAATGAAAAAGGAAAAAGAATCTCCCTGATTTGGTCCTGCGTGACCCCGGCTTGTCTGATGGTGTTACAATACTGGCAGAAATCTACTATGTAAAGATTAGGATCTTCACCCTTAACTCAACTGAATTGCTTCCTCTCTATCATAGTGATAAATTGGGGCTTGATTTCGAACTGAACTCCATCTAGTGCCGGAGTGGGAGTAAGGTGCGGGAAATCTGTGAGCTTCGGCTGCGAGTAGTCACTGAGTTTCTTCTGGGCCGTCATCTCTGATTCTGGATCTGAAGGAATATCTGTGTCACTAGAATCAGAGGGAGGATCTCTTCGACTGTTGTCCTCCTCGGAAACCGCCAGAATTTGTCTATAGATTTTCCTTTGCCTATGAAAAGAGCGCTCGATCTCAGGATCGAATGGGATGTAACCTGATCTGGAACACCTGGGCATAAACAAGGAACTAAAAGACAAATATGAGAGTTGCCTCAAAGAACTAACGTTCTCTGAGACAAAAGGGGATAATCTAGACTACAAAAAATAATCAGAAAATAAAAATAAAACCGTTTCCCCGGCAACGGCGCCAAATTTTGATAGGGTAAAGTCGTATCCCCTAATCAAAAGTAATTACCTAAGTCCTCTAACTAAAATAGATAGGGAAGTAGGGTCGAACTCCACAGGGAAACAAGTCTTTCTACTCCTAATTAATTATTATAATCTAAATCATCTAAGTAACCAATATTTTTGGGAATAAATTCTATACTACGAAGAATAAGGTCGAAAGAAATAAAGTAGGGGAAAATCAAATATTAAAAGACCTAGGGCATAGGTTCACTAATAAACAATATTCCAGGGGCAAATCATAATAAGCAATCATCAAGCATTGATTAATCAGATTATAAAGGGCTTTCGCTACGTATTATAATCACAGAGTTAATTTACCGGTATTAAATATCATCTGTCGAATCTCGACTTAACCATTTATAAATTAGTCCGCCTATTGAAACTAAGCCTAAACATCAATTCTCATCTGTCGAATCTCGAATTAATATTTCTAAACTCATACAATTAAATCTCGCCAAACCTAATTGCATAGCATTAAATCAATCAATAGGAAATTAACCAAGCATTGATAATTAACAATCATAAAATTACCCCTTCATATCATTTATTAGATCCCCATAAACCCTAGAAATAAAACTACTCAAGCATCATCATAACTAAACTAATCAAATAAATAAAGCAAAGCATAATCAAAGAAGTAAGTAAAACAGCTGAAATTAAAAAAAGAAATTGTTACCAAAAGAAATCTGGATTAATGAAAAGTAATTAAGAACAAATGCTGAGAGAGAATTTAAGAGAGAGAAATATCCTAAGTAGAGAGAGAAAATCTAAAGAAGAAAGTAATCCAAAATTACGTACATAATTCGTACTTAAACATTCCTCAAAACAAAAATTAAAACTAATCTAATCAGCTCTGAGAAAAACACGCGCCTGATCAGGCGAAGGGCCGCCCGATCGGGCCCGCCTTTTTTCCTTGCCCGATGCTGGTGTGCCGCGCCCGATCGAGCTTACGCTCACCCGATCGGGCGCGCCTCTTCCTTGAGGGTCCTTATGCGCGCAGCCGCCTGATCGGGCGTATGCTTGCCCGATCGGGCCCGGTCTTCTTCTTCGAGGCTTGGATTTCGATTGGGCTCAATTCCTCGGCCCAATCTAAGTTTCCTCATCGGGTCTTGATTAATCGATCCAATAGCCCCGGTATCTCATACCGAGCCCTTAATCATTGGCTCTCACCGATCCTGGGCTTCAAGAGTGGTCGTGTCCTTCTAGCTTCCGTAGTTGATCCATGAAAACCTGGGAAAATGCTCCAAAAGTGCAATTTCCTGTAAAATACAACTAAAACTACGAAAACACTAGACAACACAAATTAGTAATAAAAGTGGCTCTAAAGAGCCAAAAACACTACTAATTATGACCGCGGGACGGGGGTAAAACGCTATATAAATTGGACATATCACTTTTTTCGACTGGTGGGTCCCCAAATGGTCCAATAGGAGTTATAAGACCTTTTGCATTTAATCGATCAAATGTGGTGTCATAATTCATGCTAATAGGAGTAAAGTTCCTCCTAAATGGTTTCTTTTGTCCTTGATTATTCATAGCAAGGACTTCACCTAGGTTAAAAGTGCTAACATTGTTTGAGTGGGTGGTTTTGGAAGAAGAAGGATTGTTGTTCTTCTTGCCTTTCCAGCCACTGTTGGAGTTATTGGTGGCAGCT
The DNA here is from genome assembly GCF_948465745.1 of Chenopodium album. Taxonomy (NCBI): domain Eukaryota; kingdom Viridiplantae; phylum Streptophyta; class Magnoliopsida; order Caryophyllales; family Amaranthaceae; genus Chenopodium; species Chenopodium album. The sequence goes on along the minus strand of NC_137842.1, from coordinate 12,715,733 downwards.
TTCAACTTAGCCATGTCGTCTTCAATATTAATTCCAATGTCATAGACGGCCTTGAAGGTATGGAGATTATTCTGATATTTGAGATACTTGGAGTATTTTTCTTGAAGGTTTTTGATGAATAACCTTACGGACTCTTTTTCACTTGGCAGCTCAATCATCTTAGCTGAGGTTTCTCTTCATTTGTTAAAGAAGGAGGTGAAGCCTTCATTTTCCTTCTGCTTGAGGATTTCAAGTTCCCTATGGTCAGTCTCAACTTGAATATTGCATTTGTATCTATCAACAAAAGCGTTTGCTATGGACTCCCAAGTGGAGATTTTTTCTTTCTTGAGAGAAAAGAACCATTGCTGGAAAACGGTCTCGAGAGATAGTGAAAACAGAGAGGGGAACACCTTCTTGTCGATACCCTTAATACTCATTATTGTTTCGAAGGCTCTTAAATGAAAATAAGGGTTATCGGTTGCTTTGAATTTCGGGATGTCGTTGGCATTGAACTTCTGCGGAAGAAGATCTTTGTCCACCGAGACCCCTTGTGAACTAATCCCTTGAAACTTGTAGTCGCTTGATAGCTTGCTCAGACTCTCTTGCATGAGGTCCATCTGTTGTTGTTTCACGGGACCAATCTTAAGGGTTAGGATCGTTAGTGCCTCAGTCACGGTAACCAGTTGGTTCCTGAGCTCATTGAATTCTTCTTGCGTTGCCATTGCTGTCCTAGCTTTCCTCTTACGAGAAATGGGTTTGTCGAAAAAGTTGGACTTGTACGAAAAGATTGTCTTTGATTAACCGCCCTTCCTTTCTTGACCACGCGCTGTAATTTAAACCATTTTTGTTTTAATTACTTGACTCAAATAGACCTTGACTTTACGGTTTTAAAGAAGAAAAATATTAAATAAAAAAAAGAAAAAAAAATAGGTGCATATTTTGGCAAAAATAAGGTATATATTTTTAGGAACCAAGTATGGTATTTAAATTGGAGGATTAATATCCGACTTACCCCCCTAAAAAAAATGACGGAAAAAACGCGCATACAAGACTTTCTTAGACATGGTCAAAGTATGTGTATTGGTGTGTGCGTTGAGTGTAAGTGACATACTTGGAATTTTGTGTAAGACCATGGGTCTTGGTGCCTAGACTCAATTAATGACTTAACAAGTTATTATTAACAGTAAAATTTAACCAAATTACTTAGCAAACTGGTCAATTAGACACAAAGTGATGACTCGACCAATAATCCGAACTGTCATCAAAACGACAGGATTGGCGCCTCTCTTTGTAGTGTAGCGCCAAACGACATAATTGTCGCCAGGCGCCACACTCCACAGAGTGGCGCTACAGTTCAAAATTTGGTGCCATTGCTGGAGCTTCGATCTGAAACTGTTTTCGGTATTATTAATCAACAGGGGTATGCCTAAAGTTGTACTAAGTCAATTCTGGTTAAAATATTAGACTTTATTTACTCAAATTAATTAATTAGGCAAAGTTCTTTTAGTCATTAATTTATTTAATCTTAGCACAAGTCAAACAAACAGTTAGGAAAAACATAAACCATATGCACAACAAATAATGCATAATTAGTCAAGTAGGCACGATATGATGCAATGAGTTTGCAACCAAACCATGGCTCTAGTTCTCTAAAGTTCGGGATATGGGTTAGTCAATAGAGGGTTCATGGTTAATTGTCCTGATGCACCGCGCGGAAGCCTAACCGTGAAGGGTTGGCGCGAGTGGATGGGACACCGCGAATTTAGAAAAAAATTCGCTTCCATGGTTTGGTGAATTCAACCTTCTCGGATGTACCCTTTGTTGCTCAGAGCATTCAATCAAGTAGATGGAGCATGAATTCCCAGAGGGTTATGTCCATATGTAGAACACATATGGGTTTCAGAAAAGTGAGAAAAACTCAATCAGGAAGTAGGATCGAGCAAACAATGCTAAAAAAAACCGGTCGAAATTAGAACACATATTTCTGGCTCAGTATTGAAAGAATTTGGCACCAGCAAACATAGATTGGTGCCAACTTTTGGCTTTAGAGCCTGGCGACAGAGATGTCGTCTGGCGCTAAAGTCAAAATGTTGGCGCTAACTTCTGTTCGCTGACGCTAATTCCTACATGCCTCAGCAGCTTTCTGTGCTCGATAAAATTTTCCAGTTTCGCGCAGTGTTATTTCGGTCCTACTTGTGAAAGATATTCCTCAAATTTCCTACGTGTAAAAATCCTATGTTTTAACTTATTACGGATGGTCTTTCCAATGAGATCTTGTTTATGCATATGACAATAATGTTAATCAAAATTACGCACATGAAATACTTATAACTTTTCGAGTCTCATCCACTCATTCTAAATCATTGCCGAAATAAATTTCAGGAATTAAAATAGAAATCCTCCCCAGTGGAGTCGCCAAAAACTGTAGGGAATATTTCAAGCATTATCCCTCGCTTGAACCCCACTGTGATCATACACTAAAGTACAGTGGCGTCCAAACGGAAAGAAGATAGAGCAAAAGAGTTGCCAACAAGTTTTTATAGGAACTTGTAAACCGTTCACGAGGTGAAGGTTACACCCCTTAACGATCCAAGAGATCGTCAACTCCAATAGGTCTTGAACCATGACTGGTAGTTTGGGGATGAAGGTACAAATCCAATCTAAAAGAGATTGAACCTGCCCTAATAATAGGCCTCTACTTTATTCTGATCGTATTCATGTGCGCTTTCTGACTAACATGCAATCAATAGGATTAACCCTAAACCTGTTTATCTATGTTGGTTGAATATTAATTCACAAATAAATCTATTATTGGCGATCACTTGAATTATAATCATATTAACCCTAAACAAGATTATTAATTATCTTATTAAGCGTGATTACAAGTACAAATTCCCTTTAAACATGCATAAAAGGCATGATCAAGCAATAAAAATAAATAATCAAGCAACATAATAACAATAAAAATAATAATAATCATAAAAATAATCATGACCATCATGTTAATAATAAAGCATAATAATAGCAAGATCCTAGGCATGATACTAACAAGATTAATAACAAACCCTAGCATGTCACTAAGCATCAAAGATCAAAGCTTTAACCCTAACATGATACTAATAATCATAAATATTAGGAAGAACATAGGAAGCATCATACTTTTAGTCATACTTGATATTAAATTTACCCTAAACATGATACTAGGAATTTATTGTTGTCACCCTAAACATCAAATTAAGGAAAACATCCTAACATGATACTAGGAATCAAAATAACAACCTAAGCATGATTTCTATATAATAACATCAATAAAAACCATTAAAGCACTTACTTGGAAGCCTCGTACCTCTTTCTAATAACAAAATACACACGTTAGTAACTTCAAGGAAAATATAAAACAATTAAATTAAATAATTGAAAGAGAAATTTGATGCGTAAAACGAGGTTAACGCCAGACGCTGACATTAGCGCCAGGCGCCAAGCTTAGCGTCAGGCGCTAATGCTGGCGTATGGCGCTAACTTAATTGTTGACGCGTTTTCTAAAATCAAATAGAAATTGCCGTGCAGGAGGATAAAATTGTATTTTCCTCAAAAACATTCTTTTGTTCTGATTAAAACTCTAAAAAGTCAACAAAAGTCAATTTATCAATGCTAATTGAATTAGGAATGAAAATAACCTTCTAGAAGAATCTAGAAGACTAAAACCATTCCTAATTGCATTAGGAATGATAAATCCATATTAGGCCCTCCTCTAGATCATTGGGCCGCATATAAGGCTCAAACCAGGCCCAGTTCAGTAATTTGGTCATAACTTCCTCAATATTCATCGGAATTGGGCCTATAATATATCGTCGAAAAGGTCTTTTCAAGCCCTATCCAACTATACTACTATTGGACCCATATCATGGACCAACCAAACTGGATTGACTGTTTTCTTAAAATAGGTTTTCAAAAACAGAGAGAAGAGAAATGAAATTAAAACTATCCGCAACACTAATAAACTTTCTACACTTTCACTTCATTCGATTGTGATTCGACGTGAAAGGTATTCATCACTGGATTTGGTTTTGGGGAGACACAAATGGGTGTCTACACCTGCTCATGTAATTCTCCAGGGGGCTGATATGCTTCCATTTCATGGATTTCATTCCTCGGACAGTGTTCACCTTGATGCCCAATCTTACCACAGTAGAAGCAAATCATACGCAAGCCTTCATATTAAATTTTCCAATTACGTCCCTTCAGCCAAAATTTAGACAACAGAGGTTTAGAAAGGTCTAATTCAACACTAAGTCTAGTAAATTGCCCCCTCTGAGCCTGTTCGGTTTTATTATCAATGCGCACTACTTTGCCTATCTTGCTTCCAATCTTATGTAGAAACTCTTTGTCAAAATATTCAACAGATAAATATGGTATGCGAACCCATGTTGTGAGAAATCGCATTGGAGAGTTGTCAGGGATGAAATTTGGCTTCCACTTCCTAATAGTGAGATAATTATCATCAAGCATCCAAGGACCTTGAGTTAGCACATGATTATGATCACTGAGATTGGAGAATCTTACAATGAAATATTCATGGCCAATGTCTGTGAGAATTAGTCCTCCTTTTAGTTCGAATTCCCACTTCTTTTTCAATCTCTTCATAAGTGCCATATAGCCAATTTTTCTATTGAACATCTTGATAATGGGAGTATGTTTCCAAGGTTTAAGAATTATGCGCTTCTCTTCCTTAGATAGCAGGATGACAGGGCATTTAGGATCATCCAAGACCCTCTCAGGTGGTTCTTTATCATCAGAGATATCTTCCTCATCCTCTAGATTGACGAGCGGCACACCATCATTCACCATATTTTGCTCCTTAGCCATAATATCTCTAAAAGACATGCAGTATGAGCAGGTTGCTGCACCTTAGGGATATTGGTAACATTCTGTTTATCAGTATCCTCATTGGAGAAGATTAAGTGATTAATTTTCCGTTTGGATTTTTTAGAAGAACGAAGAAGCAGATTTTGTTCCTAATAAGAGGATTCTTGGTTGAGAGAGTTTTTTTTATTTAATTAAAAATAAAAATTAAATTTTAGTAAAGGCTACTCAATAGATGTGTATCAAAGGTGGGATTATTTCTGAAGGTGGGATTGTTTTGAGCAGTAGTGGCAAAGGTGGGATTATTATTTTCCATTTTTCCAAATAAAAACCCTACTACTCATTAACTTTACAAACATTTGATTTCTATGTTAGCAAAATAAAATGTACAAATTATAAAATAGACCTGGTCTACAATAAATTATTGTAGACCAACTGCCCTTGTCATGTACTCACGTGAGTTTCCTTTAGGTCTATTATTTTCTCTCTCTTCAAAGCTCCATTCTTTATCTTCACATCTGCAACACTCTCTCAACACTTTTGCTCTCTAATCTTCTTCTTCAATGGTGAAAATTAAACGCGAGGCGGTGTTTCACAAAATCGTGGTAAATCCTCTTACTTCAACTTGATTTTGAACTTTCTAAGCTTATTAAGATTTTGTTCTTTTTATTTTGGCCCAAATTTTGTTCTTCTTCAATGGAAGCTCTTTAGTTTAGTATTAACTATTGAAGCTTAAAGGTTTTGATGATGATGAACTGAAACAAAGCAAACTTCAAACTAATAAGAGTTCTCTAAGTGTTGTGACTAGAACAGGTGAAATTGACTTTGGAAGTGGAAGAGTAGCCTAGCCTTGAAGACTCATAAGAGAACTCAAGGAAAGTTAAGGAAGATAGAAGAAGAGTTCCTTCACAGGATACATACAAAGTTTCCTAACAGGAACCTGAAGACAGCAAGTTAAGGAGTTGACTTGGTCTGCATCGAAGACGGCAAGTTTTGAAAGAACTTGGCCTGCGAAGTTCCAGTTTGGAACTGGAATGAAATTGATAGCAGGAACTTAGTCCTGGACTGCGTGAAGCCCAAGTATCCTACGCAAACAAAGTATTGGTGCAGCAATTCAGTTTTGTTAAGTCTTTATCTTTGAGAATTGTTGTAAATATGTTAAGTAGCTTTACGAATGAGATTTATTAGAAAAGTGACAAAAGCTTGGCAAGTTTCTTCAAATTGGAAAATTTTAAAAGATAAGTCTTTAGGAAAAGATTTTCTAACAAGATTTATTTTCTTAAAAACCGGTTATCAAAAAGATATTATTCTTTGAGATAATTTATCTTTGATAAGTTTTCTAAAAAGATTTTCTTCTAAAAATATTTACTTAAAACCGTGTTTTAGGATTTTGAAAAATTAACATGTTTATCTTTTGAAAACCCTACTTTCTATACAAGCAAGTCTTGTATAAATTTTAGAGATCCGAATTCACTATTTTATGTGAGTTTAAGTGTGAAGAAATCGAAGTGTGCTTAGTTTTGTAAGTTTGCCAAGTCTATAACTTTGTCATATTAGTTTCGGGTGTCATGCACAGCTTGCCTTTCATATATTAGAGTCAATATTTTGTCATTGGTTGGGTTCTTGGGTGAGTGTGTGTATTCATCTTTGCATACAATAGTGTAGGCTTCTAGGTTGAAGCTGAGTGAGTAGTACTCAGGGGAAGTACGAGTGATGAATCTAAGTCAGGGACTTATATTAGGTAGGATAGGGTCCTACTGTGTAGCAAGTTCATTTTGGAACTTGTGAGAATATGTCTAATTATAATAGGTTTGTAACTTGTGAGTTTGTTCTATTATGTGAATTGGTTTGGTTTGGAATTCTCTTAGAAGGGTCGAGGTTTTACTTCCAGTTGGGCCCTGGAAGGTTTCCTCGTAAAATATTGTGTGCTTTGCAAGTTTCTTTACATTCTGCAAAAGTAGTCAATAGGAACTCACCTACAATTCACCCCCCTCTTGTAGTGTTCATCTCAACTAACATTAACGATCTAGGTTTTCAATTTTCGAGTTGACTTTTAAAGCTTATTAATCGACATTTTTTCTTGAATTAAAGCTTTCTTAAGAGGTTTTTTTTTAAAAAAAAAAATTAATTTTTTTTATGCTTCGATCTTGTTTAGTTCTAAGGATCTAGGGTTTCAATTTGTTCAATTCATGTTTTCGCTATGATTTCGTATCATTATTTTTGCTCTCGTATTTTTTTGTTTAGCGTACTATAGATCTTCGATATCAATCTGAATATTACGCTCAATTTTTGCTGTGGACGAGGTGGAGGTAAAGAGTTTTGCTGCTGTTTGGTTGAATGGTGTTGTTTAAGGGGGTTATGGTGTATGATAAAATTGGGTAAGCTGACTTGTTTGTTGGTGCTACTCTGTTGCTTATTATGACTTTGATGAAGAGTCTCAAAAGTTGTAAATGAACATGTACTTCTTGTATAATGTGTTATTGTGTTGTATCTATACAATGAAGCATAAAAAATAGGGAAAAAGAAATTAAGATGTATTTTGGATTAGCTCAATAGCTACAAATTGGTTTTAAGCTATTTAGATATGGTAAGTGACACGGTGTTAGCTATTTATGTAATCATGTTATATCTCGTTGGAAAATAGTGAAAATTGTTTTTTAATGGTAAAGTCTATTAGCTCAATTGGTAGAGCAGTGTGCAAATGCACAATGATGTAGGTTCAAATCTTACATAGGCTAGGTAAAGATAAAAACAATGATATGTTGTAAAATTACGATAACTATATAGGACTATATTTAATTAAGGGTCACTATATGCATGTCTAAATATGGGTTTTATTATATTTAAATAAAGGTCATTATGTAAAGCTATGACTATATCTAAATAAAAGTCATAGACTCACTGTATACATGTATAAATAAGGGTCACTATATATTTAAATAAGGGTCACTATATATTTAAATAAATGTCACTATATATAACCATGACTATCTTTAAATAAGGGTCACTATATATACATAACAGGTCACTATATCGTAGTATTTAAATAGTGTCACAATACAATTGAGAACAATGGCAACACTCATCACTCACGTTTGTTATATTATTGATTCTTTCACAATAATAGTCCTTTCAAACTCATCATATAGGAAACACAATTAATTAGCTATGCATAGTGACCTTACGATAATATAGAACATTAATGGCAAAATAGCCACTGACTTTTATTAGATTTATAATACTCCGTAGCTTTAATAGTCGAATTAGATCAATTACACAATATGTCTATTATCTTTCTCGGAAAAAATTAAAAATTAAATCAAATCAAAACTACAAAACAATATGTTGAATAATATCATCATCCTAAATCTAATCGAATCAACCAAACACAATCAAATAGCATTCGAACACCATCAGTTATAGTAGAAATAGGACTCAATTGAAAATTATCGTTATCCGATCCTCTAGTTCGTCTTCTTCAAAATAATCAATTTCATGCTGCTGTTCGGGTCCATTGTTTTTGAGATCTTCAATTGTAATTTACGAATAATCTGAAATATATTAAATATAATTCATACTATTTACTCGATTTTTTTGACCAAAGTAAATCAAATTAAAAGCGTAATTGATACCTTCATTGTTATTTGTGTTTGATTTAAATTCACGAATTGATTTGTTGAGATTGATAGCAACCGAAATTTTTTGTTCCATTGATGAATTTAGCAAACCGTGAATTAATTTGTTGAGATTGATTCTTTCATTGATGAATTTTGCAGCTTTAGCGTTGATAGGTTTTTCATATACTGGGGTTTTTTTTGGGTGGGAAGAAGTATAAAACGGGCTGCCTGTATTGTTGTGTGCACGAGAGACCATAAGGTAGGTCCACGGAAGATCTTTTGAATAAAATGAAGTTGACTTAAATTTTCATGTAACATTGTCGATCCAACTATGTTACAATTTCACAAATAGGAACGAATAAGGTGTATAGCATGAGTTCCAAACAATCTATACTCCCTAAATCTTTTCATATAGATTTAGTTTCACACACCAATAACCATAATCCTTAAACCCTAAACCTTTACATCATTATAAAAGAAAAATAAAACCTTGACATCGGTATAGGTAAAATAATTCAATTTGTTTTGTTTAGTTATATTACTTCTGTAGAGAGTAAATTTAATTCTTGTTAATATACTTTCATTGTAATAAAAGTAAGAATAAAGTACAAATACAGTCCCTAAACTATTGTATTTGTGCACTTTTAGTCCCTCAACTTCTGTATGTGCAATTTTACACCCAAAAGTTGGGGGAGTAAGCCTAGTCAACAAAAGTTGAGGGACCATGACTCATTGTTTTTTCTTTTTAGTCAAAATTTTATTTAAAATTCCTAAAACACCAGAAAAAAATTATTAACTTTTTCTTCAAAAATATTAAAAAAACTAAAAAAATCCTCTATTCTTATTTTTTAAAAAATATATATTAAAAAATAGGATTTTTATTTTTCAAATAACACCACATATTTTGAAAAAAATGGATTATAACATCACCTTTTCTCAACTTTGTATTATAACACCACATAAAAATTAAAAAAAAAATTGATTTCACCACCAACTAACAAATTCTTGGATGGAATCCGTTAGTGGGGCTCACTTTTGACACGTGTCACTCATCTATTGGATTAAAAAAATTAAAAAGAAAATTCCTAAAATGCTAAACCAGCCACCACCGCCGATGGGTTCCCACCACCGTCACCCAAACCCAACCCCCGAAGCTCTGAACCACTGAAAACCCACCTTGAAACACCCCAGCCACCGAAAACCCACCTTGAAACATCCCAACCACCGAAAAACGCACCTAACCCAACCTTGAAACACCGAACATTGGCGATTAAACCCCAACGATCGGCGTTATAGCAGCCAAAAGCCGCACCTCTCCTTTACCCTTTCACCCTCAAAATGGCCGGAATCGACCATGGAAACCTAGAATGAGCAATTTCGATGGTCAATTTGGCCGTTTCAAGGGTGATTGGGGCAAAAAGGGGTGGTTTTGCACGGCGGTTTGAACGACTTGGCTGGCTGGTTTTCGAGGAGGGGGAAGGGGTAAACAGGTAAGGGTGGTGGTCGCTCAATCGGTTTCTCTGATGTAGCCATGTAGGGGTGGAAGTCGTTTGGTTTCGCCGATCAAGGTGGGGTACTGGTGGTTTTTGGTTGGAATTGTGTTGTCGGCGGTAAGGTGGTGCGGTGGTAAGGCTGGTTGGGTTAGGGTTTAGGCTTTTTTTTTAAAAAAAACTAATCAATGAGTGCCACGTGTATTTGTTGGGTCCCACTAACGGATTTCATCCAAAAATCCATTAGTTGGTGGTGAAATTAATTTTTTTGGTTTTTTGGTGGCGTTATAATAAAAATTTAAGATAATGAGGTGTTATAATAAAAAAATTTAAAATTTTTTGGTGTTATTTTCTAAAAAATCCTAAAAAAATATATAAACATGTAATTCAACTCATTCCTCCTCCTTATTCTTACGGAGTATTATTCATCTCACTAATTCTAATTCAATAAGAAAACCCATATAATCTAAAACACCAAGAAATTATGAATTAAACCTAGAAAAATTTGTCTTCCTTAATTTTGTTATTCACCTAGAAAAATCCGTCTTCGCTCAAACTCATTAACAATGGCAATGAATTTCTCGGAATAGAAGAAGATGAAGAAGACTGATTAAGCAACCTCCAAGATAACCTCCTTATCACCATTCTCTCTCTACTCCCCATCAACTCGGCCGCAACCACCTCTGTCTTCTCCACGTAGGCGCCACCTCTGGACCCACTTCACCCACCTCGCTATCCCACCACAATACAAACATCGTCAACCTTCATTCGACAATTTCCAAAATTTCCAAACCACCATTAATCTCATACTTTACCAGATTTCTTCCCCTAAAATTCATAATATAACTGTTTTCCCCGATTTTTGTCAAATTTAGACTACCTCTCCGAAATTACAATTATTTTTTCCAAAAAAAATAACCAGTTTCCCCAACATTTTGACATTTTCATCCTCAAAAATCTAACTACATTGCTCCCAAAAATTCAACATTAGCTGCTTTCAAAAAAAAAAAAAAAAAAGAATTGTCATTTGTGTCGCTACCTTAGAGCAACGAAATTCAGAAAAATGATTTTTTTTTTTTAGAGATTTAATTCATCTATGTTTCTTAATATTTAATTTGATTTTTTATCTTTAATAAAATAATTTTGGGCCTTTTGGCTAAAGATTTGAAGAGAAAAGAAGAAGAAATTAGGGTTTAATTAAAGAGGGGAAGGAAAAAAACCCACATCTAAATATTGAGGAGAGAGAAAGATATTGGAGTAGCTTGGTCCCTAAGCTAATTAAAATTAAAGTTTTTTTAGTAAATTGTGACAAAAAAAAAATAGAAAATTTTAAAAAAAAAAATATGAGTCATGGTCCTTAAACTAATGCTAGGTCAGGTCCCTTAACTTTTGGCTAGAAAACACCAATATTGGTAGCAAAGGGACTAAAAGTGCACAAAATAGTTCAGAGGGACTGAAAGTGCACAAAATAGTTCAGAGTGACTAAAAGTGCACAAATACAATACTTTAGGGGACTGTATTTTACCTTTACTCATAAAAATACTACTGTATTACGTTATATAGTTTAGAAATCTAAGCAACTTAGCTAGTTTAACACATGCAAAAACCTTAAAACAACATATATTCAACATGAAAATGAGAAAATAAATTTATAGTGAGATTAATAATAACCATTAAGGGTTTGTTCTCATTGACTGAAATCAGCTTACTGGACTGAACTGACTGAACTGAATTGAGCTGAACTGAATATTTTATAGGAGAAGGAAATTAGGAGGTGAACTAAATTTCAACGTATGAGAACATACCCTAAGTGGTGATAAAATATATTTTTTTTGTCCTTTTCTAGGCAGTTAAATCAATAATTAGAAAAAAAAAAAATCTCAACGATGGCAAAATACAAATTTTCAAAAATATTGATAACAAACTCTCAATAATTAGTTTTTAGAACTGAATTCTCTCTCTAAATTGAGAGCTTATCTCTCTAGGATTCTAGAGCCTCTTCCCCAACCTTCCTCCACCGTCTTTCACCTTCCTCAACAATCAACAAGAACTATACTTTTACCTTTAATTTTCTTCAATTTTTCCGTTCGCCTGCTTCTCTATATAGTTTTCCCCTTATTAATTTTTTTTTTTCCTTTTAAATAGCAAGTTTCGTTTTTTTTTGTGCTATACAGTTGGAGTCGCTCGTCCTCATAGTTTACTCCCTGTTTCCACCATCTTGTTCTTTATAGCTTGGTTTTTTAAAAATTCAGTTCAATTTTCTTCAACACAAGCTCTTTAATTAGTGGTTTTTATTTTTTTATATACTTTGTTCGTGTTTCCTAGGTTTCGATACTCTGTTCGAGTTTCTTGGGTTTCGATTACGAGTACCCTGTTTTCATCTCCCCTTTATCAGTAGATATGGCTTCATCTCAATTTTCCGGCAACCCAAGTCTGAATCCGTCTTTTTATCCACCCCAAAATTCCAATTTCCATCGTCACCTGGTTTTCGGCAAATTTGTAGACTATCGTCGATATTCAGAGCAACGCATCCAAGAATGGGTGTCAGAGCAGTGGATAAAATTTGGGGATATCACTGTTCAAAAATTCAATAATACTTTTTTGTTTTTGTGTGAAGACGTTCGAGACAGAGACGCCATGTTGGAGCAGGGATCTGCAGCGTACCAGGCGGCTCTTCTTATCTTCAAACCATGGACTCCAGGTGATTCTATAAAAGATATTAGTTTTAATGAGGCTGCTATATGGGTACACCTCGATGAGGTACCTCTGAATTTATGCGCGTTTGATGTTGTACAACCGATGCTTTCTTTGGCTGGAAATATTTTGTGTACTGATAAACACTCTTCAGGTTCAATTAGATGCTTGCTTAAAGTAAAGCTCCAAATTCATGTTTTTGAACCGTTATTACCAGGTTTCTTCTTGGACCTCGGAAACTCTGAGTTTAAATGGATTAATATCAAATATAAGAACTTGTTTATTTTGTGCTCTAAGTGTAATAGAATTGGTCACAGGAAAAATTCTTGTGTTTCATCTTCTGATAAGACTATTCCTTTGGTGCATGACAAATTTGGATGTTGTAAGTCTACTTTTGATCTTGACCATAAGCTCTCCAACTCGAACATTGGCCTAAAAAGGACTGAAAAATTCAGAACTACTCGAGTTAATCTTCGGAGTATTTTTAAGGATATTGTCCTACACCAATCCCAGAGTAGCCAATCAAAGAAGAGGCCCCTTATGTTTGCTACTCAACCTTTCTCCCCTTCGAAAAAGAGGAAATTGTGCTCCGACTCCACAGCTTATACCCATCATATTCCTACAACAACAACCAGCGACACACCAACTCTTCATACTTTCTCACCTACTAGAAAATTCCTACTTAATTTTAAGTCTAGGGTGTTTAATGTGTCCACTTCCTCACAAAAATCACAACCTCTCAAACAACCAAAACCTCCTTTTAGGAAAATAGCATGTTATGGTTTGAAGAAGCGGAGGAGAGGAGACAAGATGTGGGAATGGGTTACGCATCACGGTACCAAGAAACGGTTGAATAGTGAGGTTGAACCTTCTACACCACTTTTAGCTGAGTTACAACTTCAGAATTTGCAGGAAGCTGGTTGTTTTTCGTGCTTACTACCTTATAAGAAACGCAAAGGAGTTTCGGTTTCAGCATCTACAACAACTTCTGAGGGATCGCTGACCTCCCGTACTGGGTCACCAAAGTCTAAATGAAAGTCGGTGTTTGGAATTGTAGGGGCTTGGGATCAGCGGACTCCCCTAAAATTCCTTATATTTCTTCTCTAGTCCGCTCTCATGGTTTGGATATTGTTTGTCTTTTAGAAACTATGGTGTCTGTTGATAATGTTACACAAAAGTTAGCTCCTTTGTCCTTTTTGGGTTGTAGTGGTGTGGATGCTGTTGGCCTTAATGGTGGCCTGTTTGTGTTTTGGTTTACTCCGTTGGGTTTGGTTCCTGTGTATATTTCTCAGAATGTGTTTCTATGTAAATTGGAGCAAGGAGATGAAATTAAGCATATAATGTTTGTGTATGGTTCGCCTCACATTTCTTTTCGCTCGGAGGTTTGGAATTTGATTACAAATATTCTTGAAACCATTCCTAATGTCGTCTTGATTGGCGACTTTAACCAAGTTGAATACCTTTCGGATAAATTGGGGGGTAGCTCATCTATTCCAGGACAGATGGATTTTATTAGTTGGCGCATGGGGCTGAATTTGGTTGAGGTTCCGTTTTCTGGTCCAAAGTTTACCTGGACTAATAATAGGACTGATTCAGATCCGATTTTTGAAAGGCTAGATAGGGCCTACGCCTCTTCCCTTGGTTGCTAGATTATCCTGACACAAGAGTTTTACACCAACCTATTTTGTTTTCGGATCACGCTGTTATTATTCTCTCGGATAAAGTGGAATCAGGATCTGTAAAGCGTCCTTACAGGGTGGAAAACTGGTGTTTGTCGGCCTCTGAGGTTCGTGAAATAGTACACACTGCTATCACCTTGTTCTTCCCGGGCTCTCCAATGTTTTCTCTATCTCGGAAATTATTAGTTGTTAGAGAACGATTGCCAACTTGGTGCATTTCTCATAAGAAGGCGTGGGGGATTAATTGGAAGACTCTGGTTTCGGAAGTTCAACAAGCTTTTTTGGCATTGTCTTCCCGCATTGATCGTTGTCTTTTTATCACTACTAAGGACGAGAAAGTTGCAGAGGCACAAGCAGCTTTTCTCTTCTGTCGTCAACGTGCGAAAGTGAAATGGGATGCATTAGGGGATTCTCATTCTCGTCTCCTTTTTTCCTTGGTGCAATCTCGACGTCGTCAAAATAAGATTTGTGGTTTGAGAGATTCGGCTGGTGTCTGGCAAAGAGATTCTGAGTGCATCGCCTCTATATCATTGAATTTTTATAAAGATCTTTATTCAGTCTCAAGCGATGCTTCTACCCAAGATTCTGATTGGTGGGATCAGTTGCAATTACCTTCTCTCTCTTCAGCTCAGCAACAGCTTCTTATGGCTACTTTTTCTGCTCAGGAAATTCAGAGTGCTATTTTTGGTATCGATGACAACAAATCTCCAGGATGGATTTTATTTAGCTTTCTTTAAAGCCCACTGGTCTGACATTGGTTCGTCTGTTGTTTCGGCGGTTCAGCACTTCTTTTCTCATGGGTATATGTTAAAAGAATGGAATCGTACCTTCCTTGTTCTGCTTACGAAAGTAGAAAATCCTGAACTAATTTCTCAGTTTCAGCCGATTGGTCTCTGCAATGTGATTTATAAGTGTGTTGCTAAGTGTCTCACAGGTCGGCTTCGCTTGATCTTGCCTAGTTTGGTGGCTGATTACCAGAACGCGTTTGTTCCAGGTCGTCTTTTATCGGATAACGCGTTGATTGCTCATGAGGTAATTTCTTTTATGAACAATTCAAAGGCCAAGAAGAGGTTCTATGCAGCTCTCAAGTTGGATATGAATAAAGCTTATGATCGGGTTCAGTGGGATTTTTTACTTCGGGTTCTACAGGCTTACGGCTTCCCACCTTATTGGATTCATATAATTAGTCAATGTGTTTCGGCAGTTTCTTATCAGGTGCTAGTCAATGGCAATCCTTCCCCAGCTTTCCAGCCTCAGTGTGGGCTCGGGGGGATCCGCTTTCATCCTATTTGTTTGTCCTCTGTATGGAAGTCCTTTCTGCGATGCTTAGGAAGGCCGAAAGAGATTTTCTTATTCAGGGAGTCCGTATTTCTAGGGGTGCCCCCTCAATTTCTCATTTATTTTTCGCGGATGATTCCTTGTTTTTACAGGTGTCTCCTACAGCATGTGACAATCTTATGGCTCTCCTAACTGAGTTTTGCGGGTTATCGGGGCACGTGATTAACTTACAAAAGTCGTTCGTTAAGTTTAGCCCGAATACGCCGGAAGATTATCGGGATTATCTTTCTAGTAGCCTGAAACTTCATTGTAAGCCCTCTCTTGGTTCTTATTTGGGGTTACCGATTGAGTTCGGTCGCAGTAAGGTGGTTGACTTTGGCTTTCTGATTGACAAAGTGTTTTAGCGCAAGGGTTCAGGTCCCTTGTTCGCTCGTTAAGGAATTCATCTCTCACTAGTTCGGTAGCTTCTGATTCATGTTATATACAGGGTGATTTTTCCTCTACCTTTGATGTTTGCCTTCTTTTTGATAGGGCCTGGAATGCTCAGAATCTTAGTGCAGGAGCAGGTTGGATTTTTAGGGAAGTGTTTTCAGATTCCGTGTTGGGAGGTGGCTCGAGAGCCTGTCACTCCTCTTCGGCCCTTCAGTCTTGAGTTACAGGCATGTTTGTGGGCTCTTCGGGCTGCCGGTCGTCGGGGCTTTCGCCGTCTTCTTATCTACTCTGATTGTTCGAATCTTTTTTCTCTTCTGCGAGATGGTGGTGACGGAGATATTTCTCGCCACTGGTTGCTTTACGAGATTCGGCTTTCTGTCTTGCAATTCTCTATCTGCAAACTTCGCAAGGTTCCTCGTCAGTGGGTTGCCCCTCTCACTGGTTGGCTGCTCAGGCTCGTCGTCGACAATTACTTAGTTGGACCTTCTAGTTTTAGTGTGTTTTTTCTTTTTTAAGTCTTCTTGTCAAAAAAAAAAAATATTGATAACATCATCATCATTCATTTTCTCAAATAACTACAATTCATTTATTACTTTAATGTATCATACTCCCTCCATGTTTTATTGCTAGTATGATGGAAGTGGTATTGGTAGAAGAATAAAAATAATAATAATAAAAAACTAAAAAAGCAAAAGTGAATAAAGTGGGAAGGAGATAGAATATGATAAATGTTAAAATATAATGTGAAGGGACCAATGTGGGAAGGAAAATAGAGAAATATTGTTCAAAAAAAGTTTCCAAAATAAGAAATAGAGTGAGTAATAATAAAATACAGCTGCAAAAGGAAAGTGGAGCAAGCAATAAAATATGAAGAGAGTACTAGAATTACTGTAGATGGAATAAAACAAAATATAAAAAAAAATAAAAAAAATTCAAAAAAGGAGCCTGTCTTCTTCAAAATGTAGCTTCATCTTCTTCAGAACTGAACCAGTATAGAGCCTGTTTCCAAGAACAGTATCCAGAAGAGAATTATAATGATCACTGTATAAATAAAAACTCCAATTTATCAGAACTTCAGTTCCCCTATCCTCAAACTATGAACACGCTCACTAAATTATTTGGTATAACTAATGTGACACTTACAGATGTATTATTAGTTTTGTGAGCTCAAGCAATGATTAATTAAATTTCAGAACATTATTAGCTACGCTAAGTTATGTACCTCTCTGATTTGGAATGATTTTTTCAGCAACCCCAAATCAGGGTTATCTAGATAAGATCAGGCCAATTTCAGGTCACAGGTCACAGTTGCTATATAAATATAACCATCCTGCATAGTGGAGAAAAAGTTCATAAGTCTATCGCAGATTTAAAAAAATGGCAAGAAAAGATCAAATTTGAGAGAGAAGTTGTAATAAATGAGAACCATCCAATACTTTACCTTGGTCTTTGCATTTTAAACATTAAATTGATGTTGCTTGTTCGATCATTGGCTCTTACTTAATCAATCAAGAAACTATCGGATCTGATGCGTAATTGAGTGCTGGCAGAGAATCATTTCTGTATAAGGATGAAAAAATTGCAATTAAATTATGTTTGGATCTAAAAACTTCTGATGTATGCACAGTGCAAGTTCAAGCCCATACATAACACAAGTACATTATCTTTCACTGGACATCAATGGACATGATGCAAGGTGCTATTAAATTATGAAATTTCAATATAATTCATACAAAATAATAAAATTGGTTCACCAACAAATATTTTTGATCTACTCCCTCTATTACTAAAAGTTCAAGACACTTACTATAGACTTTTTTATATGTTAGGAAAAATTAGAGGCTAATACAAAGGGGTGGGGGAGGGATAAATAAGAGAAATGGAGTAAACAGTTGAGTACGGAAAGATAAAAGGTGGATAAAGTAAAACAGATGAAGTTGGGGTAAGTAGGTAAATAGGGGGTTTGCTAAAAAAATGAAACTAATTAAAAGTGAGTCGAATCTGAATTACCAAGAAATTGTGTTATCTAAGGGCATGTTCTATGAACTGAGCTGAACTAAACTGAACTTATTGGAGGTGAACTGAACTGTATTGAATATTTTATGAGAGAAGGAAATTAAGTTAAGAACTGAACTGAAATGAAAATAAGTTGAAGAGAACAGGCCCTAACATCTTCGGTTTAATAAGGCTGCAACTTTGTTAGATACATCTCTTTAGAGCCTTCCATTGACAGTTGTAGGATATAAATCTAAGCTCATGCTAAGAAGAAAAAAGTTCACAGTGAAGCAGCACTCGACCGAGTTTTACAATATTTCATTATGCCACTTCCATAGTCATTGTGCATTGTCAATTGACTAAAGATACCCAACAAAGGATTTCATTTTGCTAATTAAGTTCTACAAACCCAACCACATGGTCTGTTGGCTTCTCTTTAGGAAAAGAAGTTTGAGTTAATTAGCTTTGAAGGTGTTTCACAGAACAACTACATCGATTCAGTATTTATCATCCCCGTTAATACAGGTTGACAGTTGAGAATAAATTTCTGACATAAGATTTCATTTAGTTAATCAAAGATGCTGTCCCAAACAACATATTCCAAAGTCAAGATTCAATTTCACAGAACATTTGCATTAAGCTGGTATATGTAGTTGAAAAAATATAAAAACACTAACATATTTCTAAGTCAAGATGAAACTTCACAGAACATCTGCATTAAGTTGGTATATGCAGTTGAAAAAATAAAAACATTGAGAGTTGTGTTTCAGATTTAAATTGAAAAAAAAAAAAAAAAAAAATACACTTGAGAATTGTGACATGAGGAGCATGGGTGTCTACATCCAACTTTCTTTAAACTTTGGATGCGATATGTTTGGATATAGTGTTCAAAGGTTGGGATGGGAGAGTAGGAGAGTAGGAAGGTCTTATCTTCACACACCTTTAAGATACTTGTTACACACAACCATCTGAATGGCTACCAATAGAATAGGGAATAATTTTTCTATGGTATTTTTTTTATAGAATACTAAAATTAGAAATAGTATTTAGACAAATGTATTTGCCCAACAGGTAAATATAAAATCAAGAGTGAACTGATGAGTTTCTTATAAGTTAGGGACACTTCCCTATTCATTCACCATTAAGGCAACCACAAACATGTTCCTGCATTTCCTTTCAAGGCTATCTGAACTTCAACCTATTTTAATTGTGAGTGGCTAGTGTAGGACCTTAGGAGTAAGAAAAAAGCCAATCTTCTAAGCATGACAGTTATGCAGAGAGAAAGGGGATAAGTCATTTAATCCTCACGGTTCTCCCTTTTAAAATTTGTTTTATCCCTGCTTTCTCTTTGGTATCAGGCAAAGTGCAGAAGCTAGTTCCTTTCGATAGCCTTGAGATACAATTGAAGGGAAAGAAAATTAGATTTCTCATTGGCAAAGTTTCTTCACATATACCATTTCTCTTTCTTCTGAATTCTTTGAGCAACAGCACACTCGTCATTATATACAAAGCAACATTACCAACAACGATTGGAGAACGAGACTGTCTTTAACCCCTCCTTTCACATTAGTAAGCACTTGGTGCTATTCAATATTTTTCTTTACATCTTGTAATTAAACAAGACAATTACTCAAATTATTTCTAGTAAACATGTCCTAAAGCCATAATTTATACTTTAAATTGCAGATTTAATAGCAAGACGTCAAGACATCTACAATAACACAATATAGTTGATACATGCAACACATTTTATGAACCCGAAGTCCCTAACAGGTAAGGCACTTGGAAGAAAAAATAAAGTCCACCACAATAATATATTGTCAACATACCTCTGCATAATTTTCAAAATTCCAGTGCCAATCTGCATTGGGACACCCATGATGATGCATTCACTAACTCCTTCAATTTTTTCTTCCCTCCCATTCACAGAACCATTAAAAAGATGATCAGCAGTTTTTTCAAAAGATGCCAACATCAGTATACTTTCTTTCATTTTAGCAATCCCAACTCTAGTAACTGCTAAAACCTCCCCCTGTTACATGAGCAATAAAGGCAACAAATATTTAATCTGTTTTCAGAATATAAAAGAAACCATCCCTATCAATGTGAACAGAAATCATGAATAAAGATATAACCTTAAATGTCATCACATCAGCGAGAAGCATCATATGGCGTATGTCTACATCCATAGAATGACTTTGCATGACCTTGTTAATTTCTCTGATGATAGAGCTCCTTGCAGCTTCTATTCCAAGAGTTTGTTGGACTTCAATAATATGATTGCTCTCTGTTTTGCATCCATCAACTCCTTGAATCCCCATGACCTCCCTAAGCCCCGTCCTACAAAAAACTCAGAATTACATAACAAATCTGCTTTTTTTGTAATTCTATAAATGTCCTTCATGCACACTTACATGTAGTTCTATAAATGTCCTTCATGCACACTTAAATGTAATTCTATAAATGTCCTTCATGCACAATAACACAATATAGTTGATACGTATAACACATTTATTTAAGTGTACATATTAATGAGGGTAAACATGTAAATACATATTTTGAAGGGTATAATTGGCGGCACGCAAATCATAAGAGCAATCTCATACTTTTTATAAAGTACAGTTATAATACCTCATTATCTCTTATCACGTCTAAATTTTAAATATAAGTTAACAGTAGATAGCCAAAGAACTTAATCATGTTATGAAGTGTCAAAACTAATTTTGGTACTTAAAACTACCGCAATAGGACACAACAATTAGCTATCAATGCTTGTTAGCATCCTCAATCCACTTCTACTTCTAAAGGATAAGCCCGAAACTGGTTGCAGAATTGACAATTAAACTATTTCCAGAACAGTAATTTTTAACAAAAAGCAATTTATGCAATTTATAAACCTGCATTGGGTCTAAACTCTAAGGAAACATTAAGACTACATTATATGGAATTATATGTGTCATATGTTCAACATATTGGTGCTTCATCTTTCTGAGCTTGTCAGAAATGATTGTTTTTAACTAAAATAGCCCACACAAGACATACACACATGATAAAATTGACAGATTAGTAATCTTGGAAAGATAATAGATACAAGCATATTAAAAATCATAGACATCAACCATGGTCCTTCATGCAATGCTTCCAACAAAGTATTTAATGCACAAATGTTACTATGATCATGATAATTACCATCATGATCAAACTATTGTTATCAAAGACTGATGTCACCATACACAAGAGGAAGCACATAGGTCAGTAACTTTAAGTCAATAAAGCGATAAATTATACACATCATGGAACAAGATATAGAAATTTAAAATAATTTATTTGAGATACCAAAAATTCGTAACAACCCATAAAGCCATATTCCATTCAATTGGGCAGTCCAAGCCTTGTATTTATTTTTATTTTATTATTTATTTCAATTCATTTTACTTGTACAATTTAAGACCTTATATCTAGAGCTGGGAAAAGCTCAAACGACGCGATAACACGACACGAACCGGACAAGAAAAAAGCGGGTTAGAGTTAAGGGTTTTCAACCCGTTTAGTTCAATGGGTCAACACAACACGACACCACTAGATAAATGGGTTGGGTTAGTGTTGAAATTTATAACACGAAAGTAACACGAGTCAACCCGTTTAATAAGCGGGTTGTGTTCGAGTCAACCTGTTTACTTGTTTAATAACTTAAAATAAAAAACAACTATTACACTATGGATCAGCCCATAGTAAAAATGGCCCAAATGAAAAAATAACCTAATCTCAATCAATACTGATACTACAACTAGCCGTCATCCCTACTTGGCTACTTCTCTCACTTAACTCTTTTTCCTTCACTCTTACTCTCTTGACTTTTTTTTTTCTTTTATTATAATATCATTTAAGATTTTCGATTGTTTTGTTTTGTTTTGTTTTGTTTGTTTGTTTTTTTTTTTTTTTTAATCTATTACTCAAATTATTGTGTTCATCATCTGTTTAATGTATAATGCTTTCACTTTTGTGATTCGAATTTCACACAGTAATAATTCTTTATCTTCATCTCTTCCTTTTCTCATTCACTCTCTAACTCTCTCATAGCAGTGGATGAATTTGGAGCTTTTGGAACTTGTAAATCAATTGAAAGCTGTAATGCTTTAAATTATATTTGAAGAACTAATATTCTAGGCAAAATTAAGGTTTTATTTTTGATACAAGGGTTTAATTTTTTTAACACGAACACGACCCGTTTATCTAAGGGGGTTAAGCAGGTTATGTTCGTGTTACCCGTTTAATAAACATGTCGTGTTTGTTTTTGTCTATCCTATTAAACGGGTCATGTTCGTGTCAGGGAGTCTTCAACCCGTTTATCTATGACCCCGGAAACGAACAAGGCACGACCCGGCCCGTTTGCCAGGTCTACTTATATCAAACTATTATCATCAAAGACTTATGTCATCATACACGAGGAAGCACATAGGTTAGTAATTTTAAGTTAATAAAGCGATGGATTATACTCATCGTGGACCAAAATATAGAAAATTGACATAGTGTATTTAGGAGATTCCAAGAATGAGAAACAAACTACATCTCCCTTTTCAGTCACTACATTAGGCAAAAATTGATATATTCCCTGTCTTATTTTACTTACCTAATTTGACATTTTGTTGTGATCATTTTGGGGTTAATTGCAAAGGTAAAATGTGACAGGAATTTGTATTAGCTAAACTGCTAAAACTATAATCCATTCACCTTTTTTTTATGTTCGCTAAGCACATGTTCACCAAGAGCTTGCCCCTACAAGTTTTTAAGCTCAACCAATCCAGTCTTGACCTAAATTTATGATGTGCATCAAGAGGGAAATTCTTTGGAAGGGTCTAAAAAACTCCAATATAGGCTATCCTAAGAAGGA
Source organism: Chenopodium album (assembly GCF_948465745.1). Taxonomy (NCBI): domain Eukaryota; kingdom Viridiplantae; phylum Streptophyta; class Magnoliopsida; order Caryophyllales; family Amaranthaceae; genus Chenopodium; species Chenopodium album. The sequence goes on along the minus strand of NC_137842.1, from coordinate 12,692,815 downwards.
AAAAAATGCATCATTTAATACTTTAACTTAGTTTCTTCTAGATTTTTCCTTACAAATTTTACCTTTCACTTGAAAGGGTTTTTCTTAGTTTAAGCACTTAGGATTTATTTTATTATTGTATCTCTTAGTCTATAAGTTTCCTTATGTTTCTAGGAGTTTGTTAGTTTTCGTAGGAGTCTAAAGAACTGCAGATACGGACTCGAAGCTCAAGGAAAACATATAACTTATAATATGTTTTTGGAAACGCCAATATGTCAGCTAACTAATGAAAGCGGTTTCACAAGAATCAGAGTTCATTTGGTCAGTAAATGAAAGCAAAAACCAAAACCGCACAAACTGCCAAGTAGGTTGGTTTTGATAATTTCCTAAACTAAGTAGGTTTAGTATTCCTAATCCACTTAGGTTGCTTGGAGCTATAGGCTAGGAGCTTGTCCTAGTCCTAGTAGGTTTAGAATTACTTATTTGTTGTCTATAAATAGTTGTAATTTCATGGCTTTTGATAGACATGAAATTGAGATTAATAAAAATTGTTTTGGTTTACTTTTGTTTAAACTTTTCCTTGCTAGTTTCCAATCCAAATTAGGAGTAGGCTAAGAGTCTAATCTCAAATATTAGTGTCCAGGAGTGGGTTAATTAATTAGAAGATTTGAATTATAAGTTTCAAGAGTGATCTTGTGAAGAGAAATATCGGTTCGTTTATATTCAATCTTAAAGAAATCCTTGAAGGTTGGATCTTTTATTTCAAGATTGTGGGTTTTCTAAAAACTTGAATAAACAAGGGGTTAGAATCCACATCAGTTTAGGTTGATTTTAATTTTCTCAAGGACTCTTAGACTATTGTGAACAACCAAAAAGAAACCTATTGTTGTAATACAAAATCTTATAACAGGATGTCTGATATATAGCTATTTGTCAGACCACAAGTATATTCAATCAGTGGCGCTCTCTCCCCAGCTGAGCCACCAGCCTCACTACCCATGACCATCACTCCCAGCAGCCACCCCAAACCACTGCACCCAGCCCCACCTGCAACTGTTCCTGTCTCACCCTCACACATCTCTCTCACCCCTCTTTTTAGCACCAAATAAACACATTGAGGTGCGCCGGCAGAATCTTCCGCAGAAATAGGTTCTAGATTGTGGCAAAGGAGAGAGAAAAGAAGATTTTACAGAGATGAAGTTGGGGGGATGATTGATGAATGCTCTAATAGATTAGGCAAGATGAAACATTGCAGGAATTGTAAATCAGATATGTGAAAGAGAAAATTTGGGATCCGGGGTGGCGGTGATGGTGTCAGCACCGTCAAGTAGGTTTCTTTTAGATGTTAATTTATTCAATCTCCCATAGGTCAAGCTTGGTGTGAGTTTAAATAATCAAAAGTTGGAATTATTACAAGCAAATCAAGTAAAGTTGGAATTATTAAAACCTAATTTGCTTAGTAATATTAGCTTACTTCTTTTATTTAAAAGTCATGGTTTTAAATATAATACAATGTATATTTTAATCAAAATAACAGTTTTTCAAAATTAGAGCACTTCATTTCTTATAGACTTATGCTCTGTATTCTATACCAAAGCAATTTTTACCATTGATAAATTTAAAGCTATTTGCCATCCAAACTAGATGTTAGAAAAAAACAAATTACCCAACAGCAAATATTAAACATTAAACATTCACATGTTCTGCAATTTCCAGTCAATCAACCACCTTATCATCAAAGGTAGATGGTATGCAAATCCCACAATCTATATAATCCACACTAAATTGAAAGAAAAAACATCTAAGAAAAGGGGAAATAGATAAGGAATTGTGAACACAAATCTTGATTTATTTCATTGTCATGATCTTCCCTATTCCATCCTAAATGATGCACAAGGGATTCATTGATTATGTCTATTACGCTTAAGAATTGAAGCTCTTTGGTTGGAGGAATTCTGAGAAAAGGGGAGACAGATGATAAATTGTGAAAATAAATCTTGATTATTCCCAATGTCACGATCTTCCCAATCCCATCCTACATGATGCATAAGGGTTTCATTGATTATGTCTATTACACTTAGAAATTAAAGCGTTTTAGTTGGAGAAATTCTGTTTTGTAGTTTTACTAAGGAGTGTAAATGAAATTTTTATCTTTGTTTCATTTAATATGTTGAAATTAATAGGAGTAGTTTTGGAGCTAGCTTGTGGAGTGAAAAGGGAGTTAGCAGAAAAGGTACAGAGAAAGGAGAGAGAATGACTGAGAAAAAGTATTATGGTCGTCAGCAATGACGCACGAATACGCCAATCTTCAGCTGTCTCCCGTACCGGGGACTTTTCCTGAAACCAAAACTGCATTCATATTATGAAAACAGAGGAAAATTGTAATGTTATCTTTTCCCTTCTTAAAAGAAAAACGGAAACCATCAAAAACTACAATGGTCCCGAACAAGCGAACATACCCTAAGGTTTTTGGGTTAATAGTTAGTATGGTTTAGAATAATAATTTTGATATTCCAGTTATTAGTAATGTTTCTTAGGTTATTAGTTATGGTTTTTATTTTTCAGGTTATTAGTCAAAATTTGAGAGTTTTGATTTGTCACTTGTTTATATGCTTTCATGATTAAAAGTTATAGTTTTGATTGAAAATTTATGGTTATATGTATAAAAGGGGGTAGAGTTTTATTTGAAACTTATGATTTTACATCTAAAACTTATGATTCTATGAATAAATTTATACTTTTACGGCCTTTGATTAAAAATTTATGGTATGTATGTTCTGTGTCAGTTGCTGTTAATTCTAGTTTATGGTGACAATTTTGGGTTATTTGTTGTCCTTTCAGCTAATAGTTAAGTATTTATGGCATGCATATTCTATGTCAATTGCTGTGAATTCTAGTTTATGGTAACACTTTTATAATTCAAAAATTACTATTCCAAAACAGACGGAATAAGCACATAAAATATTTTTTTGAGGTTTAGAGTTTAGACTGAAATCTGTAAAAAAAAAACTAGGTAATAAAAGTTGCACGGAATGCATGGAAAAGGTGCACACCAGGTGAAACACTCCTTTTGTGCAAAATTATAAATCAATTCTATAGCATATTGGAAGCATTGGATTTCATAATCCCAATTTTGGCCGATTCGCTTTTTATTAATTCCAGCTTTCGGTTATTTTGTAATATCCGAACTTTGAGGGGTATTCACCTTCTTTGGGCCTAGTGGTTCCCTGCCACATGTCAACGCCTAATTGTCTAATTTTTATTTTTAAAAAAAAACCCTCCCACCTACACCACCACCCCTACCCAACCCACCCCACCCCTGAAAACCACCTAACTCACCTACCCAACCACCAAAAACCATTCCCTTCCCCTCCGGCCCTACCCCTCCCCCTCCCCCACCCCCACCCCCGAAAACCACTCCCGCTCCCCCACCAAAGAAAACCACCCCAATCCCCTTCCCCACCACAACTAAATCTCCCTACCTCCCCCCACTACCGAAAACAACCCCCTCCCCACCCCTAACAAAAAAACCCCTCTCCCCTCCGTCCCTAAATGTTGTGCCTGTTTTCCTAAATGGGTGTCTCAAAATGATGTGCCTGTTTCTATTTTTAGTTTTTGTATAATTACCTACATACCCTCACTTAATACCTTTTAATCTACTTAAATACCCTATATGCCCTTTAAATTTGGTGCCCACATGCACTACTTGCACAAACCAACAATTACATTATTGTATTCACAAAAAAACGAAATATATTACTCTTTGTTACTATTCTTAATGTACTTACATGATTATATACATACTTCACTTTCCTTGATTTTTGCAAAATATTAGAAACGGACACATCATTTAGGGATGGAATGAGTAATAAAATACACATGACATAATTGCAAACCCTGAGAATCTGCCTAAGAATCATGACTTGTCTGTTTTTTGATGGGCAAAGAGGTCAACGGCTTGCATTGAGGTGAGCATTTTTTTCAAAGTGAACTACATATAGTCTATTAAAGCAATATTCTTCTCCTGTGAAGTGTGTAGTAAGCACTCAAACGAAGTTGATACACAACTAAATTAACGCCTTTGATCTTTATATTTCCTTCCTATTTTCATTTTCTTACTTCATGCTATGTATTCTTCCGGGGGGGTGGGGGTGGGGGTGAGGTGGGGTCAGAGAAGCATGGGCATCAATAGAAAAGCATCAAAGCCACTATGCAGTACGCAAAAAAGGAACTAACCCTTCAACAATCAAGTTGAGCTTCCCCTTCTGTCCTTCCACATCAGCAATAATTGCTCGTTCAACGGTATCAATACCCTGAAAATATATGTTACTGGTTAAACTAAAGAATCTAATCTTTTTGACATAACATCAAAACAGCAACAGTACCTAAAACAGCAACAGAAAATTCTCTAACCTACCTTGACAACAATAGTGGAGAGCTTATTTTTAAGACGGTGTAGTACAAAATGAGCAGTATGCCTATCACAATCTGGCATGACAGCCAGCTTCACATCATCCAAAACTTTAACATTCTGCAGATAATAATGCATTAAATGCATATCAAAACTATTTAAAACTGAACGAAAAAAATACAGAAGAATTTCTTTTTACCAGTTTGTCATTCTTCCGCTTCGCCAAAGATCTTTCGATATTGTCCTTGACAGTATAGGCATTTATACACAGTCGTAAAGCATTAATTTTTTTCATGTCAAGTTTAACAACGACAGAGGCTCTAATTGAAGTCATAACAAGCTTTATGCTTTTCGCAACCTACAAAACAAAAGAAGATGAAAAGTTATAAGGTAAAAAAAAATTAAAAAAAAAATTAAAAAAAAAATAAAAAAATTAAACAGACACAGAAATTGGACCCACAAAAGGAGACATTGGATGGACTTTGTTACAATGGTATAAATAGCACACCCACCAAGGATGTAGGAGTCGAGAGCTCTTTTGGGCCATGGCAAGGCATTTTAGTAGAGTTGGAAGAGAGGATTAAGAAGCAAACTAAAGCACACAAGGTGTATAGGGATTGTAACATGAGCTTACAGGTCTGTGATCTGTTAAATGCAGAATGTGGTGAATGGAATGCAGAGCTGATCCATAGCTCTTTCACAAGTGATAATAGCAAACTTATCCTAGCTATGCCATTGTCTAATAGAAGACCAGAAGATTCGCTTTTCTGGAATTTTACAAAGGATGGCACATACTCGGTGAAGTCTGGGTATTGGCTTGTGAAGGAGGGGTTTCATAACAATGTGGGAGTTGTGGAAGATGAGGTAGTCAGGAAGAGTATATGGAGTATCGAAGGCCCTCCAAAAATCTGACATTTTCTATGGAGAGCGTGCAAAGGCTTCATGGCTGTAAAGGAGAGGCTTAAATTCCGCCACATTGTGCAAGATAAGTGCTGCCCTAAATGCTATGCGAGAAGTGAGACGGTGATTCACTCGTTGTTTAAATGTTTGTATGCAAAACCAATCTGGGAACACTGTGAGTTTGTGTCTACAATACATGAAGCTCCCTCATCTAATTTCTGTGATAGATGGGTGTGGCTGACATCTAAGTTAGAACGCAATGAATTGCGAACTGCTGCTATTTTAGTGTCGGCTGCTTGGTCTTGCCGCAATAAGAGAGTATATGAGCCTGTTGATGTGAATGCCTTCCAGATTGCTACTGGTATGATTAGAATGTTTGATGAGTATAGGAGCTATTTAGCTAAAGTGGGGGTTGGAAGCACAAACGATGTTGCTACAAACAATAATCTATCCTGGAAGTGTCCTGCTTTTGGTATTTACAAGATCAATGCTGACGCCCATTGCGTGGAAGGAGTTAAGGTGGGTTTGGGTGTGGTGATCTGAGACTGGTAAGGCAAGATTATTCTTGCTGCTATAAGAAGAGCTCATCCAACTACCATTGAGAATGCTGAAGCAATGGCAGTAAGGTTTGGAATTCAACTTGCAAGAAGGTTTGGCTAAGAGATGATTTCAGTGGAGAGTGATGCGTCTAATGTTAAGAAGGACGTGACAAGTGTGAAGCAGAGTTATAATCATACTCAACTGATTATTGATGATATTAAACAAGCTAGCACTTCTTTTAATTTCTTTGACTTATCTTATATTCCTAGAGCATGTAATACCGTTGCTCACCTTGTGGCTAGGTGGGATACGGGTAGAAATGTGGAGTATATTTGTATGAACTCGTTTCCCCAAAGCTTGACAACTTAAGTGGAACTTGACTTGAATAATAATATTGTGCTAAGCGTTTTTTTTTTCTTTTTAAAAAAAAGGAGTATAGGGATTGTTTTTACACCCAAATTTATGATATAGTAAAGGCAGCTCAAACCTACACAGAAGCTCTAGAGCCGCTCTATTGCCTCTAGAAAGCTTTATCCTTATTAAGCACAACAAGGTAGTGGTAGCACGAGAAAAAGCATTTAGAAGGTGACATGAATAACAAAATAATTTACAAGATAGATATTTATTTTTATTCTTTTACAATAAATGCATTTCAAATGAACACCCCCCCCCCTTTTCTTTTTTTTTTCTTTTTTTTTTTGTTCTTTTTGTATATTTCAAAAACTTCTTTCTAAGGATTTTCCTACTAATAGCATAATTTTGGGACAAATTTAACTTTAAATTATTTTCAAATTCTGATTATTTATGTAATAAATGCAAAGTTATTTTATGTTTTCTACTATTTCAAATTGTATTAATTGCACAATAATTATTGCTTTCCACTATCCCAAATTGGATTCCTATTTTCTTTTTTTCGATTCTTTTTTAATATGACATGGGAACATTGCCTGTCTTCAATGTTTTCATTGGTTCTTTCCTCATTTTTTAATATAAACAAAAGAAAGCAAAAGGGAGTAATTTCTAAACATCATTTCTTAAAAAGAATAAAATAGTACACCGTAGATATTTACATACCTGGCCCAACAATGTCTTTTCAATTTGACCCTTTACAGTTTCGGCAATCTCCATTGAAGTATCATTCTCAAGTTTTGCCATGATAATTGGTGTGCTTATCTTTTTGCTTGCATTCATAATTTCTTTGATACGAGGAACTCCAAGGGTAACGTCTACAAAAGTTAAGGATCAAGCCACATACAAAATAAATTAGGTAGCCTTCTTCATCTTCTTTTGCTACGTTTTCAATTTATATGACTTAATTAGCCCTCCGGGGGGGGGGGGGGGGGGGTAGAGGTTAAGATTGAAATTGGGGATTGGGTGAATGGAGAGGATAAAATGAAACTTTCAACAGTGGAAACATACTCATGCTGGCAACCCCAGCAAAATGAAAAGTTTTCAAAGTCATTTGCGTCCCGGGCTCTCCAATACTCTGAGCCCCAATTGCTCCGATAGCAGTTCCAGCTTCAATCCTTTTTAAACGAAGCCGAGAAATGCAAGCATCCAAGAACACCTGCACAATGTTTGACCAATAAGGAAATTAAAAATATATATATTAGAAATGTGTGAACAGAGAAATGTGTGAAGCCAAAACAGCAATATATACCGCAGCTCCTTTTTCGTACTTTAACATTAGTACCAACAACATGGCACTTGAGACATACAGTTACCATACATATTTACACCCAAGTAAAAATAAAATATATGCAAATCTGACAAGCTTAGATGCTACTGTCAATAGCAGGAATTAGGAACAACACCCTGCATGTGTAGTTTTATATGAAGTACGTAATCTGCAAGATTACCAACAGAAGAGTATAAACTTCCTGGTTATTTTTTCCTTGAAAGCTGTAAGCCAACATTCTATGTGAGTTCACCTTGACCATGAGACAGCCATAAATAACAACATAGATTATTGGGTTATGCTACTTTGCTAGATTTCTGGTTTAGCAATGCTATGAATAAAAAGACAATAGATATCAAGGTTACAAGAGACGAGTTTCAGTTGGGTACGTGGTACAAAAACAGATATGCAGAATGCTAACTTGGGTGAATCCGTTGTAATAGGTCTGGTTTCTCTTCAAAAATCTGATAACATATTAACTATATAATGATGTAGTACCTATCTGATGATGAATAAACGAAATATAATGTACATTAAAAAGAAAAAAAATAGATAAAGGTGTAGGTCCTATTAAATTATTACAAAGAAAAAAAGTTAATCGATTGTGGGTCCAAATAAATTATTTAAAGGGAAAAGAGGATAACAGAGTGCGGGGACCGAAATTTAAGCCCAAAAAAATTATTCCATTATTCAATTATCTCATTTCTCTCTCCGCTATCCTCTTGAACGGATCAACCCGTCTTCAACCTTCCCTTATCCACCCTTTTTGAAACTTCACAAAGCTTAAAGCCATTGACAATTTAACAATCTCTAAACCATAAAATAGCAAAAACATAAACTCAAGCTTTGAAATTGGGTGTCATAACTGTCATTTTGGGGTGTGTGCCTTGCTCTAGCGAAAAGTTCTAGGCTTTGAACGCTTGGCAACATAAGGCTTAAATTCTTCTATGATCGGTCTAGATCCAACAAGAGCTAAATCTCTTTGACTCAATGCATGGCCCACTCATGTGGCTCAGCCTTGCATGTCCATGCACCATAGTCAACGATCAAGTGATAGGTTTCTCTAGGTGCCCAAAAGGTGGAAACACTAGTAGGAAAAGAGAACATTTAATGGAATAGGAACTAGTATAACGACCAAAAGAGGAAGGAAGATTATTTGTTTGAAAATTGGTTATAAAGATTGTTTCTATGATGGAAAGACGGAGATACCTTCCTTTGGAACCTCAATGGTTGGCAATTTACTCCAGGTGAAATGAACAATGTAGGGTGTGGGTTACTCGTTATTTTTATCTTCCTCTCATTTGTTGGCTTCAAAGTAGTGATGATTATTGTATTAGAACTTATCAAAATGTTAAGAGAGGTGGATATCTATTTTTTGGAAAAATCTAAGTTACGAAGGTATCCTTGCGATAGAGAACTACATGAGTCAGTGAGTCACTGTGATTTTTAAGACCATAAGTGTCAAAGGTAGAGGATAGTGCAGTAGTTAGGATGATTTCTTGCAATTCTTATTTGGTTCACCATCCTTCGCCAACGAGGTCCCCCACCCCTTCAAGATCTATGGATATGCTCGCCAAAGAAGAAGACCATTGATGGCTATATCACCTGATATGTGTGTGTTATGTCATGCCTACAGTGAGACGTGCTCATTTGACTTTGTTTAGTGCAATGCCAGGTAATATTTGGAGGATGCTCTTTCATGTACAAAGGGAAAAACTAGTTCCAAGTAAAGATTTAGATTTCTTGTATGTTAGCTTTGAAGGCTTTGGAAAGAGCAAATGGGAAGAAGATATGGAGGCAAAATGCTCTTATGGCAATAGTGTGGTGTTTAAGGTTTAAAGCGGAATGCATATTTTTGCAAGGGAGCCACATGATCGCTGATTTGTTGTGTGATAGAATAATTCACTATGATTCTTATTAGTCTAAAGCAACAGAAAATTAAAGAGTTACATGGTTGGGGAATTCGGATGTGATTGGGCTAGTGCATAAGTTTCATGAACAGCTTGTCCTCTGTTATTGTCCTATTGTACATACTGCTGCTATTTGCTCATTTATAAAGAGATTTTTTTTTTTTTTAATAAAAAAAAAATTAATAAAAAATAACTCTGATTAAATTAAAAAAAGTACTACCTGCAGTTGCTGTTCAGAAACATAGCATTTTCTTTCAGATAATTTATTGAAAAAATCTAATAACTTCATCTTGAAGGCACCGGAGCAACCACCACCGGTACTCATATCATAATCTGAAAGCCTCTTATCTATGATTTCAGAGATTACTGTATGAGACAGATTCATATTTCCCCTTGCAGGGCAAGTAGCCTGCACAAAGTAACTTGTTAGATCAAAGTTTCATATCTTAGATGCAACACTGGCTTGACAATCTGGAAAGCTATGAAAAAATTATACCTCCACTTTGAAACGCAAACGCTCAAAATCCAGCGGAAATCCTTCTGCCCCTTCCATTTGAGCCGGATCCATACCATCATCACCATAAAAAAACTGAACAATAGTTCCATTAGAATTTCTTACAGTCATGTCATAATGAACTGCTAGGTCCTCCAGGCATTTCATCAGTCTACGTGACATATAACCAGTGTCAGCAGTTTTCACCTGCAGCGAAGGCCATTTATTACATAAACCACTCATTACATGAATTAATGCTGCCAAAATTGAAACAACTATACATAGTAGACAAAGTAACAAAACTACAGTAAAGGAAGCGGGAAGGATAGATCTAAATCTCATTTACATATTAGATCATAAAATTAATGGTTGGTATTAAATGGGAAAATACAAATTAATCTGCCAGATAAACTAATTTTTGTTAATCTGATGGCATTTTTGTAAATATATTGAAAAAGCAGGGTCATTTATTCAGTACTTTTGGTGAGCTGTCCAATTACTATTTGCTTTTTGCTTTTACTGTTTGGTGAGGAAATTACACATGTACCCCTCAACTAGTACAAGAAAAAACGCATATACCCCTCCACTGGTACTAGTAAACAAAATTTGTTTATCAGGGGAATTGACTGGGTATCCCTCGTATTAAATAACCTTAGACATATACTCCGTATTTACCTAGCAAAATGTGAAAAGTATTTCAATAAAAAATTTCAGAGTACTCTTATTGAACATACTCTGTGATTTAGATTTTGGCCATGGTGTCAAAGAACTTCAAAAACAATGTATTGCCTCAATTTCATCCCAGCTAGTAATATTTAGATCCAGTCAAATTCCCATCATATAAAGTAAACTACGTTTACAAAAGCTACCATTTAACAAGTGTATACATGGAAAAATATGCTCGTATATCCTTTGCAAATTATCATACTATAACCATAAGTTTAATTGACATGATATGGTTTATATGCTGATATTTATCTCATCAAATATTTTAGTATATCTTGAATTGCTTCTGAGATCAGAAGAAACAAAGGGAGGGAAAAAAAAGGAGAGGGGACAATCCTTTATTATAGTAAGGAACTAGTAGTAACATGAACCATGAGGTACTGGCCCATGTTTAGACATTCAACTTTTGTAAACAATTGGACAACAAAATTTTTGCAACGTGATCAAGAGCTATGTCATGGTTGACAGTTTGAAAACTTTCAATTTTGTAAACAGGGTGAAATAATTAGACATGCAAGCTCAAAAATAATACAGTAATCAAAACAAATAACACATTTAGTAGTTTAAACATACAGCTGTATCCACAAGGCCTTCTCTCCCTCCCATAGTATGGAAAAAAAACTCTGTAGCAGTCAAGCCGCTGTAAAAAGAATTAGCCACAAAACCCTTAGCCTGCAGAAATCAGACAATGAATTATTTCTTGGCAAAGGCATGCTCAAATCTACTACGTATTCTCTATTATCCAAACTGTCTTGACTACTTTATTAATATTTTTTATTCCATATTATCTGGCCTTTACCACTGATGACATACTTGCAGTTCTAAATACCAGTACTATAACACATGTTTCTTTTGAACTTGTGCAGTACGTTCAATAGCACTTAAAATTGGTGTAGGAGTAAAACATACAAATACAATCATAGTATACATGCATATGCAAGGGGCAGTCAGCAGAGAAATTATTAATGTATCGGACTAGACCAGTTTCAAACAAGATCCCTCATATGCAACTTTCCAAGACATGCATTTTTGTTTTTATAAAAAATATCACAATTGAAAAAAATCTATCTCAATGTGAACACATTAACCAGCCTATAACATACAGACATACGGCATTGCAGGAGAAGCTTAAACACATATTTCTATAATGCATCTCTGAAATCTATTAACTCCCCATATCAAGAACATGAGGAAATCCTCAGTAACATGTGAGACGTGCGATGCTAAAACCAGATTATAACAGGATTCCATTTTCTCAAAAATCTAATCCCAATGTAACAAATAACCACAAAAGTGATGTTACTTTCCTTGGTGCCCTTTAATAATTTCCTTATCATACAAATAAGTCGCTTAACCAACATCCCAAGCATTATCCAGGCAATACCAAACTGTTTGCTTGATATAATAAGTAGCTCAACCAGCATACCTAGTTGGTCATAGGACCCTAATTTTGTTTCATTATCATATCTGAACTTATCTAATCTTATCTGAACTTATTAGCCTTTATTAGAACTTATTTAAGTTATAAATTAAACTTGGGTAGCCCTAATTAACCCTTATCACAACTAATTTTTCCTGAACTTATTAACCCTTATCTGATCTTATTAACCCTTGTCTGAACTTATTAACCCTGAAATAAGTGGAAATAAGGTGAACATAACAGGGCCTTAATGCACAAAAGAAGCAAAAGGTGATGCTAGATTAAAAAAATGGAGAACATAAAGTTCAATGTTCTCAATCAAAACCCTTGACTGTCAAAGTTCAGATCAATTAAATCCTCCCGTTCATTTTCTCCTGTCGTAATCACAACTCATACCAATGATTCACCCTAGCAATATAGAGTGCAGATGGCCCATAAATCAGATTATCCAACTCCTTCAGCCTGCGTATCATCATAGCTGAAAGCATCCCATATTAACTCTTTATATGAAGGAAAAGTTAAAGCACATTGATATGTTGGCATCTTATCCCAAAAACTTGAGTAGATTGATACAGAAAATGATCCTCTTTTGATTAATGACGTACTTAAATAATATAATTCTTCTATCCTGAAATACAAGTCCCAAATCACCCAAACAATTTTTACCTAAAAAAGTTTCATTTTTCCTTTATTGACGATATAAAAGTAAATTTCCTGATTCTATCATAGTGCAAATTTCAGTAGTTAATAAGGGTGAAAGAGGAGATATTGAGGCTGCAATATAAAACTAGAAACTATTTATGCACATATGATATTAATCCCTCTTTCCCAATATAAAATATCATTTCAATCAAATTTTGTCCCTAAATAAAAGTCTCATTTTACCTTTACCTACTTTTTTATTCACTTTTAATCAACCCACCCCCGCTATCTTCTCTATTTATTCAATTTAAACAAGTATCAAGTGTCATAATTACAAGCATTCAAAATCTATCATTGATGAAAAAAACAAAAAAAAGAGAAGCGATGTCTATATGACAAAAAAATGTTTTCATTTTATCCCAAAACGCGGGTGACTGAATATAAATTTCCAAAATTATATCACAGAGAAAGTCTGAATACAATATCTAAAAAAAAAAGAAATGAATGGAAGACGAATATTGGGTATATATATATGGATTTTTCTACATAGTAACCCTGTGGTATTCACTTTTCTAAGCTATGCCCTCCCCTTTTCAAACTTCTACGCTATAACCTCAAGGTACATTCGGTGATTACGCTGTAATCTTAGCGTTAACCTTCCTTAAAAGGCAAGTGGTGCAATAATTAAAAACAGAGAAAGTATAAAATTTATTAAAAGTACATCAAATAAATTCATCAAGAACAAGATGAAACATACTTCTGGAGTCTTGGAATTTCTAGGAAAGTGTGGTAGACTGCGATCAATGAAGCCATCAGGTGCTCTGCGCCCTCCAACTGCTTGCTGACCTACACATGCAACCATTTGGCTGATATTGATTGGGGAACCTTTTGAACCACATTGTGACATGATTAATGGGCTATTCCTCCAATGTAGCTCTTTCATGCAAACCTAGAAATGTATCCATACAGATTAATTATTTTAATAAAGTTAATAATCGGCAACCAAAGGAAATGAAATATAATATCTAATCAGCTCCTTTATAATAAGATACAAAATGAATGCAATAGTCCTATAAGGTTATAGTCGACCACATTGGGAAGAAAAGAGTAGGCATGGTTCCTGTAGTTTGTTTAGTAAGGATATAAATTTACGTGTTGTGCATTAACTCTGCAAGTGATCAAAAGTCAATGCTTCTGGTTCCCTGACCTTGCAGGTAGACCATCGGGTGCTCTATCTCCCATGTTTATCTTTATTTGAAGGATTGTATTGCCATTGCCCTTAAACTTTCCAAACCTGAAGATAATGCCTTATCCTAGTTCAGTCCTTTGCATGTGCTCGCCTCTCCCTGAAGCTTAAATGGACTCGAAGAGGATATATGCTAACTCATTAGTTAGAAGTATTCACTCTGTTTCGTAATAATTGCAACACTTTCCTTTTACATTCCCTACATAATAATTGCAACACTTTTCTTTTACATTCCCTACATAATAATTGCAACACTTTCTTATTTAGTAAGGACTCACTACTACTCCATCCGTGTTTAATAAGTGAAACGTATTGACTTTTTGCACTATTCATCTAATTCATTTTGACCAATGTTTATGATTTATACATTAGAGTAAATATAGTCTAGTGAGTACTTATTGGAATCGTCTCAATGAATAGTTTATTAATGTTCACTTGTTATAATTTTTACTTATTAATAATCAAAGTATTATCAGTCAAAGTTTTGCATTGCCGTATGTGCACAAGAAAAACGTTTCATTTATTTAAACATGGAGAGAAGGAGGGAGTATTAATTTATTTCTCTCTCCTACAAACCCCACTTACACGACTTTTATATTAGTTTCTCTATCCTTTTAACAGTTAACATCCCCACTAACTATACTTCACATTATAAAACTCCCCACCACCATGTAAATTTCCTACAACTTTGTGCAATGCCATGTATTGTTCTAATTACAAAGGGGTAGTATTAATGATACATTTTAGTGGACAAAAGTCGTTACCTTTCCTGCTATTTCACGAATTTCATTCAACACTTGAGTTATTTTTGCCTCTAGAGTTTGGGATGCATCACATCCGGGCATGCAAGCCAGCTCTCCCTCGTTGAAGGATTTTATTAACTCATCACATGTTTTATATCCCTTGACTATATCAGAGTGTTTTTGTTCAGCCAATTCTTTCCCTGGTTGAACATCATCAATGCCAATTGAAAACCCGTGATTACCAATCCATCTAGCACTGCAAAAATGAAATAAAAATAAATTAAATTAAATTATATATTAAGAAGGTAACCACAATTTAAACATTCTCATCTCCAACATCTAGGAAGGGTTCCAAGCATACAAAAAACACACTGAATTGAAACTCATGAAGACTATAAGAAACAAGATAAAAGATATTCTGGAAAAGCTAGAGCGCACGACATCATATCCAGTAGAACAGTTAGCACAGTAGCCACCTTACATGACCACCAAGTAGGCAAGTAGTCAATTAAGAAGTACAAAAGCGACAAAACAAATTCATTAGCTGAACATCATAAGTCTAGCTTGAGACTTCTCACCCGATAAATGCTAGTTCTTCTGTCAATAAAACATATTTTAAACATAGAGTGTCACATGCACTACAGCATTAAGATCATATGAACATCAAGTATGGTAACTTGAAATATATTTGTGAAGTGATTAAAGTCATTTATCCCGAAGGAGAACCATGTAAACAGAAATACAACAGGAGAATAAAGAGAGACAGTTGATGAATAAGATATAAACAGTTAAGCTAACCCTCTAAAAGAAATTAGAATACCCCCCCCCCCAACCCTAAAAGTTGATCTCTTACTCTCTTAGTGAGGGATAGCTCAAGTGGTTAGAGTTTCCTTCCCAATTTCAGGAGATCCTGAGATCGATTCTCACCCCCGCCATTGTGGCTCTCTAAACACCAAAAAAAAAAAAAAAAAAAAAAAAAAAAAAAAAAAAAAAAAAAAAAAACTTTGATTACAAGATTACAAATATAGATCTTTTTATGATTATTTCCTCTAGCCCTCCAGGAACTTCAAGGTTATATATTAAGATTATAAATCAAACATCATGTCAATGAATCAAGTCTAGTCAAGGCTGGAAGACCCAAATTACAACCAAAGATACTAGACTTGGGTTCATCCTATTGACATAACCAAGTTCAAACATCTGAACTAGAGTTAGCACGTTCACCTAAATGTTCTAAATATTAGGAATTGAGAAAAATTAGAGTTTGGCACATCAAGTTAAGGGACTTTCTATCATCATCATAAACAAGTCCAGTAACTATTGCAGAACTCATGTTGGTTTTTTAGTCTAAGTTTGAGCATGTGGAGTAACATAAAGTCAATATTGTATTGAAGGTAGCTTATTAGTTTCCGATTTCCCGCATAATCTCTTACTTAAAAATTTTCTTTAAGGATATAGATTACAATACCAAGATGTTACGAATAGTGTCAAAAATCAAAATATAAAATTAGTTTAACTATTGGTAGCTTATTAGTTTAATTAACTCGTGTTGGTTTTTTAGTCTAAGTTTGAGCATGTGAAGTAACATAAAGTCAATATTTTATTGGTAGCTTATTAGGTTCTGATTTCCCGTATAGTTTTTTATTTAAAATATTCTTAATGGATATAGATTACAATAGATTACAACATGTTTAAACTAACCTAAATTTGTTGATAACTATCTAATGAAATATGTTAATAAAATTTAATAGTTGCATTAATTAATCTTTCAATGAATAAATATATGATAAGATCAATTTTTTTTTTTTATTTATAAGAAAATTACATACGCATCTTATAATAATAAATCATTAATGATATCCAAAAGTTACTTGCTTTCATATGCGTAGTAAATCTTTTAATTTATCTTTTTTTTCCTAACATATATTACTATGTAATTATTGGTGGAGATAGATACTAAAATGTTATTTAAGTTAGAATAATTTTTAGTCACTAAATCTTATCTTGTGTTCTGTAAAGTTGTAGCTCCATATTACTTTTACCATAGTATGGCTATATGATATACGTATAAGTAACACATGAATATAGATACTTGACACATCAAATAATGGAATAATATTCTAGTTGAATGTATATGGAATAAATATAATGGCCAAATAGGAAGGAATATATAAACTCATTACAAGTTTAACTCACATTTGAAATAGCGTACCAACTTTGCCAAAATCATAACAGAATTTTCTTGACCTGAAATAAAGCAAAAGAATATGCACTAGCAACATTGTTGAGCATTTACCTCAGTTTTGCTAATCGATTCATGCAAGCAGCAGCAGCATGCGCATTATAGTCTCGAACAAGGACAGAGAAAAGCCCAACTTTATTGCCATTTCCTGCATTAGTTTAAAATCAATCTTTAGAGTCATCAAGTACTTGCAATGTCATATCTAGCAACTCTGTTATTCCTCCAAAAACCAGGATCGTCCATGTATATTGAAGCCAATAAGCTAGCTTCAGAATAAAATAGCCATCCAATTTTTAAGTGGCAATATAAATCATCAAAACTCAACTTCTTAGACGCTTGTATTACCCTTCTAAAAAAATTTAATAGCAAACAAGTTATAGAATATGGCATCATCTTCTTAAGGATTTATTCTTTCCACATCCAAAAGCCTTGTGTGAACTTAGTTTCCCATATATGAGCTCATCTGAACTTATTGTCTTATTTTCCCTTATGAAGCCTTACATGAACTTATTGGCCTTTATCTCAATTTAGTTGTGAATTGAGCTTGGGTAAGGGTAACCCTTATTAAAGGGTTCATAACCTATTGGCCCCTTTTTAAGTATGCCTTAAACTTTTAAGCATTTAGTTAGGAACGGAGAAAGGTTAGGGATTTTTTGTATGTAAAAACGCTAGATCTGAATATATTGATGGTTTTGTTCAAAATTCATTAATAAAAGTTATGATTGAAAGCAAGAATAATTTTTCATACTGAAGCAATAAATTTATTAAATATTCACAGCTGGAACTCTTTTAAACTCTACATTTTAAACTTTTATTGAAAAGAAAACAGAAAATAGTATCAAATGCCATTATCAAAGCCAAATTTCTTAATCACTCTGATGTACAATTGCTACATGGAGTGATTTTCAATCAGCTTTGGGTCTCAAATATTAAAATTACCATTTACCACCACAAGACATTTGTAAGTTCCCCGTTGAGAGGCCTTGAGACTTTTTTGTTCTTTTCTAGTGTATATATATATATATATATATATCCCTCCTACTACCCTCTGTAGCTCTCAACTATTTTGTTTAACTAATTAAAATCCTAAAGTTCTTATTTGATAGATAATTATAGCTTTGCGTTTTAAATATATAAATAACTAGAAAAAAAAAAGGGAGGGGGGAGGGGGGAGGGGGGAAGTGAGGGGAGCTAATAATCATTAAATACAAACTAAAGGAAAGGGCATCTAGTCAAAGAACTATATAATCTTTATCAATCATAAACAATCACCTTAATATGATAGTTTATTTTTCCTTCACACGTATTACATCTAAACACTCTTATTCTTAGTCCTCATAGTCCAAAAGTAGGACAAGGAAATCCTATTTCCCTAAGATGATATAAATTGTACTAGCTTAGTTTCACAATGATCTTAACATTTGCCATTTACAGAAACTAAGACAAAGGAGAGAGGGTGTGTGTGAGCAAGTAAGCGGTTTAAGAATAAGGCACATAGAGTATGGTGAATTCACGGAAATTTAAAATTGTTGTGGGACACAGCATAAGATAGTATATGGATGTGGAAAAATAGAACATGTTAACTGTGAAACGGAGGTAAGATATGATGATAAATACATAAATAAATAATCCAATAGCAAAGTTTAAAGCTGACCTAAGGTAGTTTTTCCTAGTTGCCCAGACATTAGTTCACTGTTGCGGAAGTAAACAAAACCATCGTTCGGACACATGGTTTCCTCCTTACAGTACAAAGTCATTCTATCTTCAATTTTGCGATATATCTTCTCTTTCACCATAAGATTTACAAAGACTTTCAATTGTGCATTTGGACGTAATAGAACATTAAATAATTGTTTACCCGTCCAAAGCTCAACTGGCTACAAAACAACAAAGGCGGTTAAGTCACTAAGCAATACCAAAGAAATGAAAGTTGCATCACATAATACTAGTAAGCTCCATCAATGCTCAAACACATCATTGTTCCATATAATATTCTACCTTCTCTACTTACAAAATATTATTTTTCCAGAAGAAAACGCTATTTGGATTCTCGTTCGTTAATTAGCCACAACCCACCCCCGCCAGCACCCAAAAAAGAAAAAAGAATATTAATAACTCCAACTTCCCTTTCACATCAAGCACCTATGTAGCATACTCAACACTCGCACACAGTGTTATGACACCGAGACTCTTCCCTTTGGGCCAAAGTCAGACAAAGTTTTTGTAAAATGGTTATTTCAAACACTTAATTTTGTGCGCAACACTTCTAAACTAGTCTAACCAACATTTTACAAAAATGCATTCGACGTGACCTCTCTGATTGATTAAATCATTTATTTAGTTTGGGGAGCCTCACAAACCCTGTTATTGCAGACATGCTAAATAATTTTCCAGCTAGGGGGTTGTGGTAAGGAATTTAATTCTCCTTTTTATATTATTATAACCATACTTAGTACGTAGATCTCTATATGCTTGTCCTCAAATCTTAGCCACCTAGACAAGGTAAGTGGTTTAAAGCTATCTGGGATAAAAACAGTGCACCTACCTTGCATCAATTTAGGGATACCCTATGAGGGGTATTTCACGCGGTTGTTCCACCATACATGGTACATTCAGCATGTGTATATTATACTACTGTTGATTTTTTCAGATTATTCTTTGTAATCTAAGTATTAATGAAATTTTTATCTAAAGAGCACAAGGGGTTACAAGGTATGGTTGTGATAGTAACAAAAAATGCAGCCCCCATTGTATAGCTTCAGCAAGTATCAATCTTCAAGGTGGAGAAAAACAAATGAAAATGATTTACTGCTCTCAGTCATAATAAGAATCAATCAAATTCATCAAATGCAGAAATGAAAAGCAAAACAACAACAATCAAAGCCTTAATCCCAAAGATGGGTCAGCTACATGGTCCAAAAAACTTCTTCATGTCCTTTTAAACTTCTTCCATGTAAGTGTTATATTTTATCTTTCCTTGCCTCTTCTGAGATCTCCTTAATCTAACCCTCTAATTTCCTTACGAGCACGTCTTTCAATCTCCATCTAACATGCCCAAACCAACACAATCAGCTCCCCCTTATTTTTTATTCTCAATCTCCACAACTCCAAATTTTTACCTAACATCTTCATTTCAAATTCCATCCTTTAAGGTGATCCCACACATCCATCTCAAAATCTGCATCTCTACTACATCTTCTTAATATGATATGTGCTATGAAGCTACTAATAGGTGGATGTCCAAAAAAAAAAAAACTCCCATCTACACCTTTTAGTTTCCTAGGGCAGATGGACAGCAATGCAAGTGATGAACCATCACCAAAAACCGACCCACTCCATCACCGCCTGTCATTCGCTTATTTCGGGATTTCATCCATTATTTATAATTACGTGGATTAGACAACTAGGTTTCCATTTAAACTTCCATCCTACAGATTTGAAAATTACATTTTGGAATTCTACTTCAACATAAACATGTCTTGTTTTCCAATAAGCAACATAATCTAGGAAAATTTGTAATTATTAATCCCAACTTTGGGCTATTTACTTTCATTAATCCCAACTATCGATTATTTTATAATAATCCCAACTTTAGGGGGTGTTTTCTTTTATTAGGTCAAATGACCAGTGACCTGTTAAAAGTTTTTTTTTTATTTTTTTCCTTAAATGCCACATGTCGCAATTTCATTAGTAAAAAAAATTAGAAAAAAAATTAAAAAAACAAAACCCAACCACCTTCATCCCACGCAGCCCCACCACCTCCTCCCTAAAAGCCACCGAAAACCACCATCTCCCTCCCCAACCCCACCGAAAACCACCATATCCTTCCCTCTAAACCACCCGCAACCTCAACCCCTTCCCCTAGAACCACTCGCAGCCCCACCCCCCTTCGCCGAAAAAGCCCCGCAAGCTACTATTTTCACACCTACCTTCACCCGAAACCACCGCAACTCTACTCCCCTTCGCCAAAAACACCAAATCCCTATATCCAATCCCTCGAATACACCTCACCCGTTCGTTTTCAAGGTGGTTTTGGACTTTCGGGTGCTGAAACCATCACATCCTTGATTTTTGGTGGGTTCTAGCTTTCAAGCGGCGCGACAGAGGTTGGGTTCTTGGTGGTGCTAAGGGAGGATATCGGTTTCTGGTAGGATAGGGAGAAGGTGGTTTCGGGTGAGGGTGGTGTTGGCGGTGGGTGTGGCTGACTAGTTTAATTATTTTTATTTTTTTAAAACTTTGTTTTTTATTTTTTTTAATTTTTTGGACAAATTAAGTGTTGACACGTATCCAATAACGCCTGGTATAACAAGTGATTGACTTTCATTGACTGGTTTTGGCATGATGAAAGAAAATGCCCCCCAAAGTTGGGATTATTTAAAAATAATCGATAGTTAAGATTAATGAAAGTAAATGGCCAAAAGTTGGGATTAATAATTACAAATTTTCCCATAATCTATGGGTAAAGCTACTATAAAACAGTTGTATAAACTTTTGATTTGTGCGTTATCAAGCTTTTTTTACATAAAATAAGATGAAATCAATCAATCAAATATCAGTTTGGCTCATGTCATGGGATGTGACAAATTTTGTACACAGGCATAAAATATGATGAAATGAACACGCTAAATAGAGCTATGTGTATTATGGAGTAATAAATAAATTATGTTAGAGATGTAACTCATGCAAGTATTTTTTCCAACTAAGATGTAAATTGTAATACTTTTGCAAAGCTAAATATTCAAAGTTTTTATGTAGAATATAATTCCAAGAACATTTGCTAAATGCTATTATAAATTTGTTTTTTTTTTTATTATTAATGTCTATTACATCAAAAAAAAACTTAAACTTCTTAGGCTTTTTTTTTTTTTTTTGGCAAAGCCTTTATATTCAAACATTCATTTTTTGTTGGGTGCTTAAACCCTTATCTATCATCTAGAAGAATTTTCTTTAAATTTATCATTGAGACCAGGGAAAATAAACAATAGTGATACTTCACAACTTATTAGACAAACCACGAACATATCTATTCAATTGTGATATAATGAAAAGCTTTAGTTCACTGTCATTCAATTTATAAACTTCCTCTGTTTTTTAATACTTGCAACACTTTACTCAAATGGAAATGTCATAATACTTCCAACACACTAAAATTGGAAGGTATTTTGGGTGAAAAGTTGTCATAATACCCTTGTTTAAAGCTCATGGCCCACTTAATAATTCTCAAAACAATCTCTCAGACCCCATTTACATTTATTAAATAATGTGAAACCTACGTTTCTTATATACCGTGAATAAGTGTGTGTTGCAAATATTAAAAACAAAGTACTTTTTTAACATTTAACAAGGTTGTATAGTAGTATAGTATTGTATACTTTGTATCTACTTTATGTCAGTTACAAAAGACAAAAAGAACATATACTTCATTAAACCCACTTAGAAATATTATATCATCCGATTATAAAGAACAAATTCATATAACATAGATATAGCGCCCACAACAAACCTTAATTAACTCTAGTAACATTATTACTCAACTAACCTTAATCAAGGCTGGTGTTGGCAAATCGATGATTTCCATTCCATCTCCCATATAAGAACACATAAGAGAAAATGTTGCACGGTCATAAAATGTGTCCTTTCTAGTAATTAAATAAGACGAAGTCAAGAAATCCTGAGTAGAAGCGACCAAAATAGTTCCATTTTTCGGTGTACATAGATTGTTTTGAACCTGCAATGAGGACAAAATATATAGTGACTATTAATTAACTACTAGTGTAGCACCATTAGACAAATGAAAGATCATGCTATAGCACCATTAACACCTACACCACCGAAAAGGAAATAAATTGGGATACAAATCACCTTGCACATAGTAATGCAAGATATAAATCACCTTGTACATAATTACGCAAAATACAAATCATCCAGTACATGTTAACGCAAGTCATATTTCATTCAAGAATACCACAATTGGGTTAAAAAAAGTCTTATTGATGTTAAGTGACATGATTAACTATGTGAGCAAGATGATGTCCTAGACCTATAAGAAACAAGAAGTAGATTCTACAAAATTCCAAGACTTAACTCATTACCACTAACGAACACCTAACATAGATATTATTGAACATCATTCATATGTTCCTGCTAAGTTTGCATGTCATCTTAGGCACAGAACCACATAATTATTTCTTACACAAACATTTGGCACAAAGAACTACTGCCAAACAAGTAACAAATAAACAAATTATAAAATTATTTACACATCACAATAACTAGCTACATGATAAAGGCAAAATCACAATTCACAACAAATGCAAGAATTGTGAGTATGCGCAGTTATTGGGATCAATAAAATCTAGTATTCTTGACGACTAAAATTTAAGTTTACCCCCATCAACAATAAAGCCTCTGCTCGGGCCTCCTGTGTTTGTGGGACGTGCATATTCATCTCATCACCATCAAAATCAGCATTGTACGGATTGCAAACAGATTCATTGAATCTCAAAGTTCTCCATGGCATTATTCTAGCCTACAAGCAAACATATAGAAGTCAACAATTAGCCTCAATGATGTAAATGAAAATTATAAAAGCATAACATCATTTTTGAAAATTTCCCATCACCCTGTGGCACATGATGGACATCCGATGCAGACTCGGTTGCCTGTTAAAAAGAACAACATCACCATCTTCTAGGTGACGATGGACAATGTAGCCAAACTTCAACTCATCAGCAATCCGTTTTCTAGCAGAAAATGATAAGTCCCTGCAAAAGAAATATGTTTCATAAGACGGTCTAGTAAAAAAAAATAAAAAATAAAAAAAGTGTATTCAGATATATTATCACGTGTCAACAATAATTTCTCACTTTGTATCCCCATTGGGCTCTACGACAAACTTTGCACCCGGATACTTTTTTGGCCCATTGCGTACACACTGCCTCAACTTTTCGATATTGTGATGGTTTACACATTCAGGGTAAGTCAAAATCGATGCCATTAGCAGTGGAACGGCAACCTGCAAGAGAAAAAGTTTTTTGTTTTTAAACCCAAACAAAAAAGATTAATTGAAAAAAAAAAAGAAATTGCTGAAAATAAAATTCTTAAACCTCCGTGATTTTCAAATTAGGATCAGGTGAAATGACAGTCCTTCCAGTAAATTCAACACGCTTCCCAGACAGATTTCCACGAAAGCGTCCCTGTTTTCCCTTTAGACGTTGAACAAACCCACTCAATGGCTTCGTAGGTTGTTGGGATTGTAAAGCAACACGTACATCGCTGTTTATGTATTGAGCCACTTCAACTTGAAGGTAATCCCAGTCATCCTGATAAATGATAAATGTCATAGTTACTATCAAACTTTCATACATGCTTGCATGGTTATTATAATTAAAAGCAAAAATATAGTTCTTCATGACAGGATCATACCTACTTCAAATAATCTTCCAACCAAAGAAAGCATATTACGACATATCATAGAATCAAAATCAGAAATGTGGAACTTGAGTAACAGTATCAAAATCAGATTTCTTGTTTGCATGTTAGACATATCTAGTTTCAACAATTTTTTTAAGCGGATTTGTGTAACTCATATAGCACATCAATGTTGCCTGGGCTAATTTGGAACAGAGATGATGGTAGCTCATACTAAAATTCAAATAGAGTAGATAGAACCTAGACTGATAGGTTATATCACAAGGATTTTGTGTCATTATTTTGTACTCCCTCCATTCCATATTATCATTCTTTAAATTATATATCAATGGTTTATTCGGTCATCAGATTAAATATAAATGCCATATTCAAGTGAGTTTTGAATACGAAATTGCCAATGCATAACTAACGTCACCTTAACAAATATGCATGCCCTTAAAAGACACTTATTTTAGAGTTGTAGGGGTATAGTAGTATAGTACTGCATACAAATATATTGCTTCTGTAGGTTATTGGAATAATGAGACCTTGCATGGACATTAATAATTGACGTAGGAAAGAGAGAAGATATCATATTCAAGAGTTATATAAAAACAAAAGGATGAAGAGAATTGTAATGAAAAAGGAGGCCATCAGCATTCTACCCATGGTGAAGGCAATTATGTATTTATGTATATATATGGATTTAATATGCATAATTGTAACTCAAATACAATGTGCATATTTTTTTAATTTGCAACCTTTTGTAACTCAAATATGATGCGAGTATTTTACATTTTCTAATCCTTCTCAATTTAAGAAACTTTTAAAATCATTGCAAGTCATACAATTATTTTCCGCCTAACATGCTACCTGCCCCTTCTCCCTATCCAATTTCTTTTTTCTTGATTACAATATATGTGTTTCTCATTTGATTAACTGGTTTTGTGAAAATTAAGTCAAATATTTGCACATTTTTTGTACAGTGGCTAGATTTGTTCATAAGATAACCCTAATTAATGTAACTAACCTCAATTTACATGCAAATGCAAACCCTATAAACATCTAGAGCTGCCACCATAGAAATTGAAGATCTCATGCTAATAAGTACACAAACAAACATATAAATAAATAAATAAATAAAAGATGAGATCCTATGAGAAGATAATTAAATTTATAAAGATGATAAAAATAGATGTGCCTCACATTAGCCTATACAAGTGTGCCTCGTATTTAAAGGCATATGCCTATCAACTAGGCTCTAGGGTCCTTTAGGCTTAAGCGCCCCACACCTTTTAAAATTAAGATGATTATTGGAGAAAGTCTAGATATAAAGATAAGGAAAACCTCCGAAAGAATGCAAATGGAATTGTATAGCATGTTAATCATATCTAACAACATTAAAGAAAAGCTTAATAATACCACCATAATATCCATACTTCTTCCTAAATACAAAACCCAGTGAACCATAATACCCTTACTTCTTCCTAATTAAAAAGCTTACATAATCAATCAGACAACAATAATATAATGTGTAGCAAACAAACCAATTAAACATTTAACAGTCATGATTGCAAACGGCATATTCCACACCTACACAATACTCACAATGCAAAAGTGGAATATCCATGGATGTACTATTATTTTTGTCCTAGTTTCACAATCTTCTACATCAAAGGAAAGAATTACAACTTCACAAAAATTATTCACTGTTCAAATATACATAATTTCTAATAAAACCACTTAACTTTTGTTTACCAACATATTTTTTGTTATAAGAACATAAACATGCAATACATATTATTGGACAATATGAACAAAAGCTAGGATTTAGCAACTAAGTTTCCATCTCCATCCTTCAAGTAACAAATCCTTACAAGCTCATGTAACATAGAATTCTCATGTAATTTTTCTTTTAGAATTTGTCTCAGATTCAAAATTTAAATCCTGAACATGGTGACATGTTTGCCAAAAAAAAATCATACACTAATACATCCTCCATTTTTATTTAGTTGCAACATTTTTACTTTTAACGTTTGCCAATGCACAACTCAAAAATTAATATCTCTAATTATCAACAAATAAAATCAAATTTATAAAAATTTAATAGTTTGAAAGGGTACATTAAGACAAATATAACAAGATCCCACATGACTGCTTTTCCTTAAAGGTGAATCACTAAAGAAAATTAAAGTAAAACGTGTGAATAAATGGACGCGCAGCAACTAAATAAAAACGGAGTTAGTATATATAAAACGAAGGAGTCAATCATCAGTATCTTACCAGAATTTTAGATGAGCTGCTAGGTTCTTGCAGACCCTGATGAAGGCAAGCATTTGCTTGAATAATTCTCTTTAACCTTTCAGTAATATCATTTTCGTTGCTGCAAGTTTTAAGAAGGAAGAGGATATAACATCCGAACGTGACTTGAAATGCTGATGTAATGCAAGTATTTGTCTTAGGGAAATTCTTTTGGTAGAGAGCATAACTGGAAGTCAATTAAGAAAAAGACACTAGTAGATAATAATAGAGGCTTGACCTTTGAATTCCTCCATCAACAAAAACAGACGGACGAAGGGCCAATGGAGGAACAGATATGTTGGTGATTATAAGATTCTCCGGTCTATTATTTAAATAGAGCAACTCGCAATCCTGCAAGATGATAAAGACATATACTTGAGCTATTTAAGGATTTAATACTTCCATCCATCAACCATCTCTATTTATTTAATTCAGCTACATTGTATATACAGCCTACACTTGCACACACGCACGCAAGCACATATTCACACAAAGCAAGAGAGGAAGAAAAGTTAAAAACAACATAAAATAGCATTAAAATATTTCACCTGATCCAGCATTTGATTAAACAATAATAAAGCATCATGTGGATTTATGAGAGGAGAGGAGTATCCATTATCTTCTTGGTTTTTATCCTGTTTTGGACGACTATGAACTATTTGTAATGCAGTTTTGCCCTTCTTGACCTTTCCTGAAATACATCAGTAATTGCTAAGTTTCAGCAAATATTTCAAGAGAGAGTAAATAGTACAAGACCAAAAAACGAGAAGGATACAAAGATTACAATGAAACAGCTTTATTTACAAAATATGTATGCTTCACTAAAACACTCGTCTTCACAGTTTTAAGTGAGGCATTAATTTTAACCCAAAATCAGTTGTAGGCCACTAGCTTGTCGGCAGAAGCTAAAATTAACACCAATAATGTTCACACCAAGTTACAGTGAAATTTCCGCTTCATGTAAAACGACAAAGCAAATGAGAAAGCAAGAATAACAATAACAACTATAACAATAATAACAATAACAATAATAATAACAACAACAACTTTAATAAATGTAAGGTGGCCCATCAGTAGGAGAAAAGGTGTGAGATAACGCCTTCAACGTTGGGAAAAGAATCAAACCCCAGACCAATTTAAGGGATTGGGTACAAGACCGCCATGCAAATCAAACATTTGATGATGATCAATAATGTATAACTAATCACACAGGGTGTAACAAACTAGTAGTAATGTAAAAATAATATAAAAGAAATAAGCAGCAAGATTCAATCCTTAATAACAGAGTAAGCATTGAGGAAGGAGGGGAAGGCTTTCATTTAGTCAACGGCTTCTTACAGTGGTGACTTGAGGCCACCAGTATCTAGGGGTAGTGACTTTAGGTCACAAATCTCAGAAGATCACTGATTTACACAAAAACGAGCCTGCCTATCCACTAGCCCCTTCCCTTTTTTGTATATACAAAAGCTGCCAGAAGGATCCTAACTACCCCTATCATACTTGTCCTTTGGTGTCCTGCTTCACAATATCCAGCCAAGGTGAGGATGGGGGGCTTCAATTAAAACACATCAACATACCCTCTCATTCGACCTGACAACCAAGTTGAAACTCTCACCAATTATAACTAGAGAAAATCTAGCATTCCTTCTTAAATTTCATTTAGAAAGCAAATTTCTACAAAATTTTCAGATATTGTAACTCCCTTAAGAACAGCAATATATAAACCAAGTATTTTAGGGCCTTTATCTTAATTACATATTCAGCAAACACCAAGCCATTAAAAGAAAGCTAAATACCTATGTACTCCATGTAAGAGAAACATAACATGTCACATAGTACATTGCCCAATTCAATTAATTCCAAATTATCTCAATGTTGTTTCAAATAATTCTAAATGAATGCAAAACATTTGGCTTCGAGAATTTATCAAGGGGCCCAAGTGACAAATCTTCTCTTCTTCAATGTTCTAAAACAACTCAAGATACAAAAATTCAAATGGCTAACACATGGAAACACTTGCCATTTTCAACATAGCCACTTACAAAGAAGCATTTGATTCACAATACTTGCTTTATGTAATCTTAGAATTTACAAATAATTTGAAATTTTATTCCAGAAAAGTCAGACCCCAAATGTATAATAAGAAGAATTTATCACACGTAGCAGCAAAAACCTATCCTAAACAATTCCTGGATTATTGATAAATCCAAGAGGCCACTATTGTACAAAAATATATTAAAATTAACATAAAAGATGAACAAGAGATACCAGATACACAATAGGACACAAAAAAAAGCAACAGCATCAACAATCGATAGGAAAGGGAAGTTATACATTACCATTCAAGGATCCGCATCTTAAACACTGCACTTCCACTTTGGTGGACAGCTTCTTTATTATCTTTTTCCTCAGATCAGTTTTCTGCAGTGAATCAAGCTTGGTATTTCTCATCTTCTTTAAGCAATCTTTACGTTCTTGTTCTGGTAGCAAGATATGTGAGCAAGACTGGAGAGTAAAGGTATATCAAGTTTAGATGACACAATAGCCACAAGTCAGGCTAGCATTTAGAAAGACAAGCAATGAACATACCAAAACATGATCTTAATGCATGCATCTGTTGAACAACCAAGCACACATGAACAAGAATGAAGCCAAGAGCCAAAGCCAAATTGGCTATGCATCACAAATTGTCAAACCATCTCGGAGAAACAATGACATTGATGTATGGAGGAGATAAGATCAGGAAAATAGATCATGCAAACTTTATCCATGTAGTATAAGCTTATTTTCAAATAATGACTTTTTATAGCATTTATTTGTAAAAAATTAGAGATGTAAATGGTCACAGTGTTTCATTGGCAATCATAAAAATTAACACAGTACAATTAAAACAAGTCTGGACACCATGGTTGGCCTTTTTCAAGGAGATTTGACACAGTTTACACCTAGATTAATGATGTTGCTTCTATAGGCAGTGTAAAGGCTCTGATCTGCAAGAAAAAGCTTCTAAACTGATAAAAGTATCTTTATTTTTTTTTAACTCATAAAGTATCTCATTTAACCCAAAAAAAGCCAAAAAAAGTAAGGCAGTTTTCCACTGTACAAAATTTATTGGCATCAAGGACCTCCTCCACACCCTTCAATCCTCTTAGTCACCCTCCTAAGCACCTTAAGTCATGGTTTTCGAAATTGTTACCCACTAAATTTATACTTTGAACACAGGTCTCAACATTTGAGGTTAAGAAGTCCTATATGTCCTCAAGACCGTAACTTCCCAAGTAGATACTATGATTCTAATTATAGCCAAAAAAATATATTAAGGAATCAATCAATCAAAGCCTTAATCCCATGAGTGGGGTCGGCTACATGAACCAAAATTTGAATCATAAAGGCAAAAACATTGAGGGGAAGAAATCTTAGTAACGACATTATAAGGAAATTCCGACACAATAACATTTAACTCTAATTTTTCACAGCATATGTCAACAACTCACATCCACACACCAATAACTCACCCTATGCTACTTCTAGCTTCTCATTATATTATATGATAATATCTCTTCAGTTCAAACCAACAAGAGAGCATTGCATATCTACTATTTCTATTTCTTGTTATCACTTCTTTTCTCTCCGTATTATAGTTAGCCATGGCACAGAATAACTTTTCATTGTGCAATCAGACGTGAACACATAACATCCATATCCAATACATTTAACATGATCAAAGTATAATTCAATTTAAACTATTAATAAATCAATTTATTTTGCAAATTATTATAGAAACTCAAACACTTCACATCAACAATCCTTAACTATTTAGAACCATATTACCTAGACAAAACTATTGGTTACATTCGGCATATAGCGTAACTTTTAACTAATTTGAGGTTATTTTTTAACCTGGTTTGGGGTGATGTATAACTGTATAAGTATATAACCCATTAAAAAAAATTATAAATTACAAAGTAATTATATAGATAAATTTTTGAAAGGGTAATATGCATTAAAAGTGATTTTTAAAGGGTCAATTTCTTGTAAAGAGAGTAAATTTGTCTTTAAAAAATAGGTCACTTTCATATTATTTCGAGGAAATTGTTGTTTATTTTAAGGAAGTTTCACCTTTATACAATATCTATATATTGACCACCAATAGATTTAAAATTTTGTATTAGTTAACAAGCCTAAAAGTCCGACATTAGTAACAACTCGAAGACACAAGGTGGGTTACGAGTTCAGGTAGTAAAGAAATGAAGTAGATGAGGAAGAAGAGGCTTATAGAAGGGGGCAGCCTAGTCTGCGACCAACCAAAGTAGGATTGGAGATGCATTTATTGCAAATGAAATCATATCTTGCTTGCTTGTTACTTGAAATTTTTAGTCTTATTAGTTTAGGACTAGTATTATTATATAACATATAATTATATTTAGTTTAGAAAAATATTTTATTTCAAATCTAGGATAAGTTTATAAAGACTTGTAGACTAAAGTATGACTATACTCTATCTTAAAGGGTTATGGGTCTTCATCTTTCGCACTCACAACAACAAGATGAAATTACAAACGCTCTTAGATTTCAAGATTAGAGTTCTAGGGAGGTGTAGGTTGAAATTCAAGGGATATATGAGGGTTGCTAATAATTGTTAATCGATTAGTGACGGTTCATGGTTTTTTCCCTTACTATTTTGTGAGGGGTTTTTCCACGTAAAATATCATTTGTCATTATCTTTTAATTTGCACCTTTAGTTTATATAATCAGTTGTATTGTTCGTGTTTAAGCTTCCATTATTATCAAAAGTTTTTGTACCCCAATACTTCTAAAGACTCCCTTTAGGATTTGGAAACCAATTACATGCAATCTTACCCTTAATAGAATGGTTGTACCAATTGATCCAAAGCATCAAAAAGTCAAATTTCACATATCTTGGTTGCATCAGAGACAAAACCAGCAAGTTGGCAATGCGCATGGGAGTCACACAGCCAAAGTGACTAGATTTCCAAGCATGCATCATAAAATCTAAATATGGATACTTTGGGAGTTTGGGGAGTAAAGATCAAGAGGGTAAATACAGAACATACCTTGCAAATACACTTCAAAACATCTAGAATGGCACCAATATAGCCAATATTAAAAACAGGTAGTGCTAGAGTTAGACATCCATAATGGCCCGGACAATCTTCAAATTTTGCATGGCATGTCGCACATAGACCACTACTTTTGTTTGGAGGACCCTGTAATCAAAGAGTGTATTATTGAACATCCTTTGGAAAGCTATACATGAAGCATATCAAACGCTACAGAATTGTATGCAAAAGAGAAAAAGTTACAACACATATTACAGAGTATTATTCTATTCAGTCTATTCTACCTCAATACCAAGCCACAAAGAGCAATTCTTAATGAATCAGAAATCATTATATGCACTACACATGCATTATGTCATAAACCACATAACTGTTGTAGATTAGGGAAAAAACACATATTTCTCTTCTATTTTCTTCGCCACCTATAGCATTTTCAGGCTTTCAAACAATTCCACAGCTCTAATTATTTCCAATATTTTAAAAGACCATCCAAATTCCAAATTCCAATACATGGTGAAATCAATAGTTATCACAATAAAATCAACACTATAACTACCTAAGAATCCAAAATTCCAATTGCATTTCTAATAAATTGGTGAAAATCAGCCAAAGTTGAGAGCAAATAAATAGGAAAGAAATTCCACCATTTTGGGGTCCAATAGTCCATTGGCAATAGGCCTTTTCTGGGCATCATAATAAAGACCTTTAAAAACTTCAACTTCCGATATTTTACCAATCTCCGATGCCGAAAACATAGAAAACTTTATGCTATCACTGCAAATATCAATGAAAAACAAAATCATAAGCCAATAATACATAACCTGAATGAAAAATCATCAAAATTGGAAAATCAATACAAAAATCTAATAAATAATATGAAAAATAAAAGATCACTGACATTCGGCGAGGCTCATTGTCCTCGATATATGGCTGCTTAGTGAATTGTATATTGTCATAAGGCCTTAGCATCCTGAAAATACGGAGATTTTGTTGAGAATTACAGAAGCTGTATTCTTGATGTTGTACACCCAGTGGAAAATAAAAATTCTCACTGACTCTGCCGTTCGAACTTCAAAACCCCAAACCCCGGCAAATTCAACCCCAAAATTCCAAGAAATGCAACAGCAAAACCCCAAAATTCGACAAGATACGATGATAACAACAACAAAAACACAACTTACCTTAGAAGCTGTTTCAATGGGGGATACTAGATTCAACAGAGAACGTCAACTGCGCTTCAATGGAAACCGGAGTGCGCTTCAATGAAATACTTCGTAACTGCCGTTCAAAAAAAACAAAAAAACTACGTAACTGAGAGAGGTAGGAATGGAGGCTTTTTAAGAGCCATGACCCGCCATAGTTGTAATATGGGTTAGATCCGTCAGATAAATAAATGGGCCGGGTCTTTTGTATGATCGTCTAACTACGAGACATGGGCCCTATTTGGCAATTGGCTGTTGGCATTTGGCTGTCGGCTATTTTAGTTGGCTGGTTTGACTAGCTGTTTAGATTGGCTTTTGAGTTGGCTGTTTGACTAGAGTTGTAGTGTTTGGTAAATTGGTTGTTGGGTGCTAGCTGTTGTTAAACAATATCAACATTAATGAACTAATATAGTACTTTAATATAATCCTCATCGTGGACTTATCAAATTAGAGGCATCACTTCGAAGGGAACTTGATGAAGTACTTGATGAAGAAGAATTGTATTGGTACCAAAAGGCAAGGGTCGATTGGTTAAAGAATGGTGATCGTAACACAACCTTCTTCCACCTTAGCACAGTTACAAGGCGTTGGAAAAACAAAATTGTTGCTTTGAAAGATGACCAAGGAAATTGGGTACATGACTCGACTTTGGTTAAAGGAAAAGTTGTGAATTTCTTTTCTAAATTATTCACTGAAGAAGGGGAGGATGAGCCTTTCGAAATCCCCAATGATGTCTTCCCTCAACTTCCTGCTTCAACTTGGGCTACAATCTCAAGACCTTATACCACTATCGAAATTGATGAAGTGGTAAAATATATGGGCTCATTGAAAGCACCAGGCCTAGATGGCTTCCAAGCCCTTTTCTATCAAAAGAATTGGGACCTTGTCAAAGACCATGTTTACAAAGCTGTGCTTGATGCTCTAGAAGGTCGCGGCCTACCTGACCATCTCAACGAGACTCATATTGTGCTACTGCCTAAGGTCGATAATCCTGAAGCGCCAAATCAGTTCAGACCAATCGGGTTATGCAATGTAGCCTACAAAATGATCACGAAGGTCCTAGTCAACAGAATCAAGCCTCTTCTACCGCAACTTATCTCAAACACTCAAGGAAGTTTTGTTCCGGGGCGGCAAATCATTGACAACATTGTCATTGTACAAGAGGTTGTGCACACTATGAAAAATAAAAAAGGAGGAAAAGGTCTCATGGCACTGAAAATAGATTTTGAAAAGGCGTATGATAGACTTCGTTGGAGTTTTATTCGTGACACATTACTCCAAATGAATATGCCATACTTGATTGTAGAGGTGATAATGGAATGTGTAACCTCGGCTTCGATGAAGGTCCTTTGGAATGGTGAACCCTCATATGAATTCAAACCGACTCGAGGAGTTAGACAAGGTGATCCCCTGTCACCGTATCTCTTTGTGATGTGCATGGAGCGGTTGTATCAAACAATCGAAGAAGCGATTATAGCTAACCGTTGGAAACCAATCCATACAAGTAGGAATGGACCTCTGCTTTCCAATCTTTTCTTTGCGGATGACATTATTCTATTTGCAGAAGCTAGTGTCGAGCAAGCAATGGTAATTGAGGATTGTCTTAATCGATTTTGTAAAGCTTCGGGGCAGAAAGTCAGCCTTGCTAAATCTCGAGTGTATTTTTCGAGAAATATGGCAGAAGATGCACAGCATGATATAGCTGCTGCCTTGGGCATGGAAGCTACTAATGACCTTGGTTTATACTTGGGAATGCCAGTGATTTCGAGTAGAGTAACAAGGGAAACCTTTAGCCATTTATGCGAAAAAATTGATCGGCGTCTCTCAGGCTGGAAAACAAAATACCTTTCGATGGTTGGTCGTATTACCTTAGCCAAAGCCACCCTTTCATCTCTTGCAAATTATTCTATGCAATCTGCCAAGATACCGAAGACTGTGTGTGATGATATTGATAGAAAAACCAGGAGATTTATATGGGGGGCAGTGAAGATAGCAAGAAAATTCACCTCATTGCGTGGGATAATCTACTAAAACCAAGAGCGCAAGGAGGAATTGGAATCAGATCCGCAAGTCAAGCCAATGCCGCTTTTTTAGCAAAATTAGGTTGGCGTCTTCTCACCAATCCTAATGCTTTATGGTCTCGTGTTTTGCGGGACAAGTACTGCAAAGGCCGCTGTGACTCAGACATGTTCGAACCAAGACAAAATATGTCAAACGTCTGGAAGGGTATTTCAGAGAATGCCAAACTTCTTTGTGAAGGCATTCGAGTTGCAATTGGGAATGGTACAAAAACTCTCTTTTGGGACCATCGATGGGTGTCTTCTATACAGCCAATTCCTGAAGAAATTCTGGGTGCTACTGTAGATGAAATGTGGGAACCTGGCTCGGGTTGGAAATGGGAGCAGTTCAGCCACCTCCTGGACAAAGATACTCTCAAGCTTATACAAGCTCATGAAGTCAATGAGAATCCTGAGGTTGAAGATCTTCTTTACTGGAGTAATTCCTCCAAGGGTAAATTCTCAATTAAATCAGCCATCCACATCATTCGAAAAGAAAATTCGAGTCTTGATGAAGATGTTTGGGATTTAATTTGGAAAGCGCCTATTCATCAAAGAATCAGAGCTTTCATGTGGATTACCTGTCATGATAGGTTGATGGGCAACTTGAACCGGTTCAAGCGCAAGCTGACTAATAATCCCTCGTGTTTTGTCTATGGAGAAGCCAATGAATCTACAATGCACATAATTAGAGATTGCCCTGCTGCCAAATCTGTTTGGAGAAGAATTGGAGGACGCAGTAATTTTCCTTCGTTCTATCATGGACAATTGAAAAATTGGTTGGCTTCGAATCTAGAAGTAGATGAAAGAGATGAAGAAAATGGTTGGCAGACTTACTTTGGCATCACAATCTGGTGGCTCTGGAGGTGGAGAAATAGTAGAGTGTTTTCAAATGGAAAGGACATTCCAATTGATGTTGGAGCCTTCATAAAAGTTCGATTTGAGGAAATGTGGAGAAGCATGTATGAAATTGATTTGCGAGGTGAAGAAAAGGCAAGCACGAGTAGAATTGAGAAGCATATTTCTTGGGCCAAACCTCCTGATGGCTGGTTTGTTCTAAACACTGACGGTGCAGCCAAAGGGTCCCCAAGTGATGCAGGAGGTGGAGCGATTATTCGCACCTAACAAGGGCAGTTCATATCTAGGTTTTCTGCTAATTATGGGTGTTGTACCGCATTTAGAGCTGAGGTAATGGCATTGGTTCGTGGTCTGGAACTAGCAAGAAATCTCTAAATAAGCAAACTCCAAGTCCAACTAGACAATCTATCCTGTGTGCAATTAATTAACTCGTCTGCCAAAGGAAGCGGTGAGTGTGCTCACCTGATCAATTATTGCCACAACCTGATTCGTAGGGATGATTGGGAAGTCTTGGTGGTTCATGTGTTCCGTGAAGGTAACCGTGCTGCTGACTGGCTTGCTAATCGAGGTGTGGCTCAGTCAGACAATCTTCTTATTCTCGGTAGTGCTCCTTCGGAGCTTAGTAGGATTATTAGTGAGGATGTACAAGGAGTGGCTTTCCCACGCTTTGTTCCTCCTTGATAGATTGCTGATTGTTTTTTAATTTTGTTGTTTTATTTTCTTTCTTGGTCTTGTACCTCATTTGCAAAAAATAATATAGTACTTTAATATTAATTAAAATAATAAATTATTGGTAATAATAATTGTAAATTAATTATTTACAATAAGTTTACAATAATTTTATAATAATTAGTTATAATTCAAATTAATTATTGGTTATTAATTAACAATAATTTTATATAAGTTATAAATTGATAATTATCAATAGTTATATACTATAAATTACTAATATTACTCCATTTTAATACTAATTATTAAAAACTAATTATTGAATAATAATAATTAATTATTAATTATTAAATACTAATTATTAAATACTTATTATTAATTATTAAATACTAATTATTAATTATTAATTACTAATTACTAATTACTAATTATTAATTATTAATTATTAATTATAAATTATAAATTATTAATTGTAAATTTTAAATTATTAATTATTAATTATTAATTATTAATTATTAATTATTAATTATTAATTATTAATTATTAATTATTAATTATTAATTATTAATTATTAATTATTAATTATTAATTATTAATTATTAATTATTAATTATTAATTATTAATTATTAATTATTAATTATTAATTATTAATTATTAATTATTAATTATTAATTATTAATTATTAATTATTAATTATTAATTATTAATTATTAATTATTAATTATTAATTATTAATTATTAATTATTAATTATTAATTATTAATTATTAATTATTAATTATTAATTATTAATTATTAATTATTAATTATTAATTATTAATTATTAATTATTAATTATTAATTATTAATTATTAATTATTAATTATTAATTATTAATTATTAATTATTAATTATTAATTATTAATTATTAATTATTAATTATTAATTATTAATTATTAATTATTAATTATTAATTATTAATTATTAATTATTAATTATTAATTATTAATTATTAATTATTAATTATTAATTATTAATTATTAATTATTAATTATTAATTATTAATTATTAATTATTAATTATTAATTATTAATTATTAATTATTAATTATTAATTATTAATTATTAATTATTAATTAAGTTAATTATGTCAACAAGCCAAAAGCCATTAGCCAAAAACTACTCCAACTAGCTTTTGGCTTTAGGCTTAAAAGCCAACTTTTCAGCCAGTTAAAAAAGCCATTAACCAAACATGTTTTTTGGCTGTTTGACCAACTTGGACAAGCCAAAAGCCAGCTGAAAAGCTGGTTTCCAAACACCCCCATGGTGTACTTTATGAGGGTTTTAACTTTTAAGTAAACTTATCAATCATCAATCAATCAATAATAACTTAACCCTACGGAGTAATGATGTGTACTACGAAGTGTATACTAAAAAACACGCCAATGATCTCCTGGTGTGTCTTTAGTATAGTATGAGGTTATCCCGTGCAATGCACGGTTTTATAATAAGAATTGAATTATAAATTTTAACACATATTGAAAGAAAATAACTACTTCCTCCGTTTTCCTAATTAATTTTTATTATATATAAATATACAATTCCCAAAATGCATAATTTTCATATTTAATTAGGAAATTTCAATTAAAATATATTATTAACTATTGTTAACAAATCATAAATAACTAAATAACATAATACCTATAGAAAACCAAAAATTTTAAAATTCTAATGGAATTTAATTTTCAAAGCAAAGTTAAATAGGGTAGCTTGTAAAGGAAAAATATGACAGCGTCCATGCATTTTGGAGGGAAAAAATAAAATAAGAAAGTGACACGTAGGCAGTGATGATAGCAGCGGTTGTTATTTTAGTATATACTAGCTTTATTTAGAAAAGGAAAAAAAAAAGCCAAAAAAAAAAAAAAAGAGAATGATGTCAAAAATAGTTTATGAGGGAAATTTTTTTATAAGAATGTGACACATGTATATTGGTGATGTTAGCGGTAATTATTTTAGTATTGGTTACTAGTTTATTAGTATTTTTTTTCAACATAAATCACCAAAGTAATAGTTACTTATTTTAAATTAATTACCTAAATAATAGCATTATCTGTTTAAAATTAGTTAGCATTTTGTTTCAAAAAAAAAAAATAGCATTTAAGCGGGAAATCTTTTCATAAAATAGTGTCATGTGTACAGCTTTAAAAAAATATGACATCTTATCGGTTGTTATTTTAGTATTAGTTATAGATATATAGATATTTTTATTTTTTTTAAAAAAATAAAAATTTATTAAATAAATATAGATTTTACGATATATTGAGAAATTATATCACAAATATACAATAATGTCAAAGATATGAATAAATATTTCTACAATCAATTATCACCTATAATTAAGGAAACAATAATAAGCACTAAAAAAAATCTACTAAATATACCATGATTATCATAACATATATATTACGGAGATAATTATGTAATCTAATACTTAACAAAGATGCCCTTCAAAAAAGCATTCTTTGACTTAACAAAAATAAGGAAAATTCAATTTTAAATTTGCAATCTTAGACTTAACAAAGATACCCTTCAAAAAAATATTTAACAAAGATAAGAAAGGTCTGTTAATATAAATATAAACTAGTCTTAAACTCGTGCAATGCACGGCTGTTTATTATATTGTAATTTTTTAATTTTTAAAAAAATCTAAAGCCCAATCAACGTGCTCTTATCACTCAACTATGAAACACACAAAATATGGCATTATTAGTTAACTTCTTAATTGGTATAGAAAGTATTGAGAGGTATTTTAACCTTTAAGAGGTATGGATTGCAGGACCTAATAAAGTATAGCAGAATAATGAAAACAAATAATCTACTTGAATTATTATTATAGCAAAAGCATCAAAATCAATTACTCATAATATTTATACCGTGGAAATTCAATTGCCAAAATAATTAAATAAATACTTCATTTTCTATTAATCTTCATCAATATCCAAAAAAAAAAAAAAAAAAAAAAAAAAAAAAAAAAAACTATATCAAACTATAAATCAAAATTCAATATCACCCAAATGTATTCTAAATCTGAAGAACACTTATTTATACAAAAACAATAAGATTCATAACTCATCACCAAACAAAACACTCAAAATTAAAGAAAAATAAAATCTCGAAAATACTAATATTTGTGAGAAGATAAAATTACCCTTACTTTTTACAAAATTGGTTGTGAATTTAGTCTTACTAACTTTTACTAATATAATCGGCAATCTGGAAATAGTACATCAAGACATGCTTGAGGAAATTTGATTGAAGATTAAGAAAAATAATTAGTTCCAATGAATAAAATTTACAAAATATCAAATACCAGAAAAAGAACCATCAACTGAAAAATGATAAAATTAGTATAGATAATTACATAGAAATTGAAAATTCGATTTGCCGTCAACACCAATTTCAAAGTTCAAAGATGAAAATTTTAGACAAAATTTAGACATTAAAATTTACTTTACATTTGAGAAATTAAGGGGAAGGAAAATAACAACTAACCTTTAAAAAATCAGAGAGATCATGTAAAGGAGAATGAAAGGGGATTGAACAAATAGGGAATCAATCGATTTATGAGAACATTTTGTGTAAAAGAACTATTTTTCAACGGGAAACAGAAATTGAATTGTGAGAAAGAAGGCGGAAAAAGACAATAACTTTCATCTTATAATCCTGTAAGTAAGAATCTTAACCAATTTAATACCTTCACCACTTCAAAAGTAAGAAACCCAATTAAAAATTTAAAAAACGACAAAAAAAATTAATAGACTTCAAATAAAAATATCCGGTTGGTGAAAACTATTACAAATTTAACACTTATGTGTGGTTCGAGTCAAGAACAGTACAATTGGTTTTTCCATTACCGACAAAGCCTCGACCAAAAGAAGACTAAGTTAAATAAAAGACGGTGTAGACACCTACTTTTGGCTTCCTGTCCCGACAAGAAGTGCAATGACGATAAATAAAATCATCTTCGTGTTGGATCGAAATGAAAAATGTTTATGGATAACTGGTTAAACCACAAAACACAAAAGACTAGCCCAAACCAAGAAACAAAGCCAAATAAAGTCCAATTAATTAAATCTGATTATAATTAGGCTTAAGCCCGTACTTAAAATCCAATAATGACGGATTTAAGAGCGCCTAGGTCAAAATAAGCGCTGCTGCAGAAAATAACGCGCGCATCTTAAGGAGTCGCATTGGGCTGGCGAGCGCAACTAATTCAGTTGCGCGTGACACTCAGCGCAACTGCCAGAGTTGCGCTCGTGAAAGATTCAGAATTTCAGAAAATTGGAAAATCCAATCTTGCCATAAAGCCGCGCGCAAGACAATTAGTTGCGCTACCTATAGCAGCACTACTCAATCACTTGCGCTGGGTGGCCGCTAGGATAGTGATTCCCCCCTAAAGGGAACGTTATTTTAGTACCCTCGCTCCCGAACTCATTTCTGGTTTATGTAGACCAATTTGGGCATGGGTAAACTTACGATTCGTGCTAATTATTCCATGAACTCCTGATATGTGTATTTTATATAGTATTTTACCCCCGTCCCTTGGTCATAATTAGTAGTGTTTTTGGCTCTTTAGAGCCACTTTTATTACTAATTAGTGTCTTCTAGTATTTTCGTAGTTTTGGTTGAGTTTTGTAAGAAGTTGCACTTTTGGAGCATTTTCCCGGGTTAAGTTTCATGGATCAACTACAGAAATTGGAGGAGCACGACCATCTTTGAAGCCCAAGGCCGGTTAGAGTCATCAAGCCGGTGATTAAGGGCTCGGTAATCGGGATACCGAGGTATTTGGACCGAATGATGAAGACCCTAATGTAGGGAATTATAGATACTACGCAGCGGAAAAACATGAATCATATTCATACAGTACCTAATCCCAAGATCTAATGCATAACACATAAAGAACATATAATCGTACCTTTGAAGCGTGATTCCACGTGCGATCGAGAAAGAATAATGGGAGATAAAGAACCCCAAGCGTGATTCCTCTACTTAGTCCACGAGCATGGATTAAACCTCCACTAATGCTAGTTAGTTGTGACTGAACACTTCAATCAACCTTCAACGGAGATTTGAGCCACGAACACACCACAACACCACCCACGCGCCACCACACGCGCTACCCGGGGAGGAGGGCCGTACGGACAGGGAGGAGAGAGAGAGAGGGCCGAGTAGAGAGAGAGAGAGTTAGGGTTTTTGGGAAACCTGGTTGCTTATGTGACAATTCACTGTATGTCAATTGTTATGTCATGCAACCCGAGGCATGGTTTATATTTATAGATCATATCTAGAAATAAAACCATGTCAAGTCCAAAACCCATTAGACTCTTCTAACTATCCAAGCCCAATTATCAACATGGTATGTCATGTACTCATGTGTAATCCCCCACATTTTCAACCTAATTAAAGTATATTTATTTATTATTTATACAAATATTTTTATTTTAATTTTATAATATGAATTATTTTGATGTAAAAACAATAAGATTTTCAAGCTAAAACTATTAAGTGTTTAATTTAAATCATAATCCATTTTAATTTTACTAGCCTATTACTTAAATCTTACTCAAGCCCAAAACCTCAAGTTTTACTCCTAATCTAATTAGAAAACCCAAGGCCCAAATAAAACCCCTAAAAACCCGCACACCCTTTCTCCTTTTCACGTAAAATTCATTTCACTTCTTCCTCCTTCCTCTTGCTGCTCACAAAACAGAAAAAAAAAAAACAAAACGCTACTACCTGCTTCTGCCGACCACCACCACTGCCGAGCACCACCACCGATGTCGCCCAGCTTCCTCCGGCGACCGCAGCTCCACCCGCACACCACCGGTGGTTCTTTCTCGGTTTCTCCCTCCTTCCACCCTTATTTCTCCTTCTTTCTTGCTATTATTAAAGATCTTTATTTTAATTTATATTGTTAG
The DNA here is from genome assembly GCF_948465745.1 of Chenopodium album. Lineage (NCBI taxonomy): Eukaryota > Viridiplantae > Streptophyta > Magnoliopsida > Caryophyllales > Amaranthaceae > Chenopodium > Chenopodium album. The sequence goes on along the minus strand of NC_137842.1, from coordinate 12,650,351 downwards.
TTTTAATTACTTTAATCATGTTTGAATTCCTTAAAATCATGAGAAATTATCAAGTTTATAAATTATGATATGTATTTTAAATTTTCAGATTACATAATTTGTGAAATTAGGGCTTTAAACTTGATTATTTGGGGATTTTAGGGCTAAATTCGTGTTAGGGAATTGGACTAACCCTAAGTTTATTATATTAGCATATAATCTTTATTGTTAGTATTAAAATTAATTTTCAGATTTGAATTATGTTTATTTTAGGGTTTAAATTGAGAATTTGAAGGTTTGATTGAGGTTTTATGAAACTAATTGAATTCTAATTATATATTTCAAGTTTAGAATGTAGTACTTATACATTCTATTATTGAATTAAATTTCCAGATTTTTAGTCTTGGTTTTAAAGGTTTTAAATCATGGTTTTATGATGGAAACTTAGGGTTTTAACATACTAATCTACTAAATAATAATTATTTTAAGTAGAGATGTTTATGAGGTTATTTTATTATCTTAAACTTAATTTTCAGATTTCATTCCTTACTTTAAAGTTGCTGGAAATTCATGTTATAAGCTATATTTTCATGATTTTAACATATAAACTTATAGTTGAACTATTAAATTATTAACTTTGACTATTATGAACGATTTAAAGGTATTATTTCAATGGTTTAAGGGATTTCAAAGTAGTTTGGTATTGCTGTAAATTTAATCGCTTGGGTATTGATTGAATTATTGTTGTTTGGTTTAGGAGAGGACTTTATAGAAGGTGATTTCTAGTTGGTAAAGTGGCCAAACAATTCGTTTACTTAAGGTACGTACAAGTTACGAAACCTTGCTTGTAGGTGCATGTTTAAGAACGGATCGAGAACTTAGTATCATGTATAGGATTGATTGGGTTAAATTGTTTGGTTATACATTGTGAATTTCAAATGATGTGCACTATTTTATATTGCAAGTATTATTTGTGCTCTAATTATGCAAGGTGCGCTTAGAGGCAAAGGTATATGATTGGTGTAATGATTAATTTATTACTCATTCATGATTATGCAAGCAGGATGAGTAAAGGAAGAATTTAAGTCTTCTAAGACGAGGTTAAGGTTTTGGGGTGCCTTATGCACTCAAGGTATTTATACACCGAGGTAGTAAAGGAATAAATAATAAATGTTGCTTGCCACTAATAAATCAAGAATTGAAATTGAAAAGTTGTTTTACTTAATTGAATTGATATTGGATTGATTGTGTTGTTATGCATATGAGTCATCACCAACTATAAACCTGTAAATCACGTAAAGTGCAAGATGGATGAGCAATAAAACTCTGGATTGGTGCACTTCTGGAGTAATGACAATCAGGGGTTGGGGTACATGGGGTATTAGCCGTGTACTTTTCTCGAGGCCGTCTGATCTACGAGTCTCTTATTTCAAATATTTTTCAAAACTAGGAGTTAGGTGAGATCTCATACTAACTACAGTCACGGAGTCGCGCCCGTGGTCGTTGGATGTTTATTGATGTTTCCGAAAGGAGGCATGGGGTTTTTCTTTTATTGATGTTCCAAATGGAGCATGGGTTGGACAACCTTGTCTATTGCGTAATCCAATGAATAAAAATAATGATTTACCTATTATTAATTAATGGAGTCTTAGTAATATAAATAGTTGAGTTGTGTGTTGAGTCTATAATTTAATGATGCATGATGATCGATTATTAGTAGCATGTTATGGATTTCTTAATTTATTTTGCAGCTTGTATGTACTCAGCTTTGCTGATTGCGTGCTTTGTGTGTCTTTCTTTGGTCATGGCCTTCGCCTTTCAATGACCCTGTGACGATCCAATTTTTACACTTGTAATGTTGGGGAGCAGAATTACCACAGGTTCTTACACATGCAGCATTCATCAGGGTTGTGGGATCTTGAGTAGAAAGTTGGTTGTTTGCATTTTATTTCTTTTGCAAGTTTGAATTTATTTTAATTCGATTTTATTCGACACTATTTCTTTTGGGTTTGAATTTATTTGAACACTGAATTTAATCACTTACTAATTTTATTGGGTTTTGAATAAGGGCCTTAATGGTTCCAAGTTGTATGACTTAATTTAGTTTCATTCGTTGGTTTTGAAACTTATTTATAACTGATTTAGTTTTTCCGCTGCTATTTTCTGAATAAGCCTTAACGTTTGAACACGTGGCAGTAGCACGCTAGTAATTCTCTTGAAATTGTTTAGGTTATATACAGGTTTCTCACAGGTTTTTAAGAGAGAATTATAAGGGTGTTACATCATGAGGCCCAATAATGGGCCTCTAACTTGTTTAACCCAATACTCTTATGTGTGACCTTGTAGGATCCATTCTATAAGGCTTTGGGCTATTAAGCTAGCCCAAAGATCAATTGTCATATCTAGCACCAAATATTGACGACCCTATAGAATGAACTTATTATCTCCATAATAGTGATCCTTGATATATCTAGTAATTGCACTTATCGAAGACATAACTCCTTCACCTAAGTGGATATCCGGATGGGGCCGAAGAAATAAGCCCAATCGAAGTTCCAAGCCTCGAGGTGAAGCAAGGGCCTGATCGGGCAAGCTTGGCTCGATCGGGCGTGGCGCGAGAGTTGTGCTAGTGCGTGGCCAAAGGCGCGCCCGATCGGGTGAGCTGCTAGCTCGATCAGGCGCGGTTGTTTAGAAGAGTACGCGGAGAAAAAGGCGCGCCCGATCGGGCTGCCTTTAGCCCGATCGGGCGCGTGTTATCTGTTATTTTAAGGAGTTAATTTTCGACGATTAAGTTTGTTTTAGTTTAGGATTCTTGCTTAGTATAAATACTTTTCCGTAAAGCGAGTTTAGGATCTTCTTTTACTCTTTCTTAATTCTTTCTTAGATTTTCTCTCTCTACTTAGATTTTAGATTAGTTTCTCTCTCTTATACTTTGTTCTTAACTTTATTCTTAATGCAAATGTCTTTGGTAACAATTTTTCTTCCCTTAATCTTAGTTATTTATTTTATTCCTTTGATCATGTCTTGTTTTATTACTTTGATTTGATTAGATTTAATTATGTGTGAGTAGTTTTATTTCTAGGGTTTATAGGGATCCATAAATAATATGAAGGGGTAATTTATTGTTGTTAATTGTCAATGCTAGATTAATTTCCTATTGATTGATTTAATGCTCTGTGACTAGATTTGCGCAGATCTTTTATGCATGAGTTTGACAATATTGATTCGAGATTCGAAAGATGAGAATTGATGTTTAGGTCTAGTTTCAATAGGCAAGTTAATTTATAAATGGTTAAGTCGAGATTCGAGAGATGAGATTTAATGCCGGTAAATTAATTGTGTGATTATAATACGTAGCGAAAGCCCTTTATGATCTGATTAATGTATGCATTGATGATTGATTATTATGTTTTATCCTGGAATATTATTTGTTGGTGAACCTATGCCCTAGACCTTTTATTCATTGTTTTCTCCTTATTCTTAATCTTCGTAGTTTAGTTTTATATCCAAATTTACATATTGGTTACTTGATAATTTAGATTATATTAATTAATTAGGAATAAAAAGACTCGTTTCTCTGTGGATTCGACCCTACTTCCATATCTATTTTAGTTAGTGGTTTTAGAAATTACTTTTAATAAGGTATGTCAGGAAGCCGTGTCATAGCCTAAACATCGCTCGACCGGGTGAGAAACCACCCGACCAAGCGTTTGGTCAAGGGTCCTAGTTCTTGTACTTGGTAAGAAGGTCGTGCGGGACCTAGATAAACCAGCACTTTGCGGGAGGCAACCTGTATTTCTTGCTTTCTAGACTAGTTTTTCTTTTATTTTACTTTATTTTTATTTATTTATTTTTTTTAGAGAGGAGAGGAGAGTGCAATTTTACCTTTTACAAGTGTTTTTGTACAGGTATAGATCTGATAGGTACGGAGACTTAAGAAAAGAAGTTGAAAAAGAAGAGATCCAATTTGAGCACGGGCCCGATCGGGCGCGAAAGTAAAGAGATTTTCAACTTTATTTTCGCCCGATCGAGCAAAGCTTGCCTGATCGGGTGCGCAAGTGAGGTTGGAAATCGAGCTATTTTCGCCCGATCGGGCGAAGCTTTCTCGATCGGGCGCAATTTTTGAGAAATCGAGTAAGGAGAAAAGATATGTCGGGCGACTCTCGCCCGCTCAGCAAAGGGTGAAAATTCCCTTCGCATTCGCGCCCGATCGGGCGGAGCTTGCCCGATCTGGCGCACAATTATGTTTTCAGAGTAATATATTTTCGCCCGATCAGGCGAAGCTTGCCCGATCGGGCGCGCCACTTTTGGCCGACCTATTACTTTCTTTTCTTCCTCTTCTTTTCTCACTTTCTCCTTATTTCATCTTCTTCTTCATCACTTTCTCTCTCTAAAACCCCCATTTTCATTCCTTCAAACTCTACTTCTTTTCAAGATCTTCTCTAATTCTTCCATCCAAACTCAAAATTTTTTACATATTCTTAATCCTCTCATCTTTCCCTTTAATCTACACTAAATTTCTACCACTTTCTCTCAAATTTTTCCAAAACCCTAAGAGAGAGAAAGCTTCAAATTCCACCATTTCTCATAAAAATGGCCTCCAAAAGATCTAGAACCATAAGGGGTGAAAGCTCAAGGCAACAACAACCACCATTGGTTGACCCGGAGCTGCAAATTTCGGGATGGAGCGAGGTGGTGATAACCTCACAAGAACAACGACAAAGGATGCTCAACCTCATCTCAAGGCAGGTAATTCCTACACGCTTTGTTCATCATTCTACGCTTTCTAGATTAGGAATTGATAAACCGGTAGAAAAATTGTTTAAGGGTATTGGAATGAGTGGTTTATTTCAATTGCATTATGATACTTATGACTATTTAACTTTGGAATTTAGTTCTAGTTTTAATGTGATAAAATCTAATGCTTTGATTACTCATGTTCAATTATGTTTGCTTAATAATGATGTGAGATTGACTTTGAAAGAATTTGGTAAATTGTTTGAGTTGAAATTGGATAGGCCTATTGAACCGTCCCAAGACAACATTGCCGTTGTATATCAATCTCTCACGGGAGATGCTAATTAATCTAAATCTCCAACATGCCAAGGGCACTTGGATACAACATCGTGTGCCAAAATTTTGGCAACGGTTTGTTGGCCTCACTATCATTGGGAGGCATGAACCCGCCAATGTAAGGAGGGATGAACTAGAGTTGTTAGGATCTTACATGATCCCTAGGAGTGACAAACTAGACATACCTCATAGGATCGCCAATAATTAAGGGTTCGTTTGGCATCACTGTAGTTTTCTGTTTTTTGGTTTTTTGTTTTTCAAAATCATATGATATATGTCATATAATGAATAAAAAATTAGTCAAACTTATAGAAATCGTGATAATTTTGAAAACTGGCAACAGAAAAGTGGAAACACCTTTTTCTTGTTTCTTGTTTTTGGTTTTTTGTTTTAAAAAAAACTGAAAACTGAAAACAAAAAACAATGCCAAACAAACCGTAAGAATCTTGTATAGGGTTAATTATGATTATAATTCAAGTGATCGCCAATAATAGATTTATTTGTGCATTAATATTCAACCAACATAGATTAAACAGGTTTAGGGTTAATCCTATTGATTGCATGTTAGTCAGAAAGCGCACATGAATACGATCAGAATAAAGTAGAGGCCTATTATTAGGGCAGGTTCAATCTCTTTTAGGTTGGATTTGCACCTTCATCCCCGAACTACCAGTCATGGTTCTAGACCTATTGGAGTTGACGATCTCCTGGATCGTTAAGGGGTGTAACCTTCACCTCGTGAACGGTTTACAAGTTCCTTAACAAAACTTGTTGGTGACTCTTTTGCTCTATCTTCTTTCCCTTTGGACGCCACCGTAATTTAGTGCATGATCACAGTGGGGTTGAAACTAGGGGTAACGCTTGAAATATTCCCTACAGTTTTTGGCGACTCCACTGGGGAGGATTTCTATTTTAATTCCTGAAATTTATTTCGGCAATGATTTAGAATGAGTGGATGAGACTCGAAAAGTTCTAAGTATTTCATGTGCGTAATTTTGATTAACATTATTGTCATATGCATAAAAAAGATCTCATTGGAAAGACCATCCGTAATGAGTTAAAACATAGGATTTTTACATGTAGGAAATTTGAGGAATATCTTTCACAACTAGGGTCAAAATAACACTGTGCGAAACTGAAAAATTTTATCGAGCACAGAAAGCTTCTGAGGCATGTAGGAACTAGCGTCAGCGAACAGAAATTAGCGCCAATATTTTGACTTTAGTGCCAGACGACGGCTCTGTCGCCAAGCGCTAAAGCCAAAAGTTGACGCCAGCCTCTGTTTGCTGGCGCCAAGTTCTTCTAATATCGAGCCAGAAATATGCGTTCTAATTTCGACCAGTTTTTAGCATTGTTTGCTCGATCCTACTTCCTGATTGAATTTTTCTACCTTTTCTGAAACCCATATGTGTTCTACATATGGACATAACCCCCTGGGAATTCATGCTCCATCTACCTGATTGAACGCTCTGAGCAACAAAGGGTACATCCGAGAATGTTGAATTCACCAAACCATGGAAGCGAGTTTTTCTAAACTTGCGGTGTCCCATCCACTCGCGCCAACCCTTCACGGTTAGGATTCCGCGCGGTGCATCTGGAAAATTAACCATGGACCCTCTTTGACTAACCCATATCCCGAACTTTAGAGAACTAGAGCCATGGTTAGGTTGCAAACTCATTGCATCATATTGTGCCTACTTGACTAATTGTGCATTATTTGTTGTGCATACTCTATGTGATTTTTCCTAACCGTTTGTTTGATTTGTGTTAAGACTAAATAAACTAATTAATAACTAAAGGACTTTTATTAATTAATTGATTAATTAATTTGAGCTAATAAATATGCCTTAAGTCAAGTCATAGTTCCTTTAAGTCAACCCAAATTTTATTCTCGTATACTGCGTAAGAGTCAACTTGTTTTGGTCATATCTGGAGTTCTAAGAAGAACTACGAGTCGTACAGCCTATGGATCTGTAGCCCCGAGTTTTATCTTTAATTTGGCGTTGATTTCATTCCAATCAGAGTCACAGATATAAAGTTATGACTAAAATACCACAGCCTGTCCAGTTTAATGCATATACGTGAAGTCTTAACTTAGTCTTTGTTCGGTCTAGTCACATAGTCTAGCCACATGGTCATGACACGAGTCTTAACATGTCACCTATACTAACTGGTCTTAGCACACACTTTGAGTGTATGTCACCATGACCATCTCTTAGGTTTATGCATGAGTCAGTTTTTTTCATCGTTCGAGTTGGGGGTACATTCTATTCCTAATTTCTTCATATCTCCCCATCTACATCATTTTTCTTCACATCACAATCATCTTTCTTCACTTCCTCCATCCATTGCATGTTGAATAGAGTTTGAGTCAAATAATTAACAATGAATATCCACAAATTCCTTTTCCACAGTACTTGGTCGAGGAGAGAAGGGCGATTAATCAAAGACAACCTCTTTATTCAAGTCTTACTTTTTGATAAATCGATTTGTCAAAAGAGGAAAGCTAAAAAGATAATGACAACTCAAGAAGAAGTCAACGAACTCAAGAATCAATTGACTACCGTGACTGAGGCATTGAAGGTTTTAACCCTTAAAATCAATGACCCTATGAAACAACAGCAGATGGACCTCATGCAAGAAAGCTTGAGCAAGTTGTCTAGTGATTACAAGTTTCAAGGCATTAGTTCGCGAGGGGTCTTGGTGGACAAAGAACTTCTTCCACATAAGTTCAATGCCAACGACATCCCAAAATTCAAGGCAACAGATAATCCTTACCTTCACTTAAGAGCCTTTGAAACTATGATGAACATTAAGGGGATTGATAAGAAAGTCTTTCATTCCTTGTTTTCCGTATCTCTTGAAACCGTTTGTCAACAATTGTTCTTCTCCCTGGACAAAGAGAAAACCTCTACCTGGGAATCGATGGTAAACGCTTTCATTGATAGGTATAAATGAAATATCCAAGTCGAAATTGATTATAGACAACTTGAAATGCTAAGATAAAAAGAGAATGAAGGCTTTACTTTTTTCTTCAATAAGTGGAGGGAAACTTCTGCTAAGATGATTGAGGTCTCCACCGAAAAAGAGTCTGTGAGGATGTTTATCAAGAATCTCTAAGAAAAGTATTCAAAGCACTTAAAATATCAACACAACTTGAATACTTTCAGAGCCGTCTATGACATAGGTATGAAGATCGAAGACGACCTCGCAAAGCAAAAAGCTACTAACAATAGTAATCACGGTGGCTGGAGAGGAAAAAAGAACGACAACCCTTCTTATTCCAAAAACTCCCACTCTAGTAACAATGTTAGTACCTTTGATCTCAGTGAAGTTCTAGCCATGGATAACCAAGGATCTAAGAAGCAACTAAGGACTGACTTCACCCCCATTGGGATGAGCTACGATACTGCCTTTGATCGACTCCATGCCAAGGGACTCATTACTCCCATTGGACCTATTCAAGATCCCGCACCTGAAAAGAGATTGCCTACTTGGAATCCAGATGAACACTGCAAGTACCATCAAGGTAGGGGTCATGCTACCGAGAGCTGTTGGAAGCTAAAGGAGGCTATCCAACATTTGATCGATGATAACAAGCTTCCCATGCCTCCAGCTAACAAGAAGAGCGAGTGATGATGTAGACACCCATTTGTGTCTCCCTACAACCAAACCCAGTGATGAGTATCTTTCACGCCGAATCATAATCGAATGAAGTGAAAGTGTGGAAAGTGTAGTGTTGTGGATAGTTTTTAATTTATTTTCTCTTCTCTCTGTTTTTAAAAACCTATTTTAAGAAAATAGTCAATCCAGTTTGGTTGGTCCATGATATGGGTCCAATAGTAGTGTAATTGGATAGGGTTTGAAAAGAGCTTTCCTACGATATATTATAAGCCCAATTCCGATGAATATTGAGGAAGTTATGACCAAATTACTTAACTGGGCCCGGTTTGAGCCTTATATGCGGCCCAATTATCTAAAGGAGGGCCTAATATGGATTTATCATTCCTAATGCAATTAGGAATGGTTTTAGTCATCTAGATTCTTCTAGAAGGTTCTTTTCATTCTGATGTGTCCATTTTATATAGTATTTTACCCCCGTCCCTTGGTCATAATTAGTAGTGTTTTTGGCTCTTTAGAGCCACTTTATTACTAATTGGTGTTTTCCAGTGTTTTCGTAGATTTGGTTGACTTTTGCAGGGATTTACACTTTTGGAGTATTTTCCCGAGATATTTTGGAGCAATCACGAGCATTGGAGAAGCACGATCAGAGTTTATAGCCCAGGGCCGGTTAGAGCCATCGAACCGGTGATTAAGGGCTCGGTATAGGTGATACCGGGGCATTTGGACCGAGTATTCAAGACCCAAAGAGGAAACCCAGATTGGCCCAAAGAATTGGAGCCCAATCGAAGTCCAAATAGTGGCCCAAATGAGCCGCCCGGCCAAAGAGGCTGGCGCCCGGAGGCGCGCCCGGCCGGGCGGGAGAAGCTAAGTCTGGCGCCCGGTGACGCGCCCGGCCGGGCGCGAGATTGCTATTCGAGACAAAAAGGCGCGCCCGATCGGGCGGTGCCTCCCCGATCGGGCGCGTGTATTTTTAGAGACGATTAGCGTCGTTTTAATTTGTTTTAGTTTAGGATTTTTGTACGGAGTATAAATACTCCTCCGTAATACGATTTTAGTATCACTTCTTCTTTTTTTCTTCCTCCTCTCTTTACTCTCTTAATTATTCTCTTAGATTTCTTTCTCCTAAACTTTTGTCCTTAATTCTTCCATTAATTCCAGATTACTTTTTGGTAACAATTTCTTCCCCTTTTATTTCAGTTATTTTATTTACTCCCTTGATTATGCTTTTATCTATTTATTTGATTAGTTTAGTCATGATGATTTGTGAGTAGTTTAATTTCTAGGGTTTATGGGGATCTAATAAATAATATGAAGGGGTAAATTATTATTGTTGATTATCAATGCTAGATTAATTTCCTATTGATTGATTTAATGCTCTGTGACTAGATTAGGCCTATCTTTTATGCATGAGTTTGACAATATTGATTCAAGAATCGAGATATGAGAATTAATGTTTAGGTATAGTTTCAATAGGCATATTTATTTATAAATGGTTAAGTCAAGATTCGAGAGATGAGATTTAATACCGATAAATTAATTGTGTGATTGGAATACGTAGCGAGAGCCCTTTACTATCTGGTTAATTGATGCATTGATGATTGACTATTATTGATTATTGGTATTGCATGATAATTTCTTATTGGATTGTTTTAATGTTTTACAATTGCGGCTTGTAAAAGTATAGCAATATTAAATTGATGAATCGAGCAGATGTTAATTTGATATTAAAGGCTATTTTCAATAAGAACTTAGATCTAGTAAATTGCGAGAGCCTGTTAGATCTATGTTGATTAATAAATTGCGAGAGCCTGTTAATCATGTTATTTATGCCATGTCAATGATTGATTACTATGTTTTACCCTGGAGTATTATTTATTGGTGAACTTATGCCCTAGATCCTTTTATATATTGTTTTCTCCCTATTCCTATTCTTTGTAGTTTAGTTTCATACTTAATTATAAATATTGGTTACTTAAATAATTTAGATTATAATAATTAATTAGGAGTAAAAAGACTTGTTTCCCTGTGGAGATCGACCCTACTTCCCTATCTACTTTAGCTAGAGGACTTAGGTAATTATTTTTTATTAGGGGATACGACTTTACCCTGTCACATTCCTAATTCAATTAGCATTGATAAATTGACTTTTGTTGACTTTTTAGAGTTTTAATCAGAATAAAAGAATGTTTTTGAGGAAAATACGATTTTATCCTCCTGTACGGCAATTTCTATCTGATTTTAAGAAAACACGTCAATAATTAAGTTAGTGCCAAACGCCAGCATTAGCGCCTGACGCTAAGCTTGGCGCATGGCGCTAGCGTTAGCGCCTAGCGCTAATGTTAGCGTCTAGCGCTAACCTCGTTTTACGCGTCAGAACTCTGTTTTGATTTTTTTTTATCTTTTTGGCTGATTTTCTCTATAAATAGTCTTCTAAAAACTCCGTTTTCATTGACCAATTCACCAACTCTCATCAAGATTCTCTTGATTACTCTCTCTCTCTCTCTCTTTTCTAAACTAGCCTTCTCTCAAATACAAAATTCCGCATTCGCAAGACTTAGATACACCTAGCCATATTCGATGTTGTCTTCACCCTAGACGTGAAAGGTTTTAATTTCTGAGGGTTTGGTCCCAAATCTCTCTTTCAATTATTTAATTTAATTGTTTTGTTTGAGTATTTTCCTTGAAGTTACTAATGCGTGTATTTTGTTATTAGAAAGAGGTACGAGGCATCCAAGTAAGTACTTTAATAGTTTAATTGATATTATGATGAAGAAATCATGCTTAGGTTGTTATTATAATTCCTAGTATCATGTCTAGGGTAATTTTAATATCAAGTATGATTAAAAGTATGATTCTTTCTATGTTCTTCCTAATATTTATTCATGCTAGTATCATGTTAGGGTTAAAGCTTTGATATGCTTAGTGACATGCTAGGGTTTGTTATTAATCTTGTTAGTATCATGCCTAGGATCTTGCTATTATTATGCTTTAACATGATTATGATTATTTTTTAATTATGATTGTTATATATATATATTATTATTTTGATTATTATTATGTTGCTTGATATATATATTTATTGTTATTGCTTGATCACGCTTTTTATGCATGTTTAAAGGGAATTTGTACTTGTAATCACTCTTAATAAGATAATTAATAATCTTGTTAGGGTTAATTTGATTATAATTCAAGTGATAAAAGGGAAACACCTAGAAACCATTAAAGTAAAATTAGTGACATTTAGAAACCATTAATTTGAAATGTCCAATTTATCGCCTTAGAAAACCGATTCCCACTGACTTAAAAATAGGTTTTGGAAGTGATGCACTTGTTGTTTACCATGTCCATGAAATGTATACCACAGTTGACTTTGTAATTCTCATTAGCCACCTTGTTGAAGAGGCCCTTGCGTCTACATTTTACGGTACAAGGTTAACACCAACAATTGAAAAGGATTGTCCCTCACTCCCCATAAACTCCAATTGTCGTATGGAATGTTAGGGATGTGTTTAGACCATTTTTCTTAGTAAATTTATAGTCATTGTTGGAGGAACACGACCCCGGAGTTATAATACTCCTTGAGACACGAGCAATGATGAGTGACATTTATGTCACTCTTATGGAGTAGTTTTAGAGTCATTTTCGTGTTTATTTTATCTTATTTTCCCTTTCTTTCTCTTGTTTTCTCTTAATAACATTTCTAGCTTATTTTGGTAATTTTGGTGTGTTTTAGTTTATTTTCTTTATTTTATTAGCTTTAGTTTATTTTCGTATTTTATTTTACTTTATTTGCTTGTACAGTTTTTTTTGTCTTTATTAGTTTTAGTCTTATTTCTCTTATTTCTATTTTACTTTTATTTATTTTAATTAGTTTGGAGTGTTTTTCACATTTTATTTGTTTGTGTTTTATTTAATTTTGTTAGGTTTAGTTTTAATTCTCTCATTTCCTTTTTTAGTTTATTTAGTTTTATTTTATTTATTTCATTCCTTTTTGTCTTGATCTCCCCTCGTGTTTTTGGTTGTAGGTGCCCCGGGTTTCAAGGCCTTGTCCGTGTTCGAAGTTCAAGGTTCGAGGTGTAAACTTGAGCCAACCCCTCTTGCTGCCCCTTATCCATCACCACCTCCCTTATCCTCCACCACACACCACAGCAACCACAATCACCCACCATTTCCACCCTCACCTCACAGCTGCCGCAACACAACCAACCACCTGACCACCTTCATGTGCAGCCCTAACCCCAAAACCAGAGCAGCCTCACCACCAGCCACGCATTGCTTCTCCCCTGCAGCGCAATAATCAACCCCACAACAGCCACATACCAGCCGCGCCACCAATCAACCACCAGCCGCAAACACCACACACCCCGCAGCACCAATTCACTCACCCACTGCAACCCCTCACACCACTCACCACCAGTCCAACTTCCAACCACCAGCCAACAACCACCTGACCGCCGCAGCAACCACAATCACCCACCAATTCACGCGCTCACAGCACCGCAGCCACTAATCACGCACAACCGCAACACACACCAACAACAACTGCAACATCACTAACAACCACTCACAACCACCAATTTACAGCCTGCAAAACCAACCCAATTACCACCAGCCGCGCCACCGTTCTCAACCACCAACAACACCAACAGCAACACAATCACCCCGCATCGCCAATTCGCACAGCAACAGCCCCAAATCAGAGCAAATTCGATTTCAATCGGGTTCGGGCAAACCGTTGGTGGTTCGGTCGAAGTTCGAGTCAGAGACTTTGTGGGTTTCGTTAATCGAAGAGGAGTGGTCGAACATACCCATGGTTCGACCGAACCAACCCCGTAGTTCGGCCGCACCAACCCATGGTTCGACCGAACCGCTTCACGAGCTATGCACGCGAGTTTTAATTGAAATTGGACGGCCACGATCTTGGATGCTTGATGAAGATGATGATGATAAGCGGTGATGATTGATTATTTTGATGCGTGGTGATGGTGATGAATGAAAATCGAGGGGAGCTGATGTTTGGATGGGTTTTAGTTTTCTTTTTTTTCTTTTTCTTTTATTTTATTTCCTTTCCTTTTCCTTTTCTTATTTCTTTTCTCTTTTGTTTTCTTTTCTATTTTTTATTTTCTTTCTTTATTTTATTTCCTTCTTTTATTTTTCTATTTTTCCTAGTTTTATTAGCTTAGTATAAATACCCAATTTTGGGGTAATTAGAAAGAGAATTCAATAACTATCTATTCCTCTCTCTAATTAGTTTTAGTTTTAGGTTAGGTTAGGGTTAGTCTTCATTGGTAGAGAGAGAAAGTGAGGTTTTCTTCATTAATGAACTTGGATTTTGAAGAAGGAGCTTATTCAATCCTTTGTAGACCTTCATCTTCAATTAATGAGCAATTTCTTACTCTTTCTCTTTACCTTTGTTCTTGATTTTGTTTATTTGCTTTTATTTTTCTTCTTTGCTTATTAATCATGTTGATGCTTATTGATTTGATGATTGATATTGTTTTCAATATGATTTGTGAGTAGTCATCTAGCCAAGGGTGTGGGGATGGTGTAGTTGCTAATTGTTCATGCTTTTAATGTTGGGGTTATGTTAATGGTGATTAAAGTCTTTGCATGCTTGATATTCTTTGGTCTTTCTTGCAAGTGCACATTGTTAGTTGATCAAAGATGAGTCTTTACTAACAAGTAACGGAAGTTGACTTAGTTGAGATTCATTACTATCAATTGTTATTTAATAGTACCTCCTAGTATATGGTTCTAATGTGGAAACATAGAGGCTATGTTAGGAGAAGCCAATTGACCCCGGAAGGCGGCTAGATTGGACCCTTTACTTCGGTATTCATGCATGTTTAGTTTACCATTGATATGCTACTTTGTTATTGTATGGTCAAGCGTCAACTTCACCTACCCATTTCCCTTGGTGCCTTAATGTTTTATTTCTTGTTTTAGCATCTTTAGACTTTAGTTTATTTATCTCCTATTCCGGACTAGCTTAATTGTCGATAACATTTGGTGGTGTTTACCGTTCTCTGTGGTTCGACCCCTATGCTTGCCTTATACTCGTATTAGGTTTGTTTAGGTTGTATAAATTGTATTTGATCTAGGGATAGACAATTGACGACGCGTTTATTCCCTTGTCAAGCAACCATGAAGAATTGTACTCGTCTCTATGAAAAATTCATGAAAAATACAAAGTTTGAAGAGGCGTGTCTCCCGGGAGGAGGGCTAACATAAGGTGTTATTGTTCTCTGGGATGCAAATCTGGTGGATTGTGAAACAATGTTCAACTCCGGGGGCACATGCGAGTTACTTGCTGTGGGTTCAGTCAAAGTAAGTGAACAAATATATTATAATTTAATTTTGTTAATTAATTGTATGTATTTGTTGTTATTGCATTATAATATTCTAATATAATTAACTTTAAAAACATATGTACTACAAGTGAAGGTGGAAAAGGAAGGATGGAATGGAGCTGGTTCGTCGGACACTGCTGCTGGAGGCTCGGTGGAGTAGGAGGAGTAGGTTTTGGGTTGCGAGGGGCTAAGCTATGAAGGTCAACTTTTAATTTCTAATTTCGTATGAACCATGTTTTTATTTTTATGTTAAGAACAATTTTTAATTTGGGTTGTAATCCTTTCGGCTCGTAATTGTATGTCTTTAATTTTCGTATTATGTGGATTTAATTATGTTTAATTTAAATTATGTTTGAACTTGTGTGGATTTTATGTTGTTTTTATTTCTTTGAAACTTGTAGTAAGTGAATTCAAATTATCAAACCAAGTAGAAATTAGGAATAACAAATATGTTGACTTAAATATATATATGAAGTGTTAAAAATATAAAAACACACTAGTAAATATATATACGAAGTGTTAAAAATATAAAAATATACTAGCTTAGTCGAATATTAGTTTGATAGTTGACTTAATGGTTTGATAAATGTTTGTTCCTATAATTGTTTGATAGTAAAGAATTAATTAAAGGTAATTGTTTGATACTATGATTTGATGATACTATACAATTGACATGATTTGATGATTATATAATACTAAGGTTATATTTGTAGAATAATGTCTAAAATTTCAAAGTTTAATTTTTACAATATGAAAATCAAAATTCCCAAACTATGTGGGTCGTTTAGTAAAAGTCATTTAATAAAAGCGGAAAATAAGGTTCTTATGATGCGAGACAAATCTCAAGCTATTCGGGCTCGACTAGTAGTCGGTAGTCATGCAATTATATTATTGTAACTAAATTGGTAAAAATAATAAGTAAAAGTAATTAGGAATGGGCCAAACCTACTCTTATGCTTCTCCATAGTAGTGATAAGTTAAAAATAATTTATGGTATAATTAGATCGAGCTGAATGTAAAATCCAAAATAACAAATTTATATAACGAAAGTACAATAAATATTTTAACCACATTCAACTAAGACACGGTGTAATTTAACCACATTCAAATTAGACAAAATAGGATACAAAATAAGATACGAAATAGGAAGCAAATATGTGAATACTACTACTACAGCCCAATTCAAAAGCCCAAATGTGAGTTTGCTACCATTAGGGACTGATCGCCATGGATCAACATTTTCATGCTTATGAGTACTTGCCCAATCCAAAAGCCCAAATGTGCCATCACTACTATTAGATCAACATTTTCAAGATTACTTGTCCAATCTAATTGGCCAAATTCATATATTATAAGTTCATACAACAACAAAGAAAGCATGTTCAACCCCAATAAACCCCATTACGCTGCTCATCTTCAACATACATAGCATTCGGGTCTTCTTGGCAATCACCATTAGTGGTAAACGCAAGTCCATCTTCTCCTATAGCTTGATGGTTCAATTGATTTCCAACAGTGTCTTCACTGAACTGAAAATACAAAACTCAATATTAAATCAAAGCTTCAGTATTAAATCAAAGCTCATATTTAGGCAAAACAAAAGTTGTTAACAACACATGAACTGATCAAATATACCACCCCTTGTTGTCCCAAGCTGTGATCGAAGTCTATCTGCCTTGCAACAGCTTCATCAGACAATTGTAAAGTTTTAACTTGTTACTTTTTCTTAGCTCTATCCTTTCGACGTTGCTTTTCTTCATGGTATTTCCTCCTTGCATCCTTTTGTCTACACACTTCTTCAAAGGTGGTCATAAACCTAGAAGCTCTAACACACCTAGGACCCCTATTTGAAGGTGGATCCTTAATGCCAACTCCTACACCAGTTTGCTGTAATTCATCCACAATCGTAAGATCAAGTCCATCAGTTCCCGCACCACCATAACCCCCTATGACGCTCCTACCAACAGAAGAGGGAGTGTCAAAGACATTACACTTTGTTTGGATAGGAAGAAATGGAAGGAAAAGAAGAGAAGAGAAATGGAGGGGGACAAAATCTCTTGTTTGGGTAAAAGATTGGGGGAAGGAAGGGGAAGGAGAGGGAGGGAACCATTTTCCCTTTCTCTATAATAACCATAATCTCTCCAAAATTGGAGAGATTTGGAGGGAAAATGGAGCTCACCTCCCCCTCCCTTTCTTTTCCCTTCCCTTCCTCCATTTTCCCTCCCCTTCTTTTCCTTCCTTCTTTGCTATCCAAACAAAGCGTTAGGGCATACCAGTACCTTGTTAGTGCTTTGGGGTGTGTTATCAGTAATGACTTCACCAACACTGCTCAAGGGCAGTGTAGGTTTCACAATCTCCTTAATCTTAAGCTCTAAGTCTCGTAAGCATGCAATGACCGTGGCAAAAGCTTCATCCTTCTCACAAGCAAGATATGAAATGGCCTCAAATACAAGGTTCATCTTGTCAAAACGAAGTACATCCGCAGTCTTAGATTAATCATGGTACGCAACTTTAACTCTAGTATGCTTACGGTAAATATCTTTACGCCACCTATCCAAGATGTACTTCTGTGGCACGTTAGGAACATGTTGTACTTCTAGAGTGTTGATGCAATGCCTACAAAGAATCCCATTGCATTCGAACATCTTGCATTCACATTCCTATAGGCACGAAAAATTATAATAAGTGCCACATTGGATATTATGGGTCAAAAGTCAATATATTGACTTGATGCTAATTTGACTATTAATATTAATTAAGATTAATTAATTTGGGTGAACAAACTAAATCAGCCCATTTTAATTAATGTTATATTATTGTCAAGCCCAATATTTAATGTACATTAAACCCTAACCCTAGGGAGTCATGTGGATGTCATGATCATATTAGATCATGATCATCATTTTACAAAAAAAAAAAAAAAAAAAAAAATCGAAATAGCAGAAGGTATTGCAGCCACAAAATTGTTAGTGCAACCTTCATCAACCTCTCGATCGGATGGGCAAATGTGGTCCGATTTGGCTGAAAATTGGTCACATGGTTCACGGAACGTAGAGCTGCAATCTAAATGGTGTGATAGTGAAAATATCGTCTGATTTGTCACGAATGAAGGCTGGACAGAAACTCCATTTTAGGAGTTGTTATGTGCGTGCTTGGCACTGCGAGGCTCAAGAACGTCACTCCAATTTGTCGATGTTAGAATTGTAAGGCTCTGTGTACACTTGTATGCAGCTTCAATATGGAGGTTGAGTTTCGATGCTCCAGTGTCTAGCTCTAGGACTTCAAGTTTTGTAGCGAAGACGCATGTTACTCCAAGGTAGCACTCATCGATGCGAAGCTTGGGCAGCGAGGTTTCAGGTGTGAGGCTCCATATAAATATAACTCCGCAATGTCAAAATTCATGATGCGTGACCAACTTCAAGGTGCCGATGCTCGACTTGTGGGGCTTGAATACATGACTCTAGGATGTTAAGGTTGCAAGGTTCTATTGGTAGCTTCAAATCACAAGGATCCATGTTGATGTGAGGCTTTGGTGTAGCTCCGCTACTCTGCTAATTCACCATGACTCCATGAAGCTTAGAAAGACGAGCCTTGTTCCCATGATCAATGAGTTTCTTGTGTTCCATGCTAACTCTGTGACGAAGGGTGTAGCTCCCCATTGAGCGAAGTCAAACTATCACAAACCAGCAAATAAAAATAAAAAAAAAATTCTACATCACGATTGTTAGAGGCCGAGGCATCGACGAGATCGACAACAACTTTTGAGGTGGGTAGATGGCTCTTCATGGCTTCAAGAGTGAGTAGTTGTTTTCCCTTCCATAGCGTCAAGATGTAGGAGTGTCTTCAAGCATGGCGTCAAGGCTCCGTAACATGGCTCCATCCAGTGTGGCATCAATATGAGTCGTGGCGTAGCGTCAAAGTAAATGTGTGGTGTGGCTCTAGCGGATCCTCCATGGCATCAAATTAAAGTTGTAGGTGGTGTGCCGTGACTCCATGACATTGATGTGAGTTTACACCTCCGCTTTGTCATTTATGTTTATGGCAAGCAAAATTGAAAGTATCCTCCACTTCTTGGAATATTTATAACCGCAAGTCCAATAAAGATAAGATCTCTCAATAAGATAAACTTGCTTCCAATCTTATCTACCAAGTTGTTGAGCATTTCATGCCTTTTCATCAGTTGACTTTCAAGTCTATCTCCAAGGCCAAGTATATCTCATTAAAAAAAATGAAAGAAGTTGAAAAATGTTACAGATAGACCTAAAATGTTACTCCGTATTTAGGTGCTTAATCGTGATAAGGTCATAGCTATCATTGATTAACAACTAAAGGCGTGCAGTACATACATTTATTTTGTATGGCAAGAAGCCAAATTTGCTAACTAAAATTAGCTAAATTGGATTTAAAAAAAAAAAAAAAAAGATTTCGAGCCCAATCACGATCAAACACTCCAAAGTCGTGTCCATGACTGATCACGAAGGGGGCAATTTGTAGGCACGAAAAGTTTAAATAAGTGCCTCACTGGATATTATGGGTCAAAAGTCAATATATTGACTTGATGCTAATTTGACTATTAATATTAATTAAGATTAATTAATTTGGGTGAACAAACTAAATCAACCCATTTTAATTAATGTTATATTATTGTCAAGCCCAATATTTAATGTACATTAAACCCTAACCCTAGGGTGTCTCATTCTATAAATAGAGACTCTCTAATTCATTTGAGTAGGGGGGAAAAGAGAGAAAAACCAGGAGGAAATAAGGAGAATCAAATACAGAAAAAAAAACCTCTCAAATACTCTAAACCTCTACAAAGAAAATCTCTCATTAAATACTCTAAATCTCCCCAGAGAAAACCCCTCATAAAATAATACTCTAAACCATTTTAGAGAAAACATCTCAAACCCTAGAAGAAGAACAACAAGCATTCGACGTGTCGTTCTACTCTAGAAGATCACTCGTGGAAGAGATCAAGCCTCGACGGCCCTCAACATGAAGGAAAGAAGGAATTCAAATCATCAAGAACACTAGTTCAACATCTACATCAAATAGTCATTGATCGAGATCAAGCCTCGTCGGCCCTCAATCAAGAATACAAGTCAAAGGTCTACATCAACATAAGTCAAAGTTCTGCATCAAATCTTCGATTGAGATCAAGCCTTGACGACCCTCGTTCGAGAATCAAGTCGATTCGTGAATTACGTCAAAGTCAAAGTGGAGATCGAATCAGAGGATCAAATTAGAGATTTTTACTTTAATTATAATATATTTGTTCACTTACTTTGACTGAACCCACAGCAAGTAACTCGCATGTGCCCCCGGAGTTGAACATTGTTTCACAATCCACCAGATTTGCATCCCAGAGAACAATAACACCTTATGTTAGCCCTCCTCCCGGGAGACACGCCTCTTCAAACTTTGTATTTTTCATGAATTTTTCATAGAGACGAGTACAATTCTTCATGGTTGCTCGTGTCTCAAGGAGTATTATAACTCCGGGGTCGTGTTCCTCCAACAATGACTAGAAATCCACTAAGAAAAATGGTCTAAACACATCCCTAACATTCCATACGACAATTGGAGTTTATGGGGAGTGAGGGACAATCCTTTTCAATTGTCGGTGTTAACCTTGTACCGTAAAATGTAGACGCAAGGGCCTCTTCAACTGTGGTAAACATTTCATGGACATGGTAAACAACAAGTTCATCACTTCCAAAACCTATTTTTAAGTCAGTGGGAATCGGTTTTCTAAGGCGATAAATTGGACATTTCAAATTAATGGTTTCTAAATGTCACTAATTTTACTTTAATGGTTTCTAGGTGTTTCCCTTTTATCACTTGAATTATAATCAAATTAACCCTAACAAGATTATTAATTATTTTATTAAGAGTGATTACAAGTACAAATTCCCTTTAAACATGCATAAAAGGCGTGATCAAGCAATAACAATAAATATATATATCAAGCAACATAATAATAATCAAAATAATAATATATATATAACAATCATAAATAAAAAATAATCATAATCATGTTAAAGCATAATAATAGCAAGATCCTAGGCATGATACTAACAAGATTAATAACAAACCCTAGCATGTCACTAAGCATATCAAAGCTTTAACCCTAACATGATACTAACATGAATAAATATTAGGAAGAACATAGAAAGCATCATACTTTTAATCATACTTGATATTAAAATTACCCTAGACATGATACTAGAAATCATAATAACAACCTAAGCATGATTTCTACATCATAATATCAATTAAACCATTAAAGTACTTACTTGGATGCCTCGTACCTCTTTCTAATAACAAAATACACGCATTAGTAACTTCAAGGAAAATACTCAAACAAAACAATTAAATTAAATAATTGAAAGAGAGATTTGGGACCAAACCCTCAGAAATTAAAACTTTTCACGTCTAGGGCGAAGGCAACTTCGAATATGGCTAGGTGTATCTAAGTCTTGTGAATGCGGAATTTTGTATTTGAGAGAAGGCTAGTTTAGAAAAGAGAGAGAGAGAGAGAGAGAGTAATCAAGAGAATCTTGATTAGAGTTGGTGAATTGGTCAATGAAAACGGAGTTTTTAGAAGACTATTTATAGAGAAAATCAGCCAAAAAGATAAAAAATCAAAACAGAGTTCTGACGCGTAAAACGAGGTTAGCGCTAGACGCTAACATTAGCGCTAGGCGCTAACGCTAGCGCCATGCGCCAAGCTTAGCGTCAGGCGCTAATGCTGGCGTTTGGCACTAACTTAATTATTGACGTGTTTTCTTAAAATCAGATAGAAATTGCCGTACAGGAGGATAAAATCGTATTTTCCTCAAAAACATTCTTTTATTCTGATTAAAACTCTAAAAAGTCAACAAAAGTCAATTTATCAATGCTAATTGAATTAGGAATGTGACAGGGTAAAGTCGTATCCCCTAATCAAAAATAATTACCTAAGTCCTCTAGCTAAAGTAGATAGGGAAGTAGGGTCGATCTCCACAGGGAAACAAGTCTTTTTACTCCTAATTAATTATTATAATCTAAATTATTTAAGTAACCAATATTTATAATTAAGTATGAAACTAAACTACAAAGAATAGGAATAGGGAGAAAACAATATATAAAAGGATCTAGGGCATAGGTTCACCAATAAATAATACTCCAGGGTAAAACATAGTAATCAATCATTAACATGGCATAAATAACATGATTAACATACTCTCGCAATTTATTAATCAACATAGATCTAACAGGCTCTCGCAATTTACTAGATCTAAGTTCTTATTGAAAATAGCCTTTAATATCAAATTAACATCTGCTCGATTCATCAATTTAATATTGCTATACTTTTACAAGCCGCAATTGTAAAACATTAAAACAATCCAATAAGAAATTATCATGCAATACCAATAATCAATAATAGTCAATCATCAATGCATCAATTAACCAGATAGTAAAGGGCTCTCGCTACGTATTACAATCACACAATTAATTTATCGGTATTAAATCTCATCTCTCGAATATTGACTTAACCATTTATAAATAAATATGCCTATTGAAACTAGACCTAAACATTAATTCTCATCTCTCGATTCTTGAATCAATATTGTCAAACTCATGCATAAAAGATAGGCCTAATCTAGTCACAGAGCATTAAATCAATCAATAGGAAATTAATCTAGCATTGATAATCAACAACAATAATTTACCCCTTCATATTATTTATTAGATCCCCATAAACCCTAGAAATTAAACTACTCCCAAATCATCATGACTAAACTAATCAAATAAATAGATAAAAGCATAATCAAGGGAGTAAATAAAATAACTGAAATAAAAGGGGAAGAAATTGTTACCAAAAAGTAATCTGGAATTATTGGAAGAATTAAGGACAAAAGTATAGGAAAAAGAAATCTAAGAGAATAATTAAGAGAGTAAAGAGAGGAGGAAGAAAAAAAGAAGAAGTGATACTAAAATCGTATTACGGAGGAGTATTTATACTCCGTACAAAAATCCTAAACTAAAACAAATTAAAACGACGCTAATCGTCTCCTAAAAATACACGCGCCCGATCGGGCGAGGCACCGCCCGATCGGGCGCGCCTTTTTGTCTCGAATAGCAATCTCGCGCCCGGCCGGGCGCGTCACCGGGCGCCAGACTTAGCTTCTCCCGCCCGGCCGGGCGCGCCTCCGGACGCCAGCCTCTTTGGCCGGGAGGCTCATTTGGGCCACTATTTGGACTTCGATTGGGCTCCAATTCTTCGGGCCAATCTGGGTTTCCTCTTTGGGTCTTGAATACTCGGTCCAAATGCCCCGGTATCACCTATACCGAGCCCTTAATCACCGGTTCAATGGCTCTAACCGGCCCTGGGCTATAAACTCTGGTCGTGCTTCTCCAATGCTCGTGATTGCTCCAAAATATCTCGGGAAAATACTCCAAAAGTGTAAATCCCTGCAAAAGTCAACCAAATCTACGAAAACACTGGAAAACACCAATTAGTAATAAAGTGGCTCTAAAGAGCCAAAAACACTACTAATTATGACCAAGGGACGGGGGTAAAATACTATATAAAATGGACACATCAGAATGAAAAGAACCTTCTAGAAGAATCTAGTTGACTAAAACCATTCCTAATTGCATTAGGAATGATAAATCCATATTAGGCCCTCCTCTAGATAATTGGGCCGCATATAAGGCTCAAACCGGGCCCAATTAAGTAATTTGGTCATAACTTCCTCAATATTCATCGGAATTGGGCTTATAATATATCGTAGGAAAGCTCTTTTCAAGCCCTATCCAATTACACTACTATTGGACCCATATCATGGACCAACCAAATTGGATTGGCTGTTTTCTTAAAATAGGTTTTTAAAAACAGAGAGAAGAGAAAAGAAATTAAAAACTATCCGCAACACTAAACTTTCCACACTTTCACTTCATTCGATTATGATTCGGCGTGAAAGATACTCATCACTGGGTTTGGTTTTGGGGAGACACAAATGGGTGTCTACATCATCACTCGCTCTTCTTTTTAGCTGGAGGCATGGGAAGCTTGTTATCATCGATCAAATGTTGGATAGCCTCCTTTAGCTTCCAACAGCTCTCGGTAGCATGACCCCTACCTTGATGGTACTTGCAGTGTTCATCTGGATTCCAAGTAGGCAATCTCTTTTCAGGTGCGGGATCTTGAATAGGTCCAATGGGAGTAATGAGTCCCTTGGCATGGAGTCGATCAAAGGCAATATCGTAGCTCATCCCAATGGGGGTGAAGTCAGTCCTTAGTTGCTTCTTAGATCCTTGGTTATCCATGGCTAGAACTTCACTGAGATCAAAGGTACTAACATTGTTACTAGAGTGGGCGTTTTTGGAATAAGAAGGGTTATCGTTCTTTTTTCCTCTCCAGCCACCGTGGTTACTATTGTTAGTAGCTTTTTGCTTTGCGAGGTCGTCTTCGATCTTAATACCTATGTCATAGACGGCTCTGAAAGTATTCAAGTTGTGTTGATATTTTAAGTGTTTTGAATACTTTTCTTGGAGATTCTTGATAAACATCCTCACAGACTCTTTTTCGGTGGAGACCTCAATCATCTTAGCAGAAGTTTCCCTCCACTTATTGAAGAAAAAAGTAAAGCCTTCATTCTCTTTTTATCTTAGCATTTCAAGTTGTCCATCGATTCCCAGGTAGAGGTTTTCTCTTTGTCCAGGGAGAAGAACAATTGTTGACAAACGGTTTCAAAAGATAAGGAAAACAAGGAATGAAAGACTTTCTTATCAATCCCCTTAATGTTCATCATAGTTTCAAAGGCTCTTAAGTGAAGGTAAGGATTATCTGTTGCCTTGAATTTTGGGATGTCGTTGGCATTGAACTTATGCGGAAGAAGTTCTTTGTCCACCAAGACCCCTCGCGAACTAATGCTTTGAAACTTGTAATCACTAGACAACTTGCTCAAGCTTTCTTGCATGAGGTCCATCTGCTGTTGTTTCATAGGGTCATTGATTTTAAGGGTTAAAACCTTCAATGCCTCAGTCATGGTAGTCAATTGATTCTTGAGTTCGTTGACTTCTTCTTGAGTTGTCATTATCTTTTTAGCTTTTCTCTTTTGACGAATCGATTTATCAAAAAGTAAGACTTGAATAAAGAGGTTGTCCTTGATTAATGGCCCTTCTCTCCTCGACCAATTACTGTGGAAAAGGAATTTGTGGATATTCATTGTTAATTATTTGAGTCAAACTCTATTCAACATGCAATGGATGGAGGAAGTGAAGAAAGATGATTGTGATGTGAAGAAAAATGATGTAGATGGGGAGATATGAAGAAATTAGGAATAGAATGTACCCCCAACTCGAACGATGAAAAAAACTGACCCATGCATGAACCTAAGAGATGGTCATGGTGACATACACTCAAAGTGTGTGCTAAGACCAGTTAGTGTAGGTGACATGTTAAGACTCGTGTCATGATCATGTGGCTAGACTATGTGACTAGACTCGAACAAAGACTAAGTTAAGACTTCACGTATATGCATTAAACTGGACATGCTGTGGTATTTTAGTCATAACTTTATATCTGTGACTCTGATTGGGATGAAACCAACGCCAAATTAAAGATAAAATTCGGGGCTACAGATCCATAGGCTGTACGACTCGTAGTTCTTCTTAGAACTCCAGATATGACCAAAACAAGTTGACTCTTATGCAGTATACGAGAATAAAAATTTGGGTTGACTTAAAGGAACTATGACTCGACTTAAGGCATATTTATTAGCTCAAATTAATTAATCAATTAATTAAGAAAAGTCCTTTAGTTATTAATTAGTTTATTTAGTCTTAACACAAATCAAACAAACGGTTAGGAAAAATCACATAGAGTATGCACAACAAATAATGCACAATTAGTCAAGTAGGCACAATATGATGCAATGAGTTTGCAACCTAACCATGGCTCTAGTTCTCTAAAGTTCGGGATATGGGCTAGTCAAAGAGGGTCCATGGTTAATTGTCCGGATGCACCGTGCGGAAGCCTAACCGTGAAGGGTTGGCGCGAGTGGATGGGACACCGCAAGTTTAGAAAAACTCGCTTCCATGGTTTGGTGAATTCAACATTCTCGGATGTACCCTTTGTTGCTCAGAGCGTTCAATCAGGTAGATGGAGCATGAATTCCCAGGGGGTTATGTCCATATGTAGAACACATATGGGTTTCAGAAAAGGTAGAAAAACTCAATCGGGAAGTAGGATCGAGCAAACAATGCTAAAAACTGGTCGAAATTAGAACGCATATTTCTGGCTCGGTATTAGAAGAACTTGGCGCCAGCAAACAGAGGCTGGCGTCAACTTTTGGCTTTAGCGCCTGGCGACAGAGCTGTCGTCTGGCACTAAAGTCAAAATATTGGCGCTAATTTCTGTTCGCTGACGCTAGTTCCTACATGCCTCAGAAGCTTTCTGTGCTCGATAAAATTTTTAAGTTTCGCACAGTGTTATTTTGACCCTAGTTGTGAAAGATATTCCTCAAATTTCCTACATGTAAAAATCCTATGTTTTAACTCATTACGGATGGTCTTTCCAATGAGATTTTTTTATGCATATGACAATAATGTTAATCAAAATTACGCACATGAAATACTTAGAACTTTTCGAGTCTCATCCACTCATTCTAAATCATTGCCGAAATAAATTTCAGGAATTAAAACAGAAATCCTCCCTAGTAGAGTCGCCAAAAACTGTAGGGAATATTTCAAGCGTTACCCCTAGTTTCAACCCCACTGTGATCATGCACTAAATTACGGTGGCGTCCAAAGGGAAAGAAGATAGAGCAAAAGAGTCACCAACAAGGTTTGTTAAGGAACTAGTAAACCGTTCACGAGGTGAAGGTTACACCCCTTAACGATCCAGGAGATCGTCAACTCCAATAGGTCTGGAACCATGACTGGTAGTTCGGGGATGAAGGTACAAATCCAACCTAAAAAAGATTGAACCTGCCCTAATAATAGACCTCTACTTTATTCTGATCGTATTCATGTGCGCTTTCTGACTAACATGCAATCAATAGGATTAACCCTAAACCTGTTTAATCTATGTTGGTTATTAATGCACAAATAAATCTATTATTGGCGATCACTTGAATTATAATCATAATTAACCCTAAAAAAGATTCTTATGGTTTGTTTGGCATTGTTTTTTGTTTTCAGTTTTCAGTTTTTTTTTAAAACAAAAAACCAAAAACAGGAAACAAGAAAAAGGTGTTTCCACTTTTCTGTTGCCAGTTTTCAAAATTATCACGATTTCTATAAGTTTGACTAATTTTTTATTCATTATATGACATATATCATATGATTTTGAAAAACAAAAAACCAAAAAACAGAAAACCACAGTGATGCCAAACGAACCCTTAATTATTGGCGATCACTTGGCCTCCCGTTGGAAGTGTTGGGCTATCCTATGAGGTATGTCTAGTTTGTCACTCCTAGGGATCATGTAAGAACCTAACAACTCTAGTTCATCCTTCCTTACATTGGCGGGTTCATGCCTCCCAAAGATAGTGAGGCCAACAAACCGTTGCCAAAATTTTGGCACAGGATGTTGTATCCAAGTGCCCTTGGCATGTTGGAGATTTAGATTAATTAGCATCTCCCGTGAGAGATTGATAGACAATGGCAATGTTGTCTTGGGACGGTTCAATAGGCCTATCCGATTTCAACTCAAACAATTTACCAAATTCTTTCAAAGTCAATCTCACATCATTATTAAGCAAACATAATTGAACATGAGTAATCAAAGCATTAGATTTTATCACATTAAAACTAGAAATAAATTCCAAAGTTAAATAGTCATAAGTATCATAATGCAATTGAAATAAACCACTCATTCCAATACCCTTAAACAATTTTTCTACCGGTTTATAAATTCCTAATCTAGAAAGCGTAGAATGATGAACAAAGCGTGTAGGAATTACCTGCCTCGAGATGAGGTTGAGCATCCTTTGTCGTTGTTCTTGTGAGGTTATCACCACCTCGCTCCATCCAGAAATTTGCAGCTCCGGGTCAACCAATGGTGGTTGTTGTTGCCTTGAGCTTTCACCCCTTACGGTTCTAGATCTTTTGGAGGCCATTTTTATGAGAAATGGTGGAATTTGAAGCTTTCTCTCTCTTAGGGTTTTGGAAAAATTTGAGAGAAAGTGGTAGAAATTTAGTGTAGATCAAAGGGAAAGATGAGAGGATTAAGAATATGTAAAAAATTTTGAGTTTGGATGGAAGAATTAGAGAAGATCTTGAAAAGAAGTAGAGTTTGAAGGAATGAAAATGGGGGTTTTAGAGAGAGAAAGTGATGAAGAAGAAGATGAAATAAGGAGAAAGTGAGAAAAGAAGAGGAAGAAAAGAAAGTAATAGGTCGGCCAAAAGTGGCGCGCCCGATCGGGCAAGCTCCGCCCGATCGGGCGAAAATATATTACTCTGAAAACTTAATTGCGCGCCTGATCGGGCGCGAATGCGAAGGGAATTTTCACCCTTTGCTGATCGGGCGAGAGTCGCCCGACATATCTTTTCTCCTTACTCGATTTCTAAAAAATTGCGCCCGATCGGGCGAAAATAGCTCGATTTCCAACCTCACTTGCGCGCCCAATCAGGCAAGCTTTGCTCGATCGGGCGAAAATAAAGTTGAAAATCTCTTTACTTTCGCGCCCGATCGGGCCTGTGCTCAAATTGGATCTCTTCTTTTTCAACTTCTTTTCTTAAGTCTCCGTACCTGTCAGATCTATACCTGTACAAAAACACTTATAAAAGGTAAAATTGCACTCTCCTCTCCTCTCTAAAAAAAATAAATAAATAAAAATAAAGTAAATTAAAAGAAAAACTAGTCTAGAAAGCAAGAAATACGGGTTGCCTCCCGCAAAGTGCTGGTTTATCTAGGTCCCGCACGACCTTCTTACCAAGTACAAGAACTAGGACCCTTGACCAAACGCTTGGTCGGGTGGTTTCTCACCCGGTCGAGCGATGTTTAGGCTATGACACGGCTTCCTGACATACCTTATTAAAAGTAATTTCTAAAACCACTAACTAAAATAGATATGGAAGTAGGGTCGAATCCACAGAGAAACGAGTCTTTTTATTCCTAATTAATTAATATAATCTAAATTATCAAGTAACCAATATGTAAATTTGGATATAAAACTAAACTACGAAGATTAAGAATAAGGAGAAAACAATGAATAAAAGGTCTAGGGCATAGGTTCACCAACAAATAATATTCCAGGATAAAACATAATAATCAATCATCAATGCATACATTAATCAGATCATAAAGGGCTTTCGCTACGTATTATAATCACACAATTAATTTACCGGCATTAAATCTCATCTCTCGAATCTCGACTTAACCATTTATAAATTAACTTGCCTATTGAAACTAGACCTAAACATCAATTCTCATCTTTCGAATCTCGAATCAATATTGTCAAACTCATGCATAAAAGATCTGCGCAAATCTAGTCACAGAGCATTAAATCAATCAATAGGAAATTAATCTAGCATTGACAATTAACAACAATAAATTACCCCTTCATATTATTTATGGATCCCCATAAACCCTAGAAATAAAACTACTCACACATAATTAAATCTAATCAAATCAAAGTAATAAAACAAGACATGATCAAAGGAATAAAATAAATAACTAAGATTAAGGGAAGAAAAATTGTTACCAAAGACATTTGCATTAAGAATAAAGTTAAGAACAAAGTATAAGAGAGAGAAACTAATCTAAAATCTAAGTAGAGAGAGAAAATCTAAGAAAGAATTAAGAAAGAGTAAAAGAAGATCCTAAACTCGCTTTACGGAAAAGTATTTATACTAAGCAAGAATCCTAACTAAAACAAACTTAATCGTCGAAAATTAACTCCTTAAAATAACAGATAACACGCGCCCGATCGGGCTAAAGGCAGCCCGATCGGGCGCGCCTTTTTCTCCGCGTACTCTTCTAAACAGCCGCGCCTGATCGAGCTAGCAGCTCACCCGATCGGGCGCGCCTTTGGCCACGCACTAGCACAACTCTCGCGCCACGCCCGATCGAGCCAAGCTTGCCCGATCAGGCCCTTGCTTCACCTCGAGGCTTGGAACTTCGATTGGGCTTATTACTTCGGCCCAATCCGGATATCCACTTAGGTGAAGGAGTTATGTCTTCGATAAGTGCAATTACTAGATATATCAAGGATCACTATTATGGAGATAATAAGTTCATTCTATAGGGTCGTCAATATTTGGTGCTAGAAAGGACAATTGATCTTTGGGCTAGCTTAATAGCCCAAAGCCTTATAGAATGGATCCTACAAGGTCACACATAAGAGTATTGGGTTAAACAAGTTAGAGGCCCATTATTGGGCCTCATGATGTAACACCCTTATAATTATCTCTTAAAAACCTGTGAGAAACCTGTATATAACCTAAACAATTTCAAGAGAATTACTAGCGTGCTACTGCCACGTGTTCAAACGTTAAGGCTTATTCAGAAAATAGCAGCGGAAAAACTAAATCAGTTATAAATAAGTTTCAAAACCAACGAATGAAACTAAATTAAGTCATACAACTTGGAACCATTAAGGCCCTTATTCAAAACCCAATAAAATTAGTAAGTGATTAAATTCAGTGTTCAAATAAATTCAAACCCAAAAGAAATAGTGTCGAATAAAATTGAATTAAAATAAATTCAAACTTGCAAAAGAAATAAAATGCAAACAACCAACTTTCTACTCAAGATCCCACAACCCTGATGAATGATGCATGTGTAAGAACATGTGGTAATTCTGCTCCCCAACATTACAAGTGTAAAAATTGGATCGTCATAGGGTCATTGAAAGGCGAAGGCCATGACCAAAGAAAGACACACAAAGCACGCAATCAGCCAAGCTGAGTACATACAAGCTGCAAAATAAATTAAGAAATCCATAACATGCTACTAATAATCGATCATCATGCATCATTAAATTATAGACTCAACACACAACTCAACTATTTATATTACTAAGACTCCATTAATTAATAATAGGTAAATCATTATTTTTATTCATTGGATTACGCAATAGACAAGGTTGTCCAACCCATGCTCCATTTGGAACATCAATAAAAGAAAAACCCCATGCCTCCTTTCGGAAACATCAATAAACATCCAACGACCACGGGCGCGACTCCGTGACTGTAGTTAGTATGAGATCTCACCTAACTCCTAGTTTTGAAAAATATTTGAAATAAGAGACTCGTAGATCAGACGGCCTCGAGAAAAGTACACGGCTAATACCCCATGTACCCCAACCCCTGATTGTCATTACTCCAGAAGTGCACCAATCCAGAGTTTTATTGCTCATCCATCTTGCACTTTACGTGATTTACAGGTTTATAGTTGGTGATGACTCATATGCATAACAACACAATCAATCCAATATCAATTCAATTAAGTAAAACTTTTCAATTTCAATTCTTGATTTATTAGTGGCAAGCAACATTTATTATTTATTCCTTTACTACCTCGGTGTATAAATACCTTGAGTGCATAAGGCACCCCAAAACCTTAACCTCGTATTAGAAGACTTAAATTCTTCCTTTACTCATCCTGCTTGCATAATCATGAATGAGTAATAAATTAATCATTACACCAATCATATACCTTTGCCTCTAAGCGCACCTTGCATAATTAGAGCACAAATAATACTTGCAATATAAAATAGTGCACATCATTTGAAATTCACAATGTATAACCAAACAATTTAACCCAATCAATCCTATACATGATACTAAGTTCTCGATCCGTTCTTAAACATGCACCTACAAGCAAGGTTTCGTAACTTGTACGTACCTTAAGTAAACGAATTGTTTGGCCACTTTACCAACTAGAAATCACCTTCTATAAAGTCCTTTCCTAAACCAAACAACAATAATTCAATCAATACCCAAGCGATTAAATTTACAGCAATACCAAACTACTTTGAAATCCCTTAAACCATTGAAATAATACCTTTAAATCATTCATAATAGTCAAAGTTAATAATTTAATAGTTCAACTATAAGTTTATATGTTAAAATCATGAAAATATAGCTTATAACATGAATTTCCAGCAACTTTAAAGTAAGGAATGAAATCTGAAAATTAAGTTTAAGATAATAAAATAACCTCATAAACATCTCTACTTAAAATAATTATTATTTAGTAGATTAGTATGTTAAAACCCTAAGTTTCCATCATAAAACCATGATTTAAAACCTTTAAAACCAAGACTAAAAATCTGGAAATTTAATTCAATAATAGAATGTATAAGTACAACATTCTAAACTTGAAATATATAATTAGAATTCAATTAGTTTCATAAAACCTCAATCAAACCTTCAAATTCTCAATTTAAACCCTAAAATAAACATAATTCAAATCTGAAAATTAATTTTAATACTAACAATAAAGATTATATGCTAATATAATAAACTTAGGGTTAGTCCAATTCCCTAACACGAATTTAGCCCTAAAATCCCCAAATAATCAAGTTTAAAGCCCTAATTTCACAAATTATGTAATTTGAAAATTTAAAATACATATCATAATTTATAAACTTGATAATTTCTCATGATTTTAAGGAATTCAAACATGATTAAAGTAATTAAAACTAACAATATAAATTAAAATAAAGATCTTTAATAATAGCAAGAAAGAAGGAGAAATAAGGGTGGAAGGAGGGAGAAACCGAGAAAGAACCACCGGTGGTGTGCGGGTGGAGCTGCGGTCGCCGGAGGAAGCTGGGCGACGTCGGTGGTGGTGCTCGGCAGTGGTGGTGGTCGGCAGAAGCAGGTAGTAGCGTTTTTTTTTTTTTTTTTTCTGTTTTGTGAGCAGCAAGAGGAAGGAGGAAGAAGTGAAATGAATTTTACGTGAAAAGGAGAAAGGGTGTGCGGGTTTTTAGGGGTTTTATTTGGGCCTTGGGTTTTCTAATTAGATTAGGAGTAAAACTTGAGGTTTTGGGCTTGAGTAAGATTTAAGTAATAGGCTAGTAAAATTAAAATGGATTATGATTTAAATTAAACACTTAATAGTTTTAGCTTGAAAATCTTATTGTTTTTACATCAAAATAATTCATATTATAAAATTAAAATAAAAATATTTGTATAAATAATAAATAAATATACTTTAATTAGGTTGAAAATGTGGGGGATTACACATGAGTACATGACATACCATGTTGATAATTGGGCTTGGATAGTTAGAAGAGTCTAATGGGTTTTGGACTTGACATGGTTTTATTTCTAGATATGATCTATAAATATAAACCATGCCTCGGGTTGCATGACATAACAATTGACATACAGTGAATTGTCACACAAGCAACCAGGTTTCCCAAAAACCCTAACTCTCTCTCTCTCTACTCGGCCCTCTCTCTCTCTCCTCCCTGTCCGTACGACCCTCCTCCCCGGGTAGCGCGTGTGGTGGCGCGTGGGTGGTGTTGTGGTGTGTTCGTGGCTCAAATCTCCGTTGAAGGTTGATTGAAGTGTTCAGTCACAACTAACTAGCATTAGTGGAGGTTTAATCCATGCTCGTGGACTAAGTAGAGGAATCACGCTTGGGGTTCTTTATCTCCCATTATTCTTTCTCGATCGCACGTGGAATCACGCTTCAAAGGTACGATTATATGTTCTTTATGTGTTATGCATTAGATCTTGGGATTAGGTACTGTATGAATATGATTCATGTTTTTCCGCTACGTAGTACCTATAATTCCCTACATTAGGGTCTTCTTCATTCGGTCCAAATACCTCGGTATCCCGATTACCGAGCCCTTAATCACCGGCTTGATGACTCTAACCGGCCTTGGGCTTCAAAGATGGTCGTGCTCCTCCAATTTTTGTAGTTGATCCATGAAACTTAACCCGGGAAAATGCTCCAAAAGTGCAACTTCTTACAAAACTCAACCAAAACTACGAAAATACTAGAAGACACCAATTAGTAATAAAAGTGGCTCTAAAGAGCCAAAAATACTACTAATTATGACCAAGGGACGGGGGTAAAATACTATATAAAATACACATATCAGGAGTTCATGGAATAATTAGCACGAATCGTAAGTTTACCCATGCCCAAATTGGTCTACATAAACCAGAAATGAGTTCGGGAGCGAGGGTACTAAAATAACGTTCCCTTTAGGGGGGAATCACTATCCTAGCGGCCACCCAGCGCAAGTGATTGAGTAGTGCTGCTATAGGTAGCGCAACTAATTGTCTTGCGCGCGGCTTTATGGCAAGATTGGATTTTCCAATTTTCTGAAATTCTGAATCTTTCACGAGCGCAACTCTGGCAGTTGCGCTAAGTGTCACGCGCAACTGAATTAGTTGCGCTCGCCAGCCCAATGCGACTCCTTAAGATGCGCGCGTTATTTTCTGCAGCAGCGCTTATTTTGACCTAGGCGCTCTTAAATCCGTCATTATTGGATTTTAAGTACGGGCTTAAGCCTAATTATAATCAGATTTAATTAATTGGACTTTATTTGGCTTTGTTTCTTGGTTTGGGCTAGTCTTTTGTGTTTTGTGGTTTAACCAGTTATCCATAAACATTTTTCATTTCGATCCAACACGAAGATGATTTTATTTATCGTCATTGCACTTCTTGTCGGGACAGGAAGCCAAAAGTAGGTGTCTACACCGTCTTTTATTTAACTTAGTCTTCTTTTGGTCGAGGCTTTGTCGGTAATGGAAAAACCAATTGTACTGTTCTTGACTCGAACCACACATAAGTGTTAAATTTGTAATAGTTTTCACCAACCGGATATTTTTATTTGAAGTCTATTAATTTTTTTTGTCGTTTTTTAAATTTTTAATTGGGTTTCTTACTTTTGAAGTGGTGAAGGTATTAAATTGGTTAAGATTCTTACTTACAGGATTATAAGATGAAAGTTATTGTCTTTTTCCGCCTTCTTTCTCACAATTCAATTTCTGTTTCCCGTTGAAAAATAGTTCTTTTACACAAAATGTTCTCATAAATCGATTGATTCCCTATTTGTTCAATCCCCTTTCATTCTCCTTTACATGATCTCTCTGATTTTTTAAAGGTTAGTTGTTATTTTCCTTCCCCTTAATTTCTCAAATGTAAAGTAAATTTTAATGTCTAAATTTTGTCTAAAATTTTCATCTTTGAACTTTGAAATTGGTGTTGACGGCAAATCGAATTTTCAATTTCTATGTAATTATCTATACTAATTTTATCATTTTTCAGTTGATGGTTCTTTTTCTGGTATTTGATATTTTGTAAATTTTATTCATTGGAACTAATTATTTTTCTTAATCTTCAATCAAATTTCCTCAAGCATGTCTTGATGTACTATTTCCAGATTGCCGATTATATTAGTAAAAGTTAGTAAGACTAAATTCACAACCAATTTTGTAAAAAGTAAGGGTAATTTTATCTTCTCACAAATATTAGTATTTTCGAGATTTTATTTTTCTTTAATTTTGAGTGTTTTGTTTGGTGATGAGTTATGAATCTTATTGTTTTTGTATAAATAAGTGTTCTTCAGATTTAGAATACATTTGGGTGATATTGAATTTTGATTTATAGTTTGATATAGTTTTTTTTTTTTTTTTTTTTTTTTTTTTTTTTTGGATATTGATGAAGATTAATAGAAAATGAAGTATTTATTTAATTATTTTGGCAATTGAATTTCCACGGTATAAATATTATGAGTAATTGATTTTGATGCTTTTGCTATAATAATAATTCAAGTAGATTATTTGTTTTCATTATTCTGCTATACTTTATTAGGTCCTGCAATCCATACCTCTTAAAGGTTAAAATACCTCTCAATACTTTCTATACCAATTAAGAAGTTAACTAATAATGCCATATTTTGTGTGTTTCATAGTTGAGTGATAAGAGCACGTTGATTGGGCTTTAGATTTTTTTAAAAATTAAAAAATTACAATACAATAAACAGCCGTGCATTGCACGAGTTTAAGACTAGTTTATATTTATATTAACAGACCTTTCTTATCTTTGTTAAATATTTTTTTGAAGGGTATCTTTGTTAAGTCTAAGATTGCAAATTTAAAATTGAATTTTCCTTATTTTTGTTAAGTCAAAGAATGCTTTTTTGAAGGGCATCTTTGTTAAGTATTAGATTACATAATTATCTCCGTAATATATATGTTATGATAATCATGGTATATTTAGTAGATTTTTTTTAGTGCTTATTATTGTTTCCTTAATTATAGGTGATAATTGATTGTAGAAATATTTATTCATATCTTTGACATTATTGTATATTTGTGATATAATTTCTCAATATATCGTAAAATCTATATTTATTTAATAAATTTTTATTTTTTTAAAAAAAATAAAAATATCTATATATCTATAACTAATACTAAAATAACAACCGATAAGATGTCATATTTTTTTAAAGCTGTACACATGACACTATTTTATGAAAAGATTTCCCGCTTAAATGCTATTTTTTTTTTTGAAACAAAATGCTAACTAATTTTAAACAGATAATGCTATTATTTAGGTAATTAATTTAAAATAAGTAACTATTACTTTGGTGATTTATGTTGAAAAAAAATACTAATAAACTAGTAACCAATACTAAAATAATTACCGCTAACATCACCAATATACATGTGTCATATTCTTATAAAAAAATTTCCCTCATAAACTATTTTTGACATCATTCTCTTTTTTTTTTTTTTTTTGGCTTTTTTTTTTTCCTTTTCTAAATAAAGCTAGTATATACTAAAATAACAACCGCTGCTATCATCACTGCCTACGTGTCACTTTCTTATTTTATTTTTTCCCTCCAAAATGCATGGACGCTGTCATATTTTTCCTTTACAAGCTACCCTATTTAACTTTGCTTTGAAAATTAAATTCCATTAGAATTTTAAAATTTTTGGTTTTCTATAGGTATTATGTTATTTAGTTATTTATGATTTGTTAACAATAGTTAATAATATATTTTAATTGAAATTTCCTAATTAAATATGAAAATTATGCATTTTGGGAATTGTATATTTATATATAATAAAAATTAATTAGGAAAACGGAGGAAGTAGTTATTTTCTTTCAATATGTGTTAAAATTTATAATTCAATTCTTATTATAAAACCGTGCATTGCACGGGATAACCTCGTACTATACTAAAGACACACCAGGAGATCATTGGCGTGTTTTTTAGTATACACTTCGTAGTACACATCATACACATCATTACTCCGTAGGGTTAAGTTATTATTGATTGATTGATGATTGATAAGTTTACTTAAAAGTTAAAACCCTCATAAAGTACACCATGGGGGTGTTTGGAAACCAGCTTTTCAGCTGGCTTTTGGCTTTTGGCTTGTTCAAGTTGGTCAAACAGCCAAAAAACATGTTTGGTTAATGGCTTTTTTAACTGGCTGAAAAGATGGCTTTTAAGCCAAAAGCCAAAAGCTAGTTGGAGTAGCTTTTGGCTAATGGCTTTTGGCTTGTTGACATAATTAACTTTTGATTAATAATAATTAGTCATAATTAATAATTAATAATTAATAATTAATAATTAATAATTAATAATTAATAATTAATAATTAATAATTAATAATTAATAATTAATAATTAATAATTAATAATTAATAATTAATAATTAATAATTAATAATTAATAATTAATAATTAATAATTAATAATTAATAATTAATAATTAATAATTAATAATTAATAATTAATAATTAATAATTAATAATTAATAATTAATAATTAATAATTAATAATTAATAATTAATAATTAATAATTAATAATTAATAATTAATAATTAATAATTAATAATTAATAATTAATAATTAATAATTAATAATTAATAATTAATAATTAATAATTAATAATTAATAATTAATAATTAATAATTAATAATTAATAATTAATAATTAATAATTAATAATTAATAATTAATAATTAATAATTAATAATTAATAATTAATAATTAATAATTAATAATTAATAATTAATAATTAATAATTAATAATTAATAATTAATAATTAATAATTAATAATTAATAATTAATAATTAATAATTAATAATTAATAATTAATAATTAATAATTAATAATTAATAATTAATAATTAATAATTAATAATTAATAATTAATAATTAATAATTAATAATTAATGATTAATGATTAATGATTAATGATTAATAATTAATAATTAATAATTAATAATTAATAATTAATAATTAATAATTAATAATTAATAATTAATAATTAATAATTAATAATTAATAATTCATAATTCATAATTCATAATTAATAATTAATAATTAATAATTAATAATTAATAATTAATAATTAATAATTAATAATTAATAATTAATAATTAATAATTAATAATTAATAATTAATAATTAATAATTAATAATTAATAATTAATAATTAATAATTAATAATTAATAATTAATAATTAATAATTAATAATTAATAATTAATAATTAATAATTAATAATTTATAATTAATAATTAATAATTAATAATTAATAATTAATAATTAATAATTAATAATTAATGATTAATAATTAATAATTAATAATTAATGATTAATAATTAATAATTAATAATTAATAATTAATAATTAATAATTAATAATTAATAATTAATAATTAATGATTAATAATTAATAATTAATTATTTACAATTAATGATTAATGATTAATAATTAATAATTAATGATTTACAATTAATAATTAATGATTTACAATTAACAATTAATAATTAATAATTTATAATTAATAATTAATAATTTACAATTAATAATTAATAATTAACAATTACTAATTAATAATTAATAATTAACAATTAATAATTAACAATTACTAATTAGTAATTAACAATTAATAATTAGTATTTAATAATTAATAATTAGTATTTAATAATTAATAATAAGTATTTAATAATTAGTATTTAATAATTAATAATTAATTATTATTATTCAATAATTAGTTTTTAATAATTAGTATTAAAATGGAGTAATATTAGTAATTTATAGTATATTACTATTGATAATTATCAATTTATAACTTATATACAATTATTGTTAATTAATAACCAATAATTAATTTGAATTATAACTAATTATTATAAAATTATTGTAAACTTATTGTAAATAATTAATTTACAATTATTATTACCAATAATTTATTATTTTAATTAATATTAAAGTACTATATTTTTTTTTGCAAATGAGGTACAAGACCAAGAAAGAAAATAAAACAACAAAATTAAAAAACAATCAGCAATCTATCAAGGAGGAACAAAGCGTGGGAAAGCCACTCCTTGTACATCCTCACTAATAATCCTACTAAGCTCCGAAGGAGCACTACCGAGAATAAGAAGATTGTCTGACTGAGCCACACCTCGATTAGCAAGCCAGTCAGCAGCACGGTTACCTTCACGGAACACATGAACCACCAAGACTTCCCAATCATCCCTACGAATCAGGTTGTGGCAATAATTGATCAGGTGAGCACACTCACCGCTTCCTTTGGCAGACGAGTTAATTAATTGCACACAGGATAGATTGTCTAGTTGGACTTGGAGTTTGCTTATTTGGAGATTTCTTGCTAGTTCCAGACCATGAACCAATGCCATTACCTCAGCTCTAAATGCGGTACAACGCCCATAATTAGCAGAAAACCTAGATATGAACTGCCCTTGTTGGGTGCGAATAATCGCTCCACCTCCTGCATCACCTGGGGACCCTTTGGCTGCACCGTCAGTGTTTAGAACAAACCAGCCATCAGGAGGTTTGGCCCAAGAAATATGCTTCTCAATTCTACTCGTGCTTGCCTTTTCTTCACCTCGCAATCAATTTCATACATGCTTTTCCACATTTCCTCAAATCGAACTTTTATGAAGGCTCCAACATCAATTGGAATGTCCTTTCCATTTGAAAACACTCTACTGTTTCTCCACCTCCAGAGCCACCAGATTGTGATGCCAAAGTAAGTCTGCCAACCATTTTCTTCATCTCTTTCATCTACTTCTAGATTCGAAGCCAACCAATTTTTCAATTGTCCATGATAGAACGAAGGAAAATTACTGCGTCCTTCAATTCTTCTCCAAACAGATTTGGCAGCAGGGCAATCTCTAATTATGTGCATTGTAGATTCATTGGCTTCTCCATAGACAAAACACGAGGGATTATTAGTCAGCTTGTGCTTGAACCGGTTCAAGTTGCCCATCAACCTATCATGACAGGTAATCCACATGAAAGCTCTGATTCTTTGATGAACAGGCGCTTTCCAAATTAAATCCCAAACATCTTCATCAAGACTCGAATTTTCTTTTCGAATGATGTGGATGGCTGATTTAATTGAGAATTTACCCTTGGAGGAATTACTCCAGTAAAGAAGATCTTCATGAAGGAGTTATGTCTTCGATAAGTGCAATTACTAGATATATCAAGGATCACTATTATGGAGATAATAAGTTCGTTCTCTTGGGGCGTCATCATCTGTTGCTAGACTATGAGAGATGATCTTTGGGCTAATAAAATAGCCCAAAGCCCGCTAGAATGGATCATATGAGGTCACACACAAAGGTATTGGGTTAAGCAAGTAAGAGGCCCATTATTGGGCCTTATGAGTATTTAACTAATCATGAATAGGATTGGGCTAGTGTAGTTTGATTGGGATTAGGAATTGGGCTTGGTCATGGACTCTTATTTATGGATATGATCTATAAATAAGATCTATGCCTAGGGTTGCAGTAAGAAGAGTTACAATCAACTTACAGTGAATTGTGAATCAAGGCAACCAAGATCCCAAAACCTTCACCTCCCTCTCTCTCTCTCACGGCACCCCTCTCCCCCCCCCCCCCCCCCTTTGGACTTGCGGCCGACCACCCCTGGTGGTGTTCGCGGTGGTTCGTGGTGGTTCGTGACTAGTTCGTTGCTCATACCTCTCCGTAGAAGGTTGATTGAAGAGTTCGATCGCGATAACTAGCATTAGTGGAGGTCTTAACCTGTGCCTGTGGACCAAGTAGAGGAATCACGTTTGAGGTTCTTTGTCTCCCTTGTTCTTGCTCGATTGCTAGTGGAATCACGCTTCAAAGGTATAATTCTTACTCTTTATGTGTTATGCATGAGATCCTTGGTTAGGTGCTATATGAATATGATTCATGATTATTTCCGCTGCGTAGTACCTATAATCCCCTACAGTGGTACCAGTTAGCCTCTTGCAATTACATATATTGAGTATTAAACCTTTGTTAATCCACAATTTTAATTCAATTAGGAGGGAGAATAATTTAATTATGGGTCAATTATTATATTAAATGTGATTTAACAATATAGAATCATTAAAGTTGTTTAATTTGCTCCATATTAGCCCTAATTGATTCGAAAATTGCCCTATGAAGTTCAAAAATTCGAACCCCCCCCCCCTTTAATATTTCGAAATTTTCGAAATCATTAACCCTAATTTGTGAAATTTGTGTTTTTGATTTTGATTTAATTCGAAAGTTTTATGTTTAAAGAATTTAATCTAATTTATTTCATGATAAATTATGAATTTTTCATGATCAACCTATTTAATTTAAAAGTTAAATTGAATTGGGATTAAATTCATGAAGAACCCTAATTTTAAAATTGAATATGATTTAATTTTAAAATTGGATGGACCACACTAATTTTAATTTTAATAAAATTGTTTTGTTTTAAATTAAAAATCAAATAAAAAAAAAAATAATAATAATAAGGTATTGAGGTGCGGCAGCCGCGGCTGGATGGCGTAGCCACGGCGACTGCCGCACCGGTGGTGGTCCAGGAGGGAGGGCGGCTGGGCACGGGTCAAGCAAAAGGGGCAGCGCAGCAGTACACCACCCCGATAGGTGTGCTGCTGCTGCTGTCCGCGCGTCGCTGCAGGGCAGCACACACCGCAAGGTGTGCGGCCACCGTGGCCGGCTTCGGCTGGCCACACCACGGTGGCTGACGCGATTTTTCCAAAAAAAAAAATTTTTTTTATTATTTTATTTTGGATAAAATCAGTTTTCAAAATTAAAATTAAAGATAATTTTTTATTTTGAAAGGATAATTAACAAAATTAAAGTTGTTGATTTTGTTAAGATAGGATAATTATGGAGCAAAAGATTCTATTTGGATAATAATTGATTAAATAATATGATTATCCCATAATTATTTTAGGATATTAATTGATTTAAAATATGTGATTGGCAAGTAATAAGATTTGATTCTATCTCATACCTAAATTAAAATATATGATATTTTATTATTGGTCATGAATAATATATGATATTATCTAATTACAGTAATTAATTAATTAAAAATATGAGATATTTTAGGAGCCATGTTTCCTTTACTGTGAACATTCGATGTTGTAGTTTAGGAAAGCATGATGAGTGATTTATTATATGGCATTTTATAATATATGATGTTATACATTGCTATATAGACTAGTATGGCCCATAGATTCTAAATACGATCTGCGCATCGTTTCGTATTTTTGTAATCTAAATACGGTCTGCGTACCGTTAAGTATTTTTGTAATTTATTTTATTTTATTTAAGTAGTAGATAGAATAGAATAGAATTACAGGTTGCAGTTAATCCAAGAATCCATGGAGTGGAGGCCCAAAGGAGCAAGATGGATGAGATCCATGAAGGTTCAAGTGGGAGCTTTTGCTTTATTAGTTTTCTTAGGATTAAGGGGCCATACTATGTCATGTTTTATTTATGCATTAGTAGATTATGCATGTTAGATTATATTTATGTTGTTTGATGATGCGCTAGAGTTCACTAAATAATCACAACATAATAAATCTAGGTCCCAGTAATATTGAGGTAGCTTTTCCAATCAAAACCCGATGAAACCTTTGATATTTATGATGGGTCATGCCAAAGCAGGGTGTCATATTGTATCTTAGGGGAGTGGGGGTAAAACAAATTTTGCACTTTTGATTGGTTATACTCAACAAGGTTACCTAAAGAGTTTAGAACCTTGAAGCTAAGGGTAATAATTAAACATGTGATGGTTAATTATTCAACCAAGAGTTACAAGAGTTGTAATCAGTAAAGAGTTTACTCACCTTGAAAATGTAATAGTTTATGGTAGGGCCAAAGTCCGGTCAATTATTGCACAAATAAAGGATCTTGGAATCATTCTATTCAATAGGGATCAATTAAAATTGAATGAATGTTTTAAAGTTACCAGTATTAAATCGCTTATGGTACTTTAAAAGTTTATTAAACATAATTATTGAACTTTGCCTCGTTTGTTTTTGTTTGTAGATGAATAACTTATACGACAACACAATCTTACCAATGAAACTTAACTTAAGGCTGAATCTCATAAACTTCAGGGAATGGGAAAAGGAGTTGAGAAATGTTCTCACAAGCCATGGGCTTGAATCTCGTTTATACATTCCTGTTGAGAGCAAATACACAGAAAAGTATGGAGCTGAAAGGCATGCTGAAATTGTTTCAGTTGTAGAGAAAATCAGATAGCTCATTTTAGAATCTATTCCAACTTGTTGGAAAAGAAGATTCAGGCACTATGAGCTAACCATATTGTACAAATGTCTTCGTGCTATCTGTCGAGGTGGCATAGGAGCACTAGGCAGTGGAGGCATAAATGATCAAAATGTAAGAGAGGTCGTTAACTCGATCCCTCAGATTTACTATTCCTGGACTGACAGTGTAAGGTATGAGGCTTACAATGTCCGTTGTAAAATAATGGCTAAAAGACTCATGCCTGGTCAGTCAGTAAGGGCCCATGTAAGGGAATTGATTGAAATGTTCAATCAAATGGATGTCCTTAGAAAACCGATCGATGATGACTCTGCTCATGATATTATTTTGTTCTCACTCCATGATGGTTTTGACATTGTCAAGCTCACTCATAATGATGAGGGATCTTCGGTGACATTGATCAATCTGTTGCTTAACCATGCTGAGGAGTTCCTGAAGAGGAGAGGAAGCGAATGCTTCTTTTGCGGTAGTTGGCCATGCCATACACCAGGGTGTCCCCACTATACACCAGTGAAAACTGAAGGTAAAGAGTTACTTGATGTTTTCGTTGTAGAAATTAATCTTACTTCTTCTTCCACTTGGGTATTTGATACCGGATGTGGTGCTCATATCGTTAATAACGTGCAGGGCTTGAAAGAAAGTAAGAAGTTGGCAAAAGGGGAAGTAACGCTTCGAGTAGGAAATGGAGCAAAAGTTGCTGCACTTGCTATTGGAAGCTATCATTTGAGATTTCCCTCTGGACTTATTTTGGTGCTTAATAACTGTTATTATGTACCAACAATAACTAAAAACATTATTTCAGTTCCTGTTTTAGATTCTGAAGGATTTTCATTTGAAATAAGAGACAAGTGTTGTTTTATTTCGAAAGAAAATATGTTATATGCCAATGCCAAATTAATTAATGGTTTGTATGTATTAGAATATACAACCCATGTCTACAATATTGATCATAAAAGGCAGAAAACAGATGGTTCAAACCCAACTTACCTATGGCATTGTAGGCTTGGTCACATAAACCAAAAGCGCATCCAGAAATTACATAAGGATGGACTT
This sequence comes from Chenopodium album, assembly GCF_948465745.1. Lineage (NCBI taxonomy): Eukaryota > Viridiplantae > Streptophyta > Magnoliopsida > Caryophyllales > Amaranthaceae > Chenopodium > Chenopodium album. Next base: position 12,605,745 of record NC_137842.1, on the reverse strand, counting down.
CTTTCTTCATTTGATTATGAATCATTTGAAAATTGTGAATCATGCTTGCTTGGGAAAATGACTAAGTCACCCTTCACGGGTATAGGTGAAAGAGCTAGTGATCTTTTGGGACTTATACATACGGATGTGTGTGGACCAATGAGTTCAAAAGCAAGGGGTGGGTTTAACTACTTCATTACTTTTACTGATGATTTAAGTAGATATGGTTATGTCTACTTAATGAAGAACAAATCGGAATCCTTTGAAAAGTTCAAAGAATTCCAGAATGAGGTACAAAACCAACTTGGGAAGACGATTAAAGCATTACGATCAGATCGTGGTGGTGAATATTTAACCCAAGAATTTGATGAACATCTGATTAATTGTGGAATACTTTCACAGTTAACTCCTCCAGGAACGCCACAGTTGAATGGTGTGTCAGAAAGGAGGAACAGGACTTTACTTGATATGGTGAGGTCCATGATGAGCTTTACTGATCTTCACATATCGTTTTGGGGATATGCATTAGAAACAGCTGCCAGAGTACTGAACAGAAGCCCGTCCAAAGCAGTTGAGAAGACACCATATGAGATATGGGCTGGAAAAGTTCCAAGACTGTCTTATCTCAAGATTTGGGGTTGTGAAGCCTATGTAAAACGTTTACAAGGTGATAAACTACAACCTAAATCAGACAAGTGTTTCTTTGTGGGCTATCCAAAAGAAACAAAAGGGTATTACTTCTACAATCGCGAAGATAACAAAGTATTTGTTGCTCGCGATGGTGTCTTTCTAGAAAAGGAATTCATGTCTAGAAAGCCAAGTGGGAGTAAAGTGATTCTCGAAGAAATTCGAGACGAGCAACAAATGGATGTGGATAACACCACATCAGAGGCGAGGGCGCATGAATCGATTAATCATGCGTCGGAGCAAGCTAATTCGACTAGCAAGACTCCTATCGTCCCACTTGAACCTAGTTCTTGCGAAAATCTTCAAAGAGTTGGAGAGAATATTTCTATTGTTGCTCTTACCCCTCGTAGGTCTACCAGAATCAGAAACAAACAGTTTGTTGAGGTTCTGATAACTGAGGATTCTGAAATCTTCTTACTGGAGAATGAAGAACCTACTACCTACAAGCAAGCTTTGGCGAGCCCCAACTCAGATAAATGGCTTGAGGCCATGAAGTCCGAAATGGAATCAATGTCTGAAAATGAAGTGTGGACCCTAGTTGACTTGCCTGATGGGGTAAAACCTATTGGTTGCAAATGGGTTTACAAAATTAAAACAGACAAGGTTGGAAATGCCTACATCCATAAAGCGAGACTGGTTGCGAAAGGATACAGACAAATTCATGGTATTGACTATGATGAGACCTTTTCCCCAGTAGCCATGCTTAAGTCCATTCGGATACTTCTAGCGATTGCTGCATTTTTCGATTACGAAATTTGGCAATTGGATGTCAAAACCGCCTTCTTGAATGGGTTCTTGACGGAGGAAGTGTATATGACACAACCTGAGGGTTTTGAGGATCCAGAAAATCCTATTAAGGTATGCAAACTTCAGAAATCCATTTATGGATTGAAGCAAGCATCCAGGAGTTGGAACCTTCGCTTTGATGAGGCAATCAAACAGTTTGATTTTCTCAAAAGTGAAGAGGAACCTTGTGTATACAAGAAGTCTAGTGGGAGCAGCATAGTTTTCCTAGTCTTGTATGTAGATGACATACTACTCATGGGAAATGACATACCAATGCTTGAGTCAGTCAAGGAATGGTTGAAGAGTTGTTTTTCCATGAAGGACTTAGGTAACGCCGAGTACATTTTGGGAATCAAGATCCATCGAGACAGGTCTCGAAGGATGATTGGACTAAGTCAAGAGACTTATATTGATAAGGTTATTGACAGGTTTGAGATGACAAACTCCAAGAGAGGATTTCTCCCCATGTCTCATGGCATTACGCTCAGTAAATCTCAATGTCCGGTTATGCCGAATGAGATGAGACGTATGGCTATCACTCCTTATGCTTCTGTAATAGGATCGATAATGTATGCCATGATTTGTACGAGGCCGGATGTTGCATTTGCTCTGAGCATGTGTAGCAGGTTTCAGGCAAATCCAGGAGATGCACACTGGACAGCTGCCAAGAACATCCTTAAGTACTTGAGAAGGACGAAAGGAATGTTTCTAGTTTATGGTGGCGAAGATGAATTGGTTGTCAAAGGTTATACGGATGCGAGTTTCCAAACGGACAGGGATGACTTTAGATCACAGTCTGGGTACATTTTATGTCTGAATGGAGGAGCAGTGAGCTGGAAGAGTTCGAAGCAAAGCACTGTCGCAGACTCTACAACATCATCAGAATATTTGGCTGCAGTTGAGGCAGCCAAAGAAGCAGTTTGGATAAAGAAGTTCCTAACTGAGCTGGATATCGTACCAAGTGCTCAAAATGGAATTGAATTGTATTGTGACAACAATGGCACCATTGCCCAATCAAAGGAGCCTAGGTCACATTTCAAATCCAAACATGTTGAGAGGAAGTATCACCTCATTCGAGAAATCGTTAACAGAGGAGATGTGAAGATGTGCAAATTAAAGTTCATACGGATGAGAATATCGCTGATCCTCTTACTAAACCCCTTCCACTACCTAAGCATGAGAAACATGCTAGTGAAGCTGGATTGAAGCAAATGATGTAATTAGAAGTTGTATTTATTTTTAGAGAAAAATAAGTTACATATGTAATACACTCATTTGCAGAATTATGTTTAATCAGAAATTTCATTATTTCTCTTATTTAATGATGGTTTTCAATATTAAATAAAATGTCCAAAATAATTATGGATTGATGGGCTCATCAGGTTGATGACCTGGTGAATGAAACCCCACAGGTGAACAAAATCCATGTATTATTTAAGTTCCTAGTTCAGAATCATTAAATTGGACATAAGTGATTTCTAATAATGGACTAGCATGTAAGATTGATTGGATAGCGCAGTTTCATGGGCTATAGGAGCATAGTGAGGCTCGGTTAATCACATGGATATGCATGAATGATGCATGATCGAACTATAGACCCACTTTGAAGTTCAAGTATAGAGCTTCCGGATATATTAGTGGATTCCTTTGACATGAGTGGAACATTGATTTCATTCAATGGATGTTATGGCTGTGGTACACTCAAACGTCTGCCCGTAACTGGAGATTATAAAGGGTGTTTCCCGGTTATTTCTGAAATTGAGTGGGAGCTTTGGTTGCCACAAGATTGGATTGAGTCTACCTATTTAATTAGGAATATGTCTTGGCCCCTTGAAGAGGGAGAATTCAGAAAATGCATGGCCGTGCTCAAATGGATTACACAGTAATCATTTGTTTTGTAATTCTCACTCAGTTTTCAAGAAAAGATTTGTGGACTAATATGATCACGACATGAGATGCAATCATATTATCAAATCGGCACACATTGACTTAAGGAATTTGAATATTGCGTACTTGTCTCAGACAAGTGGGAGATTGAAGGAGTTATGTCTTCGATAAGTGCAATTACTAGATATATCAAGGATCACTATTATGGAGATAATAAGTTCGTTCTTTTGGGGCGTCATCATCTGTTGCTAGACTATGAGAGATGATCTTTGGGCTAATAAAATAGCCCAAACCCCGCTAGAATGGATCCTATGAGGTCACACACAAAGGTATTGGGTTAAGCAAGTAAGAGGCCCATTATTGGGCCTTATGAGTATTTAACTAATCATGAATAGGATTGGGCTAGTGTAGTTTGATTGGGATTAGGAATTGGGCTTGGTCATGGACTCTTATTTATGGATATGATCTATAAATAAGATCTATGCCTAGGGTTGCAGTAAGAAGAGTTACAATCAACTTACAGTGAATTGTGAATCAAGGCAACCAAGATCCCAAAACCTTCACCTCCCTCTCTCTCTCTCACGGCACCCCTCTCCCCCCCCTTTGGACTTGCGGCCGACCACCCTGGTGGTGTTCGCGGTGGTTCGTGGTGGTTCGTGACTAGTTCGTTGCTCATACCTCTCCGTAGAAGGTTGATTGAAGAGTTCGATCGCGATAACTAGCATTAGTGGAGGTCTTAACCTGTGCCTGTGGACCAAGTAGAGGAATCACGTTTGAGGTTCTTTGTCTCCCTTGTTCTTGCTCGATTGCTAGTGGAATCACGCTTCAAAGGTATAATTCTTACTCTTTATGTGTTATGCATGAGATCCTTGGTTAGGTGCTATATGAATATGATTCATGATTATTTCCGCTGCGTAGTACCTATAATCCCCTACACTTCAACCTCAAGATTCTCATTGACTTCATGAGCTTGTATAAGCTTGAGAGTATCTTTGTCCAGGAGGTGGCTGAACTGCTCCCATTTCCAACCCGAGCCAGGTTCCCACATTTCATCTACAGTAGCACCCAGAATTTCTTCAGGAATTGGTTGTATAGCTAGTTCGAATAGAGGGGTAGAAGACACCCATCGATGGTCCCAAAAGAGAGTTTTTGTACCATTCCCAATTGCAACTCGAATGCCTTCACAAAGAAGTTTGGCATTCTCTGAAATACCCTTCCAGACGTTTGACATATTTTGTCTTGGTTCGAACATGTCTGAGTCACAGCGGCCTTTGCAGTACTTGTCCCGCAAAACACGAGACCATAGAGCATTAGGATTGGTGAGAAGACGCCAACCTAATTTTGCTAAAAAAGCGGCATTGGCTTGACTTGCGGATCTGATTCCAATTCCTCCTTGTGCTCTTGGTTTTAGTAGATTATCCCACGTAATGAGGTGAATTTTCTTGCTATCTTCACTGCCCCCCATATAAATCTCCTGGTTTTTCTATCAATATCATCACACACAGTCTTCGGTATCTTGGTAAATTGCATAGAATAATTTGCAAGAGATGAAAGGGTGGCTTTGGCTAAGGTAATACGACCAACCATCGAAAGGTATTTTGTTTTCCAGCCTGAGAGACGTCGATCAATTTTTTCGCATAAATGGCTAAAGGTTTCCCTTGTTACTCTACTCGAAATCACTGGCATTCCCAAGTATAGACTAAGGTCATTAGTAGCTTCCATGCCCAAGGCAGCAGCTATATCATGCTGTGCATCTTCTGCCATATTTCTCGAAAAATACACTCGAGATTTAGCAAGGCTGACTTTCTGCCCCGAAGCTTTACAGAATCGATTAAGACAATCCTCAATTACCATTGCTTGCTCGACACTAGCTTCTGCAAATAGAATAATGTCATCCGCAAATAAAAGATTGGAAAGCAGAGGTTCATTCCTACTTGCACGGATTGGTTTCCAACGGTTAGCTATAATCGCTTCTTCGATTGTTTGATACAACCGCTCCATGCACATCACAAAGAGATACGGTGACAGGGGATCACCTTGTCTAACTCCTCGAGTCGGTTTGAATTCATCTGAGGGTTCACCATTCCAAAGGACCTTCATCGAAGCCGAGGTTACACATTCCATTATCACCTCTACAATCAAGTATGGCAGATTCATTTGGAGTAATGTGTCACGAATAAAACTCCAACGAAGTCTATCATACGCCTTTTCAAAATCTATTTTCAGTGCCATGAGACCTTTTCCTCCTTTTTTATTTTTCATAGTGTGCACAACCTCTTGTACAATGACAATGTTGTCAATGATTTGCCGCCCCGGAACAAAACTTCCTTGAGTGTTTGAGATAAGTTGCGGTAGAAGAGGCTTGATTCTGTTGACTAGGACCTTCGTGATCATTTTGTAGGCTACATTGCATAACCCGATTGGTCTGAACTGATTTGGCGCTTCAGGATTATCGACCTTAGGCAGCAGCACAATATGAGTCTCGTTGAGATGGTCAGGTAGGCCGCGGCCTTCTAGAGCATCGAGCACAGCTTTGTAAACATGGTCTTTGACAAGGTCCCAATTCTTTTGATAGAAAAGGGCCTGGAAGCCATCTAGGCCTGATGCTTTCAATGAGCCCATATATTTTACCACTTCATCAATTTCGATAGTGGTATAAGGTCTTGAGATTGTAGCCCAAGTTGAAGCAGGAAGTTGAGGGAAGACATCATTGGGGATTTCGAAAGGCTCATCCTCCCCTTCTTCAGTGAATAATTTAGAAAAGTAATTCACAACTTTTCCTTTAACCAAAGTCGAGTCATGTACCCAATTTCCTTGGTCATCTTTCAAAGCAACAATTTTGTTTTTCCAACGCCTTGTAACTGTGCTAAGGTGGAAGAAGGTTGTGTTACGATCACCATTCTTTAACCAATCGACCCTTGCCTTTTGGTACCAATACAATTCTTCTTCATCAAGTACTTCATCAAGTTCCCTTCGAAGTGATGCCTCTAATTTGATAAGTCCACGATGAGGATTATATTAAAGTACTATATTAGTTCATTAATGTTGATATTGTTTAACAACAGCTAGCACCCAACAGCCAATTTACCAAACACTACAACTCTAGTCAAACAGCCAACTCAAAAGCCAATCTAAACAGCCAGTCAAACCAGCCAACTAAAACAGCCGACAACCAAATGTCAACAGCCAATTGCCAAAACAGGGCCCATGTCTCGTAGTTAGACGATCATACAAAAGACCCGGCCCATTTATTTATCTGACGGATCTAACCCATATTACATTCCTACCTCTCTCAGTTACGTAGTTTTTTTGTTTTTTTGAACGGCAGTTACGAAGTATTTCATTGAAGCGCACTCCGGTTTCCATTGAAGCGCAGTTGACGTTCTCTGTTGAATCTAGTATCCCCCATTGAAACAGCTTCTAAGGTAAGTTGTGTTTTTGTTGTTGTTATCATCGTATCTTGTCGAATTTTGGGGTTTTGCTGTTGCATTTCTTGGAATTTTGGGGTTGAATTTGCCGGGGTTTGGGGTTTTGAAGTTCGAACGGCAGAGTCAGTGAGAATTTTTATTTTCCACTGGGTGTACAACATCAAGAATACAGCTTCTGTAATTCTCAACAAAATCCAGGCCCGTCCCACATAACACCTCCCTAAACGACCTCTTTCCTCTAGCCTCTTTTAACATAACTGCCGATTATATGAAAATAAAATTACTCTGTTGATATTAATGAATTTCTTCAACATTCGTATTTCTTGCAGTTGTTTATTTTGTACCGTTGAATGTTGCAGAGGCTAGTTCTTCCATCTCTTTCCTCAACTTCCATAATCTTCTTCTTCCTTCCGTATTCTTCACGTTTTCTCTCTCCTCTAAGCAATCATCATCATCATCATCTTTCTGCCTGTAATTCAACTATGCCGCGGAAAAAGGTAACTTCATTTTTTTTTCTTTTCTTACGAATTTTTATGATTATTTATTTTATTTTTATTTTTTTTTAATAATTTTTTTACAATTAGGTTTTTGATTTATTCATGATGAACTTCTTATGATGTTTATTATAATTTATCTCCATTTTGTTTAAGAGTATAGCATAATTAAATGTGGCAGTATGGTTTCACCCCCCAAAAAAAAAAGTGGCAGTATAAAATTCTAATAATTTTGGTTTTTTTTTTTTTTTTTTTTTTTTCGTATAATTTAGTGATTAAGACTTTATACATTTAAATTGTGAGTAAAATACTTGCGGCAGATGATATCATGAATTTGTATGCTGAATGTGGTTATTTGGGGACTGCACACCACCTGTTTGATAAAATGTTTCACAGACACTGTTTTGATTAACATCGTGATTGCTGAGTATGTAAACTTTGTATCATTTGATTCCTGTTGGGATGTTTGAACAATATCGGCATCGGTTCGTGGTTGGAGAGTACACTTTGGGTAATTGGTACTGTTCGTAGTAATATTTTGATTTTGTATATTGGCAGCAATTTCTAAAATCATTTTCGGGTTGAATCTATTTAATACTATTTGTTAATTTGGAGATATATTTGAATGGTAACTTAAGTAAAACATTTCGTTTGTTCTTAATTGTTATCATTTATGTTTGATTAAGTTTTTTTAGCAATAAACTATGCACTCAGACAATTCCATTGGTAAATATATAAATCAATTTCTGTTTTGTATAAACGCAATGTACTATAATCATATCTTCACGACTAATAAATATTTAATGGAAACCACTAAATTATTTCATTTAAGAAACAAAAACTATCTCAAGTTCTATATGCATTTTGTAGGGAGAGAAGATAGGAAGCTGCTTACATGAAACTCATCCTTCAAAGTGTTACTTAATTTATCAAGCCACATTTTCACACTTTTAATTTTAAATCTTTTAATTGATTGAATTGGGGGCTTTGTCCCATTTTTTGGATGAATGGGAATTTTGGAGTAATGCAGTTTGAAGTAGGGCATTTGGAACGGACATGTCCAAATATTTTTTGGAGCATAAATGCAATTTATTGGGTATAGTTATTTTGGGGTCGTTTTGATGAGAGATTGCAATTATAATTGGGGAAAGGCTATCAAGTTTGAGTAATGGCGGTTACGGTTGGGGTTTTGAGTGAGGGAATGGGAAAGTAGTGTGAAGAATAATATGAAAATGCTGATGAGTCTGTAGAGGAGAGATAGTAGAGTTGAAAAGAGAAACCTGGAAATGAGGGATGAATGGTAGAAGTGCAAAGTCTGGATTAATGGTCTTCTACTTGGCAATATCACAAAAATTCCCCTGTTTTTTGGGAAGATATTGTGGCTAATTTTGTAAATCCTCAATGTGTGTGTTAGAATAGCGTGATTTTTGCTCTTCATAGGTCTTCTTTCTACCACCTATTTCCATTGTTGCATGCTGGATTGAGCTGGAGATGGTAGGAACGAGGAAGATGAAATGGATTAGTCCAAATAGGTTTGAATCTGAAACAAATGCTTAATTATATTGAGAAGTGAGAGCAACTTTGTCTTTCTATATCTTTTTATTATAACTGCTGGCCGCTAGGGGTGTAATTACTGAAAATATTTCTTTAAATAAAGAGAAGTTTTGTGTGAATTTGTTAGGGTTCCTTGTTCCAGATAAAGATCTTTATGTTTTCATACTTGGATGATTGGTGTTGTTCTTTGTATTTGAATCTGTGTAGGGAAGAGGTAAGGAGGAAAAGTGGAAACTAAAGTCAGCTCCCGGTGGATCATCGTCATCAACGTTAGAGACAGAAGCTGTTATTGATGACTTCAGTGGGATTAACATAATAGGACAAAGTGGGAAGGCAAATGCTCCTATAAGTCCTGTTGCATCGGTCCGACATCAAAGTGCAGTTCCTGGACAGAAGGTGCTTTGGAAACCCAAATCTTATGGAACTTTGAGTGGTGTTACAACTGCCCCTGAAAATGAAGTTGCAAATGAAATCAAGGCAAAGGAAGTAGAATCAGCTTTAAGTGAGAAGAATAATGCTTCTTTGAGCACATTGTTCAGTGGGAAAATATTGGAGAATTTTACTGTTGACAGCTCCACTTGTTCACATGCCCAAATTAGAGCTACCTTCTATCCGAAATTTGAAAATGAGAAGTCTGATCAGGAGGTGCAGTTTTTTTTAAGTATTTCTTGTGAATTCTGTTTGAGCGGATTGTTCCTTACCCAATATTATGAAACGAAATATCTAATTTTTCTTATTTTTGATGACTATTACTGGTGTAATTAAAGTTGGGATTTCCCATGCTTCTACAATGCTAGTTTTATGCCAAATGTAAGAATAGTTTTATGCCAAATGTAAGAATAGTGAGGGGATTTCATTCCTTTAGGCACTGTACCAGCCACAACTTTTACTAAAGTTTAGACATGGTGCAGAAGTCTGCCTTCCATATGGATTATGGACACTAGTTTGTGTGTCTTGTTGGTAGTGGTAAATCTGGGTATATATATCTTGGATGCCAATTCCCAGCAATAAAGAGGAAGGCTCACATTTAGTAAATAATTCTGTAGGAATTCTGCCTAACAGTCGAACTTTGATGATTAAACTAGCATTTCAATTGGTTTGGTAGAAGACAATTAAGAGGAGAAAGTAGCCTTATCTTGCCCCGCTTAAACTATATGGTAGATTCAGCCATTGAAGATTACTTTCTCATAAAAAATCTCTTGGATCATGTTGTGCCTTGAAGGCTTGAGTTATAGGCAACTAGGATCAATTTCTTTTACCAAAATAGTGGCTTTAAAAAGTTTGGTTATCTCCTATTATGTTGAGATAATCATGGTTTGTCTAATTATCAATATGTTGTGTAAGTTCATCCGCTTCTATTTCATAGAGTTTCCTTCTTTTAGGCTTTTAGCAATATCCTTCTGTAGTTTAATGTCAGCTTGCACTTATGCTACTCTGTGTTTCAAAAAGTTGATAATAAATTGATATCGGGAAAAAGCCAGGGGAACATAATTTATATCATTGCTTTGATTAGAAATATTATATCTATATATCTGTGTAGCTTTTTCTTTATATTTTTTCATGTATTTCCCTCGTATAGAGTTTGACCAATATATGGCCAATCAGAGTATCAGACCCTGTCACTTGTGGTATCCATATTGGTTTGTTGTGTGTATACTTGTCCCAATTCTTCATTTAAAGTTATTTGTTATAGCAAGTTTTGCACCAATATATGGCCCAATCAGAGTATCAGACCCTGTCACTTGTGGTATCCATATTGGTTTGTTGTGTGTATACTTGTAGGTCAGTTTTCCCACTTCATTTTAAGCTATTTGTTATAGCAAGCTTTGCATAAAATAATGTGTAATAATGTATTTCTGTCTGTTTGCTATGTTGCTGGCACAATTTGCATACCTACTGCTAACTATTTGTTTGTTTTTTTGCTCTACGTGTATACAGATTAGAACGAGGATGATTGAAATGGTTTCCAATGGCCTTGCCACCATGGAAGTAAGGGATAAATTTTTACTTTATCAACCAATTATTATAAATGTTTTTGATTTTCTTACAGTACACAATGTAGTCATTGAGTAATTTAGTGTTTTGACCACTATAAGTTGATTTTTTAATCAAATGCAGGTTTCCCTTAAACACTCCGGGTCCCTTTTTATGTACGCTGGGCATGAAGGGGGAGCATATGCAAAGAACAGCTTTGGAAATATGTATGGTTTCATGTTGCCTTGTGTTATCAATATGTCTCCTTTTTTTCCTATATAATATCTGATATTTTCCTCCATGCTTCTATTCTATAGTTTTATTTTATATTTTACTTCAGTTCCTGTCTGCGAGACTATCTGTTTCAGAGTATATAAATATCCGATCTTGAATTAAATTGAAGTCTGACAACTATAAGCCTTGAATAATATGATCAATTTCTTATGCTTTGCACCTATTGTTAGTGCAGACCCTACTTTACTGTAATCATATCCCTCAGTTGGCTGTTTTAATTCCTTACACAAAGGTCTTTCCATGGTGCAGATACACTGCAGTTGGTGTTTTTGTTCTAGGTAGGACGTTTCGTGAGGCTTGGGGCAGTCAAGCGAGTAAAAAACAAGCAGAATTCAATGATTTTCTTGAGGTGAGCCTGCTATCTATAAATGGTTTGTGAAAACTTGTAAATTGAATTACCTTGATGTCATCCGGGTAAATGACAGGCAGACACCTGATAAGCTTAGTTTACAATTTATATAGTATACAGTATCAGTGGTTACCATCTTATCTTTTGAAGCTAGTTTACGTGACATTTTGTTTTCATTTTGTGGTCTGTTAGAGGAATCACATGTGCATATCAATGGAATTGGTAACCGCGGTCTTGGGTGATCATGGTCAGCGTCCTCGAGAAGATTATGGTGAGATACATTGCTTTACACTCATATGTAATTGTCTCCATTTACTGTACTTTGTGGGTGCTTGCGTAGAAAAGAGATGCTTTCTTAATTTAAATAGTAATTGTGCATCTATCTGGACATTTGGTGTGGTCATAGGAAATTGGAAGACAATTGTAAGTTCTGAAACAAAAGGGTTGTTTCTTAAACTAGATAGTAAAAGTGCTTTAGTATTTTGTATTGATCAATCATTAATGATCATAACATCTAATCAGTCCTTGCTTAAGGAAAAAAAAGAATTATTTAGTTAGTTAGTCCACTCTTTTACGACACCTTGATGCCAGTTCACAGTAATGCAGCCCCTGACACCTCACTTTATGTTGCTTTGCAGTTGTTGTGACAGCTGTTACAGAATTGGGACTTGGTAAACCCAAATTTTATTCTACCCCTGAAATAATTGCTTTTTGTCGGAAATGGCGGCTTCCAACAAACCATGTTTGGCTGTTCTCTACAAGGTATTTAGTAAAGTTGTTTCCAGTTGTTTGATCTTTTTTATTGATAGCTTGTTGTAACAGTCTTCAGATGAAAGTTTCTGCCTGTATCTTTTGTGTAACAGATGAAAGTTTCTGCTTGTATTTCTTTGTTTTTGGAACATTTGCACTATTTATGAAATAGGAAATTTTGAGGGGAGGATAGGTGTGTGGAGGGAAAAGGGATCCATTTTCTTTGATAGGATGATAGTTATCTTGATCAGGGTAAGTGATTTATTTTTAATCTCATTCTAATAAACCAAATCCTTTTAACTGATGGATGTGGTCATGAATTCATGATCTCGGCTGTGTAACCTCTTTTGGGGGCTATGGGGATGGCTCTCATGGTTGCAGTAAGCTCAAAAGCCTAGTGATGCTACTTAGAGTTACTAATTTTTTCCATTGTTAGGTTTGAAATGACAAAGCACCTTGGTTTTTAAATTTGTTCTGGCATCATTGTACTTTGTGTCACTACAAGTCAGTTTCTTCTTGCTTGCCTATAATATGAATCTGTTATATTACAGGATTTTATGTCATAATTATAGAAGTGTAAGGAAGCTTCAAGAGTGGCAAAGTGATGTGATCATGAAAGAGGTAGGGGAGGACCTAAAAAAACTTGGAGGAGGGTAATTGAGTGTAATATGTGCCTTTTGGGATTGAGGAATGGAGGAAGAATATCTACGCTTAGGACATCTCATGACTCTTAAAAGTCTTAATTATTAACTTTTTTTTTTCCTTTTTAAATAATGTGTGTTGCTAACTCTATTTATTTTCCTATCTTTTACTTGCTTGTTTTTCCTCTCTTTTATCTCCCTTTAACCCTCATTTATAAAATTTCTCATTATTTTTTTTTTCTAATGATCTCTTTTTGATTTTCAGTTCAGATTGCACTCACATTTTTTTTAATTTTTTTTTCTGTTTTTTCGTCAACTTTTTAATATTGTCTCTTTATCTTCTCTATTCCATATTTTGTGGACGATATTTTGTGGACGGTTCTTTATGATGATTCATGTTAGGTGATATCTAATCATTTTGCTAAGGCTTGTTGCTTGCTTGTTGTTTGTTGCACTGAAGCTAAGGCTTTAGGGGTTGAGCGCCTTTATTGGTCTAGACAAGTCAGTTTAAAATCAGGGCACAACACCCTTATATACACCAAATAATTTTTCTTAATTGTGCCTCACTTTAATGAAGTGCACGCCTTTCGCCACTGATCCCTGTAGCTGCACTACACACACTGATCTATTTCATAACAATTGATGTATAGGCCTCTTTTCTTTGAAGTTAGTAGTTATATCTGCCTTAAAATTTCCTCCGCTTTCTCTCTTTCTACGATACAGTATGTTTGAAAAATAAGTCGTTTCCACAAGAAGATATTATATTATTATCCTGTACTTTGTAATAGGTAGCTTTATTCTTATTTCATTTTTCATGATGAAAATGTATCTGCAGGAAGTCAGTGACATCGTTTTTTGCGGCATTTGATGCTTTATGTGAAGAAGGAACCGCAACATCTGTGGGCAAGGCATTGGACGAAGTAGCAGATATCTCAATACCAGGTGGCTCATAAATAAAATAATAAAATAAAGAAATACTGCCTATCTTATCTTAGTCAATATTAAGTTGGGTGGGTGCAAGAAAATGGTATAAAAAGTAAGAGTGGGTGGAAAGGTATAATAATATTGTGGGGGATAAGGATGGTAAGGCAGATAACGAGGTTTGGCAAAAATAGAATTAAACAAAGTATGTATACTTTTAAGAATCAGACTAAAACAAAAGGTGTAAAGAAAGGAGGTGGTACATTATTTGGCTTTTTTTTTTTAAATTTTTTTTTTTTTTTTGTAACTAGAAAGCATAAAACTGCATGCGATAAACACTTATGTAGAAGGCAGATTAATAGTAGAAATGTGCGCGTGCGCGGGGGGGGGGGGGGGGGGGGTGGGGGGATGGGGGGGTGGGGGGGGGGGTCTGTAAACAGTTATGATAGTGATCTTATTTGTGGATACATTGTTTGTAAAAAAAAAAGGTAGGATTAGTTTGATTGGAGTCATAATCTTGAGTAGTGGTTGCTGGTATCATGTGGGGGATGGACTTGTGCATTGTGTCATTGCCCATTCTCTGTGATGGAGAATGAGTAATAGAATGTAAGTTGATTTTATGTCTTTCTTTTTTTAGGAACAAAGGATCATACAGAGGTGCAAGGTGAAATTCTTGAAGGCCTAGTTGCTCGTATTGTAAGCCCGGATAGCTCAAAACATTTGCATGAGGTTTTGAGGGACTGTTCTCCTCCACCAGTAGAAGGGGGTATGATCTATGCTGCACTAAACTTTGTATTTGTGAGTTGAAGTTATAGTTCTGTTACTGGAAGCTTGCTTCTTCTTTTTTAATACTAGTTGGGTCGCTGCGTGCTACGCACGCATCAACCAACTGTAATAATTTATATAAAATTTTCAACCTATAAGTTAAATATTTAAATTGTATAAATTAAAAAATGTAATGTAAAAATCTAATATGCATTAAAAATTAATTATTAATAATTTTTTTTCCTGCGTGCATGTACAATTAAAAAAAGTATTAAAAGGGAATGCATAGTAAGTGTTATTATGGAGCATTTTTACCAAAACTAATACTCCATAGAAATATAATCATATTATTCAACAACCAAGCTGTAAAAAAATTACCATTTGACATAAACCCTACAAATAAATAATTAAGTTAGATTGCATTAAAAAAGCATTTTAAATTGAAAGTGTATGTGATGTATTGTGAATAATAACGTTAATAATTAATTAGTAAAAATCATTGCTTGGATGCAAAGGCTTACAATAATATTTGGTACAAAGAATGAGCCTACATATGATATGTATATCATATTTATTTCTCATAATCATCTTCAAAAAATAATAAATCTACTTTAATTATATTTTGGGTCACCTATTGTCATTCAAATACTAAAGCTGACTGCAGTCTATATCCCTGCATTTTAAAAAGTTTAATTAAGAAAATTTAGATTATACTCTCTAAAATATTTATGTAATTCTCTATCCACATTAATGATAAATGTCTTTATTTTTTAACTCTTTATAATAGTGTGCGGATATTGATACCTCTATAAATATATGTTTATATATTGTCCCTCGTTATTAATGATGCAACAACTTAAGTTTAGGCAAAAGCCAAACCAAAAGTGCTTTTCGAATATGGCTAATTGTATATGGCACGTGTTAGCTGCCCTAACTTAGTATAATATAAAATTATTTTAAAAGTTACGATGACCTATATCCTCTTCTATTCTTTATCATACACATTCATTTGACCTTTTAGTGATAAATGCATTTGAATATTGGAAAAATAGTCATGAGTAATCTTATTTGATTCACCCCTAAATTCACTTTTTTTTTTTTTTTTTTAATTATTTTTACTAATATGTAATTAAATTAAAGGTATTAATGATATATAAAAATGCATTTACAACAACCTTGAAATAGGTTTTATATGGGGTAAAATATATTTTAAAATAAAAAGTTCCACAAATTCTTGAATGCTTCTGACTTTCTTTAGCTTATTGAAAGACAGGTTAGAGTTAGCCTAAAAAATTTTAAGTTACGCTTTTTAAATAACATTAAAATTACTACTTGAATACATTTGACTTTCATTAGCTTATTGAAAGACATGTTAGAGTTATCCTAAAAGTTTTTAAAGTTGCGTATTTTATATAATATAAAAATTACTACTTGTATATTTAACATAAATTTTACCCTTTAAAACACTAAATAAATAATGTATTAGTTTGATCTAGAGTCGTCAATTCGGGTAAACGGGTCGGGTTTGAGACGGGTTAGTGTGAGTTGGGTCGGGTCAATACGGGTTAATGTCATAACATATGCGGGTCGGGTTTGGGTTGGGTCATGCTTAAGTCGGGTCACGTCGGGTCATACATCTTATCGGGTTTGGGTCGGGTTAGTAAAAGGTTGGGTTACATTCGGGTCGGGTGAAAAATAGGTCGGGTTAAATTCGGGTCTTTACCGGTTAAAACGAGTTAGGTTCGTTCTAGGGTTCGAGTCGGGTTCGGTTCAAGTCAATTATTTACGAGTTATAATTAGGTCGGGTCATTCTTGGGTTCAAGTCGGGTTCGGTTCAAGTCAATAATTTGCGGGTTATAATCAAGTCGGGTCATTTCCAAGTCGGATCATTCTCGGGTTCGAGTCGAGTTCGGTTCAAGTCAATAATTTGCGGAAAACATGTTTCGTCCCTGAAATTCGTTCCTAAAAACATGTTGTGAAACTAACCTCTTAAAATTCAAAGTGAAATATTGAAGGAATAGAGTTAGGATTCAATTTCTATTCCAATACCAACATGAGATAACGACCTATACATATTGATTCGATAACAAGTCGGATTGAATTTGGGTCGGGTTAATAACAAGTCGGGTTGATTTGGGTCGGGTTTGTAACAGGTCGGATTGAAATTTGAGTTGGCTTTGTAGCAGGTCGGGTTAAATTCGGGTCGGGTTAGGAACTGGTCAGGTTGAATTCGGGTCGGGTTAGGAATAGGTCGGGTTGAATTCGGGTTTTGACGGGTTAAAATGGGTTTGGGTCAATTTCGGTTAAGATCGAGTTCGGTTCAGGTCAATAATTTACGGGTTACATTCGGGTCGGGTCATCTTTAGGTCGGTTAATGTTCGGGTTTGGGTCTCAAATACTTGGGTCAACTCGGGTCTAGGGTTAGTTTTAGGTCGGGTTTGGGTCACCATTTTTTTCGGTTTCTGACGGATCGGTTAATAGGTCAGGTTAGGGTCGGTATTTCGGGTTGGGTCAGCTTTTGACAGCTCTAGTTTGACCTTATTAGCCTTATAACATGCATCCATTTGAATACACATTAAAATATAATCAAAATCATTACATATAAAAAGTTACCCTTAAATTAAATGGGAAAGTTACTTACAAAAATTTGTTTAAGTCACTATAATATTGATTGTCATTCAATAAAATTAACAAAAGTCCGTGTTAATTATACAAGACATATTAGAAGCACTCAATTATATGGAGCATTACTCTATCAATCAACCATATATATATACAATCCCATTCACAATTCTATCTACCTACAAATTCTCAAGGGGTAACAATTAAATTTAGTTTTTCCTTAGGATTTTTTTAGACAAATATAATCCATTGAACAAAAAAAACTACATTTATTTATTTATTTTTTTTCTCAACAAAAAAAAAAAAAAAAGAATTAAAAGAATTAAAAAGAAAAAGTTGTATGTATCATGCTTTATGCATTATCTACATTAATTTCTTTGATTTAATTTTTTTGAAGAGATTTTCTTTGATTTATTTGTTTAGCAACAATAGAGTACTTGTTGAATTCGTTTCAATGATTATATTATTAACTTTTAATTGTTATAATTTACTCTAATTTAAAATTAAAGATATTATTTGTCAAAATTTTGCCAGAAGAAATAGAGCGCTTATTAAAATATGGAGGGAACAATATATATACTTCCTCTGTTCTGTTTTATTTCGCCTGTTTCTTTTATCACACTTGCAAATGCAAAACTTTAACGATCAAAACTTGAATTCTTCATAAGTAAAAATTATATATTATATATTTTTACTTGCATATTATTCACAAAAGGAGGTCAAAGGAGGGGTGGTGAATAGTGTAAAAGTAAAAGCGAGTCAAGTAATAAAGAATGGCGGAAGTATTCCATAATACCGCATTTGTTTTTTATAAGCTAGAGTTACTATTTTCGTCCATTTTATTAAATAAGCTAGAGTTCCAGTTTTGAAAATCTTCTAAAATCTAATACAAGCACCAAGTGTATCTTTACTCATTATGTCCCACTGTTTCTTACTCTGTCATTTTTCACTACTTTAATGGTCCCCACTCCTCTTCACACCACTAAATTTTTCAACAAAATAATAACCTTATCTACCTCACTAACATCTTTTTTTTTTTTTAAACCACCGAAAAGTCCACACAATCTCAATTTTAGCCTATTAAAAAAAAAAACGAAGGGAGTACTAAAAAGGAGTAAAAATAACAAACGAATAAAATTACATAATGTTTCATAGTATAAATATAATAAATACGGAGTATTTCATTTTCACAAAAATAAAACAATATGTGTTTTATTTTACGTACTCCCTCCGTATTTAATACTCCGTAAGTGCTCCATTATTTATTTTTGTACTATTCACTTGACCTCCTTTGACTAATATTTGTGATTTATACATAAGGGAAAATATAATCCTGAGGTACTTATTAAAATCGTCTTAATAAATAGATTATTATTTTTTAATTTTAATAATTTACACTTATTAATAATTAAAGATATTATTGATTAAAAATTTACATTGAAATACGAGCTACGGAGAGGTTTAACACTTATTAAAATATAGAAATATTGTAGTATATATCCAATACCCAAAAAAAAAAAAAAAAAAAAGTAAACAAAACAAAAATTACCAACGCAAGACGCATTTGAACGGTTGAACTCTAGAAGAGTTTGTATAAATAAAATAAATAAATAAATAAATAAATAAAAAGGGATATGGATGGAATTTATGTAAAACAATATACTGTGCATGTGCCCTTTTGAAGCAACCCTTGTTTTCTCTTTTTAGAATGTAATAGATATAAATATGTTTTTTGTTTTTAAATTTTTTTTAATATTTTTTTTATGAATACCACAGATATGCAAACAATTAAGCTGATATTGTAATGAATTTTGTTTGTGGCACTTAGCTTCTTGTGGAATTTGCAAAGCTGGGATTTTTCATGTTATGCAGTTAAATAGAGTTAAAACTATGCTTCACGTGTTGCTTTCTGTTTGCTAAATGTTGCAGTACTGGATATAAATTTACTAGGCAAGCCCTGTGTGTTACATGGTTTTACCCAATTAGCTTCATGGCCTGTTTGAGGATGTGTAATTCTTGTCAAATGCCAAATTTGGCTCAAATTAAGCTGTGTGTCTCTCTGGTGCTGGATTTGGCTCAAATTGAATTATAGAGAAGAGCGAAGAAATATCTAGAGATTTGAGGGAAACTAGAGTGTACCCTTGCTAATGTACTGGATATAAGAGAAAGTTATGCTGTTTTCCTCTATTGGATATGTAGATGCCCTAGAAGGATTTTACGGGAAGTAATTTTGATTTTTTTTAAAAAGGGAGCCAATAGAATTGCAAGGATTGGGTTTGAAAGCATGTGGTTTAAAGCTGGTAATTTGACTCTTAATAAGGTGATACTATAGGAGACATTTGAAATTAAGGGGTATTATTTTTTTGCTGATGTACCTATTTTTCATCTTGAGGTGTTTTTCTACGATGTACCCACTTCTACTTTATATTAGTTTTGGCACACACATTTTACCATCTTAATTGCACACCTCACCGTTTTTACACCTTTGCACTCACGTGATTGTAGGAGTTCTCTCTCTCTCTCTCCCTTTTTTTTTGGGTGGCTGAATTATCATACTTGTGCTATATTGTTGAATTAGATCTATTGAGTATTGATAGTTGAAAGAGAGTGTAGTGCCCACACAAAATAGAAACAAAATTTAATAAGCCAGATACTTGACTTTTCCTCTGAAAAAGAGACTTATATTGTGTTGTTTGATAGAGAAAAAAAAAAGTAATTTGATCCCAATTTTTATCATGCATGTAAAATATTATTTCATAAGCGATGGTTGAAATTTGAGTACTATTCTGTTTGCCCATTTGCTTGATGTTTTCTTTTTCATATATTTTCTTTCTTATGGGAATATCAAGTGTATTAGGTGAAGTTTTAGTTTAAGTCTAATGTTTTTTTCCCCTGATTCGCAGCTAAGCTGGATTTAGGACCAACATTAAGGGAAGTTTGTGCGAAGAATAGAGCTGATGAGAAGCAGGTGGTGTGACTTATTCGTTGTGCAGCTTGTTGCAATCGGGCTTTTTCTTTATTCGCTGATTCATTGGTCTTGGAAATTGTTGTGCAGCAAATCAGAGCTCTTCTGGATGAAGTTGGTTTCTCCTTTTGCCCCAGTTTTGTTGATTGGCTGGGAAAAGGGGAAGGTGGTGATCATTCCCGGAATGCTGATAGATCTGTTATCACAAAGTTTTTGCAAGCTCATCCAGCAGATTATTCAACTAGAAAGCTGCAGGTTTGACATGATAATTTGCAATGTATTCTTTTGATAGATTTGTTTATTGTCGTTTGTATTAGTCTCACCTGCGATACTCAAACTGTGGATTTAGTTTTGTGGCACCTAATCAATTAATTGAGTGCTTTCTGCCGGTCATATATCAAGTTGTTGATTGCTTCTTCTTCATTTCCCTTGGTTGTCTGTTACTCTGTCTGTCTTGGTTCTGCTATGGTGTTGGTTCTATTATTCAGTTTCCTTTTCCCCCATATTATAGTGCTTGAATAGCCTGAGTAATTTATCACTGATTGTGCTTGTCTGCCATTCCATTTACTGCTTACAGGAAATGATCTGTCTTATGAGAGAAAAAAGATTCTCTGCAGCCTTCAAATGTTACTATAACTTTCACAAAGCTGATACCATATCAAGAGACAATATACATTTCAAGATGGTCATTCATGTTCACAGTGATTCTGTGTTTAAGCGATACCAGAAAGAAATGAGGTATTTATCCTTAACTTTTATGTATATTATCTTATGGCACTGCGATGCATTGTATGTCCTAACATAAAGGATGTTTGTGTCTTCAGGCGCAATCCTGGCTTATGGCCATTATATAGAGGTAAGTTTTTATCTGTTTTGAATTTGAATGTATTATTGATTTGATAGGTTTTTTAGTTGTTTGGTTTTGCATTTTGGGTAGAGGTATAAAGAAACACATACTTGTGAATACTAAACAGTCAGTAACTAATGCAGTTAAACGGTTTTGAAACACATACTCCTAACTAATTACTCCCTATGTCCCTATTTTTTGCCCCACTTGACTTTTTACGGTGTCCAAAACGCATCTTAAAACATATTTAACTCCATTTCTATATGCATAAAAATTATAAATTATAAAAACTTGATATTAATTAAATATATAGTGAGACGAATTTAACAAGACCCCACTTGACTATATTATCTCTTATATATTAACGAGAATTCACGGTAAATTTTTTTAAAATTTGACCCAATTATTTGCAATAGGGCAAACTGGAAAAGTATCTTCTAATATATGTAGAATTTTTTTTTTTTTTTTTTTTTTTTTTTTTTTTGGTGGGACACTTACAATTCAATAGAAATTTCGTGTATGATCGATTGATATATATATTTTCTAATATCATGTTAAATCTATTCATAATTTTAATAAAAAAAATATATATATATATCACAACAATTTTTTATTTTTTTTATCTATCTATGCATTACACTAACTTTTTTTTTTTCTTTTTTTTTTTGAAAGGATGCATTATACTAACTTTTGTTGGTTGTATGTTGATGTAGGGGAATTAGAATGTTAGCCATAATTTTGATATATTTTTTTTTTTAATTTTAAATTTTTTATTACATTTGTCATGTTTGTGTGCAAAATGTTGATGTTGCTCGATTTTGGCTTTTCTTTCATTTTTAGATTCTTTCTTGGATTAGATTATACTTAATTTATCAAGAATAAAATGTTCACCATTTAAGATGTGTATTATTGAATTGAACATCTCTATTGGAAGGTCTGAAAATAATTTGGTTTTCAGGTTTTTTTGTTGACATAAACTTATTTAAAGGAAGCAAGGATAAAGCTGCTGACAATGGGAAAGAAATGAGTGACGACAACAAAGTGAATGTTAGTAGTGATGCATCTGAAGCAGATTCACTAGCTGACGAGGATGCTAACTTAATGGTTAAATTGAAATTTCTCACATACAAGGTAGGTGAAAATGTCTTGATTGGTTAGGCTTCTTTCACATGCATGTACACCTGGAAGTTTGATGTTGATACTTTGCAAGTTTGCATCAACATTTAAATGCTATGAAGATGCTCGGTTTTAATTATGGTATATTGATGTCCTTTGATTATCAAATGATTGGTCTCTGGTTTTTGTGTGACCTTTCTTTGTTTATTGTCTGTTGCAGTTGCGAACTTTCTTGATCCGAAATGGTTTATCAATCCTTTTCAAAGATGGTCCTGCTGCTTACAAGGCATATTATTTGAGGTTAGCTACCTTTCAATATTGTTTCTATGAGACTTGAGGATAAAAAGAGAAATGATAAGATACATATGGCTTAGAATCCTCAAGACATTAATTTTAGCTATGACAGTATGACTCCTTACCTCTAGTGTTGGTTGAATCGTCAAGGTTACCATTAGTTGAAATTTAGTTTCTTGAAAAGACCAAGGCTGACTTGAGCATATATTTAGAAAACTTTTTCTCATTGTGGTCATTTTCTGTCTTTGTGTTACCATATCTTTTCTTTATGCTCTTTTCCTTAAAGCTCCTCCATCTAAAACAAAACTATCAGGGTAATAGCTGAACCATCTCTCTGAGGTGGTGAGACATATTATTTCTTTGTTTAAACCTTTAATAACTTGCGTAAGTTAATGCCATCAAGATGTATGCTTGTCAATTGACCTAGTTTTGTACTTGTTAGTTGAGTAATGTAGAGAATTTTTGAGAGCCTCATGGATAAGGTATTGTCAATTCCGATATATTCTAAAATAGCTCATTTGTTGATTTTTGGGGGATGGGGTTGGTCAGACTGCCGAAGAACTAGTATTCTAATTATACAACCACCAAAACCATCATTTGCATAATGTATCTTGTCACTGGAAGAGTATGAGTGGCTGAAATGTACCACTTCTCCCCCAAGTCATGAACGGTCACAATTCTCGGAGCATCAAAATATTTTACCGATGTAATGTTGCTAGTAAAAGTTGATCTGCAATGTCCTACCATAGTACCATGTATGAGTGATCACTGTGTGCCACCTACTTGCTGGCTCTTTTTGGCCTTATCCATGTGATTGGGATATGTTTTGGTCACTCTGCATGACCTTTGGATGGGTATTTTCTTAGTTTTCCTTTTCAAGGTCACATTAGATGGCTGTAGAAATTGCTTTATAAGACATGTTTTATAGTTGTTTGGTAATTATGGCTTGAGGAGAAGGATAGTGTTCTGAATGATGGATGTTGCCTGGTCTTAATGGGTAATGGTTGTGTCTTGTCTGCCTTATGATCTAGGAGTTTAATGTCTAATACATGTAATGGAAAAGCAGTAGAACTGTGAGTTTGTGATCTTTTTTATATATCAAAGGTATGATATAATGACTAGCTTTTATGGTGAACTATTGCCTTTCTTGATAAGAAATATTTGTATGGCAGACAAATGAAAATTTGGGGCACCTCTGCAGCAAAGCAAAAGGAATTAAGCAAGATGCTGGATGAATGGTAGTGCTGCCATTACTGGAAATATTATTATTATTTCTGTTTTTGTAGCTGTATTTGATATGTAATGCGGTGCTATCTTGAAAGGGCTGTCTATATAAGGCGGAAGTGTGGTCACAAGCAGCTGAAGTCTAATGTTTACCTCAGTGAGGCTGAATCTTTTCTTGAACAATATGCGAAAAGGAGCCCTGCAAATCGAACACTCATAGGTGCGGCTGGAAATTTGGTGAGATCTGAAGATTTCTTGGCCATTGCTGGTGATATGGATGAAGAGGGTGACCTTGAAAGAGAACGTGAGATAGAACCTATTTCACCATCTCCTACTAAAGAAGTTGTAAGAAAAGAAGGCCTTATAGTGTTCTTTCCAGGTTTCTACCTCTTCTCTACACGAAATAATTAGTGGCTTATGCCCCACAATGTATTTACCATTTACTACGATATAGAAAATTGATTAAGATTTAGGAGTGAAAGAAAAGTATTGTATGATTGTAGTACAATGTCCTTTCATAAATTTATGTGGAAGAGCATCAATTCCTTCATTACATCTCTCTTACTGTATTAACAATTAGTAGAATTAAGATTTACCATCATAAGATGTACATTCTACAATCCATGTAAAGTTCCAACCCTTCTAATTGTTATCCTTTCTAGTCTGCTGGAAAGAGAACTTATCTAACCAATTACCCAATTAATCCCATGATTTCAAGCAATTGTTTGACATTTCTTTACTGGTTTAAGATATGATGGGATTCATATATTTATTCTGATTAGGTGAATTATAGTTTTTCAGTAATGTGAATATAGTCAAATTTATATGCTACATTGCTTTCTAATAGGTGTTGATTTCTTCCATGATCTTTTCAGTGATGTGTTGCTTTTCTCATTTCTATTTTTACTTAATGTTTTCTCGCAGGAATACCAGGCTGTGCTAAGTCTGCACTTTGCAGGGAGCTGCTGAATAATCCGAGCGCTTTTGGAGAGGGTCGTCATGTCCAAAGTTTGATGGGCGATCTTACGAAAGGCATACTATTCTAACTATCTGTTGCATCCAATAGCGTAAATATGTTATGCCATCGAGTTCAATATTGATATGTCAATTTCACTGCCCTCTTAAGTCTTTATGATTTTGGATGTACTCGAATAGTTGGTGAATGAATAGTGTATTTGCAGGACGGTACTGGCAGAAAGTTGCTGAAGAGTGCAAAAGGAAGTCTGATTGCATTATGCTTGCAGACAAAAATGCACCAAATGAGGAAGTATGGAAGCAGGTAAGCACAAGTTCTATGGATAGTGTCCATTCCCTGTGAGGATGTCATCTCTTTTTCCTTTCATAATTTTTTTTATTTATTTTATTTTATTTTGTAATTTACTACTCTCTCCGTTCCCTAAAGTTCAACTTTTCTTTCTGTTTTGGGGCGCTTCAAAAGTTCAATTCACTTTAAATTTATTCCATTATAGGAAAAACCCTTTTACTACCTTACCTCTCTTACTGAAAGCCTGTTTACACCTTTCCACTCACTCTCGAAGTTTAACTTACTTTTATCCATCTTTTTCTTACACCCACTTACTTTTAACAAACCTTTTTTTAAAAAAAGTAGTGTACAATGAGTTGAACTTTTAAAAATTAAGGGTTTCATTGATTTTTTATATTTAAACGTTATCATAAAACTTGTATTATCTTGTTGTTATGAGATAACATTTGAGCTTTCTCACAAGTTACCTTTGAGCTGTTTCTTTGAGCTATTCATACTTCCTTAGAATCTAAAGTAATTCGTAAGCAGACTTGTGACTTGTTGTAGAAACATAAATATAAAATATTATACCTGTGTGTGTGTGTGTGTGTGTGTGGATTACTTGTATTTTACCAGCGAATATGTGTGTGTGTGCATTGCTTCGACGTTGCTAGCCTTTTTGGTCCTTTCCTATTGTTGTTAATATCTTTTTTTAGTAATTTTGTTTGTCATCCAGATTTATTTTTTCAAATGGGCATGTTTGCATCTGCTTGTCTGTTATATGTATTACCTGTGTTGCCAATGTACTGAATTCAAATGCCGTCCATTGTACTAGATCAATGGATTTTTGATATTTAGAATAGCTTGAGTGGATTTGAATGTTGCTCCTATATTGCAGATTGAGGAAATGTGCCGAAAAAGCAGGGCATCTGCCATTCCAGTTGTACCTGATTCTGAAGGTATCTTTGACTTCATCTCTTTGTAATCTGTCTACTGTAACCTTAAAGAATTATAATGAGAGCACGAGAAGGAGAAAACAAGATTTTGAAATATGAATGTGGAATAATGATGCTAGGTCTCTGCCAAATAATATGTTTGGCTGTATTGGACTTCAGTCAATCTTGCAGAATCCTTATCCAACCTTGTTAATTAGTTTTGATCCCCAGTACAATTCAAGTCCAACATAGGTTTCATATCCATTGCTTGTGATCTGAGTGAACCTGCACAACATATATGTTTCACCCTCTCTGATACAATTGTTGCGTGTTGTATAGACACGACTATTTATAAACCTATTTTGATCTGAGAATTTGACATCAGCCACTTCTGTGAAAATTCGAAACAATAGATACAAAACACCAACTTATGATTCCTGAAGCACAATGCTTAAGTAGAATACGACTATTAGCTATTCAACATAAACTTTGTGATTCATAACGCTGAAAAGAAAACGTCCATTACACTCCACAGTTGTCTTCTTAAATTTTTATGTGAATGCATAGTCTCTGGTGCGTGCTCTCACAAAGCCACAATTCGGAGAGCTATATTGCTTTCACCACTTTCTCTTTGAAATTTAAACCGACTCTGCTTTAAGTGTTCATTAAGAGTTGTCTCAAGTTGTGAGAACCATGGCTTGGTATGCTGAGTGGATGTATCATTCCTTCAGAAGCTCTTTTACAAGTGTACATTTATGAAGTGTGAGTTATAACTCTTTTTGTGCCCTCATGTTTGCTGTTGTCCTGTACTTTCATAAGTCTTCTTCCTTTACTATATTATATGTTTTATACTTTTATTTATAGCATTAGTTGTTATGTATCAATTCGGCCAATGTATTTCGAACAAGAGAATGTAATTAAAGGTTGAATGCTTGAGTACTTGATTGATTGAAGGTTGAATTACAAAGGATAAACATAACTTGAGGTTATGAATCTCATAGTGGCTTTAGGCTACAACTCTCTAATGTTTACTCTCAAATTTGTGGATACTTTTCTAAATGGACTTACTACCTTACATATACTCAAGCTTAAGGGATACATGTGATTACTAAGCTAAGAATGGAAAAACCATCAAATGACATTGTTGAAGTAGCTTGCTTTCTTTCCTTGAACTCTCTTAATTAGCTTTGTCCTGATGCTCATTGTCTCTGACCACCTTGGACCCTTGCTATCTCTGTTTTGCACGCCTTGAGTACACCTAAAGTGGTGGCTGACTTGGCTTCTGACCCCGTTGACCCATTCCATTACATCACTCCCCCCTTTGAGCTTCACCTTGTCCTCAAGGTGGAAGGAGGGAAAACGTAAATTGACAGTCTCGAACTCTTCCCATGTGGCTTCATAATCGGACAACCCATTCCAAGTGAGCAATACTTCGAGCACGAACACCGAATCCTTCTTTACCATGCGCACATTGAGGAGCTCTGCCGGTCCGACCACCAATTCCAAGTCGGGAGATAGCTGTTTCGGTATAGTTGGCTGACTTGGGAGGTTGCCAAGCGCTCTCTTTAGTTGAGAGATGTAAAATACAGGGTGTATTTTGCAATCACTTGGCAATTTCAATTTGTATGCAACTCTACAATTTGCTCCAGCACTTCGAAGGGCCCGTAAAATCTCGCGGCCAATTTCTCGAACGGTCTTCTAGCAAGGGACCTTTGTCTATACGGCTGGAGCTTGAGAAACACCTTTTCCCCAATTTCAAATTTGTCGTCCCTTCTCTGTTTATCCGTGTTGACTTTCATCACTTGTTGGGCTCGGTTTAGATTCATCCGTAGCTCGTCTAAAATCCCATCTCTCTCTTGCTGTTGACCATGGTTTGACCCGTTCCCAAACGCCACAACTTCGGCGGATCCCGGCCATACACCACCTTAAACGGTGTCATCTTGGTCGAGGTATGTGGCGAAGTGTTGTAGGAGTACTCCGCCAAAGGTAACCAACGGGCCCGACTTCGTGGTTGTTCGACGATGAAACACCTCAGGTAGGTCTCGAGGCTTTTGTTTACAATCTCAGTCTGCCCGTCAGTTTGGGAATGGTAGGTCGTGCTTCGCCAGAGGTGTGTCCCTTGTAATCGAAAAAGCTCCCTCCAAAAGATACTCATGAAAACTCGATCACGATCAGAAATAATTGATGCCGGGAACCCATGGAGGCGGACTACCTCCCTCCCAAACGCGTCCGCCACCTTGAGGGCGTTGAACGGGTGCTTTAACCCAATAAAATGGGCATATTTCGAGAGCCGATCCACCACCACTAACACGGAGTCTATTCCTCATGATAGGGCTAAACCTTCCACAAAATTTATGGAGATATACTCCCACACGGCCTCGGGAATTGGAAGAGGTTGTAGCAACCCGAGTGGACTTTGAGTGATGGTTTTGTTCCTTTGGCACATATCACATTCCCGAACGAACTTTCCGACGTCCTTTAGCATGTCGGCCCAAAACCAGTCAGCGGTGAGTCAGAGATAGGATTTTATCTCGCCGTCGTGGCCTCCCGTAGTGGTGCTATGATACTTCTTCAAAAGTAAAGGGATGTACTTAGAAGAAGCAGGCAGGACAATTTTGTTCTTATAAAATAGCCTAGACCCCTCTATGTGAAAGCCTTTTGGACCCTCTTTCCCTTCTTATAAGCCCAATACAATCTGGCCCAAACCTTTGTCTTCCTCCAATTCTTTTTCTAATTCAGCCCAGTCCACAAAGCAAGAGTGGATTAGGGCCCTAAACTCCCAACACTTCTTCTTCTTTCTTTCTTTCGATCTTTCTCACTGGTTGCATCAACAGAGCTTCGTCCTTGCGAGAAAGTGGGTCGGCCACCTTATTCGCGACGCTGGGTTTATAGTGTATGATAAAATCGAACCCCACCAACTTTCTCAACCAACGTTGGTACTCACCACCAACCTTTGTAGTTTATCGATAACCGAAATCGGATATTTATCGGGAACGGTTTCCTTGTTGAGTGCTCGGTAATCTACACAAAATCGCCAACATCCGTCTTTCTTCTTAACGAGCAAAACCAGACTTGAGAACGGGCTTGATGATGGTTTGATGATGCCGGACTCGAGCAATTCCTGCACGAGCCTCTCAATTTCATCTTTTTGAATTTGGGGGTATCTATAAGGCCTAACACTAATTGGGTCAGTCCTATCCCTTAACACATTAGAGTGCTCATGGCCTCTATTTGGGGGTAGCCCATTTGGCATTTGAAAGACCCCTTGAAATTGGTCCAAAACCTCCACTTAGAATGAAGGTGGGCCGTTTGGGCTTGGGCCCAATTCTCCTCCCTCCAATTTGTTACACTAAACCGCCTTTTTTCTCCTTCTTTAACACCCTCACCATAGCTTTGAGTGAAATTTGTGACTTTTCGAGGGTCGGATCTGGTGAGGGTGACCGGAACTCCACCCACGGTGAACTTCATGACATGGGTTCGCCAATTAGTAACCATGGCCCCTAACTTCTCAAGCCATTGAACCCCCAAGATCACCTCGGCACTACCTAGTGTGAGTGGAAAAAAGTCTTCGGTTATGGTAAGTCCACCAAGTAGCTCCACCTTGACTCCCCTACAAACTCCGCTACCCCGAATGGTGTCCCCATTTCCCAAGGATACGACAAATTCCCTACCTTGAGTTACGAGAATAGCCGCTTGCTCCACCGCCGATATCACTAAGAAATTATGAGTGGCCCCTGGTCAATCATTACTACTATCTCTTGCCCCTTGACTACTCCTCTCATCTTCATTGTCCTTGGGTTGTGTATCCCGATCACCAAACATAATGACATCGTTCCGGTTTCCTCTAGGGGGTGTCACTCTCCAACTCCGGCCCTTCTTCCTCCATCTCAACTTCCCCTTCCGTCACTATTAACACACTAAGCTCTTTCCTTTTGCATCAATGACCCACACCCACCTCTCATCACACCTAAAGCACAACCCTTTCGCCCTCCTTTCCGCCAATTCAAACTCGGTTAAACGCCTCGTTCCTCCGGTAGAATCTTGACTTGGGCCGCGGTTGGCCCGACCCACATTCACGGAGCCCATGTCTTGGGCGGCCCACTGCTGCTGCTGGGTAGCCCATAGGAAGCTATCAAGCCTCCCTTGCTCACAATTGGGTTGGGTTTGATTTGGGCTGGAATTGGATGGCCCAACAACAAAGCCCCCTTTCCAATTACTAATGGGTTTCTTGCCCTGTTGCACACGTTTCTTTTCTTCAATTCTTCCAGCCATTTCCATGGCCTTTTCAAGGTTGAGAGGGTTAAGGAGCCTAGACTCGGTTTTGATTTCTTTGTTCAACTGCCAAGCATGAGGCTTTCCGGCACGTCCTCTAGTGGCGCCGCCATCTCAATGAATTTCCGGCGATACTCCGCCACTGATCCCGACCCCTCTTGCGTAATCGCCAACCATTGTTCATGGAGGGTTCCCGAGTGTGAGGGGCGAAACTCGTTCAAAGCCCTTTGTTTAAGGTCCGGCCACCCATAAAACGGTCGCCGCTTCTGCTCCCACTGAAACCACTTTAGGGCGGCTCCATCCATCGCGACCACCGCTGCCTCCATCTTCTCTCTCTCCGTCAACTTGTAAAATTCGTAGTACATCTCGGCTCTTGCCGTCCAACTATTTGGATCTGTCCCGTCGAAGAGAGGCATTTCCAATTTCCGGTGTTTCCAATAGCCATGGCCACCACCGCCTCCATCGCCGTCCTCGTCCGCGCTTCTCCAGTCGCCGCTGGCCTGTTCTCCCCTACTACGGGCGATCCTAATGGTTGGAGACTTGGAGGGCTGGTTGTTGTTGGTGCTGTTTCTCCTTCTCCATTTGTTCCTACAGCTTCAGGATTTTTGCGCGGTCGATCGCGGCTTATGTGTCCACCGTGACCCGGAAGCGGTCAAGGCGGTCCTCTAGCCGTTCGACGGTGGCAGTCATCACCTCCTCTGTCTTTTTCCGCTCCTTCTCTATTTCTTTCCGCTCTTCTTCCATGGCTGCCTTAATAGCTGCCGACACGGGGCGAGTAAGGTTGTCATCTTGAGGTTGCAATTTTTCTTGGAGAATTGACATCTGCGTTGAAAGAGTGGCGAATGTTTCTTCTATGGCTGACAACCGTTGCGGGGTGTTGTCCTCCATGGTTGAGTTGTTCTCTTTTTTTTAAAAAAAAAAAAACTAGTACGGGGTGGTGGTTTACGGTATCGGCGGGCGCAGGACCACCGCTCTGATACCAAGTTGTTATTTATTAATTTCGGCCAATGTATTTCGAACAAGAGAATGTAATTAAAGGTTGAATGCTTGAGTACTTGATTGATTGAAGGTTGAATTTCAAAGGATAAACATAACTTGAGGTTATGAATCTCATAGTAGCTTTAGGCTACAACTCTCTAATGTTTTCTCTCAAATTTCTGGATACTTTTCTAAATGGACTTACTACCTTACATATACTCAAGCTTAAGGGATACATGTGATTACTAAGCTAAGAATGGAAAAACCATCAAATGACATTGTTGAAGCAGCTTGCTTTCTTTCCTTGAACTCTCTTAATTAGCTTTGTCCTGATGCTCATTGTCTCTGACCACCTTGGACCCTTGCTGCCCCTGTTTTGCGCGCCTTGAATACACCAAAAGTGGTGGCTGACTTGGCTTCTTGACCCCGTTGACCCATTCTATTACATTAGTTTATGACATACTACAGTAAAGTTTCTCTGTTTACCATTTTCCTGGATTGATGTAACTTAACGGTGGGTTTCCTGTTGTGCAGGCACTGATTCAAATCCTTTTTGTTTGGATGCATTATCTGTTTTTATGCTACGCGTGCTTCAACGAGTAAATCATCCGGTACTGCTTTTTTTCAATCTTGTTTGGATGAGGTTATTTATCAAATTAACTCATACTAAAGATTATTTCTTGTTTTCTATGTGGGGCAGGGAAACCTTGACAAGGCATCTCCTAATGCCGGTTATGTATTGCTTATGTTTTATAACTTATATGAGGGCAAGGTATGATAGTGTCACCTATCTTGAAATGATCTTCAAGTTCATGCATTTACATGTGTCAATTGGACTATCCAAAATTCACATTACCTATTTGTTTAAACATTTGTCACTGTAACTATGATCTTCTTCCATCCACCTTCCCCAAATACCAATATGCAGCAAAGTAGGAGAATCTGATTGGCATGGAGTTACTAAATTATTTGATTCCAGTGTAGCTACTTTGAGAATGTCCTAATTATTTTACTATTTTGATCTTTTCTCCCTAGAGCCATAAAGAGTTTGAAGCTGAATTAATTGAACGCTTTGGTTCTGTTGTGAAGATGCCTTTGCTCAAAGCTGAAAGGTTTGTGTCTTCCTAAAATGGAAAATCTTTGTTTATTACTATTTTTTCTTTCCTAACTCAGAAATCTCTATGTTTGCAAAAAGAGAGTTCTAGATGTTCTTTTGTGCTCTGGTTCTTCTTTAACATATGCAGAGGCCTTTTTAAGTCTGACTTGTAAATGGGCATACGCCACTGTCTTCTTCTCTACCTCACCATATAAGCCACTAGCAAATGATGCTGTCTATTTAGGATAAGACCAACAATGACATCTGGGTGTTCGCCTTCACTGGGCTTAGGGAGCTCAGGGAATTTTTAGTCATAGAACATCTCTGGACTCCTGCATTTAGGAATAGACTGTCCTAGATTGCCTAACTTAAAGCTCATTTTACTTGGATATTCTCTATGTATGTGTTTAAAGATGAGAGGAAAATGTTCCTATCAATTGTACTACCTCCGTTACACAATAGTTTCAATGTTTATATGCTCATAAACCAATGAATTGGGTAAATAGATGAGATTGGACAAGTATTTAAGTGCCCAATGTGCATCATTCTAATTTTACTGCTCTGCTTCAAGGTACACCTTAACTGTGTAAATTAAATGGGAGTAATTAATTGTTAAGGGGTTGTTTGAAGTTTTAAAAATTGTTTTATAAATTTAAGTGGGATAAGGGTACTTGTGGCGTTTGACCTAAAACTTTACTAAAGAAGCAAACTAGAGTAAGGTTCAGGATAATTTGTATTGAATTGTTTTATAAATTGGATGAACTCAGGAAAGGATTTCTGTAATGACAGCAATTAGAGTAAGGTTGAGGATAATTTGTATTGAATTGATCAACGTAATCACTCAATACCCCTTTTGTTCCAGAGGAAAGGAGCTCTCTCACTACGCAAATGCTTAATAATATTCTTTTTGATGATTATTACAGCAGAGGCCACTTAAATACGACTAGTTTTCCCTCACATCCCACTAACAGAAAAGATTCCCCATAACAAACTTTTCTAACAGAACTTGACACCTCAGCCCCTCACCTATCAATTGAATTTGGTGCCCTTGCCCTGCTTCCTCCTTGCATAAGTGAACACTACTGCAGGCCTCGGTGCATTCGTTGCAAAATTTTTAAAAGTAACCAATGTTATTATGACACGTGTTTATTAACCTATACAACCAGTTACCCCCTCACATTAACAGCTTAATTTGAAAATATAAACTTACTCTTTAACTCTTAGTTAATCAAAAGGGTTGACTCATTTTCCTTTTTAATATTCATGAACCAAAAGCTTCTATAAATGATTGAATTTACAAATTAAAAAACTTTAGAAAAGAAATACGCTGACTATAAAAGTATGAAGAAAGTTCAAGCAAAGATTTTTTTGTGCAAAGGATATTCTAAAAGATTTACTGGTCTTCCACTGCATACCCATGTCACGGCGTTTTCAGGCATGAAACAACCTTTCTTGAGGCCTATTCAAATTCCTATGCAAATCCCCATATCAAAGGTGAACTTAGTTCGAATCTTGTTGGCTTCCTAGCCTCTCACAACTCAAAATAAATAAGGCTATCAACAAATGCTCCTTTTAACACAAACCAATATGAATTTTGAATGGTATATCATTCATGAAGCTGGTGTTATCTGTTGATTTGTTTTATGGTATGAAATTTTTTAGGGGCACATTATATGACTATTTGTGAATTTTTTATTACTTAGGGCTTCTCTACCTGATCCTGTGAAATCCGTGCTGGAGGAAGGGATCAACCTATACAAGCTACATACAAAGCGACATGGAAGGTTTGTGTTTGATGCGATATGTTATATTGTTTTGTGCTCGCAGTATTCAAATCAGACCATGGCTTACCATGTGTCTTATTAGAATTATGATTTTTCAAGTACAAATTCTTATCGGTTAATAGGATTTTTGTGACCATATCTAAATGAAATTTCAGTTCATTGACGGTTTCTTTACACATTAGTAAGGAATTAAATGATTTATGTCATTGAATAACGGAAATTGAACTTTTTGCTACAGAATTCGTTTATGAAAAAATAAATGAAAGAAAAGCGATGAATTGATCTCCTGAACTCATAAAGCTCTATATAGTTTTTCCCTTTTGTTTGAGATGTCTTAGATTTTGAGCTGTTATTAAAATGCAGAATGGACTCGACTAAAGGCTCCTATGCAAAAGATTGGGCAAATTGGGAAAGGCATATGCGAGAGACTTTATTGTGCAATTCTGAATACCTCAACTCTATTCAGGTTAACCTT
Organism: Chenopodium album; assembly: GCF_948465745.1. Classification (NCBI taxonomy): domain Eukaryota; kingdom Viridiplantae; phylum Streptophyta; class Magnoliopsida; order Caryophyllales; family Amaranthaceae; genus Chenopodium; species Chenopodium album. The sequence continues at coordinate 12,571,385 of NC_137842.1, read as the reverse complement.
TTCTTTTATTTTTGGTTGCTATTTTTTTTAAGAAATTGGAATTTTTATTAACATCATCTTGAGTTTTTATCATTCCAGGCTTCTCTCTGGGTTTACATTGCTTTTTACTGAAGTATTGATTGATAAATTAGGCCATTGAATTTTGATATCACCTGTTGAAGGACATAGATTATTGCATTACATGCTGTTTAAACAACTATTCTAACAGTTGTAATTGAGAGGAACTGAGGGAATAGTTATAATATATTATAATAACCTGTAGGGTGCTGTTAGAGAATGTTTTAGTCAAAATATAGTGGTTACTGAAATTGTTAACAAACAAAATTATATCTGTGTGTGTGTTGTTGGGGGGGGGGGGGGATGAGGGGGTACGGTGAGGTTTCATGGTGGGAAGTTGGGATGAAGGGGTGGGGTTTTGCCGTTTCAAAGATGGGGTGCGGTGGGGTTTGGTTCAGGGTTTGGACCATGCAGTGGGTGCGTGGAGGGGTTCGAGTGAGTGTGTTTTGATGATTACAAAGGTTACTAACTCTAAGATTAACAATTCACTGTATAATATCTTCTAGTAGTCCCTCACTCTCTAGTAAAGGCTAACATTGCCTCTTTTTTTCGCAAATCCTATGAACGGAAACATTCACGATATATAGACTTTAGGTCTGGAATAAATTATTATGTCATTTGATTATGATTTTTTTTTTCTTTCAAATAACAGCAGAATATTCTGAAACATTAAGTGCTGAATTGCAGTTGAAGATTAATGTTTAAGGTCACTATTATTTGCATGTACTAATTCCAAAATTGGCTGAGGATTGTATTTGTATTTTACAGGTTCCATTCGAGAGTGCTGTGAACAGTGTGTTGGAGCAATTAAAAACAATTGCAAAAGGTGATTATATAACTCCTAGTTCTGAAAAGAGAAGGCTTGGAGCAATTGTCTATGCTGGTGTCAGTTTGCCTGTTACTGAAATAGGCCATCTTCTTAGTTATGTAAGTGTTTACAAATCATTCAATATTTATAATGGATCTGATGCTTGCATTGCATATTAGTCTTAACTTCAATTGTTACATTTGCTATCTATTGACTAGTTAGGCTTGTTACAGTCGTTTCAAACATATTTGCCTTTTCTTTGAAGTCCTTGAATCAGTATTGAGGAACTTAAATCCAAAAAGAAAGATGTCATGGGACTACGCCTTTTTGTTTCCTCCCTTTATTCCTTTTTAAGCTTTATAGGTAGTTATTTGATGTGGAGTTTATTTCAGAACCCACGCTGGTATTTACTCTAGTATTACCTATGACAACATTTCTAAGATTTGATACTTGGTGCTCATACTGTTAGTCGTGTCTCACGAATCTGTCAACCTCCTTTCTTCGGTATAGTTGATCCTGTTTTCTGCATTTAATTTTGTGAATCTAATATTTTTTGAAGATGCCAGTGACATGTTCCCATCTTACAATGGATACAGTTCAATGATTGTTAAAGTTTTATGATAATATTTTCATGTCCTCGACCATATATTCATAAAACCAGCGACTTTATAACCCAAATCTGTTGACCCTCCATAATTTTGGTACCAAAAGCGGTTAGCGGTAATTCAAAGGTAGGGGAGTGTCCTTATTTAACCTACCTAAACTGGAGGGGCTAACTTGTATTTTTCTGAATTTGTAGTTATCATGTATGACCCTAATATTTAGTACTCGATATTTGGAGGCTCATTTCTGGCTTTATCTTGTATATTGATATTTGCAGTTTGTTTTGCCTCATCTGCAGATTGCTGATTACGACTCCAAGGTTGAACCTTTTTTTAGTGACAAGAATTTGGAAGTCAACCTCCGGAAGGCTCATGTTACTCTTGCTCATAAGAGAAGTCATGGTGTCATAGCAGTGGCTAACTTTGGTCAATTTCTTAACCGAAAAGTAGACGTCGAGTTGACCGCTTTGCTGATGTCTGATAATATGGCTGCCTTGGAGGCACGCATTGGCTCAGTGGATGATGAAAAGATTGAATCCAAGAACGAATGGCCTCATGTTACGTTGTGGACAGCACCAGGAATTGCGGCCAAAGAAGCAAATGCTTTACCTCAGTTGGTGGCACAGGGGAAGGCATCTCGTATTGAAATTGATCCCCCTGTTGTTATAGTAGGCGAAGTGGATTTTTTTTAGTGTAGTTCTTTCTGATGTCCCTTGAGCCTTTGTAATTGATTTGTGCATTTGCGGCTAATAGATGTAGTAATGTTGATATCTAGTTGAAAATTTTGGTAGGACATTGTTAGAGTTTTGCGGTACTCTTGGTTAAATAAATGGAAAAATGTTATTGAAGAATATCTGTTCTTGCTTCCATATGCCCATGTTCTAATTGATACTGAAGTTGGTTAATTCTGGTGACTTTCTTGAACTCCTATGGTAGGTTGTAAATGTTGGCATACAGAGTAGCGATTAAGCCCTAATAGGCTAATAGTTGTCAACTGTGCAATCACAGTATAACATAATTTTTGGATCAAATTATTTTTGGACCAGTCACCGGCTAAGTTATATATTGGTAATTGGGATTTTTGAATTTGGGCGAATGTTTATACAAATTATCGCTATGGGTTTAACTTATTTATTTATTTTTTTAATAGGATAATAAATTAAAGACTAGGTTAAACATTAGAAATAAAGAGTTAGGGTTATTACTTTAGCATATCATCTTACTCAAAAATGTTTTGATCTTGCACAACCACCACTGCAAGGGAAGCATTGTATTGGTAATCCTTTGTCAATAAGCAAAAAAATAAGAACGCATAATGTTTGGTGACTAAAAGACAATTAATGTTTGTATACGTAAACTCTAATTGCGTCCAAAATATAATGTTTTTTACAAAGTAATTAAGAAAAACTCTAATGAGTTTATTTTAGTTGACAACAATTTGGATAGCATAAAATGAAAATTTTGCCAAACTTTAAGTTAACGATGCTAATACAACATGACAAAAATTTGGATAGCATAAAATGAAATTTCTGACAAGTAAACTAGAACGAAGGTGAGTACAGTAATTAATATAAGCTGAATAATTATGATACTAGTAGAAGGAATTACGATAGGAGGAATTATTTCAGTGGACAATTGATAGAATGGAAGAAGGTTAATACTAATCAATTATAACCCCAAAAACTTCCCCAAGTATCCAGTAAATGCTTCTTTGACACCTCAACGTTCCTGCATTTCAACTTACAAGACCTTACATAGTGTTCAAACATTCAAACCCTTATATCCCTCTTCTTCTCCCCTCTCCAATCCACCATACAAACATGAAACACCCCGCCAAACCAACACCACACCTCAACGATTCAACCCCCATCACAATTGGCACCGCTGACCTTACATGATCTACACACCTACGCAACAACCAAAGAAAATACCAAATGGCAGAGATGTGGATTTGGTGATTATACAGTAAAAAAATGTCCGTGTGTGGTTGAGGGTGGTGGTGGTAAATGGGTATAGGGAGGAGAGGTTTTGGTAGGGCCGTGTAGGTGGCGACTAGAAAGTGGTGCTCTTGGAGGCTGTGGAGAATAGACATGAGAATTCAATCTGATGGGGGTGGTGGGTGGAAAGGAGGCAGAAGTGGCGGGCTGGCGACTCTGGTTATCCTTGGAAGGATCTAACACAACCATGCCATGTGCTCCATCAAATAGCAATTCAGAAATGATATGCTGTAAAAAAAATTGCAACCAGTTATGTTGAAACACTATGATGAAAACTATGATGCAATGTGCTCCATGAAATTTACAGCCACTAAACTTTCTAGCAATCATTTGTTAATCTTTGCTAAACGAGTAGACTTCTGGCCTCTTAGCCAATGTAGCAGCAGACAAAGAAGCCAAGGCAACAAAGTTCGGCTAGAATTTCTGGATGACAACAGAGTTGGCAAGACCAGCCTGCTCTATAGTCTGCTCAAGATCAGTTAGTTGCCTGGGAGGAAATCCCATCATCTGCAGCGTATAAACTCCTGTTCTAGCTGGCCTTGATGCATCAATGAAGGCATGGATATCTCTTATAGTGTGATGATAATTGAAACGTGAGACCATACGAGTCCCATCAGCTAACCTAAGCTGGATAGAGGTTGATGGTAGTTTATCATCCACGACTAGGCCCATCACAGGGGCTGGAGCAGAGCTGCGAGCAGTTACAGCAGCAGAAGAGTCAGAAGGGGTCGAGTGGCTAGTACCCAACGTTCTTCCAACGCCCTGGAATGGAACTTTTCGTTTTTGTGGTTCCTGCATGAAGTATAAGTTATTGAACTTTACAACACAAAATCAACATGGCCAAAAGAATAATGCAAGTGAACGAAAAAACATACAGGGCAGTTCTCATTCCTCCTCACAAGATTACAATGGACTGCAGTCTTCCTGTCTGCTGGCTCTAGTTCTTTCGGGCACTCAGAATTTGTAATGCTCTGCACAAGATAATTTTTTACATAAGCAAGCATACACAATGCCAAATTATCAACTTCAAGATACTTACAGCAAAATCACTCACAAAAAACTATCAACTGAATTAAATAAAAATAAAACTATCATACTTAAATACTGGAAACATCATCTTCCCAATACCAAGCTGTTAGCATGTGAAGGAGAGAAGTGTATAAATCTTTTATAAGTTAATAATGGTTTTCCAGGTTCTAAAGACAAATTTTAGTCCCAACCAACAAGTCGACAACTTATAAGAAGAAATTGTGGCATTAAATCTGTTGTGGGTGTAACAATTGAGTGTATTTTGTCCTTTTCATCTTATAATTACAGCGCACTTGTTTAAATTTAATATGTAATTAAAAAAAATAAAAAAATAAAAAATCCTGACGGGAGATCCATTGTCTTGACGATTGAAGCACAACATATGCAACTACTCAAAATGAGGGTCTTAGATTCCATAATTGTTAAGTTCGCTTTCACATATAATTTATGAAAAGCATATATTACAAATCAAACTTATGCCAAATCATCACCAAGTGTCTGACTGTCGAGTGTCATGTAGTAAAGTCTAGTGAAAGACTACGCCTTCCATATACATCCTCCATTCCATTTAACTCGCAACAATTTAACACTTGCCATTATTCGCATACTCTGTATTAGTGTTTGACCATCTTTAGGGATTGACATGTAAGTTAAAAGTATAGCCGGGAATTCGGGATCTTGTTAGACTCATCTCAATGTATATTATCATAATATCAAGATTACATAAGTTTTACTTAATCATAATTAAAGATATTTATGATTGAAGTTAAGCATCGGCAAACTTGAAAGTCCAATTATTGCAAGTTATATATATAGACATAAGACGTGACAACAAAACTCAGACAAAGGTAGTACATGTTTACACATTTAGATAACATTAAACCTTCTTTTTATAACACAATATATTTAGGACCTTCCCCTAAATGGTGTTTTCAAAGGTTTCGGCATAAACATACATATTTTCCACTAACCTATTGTAGTCTGTTAGCCTCTTACATATTAATTGCTGGGATCATTTTTTTTTTTAAAGTTTTTTTTAAAACAACACTGGAACCCTATTGACCTATAGAAACTGCCTCACACTCATCAAATAGAATATATTGATGATGTATGCCAAGAAAAAATATCACAGCTCTTCATCCGTCAAATACATAGTAAAAAAAAAAGGTAGGAAACAAAAAAGGAATAAAATCATCCGATGACCATTGTAAATTACAGACAAAATTTGGAGGTTACCTGCAAAAATGGAGCATTTTCTACGTCATCAAATCTCCTACAAGGCCCATCATCAACTGTGAAACCATTACGCCATAAGGTGATAGTATGAGTGATAGTTTCAGGAGCCTGCTCGGAAGGAGAAGATGACAGCATCTCTCCTGAGAGTAACCTAGCTGTTCCAGTAAAGCTTCTTGAGCTTGAAGATGGTTGTTGAGCATCAACTGGTGCCTCGATACTTCCCACACGTCTAGCTTGCTCAAAAATTGCTTCAGCATTAATATCCTTGGAAGGATCTTGCACGACCATGCCACTGCAAGAGAAGCATACAGATTTATATCTTAACCAAGAATCCGAAATTTACATGAGCTAGTAACTTCATTCCAACACTAGAAAAATGAACAATTTTATGTGAAACAAAGATTTTGCACCATAAGTGAAAGAATCTGAAACCTTTATATTCCAACAAAGAATCATAACCTCTTTCCAGCATTTACACAACAGTATAACACACATCAAACAGGACAAGCCCGTGATAATCTGAATTTACCAAAGCATAAAAAAGGTCACGGAGTCCAACAAATCAATGCTCTTTGACTTTTGGGTTACAGTGGACCAAAACAAAAGGGTCCATTAAACTACCTGCGTTTAGAGACGTGAAAAAAACATATTAGGATGGTCAGCCAATTCGGCATCTTAGGGGTAAATTTTCATACATCGTCTCCCTTGCCCATCTAGAATGGGACCTTCTTTAGAAGAAGTAGAGTACTAGGTGTGGTCGTTGTCTAAACATTATCAATTTAAGTTCTAAACTTGCATCATGCATAAAGCACCATCCTACAAGTGAGTAAATGAGAGGGGAAGAGAGGCAAAAGCACAAGTGCACAACCCCATGAAAGAGATCTGAAATTCAAATAAAAACAGCATACATTGTTCCATACGGTATACTTGCGTCAGAAAGGAAAATACCAAGTTTCATGACCTTTTCATCAAACATGAACTAGTCTTATTATGAATATAATCCACTAACGAACTTGTAAATTCTAATAAAAAAAAAAGTAACTGTTTTGATCATCTATGCCCCAACAGAGAGTAGAGGCAGAAATCTCTGCAAAAAAGATTCAACTGGCTATCCATGATTAACCCTATATCCAAATGTATGTTGTATATCTAAACACAACTAGTTAGCAAGCTACATTCAATCATTCAATCACGAACCAAAAATTCAAGGTTGGCATTAGGTAAGCCAAATTTAACTTACAACAAAATCAGGGCTCGAATTGAAGACTATACTCACTCAGAAATCTTATCAACAAGAGGCAAATCAGAATAGAATTATTGATCTTCCAAACCTTTTGAGGATCTCCAAAACATTTCTCAAATACTATCAAAATGTGTACATCAATTTTATAAACATGACAATTAAGTTGCAAAGCAGTAGTAAATTAACAAAAATATATCAGCAATTCAAGGGTAGCAGTAACTGTTCATCCAATTCATTCAAGATTCATCAAAAAAGTACTGATAGACCTTCAATTTTCATCATTCTTCGTCGTAAATTAAATACTCCCTCCGTCCCCAATTAATCACATCACTTTCCTTATAAACTCGTCCCGAATTACGAATTCAAAACAGATAGAGTAACAAAATTAAAACCCTAACAATCAAATTAATCAATCCAAAATCAATTAGGGCGTACCTTTTCTGACCACCAGTGAAGAACTGAGCAGGACGATCACCATCAGAATCACTATCAGAACCAGCAGCACTGAGATCAGCAAAAGTACGAACACCTCCAACACGACGACGAGTCCTGGAATCAGAGCTTCTTGCATTGTTATCATCGTTGTTATCGGCAGTTCTCCGAGATCGGAGACTGTACTGCGATCGAGCTCCGGCGGGAGGAGAATGCGAGCGAGAGCGAGAAGGAGAAGGAGAGAGAGAAGCAGAGGGAGAAGAAGGAGGGATGAAATCAGCATCAGCAGCACCAGCGTCGTCGTCGGCGGCGGTTGTGGCGGCGGGAGGAGGGGCGGAGGAGGACTCGAAGAAGGTGGAGACGGCGGCGTCGACGTCGAAGTTGTGGCTTTCGAGGAAGAATTGGGCTTCTTCGAGAGTGGAGGAGGTGATCTCCATGAAAGTGTTGATGGAGTTTTGGTGGGACGCCATTGATGAGATTGTTGCAGCAGCTTCTTGTTCTGGGTTTGGTATGGGTTCCATGCTTGTTTTGATGTGTTTTCAGGATTTTTAGGTTTCTCACTTTTGCTTTGGAATTGTTGGGATGGATTAAAGAGATTTTTTTTTTTTTTTTTTTTTTTTTTTTTTTTTTTTTTTTTTGCAATGAAAAATAAATTTAATTGTGACGTGAATTCTGTGTGGCTAGCTACATAAAATAAATCTAAAATTAAATAGATTGAAGACTCATTAACAAATCTAAAATTAAGAGTAAGAAGGTAAGAATAACCAAATTCAATCAAGGGGTAATATCCATGAGATGAGTCGGTGATTGAAGTGGGTTTGACAAATCTTAACTTTTTCTAATCAGTTCTACGTGAATTATTTGACGATATCTACACAACTCTTAGTCTAGAAATCTCTAATCAGTGATCACCCATTAACTTGTACGGAATGATTTTCTTAATTAACACATTTAATCTTTCTCCCTAGGTTTTCCTTTGGAGGGAGACTCTAGCGGTGCTATTTTTTCTTCTGTTTCGAAGGTTTTCTTGATTTTCCGAGATTGTTTCGCCATCTCTCTTTGATGGCTTCTTCCAATTCCGCAATTTTTCCTTATGAAAAGAATAAAAATGAAAGAGAAGTCTCTGGCAATGAAACAGAGGCAGAAGAAACAGAGATACACTGGGTTATTGGTGAAGAAGAGGGGAAGGAGGCAAAATCGTCTCTAGCGATGGTAGGGAAAGTTTGGACGGATCGAAATGTTAATGTGAATGTCCTAATTTCGATGATGAAGAGAGTATAAAATCTAAAGCATGGAATGGAAGCAAACTGTATTGAAAAAAATGTGTTCTATTTTCAATTTCACCATTAGAGGGATAAGGAGAAAGTCTTGGATGACAAGCCATGGCACTTTGAGCGCATGCTCTGGTGTTGAATGATATTCACGGAGATTGCAAGCCTTTGAAAACCCCATTACATCTCATCTCTTTCTGGATTAGGTTTTACGATTTACCCTTTAAAGGGCTACGCAATGAAGAAAATGCAAAGAATATTGGAAACAAACTTGGTACCTTTGTAAAATTGGACAAGTCTCACGGAGAAGGAGTTAATTTATAAGTCATTACACATGAGAGTAATGATAGACCTGCGAAAGCCATTGAAGAAAGGAGTGGAGTGGAAAATGCATGGAGGAGTTAAGGTGTTTTTCAGAATTGCATATGAAAAACTACCTATGTATAGTTATGTGTGTGGTATGATGGGACATGGCGATAAAGATTGTGACATTAGTTTTGGTGTTTCTTTTCCAAAAGAATTTGATGACAAGCTACGTCACTACTAGAATAAGCTCATTTACCGATGGGAAATATCGATGGCCAATGAAATCTATCAATAAAAAAAATAATTTTCCGATAGCTTTCTTCCATCGGTAATGTTTTTTTTTTCAAAAAAAGTAAATTTATTTTTTTCACCAAAATAAATAAATACCGATGCTTTACACCATCGGTATTTTACCGATGGCTTGTATCCATCAGTATTTAAAAAAAAATGAAAAACTGATCAAAAAGTTGGATTTTTAAAGCTCAAACCCAACAACCCCAATTTTTTCCATCTTCCGCCTCTTTTTTCCTCCCTCCTCTTGTAACACCCTAGAAATTCCTTTCCTTTGAATACACACTTTACTTTTTTAAAAATACGTTTTAGGAATATCTAAGACATTACCGCTACCGTGAAAACGGCTAAGGCAACTATCAAAGATACACAGCGGAAGACTTGAAAACCAAAACTGTTTAAATAACACAATTTAAAAACCAAACCCACGAAAGTAAAGTTGAAAATCAACAAAACCAAAGTTAAATAAAATCCACTACAACTTGGAACCATTTAAGGCCCTTATTCAAAACCGAAACAACCAAACTTTTGAGTTAGTCTATAAGGTAATATAATAAAATATTCAATGCATAAAACACATCATATCCTAATGGAAGCTAGCATGATTCTCTCTTCACTCATGCCCCGTCAAGAACATGCTTCAATGCCTGAAAAGTGTATCTCTACTTGCCCCCACTACTCTCCATTAAAATGGATCATCGTAGGGCCAAGATAAAGACATGGCCAAACACAAACAACACACACAATCAGCAAAGCTGAGTACATAAGCGTAATTAAACACACTAACATGCATTCTCCTATCATCACACACACTTACCTCATCGCACCTGTTTACAAGCACACACAACAATCAACAAGACACTTTAACTAGACACTAAATAATTCATTTAGCGTTGATTACGCATCGAACGGGTTTCCAACTAATCCTATCCCAATAAATTGGGGTTAACTGACACGGGAGCTAACCGTGCCAGCAACAAACCTGTGCCACACATAGGTGGCGGAATTCCAGCACATAAAAAAGGAATATACAGCGTCCTGTACTCCGTTAGAAGTTATGATCAAATATAAAGTCACATAACTCCCCCCATATGTTCATACTCAAGGTATATACGTTCCAAGAGTTTTGGTGCGTAATCTCTTTCACTTTACGTTATTTACATATTATTAGACTTGGTGATGACTCTCAAGGCATAATACGTCAATCAACAATAATTATTCAATCAAACAAATATACCAATTTAATTCTTGAATAATTAGTGACCACATAATATTTAATGTTGAACCCTTTTTAATTCTACCTCAGTGTCGAAGACACCTTAAACGCATAAAGCGCCAACAATCCTATACCTCGGTGTTAAAACACCTTAAGTGCACAAAGGCACCAACATACAATTTATTCCTTGTGTACATAGACACTTATATAGCTCCTTTCTCATGCTTAAAGCATCAATAAAAATTATATGAACCTTAATAAAATTTCTTTTCAATATTCCAAACATAATTAAACAATTAGTTTAATTAAACATGCTCTCTATCATGCCATAAATAAATATGTAGTCCATATAATCATGCCAAAATATAATTTTCCAATCCATAAACCATCACAAATAATTCATGCTTCACAATTCAATCACCAACACCAATAATTCACTATTCAATACATAAACCTTAGCATGATACTACTTGTAATTGATTGAATTTAAACCTAGCATGATTCTACATCATCAAAATATGCTAAGTACGCGAACGTACCTCAAATAAGCCCTTAAAGTAGCCGATTACACTACAATAATTCCCGAACCAAGTCTCCTACATAAAGGGACAATAATACTATATTAATTACCCTTGTATACACAATTTTCAGCAACTTAAACTCACTTTAAATAACTTATAATAATCTGAAAATTATTTAAAAACCCCTAATTAAACTCCTTTTTAATGGATAATCACACCCTTTTATTAAAAATCACAATTATACTACTTTAAATAAAATTCCAACATTTTAAACTAATCAAAAATCCTTTAAAACTTCATCAAAATACATCTTTATACTTAAATTATCCATAGGAACATTAAATTATCTCTTACCCCTTTTAAACTCAAAGATAAAATTTAAAGCATAAAAAAAAAAACTTCGTTAAAAATCAAAAACTGCTCGAAAATCGTATTTAGAGGCTGAATTTGGCCACGAGAGGGTAGTGCTCACTACTAAAGGTAGTGAGTCTTTCTTAAAACGTTGTTTCCACTCGAAAAACACTACTTTTTTTTTATCAAACTCGGAGGAGTTTAGAACCTGATCGGGATTAAAACGAGATTAATATTAACGAACGGAAATCTAATTATTAAAACATGAATTTGCGTGTTCAAAATAAATCTGAAATTAAGTTAAACTAATAAATAGTTATAATCACCAAAATTTCAAAACATCATTACTATAAAAGCCATAAATCAATTATTCATAAAATCCCTAAAATCATGATTTTCAATAATTAAAAACCCTAGGTTATAAAATTTACAAAATCTGAAAATTATAAAGTTCAATCATCAAAATACAATTTGATACTAATTAAATTAATTTCAAACAATAAAATCAAAACTCATAAATCAATAATTATAATTACACACATGAGTCCGGTCAATTATCAGAGTAGAGATATTATAGTCAGGAATTGATATATTATAGTTGGGAATAGAGTATTTTTATCAGGAATAGAGTACTTTTCATCAGGAATAGAACACTTTTCATTAGGAATAGAGTACTTTTCATCAGGAATAGAATAATTAATTATCAAATTTATCAGGAATTATTAAATTATAGTCAGGAATAGAGTATGTTTCATCAGGAATTGAGTAGTTTTCATCAAGAATAGAGTATTTTTCATTAGGAATATACTAATTTTATCAGGTCAAAAAATAAAAATATTATAGTCAGGAATTAGTATATTATAGTCAGGAATTGGACTATTTTTATCAGGAATAAGACTATTTTTATCAGGAATAGACAAATTTTTATCCTGACTAAAATTTTGTAATTCCTGACAAAAAATCTCTAATACCTGACTAAAATATTCTTATACCTGATATAAAAAATACAATTCCTAAACATTACCTGACTGGTAAAAATATTGTTCTGCTTCACATTTTATCCAAACACATCGATCATCATCACCATCGTCCATGGTGAAAATCAAATCGAACGGCAATCACAACTCCTCAATTCCTATCTCAAATAATCAATGACAGTAGCAACCCTAGTTTGTTGCAGCATCACTTCCGAAACCCCCCATATGCCTTTCTCTCTCCTCCATCATCATCATCTTTCAAATTGATTTGCGGGCTTGTCGTGGTTAGTTTTGGCTGTCGGCGGTAGATTTGGAAGGTTTTCATTGATTTTGGTGGTGGTGGGATGGCGACGATGCGTCGGAGGCATGGAAGCGAGAGAGGAGGAATCGTGCAGTGGCTCTGTGGCTAGGTTTGCTGTGCTGGCTATGTTTGGTTGTCGTTTGTGACGGTGGTGGGTGATAACAACAAGCCAACAATGGTGGTGCAGCCATGCAGGTTGTTGCGTTGTGTTGTTATTATTGTTGTATATTTGTTGCCGTGTAGACTGGACTCACATGAGACCGGTCTCACGCTTCCATTAATAAAACAAAGGAGAGAGAAAATAAGACTAACCTTTTTGTGTGGGAAATATTTGGGGATTCATGGGGTATTTATAGAGTAGAGAGTGTAGGGTTAAATTTGGGCTTATAAAAATGTGGGCTTGAGTTATGGGATAGGGCTTAAGTTATAGGTTTTGGAATGGGTTATTCCAATAAGAGTATGTAGGAATAATTTACATTGCCCAATAATTAATAAATGTTTGGCCCAAAACATATTTTACTTTTATAAAACTTTATATTTAAAATACTTTAACCCTTTAGAATATTTAATTAAAATACTTGAGCCCTTGACAATACATTTTATTAATACTTAAATACTTTATAAAAATACATAAAAATATGGGGTATTACACATCTACTTCTCTCTCATCTCCTTTTCCTATCTCCTTCTCTCCTCTAACGTTTCTCTTCTCCTCTCATCTATCCTCTAAAGTTTCTCCTCTCTTCTCTCCTTTCTTCTCCACGGTCTGTTTTCTCTCTCATCTCTCATGTCTTTCGATTTCTTTTTCTCTACCTCTTTTCCCGCATTAAAACGACCATGAAAATTCAAAGTTTATGGTTTTTTTGGACGAACTCAACCATAAAAATTCCAGATGTGGAATTTTCATGGTCGAGTTTGACCATTTAAACCCAAAAGAAGATGAAATTTTCAAAGGTATATTGATTTTTGTTTAATATTGTGAGTCTATTTTGTTTTTGTAAGTTTATTGTTTATTTCGCTAATTGCTTTTATCATGGTTAATTGCCTCGATTTTTGTTATTTGACCTTTCTTTGTATGATTTTTCTGGGTTTTTTTTTTCAATTTTTTGGTTTTTGTTTTTTGGGTGGTTTTTTAATTCAAATTTTGGGTGATTTCATAAGTTTTTATTTTTATTTCGAATTTTTAGGTGATCTATAAATTTTTGGTCAGCGGTGGGTGGTTTTAGGTGGTGGTGGTTTAGGGTGGACATGGGCGGTTGGCCTAGCTTTGTTGTATGAGGGTAGGGGGCAGTGGGTGGTATATATATATTTTTTTAATTTGAATTTACCGTCGGTAAACCAAACATAGCGATGGCTTTTTTCCATTGGTAAAAAACATAGACAACGTTTGTCATCAGTATTTAAAGAAAATATAATGGTTTTTTGCCATTAGTATCACTTTTATAGTTTTAATCGATGGCTTCTCCATAGGTATTTCTTGTTTTTCCGACAAATGGCTTTCCGTTGGCCAAATACCGATGGCAGCCATCGGTAAACGTGATACCGATAGTTTTTGTTATTTTTACTGATGAATTTTGGCCATTGGTAAACGGTTCAATTCTTGTAGTGTGTGTTTCGTCCTTGTGACAGGTTGCAAAAAAGGAGGTAGTACAAGATAGTGATGGTCCAAACCCGAGGGCAAGATGTCTATTTGTTACTAAAGCAAAGAGCAGTATCTCAAAATAGTTACAGAAGGACATATATACAGAATGTAGCCCACCAATTAGAAGATGTGAATGTCAATGACTGTAATGGTGTTCAGGAGGGTGCTTCTATCAAGGTTGATGAAGAGAATATAAAGGGGGTGATGAATCTTCAAACTTGGTAAATGAAGTTCCTTTGGACTTGTGGATAGAGTTTCTCCAGACTAAACGCTTTGGTAACTCAGTACAATATTGGGGGGAGCTATAAATGAAAAAAAAGAAAAGAAATAAAATAGTGTTTAAAAATAGAGCCACAAAGAAGCCTGCAGTAGGTGAGTATAAAAAAAAGTGAAGTTGTAAGAAGTGGGAAAAGAAAGGAGTCTGTGGTGAAGGAAACAGAAGTTGGTGATATGTCTGGTAATACAATAAAAAAGTTAAAGATAGGTGATGAAGGGAAAATCAGTATGAAAGAGGGTGAGGTGGATGAAGGTATAAATAGGATGGATGTGGAACCTTTGACACCAACAAAACGATTTATGTAATGCATGACGATAATGTGGCGGGCCCCACTTATAGGGCTCTTCGGGAGAAATGAGGTATATTTTGTCATGGAACTGCAAAGGGTTGGGAGTCATTTTGTAGTGAATGCTTTAAGATGGTTGGTCTCAACTGAAAATCTTTAAATAATCTTCCTATTAGAGATAATATTGAAACAACGTGAGATGAAACAGGTAAAGAAAAAAGTGAGGTTTGATTATTTGCTGACAGTGGATTGTAATGGGGAGGGAGGGAAGCGAAGTAGAGGCCTGGCTTTGTTATGGAAAAGCAATGTAAAGATTGCGGTGATATCTTTTTCTCAAAACTATATTGATGTAATGATGGAGGGTGAGTCACAAGGAGATTGGAGATTTACAGGGATTTATGGTTTCCCAAAAGAAGAAAATAAGCACAAAATAGGGCTATTGCTGAAAACGTTAAACTATGATCATAATTTTCCATGGTTATGCAGGGGAGATTTCAATTTAATGTTAGAAACTTAAGAGAAGAAGGGGGTGATGATTTTGATGTGCACAATGCAACAATGTTCAAAGAGGTTCTGAATAACTGTAATTATCTTCTTAATCTTGGTTACATAGGGCATGACTTTACATGGACAAATAATCGGGGAGATGCGAAGAATATACAAAAACATCTTGATCGCTTTCTCGTTAATCAAGCATGGAAAGATATTTATATGGGTTATTTTGTGTCTCATCTTGCAAAATGTAAGTCTGATCACCGCCTTCTACTTTTTTGTATGAAAGGGAGTATCAACAGTACTTCAAATATAAAAAAGAACTGTTTAAATTTGAGGAAATATGGCTTCGAGAAGAGAGGAGTATGGAAATCATTGAGGAGGTGTGGCACAAAGGAGATGCGGTGATCTCAAACATTGCTAGAACTGCCAGTTCTTAGAGTAAGCATACTTTTGGTAATGTGGCAAAAGAGATTTGAGACTATACGAATTTTATGCTTCAACTTATGGAAAAAGATCAAAGCACATAAGTGGTTGAGTAGATACGAACTCTCACTAGTAGAAAAATAGCAAAGGGTACCGGTTCAAACCCGGCTTAAGGCACTGGTTTGAACCGGTGCCTATATGAGGGGTGCCAATTACCCCCCTTTTTGGCACCGGTTCAAAACCGGTGCCTTAAATAGTTCCGCACAATATTATTTTTTAGTGGAAGCTCTTATAACCGTTGCCTTTCTTTTTCTTTTCTTTTTTTTTTTTTTTTTTTTCTTTTTTTTTTTTTTTTACTTTTTTCTTGCAATAATAATAAAAATAATATAAAAACAAACATCAGAAATACAAACCAAACAAAAATAAATGGTAAAATACGGAGTCTTGAAATTGTTATATTCAACATCAAAACAATGGTAAATCACATTATATTCAACAAGTAAATTGTTATTGTACAATACAAAAAAAAAAAAAAATTAAAAAACTACAATGAATTATAATGAAATTCAACTCAGAAATTGATATTGTAAAACAATAAAAAAATAAAAATAAAATTACAACATCAAAACAATATTCCAAAATCAAAGTCTTGAATCCTTGTTGCATGAATTAACACATGCATCAATTAAAACCCAGAAATTATTAAAAGTAAAAAAAAATAAAATACGAGAAACAATAACCCACAAAACTCATGCATGAAAGAGAAAGAGAAAATCAATCCAGAAAACCGCACAAACAATGAATTATAATGAAATTCAACCCAGAAAACCCAAATAAATCGCCCAATAAAACCCAGCAAATCTACGAACTTCAAAACTTTCGAAAATCAATCAAACCCAGCAATCAATTAAACCCAGAAAATCAATTAACCCCAAAACTTTCGAAAATCAATTAAACCCAGAAATTTCGAATAATCAATTAAGTGCAAAAAATGACAAAATCAATTAACCCAAATAATTCCAAGATCAATTACACCAATCAATTTCGAACAATATTACAACAATCAAACCCAAAAGAATTAAGGCATATAACATAAATAATTAAACTCGGAAACCCTTACCCCGAATAATTAAACCCAGAAACATGCACTAACCTCAAATTTGACCTGAAAATAAGCGGACTTGGTGGCGGCGGTGGTTAGTGGCGTCGGTGGTGGTGGGCAGAAGACAGATGAGAGGTCGGAGATCGAGATAGAAGAGGATAGAGAGGGGAGAGAGGACAAAGAAGAGAGGTCGGAGAGAGAAGGAGGGGAGGAGAGGAACGCCGAGTGCCGATCGAGATCAGAGGAGAGAGAAGGAGGAGAGGCGCCGTCGAGATTAGAGGAGAGAGAAGGAGAGAGAGAGAGAAGCAGGTAGGTTAGCTTAGGGTATATATAAAGGAAAAGGCCGGTTTTTATTGTTTTGTGCACCGGTTTAGTGGCACCGGTTCAAACCGGTGGCCTTTTTATTTTTGGCACCGGTTTGAGCTAAACCGGTGCCATTGTTCTTGATCTAATTCCCCGCCCAATTGTAGGCCAGTTTTGGCACCGGTTTGGCCTGAACCGGTGCCAATTGGGGGTTGCCTTTTTGTATTTTTCTAATAGTGTCTTGATAGGCGCATGAAGGAACTAGAAAACGGGGAAGAGGCATATTGGCATAAAAAAAGTCGCTAGAATTGGTCAAAGTACGGTGACAAAAATTCAAAACTATTTCATATAAAAGCCAATTAGAGAAGAAGTAGGAATAACATTGATGTTATTAAAGATGAAGTTGGAAACTCCTTTAATGAAGAACCTCAAATTGCTGAAGTGTTTGCTGGTTTATTTGAATCTCTATGGGTTTTTCTATACAGTAACCTTGTTTTTTTGCACTTTTTTACATTGTAACCTAGCATATATGACTTTCTACGCTGTAACCTTAAAATGATGTAATTGAATGTACAGTAACCTCTCCGTTAAACTGCCGTTAGTTGGTTCCGTCAAGTTTAATAAGAATACGTGTAGGTAGTCTGTTATTAGTTTTGGAGGGGAAATTTCCCTCCAAAGCCTCTGCCCCTCTTCATTCTTCTTCCTCTTTCTTCTTTTTAGAAATCCCCTGATTTTTTTCCATTTATTTTAGGGTTCCATTGTAGGTAATTAAGCGGGCATTTGAAGCAAGAAGCCATGTCTAGTTCTCGGTGCTCGTTTCCCTCTAATTCGCCATGTTCCTTGCAATTCTTCAGCCCACGATGTTTTTGCAACCCTCCTAAGATGGAGAAATTGAAGGTTTCAACCACAACTCGCAACCCTAGGAAAGCATTCTTTAAATGCAACAACTGCGGCTTTTTCAAGTGGTTGGATGAAGGTGATGTGCAGGGTTTGGAAGCATTGAAAGGTTAAGAAACTGACATTGCATCTGTGAAGGAGAAAATAATAGAGTTGATTAGCTACATTAGGGAAGTAGTTAAAAAAGGGGTTTTTATGTATGTTGTGTTAGTAATAATCGTGCTGTTAAAAAGTGTAGGCTGAGGTGATTGTAATACAAAACTTCCTGTTAGTTGAATGTGTTAATGAATGAAATGGGGTGGAAAACCCCTTTTTTTTTTTAAGTTGGATGAATTTTCATTTTGTTTTAATTGTTGACATAAACTCATAATGTAAATTTTAGGAATTCCACAATGAAGCAATTCTTAAATTGGCAATATATAACAATAACAGCCTGCAACAATCAAAAGAGGCAAGATATAATGCCCAATACATACATAATTGTTAAAAGTTTGTCAGCCATCATATATCATCAGTTTTTTAGACCCAAAAAATCATCCACCATTTCCTATAATAAGTGTGATAACACTAAACATAATTACATCTTATATGGGGATTAAGTACAAAATTCAACCAAGTTTTATCCCAAAAAAAGTTCAAATGTGTCCACAAAAGTTACTGTCAATTCATCCTTCACTTGTCAAAAAAAAAAAAACATGTGTCATGCTCATAACATGGATAGCCTGTTCATAATCTTTTGCCTTTTAGGGCTGATACTTTGATGCAGAGAAGTTGTATCTGGGGCAGGCTGAGAGAAAGGTCCTTCAGTAGCAGTGGCACCTCTGTTTGTGTTCCTTGTTGGCAGTACAGGTTGGCTTGAGCACTCTGCATTTGACTGAGTTGAGGTGGTTCCAATCATCTGCTCAATCAAGTTGAAATCCATCTCAGTTTAGCTTGTTTGCTGCCTTGTTCTCTTGCATTTTGTTGCTGTGTTGGGTGCTTTACCTTGTTGCTCTAGGATTTCCTTTTTAGTCAGACCACCCTTGCATTTAGCAGAATTATGCCCTTTTTGTTTGCAAATCTTGCACTGAATAGTAGCAGACCTCTTTCCTTTTCTCTTATCACCTTCTTCTCTTCTCCTATTTCTAGAAGGCCTGCCAACACTTCTTTTCATGGTAGGGGGGAATAGTTTGGGGACATCAATGTCAGGCCATTGGTCAGGGGATGGAATGGGCAATATATTCCCACTATATGCCAACTTATACCTAGACACAGAGTACCATTCCCTCACAAAATCATTTGGATCTTTCCTAGCATCAAGTATATCCCTAATTCCATGCCTACATGGAATGCCACTTACTTGCCATCTTCCACAAACACATGACCAGCTGTTCAAAGACACTGGGAGCATACTTCTTGTAACACCCCATATTTTTGAGCTGATATTTTGCATGGGTAATTCTCCTGCCGATTATTTTCCGATAAAATGTTTTCTTTAATTTAAAAAAAAAAATATATATTTCTCTAAATTAGTCTTAATCTTATTTTTGTATTTAATTAGTAAAAGGTATATATTATTTTAAATATTAATCGCTATAGCAGTTTTAAGTTGTGCGCGCAAAATAGTTTAACAGGACCGACCAGATGCTAATGCTCTATATGCTGACCAATTCTATTAAGTCTCTTAAGTGGGGGAGTGAATAGTTTTTCCTGCTCATTAATCCTAGTAACTCCCACTTAAATTAGCCATAATGATGATTATAATTCCCAACCCTTGAATTTTCCCTAACTCTTAAACTCCTCTCTTTCCCCTCTATTTACTCTCTCGTTCTCAACCTTCTTCTCTCAATTTGCTGCTACTGTATATGTATGTTTTTAATATCTAAACACACAAAAATCTCACAAAAATCTACTAATCAACGGGTTTCCATTGGAGGGCTTTTTGGAGCTTTGATCCTTGTTCATTGGGCTCGTTTGTACTCGTTCTTGCACTCTACTTTCAAGGTAACTATTACTATCCCTGGACAAGGTTTCACTTAGTTTAGAATGCATGACTTAGGCTTAGAACGATTGAGAAAGTCGTATGACGAAAATTAGTACGATCTCTAGTTTCTTGGTACATACAATCGATTTATAATTTGACGGAATTGTGAACTGTTTTCCCTTACTGTTTTTGTCCGAATTATATGCATCGTGAGCCTACTGTCTTTTGGTTTTCAAGGATTAAAATCCATGTATAAATTATATCTATTTGTGCAAATTATACAGTATAATAACGATTATTGTAGTAGATATCTATTTGTGTGGACTCGTGTTGGTTTGTGAGGACAGTTGTTGGCCATTGATGCGCATTTCGTGGCAATAGGCCCCTCCCTAATTTTTTTGGGGTCGGGGTGTTAGCCAGATATGGACTTACACCTCCGAACCTCCCGGACGACAACAATTAACCCAGGTTATACTACTTGAATCCTGTAGCCAAGTATTTGGCATGTTCTAATCATTGGAATCCTGCAGTCCAATGGCTCCTAACTTACTGTCAATATAAAAATCAATAAAATAATATAATTTTAAATCAAAAATTATCAATGATCAGCAGAGATGCCACATATGGTCTTATACTCAAATATTATCAAATCAAACACCGCAATATGCATAGGTTAAATACTGTGCTACCAACACCATGAGAAGTCTTTTAATCAGAAAATATGCACTATACGCATTCATATACATGTTGTCCAACTTATACAAATTGCAAATTCATACTTCTAAAAAATCAGAATAATTAGATTATTGCTCTAAAAATTACCAAACTTGTACATATTGACCCTCACATTGACACAAGTATTATATAGTATATTTGAGCCAAGACAAGGTTTCAAATATGATTATATACCTTAAATTAAGTCCAACCAGCAGCTTACATGAAAGTTTAGATTTTAGTACGACATAACCAAGCCAAAAACTAACATATTTTAATCACTATTAGTCATAGTACAAATTAAATACATGAAATACATCATATAACAAGGCCTCCTAACATGGTTTCTAAGTGACAATTAGACATCTAAACTCACACTTATTTTTATAAGAATAGCATGCAGTAGTTCGCTCCACCTCATTCCACAAAACCGAAGATACAACCTCACGGAAAAACAATTATGCTAGTTAAAATTATTACCAACCAAACTAGAAAATCAAGCAACTTAATCATCATTATCCATGAAAGTCAACTCCGTAATATACATAGATTCAAAGGCACTTGCAGGTCCAATATGATATAATGAACCAAACATGATGGAGAAATAAACCAGGCAATCGAGTCCACACAAATAGATATTTACTACAATAATCGTTATTATACTGTATAATTTGCACAAATAGATATAATTTATACATGGATTTTAATCCTTGAAAACCGAAAGACAGTAGGCTCACGATGCATATAATTCGGACAAAATCAGTAGGGGAAAACAATTCACAATTCCGTCAAATTATAAACCGATTGTATGTACCAAGAAACTAGAGATCGTACTAATTTTCGTCATACAACTTTCTCAATCGTTCTAAGCCTAAGTCATGCATTCTAAACTAAGTGAAACCTTGTCCAGGGATAGTACTAGTTACCTTGAAAGTAGAGTGCAAGAACGAGTACAAACGAGCCCAACGAACAAGGATCAAAACTCCAAAAAGCTCTCCAATGGAAACCCGTTGATTAGTAGATTTTTGTGAGATTTTTGTGTGTTTAGATATTAAAAACATACATATACAGTAGCAGCAAATTGAGAGAAGAAGGTTGAGAACGTGAGAGTAAATAGAGGGGAAAGAGAGGAGTTTAAGAGTTAGGCAAAATTCAAGGGTTGGGAATTATAATAATCATTATGGCTAATTTAAGTGGGAGTTACTAGGATTAATGAGCAGGAAAAACTATTCACTCCCCCACTTAAGAGACTTAATAGAATTGGTCAGCATATAGAGCATTAGCATCTGGTCGGTCCTGTTAAACTATTTCTCGCGCACAACTTAAAACTGCTATAGCGATTAATATTTAAAATAATATATAACTTTTACCAATTAAATACAAAAATAAGATTAAGACTAATTTAGAGATATATATATTATTTTTTTTTAAATTAAAGAAAACATTTTATCGGAAAATAATCGGCAGGAGAATTACCCATGCAAAATATCAGCTCAAAAATATGGGGTGTTACACTTCTACCATCAGACACTTCATACTCTCCCCTCCCTGAAGGGTATGCATGGAATATCCTGGATTCTTTAGTCACGACCCTCACCCTCTCTCTAATGTTAGGACAAATGCCTTGTTCTACCCATTGCTCATCCAATTGTTGCCTAGTAGCATGCCTAACCATAGCAATCCTTCTAATTCCCATCATTGCAACAAAAGAGTACACAAGTTAATAATCACAAACTAACATTTTACAGTGATGGTGTTAAGAGATAAGCTTTACCTTCAAGTAGTGTCGGGATGGGATAACTCCTATCTACACCAATAGTGTTGTTGAAACTTTCAACAAAGTTATTAGTATTCTCATCAGAGCAGAGTTGGGGGTCAAATTTCCATTTTGACCATCTATCAATGGGCCCCAAGTCTTTAAACCATTTTACAGCTCCAAGAACAGCAATAGACTGTATTTTTTGCATTGCCTTTTTGAAACTAAAGGTAGAAAATGCATTAGTCACAGCCCATAAAAGTTTATGCATCAGGATACCTGGGTAATCACCCTTGAAATTTTTGCACAAATGCCTTGCACAATATCTTCTAGGTACTTTAGGCCACACCTGATCCAAAGCAGGGTCAATTCCCTGTAGCAGATAATGAATTATTAATTAGTAACACTATGATAATAAAGCAAAAATATCCACTTAGTCTTAATTATATACAAATAGAGAGACCTTTTTCCTATCTGACATTACAGTCCAGTCAATCCAACCTGTTCCAATGAGAATGTTCTTCAAGTTATGAAAGAACCAAGACCAGCTAGTCTTGTTCTCTGAATCAACAACAACTACTACAACAGGGAAAATTTCATTATTCCCATCTAAGGACACATCTGCCAATAAAATCCCTCCATAGTTGCCTTTCAAATGGCAACCATCTACACCAACTAAGCCCTTGCATCCTTGAATTAGCCCTTCAAACTGTGCTGCAAAGCTGATGAAAATTGACTTGAATTGGAGAGGGTGTTCAGGTTGTTGTAGGGCTTTCCAAGTACAGAATGCCACTGTCCTTGGGTTTCTCTCTTTTAGCAAATGACAGTACACATTGAGATTTTGATATGATTCATCATGCCCTCCCTGAATGAGCTCCATTGCTATACTCTTCATTTTGTATAGGGTTGAAGTAGCCATTGTAATACCATTATATCTCTCCCAAAGCAATTGATTAAGAGCTTTCCCTTTGATATCTGGGTTTGCTCTAATATCCTCTAACAACTTCTGAGCTGCCCACTTGCAATTACACATTGGGTTGTTCACCATATTCATGTCACATGTGTGCCCATGCTTGATGCTTTTGATGGCCCAAGTGTACCCATCAATTAGTAAAGTTGCATAAATCCTCCACCTGCATCTGCTGTCAGCACATTCTGCAGTGTATTTGTCATGTTCAGCTTTCCTCACTATCAAGCTGAAACCTTCTTGGATGCAATAGTCTATAAGTGCATCCTTAAAATGATATCTATCTATAAATAATTGCCATGGTTTTAAAGTAATTCTCCCAAACTCTGCATCATCATACACCTCACCTTTATTATACAACTTTCCCATATAACCTCCTTCAGCATCATAATACTTCTCATTCCACCTGAATGGCTCCCACCCTCCATCAACATAATTCTGCTGCATTAAGTCAGCCACATTCTCAAGCACTACATCATTGTCACTATCCTCACCATTACTATCACAGTCAATGTCTTGCTCTACTTCAGGTATATACTCCCCATCACTCTCTGAACTAATGTCATCATCACCATGAAAGCTATCATCATCATTAATTTGGACCCCACTTGCACCTCTACTCCTAAGTACCCTACTACTCCCACCTTCTGGTACAGTTTGGGAGGACTGACTATTTGGAACAAAGAGACCCTTATACCTTGCAGTGGTGTTAGGTGATTTCTTACCATGAGGAAAGAGAACTGCTTTGGTTTGGCAAGATCCTAGTTTTCTTGGTAGGAACAGAAAGGGATTCATTTTGGTTAATTTGTGGTGGTTTCAATGGTGCTTGTCTAAGATCTGGGATGGGGTTACCTTGCAGTAGCCTTGGACTTCTTCTGGGTGGTGGAGATGACAACTGGGAATCAGAGTTAATTCCATGGAAGTAGTCATCAGCACCTAGTGTGATATGTGGGGGAGAATCAGGAGATATTTCTTCTAACATTCTAGGTAACTTCTTAGGCTGACTCACTGGGGGAGGTAACTTTGGGGGTGACAGAGAATGGGTCAACCTTGGGCTTCTCCTCACAAGTTCTGCTGTAGTCAAGGGCTTTGATCCACTACAAGTATGTTTAGCTTGTGCTGGTTTTGTTTTTTTTCCAAGGGGATAATTTTTGCATAATAGGTTTGGGTGGGCCAGGTTTAAAGGTGCCTGGTCCAGAAGAACAAGGTTTAGATGTGGATGGTCTGGATGGGCCTGCAGCAAATAGGCTTGTGAAAGGTGTTTCTGTGCAAGCAGAAGATGGCCTAGCAACATCAGGAGGGGCAGTAGCAGAATTTGGGCCATTGTTAGAATCTGGCACCAAAGCAGGACTTGGGTTTGCTAGAATTTAATTTGTTGGGATCTCACTGTCCTAGCCAAATTCATTTTGAAACTTGGCTCACTCAAACAACCCACCCACAAATCTATCTATTTGCTTTGTTTAGTCCCAAACATTTTCATCAACGTACCATCATCCACTAACTTAAAAGTTTTCTCATTATGGTAATAATGTAACCCAGGATACTCAAGCAACTCAAACCCTCTATTAGCAAATTCATCACACATATCGTAACACCCCAATAATTCTCTCTTTAAATCTGTGAGGACCCTGAACAATATTCAGGAGAATTACTGGCGTGCTACCACCACGTGTTCAAACGTTAAGGCTTTATCAGAAAATAGCAGCGGGAAAACTAATTCGGTTATAAATAAGTTTCAAAACCAATAACCAAAACCAAATTAAATCATACAACTTGGAACCATTAAGGCCCTTATTCAAAACCCCACAAAAGTAGTAAATAAATAAAATCAGAGTTTAAATAAATTCAAACTTATGAAAAGAAATAAACTGCGAATAATAACCAACTCTCTACTCAAAATCCCACAACCCTGATGCGAATGCTGCGTATGTAAGAACCTGTGGTTAATCTGCTCCCCAATATTACAAGTGTAAAAATTGGATCATCACAGGGTCATTGAAAGGAGAAGTCCATGACCAAAGAAAGACACACAAAGCACGTAATCAGCAAAGCTTAGTACATACAAGATGCGAATTAAATAAATTAAGAAAATACCTAACATGCTACTAACAATCAAGCACAAGCATCATTAAATACAGACTCAATTCATGAATCGATTATCAAATTTATTAAGACCTCACTAATTGATATTGACTGACTCATTTATTTATTTCATTGGATTTAGCAATAGACAAGGTTGTCCAACCCATGTCCCATTTGGAACATCAATAAAAGAAAAACCCCATGCCTCCTTTCGAAAACATCAATAAACATCCAACGACCACGGGCTCGACTCCGTGACCGTAGTTAGTATGAGATCTCACCTAACTCCTAGTTTTGAAAAATATTTGAAATAGGAGACTCGTAGATCAGACGGCCTCGATAAAAGTATACGGCTAATACCCCGTGTACCCCAACCCCTGATTGTTATTACTCCAGAAGTGCACCAATCCAGAGTTTTATTGCTCATCCATCTTGCACTTTACGTGATTTATAGGTTTAGACTTGGTGATGACTCATATGCATAACAATACAAACATTCTAAACACAATTCAATCAAACAAGACAAGTTTCCAATTTCAATTCTTGATTTATTAGTGACAAACAACACTTATTATTTATCCCTTTACTACCTCGGTGTATAAACACCTTGAGTGCATAAGGCACCCAAAAACCTTAACCTCGTCTTATGAGACTTGAATTCTTCCTTTACTCATCCTGTTTGCATAATCATGAATGAGTAATAAATTAATCTTTACACCAATCACATACCTTTGCCTCTAAGCGCACCTTGCATAATTAGAGCACAAATAATACTTGCAATATAAAATAGTGCACATCATTTGAAATTCACAATGTATAACCAAACAATCTAACTCAGTCATCCCTATACATGATACTAAGTTCTCGATCCGTCCTTAAACAAGCACCTGCAAGCAAGGTTTCGTAACTTGTACGTACCTTGAATAAACGAATTGGTATGCCACTTTACTATCTAGAAATCACCTTCAATAAACTCCTCTCCTAAACCAAACAATAACATCTCAATCAATACCCAATCAATCAAATTTACAGCAATACTAACTTACTTTAAAACCTTCAAAATACAAATCAAACAACACTTTAAAACCTTCCCTTTAGAGTTAAAATTAAAGGCTTATATATAGTTCTTTGGATTTTCTTCATAAAAACCTTAAAATACACTCTTATACATGAAATTACAGCAAGTTTAAAGTTTAATAAAAATCCAAAAATTATTTAAAAACCCCTAATAATCACCCTTTTTAATGGGTGATTAAACCCTCTTTATAGAACATCAAAAGTAATACTTAGAAACTATTTCCAGCACTTAAAACTCCAATAAAAACATATATTTATGCTTAATTAACTTTAAAAATAATTAATTTTATTAATCAAACTCAAGGATAATATTTTAAGTATAAAAAACTTCGTTAAAATAAAAAAATGCCCGAAAATCATATTTAGAGGCTGAATTTGGCCACGAAAGGGTGGTCCTCATTACCAAAGGTTGTGAATCTTAAAACGTTGTTTCCACATGGAAAACACTACTTTTTTTTATCAAAATCGGATGACTTCAAAACCTGACCGGGATTTAAACGGGATTAATATTAACGAACGTTAATCTAAAAATTAAAACACGAATTTAAGTGTTTAAAATAATCTGGAATTAAGTTAAACTAATTAGTAGTTGAAATCACCAAAATTTCAAAACATCATTACTATAAAAGCCCTAAATCAATTGTTCATAAAACCCCTAAAATCATGATTTTCAATAAGTAAAAACCCTAGGTTATAAAATTTACAAAATCTGAAAATTATGACACTTATAAAATCTGAAATTATAAAGTTTAATCATCAAAATACAATTTGATACTAATTAAATTAATTTCAAACAATAAAATCAAAACTCATAAATCAATAATTATAATTATACAAATTAATAAAACAAAGGAGAAAATATGACTAACCTTTTTGTATGGGAAAATTTTTGGGGATTCATGGGGTATTTATAGAGAGAATTGTAGGGTAAATAGGAAGATTGGGCCTCATAAAAATAATGGGTCGATTAAGTAAACAAATGGGTTAGGCTTGTGTTATTGGACATAAATTGTAGAATAAAGGTGCATAAAATAGTTTGTTCAAATCATTTTCGACCCAAATTAATAATTTGAAACTTTTGAAATTAAATTCCGGAAAATAACAAATAAATATTATAAATAAAAAAAAATTCATTTATAAAATATTTAAAAAGACGGGGGATTACATGTTTCATTAAAGACATCAATTAGCAATCACTTATCAAGATCCTCAATTGTTAAATAAACACAATTTTGATGATAGTGGATTTTCAAAATCCTCTCTTCATCCATCTGCAATATTTTACCAATACATCTATCAATAATAAAGCAACTTCATATCAATTACACTCATCACACCCAACAACTAATTACTAGTCACAACAAAACACACAACCAATCACGCAATTATACAAATGAAATACCCCCACAATTGAAAAAACCCATAAGCAAATCACCAATCAACCAAAAAGCTCGCAAATTTTCATTCCAAAACCACAAACACAATACAAATCGGCAAAATTCACAAACTTTATGAACTAATCAACATAAATCCTTAACAATTCGTCATAAATACATAATCACAACTTCTAAGGGCTAAATAAACGAGCGAAATACGTACCTCGATTGATGATTCTCCTCCACAACTAATCTCCACGAATGCGACAGCAACAAACACCGATTTCCCACGTTCGATTTATCGTAATTTTGGTCTGGAATTCTGTTTTTAGGGTTTTTTATCAAAGAGTCAAACTGGGGGAGTGAAGTGAAGTAATAGAAGAGGAGGAAATTTGAAAGGAGAGAGAAAATATAGTGTACAGTATTAGTTAGGTGACGGAATAAATGCCAACCCCCAATGTCTGTCATAAATGCATGATGACGTAGGTTATCGTACATTTACTTTTTGTAGTTTAAGGTTACAACGTAGAAAGTCATATATGTTAGGTTACAGCGTAGAAAAGTGCAAAAAACAAGGTTACTGTATAGAAAAACCCAATCTCTATTCTCTACTAATTCCTTTTTAGATCATACACCAGTTACGGGTCTGATTAAGCCGATGATTTTGACCTCAAATTATAACAAGTTGATAGCGCTTGTTGAAGCATTAAATCAAATGCACCCTACCAAAGCTCCCATCCTGGATGGAATATGTGCTCTCTTCTACCAGAAGTCATGGAGTATTATCAGTGATGGTGTTGTTCGCAGTGTTCTCAATATTCTCAATTATGGTGATTAAATTGGTCTGATAAATCAGACTCACATTGCCCTTATTCCAAAGAAACAAGAATGTGAGTCTCCTGTTGATTTTCGTCTAATTAGTTTGTGTAATGTAAATTATAAATTGGCTGCAAAAGTACTTACGAATATATTGAACCATAGTACTTCCGAAAATTATTCATGACTCGTAGAGTGGCTTTTTTCTAGGTAGACTAATCACTGATAATATTTTAGTGGCTTATGAATGTTTTCATTACCTTCGCCTTCGGAAAAAGGAAAAAAAAAAAAAGAGAAAAAGGGTTATTTAGAGCTTAAACTTGATATGTGTAAGGCTTATGATCGAGTAGAGTGGGGTTTTCAAGAGCAAATGATGCTAAAATTGAGTTTCTCGACAAATTTTGTGAAATTGATCATGATGTGTTTTTACAGCATATCATCTTTCTCGATTTGGGTCAATTGTCAACCCTCTAGAAATTATCTTCCTTCTTGAGGACTTAGGCAAGGTGATCCTTTATCCCCCTTTTTGTTTATTATTTGTGCCGAAGGTTTATCTGCTCTATAACGAGAGGCTGAGGAAAATAAATTCATCATGGGATCAAAATTAGCCAGCCAGTGAGCCCGATCACCCATCTCTTTTTGTGGATGATAGTCTTCTTTTTTATTCGGAGTACGAAGAATGAGGTAGATAAGGTGTTGGAATTACTTTCTGTCTATGAAGCTGCTTCGGGTCAGAAACTATAGATACCTAATTGTGTCTCCCAAAAAATCAAACCTAGTGATGAATACTTTTCACGTCATTGATTATCGAACGAAGTGAAGATGTGAAAAGTCTTGTGATGCGGTCGTTTTAATAAAAATACTTCTTTCTGTTTTTTTTTAAATATTTCTTTTTGTACTCTATTTATAAAAATAGCCAGTCCAATTTAGTTTGGTTCATGACAAGAGTCCAATAATAGTGTAGTTGGATTGGGCTCAGAAAAGTTTTTCCAATGATATATTATAAGCCCAATTCCGATGAATAATGAGGAAGTTATGACCAAAATACTAAGTTGGGCTCGAAATTGTTTTATGGCCCAATGATCTAGTGGAGGGCCCATTAATTATTATTCCTAAAGTTATTAGGATTTATTAAATATTCTATAATAGTCTAGAAGGTTCTTTTAAATTCTAATCGAGTTAGGATTAATAATTATCTTTAGAAAATATAGAATTTTATTGGGAATCAAATAACTATTTTATTATGATAAAACTGATTTTAAAACTGATAAACATGGAGTTTATGTAATTACTTAATTATATTAGGAAAAGGATTCCGTACAAAAGCACGTTTTATTTTTCGGTCAGCGCCAAACGACAGCCTTGTCGCACGGCGACATTCTCTATCGCCATGCGTGATTCCTGTCGTTTCACGCTGGTGCTTGTCGTCCGCGACAAGAGTTGTTTTATTCCGATTCAAATTCGGTCGATCTCTTTTTCTATCGTTTTCGGACGATTTTCTTATAAATAGGGTCCTTATTCCCCGTTTTTAATCATTCACAATCATCAACAATTCTACTCTCTTCTATCTCTCAAGTGATAACTTTTCTTTCTCCCTCTTGCTTTCTAAGCCTAGCCTTTTAAAATAAAAATACCACATTCACAAATTCTAGACACACCTAGCCAAGCTTGAAGTTTCCTTTTCCCTAGACGTGAAAGGTTGATACTTTCTAAAGGTTTGGTCCCAAATCTTTATTTCAATTATTTAAATTAATTGTTTGATTTAATATTTTCATTGAAGTTACTAACGTGTTATTTTGTTATTAGAAAGAGATACGAGACAACCAAGTAAGTTGTTTTAATTACTCTATTTCTATAGAAAGATAGAAAACATGTTTATATTATTTTAATTCCTGTCGTCATGTTAGGATGTTATTCATTGCTTTCTAGTATCATGTTTAGGTTGCTTCCTATTTTCTTCTATCATGTTAGGGTTAAAGCTTTGATATTTATGTTTAGTGACATGATAGGATTTGTTATTAATCTTGTTAGTATCATGCCTAGGATCTTGCTAATAATATTGTTATGCTTTGATGATATTCAGAATATTATTACAATGATGATTTGTTATGATTATTATTGCTTGATATTATATTATTGTTATTGCTTGATCACGCCCTCACTTGTAGGATTAAAGGGAATTTGTATTTGTAATCACGCTTAATAAGATAATTAATAATTTTGTTTAGGCTAATATGATTATAATTCAAGTGATTGCCAATAATAGATTTGTTTGTGCATTAATATTCAACCAACATAGATTAAACAGGTTCAGGGTTAACCTAATGATTGTATGTTAGTCAGAAAGCGCACATGAATATGAGAAGAATAAAGTAGAGACATATTTTTAGGGCAGGTTCGATCGATTTTAGGTTGGATTTGTACCTTCATCCCCGAATATCCAATCATGGTTCAGGACCACTGTGGAGTTAGCGATCTCATGGATCGTGAAGGGGTGTAACCTTCACCCTGTGAACGGTTTACAAGTTCCTAAAACTTATTGGCCACTCTTTTACTCTATCTTCCTTCTCTTTGGACGCCACCATTCTTAAGTGTATGATCACAGTGGGGCACAAGTGTGGGATGCTTGAAATATTCCTTACAGTTTTTGGCTACTTCGCTAGGGAGGATTTCTATTTTAGGTATTTTGGCAATGATTTAGAATGAGTGGTTGAGACTCGAAACGTTCTAAGTATTCATGTGCGGAATATTGATTGACATTATTGGCATAAGCATAAAAAAGGTCCGCATTAGAAAGACCATCCTTAATGCGTAAAAAAATATAGGATTTTTACACGTAGGAATTTTGGGAAATATCTTTCACAACTAGAATCGAAAAAACGTTGCGAAAAACTAGAAAATTCAAAAAACAGAAAGCTGCTAAGGCATGTAGGAATCAACACAGAGAAAACAATGCCAGCGCAATGCAATGGCTCTATCGCCGTGCGACAGCAATGTCGTTTGGCGATAGGGTCATCGTCTGGCGACATGCCCTGTTGTCTCGCGCCATGTTCTTCCAATACCGAGCTAGAAATCTACCTTCTTTGTTTCGACCAGTTCTAGTACTGTTCGCTCGATTCTACTTAGCTTCCTGATTGAGTTTTCTCACTATTCTGAACCCATATGTGTTCTACATATGGACATAACCCTCTAAGAATTCACGCTCCATCTACCCAATCGAACGCTTATTGCAACGAAGGGTACATCTGAGTTTGTGAATTCACTAAACCGTGGAAGCGAGTTTAACTCGCGGGGTCCCATCCACATGTGCCAACCCTTCCAAAGGTAAGGCTTCTGCGCGGTGCATCCGGACTCATAACCATGGGCCCTCTTTGACTAACCCTTATCCTTAAACTTTAGAGAACTGGAGCCATGGTTAGGTTGCAAACTCATTGCATCATATTGTGCTTACTTGACTACTTGTGCATTCTTTGCTTGTACATAACTTATGTGTGTTTACACTAACCGTTTGTTTGATTTGTGAATAAGTCTAAATAAATTAATTAACTATTAAAGGACTTTGCTTAATTAATTAATAAATTAATATGAGCAATTAAAGTCTAAATAAATTGATCAAACTTGACTTAGTACGACTATAGGCTTGTCCTTTTAGAGTAAAAACACTGGAAACAAACCCAGACTAATGTTTCAGTAATGACGCAATAGTTTGGTCTGTGGCGCGACACGCTGGTGTCTAGCATTATGCGACAGCATTGTTGCATCGCGTTGGTCCTGGCGTTTGGCGACAATTCCGTTTCTTAAGCGACGATCCAGTTTTTTGCTCGAGTCCTCACGTTGAGTCTAATTAATTAGTTTATTAACGGCGGGAAACTATATTTAGTCCTTAATTGAGTCTAAGCACATAGTCTCATGGTCTTACACAAGAGTCAAAGCATGTCACTTTTACTCACTATTAAAGCACACACTTTATATGTATGTTTCACCTTGACCATGTCTAGAGAGTCTTGTGCGCGCATATTTTTCCGTCATTTTTTTAAGGGGTAAGTCGGATATTAATCCTCCATTTAAACCTCCATACTTGTTTAAACCCTATACTTGATTCCCAAAAATATGCACCCTATTTGTGATTTTTTGCCTTTTAAAACCAATAAAGTCAACATCAACTTGAGTCAAGTCATTAGAATAAATTGTTTAATTTACAGCACTTGGTTAAGAAGAGAAGGGCGGCTAATCTTTTGTTCAAGTCTTACTTTTTGATAAACCGATTCGTCCAAAGAGAAAAGCTAAAAAGATAATGACAACTCAAGAAGAAGTCAATGAACTTTGGCAAAACTTTGGCAATTTAACTGAAATGATGAAGGCTATGGCTCTTCAAGTTAATGACCCTGTGAAACAGCAACAGATGGAGAGAACGGAGGAAAGCTTGAGAAAGCTCTCCAATGACTATAAGTTCCAGGGAATAAGCTCACAAGGGGTCTCAGTGGACAAGGAGCTTCTTCCGAAAAAGTTCAATGCTAATGACAACCCTAGGTTCAAACCAACTGACAATCCTTATTTCCACTTAAGGGCTTTTGAAATTATAATGAACATTAAGGGGATTGATAGGAAAGTCTTTCACTCTTTATTCTCATTATCTCTTGAAACCGTTTGCCAACAATGGTTCTTTTCTCTTCATAAAGAGAAGATCCCTACTTGGGATGGAATAGTAAACGCTTTCATTGATGGATACATATGTAACATTCAAGTTGAAACTGACCATATAGAACTTGAGATGTTAAATCAAAAAGAGAATGAGGGTTTTACTTCTTTCTTTAATAAGTAGAGGGGAACTTCTAATAAAATGGTTGAGGTGTCTAGTGAGAAAGAATTTGTAAGGATGTTCATTCAGAATCTCCAAGAAAAATATTCTAAGCATCTTAAATATCAAAGTAATTTGAGCACTTTCAAGGCCATGTATAACATAGGTATTAACATTGAAGACGACCTTGCGAAACAAAAAGCTGCTAACCACTTTAATAGTGGCTAGAAAGGAAAGAAGAACGACAATCTTTCTTCATCTAAAACTGCCTACTCAAACAACGTTAGCACCTTTAATTTAAATGAAGTCCTCACTATGAATAATCAAGGACAAAAGAAGCCATTTAGGAAGAACTCTACTCTTAACGGCATGAGTTATGACACCGCATTTGATCTTCTTCATGCAAAAGGTCTTATAACTCCTATTGTACCATTTGGAGATCCACCAGTCGAAAGGAGGACGGCTAGTTGGAAACCCAACGCACATTGTAAATACCATCAAGGCAGGGGCCATCTTACTAAAAATTGCTGGAAGCTAAAGAAATTTATTCAAGACTAGATTGATAGCAACAAACTTCCATTGCCTCGTGCAAGCAAGAAGCCAAGCATCAACATGCCCACTTTCTGATTCTTTGGTTATTTCTAATGAGGAAAGTCATGTTGACCCATCATCCCTCATCAAACCAATCATAAAAGCACATGCTATCGAAAAAGTGGAAGTGTAAGGAATATTTCAAGCCAACCCACACTTGAGCCCCGCTGTGATCATACACTTAAGCATGGTGCGTGGCGTCCAAAGGGAAGGAAGCTAGAGTAAAAGAGTCGCCAACAAGTTTTAGGAACTTGTAAACCGTTCACAGGGTGAAGGTTACACCCCTTAACGATCTAAAAGATCGTTAACTCCAATAGGTTTGGAACCATGACTGAAAGTTTGGAGATGAAGGTACAAATCCAACCTAAAAGAGATTGAATCTGCCCTAAAAATAGGCCTCTACTTTATTCTTCTCTTCATGTGCGCCTTTTGACTAACATGCACTCAATAGGTTAACCCTAAACCTTTTTAATCTATGTTGGTTGAATATTAATGCACAAATAAAACTATTATTGGTGATCACTTGAATTATAATCAAATTAACCTAAACAAGATTATTAATTATCTTATTAAGCGTGATTACAAGTACAAATTCTCTTTAAACATGCATAAAAGGTATGATCAAGCAATAAAAATAATAAAAATCAAGCAACATAATAGTCATTATAACAATAAAAATCATAATAATCATGTTAAAGCATAATATTATTAGCAAGATCCTAGGCATGATACTAACAAGATTAATAACAAGCCCTAGCATGTCACAAAATATAAAAGATCAATTAGCCCTAACATGATATTAGGAAAGAAATAGGAAGCATCACAATAATCATACTTGATATTAGAAATTTACTTATTACCCTAAACATGATACTAAGAAGAAATAAGACATCCTAACATGATACCAGGAATCAATAAGATAATCTAAGCATGCTTTCTATATTAAAAGGTCAATAAAACAATTAAAGTACTTACTTCGATGCCTCGTATCTCTTTCTAATAACAAAATACACACGTTAGTAACTTCAAGGAAAATAATAAACAAACAATTAACTTAAATAATTGAAATAAAGATTTGAGACCAAACCTTCAGAAATATCAAACCTTTCACGTCTAGGGCGAAGGCAACTTCGAACTTGGCTAGGTGTGTCTAGGACTAATGAGTGAGGAATTTTGAGAGAGGTAAGGTTTAGAAAAAGAATAGAGAGAGAGAAAGCTTCTAGCTTTTAGAGATAGAGAATAGAGAGATGATGGTTGATTGTAGATTGTAAATCCTTGAAAATAAGGAAATACGACCCTATTTATAGGAAAAATAGCACGGGATCAAAGAAAATCATATTCGGAATAAAATACCTCCTGTTGCCAATGAAAGGAGTCAGCTCCAGACGACAAGCTCGTCGCCAGACGACAGCTGCAGCGCCAGGCGAAGAAGGTCAGCGCCTGGCGACGACTCTGTCGTCTCGCGCTGATTCAAAAGTATAACGCGCTTTTACATGCGGAATCATCTTTTAACCTGGTTAACAGGTAATTCCGCGTCTAAACAGTTTCAAAAATCAGATTTAATATATTTTATTCAAAATAAAACATCTTTAAAATATAATTATCAATCCTAATCCCATTAGAATTAAAGAGAACCTTCTAGATATTCCTAGAAGATTAAAATCAATCCTAATCACTTAGGAATAATTAATAGGCCTTCCTCTAGATCATTGGGCCACATTTAAAATCATTGGGCCTAATTTAATTTAATTCATAACTTCCTCATTATTCATTGGAATTGGGCTTATAATATATCATTAGAAAGCTCTTTGCAAATCCAATTCAACTACACTATTATTGGACCCTTATCATGGACCAAACCAAATTGGACTGGATTTTTTTTCATAAATAGGGTAAGAAAAGAAATATTTTTGAAAACAGAAAGAGAAATATTTTAATAAAAACATCCTCATCACTAGACTTTTCACACTTTCACTTCGTTCGATAATCAAATGACGTGAAAAGTATTCATCACTGGGTTTAGTTTTGGGGAGACACATTTGGGTGTCTATAGGAAGAAACCTTTTTCGATGCCATGAGTAATTTTCATCCAGGTGAACAACCTGCCACTAAAGAAGAAATATGGATCCTCATACAAGCAATGAGGGAAGCAATAGACATCTGTCGCGAGGCCCTCGATCGCTCAAAGATGGTTTGAAATAAGCATGACATTAAAAAGGTGACGCCTACAGAGACTGCTAAGAGAAAACCAATTTTTCTTCAAGTATTCAAAACACCAAAAGGAGAACAAGCCTTACATTCTAATTGGGACCTCTTATGCAAACATGTTCAAAATGCTCTTCGAGAATGGGAAGATCAAACCTCTCGAGCCAAGACCATTCAAATCATTGAAAAGGATAGATAGGTTCTATTGTCCATACCATCAAACAGGAGGACATACAATAGTACACTATTTCAAATTCAAAGATTTAATCTAGGGATTGATTAACAGTAAAAAGTTGGTCCAAATTCCACCAGAAAAAGATGTTAGCATCAACGGAGTTTGGGAAAGTAATGATGAGGACGTCTACCTTAAAGATGTGGAAGAAACTCTACTTTCCACGATATACCCAGCAGATGACATTTGGGATGAAAATGATTCACCCATAGATGTTTTCACAAGATCAGGGACAATGCAACCTCCCATCACTACACAACCTATTCCTACTACCCAACAAGTTCCCATACCAATCATAGAAGACAACGATGTTGTCAAACAACTTAAAAAACTAAGGTCAAAATAAATGTATGGAAACTACTAGCCACATCCCGTGAGCATAGAATTGCAGTAATGAATGCTTTGGCTAAAGTAGGGATATATTCTGAAACCAATTATGAGGGATTAGCTAATTTTCTCACGAGTGATCTTCTGAGTCCCATCAATCTAATCACCTTTTCTAACAAGGATCTACCTCCGGAGGGTGACAAACACAATAAGGCCTTAAACCTCACGGTAATTTGCAAGAGAATGAATGTCCCAATGACTCTTATAGATAGTGGGTCAGCAATCAATGTTTGCCCACTACGAACTGCGAGGATGCTAGGAATAAGAGATGAAGACTTGTTTCCATCCACACAAGGAATAAGAGCTTATGACAACACTCGTCACCAAGCTCTTGGGACTATTACTATGAATATCACCGCAGGAGTTATAGAACATGCTACTACTTTTCAAGTGGTAGATATTAAAGCTTCTATCAACCTATTGTTGGGACACCCTTTGCTTCATGACCTTAAAGCAGTCCCTTCATCCCTTCATCAACAGGTGAAGGCCTTAGTTGGATGAATTCCTGTTACAATCGATGCTTCCCCAACGTGGATCAAGGCAATTGATAAGCCTATCATAAATGTTTAGAATTATGACAACGATGAAGACTTATGGGGCTTTAATGCAGAAGAGGTCTCTTTTATCGACGAAGATGAAAAGACCCCTCTTCACTACGACCTCCATTCAAATATGATAGTTAATGGTATACTCCAAAAACAGGGGCACACTAGTAGAATAAATGTGATGGGAAGCTCCAATTGGCAAGCGATTTTAAAAATTTGCTTGCCATTTACCTAATTTTTTTTTAAAAAAATTGTCATATGAATTGGCAAGCAGTTTTGGTGCGAACTGCTTTCAATTTAACTAATGGCAAGCGATTTGGGGTTGAACCGCTTACCATTAGTTAAATTGGCAAGCGGTTCAACCCCAAACCGCTTGCCAATTTTTATTTTTTTTAAAAAAAAAAAAAAAAAAAAAACCGGGCTTCATTCACTTATCCTCTCTGTTGTCTCACTTAACATTTTTTTCCTAAAATTTTTCATCTCCCGCCTTCACTCCTCCTCTTTGTCTCACTCTTTACCCTCTCTTCTCACTTCTTCCAGATTTCGTCCACCACCACCATCACTCCCTTCACTTGGTTTTTAATTTTTTTTTATATAAGCTGTTTCGAGGCTGTTTGTGGGTGGGTAGGGCTCGAGGATGCTCGTGGGTTTGTGGGTTGTGGCTCCTGCTCGAGACTGCTCGTGGGTTGTGGTGGTTCCTGCTCCTAGTTGCTGGTGGTGTTCGTGGGTGCAGTGGGTGGTGGTTAACCGAGCCCAACACACACCACACCTCTTTGTCTCTCTCTCTCTCTCCCTCCAACTGTCATCCTCATCCCTCAATCTTTCTCTTTCTCACTCTATGAATAGATTGATAAGTAACCTTAGTTTGATTGTAGGTAGGTTAATTTAATTATTAGCACTATATAAATGGATGAACTTGTGT
The DNA here is from genome assembly GCF_948465745.1 of Chenopodium album. NCBI lineage: Eukaryota > Viridiplantae > Streptophyta > Magnoliopsida > Caryophyllales > Amaranthaceae > Chenopodium > Chenopodium album. The sequence continues at coordinate 12,532,891 of NC_137842.1, read as the reverse complement.
ATTGTTGAATGTCAAATAAATGCAATTTATTGAATGCTTGCATCATCATTTGCCTAGATACCCGTTCGAGTCTTTCTCAATAGGAGAAAGTCTTGAATAGAACCCGATTGGGACTGTTCTTGGACGTTTAATCTCACTTAGGTAGTGAATGTATGTCTCTTTTACGATTTTAAGGAATATCTCGGCTTATCATTTTCTCGCCATGTTCTCTGGGTACATATGTAGGTAAGTGATTACCTACATTGTGTACTTGGAGAACTGGGGGGAAATCCTGCCGGATTTTCCTTAAAATTTAAAAGTTGACATACATTCACTAGTGAGATTAGACGTTCAAGGATGGGTTAGGTTGGAGAGATAAGGACCTTTTGGGAGCATTCATTTTTACGCGATATGGATGATATATATGCTATGTACTTTGATTGACATAATATATGTTACATTTATACATTGTTTGAAATGTGTTGGTATGTTTAAAGGCAATTTAAAACGTCAATGGATCGCGGTTGGATGTATGGTAGACGTGATACATTGGAATTTTTTAATGGGGTTCAAGAGTTTTGCAAGAGTGCTTCATAGTATCAGCTCAGAACGGGTGTGAATTACCTTTATTGTCCTTGTGTGAATTGTAATAATGTCACAAGGGTCGATAGTGTTGATACCATCATGGCTCATGTACAATGTCATGGGTTTAGGCATCAATATCATGTTTGGGTTTGGCATGGTGAAAAGGGATCTTATAGAGAGAATGTTGTTGGCAATGAGACGCATTTTGAAAGTGCCGATATTCATGTTGAATAAGAAAATGGGAGTGATGATGGTGGAGATGGGGATGAGACCGAGGATGGTGGTGGTGATCACTTGGATGAGATGATGCGTGATGTTGAAGGTGAATTTGGTGACCGATCTGATGTATTTGATTCATTATCAGAGGCTGCCAAAAAGCCTTTGTATCCTGGGTCCAAAAAATACACAAAACTCTCAACTGTGCTTACACTTTTTAACATTAAGTCTAAGCATAATTAGAGTGACACTAGTTTCACTTCTTTGTTGATTGCGTTATGTGATATGTTGCCAGATGGGAATGAACTTCCTAATTCCTACTATTATGCAAAGAAACTCATGTGTCCATTCGGTTTGGAGTATGAGAAGATACATGCATGTCCTAATGATTGTGTTTTGTATCGAAATGATTATGAAGAGTTGGAGGAGTGTCCACGTTGCGGTTAGTCGCGTTACAAGTGATCAAGCTGCAATATGCTGGTATGAAAGGACCTTCTGCCAAGGTGTTGTGGTATCTTCCTATTATTCTAAGGTTAGGCGTCTATTTTCAATACCAAAAGATGCTAAGAACTTGAGATGACATGCTGAAGGAAGAAAGAAAAATGGTTTTTTGAAGCATCCTACTGACTCTCCACAATGAAAGAACATCGATATGAAGTTTAGGGCATTTGGTGAGGAAGTTAGAAATTTAAGGCTTGGGTTGTGCACGGATGGTATGAATCCATTTGGCACTCTTAGTACCAAACATAGCACATGGCCGGTACTTTTAGTGGTTTACAACTTGCCTCCGTGGTTATGCATGAAACGGAAATATATAATGCTTTCACTTTTGATAACGGGGCAAAGGCAACCTGGAAACGACATTGATGTTTACCTTGAGCCCCTTATTGATGATTTGAGAAAGATGTGGGATGAAGGAGTTACCGTTTTTGATGCCCATAAGAACGAGATGTTTCTATTACATGCTACCCTTATGTGGACCATCAATGATTTTCCCGCATATGGCAACCTGTCCGGGTACAAGGAAAAAGGGCATAAAGCATGTCCCATTTGTATCGATGACACACCGAACGTGTACCTTGATCACTATGGCAAAGATGTGTACGTGAGGACCTGAAGATTTCTTAGGCACGATCACCCGTATCGTAAGCAGAAAAAAGCCTTCAATGAGAAAGTTGAGGAGGGGGTTGCGCCTAGGCCATTGAGTGGAAAGGAGGTTTATGCTAGAGTGAAGGGTATGAAGGATTTATGTCTTCGTCGTGTGCAATTACTAGATATATAAATGGATCAAAATATGGAGATATTAGGTTTGTACATTTGGGTCGTCGTTTTGCCATAGCTAGAGGTACTAACGATCTTTGGACTAGTAAAATAGCCCAAAGCTCAATTGGACGGATCCTATAAGGTCACACAAAGGGGCTAGATCAAGCATTAGAGGACGAGGCCCTCATCACTCTAGGTGGCCGGCCATATGAAGGACTAGAAGTGGTTTTGGGCTTTGTGCCCTAGTCTAATTATAATGAGATTATAAATAGACTAGGTGCCTAGGTTTGCATGTATGTAGTTTTACTGATCTATTGATCAAACCCGAATTAGCAAACACGAAACTCAACCCCTCTCAAAGTCCTCTCTCTCACACGGCTCTTTCCTCCTCCTCGGCGCCGGTGGTGTCTCGTGGTGGTGGTGGTTCGTGCGGTGGTCGGTTGTCCGTAAAGGTGGTGATCGTTGTTTTCCTCAATCACTCGACCAATCTAGTATTGGTGGACGGCTCGTTCGAATCTCGTGGACTAAGTAGAGGAGCAACGCTTGGGGCTCTATTCTCTCCTTGATTTTCTTGTCGAATAGCTTTGTGCAATTCACACATCAAAGGTATTATTATGTGTCTTGTGTGTTATGCATGCGATTCTTGGTTTAGGTGCTTTATGAATGTAGACACGGAAATTTTATGAGTGTCATACATTAAATTAAATAAATTAAATTGGATAAAAAATCATATGAAAAATCCATTTTAATTATTTTTGGCCCACCCAAATAAATAATCTTGATTAATCAAATACAATTCGGGTTATAAAATAAATTAAACGGACCAGGTTAAAAGGCTTTTAAGTCATAAAATGGGCCAGGCCCAAACTTACTAAGTCCACTCAAGGGGTTCTCATCTCCTATAAATACACCATTCCTCCATCAGTTTAGGGGATCCAGAAATCATTATTCTAAGAGCTCATAAAACTCAAACGAAATTCTCTCTGAAGTAAGTCAACAAGCACATCAAACTCGTGCCGACTTGTTTAGATACACTCAAACACATTTGAACGGGACTAAGCTTCAAAGCCCTTGTTCAGGTGTATTCAAACAAAACCCTTGAATACAGGTTGACATCATCAAACGTCACCCTGCATTCAAACTCAAGTCGACGTCATCAAACGTCAACCTACAGGTGTCACACACGTGTCATCGTAAAGTTGCGGCATAGAATAAGAGGACTTAGTTTATTTTATTATAAACTTTTTATACAGAGATTGTACCCAAAAAAATCAAATATTAATATAAATTCATTTGTTACTTTATTTCCCGTCTTTATTTATTTAGACTCGAAATTTGTGTAAACAAATTTTAGCACGCTCGGTGGGACTTTCTCTGCCTCTCATCTCTGTTTCCGTACGTTTAAAAAAAAAAACTTGAAATGGCTTCAAAGACCCCTGTCGACAAAAGGATCTCTGCTACAGCTCAAAAAAGGGCTACTGAGTTGGCTGAAATGCTTAACAGCCAAATTGATGAGGGCATCGTTACTAGAGGGATGAAGCAAGTTGTTGTTGACTCTGTCGCAAGAAGCTTGCGTACCAAGTCAATCCCAAATTTAGTGTGAGTTCACCTGAGCCTACTTTTGTTGCTGTTATGGTGACGCATACTAAGACGATCAAACAACAACTGGCTGAAATGAGCAGTACCCTTGAACAGCTGAAGAAAGATGGGGAGGAAAAAGATGCTCAAATCAAATAGCAAAATGAAAAAATTGCTGCTTTGATAGAGAAACTTGAGAAAAAAAAAACGATTGAGACTGAAAGTGATGACAGCTCAGATGGTAGCATTAAATCGACAGAATTAAAGCCAAATGGGGCACAAAATTTAATCACTGCTGAACAAGTTCAAGCTATGATAGTCAATGCTGTCAAGAGCCAATTTGGAGGGGGAGGTTCATATAATAGCCGACGTTATGTGAAGCCTTACACTAGGAGGATAGATGAGCTGAAAATGTCGTTTGGATACCAACCTCCAAAATTTCAACTCTTTGATGGAAAGGGTAACCCAAAACAACATGTTGCACATTTCATAGAGACGTGCATCAATGGTGGTACCAAGGGTGACTTGCTTGTTAAACGATTCGTTCGTTCTCTTAAGGGAACCGCTTTTGACTGGTACACCAACTTAGAGGCTGAGTCCATTGACAGTTGGGATCAAATGGAAGTGGAGTTTTTGGGGCGATTCTTCAGCACTGAGCGTGTCGTTAGCATGACTGAGCTAACTCAAACTAAGGAGACGTTGTCTGTGACTACCTCTTATGCACCCATCAAGATTTCAGGGAAGAAGAAAGAAGAAAGTAAGGGTTCATCTTCGAGATTTGTTAAGAAAGATAAACCCACTTTGAAAGAGCTTCAAGCTAAGAAATACCCTTTCCCAAACTCTGACTTGTCTGGCATGTTAGACAAATTGCTGGAAAACAAAATCATCGAGTTGCCTGAGTCAAAGAGCCCTGAGCAGATGAACAAGACATCCGATCCCAATTATTGTCCGTATCATAGGTTGATCAGTCATCCTATTGAAAAGTGTATAACACTTAAGGGGAAAATTATGCAATTGTCAAAGGATGGGACAATCAAGCTAGATGTCGATGAGCCAGTGACATCAAATCATGCCTTGGTAGCTACTGAACCATCATTTCAGGCTCAAACTTTGCAATTTGGAAGTTTGGAGCCTGTGATCATACTTGTTGAGAGTCAACCTATTCAACACGAAGTCTCGTCCCAGGTTGAACAACCTACACATCTTAACTCTTGGAATGAAGACGATGACGAAAGGTGGACATTGATGACAAGGAGAAGGCCAATTAAGGAAACAAGTGCATACTCTTAAATCACAACCTTCACATCGTATAAGAAAACAGCAAAAGAAGAGAAAACCTAAGCATTTGAAGGGTAGAAAGAAGACAAAGGAGGCTAGCAAGCAAAAGGTCCTCCCTATAGATTTGCTTGAACAAGAGCCGTTGTCTCCTGTACCTTTAGAGGAATATTTCCCACAAGACTACTTTACTGTGGTTACGGCGAATATGGTTTCCTTTGTGGAAAGTGAGGAGGAACAAGTTGATGATGAAATATCAACAAAATTAGTTGTACAACAATCCGAGGTGGTAGTAAACCCAAAAATATCTACTGTCTTGGATGCTCTTCCTTCACGAATGGGATGGAGGCAAATTTTTCATTTTCCTAAAGAAATGTGTTAACAGTTATCGCTTGCACTTCAACACCCAGAGTTGTAAGTCGATAAGGTGAAAAATGCTGGAGAACCTGCGGAAGATGCCACAAAATGTGTGTCGTGTAACGCGGCCTTGGCATTCACAGATGATGATTTGTTGATGGGGTCAAAACCCCACAATAGACCCTTGTTAGTGTCGGGGTACATCCGTGAACAAAAAGTGAGTCGCATTTTAGTTCATGGTGGATCTGCTGTCAACATCATGCCAAAATCCACTATGATAGAGTTTGGAATCAAGATGGATGAAATCTCTAAAAGTCGCATAGTGATCCAAGGATTTAACCTTGACAGTCAGCGTGCAATAGGCATAATACGCCTGGAACTCACAACGGGAGAGTTAATGTCATCAACTCTCTTTCATGTGATTGACACAAAGACATCATACAAAATGTTGCTAGGACGCCCTTGGTTGCATGAGAATGGTGTAGTAGCATCGACCCTCCATCAATGTCTCAAGTAATATCGTGGGGGAAAAAATAAGATAAATGGGGATGTCAAACCCTTTAGCAAAGAAGATTCTTACTTTGCTGACGCCAAGTTTTTTGAAGAAGAAGAGGCGTCAAGTGAGATACTACCTTCCCAAGTCATTTCAACAGGAAAAATAGAAGTTAAGGAAAGCACTGCTTTGGTTTCAAATGACAAAAAGACCTCTTTTGTCGAGGAGAAGTCTCAACAAAAGGTAAAAGTGGACGAAAAGAGTGTCTCTCAACTCGTCATAAAAGAAAAGCCAAAGTTGTCAACTCCTATTTTGCGATACATCTTAAAATCACGTCGCAAGGAGGGAGAATCACCTTTTATGTATCGAGAGGTTAACCTTGATGCTAAGGTAGCAAAGCCAATTGATGACACTACTCTCCAAAACTTGAAGAGTATAACAACTGTACCATTAGGTAAAGGCGCGCAAAGCCAAATTTCTAAGTTATCAACAGAGTCATCTAAGGCAAATGAGCTTAACAAAGCAAAGTTCGGCCAAAATGCATACAAGCTATTGGCAAAGGCAGGATATGACTTTGAAAACCCAACACCCATGGGTAAGGTCATAGACATCAAACCCAACGGACTCAATGATACTTAGAAGAAACTTCTTGACTATGGCTCTAGTTATCAAGAATCCAAGGCAACCTTGGGTTTCAGCGCCCCAAACCAATAAAAATTTGTGTATGGCGTAAAGTAGACGCTTCTTCCTCACTGTACATTACTACCAAGGAACTCAAGGAAGGTGAAAGTCAGAACGATGTTCCCACACCCAGAACTTCTGTATTTGATCGACTTCAACCATCTACTACAAGGAATCATGTCTCAGTGTTCAATAGGCTTGGAGAATGTGACCATAGGTTGAAAGAAACTTCAAGTTCGCAACCCTTAAGACAAAAAGTATCTGTCTTTAACCGTGTAGGCATGACAAATGCCTCTAGCAAAGAACAAAGACAGTTATCTTTTAGTCGCATAAAGAAAAGGGAAGACAATGTCATGAAAAATGATGAGCCAAAAAGTATGGTTCCCTCTCGTATGAAGAGAATGCAAGACATAGACATCATTGAGGAACAACCTTTAAAGGCAAGAGTTCGCACCGTGGTTTTCACTAACCAAAATGAGTCGTCAGACCATGCTATAGAGGTCCATAAGGAGATTGTTTCCACAAACCATGTGATGGCTGAAGAGGTGTCAAATCTCGACGAGGAAATAGAAACTGATGAAGCTCCCAAGACACTTGAAGACGGGGGGCAAGCAACAGTAGATGAGTTAAAAGAGTTAAACCTTGGCATTCTTGAAGACCCACGCCCTATATACATTAGTGCTCTTATTACCTAAGTAGAAGAACAAGAGTACTTCAAATTACTCTCTGAGTACAAAGATGTCTTTGCTTGAAGTTACAAAGAAATTCCAGGTCTCAACCCGAAAGTCGCCGTCCATCGATTGGCAATAAAAAAAGGTGTGAGTCCAAAGAAGCAATCACAAAGGTGATTCAGGCCAGAGTTGATCTCGAAAATTGAATCTGAGGTGAACACACTCATCGATGCAAGGTTCATTCGTGAAGTCAAATACCCTACATGGATAGCAAACATTGTCCCTGTGAGGAAGAAAAATGGGCAACTGCGAGTTTGCGTGGAGTTCCGCGATTTGAATGAAGCATGTCCCAAGGATGACTTTCCACTTCCAGTCACAGAAATCATGATCAATGACACCACTGGACATGAAGCATTGTCATTCATGGATTTCACAGCTGGATACAATCAAATTCACATGGCGCCTGAAGATCAAGCACGACATTTCGCACCCCAAAAGGGATATTTTGCTACAAAGTTATGTCGTTTGGTTTAAAAAATGTTGGGGCCACGTATCAACGTGCAACGCAAAAGATCTTCGAAGATATGATGCATGAAATTGTGGAATGTTACGTGGACGATTTGGTGGTTAAGTCTAAAAAGAGGGAGGATCACCTAGGTGACCTTTGCAAAATCTTTGAAAGACTACGCAACTGTCAATTGAAAATGAATCCTCTCAAATGTGTGTTTGGTGTTACCTCAGGAAAATTTTTAGGTTTCATCGTAAAACATAGGGGAATTGAAATTGACCAAACTAAAATTAAGGCAATTCAAGAAATGCCTGTACCACGAAATCTCAAAGAACTTTGCAATCTCCAAGGGCGCCTTACATATATTCGGAGGTTCATCTCCAATCTTGCAGGCAGATGTCAACCATTTAGTCATCTCATGAAAAAGGATGCTTCATTCAAATGGGATGATTTATGTCAAAAAGCGTTCGACAATATAAAGAAGTATTTGTCCTTTCCGCCGGTTTTGGGGGCACCAGTTAAAGGAAAACCTCTAATCCTTTACATTGTTGCTCAAGAAAGATCATTGGGGGCAATGTGTGCTCAAGAAATTGAAGATCGCAAGGAGATAGCTCTTTATTACTTGAGTTGAACGCTGGTGGGTGCTGAGCTGAATTATTCACCAATTGAAAAAATTTGTCTTGCGTTAATTTTTTCCATTCAAAAGTTGAAGCATTACATGCAAGCTCAACAGTCCATGTCGTCTCAAAAGCCGACCCAATCAAGTACATCCTCTCAAGACCGGTTTTGTCTGGAAGACTAGCTAAATGGGCTGTACACATCAAACAGTACGATATAATGTTCGTACCACAAAAGTCTATTAAAGGGCAAGCCATCACTGACTTCTTTACTGACCACCTAGTACCACCTGAATGGGAGATGTCCGTTGATTTGCCTGGAGAATATGTGTTTAACATCAAAATACTACCACCATGGCAAATGTATTTTAACGGGGCTGCTTGTCAAGACGGCGCAGGAGCAGGGGTAGTCTTTGTGTCGCCAAAAAAGCAAGTTTTATTTTACTCATTTGTGCTAACTCAGTTGTGCTCAAACAACATGGATGAGTACCAAGCTCTTATTATGGGTCTTCAAATGGCGGTTGAAATGGGAATTCAAGATTTTGATGTTTATGGAGATCCGCAACTCGTTATAAGTCAACTTTTAGGCGAATATGAAGTCAAGAAAGATGATTTAATTCCTTATCACAAACATGCATCAAGATTGCTTGACAAGTTTGACATTGTCAAGCTAAGCCATGTTCCAAGGAGTGCCAACAAGATGGCTAACACGCTTGCTGGTCTTGCAGCCACTTTGGCACTGGGGGCAGAGGAAACCATGTCTGTGCCTGTTTGCAATCGTTGGGTAGTTGCACCTGAAGAATATGAAGTTTAAGATGACGAGGTCGAGGAGGTTGACATGATCACTATCTGCCAAATTGACAAAAAAGACTGGCGTCAACCAATCATCGACTATTTGGATCACCAAAAGCTGTAAAAATTCTACAATGTCATTTTTCAAAAAAGGCACCACAATTTGGTGACATGGCGATATTTGATTGGCCCGTATTTAGTATTTTTATTTGAATTTTTAATTATTTTGATGTCCATAACGTATTAAAATTGTATTTATATTATATATTATTTTTAATACATATTTTTTTTAGAAATACATAATTATAAAAATCTATTTATATTTTATTGATAACTTTTAGAAAATAAATAATAATTAAAAATCACAATTATTTAAAAACAAAGAAAATTCACAAAATTAAAAAATTTCATCATTGTTCGTTCATCCCAAATTCATTGAATGTATTCTCAATACCCTTGCACCAAAAATACACAATATATCCAACGAACAACCAGAATGATTGATCATGGATTCGTTACGGCGAAGAAGAACGGCTGCCAAAAAAATTGCCGGAAAAACCGCTTGAAAACTTCCTTAAATGACCAAAATTGGTCCTTAAACCATCGCCAAACTATCAAAGAACTGCAAACGCCGGAAAGCCTTTGTTGTCGCCTGAACCACCTGTAGATTTGCCTAATAACCGCAGCCCTGATTCTGCACCAATAATCGAGAAAAGCACCAGGAAAACGCTTTGCCGGACCGCTTGAAAATTCGCCAGAAACTTGGGCCTCCGCCGTGGACCCTTTACCGGACCATTATGGCTGTATGTGCCGGAAAAGCCGTCGGAACTTGCACCCTAATCGCTGCACCCTAATTGCCCATAATCGTACGGAAGAGAGATCATTAAAAAAATTGTCATGAACAATGTAGAACGATGAAGATGAAGAACATATCTAGATCATTAAAAAAATTGTCATGAACAATGTAGAACGATGAAGATGAAGAACATATCTGACTTTTAAAATTTTAATTAAAATTTATTTTTCGGAAATGATTTTAAAAAAAAAAATAGATTTTAAATACCATAATTATTATGTATTCTTTACAAAAATATGGGTATTTACAATTATACATGCATTATAATACATTTTGATTTTTTTAAAAATAAAGGAAAAATTGACGAATCATTACATGCCACATCAACATGTTATGGTGCCTTTCTTTGAAGAATGACATACTAGAAACATCCCAAAAGCTGCCTAATGATCCACAACACCGAATAGAAATCTGCCGTCGAGCCTCTCGTTTTATTCTCTTCAAAGGGACTCTTTATAGACGATCTTTTAACAAGCTATGGTCAAGATATCTAGAAGATGAAGAGGCAGCCAAAACAATAGAGGAATTTCATTCAGGGATTTGTGGAGCTCATCAATCTGGTCCTAAGCTTCATGATCGTATCAAAAGGGCGGGGTATTATTGGCCATCAATGGTTCAAGATTGCATGGAGTTTGTTAAAAAGTGTGTAGCATGTCAATTTCATGCAAACTTCATTCACCAACCTCCAGAACCACTACATCCAACTGTGACATCATGGCCATTCGAAGGATGGGGTCTTGACGTGGTTGGTCCGATGACACCAAAGTCATCTGGTGGTCACGCTTATATACTGGCTGCCACTGACTACTTTTCTAAGTGGGCTGAAGCTATTCCCCTTCGTGAGGTGAAAAAAGAAAATGTTGTCGATTTCATTTGCACCCATATCATTTATAGGTATGGAATTCCTCAAAGAATTATCACTGACAGTGGAAAGCCATTCGTCAACAACTTGATGGATAGCATTTGCCAAAAGTTCAAGTTCACGCAACATAAGTCATCCATGTACAATGCTCCTGCAAATGATCTAGCTGAAGCATTTAACAAAACGCTTTGTAATTTGCTAAGCAAGGTCGTTGCAAAGTCTAAGCGTGACTGGCATGAAAAGATAGGGGAAGCAATTTGGGCATATAGGACGACATACAAGAATGCAACACAATCTACCCCATATTCGTTGGTGTATGGTGTAGAGGCTGTCCTACCCTTAGAAGTTCAAATTCCATCACTAAGAATTGCCATTCAAGAGGATTTAACTAGTGATGAAAATGACAAGCTTCGATTGGTTGAGCTTGAAGCACTTGATGAGAAAAGATTACAAGCTCAACAAAAATTGCAATGCTATCAAGCTCGCATGACACACGCATTCAACAAAAAGGTTCGACCTCGTTCTTTTCAAGTGGGAGACATGGTCCTGGCAGTGAGAAGGCATATCATTACTTTGCGCAAAACTGGAAATAAGTTCACATCAAAATGGGATGGTCCTTATATGGTACGAGAAGTCTACACTAATGGGGCATACAAAATTGTTGATGCTGAGGGATTGCGCAAGGTCCAATTAATGGCAAGTTTTTAAAGTGCTACTATTCATGAAGTGAAGGCTTTGCACACTCCTAAGTAAGAGAATAAACTACTTACCAAAAAAAATGCATTGTTTGAACTATGTTGGCTTGATCTTATAAGATAACCTGTTTATTTAGCAAGTACGTAGGCAGCTTGGAAAAAAAATTATTAAGTGCAGCCACATAAAAAAATAAATAAATAAATAAAACATCATCATTGTACTATTCCTGGCCCGCAAGAGTATAAACTGTGTAAGGCGAAATTAAAAAAAAAAAAAGTTTACTCCTGACCCGCAAGAGTATAAACTGTGTACGGCAAAACAAAACAAAACAAAAAAATTACTCCTGGCTCACAAAAGTATAAACTGTGAACGACAAAGCAAAGCAAGAAAAAAAAGGGTGTAGTGTTTGACATGGCACATGTATAATGAGTATGCGTCAATCTCGTATGGGAATTTTGAGTAGGCCAGTCTTAAAATGTCATGTTCATAACGACTAGCATACATGACTTGACAACTCCGATGGGTTCATTACAAAGAGTCCTGACCCATCGCGACATGGGCAACTTGAGTCTTCAAGTTATCAGACCTGTCTTAAAGACGTCAAGTTCATAACGACTGGCATACATGAATTGACGTCTTCGATGAGTTCATAACAAAGGGTCCTGACTCACCGCGACAAGGGCGACTTCAAGTCTTCAAAGTTATCAGACCTGTCTTAAAGATGTAAAGTTCATAATGACTGGCATACATGACTTGACGTCCTAACTCATCGCGACAATGACGACTTCAAATCTTCAGGTCATCCGGCCAGTCTTAAGATGTCAAGTTCATAACGAATGGCATACATGACTTGACATCCCCGATGGGTTCATAATAAAGAGTCCTGACCCATCGCAACATGGGCGGCAACGTATGGCTACCTCGTGAACCTGTCATATGCACAACACAAAGAACAAACACACAAAAATACAAAAATACAAAAATACAAAAAAAAGAGTGTATTTACGTATGATGTATACGTGCAAATAGCCAAATATCACACAAAGAACCTCAAAGTACATAATCCAAATATTGGGTATTGATTATTGAGTACGTGACAACTCTTACACTAAAATAATCGGTTAAAATTGCAACTAGGTTTAATGAGCAATTACTACTCCGTAGTTATATTCAATGGAGTATATCAAGATTGATGATCTTTGATCACAACACAAAAAAAAAAAAAAAAAAAAAAAAAAAAAAAACCACACACACACACATCAACATGACTAGAAATATTGCTTGAAGTTTCAGGAGTATGTGATAATAAAATTGCTAGAAAAGTTAAGGTTGCTTAGTGATTACTGACGGATTCTTGAATATTATGGTTGCCGATAAAGATCTAAAAATCATGAGAGCTCTTTTGACTTGGGTGCTGAACATCAATAATGTTAAGAGCAGGACTGATTAGTTTATCAAATTTAATTTGTGATAAAGCAAGCCAAATTATCAAAGAATTAAAGGAGGTTAGGCAATACAAAGTCAGCGTGTATATATGGGTAGCCTAATTAATCGCCATGTGAATGACAGTGCCTACATAAAAAGATCCAAGTGTTGAGATTTGTCGAATGATTAGATTATGGGTGGGAGAGAATTGCCTTGATTTGACTACGGAAACATGGTCGACGACGGTGATGAGGTGATCAAAATTGGGGATGTCAGCTCAGCAAGGAGGTGCTGTTCGACAACTAAATAAATTGTTAGCTACCCAAATTTATAAGTTAGGGTGGACAATGATCTCGTAGGAGATCAAAACCTAGTACAAATAGGAGTCTAACCTTGGGGCTCAAGAATTCCCATAAACAAAACCTAGTATTAAAAAAAAAAAAGTACTAGTGACTTCAAAGTCAAATAAAAGGGTTGAGACATTGTCACACCAAACACTTCGAATCGTGTATGTGACACAGTCTCGAGGGGGCAATTTGTAGACACGAAAATTTTATGAGTGTCATACATTAAATTAAATAAATTAATTTGGGTAAAAATCATATGAATAATCCATTTTAATTATTTTTGGCCCACCCAAATAAATAATCTTGATTAATCAAATACAATTCGGGTTATAAAATAAATTAAACGGACCAGGTTAAAAGACTTTTAAGACATAAAATGGGCCAGGCCCAAACCTACTAAGTCCACTCAAGGGGTTCTCATCTTCTATAAATACATCAATCCTCCATCAGTTGAGGGGATCTAGAAATCATTATTCCAAGATCTCATAAAACTCAAACGGAATTCTCTCTGAAGTAAGTCAACAAGCACATCAAACTCGTGCCGACTTGTTCAGATACACTCAAACACATTCGAACGGGACTAAGATTCAAAGTCCTTTTTCATGGGTATTAAAAAAAACCCTTCAATTCAGGTTGACATCATCAAACGTCACCCTGCATTCAAACTCAAGTCGACGTCATCAAACGTCAACCTACAAGTGTCACACTTAATAAGACAAATACAAGTACAAATTTATTTGATAGACACGTGAAACAGAGTCAGCCTACAGGTGATCTCCAATTTATTCTGTCACACTTAATAAATTTATCTTGATTAAGACAACGTCAATCAAATGTTTAAAGGGAATTTGTACTTGTAATCACGCTTTATAAGATAATTAATTAATCTTGTTTAGGGTTAATATGATTATAATTCAAGTGATCGCCAATAATAGTTTTGTTTGTGCATTAATATTCAACCAACATAGATAAACAGGTTTAGGGTTAATCCTATTGATTGCATGTTAGTCTGAAAGCGCACATGAATACGATCAGAATAAAGTAGAGGCCTATTATTAGGGCAGGTTCAATCTCTTTTAGGTTGGATTTGTACCTTCATCCCCAAACTACCAGTCATGGTTCCAGACCTATTGGAGTTGACGATCTCCTGGATCGTTAAGGGGTGTAACCTTCACCTCGTGAACGGTTTACAAGTTCCTAAAACTTGTTGGCGACTCTTTTGCTCTAGCTTCTTTCCCTTTGGACGCCACCGTACTTAAGTGTATGATCACAGTGGAGTTCAAGTTTGGGGTAATGCTTGAAATATTCCCTACAGTTTTTGGCGACTCCGCTGGGGAGGATTTCTATTTTAATTCCTGAAATTTATTTCGGCAATGATTTAGAATGAGTGGATGAGACTCGAAAAGTTCTAAGTATTTCATGTGCGTAATTTTGATTAACATTATTGTCATATGCATAAAAAATATCTCATTGGAAAGACCATTTGTAATGAGTTAAAACATAGGATTTTTACACGTAGGAAATTTGAGGAATATCTTTCACAACTAGGAAAATTTTATCGAGCACAGAAAGTTGCTGAGGCATGTAGAAACTAGCGTCAGAAAACCGAGTCTAGCGCCAAGGATTTAACTCTGGCGCCAGGCGACACTCCTATCGCCAGGCGCCAGAGCCAAATCACGGCGCCGGCCTCTATTTGCTGGCGCCAAGTTCTTCCAATACCGAGCAGAAATATGCATTCTAATTTTGACCAATTTTTTGCACTTTTTGCTCGATCCTACTTCCTGATTGAGTTTTTCTCACTTTTCTGAAACCCATATGTGTTCTACATATGGACATAACCGTCTGGGGATTCATGCTCCATATACCTGATTGAACTCTCTGTGCAACAAAGGGATCCGAGAATGTTGAATTCACCAAACCATGGAAGCGAGTTTTTAACTCGCGGTGTCCCATCCACTCGCGCCAACCCTTCAAAAGGTAAGGCTTCTGCGTGGTGCATCCGGACAATTAACCATGGACCCTCTTTGACTAACCCATATCCCAAACTTTAGAGAACTAGAGCCATGGTTTGGTTGCAAACTCATTGCATCATGTTGTGACTACTTGACTACTTGTGCATCTCTTACTTGTGCATACTTATTATGTGACTAAACTAACCGTTTGGTTTAACTTGTGATTAAGTCTTAATAAACTAATTAATGAATAAAGGACTTTGCTTAATTAATTAATTAATTAATTAATTTGAGCTAAAAAAATACCTTAAATCGAGTCATAGTCCCTTTAAGTCAACCCGGATTTTTATTCCCGTATACTGCACAAGCGTCAACTTGTTTTGGTCATAGCCAGAGTTCTAGAAAGAACTACGAGTCGTATAACCTATGGATCTGTATCCCCGAGTTTTATCTTTAATTTGGCGTTGGTTTCATCCTAATTAGAGTCACAGATAAAAGATTATGACTAAAATACCACAGCCTGTCCAGTTTAATGCATATACGTGAGGTCTTAACTTAGTCTTTGTTCGAGTCTAGTCACATAGTCTAGCCACATGGTCATGACACGAATCTTAACATGTTACCTACACTCACTAGTCTTAGCATACACTTTGTGTATATGTCACCATGACCATGTCTTAGGTTCATGCATGAGTCGTTCTTTCCGTCACTTGAGTTGGGGGTACATTCTATTCCTAATTTTTCCATTTCTCTCCATCTACTTCATCTTTTCATTCTCTACATGCTTTCCCCATATCACAATATTCATTCTTCCTACCTTCTTCCATCTATTGCATGTTGAATGGAGTTTGAGTAAAATAATTAACAGAGAATATCCTTAATTTCCCTTTCCACAGTACTTGGTCAAGGAGAAAAGGGCGATTAATCAAGGACAACCTCTTTGTTCAAGTCTTACTTTTTGATAAACAAGTGAGTCGGAAAAGAGGAAATCTAAGAAGATAATGGCAAGTCAAGAAGAAGTCAATGAACTCAAGAAGCAGTTGGCCGACGTGACTGAGACATTGAAGGCTTTAACCCTCAAAATCAATGACCCTGTGAAGCAACAACAAATGGAGCTCATGCAAGAAAGCTTGATCAAGCTAACTAGTGATTACAAGTTCCAGGGCATCAGTTCACAAGGGGTCTTAATGGACAAGGAGCTTCTTCCGCAGAAGTTCAATTCCACTGACATCCCTAAATTCAAGGCAACAGATAATCCTTATCTTCACTTAAGAGCCTTTGAAACTATAATGAACATTAAGGGGATTGATACAAAAGTCTTTCATTCCTTGTTTTATTTATCTCTTGAAACTGTTTGTCAACAATGGTTCTTTTCTCTTGATAAAGAGAAAACCTCTACTTTGAATGCTATTGTAAACGTTTTCATTAATAGATATAAGTGTAATATTAAAGGCGAAACCGATTATAGACAACTCGAGATGCTAAGACAAAAAGAGAATGAAGGCTTTACTTCTTTCTTCAATAAGTGGAGGGAAACTTCCGCTAAGATGATTGCGGTGCCCACCGAAAAAGAATCTGTGAGGATGTTTATCAAGAATCTCCAAGAGAAGCATTCAAAGCATTTAAAATATCAACACAATTTGAATACTTTCAAGGCCGTTTATGACATCGGAATTGAAATCGAAGATGACCTTGCAAAACAAAAAGCTACTAACAATAGTAACCACAGTGGCTGGAAAGGAAAGAAGAACGACAATCCATCTTCTTCCGAAAACGCCCACTCTAGTAATAATGTTAGTACCTTTGACCATAATGGCGTCTTAGCCATGGAAGATCAAGGATCTAAAAGGAAACCTAGGAGAGAGTTCACACCCATTGGAATGACCTACGATGCTGCTTTCGATCGTCTCTATGATCGAGGATTAATCAAACCTATTGGCTCTACCGAGGATCCAACGCCAGAAAATTGATCTTCGAGATGGAATCCCAACTCTTATTGCAAGTACCATCGAGGACGCGGTCATATTACTGATGAATGCTACAGGTTTCAAAATCTCATTCAAGATCTCATAGAAGCAAATAAGATCCCATTGCCTCTAGCTAACGAGAAGACTGGGTGATGATGAAGCAAACAACACAAGACAAGAGGCGAGCTGCAACGACAAGATTTCATGACCCTTTTTTTTTCTATTTCTTTTTCATTTTTTCCTTTCCCCAATAAGTCTAGCATAAACACCTTTCTTTTCCCTTAGATTAATTTTGTAGATTCTTTCTTTTTCCTCTTTTAACTAAATGAGCATTTATTTCCTTGCATATGATCATTGCATTGCATTGCATTAAAAAAATTAAAAAAAAAAATCTATGTCAAACTAAGCACAAGGTATACCAATGATTTGAGGCACCCCTTGTAGCCACATCATATCACTTTTCACCCTTCAAATATGCAATCCTTTTTTGGTAAACCACTTTGAGCCTCGTCTAACGATAGAACCTTCATTTTTTCAACTCATATCTACCTAACTTTGGGATGGGTTTGTGTGCAACTTATGCAATTTTCAATTTCATAAAAAGCTTGAGTGACTTCAAAAGGTTAAAATAGCAAAAAATAAAATAATAATAATAATAATAATAATAATAATAATAATAATAATAATAATAATAATAATAATAATAATAATAATAATAATAATAATAATAATAATAATAATAATAAAAGTGTACAAAAGGGCAAGTGTTCCAATGTCTTTGATATGAAAATATCTTCGATAAGATTACGTCTCGGATTGTGTTTCTTATCGAGTGCTCGGTACCGTGCCTGAGAAACATGAATGCCAAGTGAGTGATAGACCACATAATCGGGATTGTCCACACTTAGAAAAAATAAATAAATAAATAAAGCAAAAAAGAAAAGCTAAAAAAAAAAGTGAGAAACCTCAAGCATGAAAATACAAATGCCTAAAAGCAAAGTTACACACCTTGGGGACTTATTTAGGGTCTTGAGCCTTTTATCCCCTTCTTCTTCAACCTTTAGCCTAACCACGTTACAACCCTTAAAAAGACCTTTTTGAGGTATACACACACTTGTACGAGGTTCGGCTAGAGCTACGTTCGGCCTGATTCCTAACGGATACGTAGGTGTAGATACCCATTTGTGTCTCCCCAAAACCAAACCGAATCATAATCGAATGAAGTGAAAGTGTGGAAAGTCTAGTGTTGCGGTTAGTTTTTAATTATTTTCTCTCTCTCTGTTTTTGAAAACCTATTTTAAGAAAACAGACAATCCAGTTTGGTTTAGTCCATGGCAAGTGTCCAATAATAGTGTAGTTGGATGGGGTTTGAAAAGAGCTTTCCAACGATATATTATAAGCCCAATTCCGATGAATAATGAGGAAGTTATGGCCAAATTACTAAATTGGGCCCGGTTTGATATTTATGTGCGGCCAATGATCTAGAGGAGGGCCTAATATTGATTTATCATTCTTAATGCAATAAAAATTAATTTTAGTCTTCTAGATTCTTCTAGAAGGTTTTTTTCATTCCTAATTTAATTAGCATTGATAAATTGACTTTAGTTGACTTTTTAGAGTTTTAATCAGAATAAAAGAAGTGTTTTTAAGGAAAATACGATTTTGCCCTTCTGTACGGCTAAATTTTATCAAAATTAAGAAAATGCGTGAAATTAGTTTCTAGCGCCTAACGATAGGATTAGAGCTTGGCGCTAATGCTTGGCGTCTAACGCTAGCCTTAGCACCTGGCGCTAATGTCCAGCGTCTGGCGCTAATCTGTTTTATTCTCTTTGAAACTCTGATTTGTTTTTTCATCCATTCGGCTGATTTTCTCTATAAAAAGCCTCCTAAAACCTCTGTTTTCAATCATCAATTCTCATCAATAATCAACAACTCTCTAATTCTCTTCTCTCTCTAAGCTAAAGCTTATTCTCTCTCTCTCTCTTTTCTAAACTAGCCTTTTCTCAAACAAAATTCCGCATTCACAAGACCAAGAAACACCTAGCCAAGTTCGAAGTTGCCTTCGCCCTAGACGTGAAAGGTTTTAATTTTTGAGGGTTTGGTCCCAAATCTCTCTTTCAGTTATTTAATTTAATTCTTTGTTTAATTATTTTTTCCTTGAAGTTACTAACGCGTGTATTTTGTTATTAGAAAGAGATACGAGGCATCCAAGTAAGTGCTTTAATTGCTTTATTGATATTATGATATAGAAATCATGCTTAGATTGTTATTTTGATTCTTAGTATCATGTTAGGATGCTTGATGTTTTGAATGACAACAATAAGTTCCTAGTATCATGTTTAGGGTAATAACTATAATTTCTAATATCAAATATGCTTATTATGATTATTGTGATGCTTCCTATCTTCTTTCCTAATATTCATGTTATCATCATGTTTAGGGCTATATATTTGATCTTTATTGCTTAAAGACATGCTAGGGTTTGTTATTAATCTTGTTAGTATCATGCATGGGATCTTGCTATTATTATGCTTTAACATGATTATTTTTATAATTGTTTTGATTATGATTATTATTTTTACAATTTATGATGATTATTTTTATTATTATGTTCCTTGATATATATTTATTGTTATTGCTTTATCACGCCTTTTATGCATGTTTAAAGGAAATTGATACTTGTAATCACGCTTAATAAGATAATTAATAATCTTATTTAGGGTTAATTTGATTATAACTCAAGTGATCGCCAATCATAGTTTTATTTGTGCATTAATATTCAACCAACATAGATAAACAGGTTTAGGGTTAATCCTATTGATTACATGTTAGTCAGAAAGCAAACATGAATACGATTAGAATAAAGTAGAGGCCTATTATTAGGGCAGGTTCAATCTCTTTTAGGTTGGATTTGTACCTTTATCCCCGAACTACCAGTCATGGTTCCAAACCTATTAGAGTTGACGGTCTCCTGGATCGTAAAGGGGTGTAACCTTCACCCTGTGAACGATTTACAAGTTCCTAAAACTTGTTGGCGACTCTTTTGCTCTTTCTTCTTTCCCTTTGGACACCGCCGTACTTTAGTGTATGATCACAGTGGGGTTCGAGCTAGGGGTAATGCTTGAAATATTCCCTACAATTTTTGGCGACTCCACTTGGGAGGATTTCTATTTTAATTCCTAAAATTTATTTTGGCAATGATTTAGAATGAGTGGATGAGACTCGAAAAGTCCTAAGTATTTCATGTGCATAATTTTGATTAACATTATTGTCATATGCATAAAAAAGATCTCATTGGAAAGACCATCCGTAATGAGTTAAAACATAGGATTTTCACACGTAGGAAATTTAAGGAATATATTTCACAACTAGGATCGAAATAATGCTGCGCAAAACTGGAAAATTTTATCGAGCACAGAAAGCTGCTAAGGCATGTAGAAACTAGCGTCAGAAAACAGAGTCTAGCGCCGATGATTTGACTCTGGCGCCAGGCGACAGCTTCTGTTGCCAGGCGCCAGAGCCAAATTGCGGCGCCGACCTCTGTTTGTTGGCGCCAAGTTCTTCCAATACCGAGCCAGAAATATGCGTTCTAATTTTGACCAGTTTTTAGCACTGTTTGCATCCTACTTCCTGATTGAGTTTTTCTCACTTTTCTGAAACCCATATGTGTTCTACATATGGACATAATCCTCTAGGAATTCATGCTCCATCTACCTGATTGAACGCTCTGTGCAACAAAGGGTACATCCGAGAATGTTGAATTCACCAAACCATGGAAGCAAGTTTTTAACTCGCGGTGTCCCATCCACTCGCGCCAACCCTTCAAGGTTAGGCTTCCGCGCGGTGCATCCGGACAATTAACCATGGACCCTCTTTGACTAACCCATATCCCAAACTTTAGAGAACTAGAGCCATGGTTAGGTTGCAAACCCATTACATCATATTGTGCCTACTTGACTAATTGTGCATTATTTGTTGTGCATACTCTATGTGTTTTTCCTAACCGTTTGTTTGACTTGTGTTTAAGATTAAATAAACTGCTTAATGACTAAAAGAACTTTTCTTAATTAATTAATTAATTAATTTGAGTAATTAAAGTCTAATAATTTAATCATAATTGACATAGTACGACTTTAGGCATACCCTATAGAGTAATAATACCGAAAGCAGTTCTGTACCAACGTTCCAGAAATGGCACCGCGATTTGGACTACAGCGCCACTCTGTGGAGTGTAGCACCTGACGACAGTTCTGTCGTTTGGCAATACACTGCATAGTGCGGCGCCAGTCTTGTCGTTTTGACGACAGTTCGGTACGTTGCTCGAGTCATCACTTTGTGTCTAATTGAACAATTTGCTAATCAACTCGATTATTTTTATTAATAATAATACCTCGTTAAGTCCATTAATTGAGTCTAGTCACATAGTCTAGCCACATGGTCTTACGCAAGAGTCTTAATATGTCACCTACACTCACTTGCACTCACAATAAAGCACCCACTAATATGTATATACACCATGACCATGTCTTAGGTTCATGCATGAGTCGGTTTTTTTCATCATTTGAGTTGGGGGTTGTAGACACCTAAAAATGTCTCCCCAAAACCAAACTCGATGATGAACAACCTTTCACCGCCATTATTGGTCGGGTTTAGTATTTAATCTTTGGAGTGCTTAAATCCATATTTAAATCCATATTTCCATTTCATAAACCAACCCAATTCCTAGCCCATTTCCCCAAACCATAACTTATTTTCCTCTTTTCGTGCCTTTAAACCCAAAATAATTCATTTCGTGTCCTTTAAAATCATTTGTTTCGTGTCCTTTTTATAAAAACATTTAATCCAGTTTATTTTGGTCCATAATATGGGTCCAATGATTTAATATTTGTATAGGGCTTGAAAAGAGTTTTCCAACGATATAGTATAAGCCCAAATCCGAGTTATAACGAATAAGTTATGGCCAAAATATTAAACTGAGCCTTAACCGAACCTAAGCCCACCTTACCTACGACCCAATGATCATGTGGAGGGTCCAAATTATTTAATCCCATTCCTAAACCAATTAGGATTAATTGGAATCTTCTATAAGTTTCTAAAAGATCTTGATTATCCTTTTTGAAAAGATAAGATTAAATAGTTTGAAATTGAATAAAACTCCTTTTTTTGAAAGTCCTATTTCTATCCGAATTGAAAGACGTTCAAAGATAGATAGATATTATTTTTGTGCCTCATTGTTTTTATCCAAATTTTATATGGTTGGATAGACCTTGAAATTATATTTCCAATGATATATTATAATATCGATTCCGAGCTATAACGGAAAAGATATGAATAAAATGTCAAACTCTATCCAAAACTGACACCGTCACACTATTTCGGCCATATCTTTTATTATATAAAATATTTTAATCTGATTCCAATTGGTTTAGAAATTAAAATTCAAGAGCTTTCCAACCATATCTTATTTATCTTATTCCAATTTCTGGATCAAAAGATATGATAAAAACAAAACCGCAAAAAACTACAGTCTATTGAGTTTTATTCCGATTTAATTCGG
Organism: Chenopodium album; assembly: GCF_948465745.1. Taxonomy (NCBI): domain Eukaryota; kingdom Viridiplantae; phylum Streptophyta; class Magnoliopsida; order Caryophyllales; family Amaranthaceae; genus Chenopodium; species Chenopodium album. The sequence continues at coordinate 12,510,214 of NC_137842.1, read as the reverse complement.
ATCTTATCTTGTTTTCTTCGACCCTTCTTTTTTCTCTATAAATAGAGGTCATATCTCCCCTTTTCCATTAATCAACAAGCTTGATCATAAAATAATTCTCTTCTCCCTCTTTAGCCTAAATATTAGCCATCCTATTTTCTCAAAATACTTTCCCTAATTAAGCACTCCAAGGAGTTCATACAATACCCAAAGTTCTATACTTAAACCAAGACGTGAAAGGTATAATTGACTGAGGGTTTGGACCAAATAAACTCTAATTTAATTTTCATTTGATTTATATTTTTATTGAAGTTACTAACAATTTATTCATGATGTAGCAATTTAAAGGAACGCGCGGAATGTGAGTAATTAATTAATTTAATTACTCTTATTTTATTTTTAATATTGCTAGTATCATGATTAGGGTTGTTATTATTATTATTTGATTTGGCTAACACTATTATTTTTTAAATTGCTTCCAATATTAATGTTTATTCTATTTTTATTATGATCACCATATTGCATGTTAAAGGAAATATGTAATTGAAAATTACGCCTAATAAGATAATTTGGACAACCGGTTTAGGATCCTTTTTAATCTTGTTATTAATTGAAGTGATCACCAATATTTTAGAATAATGTGTGCATTAATATACAACCAATTTAGCATAATAATTGTTTGGAGCAAATTGAATTTTTGTTTGTATGTCTTTGAGATCGCAGGAATCACTTTTCACTATAAGAATCGATTAGAGGCCAATACGGGCGAATGTGACTCCATGACTCACTTCGTACCATCATCCCCGGTCCTCCTTTCGTGGTTCCGAACCATATGGAGTTAGTAATCTCATGGATTATAAATGGGGTGTAACCTTCACGGGTCAATCGTTGTTGTCTATCGTTGTCCCTTATCGTGGTTGCCTTTTTATGATCCGTGAACGGCTTACAAGTTCCTTAAAAACTTGTTGGAAGCTCCCTACTTTCCTTGTCCCTAATCGTATATGTCAATTCCCACTTCCTATGAGTGCCAAGCATATTCACAACATGCTTTTAACGTAGGCGCACTTCGAACGACGCCTACAGGGGTACATTCTATTCCTATTTTTTTTTTTCACTTCTCTCCACCTACATCACCTTTCCCTTCTCTACATGCTTTCTCCATATCACAATATTCATTCTTCCTACCTCTTCCATCCTTGCATGTTGAATAGAGTTTGAGTCAAATAATTAATAGTCGATATCCTTAATTTCCCTTTCCACAGTACTTTGTCAAGGAGAAAAAGGGCGATTAATCAAGGATAACCTCTTTGTTCAAGTCTTACTTTTTGATAAACCAGTGAGTCGGAAAAGAAAAGCTAAGAAGATAATGGCAAGTCAAGAAGAAGTCAACGAGCTTAGGAATCAATTGACTGGCGTGACTGAGGCGTTGAAGGCTTTAACCCTCAAAATCAATGACCCTGTGAAGCAACAACAAATGGACCTTATGCAAGAAAGCTTGAGCAAGCTATCTAGTGATTACAAGTTTCAGGGCATCAGTTCGCAAGGGGTCTTGGTGGACAAAGAGCTTCTTCCGCAGAAGTTCAATGCCAATGACGTCCCAAAATTCAAGGCAACAAATAATCCTTATATTCACTTAAGAGCCTTTGAAACTATAATGAACATTAAGGGGATTGATAAGAAAGTCTTTCATTCCTTGTTTTCCTTGTCTCTTGAAACCGTTTTCCAACAATGGTTCTTCTCCCTTGACAAGGAGAAAACCTCTACTTGGGAATCAATAGTAAACACTTTCATTGATAGATACAAGTATAATATTCAAGTCAAAACCGATTATAGACAACTCGAGATGCTAAGACAAAAAGAGAATGAAGGCTTTACTTCTTTCTTCAATAAGTGGAGGGAAACTTTCGCTAAGATGATTGAGGTACCCTCCGAAAAAGAATCTGTGAGGATGTTCATCAAAAACTTACAAGAAAAGTATTCAAAACATTTAAAATATCAATACAACTTGAATACTTTCAAAGCTGTTTATAACATCGGAATCGAGATCAAAGACGACCTCGCAAAGCAAAAGGCTACTAACAATAGTAACCACGGTGGCTAGAAAGGAAAGAAGAACGACAATCCTTCTTCTTCCGAAAACGCCCACTCTTGTAACAATGTTAGTACCTATGATCTCAGTGAAGTTTTAGCCATGGATAACCAAGGACCTAAGAAGCAACTAAGGAAAGACTTCACCCCCATTGGGATGAGCTACGATACTGCCTTCGATCGACTCCATGCTAAGTGACTCATTACTCCCATTGGACCTATTCAAGATCCTGCACCTGAAAAGAGATTGCCTAGCTGGAATCCAGACAAACACTACAAGTACATTAAAGGCAGGGGTCATGCTATTGAGAGATGTTGGAAGCTAAAGGAGGCTATCTGTAGACACCTAAAAATGTCTCCCCAAAACCAAACCCGATGATGAACAACCTTTCACCGCCACTATCGGTCGGGTTCAGTATTTAATCCCGAGAGTGCTTAAAAAATCGTATTTGATTAAATTCGTATTTATGAATAGTCCATGGATTAGTCTTGATGTTTGGTAAAAGCATAGTTTTAATTTCAGCCCAAACTTATTATTTAATTTTAGGCCAAAACCTTTTTTTATTTTATTGTTTTATTATTTATTTTGGCCCAAATTTTTTATTTATTTTATTTATTTTAGCCCAAATAATAATAAAATCAAAAAATGGCCCAAAATTATCAATCGGCACTTAAAATGCGGAACGAAATTAGGGTTTTAAATAAATTTAGACAGAAAAAGGACTGAAATCTCTCGCGTCACGGTAACAGTCCACCGTGGCACGGGAAACTTTCCCGTCTGACGGTGGGGTTTCCCGTGACACGGGACATTTGCTGTGACACGGAGATTTCCGTGTCCTTTCCGCGTAAACCCTTAACGCGTTTTCTCCTCCCGTTCACTAAATATTTCCCGCGTCACGAAAATTTGTACCGTGTCACGGGAATATTTCCCGTCTGACGGTGGGATTTCCCGTGTCACGGTACACTTTGCCATGTCGCGGGATACTTTTTTAGGGTTTTTATCATTTTAGGGTTCCGTATGTTCCCTCAGCTCATTTTTTCTATAAATACCCCCTCATTTCTGATGTACGGGGCATCAATTAATTCTCTATTTTTTTTCTCTCTTCTATGCTCTAGCCTTAACACTAGCCTACCCTTCTTCTTTCAAAATTCCTTCTTCAAGCACTCCCAGGAGTCCATACTTTACTCGTGGTTCTGTCCTTAAGCCAAGGCGTGAAAGGTAGAACTGTTTGAGGGTTTGGCCCCAAATCAATTCTATTTAATTTAATTTAATTATTGTTTTATTATTATTTCCTTGAAGTTACTAACTCGTTTATTATTTTGTAGTTGCAAACAAACAGAATCAAAGTAAGAATTATGTTCCTTTTATTTCTATTATTTTTCTAACGATTTTGTATTGTTAGAATTATTGTTAAATTGCTTCTAATATTAATGTTTATTCTATTATTGTTATGATCACCATATTGCATGTTTAAAGGGAATATGTAATTGAAAATCACGCCTAATAAGATAATTTGGACAACCGGTTTAGGTTCCTTTTTAATCTTGTTATTTAATCAAGTGATCACAAATATTTTAGAATTATATTTTGCATTAATATTCAACCAATTTAGCTTAATAATAATTTGGAGCAAATTGAATATTTTGTTTGTATGCCTTTGAGATCGCAGAAATCACTTTTCACTATAAGAATCGAGTAGAAGCCAATACGGGCGAATGTGACTCCATGACTCACTTCGTACCATCATCTCCGATCCTCCTTTCGTGGTTCCGAACCATATGGAGTTATTAATCTCATGGATTATGAATGGGGTGTAACCTTCACAGGTCAATCGTTGTTGCCTATCGTTGTCCCTTATCGTGGTTGCCTTTTATGATCCGTGAACGGTTTACAAGTTCCTTAAAAACTTGTCGGCGACTCCCTACTTTCCTTGTCCCTAATCGTATACGTCAATTCCCACTTCCTAAGAGTGCCAAGCATATTCACAACATGCTTTAACGTAGGCTCACTTCGAGCGACGCCTACAATTTGGCGACTCCACTGGGGAGGATTCTTGGTTATTTATCGCTTTGAGTGATCGGTATTTAATTAAGATGAGTGGATGAGACTTGAAAGATTCTTGAATTGTATTCCTGCAATTTAATTGGCATTGTCACATATGCATATGCTTTTTAGGTTACCTATTTTGCCACAATAGTACGTGTTCTACGTGTGTGGCTATCCCGGGGGATTTATGCTCTATCAACCCAAAAACGCTCATGGCAATAAGGGTTCATCCGAGTTTTTAAATCCACCCAAACCATGGAGTCGAGTTCGATTTCATCACGAACTAGCGGAGCCGCCCGTTGGCATACACCCTCAAGGGAGGCTGCCTTGCTAACGCGTCCAAACTCTTAACCATGGTACCCTTTGACACACAAAAGCTTGACCATAGTGGAACATAGATCTTGACTTTAGGTTGCGAACTTCATTGCATCATGCTTGACGATGTGCTTATATGTGCATTTTTTTTATTGAAATTTTTTTTTAATTATTTTTTTTTCTCTTATCAACCCCTTTTTTTTTTTTTTTAGTGTCGAGTCATAGATTTTTTTTAAAAAAATTGAGTCAATCCAGATTTTTATTCCCGTATCCTGCACAAGTGTCAACTTGTTTTGGTCATATCCGGAGTTCTAGAAAGAGTTACCTATGGATCTATAGCCCCGAGTTTTATCTTTCATTTGAAATTTGTTTCGTCCCAATAAGAGTCACAGATTAAAAGTTATAACCGATATACTACAGCCTGTCCAGTTTAGGTGTCTTTTTAGCGTCAATTTTCTTATTTATTTTTATTTATTTATTTATTTATTTTAAACTTTTCGTGTCAAGCTAGTCTTAGCCAAGTCCTTTAATCCGTGCCAACTCGTATAACATAGGATTATAGATTTTTATTTTTATTTATTTATTTATTTTTATACCCTTGAGTCCTAACTCTTCTTGAATTTTAGTCCTCTTCCTAGTTTCTTGTGATCGATTTTTGTGCTAGCCTTAACATGTGTGTTTTGTCTTTGATTGTGGTTGATCTTATTTATGACTAATGATTTCCAAGGACCGTTTTCACCTAGTAAATAGCATAAACATTAAAATTGGACAAAATTAATCAAGTTAGTTTGTCTTTTAGTCTTCCATGCTATTTGGTCATTGGGTCCTTTGTTTTTCACAACGTCCTCATGTCTAGCCATGCGATCATACCACGAGTCTTAATAAACTCACCTAATCACACATGTTTAGTCGTTTCACACACTTTGTCTTCGAGTAATGAACTATATTGTTTATGATCGTATATTAGGACCATGCATGCGTCGTTTTCCGTCGTAATAGGAATGAGAGGAGTTTTTCCCATCAGTTTTCAAAATTCTTTCATACACTCTTCCTTTCCAATCCGAGTACCAGGCGGCAAGAAGTAATTCATAAGAAACCATGAAGACGAAGCACAAGACAAGTTCTCATATAAGATTTCATGCTTTTTTTTCTTCTTTCGTTTCAACCCTTTTCCCCTAATAAGTCTAGCATAGGTTCTCCTTATCCTTATGTCTATATGCCAAGTTCCATCAATAAGTATTTCTTTTCTTTGCATTCGATCATGTCATTTGCCAAAAAAAAAAAAGAAAAAAAATCAATTACCGAACTAAACACAAGGTACACCAATGACTTGAGGCACCTTTGCAACCCTGTCATTCCCTGTTAACTGTTCAATCACATTCCATTTCTTCATCAACCACTTTGAGCCTCGTCTAACGGTTGACCTTTTTATTCAACCTACATTAACTTAACTCTTGGATGGGAAGTTGTGTAATTGTATAACATTCAAAAAGCAAGTAAAAAAAAGGTAGCAAAGCAACAATAAAACAATGTCTAAGGGCAAGTGTTCCAATGTCTTTGATATGAACACGTCTCAAATTGCGTCTCTCATCGAGTGCTTGGTACCGTGCCTGAGAAACATGAATGCTAAGTGAGTGATGGACCGCATGATCTGAGATTGCCCACATTGATTCAAAAAAAAAAAAATCAAAACAAAAAAAAAATGAAAATAAACTTGCAAAATTCAAAATTTTCAAATTCACAATTACACATCTTGGGGATTCTCTCGGGTCTTGAGCATTGTACCCTTTTCTTCTTTAAACCATCAACTTAACCATATTACAACCCTTGAAAGACCTCTTTGAGGTGTACATACACTTGTGCAAAGTTCGGTTAGAGCTACATTCGGCCTGATTCCTAACGAATACGTAGGCAACCTCACATTGAGGTGCGGCCACATTCATATTCATATCTATGCATGATTGAGTCAAAGAATATCCAATGCTTATCTCTATATCCCTATCCATTTAGACCTAGACTTGGGGGCTTGAACCCACATCACATTAGCTTACCCAGCCTAAAGAGTCATCATCTTTGACTCTTCACACATATATTTCCATCACCATAACCTTTGCAGCCTCACCTTAGTATCACTTTCACACACTTCTTTCACACATACATATCCATATCGTCTTTCCCTTAGGAACCCTTTATCATGAAATCTTGTTTCCCTATCGCGCATACTTCATCATCTTTCAAGAAAACACTCATCAGAAGAAACGTTGTATACTTGCTTAGCTTCTTGACCTGAGAAATGTTCATTGTTTCATGCATCGCATAATGTGCTGAGTAATATTTCTATATCAATGATTTGTAATAATGCAAATCATATCATTCTTAGCTCCTTGACCTAAGCAACGTTCATAATCACTTCATCTATATACATGCTTAGCTTCCAGACCTAAGTGACGTTCAAGATCGCTTCTTTACACCATATATGATGCTTAGCTCCATGACTTAAGTTCATTCATCTATCGTGTCACATGATATAATTGTCCTTAGCCTCCTGGCCTAAGAACATGCATCATGCATACATTATTTTCAGGACAAGCAATTCAATCCATACGATTCATTTCGTCTTGCTCAAGGAGGAAGTTCAAAACTTCTTCCCTTTTTCGTTATTTTATTTTGGGGAAGTTCAAAAACTTTTGCAAAATTTTTATCGAGAGAAGTTCGAAAATAAAATTTCATTTTTCACGTCTTTCTTTTTCGGGAGAAAGTCGGCACCCTCCACTCGTCTCATGACAAAAATGTTGGAAAATTTTTGCTTTTGCATTTTCGGTTGCTTGTGTCTACACACACACACTCAAACTATACACATACAATCACAAGTCATACTCATGTCATGTCATGTCGTGTCAAGTCAAACTTGGTCAAGTCAGTTGGTCAAGTCAATCATAGTCTATACGAGTCCCCTGGCACATTTTATTTTGCAGGTCTCAATTACAGCCTACGTCCGGGGACAAGCAGACCATCTACAGCCCACGTCCGAGGACAAGCGAACCATCTACATCCCACGTTCGGGGACAAGCGGACCATTTACAACCCACATCCGGGGACAAGCGGACCATTTACAACCAGCCCACGTCCAGGGACAAGCGGACCATCTATAGCCCACGTCCGGGGACAAGCGGACCATCTACAGCCCACGTCCGGGGACAAGCGGACCATCTATAGCCCACGTTCGGGAACAAGCAAACCAACTACAGCCCACGTTCGGGGACAATCGAACCACCTTCATTTCACAGCGCAAGGTTCTCGATACACAGAGACTTGCAATCTCATCATCTGTCGACTTTCCTCAAGCATGGAAAGTATTATTCGGTGGATTTCTTCAAGCATAGAAAACCACCAAATTCATATGTCGGCTTTCCTCAAGCATGGAAAGTATCATCTGGTAGATTTCTTCAGGCTTTGAAAGTTACCAAACTCATTAGTTGGCTTTCCTCAAGCATGGAAAGCATTTCAACAAACGTCATCCGGTGGATTCCTTCAAGCATAGGAAAATACCAAACTCATTTGTCACCGATACACTGGTGTCAGATAAGCATTCTATCCCTTTACTCTTTTATCTGTGAAATTATAACATTTTTTGCAGGTATCAGCGTATACAGAGTGATTTAGGATTGCAGAACGTCTTAAATCATTCTCCGTCCCTATCGACTACTTTGACTATCGTTTTCGAAACTGACGTTTCTACAAACTCAGTCAAAGTGGGGGCTTCTGTAGACACCTAAAAATGTCTCCCCAAAACAAAACCCGATGATGAACAACCTTTCACCGCCACTATTGGTCGGGTTCAGTATTTAATCCCGAGAGTGCTTAAAAAATCGTATTTGATTAAATTCGTATTTTTGAATAGTCCATGGATTGGTCTTGATGTTTGGTAAAAGCATAGTTTTAATTTCAGCCCAAACTTATTATTTAATTTTAGCCCAAAACCTTTTTTTTTTATTGTTTTATTATTTATTTTGGACCAAACTTTTTATTTATTTTATTTATTTTAGCCCAAATAATAATAAAATCAGAAAATGGCCCAAAATTATCAATCGGCACTTAAAATGCTGAACGAAATTAGGGTTTTAAATGAATTTAGACGGAAAAAGGACTGAAATCTCCCGCGTCACGCTAACAGTCCACCGTGGCACGGGAAACTTTCCCGTCTGATGGTGGGGTTTCCCGTGACACGGGTCATTTGCTGTGACACGGAGATTTCCGTGTCCTTTCCGTGTAACACCCCAATAATTCTCCCTTTTCCAAACCACTTACTTTAAATAAAAATAGAGGAGAACCATTGGCATGTTACCGCCACGTGTTAAAACGTTAAGGCTTTATCAAAGTATTGCAGCGGAAATCCAACTTAAATCTTAAAATAATAAAAACCAATAAGTCAAAGCTTACAAATTGGAACCATAAAGGCCCTTATTTAAAACAAAACCAATAATCAAAGTTCCAAAACATAATTAAAATAGTAAAACATAAAAAAGTTCAATACAAAGAACGAATACTCTCAATCACACCAATCCCTTGACAATGTGTATGTCAAATCCCCGAACTTCACATCATCAAGCTAACCTGTGCAATACTGCTCCCCAATAATACAAGTGTAATAATTGGATCATCACAGGGTCATTGAAAGGCGAAGGCCATGACCAAAAGAAAACACACAAAGCACGCAATCAGCAAAGCTGAGTACATACAAGCTACAATGTACCAAGCTTAGCATGCTCAACTAATTAAAGTAAATAAATATACAACTCGAATTCATTAATCAAGACTCCACACTTAAACAATTCACTCGACTCAACATACTTGCTAATCAACTCCAAACACTTGACTCTTTATATTTAATTTAATTAATTTAATTTGGAGTAAGCAATAGACGAGGTTGTCCGATCCACCAAATCATTTTGGTCCCAAATGACCATTTAAAATAAAAGTTTAGCGCGATGCAAGAATGGGCGCGACTCCATTCTCACAAAGTTAGTCTAGGATCCCATCTAACTTTCATTATAAAATAAAAATGTAAATACCAAAAGAGAAGAGGACATGTTGATCAAACAAGCCTCGGAAAGCCACGGGCTACCACCGTGTACCCCAACCCATAATTGTCAATACTTTAGAAGTGCACGCTTTCCAGAGTTTTATTGCTCGTCCATGTTTCACTTTACGTGATTACAATTTTAATTAATAGTCGACTCAATCAAGAAGACCATACATAACAATCATACATCAATTCACTTTTAATCTTATTTAGGACAATGGTGATCACGTCACAAGTTGACCTTTAATTCCATTAAACTTTAAAATTATTCAAAATTGTTGAACATAGTCAACCCACCTAGCCATTTCGGCTTAATCCACCTTTACTCAACATACTAACAAGTCATGATTGAGTAATAAATAAATAAACAATAACTTTGTGGAATAATTAATAAATTCATTCCACTTAAACCATTCAATTCCAATCCTTTAATAATCCAAATGTGGTTAACAAACCAATCCAATAAAATTATGCTTGTATCAACATTCCATACAAACAATTAATCCAATATAATTCAACATGTTTGCATCCATAATTCCATACAAACATAATCAATTCACCAAAACATGTCTCATAAACATAAGCACATAAATTAATTAAATTATAACCAAACAATTTTCATCCAAGTGTTCTCTAATCATGAAACTAAGTTCTTTTCTTTGGTACCTAAACATGATACTACTTACAATGAAGTAGACATGTACGTACCTCGTATAAACAATCCTTTGTGCCACTTTTAATCACTTAAAAGTCTCCTAGAGAATAATCACCTCCTAGAAAACAACCAATAATCACAAATTAACACTTAAACAAATTTCCAGCAATATAAATTTGATTAAAAGTCCTTAAAACTTCATTAAAAACATGTTTTTATGGTTAATTAATCATTATAAATACAATAGGAACAAAAGCCCCAAATTAATTGCTCATTGGAACCCTAAAATCCCAATTTGAATAAATTGAAACCCTAGGTTTAAAAATTATAAAATCTGAAAATTATAACAACAATTATAATCTGAAATTATTAGTTTAAAACATCAAAAACATGATTTTGATACTAAAAATAGAAACTTTATACTATAAAATCAAAACCCAAAACTAAATAAATCAATTCTAAGCAAAACTAAAAAAAAAAATAAAACAAAAGGGGAGAGAGAGAGGGGCAGCCATGGTGGGCCGCTGGTGGGTCGCCGGTGGTGGTGGGCGGTGACCGGCGACCGGCGGCGGTGGCGGCAGCAGTTGGTGGTGAGCGGCAGTGAGGTCTTTCTCACGTGAAGGAGGAAGGAAAGAAAGAAAAAGAAAGAAAAAGAAAAGAAAGAAAAAGGAAAAAGAAAAGAGAAATAAAGGAAAAAATAAAGAAATAAAATAAAGAGAAAAGAATTTACTAAGCTTTTTGTGTGGGGAAAAAATTTGGGGATGTATGGGGTATTTATAGGAGAGAGAGTGGTGTAGGGTAAATAGTAAGATTGGGCCTCATAAAAATTGATGGGCCAATCAAGTATGTAAAGTGAGATTGGCTTTGATTGTTTGGACATAAATATAGAATGAAGGTATGTATAAAAATTTGTACCAAAATAATTTTCGACCCAAAATTAAAAATTGAAACTTTTGAAATTAAATTCCGGAAAAATACAAATAAATATTATAAATAATATATAATTTCATTTATAATATATTTTTAAAATATGGGGGATTACAATCTACCCCTCTTAAAAGAAGTTTCGTCCCGAAACTTAGCACAAAATCCCTTAAATTGCAAAACATTTGCATAAAATCCTTTCAAAATTTTCAAAATTATGTTGCTGGAATTCCAATTGTGTCATAATATCGACACTAATGACTCATCACCATCCCAATTTACGCACTTCACTAGATACGTAAACAATAAAATAGTTATGAAAAGCACAAAAACACCACAAAATACCATAAGGTAGGGTAAAAAGCGCGAAATTATACGCATTCTACCCCCTTTAAGGAACAAGAGTTACGCCCTCATAACTCACCTCATTAAATAACTTAGGTTATCTCTTATGTATCTTGGTGCACCTCACAACCTTACCAGTAGGCAAACTAATAAGTAAGTCAATCGAATTTGGTTCAACTAGTCCAAATGGTTTCACTACAACATAACTAGAAATAAAAGATTAGGTGGCTCTAGAGTCAAACAAAGCTTTAACAGAAATAGAATGAATAGAAAAGTTACCAGTGTCAAAAGACCTTTCAGCTTCCGTTTTGCTCATCACAAACAAACGACCTGGAGTGACATTCTTTCCTTGATTCTCGGAGTTGTTGTTGCCAACATTTCCGTTCTTTCCATTCCCATTATGGCCATTCGAATTCCCTCCTTGGTTGCTTGTTGAAGTCAACTTGTTCCCATTCCCTTGTTGCTTTAATTTGGAGAAACACTCAAACTCCCTATGGCCCTTCTTGTTACAGTATCTACACACAACCAAGTTCCCATCACAATCCTTTCCAGGATGATCCTTGCCACATCTCTTGCAGTTGTAATGCCTCTCAGCTTCGCCATTAATTCTAGATGACCCTCCATTTATTGTTCTGAACATTCCTATTCTGGAAATTCTCGTTCCTTGGCTTTTTGGAGTTACCTTGGTCACTCGAATTCCCAAAATCCTTACGCTTTTCTCCAACACTTCCACTCTCAGGTGCACTCCTGACATTTAGACCGTACAAGTGCGCTGCTCTCCCATACACCTTATCAAGAGTCTTAAAAGTCTTTCCAGCCAAGTCCCTTTGTAACTGCTTAGTCAAACCTTGCTCAAATCTTTGAGCTTTCAACTCCTCAGTAGGCACTACTTCAGGAGCAAACCTCGACAAGTTCATAAACTTGTTATAGTACTCAGTAATCGACATGTTGTTCATTTGCAGATTGATAAACTCTTGAGCCTTTTGCTTCCTTAAAAATGGTTGATAGAACTTCTCCCTAAGTTTGGTTTTGAAAGTCTCCCAACCAAAATTAGCCTCAGCACGAATCACGTTTCCATTTTCCCTCCACCAAATATCTGCCTCTTCCTTCAAATACATGGCAGCTTGATCCACTCTCATATTCACAGGACAATTGAAAGCAGCAAAAATCTTATCAAACTCCCTAATCCAGTTCTCCAGAAAAGTTGGGTCTCCACCTCCCTCAAAGTATGGTGGCTTGACTTGAGCAAGTTTCTTAAACATCTCACCCGCAGGATCAGGATTATCGTTGCGGTTTTGGTTCAAGTTCTTAGCTAGTAGCCTAATAGCATCAGCTAGAGCATCGTTGTTAGCCATCCTCCTTCTTTGCCTAGAAATGTAATACACTCTTTGGCCGACATCAACACGAAAGAACTCCACTTGCTTAATAAGTCACATACATAATCATCAAATATATATACTGTGGTAGAAAGGTGGGCAGGGCCACACGATCGCCCCTAATAAGTCACTTTTAAAGGAAATGATTATTAAATTTTAATCATTCCTACGCACACACAAATTAAATAAAATAATTCCCTTGATTCAATTCCCACCAAAATCCAAGCATTAAGTAAATAAGATAATTAAATAAACACATTATAATAATCACATAAAATAATTCCCTTGATTCAATTCCCACCAAAATCCAAGCATTAAGTAAATAAGATAATTAAATAAACACATTATAATAATCACATAATTAAGAGAAAACGCGTTAAGGGTTTACGCGGAAAGGACACGGAAATCTCCGTGTCACAACAAATGTCCCGTGTCACGGGAAACCCCACCGTCAGACGGGAAAGTTTCCCGTGCCACGGTGGACTGTTACCGTGACGCGGGAGATTTCAGTCCTTTTTCCGTCTAAATTCATTTAAAACCCTAATTTCGTTTAGCATTTTAAGTGCTGATTGATAATTTCGGGCCATTTTCTGATTTTATTATTATTTGGGCTAAAATAAATAAAATAAATATAAAGTTTGGGCCAAAATAAATAAAATAACAATAAAATAAAAAAAAGGTTTTAGGCTAAAATTAAATAATAAGTTTGGGCTGAAATTAAAACTATGCTTTTACCAAACATCAAGACTAATCCATGGACTATTCAAGAATACGAATTTAATCAAATACAATTTTTTAAGCACTCTCGGGATTAAATACTGAACCCGACCAATAGTGGCGGTGAAAGGTTGTTCATCATCGGGATTGGTTTTGGGGAGACATTTTTAGGTGTCTACACTATCCAACATTTGATTGATAATAACAAGCTTCCCATGCCTCCAGCTAACAAGAAGAGCGAATGATGATAAAGTAAACAACACAAGACAAGAGACGAGCTTCAACGACAAGATTTCGTGACCTCCTCTTTTTCTATTTTTTTTATTTACCCTTTCCCCAATAAGTCTAGCATAGGCACCTTTCTCTCCCCTTAGATTAATTTTGTAGATTCTATTTTTTTTTTTTTAATAAAATAAGCATTTATTTCCTTACATATGATCATTGCATTGCATCAAAAAAAAAAACAAAAAAAAAAAAAAAAATCAATGTCGAACTAAGCACAAGGTATACCAATGATTTGAGGCACCCCTTGTAGCCACATAATATCACCTATCACCCTTCAAATATACAATCCTCTTTTGATAAACCACTTTGAGCCTCGTCTAACGATAGACCCTTCAGTTTTCAACCCATATCTACCTAACTTCGGGATGGGATGGTGTGCAACTTATGCAATTTTCAATTTCATAAAAAGCTTGAGTGAGTTCAAAAGATTAAAATAGCAAAACAATAAGGAAAAAAATAATAAATAAAAGTGTACAAAAGGGTAAGTGTTCCAATGTCTTTGATATGAAAATGTCTTCGATATGAACACGTCTCATATTGAGTGCTCGGTACCGTGCCTGAGAAACATGAATGCCAAGTGAGTGATAGACCGCATGATCGGGATTTTCCACACTTATAAAAATAAAATATATGCTAAAGAGCTAAAAAAGAGTGAGAAACCTCAAGCATAAAAATATAAATATTCAAAAGCAAGGTTGCACACCTTGGGGGCTTGTCTAGGGTCTTGAACCTTTTATCCCCTTCTTCTTCAACCTTTAGCCTAACCACGTTACAACCCTTAAAAAGACCTTTTTGAGGTATACATACACTTGTGCGAGGTTTGTCTAGAGCTACGTTCGGCCTGATTCCTAACGGATACGTAGGCAACCTCACATCGAGGTGCGGCCATAATAAAAAAAAATGCATTCATATTCACATTCACACACTCACACCATGATCAAATCAAAGGATCCCCTATGCTCATTCCTATTTACTTAGAGCTAGACTTGGGGGCTTGATCCTTATATCATTAGCTTACCTAGCCTAAGAGTCACCATCATTTGACTCTTCTTAAAATAATATCTTTTTCCACACACTTAGCCCTTGCAGCCTAACTTTAGTGTCACTTTCACACACTGCACAGATACATGACCAAATATACTTCCCTTAGGAACCCTTTGTCATGAAATATTAACACAACGCTGAAGCATGCCTTGTCATAACAAAATCAATCATAATCATCATTGCATCACAAAGTATGAAGTGCTTAGCCTCCGCGCCTAAGTTACCTAAATACTTTCATTATCGAGTCAACTAAGATAGTCTAAGATGTTACAATCCTTGTACTATGAGAGACAACATTAACGGATTAAGCTCATTCAACATGCATCTTCAAAAAACTTCACTTCGATTCTTTTTTGTGTCTTTCTTTTTCGAGAGAAAGTCGGTACCCTCCACAAAAATGACGGAAAATTTTTGCCTTTTCACATTTTTCGAGTCGCACGACCACATTACAATGCACACACGAGTCATGTACACATTGAGTCGTGTCGTGTTATCACATTGAGTCAACACTAAGTCTTAGGTCAACCCTAAAGAAAGATAAGCAAAGTCCTATAGTCAAAGATATAAATGCAGGTGCATCCCACCAAGCAAGAACATTCCCGGTTTCTTTTTGAAAAACCGCGAATATAACACTGGAGATTCCTCCAAGATAAGAGGAGTTACATAGATTAGTAAATTAGAGATGAACAGCTTTAATTTACAAAAGATTTTAGCGTATTTGGTTGAGAGGAAACGACCAAGCTCAAAGTTCGGAGCAAAACCAAGCAACAGCGGCATCAAGAGCAGAATAGGGAAGACCCGACTCCGGCGCCAGACAACAACATCTAGCGTCTGGCAACAGATTTTAGCGCCTGGCGCTAGATCCCAGCGTCTGGCGACAGAGCCAATTCTTGGCGCCAAAGATATTTCAACAGCGACAGAGCTCGAAGCCTCTCAGAACGGTCATTTCGACCTCATACAGCAATTTTGGGTTCCTTGGTATGCCAGTTAGCCCTTATAAGCAACTTGACATGATTTAGTGATCGATATGACGAAAGATCGTCTCACTTAGCTTAAAGCGCCTAAACATTGGCTCATTGGAGGCACCGACATAATGGTTCATAAACAGCAGAAGCACCGACATACAGGTTCACAATTCAAAGCACCGACATACTGGTTCAGAAGAACCGACGTAATGGTTCACAAAATGCAGAAGCGCCAACGCACTGGCTAAAGCAAAGTTCAAGCGAGCTTTGAAGATCAACAAATGTTGGTCTTCGGTAGTTTTCTTCGGAATATTATTGCAACAACTGAGGATGACTTCAAGAAAGGTTATCTTCGACAGCATTCGCTAAGATTGTGGAGGTTGTCACCAAGATTTGAGAAGATAGCACGAGATGGGCGGTCTTCGACGGCATTGGCTAAGATTGTGGAGGTTGTCACCAAGATTTGAGAAGATAGCACGAGATGGGCGGTCTTCGACGGCATTCACTAAGATTGTGGAGGTTGTCACCAAGATTTGAGAAGATAGCACGAGATGGGCAATCTTTGACGAATTTTGCTACGATTGGGGAGGTTGTCACTATGATTCAAGAAAGAGGCTCGAGATGTAGCAGCATTGATCGACGGCGTTCCCTAGATTGCGGAAGATTGCCAAAACAAACAGCAAGATGGCGTTCCCTAGATTGTGGAGGGTTGTCACAAACAACTGGAGGTGATTTCAAGAGAAGTTATCTTCGATGGCGTTCCCTAAATTACGGAAGGTTATCACAGCAAACAGCAACAAATCGGTTACTTCAAGTGACGTGTGCTCGACGGTGAAAGATACGCGTTTCTTAACTCTTTTATCTGTTTTATATAACGCTAGTTTGCAGGTATCGGCGTTACAAGAGTGATTTAGTATCGTAGAACGTTCTGAATTATTCTTCGTCCCTATCGATACTTTGACTTTTCTTTTCGAAACTTGCGTTTCTCCAAACTCAGTCTAAGTGAGGGCTTCTGTAGACACCCATTTGTGTCTCCCCAAAACCAAACACAGTGATGAGTACCTTTCACGTCGAATCATAATCGAATGAAGTGAAAGTGTGGAAAGAGTATTGCGGTTAGTTTTTAATTCTTTTTTTTCTCTTTGTTTTTGAAAACCTATTTTAAGAAAATAGCCAATACAGTTTGATTTGGTACATGGAAAGGGTCCAATAATAGTGTAGTGGGATAGGGTTTGAAAAGAGCTTTCCAACGATATATTATAAGCCCAATTCCGATGAATAATGAGGAAGTTATGGCCAAATTACTAAACTGGGCCCGGTTTGATATTTATGTGCAGCCCAATGATCTAGAGGAGGGCCTAATATTGATTTATCATTCCTAATGAAATTAGAATTGATTTTAGTCTTCTAGATTCTTCTAGAAGGTTCTTTTCATTCCTAATTTAATTAGCATTGATAAAATGACTTTAGTTGACTTTTTAGAGTTTTAATCAGAATAAAAGATGTGTTTTTAAGGAAAATACGATTTTGCCCTTCTGTACGACTAAATTTTATCAAAATTAAGAAAACACGTGAAACTGGTTCCTAGCGCCTGACGACAGGATTAGCACCTGGCGCTAATGCTTGGCGTCTGGCGCTAGACTTAACGCCTGGCGCTAATGTCTAGCGTCTGGCGCTAAGTCGTTTTATTCTCTTCGAAACTCTGATTCGTTTTTCTATCCATCCGGCTGATTTTCTCTATAAATAGTCTCCTAAACCTCCGTTTTCAATCATCAACAACTATTAATTTTCTTATTCTCTCTAGTTTTTAAGATTCTCTTGATTACTCTCTCTCTCTATTTTCTAAACAAGCTTTTTGCATACAAAATTCCGCATTCACAAGATCTAGACACACCTAACCAAATTCGAAGTTGCCTTCGTCCTAGACGTGAAAGGTTTTAATTTCTGAGGGTTTGGTCCCAAATCTCTCTTTCAATTATTTAATTTAATTGTTTGTTTTATTATTTTCCTTGAAGTTACTAACGCGTGTATTTTGTTATTAGAAAGAAGTACGAGGCATCCAAGTAAGTGCTTTAATTGATTAATTGATATTTTGATATAGAAATAGTTCTTAGATTATTATTTTGATTCCTTGTATCATGTTTAGGGTAATTTCTAATATCAAGTATGATTAAAAGAATGCTTCCTAGTATCATGTCTAGGGTAAAGAATAAGTTTCTTAAATCAATTATGATTTCTATGATGCTTCCTATTTTCTCTTTCTAATATTCATATTAGTATCATGTTAGGGTTAAAGCTTTGATCTTTATTGTTTAGTGACTTGCTAGGGTTTGTTATTAATCTTGTTAGTATCATGCCTAGGATCTTGCTATTATTATGCTTTAGCGTTGATATGATTATGATTATTTTTATAATTATTATGATGATTATAATTTTGATTATTATTCATGATGATGATTATTGTTGCTTGATTATATTTATTGTTATTGCTTGATCACACCTTTTATGCATGTTTAAAGGGAATTTGTACTTGTAATCACGCTTAATAAGATAATTAATTAATCTTGTTTAGGGTTAATATGATTATAATTCAAGTGATCGCCAATAATAGTTTTGTTTGTGCATTAATATTCAACCAACATAGATAAATATATTTAGAGTTAATTTTGTTGATTGCTTGTCAGTCAGAAAGCGCACATGAATACGATCAGAATAAAGTAGAGGCCTATTATTAGGGCATGTTCAATCTCTTTTAGGTTGGATTTGTACCTTCATCCCCGAACGACCAGCATGGTTCTAGACCTATTGGAGTTGACGATCTCCAGGATCGTTAAGGGGTGTAACCTTCACCTCGTGAACGGTTTACAAGTTCCTAAAACTTGTTGGCGACTTTTTGGCTCTAGCTTCCTTCCCTTTGGACGCCACCGTACTTTAGTATATGATCACAGTGAGGTTCAAGTTTGGGGTAATGCTTGAAAAAATTCCCTACACTACCAATTGCAATTCGTGGTATTTTACCAAAGCACGTAAGAGAAGTTGTTACAAGCCTCTGGGTTTTTTAATACTATTTGCAGCAAAGTTCTTGATCCCTTTACACTTGATGCTCTCCAGGCGAATGTTGTTGTAACTTTGTGCAAATTTGAGATGTATTTCCCACTGTCACTTTTTGACATAATGGTGCATTTGATTCTGCATTTGGTTCGTGAGATTAAGTTGTGCGGTCCAGTCTTCATAAGGTGGCGCTACCCTTTTGAAAGACACATGGGTACACTGTAAGATAAAGTCATAAATCCAGCCCAACTGGAAAGCAGTATAATACAAGGAATTGTGTCCGAGGAAATTAGGAATCTCGTGACAGAGTGCCGTTGCAAAACCTATTGGGCTTCCCACTTCCCGACATGAAGGGAGACTTGATGGTCATGGAAAAATCGAGTCGAAAAGGATCTAGGCTGCTCGAGATCAAATCTTGCAAGCTCACCTATTTGTGCTGCATCATATTGCGGAGGTTCACCCATATTTAGAAGAGCACATGGATAGTTTGCGTGTTGAATTTCCATCAAAAGGGGAAAGAGCACTAATGCAGTAGCATAATAAGATGTTTGTGAAGTGGTTCCATGATTGTGTGATGCGTCAATTGGATGAGACTGTGTCTGATACAATAAAGTGGCTAGCTTATGGTTCAAAGGAAGATGTTCATTCATTTGAGGGATATGACATAAATGGGCACACATTATGGACTGAGAGTCGGGATCACAAATCCTCATCGACTCCAAATAGTGGTGTCACTCTTGTGGCTTCATCAAGAGAGTTTGTAAGTGCGAAGGATACATCACCAGTTGACGCACTATTATCATACTACGGACGAATTCAGGAAATATGGGAACTAGATTACCGTGAGTTCAAGGTAGGTCTATTCAAGTGTAAATGGGTCGATAATAATAGGCCCAACGTCAGAAATGACGACTTCATTCTTGTAGACCTTGGCCACTTGCGGGATAGTTTGGAACCATTCATCCTTACATCTTAAGCTAAGCAAGTGTTCTATGTAACTGACCCATCCGATCCAAAATGGTCCATCGTCCTTGCTGGCAAAAGGAGAATTTTAAGGGTTGGAGAGGTTGAAGACGAGGAAGAATATGATGCATTTGATGATTCTCCCCCTTTCATTACTCCTACACTTGATGTAGCAACAGCCCAGATAGCTGCCCAGGCAACTACAACAACCACCAGGCAGCTGCCTAGACAATTGCAGCAGCCACCAGGCAGATGCCAGGCAGCTGCAGCAGATGCCAAGCAGCTGCAACAGCTTCCCAGGCAGCTGCAGCAGCCATGGAAGCATCCCGAGCAGCTGCAGCAGCCCGGGATTAAATTTCGGTAATTTTAGTCGTACCTCATGCAATTTTATGAACTTTTTGCGTAATTGTTAATGAATATGGTAAATAAGTCACTTACGCCGATTTTGGATTAAAAGTGTACTAAAACTTAGTTGGGTGCTCATTTGATGTGATATCAAAACTTACACGCCTAAGACTAGGTAATATGGGCATGGTATGAGAAAGAAAAAGTTCATATGAAAAAAAAATGTAAAAAATGGGCAAAGTAGAAGTGGAATAGCCGATTTTGGATAAAAGCCATCCTAAAACTTAGTAAAATGCTATTTTGATATGATTTCAAACATTAGACACCTAAGGCTAGGTAATATTGACATGTTATGATAAAGAAATAGTTCATTAGATAAGAAATGTAGAAAACGGACAAAGTAGAAGTCAAATAGCCGATTTTGGATAAAAGTCGTCCTAAAACTTAGTAAAATGCTAATTTGCTATGATTTCAAACATTAAACACCTAAGAATAGGTAATAATGACATATTATGATATAAAAATAGTTCATTAGATAAGAAATGTAGAAAACTGGCAAAGTAGAAGTCAAATAGCCGATTTTGGATAAAAGTCGTCCTAAAACTTAGTAGAATACTCTTTTGATATGATTTCAAACATTAGACACCTAAGACTAGTTAATAGTGACATGTTATGATAAATAAATAGTTCATTAGATAAGAAATGTAGAAAACGGGCAAAGTAGAAGTCAAATAGCCGATTTTGGATAAAAGTCGTCCTAAAACTTAGTATAATGCTCTATTGATATGATTTCAAAAATTAGACACCTAAGACTAGTTAATATTGACATGTTGTGATAAATAAATAGTTCATTAGATAAGAAATGTAGAAAACGGGAAAAGTAGAAGTCAAATTGCCGATTTTAGATTAAAGTCGTCCTAAAACTTAGTAGAATGCTCTTTTGATATGATTTCAAAAATTAGACACCTAAGACTAGTTAATAATGACATGTTATGATAAATAAATATTTCATAAGATAAGAAATGTAGAAAACGGGCAAAGTAGAAGTCAAATAGCTGATTTTGGATATAAGCCGTCATAAAACTTAGTAAAATGCTAATTTGCTATTATTTCAAACATTAAACACCTAATACTAGGTAATATTGACATGTTCTGATAAAGAAATAGTTCATTATATAAGAAATGTAGAAAATGGGCAAATTAGAAGTCAAATAGCCGATTTTGGATAAAAATCTTCCTAAAACTTAGTAAAATGATATTTTGATATGATTTCAAACATTAAACATGTAAGACTAGGTAATATTGTCATGTTATGATAAAGAAATAGTTCACTTTATAAGAAATGTAGAAAATGGGCAAAGTAAAAGTCATGTAGGCCTTATTTGGGAGATTTTGGATAAAAATCGTCCTAAAACTTACTAAAACCCTCTTTTGATGTGATTTCAAACCTTAGACACCTAAGAGTAGGTAATATGGGCATTCCATGAGAAAGAAATTGTTCATTTGATAGACAATGTAGAAATTGGGCAAAGTAGAAGTCATGTCGGCCTTATCTGGGCCATTTTGTGAAAGAAACAAACCTATATATGTTGCCTTTGAAATATTTGACATACATTTAGTTTGAATTTCATGTAATATGAATGATGTTTAATGTTTGTTTTTTCTTTTTTTTTTCCAAAGATTTGCAAGATTCAAAGAGAAGGCCCGTTAACAAGGCAAGAAATTGATGAACTTCGCGACATGTGGGCTTTTTCGTGACATTTGATGGCATCTAGCTAGAGTTAGTGACCTTGAGTTTTTTTGTTATTATGAACAATATTTAGTTATTATCTTTTTTTTATATGTACATTAATTATATATAATTAGTACTATGTAGTATATATTATTTGTGAGTGTTATATATGTTATTATTATGCATTTTATTGTTGTTATTGTATTATTATTCTTAAATTTGTAATATTTTAATTTTTATAATGACAGATTAATATGTATATCAAAACAGGTCACTAATACTATTATTATTAATTAATACTAATTTTGGAAGAAAAAAAAAATAAATGGCAAGCGGTTTTGGCACCAAACCGCTTGCCATTCTCCCCTAATGGCAAGCGGTTCTGAACCGCTTGCCATTTAAATGGCTATTGGCAAGCCCCCTAAGCCCATGTGGTTCAAAACCGCTTGTCATTAGGGGGTTTGAACCGTTTGCCATTACGTTTTTTCTACTAGTGGCACTTTCCTGGAATGACTCTAGGAAAGAAGAAAGGAATAGCAATGCAAACAAGATCGTCTGTCCTTCCTAAATTAGATACTTTTGGACTTGGTTTTGAACCGACTCCGAAAGACTATAAGCAAGTCCGAGAAAAGGCTAATGCACGGAGAAATGCTCGTACCTAAAAGAAAGTAATCCCATTGGATCAATATCCTCTCACCCTAAATGGACAATTGTAGGCGTCGTTTGAAGTGCGCCTACGTTAAAAGCATGTTGTGAACATGCTTGGCACTCATAGGAAGTGGGAATTGACATACAATTAGGGACAACGATTAGGGACAAGGAAAGTAGGGAGCCTCCAACAAGTTTTTAAGTACTTGTAAACCGTTCACGGATCATAAAAGGCAACCACGAATAAAGGGACAACGATAAGCAACAACGATTGACCCGTGAAGGTTACACCCCATTCATAATCCATGAGATTACTAACTCCATATGGTTCGGAACCACGAAAGGAGGATCGGGGATTATGGTACGAAGTGAGTCATGGAGTCACATTCGCCCGTATTGGCCTCTACTCGATTCTTATACTTAAAAGTGATTCCTGCAATCTTAAAGGCATACAAACAAAGATTCAATTTGCTCCAAACTATTATTATGCTAAATTAGTTGAATATGCAATACATAATTCTAAAATATTTATGATCACTTGATTAAACAATAAGATTAAAAAGGATCCTAAACCGGTTTTCCAAATTATCTTATTAGGCGTGATTTTCAATTATATATTCCCTTTAAACATGCAATATAGTGATCAATATATATATTAATAGAATAAACATTAATATTGGAAGCAATTTAACAATAATAGCATTAGTCAAATCAAATATAAATTAACCTAATCATGATACTAGCAATATTAAAATAAAATAAGTAATTAAATTAATTAATTACTCACATGTCGCGTGTTCCTTTAAATTACTACATCATGAATAAATTGTTAGTAACTTCAATAAAAAATATAAATCAAATGGAAATTAAATTAAATAAATGTAGAGTTGATTTGGTCCAAACCCTCAGTTATAGGCACCTTTCACGCCTTGGTTTTAGGACAGAACCTCGGGTGTTGTATGGACTCCTTGGAGTGCTTAAGGGAAGAATGGTGTAATTAAGAATATAGGTTTAAGGCTTAGAATATGATAGAGAAGGAAGAGAATGATTTTTGGTGTAGAAGAGAGGAAGAGAGAAGGATTTGATGCCCTGAACTGTAGAAAGAAGGGGATCACACGGAACCCTAGAAAAGATTAAAAAAAAACCCTAAAAAACACTGCCACGACACGGCAAAGCATGCCGTGACACGACATAGTGTAGTGTGACGCGGTGCAATCTGGAGTGACGCAGGAAATAATTAACCTACGGAAGATAAAAACGCGTGAAGGGTTTACGCGGAGAAAGTACGGAACATCCCCGTGTCACGGAATGGGCACCATGACACGGGAAATTGTACCGTGACGCGGTGCAAAATCCCGTGGCGCAGCAACTATTCCCGTGAATTTTCACGCGGAAAAAAATGGAAAAAAGCACCGTGACATGTTGAATATTACCATGTCACGACACCAGGCACCGTGTCACGGCAACAGTCATCGTCCACGTTAGATTTTTCCGTGACACGGTGTTTTTACACTGTGCGCGGTAATTCCAATTTTGTACACGTTTTTAAAACCATGATAACTTTTGATCTGTAACTCGGAATAAGGCATATAATATATAATTGGAAAGCTTATCAAGTATTATTTCCAACCTAATTATAATCCGGTCAAAATAATTTGTAGATTTTAAGATATGGCCTTTTTAGTAGAAGGGTGTCAGTTTTGGGCTGAGTTTAGTATTTTGCTCATATCTTTTTTGTTTTAAATCGGAATTGGGCTTATGATATATGGTTGGAAATCTTATTTCAAGGCCTATCCAACAAAATAATAATTGTATCAAAATTATTAGTCCACAAAATCATTTTCTCTCGGTTATGAAAAGAGGAAAACAAGTTATGGTTTAGGGAAATGAGCTAGGAAATGGATTGGTTTATGAAATGTATTGAATGGAAACATGGATTTAAGCACTCCAAAGATTAAATACTCAACTCAACCAATAATGGCGGTGAAAGTTTGTTCATCATCGGGTTTGGTTTTAGGGAGACATTTTTAGGTGTCTACAACAATTCATAAGAGATGGTGAAGATTATCTATGTTATGAATTGCCCGAGCCATTTGTCAAAAATGGGATAAGACAACCTGGGTTTGAAATATTTTTGGATTGCAATTTCTTAGATGACATCCCAACTCCTATCCATAAGGAGAAAGCACCTCCATGATTTGACTTTAATGTCATGGGACTCCTTTTCGGACACGAGAAGAATGAGCCAAAATATGTTGAAGATAACTCCGCGCTCATTCAAACAGCACTACAAAGTGAAAGCTTTGACCCTTCAAAGCTCATCACTCCAGCAGAGGGATTAGTCCAAGGATGGCGAAAGACTGTGAAGGTGACTACAACAAGTGGAAGGAAGATCTCCTTAACAACAGGACAAGGACCCATGTTCAAAGAGTCGTTTGAGTTAGAGTCTGAATATGAGTCTTCCCCTATCGAGTCTTCAAAGTCTTTAGCTATAGTACTTCTCCATAGTTCTTCTACTTTAGCACCTACTCCTAGAATAGTTAATAGTCAAGTCCCAACGGACATTTCCTTATTTGATGTAATGGTTTCTGAATTCAATGATATGTCTTCTTTCGCTTACTCCTCGTGTCATTCTTTAACCCAAGATGACGAGCATTGCTTAACTAACAATGAAAGTGACAAAGAAATAATTAAAGCAATGGAAACACTTAAGATTAAAACACCAGTAATTGAGGACACTGAAACATTTGATATCTCAAAAGATCTCAAAAGATCTAAACATTAAAAGAGAAGTTAAAATCAGACTAACTCTTATTAAAGAAGAAAGAACCAGTTTAATTAATCTACTAAAAGAATTTATTAATGTATTTACTTAGTCATATGAAGATATGCCAGGAATAAATAGAGAAATAGTTCAACACACAATACCACTAATTCCATGAATGAAACATGTAAAATAAAAGTTACGTCGAATGAAACCCGATGTAGCTCTTAAATTAAAAGAAGAAGTTCAAAAACAAATAACTGTAGGTTTTATCAGGGTATCTAAATACCCTGAATAGGCTTCAAATGTGGTTCCAGTTCCAAAGAAAGATAGATTGGTAAGAATGTGTGTCGACTATAGAGATCTAAATAAGGCAAGTCCAAAGGATGACACACATCGACATTTTGGTAGATAATTCAGCGAATCACGCGGTTCTCTAATTCATGGATGGGTACACAGGGTACGACCAGATTTTCATGGTGTAGGGAATAATTCAAGCCTTTAAAATCCCACTAGCTTGAACCCCACTGTGATCATACACTAAAGTACGGTGGCGTCCAAAAGGGAAGAAGATAGAGCAAAAGAGTCGCCAACAAGTTTTTAAGGAACTTGTAAACCGTTCACGAGGTGAAGGTTACACCCCTTAACGATCCAAGAGATCGTCAACTCCATAAGGTCATGAACCAAATAAGGGTTCGGGGATGAAGGTACAAATCCAACCTAAAAGAGATTGAACCTGCCCTAATAATAGGCCTCTACTTTATTCTGCTCGTATTCATGTGCGCTTTCTGACTAACATACAATCAATAGGATTAACCCTAAACCTGTTTAATCTACGTTGGTTGAATATTAATGCACAAATAAACTATTATTGGCGATCACTTGAATTTATAATCACAATTAACCCTAACAAGATTATTAATTATCTTATTAAGCATGATTACAAGTACCAATTCCCTTTAAGCATGCATAAAAGGCGTGATCAAGCAATAAATATAAATAATCAAGCAACATAATCAATGATAATCATGAATAATAATAATAATCATCATCAAAATAATAATATTCATAATCATCATAAATTATAAAAATTATAATAATTATCATGTTCATGTTAATATTAAATCATAATAAAAATAGCAAGATCCTAGGCATGATACTAACAAGATTAATAACAAACCCTAGCATGTCACTAAGCAATAAAAATCAAATCTTTAACCCTAACATGATACTAACAATCATAAATATTAGGAAGAGAATAAAAGGCATCATAGCAATCATATTTAATATTAAAAATACCCTAGACATGATACTAGGAACATCATAATAACAATCTAAACATGATTTCTATATCATAATATCAATTAAATCAATAAAAGTACTTACTTGGATGCCTCGTACCTCTTTCTAATAACAAAATACACACGTTAGTAACTTCAAGGAAAATAATAATCAAAACAATTAAATTAAATAATTGAAATAGAGATTTGGGACCAAACCCTCATAAATTAAAACCTTTCACGTCTAGGGCGAAGGCAACTTCGAATATGGCTAGGTGTTTCTAGATCTAATGAATGCGGAATTTTGTATGTGAAAACAAAGTTTAGAAAAGAGAGAGAATAATCAAGAAAATATTGATGAGAGTTGGTGATTGAAAAATGGGAGATATGACCTCTATTTATAGGAAAAAAGAGGGTCGAAGAATTAAGAAAAGAATCCAAATTCGAATCGAAATAAAACTCGTAGACAGCAGTTTTTGCGGATTTTGTTTTTATCATATCTTTTGATCCAGAAGTCCAAATAAGGCATATAATATGTCGTTGGAACGCTCTTGAAGTATACTTTCCAACCCAATTGAAATCAGATTAAAATATTTTGTATATAAAAAGATATATCCGAAATAGTAGGACGGTATCAGTTTTGGATAAAGTTTCATGTCTCATTCATATCTTTTTCGTTATAGCTCGGATTTAATATTATAGTATATCATTGGAAAGATAATTTAAAGATATATCCAACCATATAAAATTTGGATAAAAAATATGAGGCACGAAAATAATATCTGACTGTCTTTGAACATGTTTAAATCCGAATAGAATTAGGACTTTAAAAAAGGAAAGTTTTATAAAAAAGGAAAGTTTATATTTAAATCAAATTCCTTAATCTTATCTTTTCAAAAAAGGATAATTAAGATATTTTAGAAACTTATAGAAGATTCTAATCAATCCTAATTAGTTTAGGAATAGGATTAAACCTTTGGACCCTCCTCATGATCATTGGGTCGTAGGTAAAATCCGGTTTGGGCCAAGTTTAGTATTTTGGCCATAACTTCCTCATTATCCATCGGAATTGAGCTTATAATATATCGTTGGAAAGTTATTTTCAAGCCCCATCCAACTACACCATTATTGGACCCTTATCATGGACCAAACTAAACTAAAATGGACGTTTTCATAAAATAGAGTGGGTTTTCGAAAACAGAAAGAAAGAATTTTAACAAAAACTAACCGCAACACTAGACTTTTCACACTTTCACCTCATTCGATTATGTTTCGACGTGAAAGGTATTCATCACTGGGTTTGGTTTTGGGGAGACACAAATGGGTGTCTACAGAAGCCCCCACTTTGACTGAGTTTGGAGAAACGCATGTTTCAAAAACAAAAGTCAAAGTATCGATAGGGACGGAGAATGATTCAGAACGTTCTGCGATCCTAAATCACTCTTGTAACGTCGATACCTGCAAACTAGCGTTAGTTAAACAGATAAAAGAGTTAAGAAACGCGTATCTTGCACCGTCGAGCACACGTCTATGAAAGTAACCGATTGTTTTGATGACCTTCTACAAGCTAAAGAATGTCATCCCGCTTGAAAACCGCTACGCCTGTAACTGCTTCCAAATTAGAATATTGCTTCTCCTGAAACTATCCTCTCCCGCTTTGATAATATTCCACGTCCAAGGGAATACCATCGAAGATTGCTTCTCTTGAAACAATCCTCAGTTGTTTGTGACAACTCTCCACAATCTAGGGAACGCCACTTTGCTGTTTCGATGTTCACTCGTCTCTGAACAAAGAGCTTCTTTTTGATATGTTCATGCGTCTCTAAACGAAGAGCTTGATAATAGGATGCCCACGCGTCTCTGAGCAAAAGAGCTTGAATGAAATTTCCACGCGTCTCTGAACAAAAGAGCTTGAATGAAATGTCCACGCGTCTCTAAACAAAAGAGCTTGATTGAAATGTCCACGCGTCTCTGAACAAAAGAGCTTGATTGATATGCCCACGCGTCTCTAAGCAAAAGAGCTTGAATGATATGCCCACGTGTCTCTGAGCAAAAGAGCTTGAATGAAAATGTTCACGCGTCTCTGAACAATAGAGCTTCGGTGCTTGAATGTTTGTTGCGATAATGTTCTGAAGAAAAATTTCCGAAGACCAACGTTTGTCGATCTCTAAAGCTCGCCTGAACTTTGCTTTCGCTAAAACCAGTATGTCGGTGTTTCCATAATGAGCCATATCTTAGGCGCTTTAAGCTAAGCGAGACGGTCTTTCATCAGGTCGACCTCTTATTGTGATTGTAATCAAACTGACTACTTAATCATGTCAAATTGCTTATAGGGGCTAACTGGCGCACCAAGGAACCCAAAATTGCTGTATGAAGTCGAAATCACCTTTCTGAGAGGCTTCGAGCTCTATTGTTGTTGAGATATCTCTGGAGCCGAGAATTGGAGTAGGGTCCTCCCTATTCTGCTGCACCTGTATTTATTTTTTACTATAGAACTTTGCCAATTTCTTTAATTATCTTAGGGTTGACCTAAGGCTTAATGTAGCTTGACTCATCGACTTGACACGACTCAAGGTATAAACTTGACTCGATATGTTTGACTGACTCGAGGTTGACTCGACTCAAACTGTTTGACACATGTGTTAGACTCAAATCAAGGTGATGTGACACGACATGACTCAATGTGTACATGACTTGTGTGTGCATTGTAATGTGATCGTGCGACTCGAGAAATGCAAAAAATTTCCGCCAATTTTGTGGAGGGTACCGACTTTCTCCCGAAAAATAAAGACGCGAAAAAAGAATCGAAGTGTGAAGGTGCATGTTGAATGAGCTTAGTCAAATGTCATTTGATACTATCTCTCAAAGTGCAAGGATTAACCCATCCTAGGCTATCTCAACTGTTGACTCAATGATGAAAGCATTTGGGTAACTTAGGCACGGAGGCTAAGTACTTCATGCTTCGTGATGCAATGACAATTATGGGTGATGTTGATATGATAAGGTATGCTTCAGCGTTGTATGAAGATTTCATGACAAAGGGTTCCTAAGAGAAGTATATTTGGTCATGTATCTTTGCAGTGTGTGATAGTGACACTAAAGCTAGGCCACAAGAACTAAGTGTGTGGAAAAATATATTATTTGTTAAAAGGGTCAAATAGTGGTGACTCTTAGGCTAGGTAAGCTAATGATGTAGGGATCAAGCCCTCAAGTCTAGCTCTAAGTGAATAGGGATGAGCATTGGAGATTCCTTGATATGATCATGGTGCAAGTGTGTGAATGTGAATATGAATGCATGTTTATTACGGCCGCACCTCGATGTGAGGTTGCCTACGTATCCGTTAGGAATCAGGCCAAACGTAGCTCTAGCCAAACCTCGCACAAGTGTGTATACCTCAAAAAGGTCTTTTTAAGGGTTGTAACGTGGTTAGGCTAAAGGTTTAAAGAAGAAGGGGATAAAGGCTCAAGACCCTAGATAAGCCCCCAAGGTGTGCAACCTTGCTTTTGAATATTTGTATTTTTATACTTGAGTTTCTACTCTTTTTTTGCTCTCTTTGCTTTAGCATTTATTTTTATTTTAATAAGTGTGGGCAATCCCGATCATGCGGTTTATCACTCACTTGGCATTCATGTTTCTCAGGCACGGTACCGAGTACTCGATAAGAGAAGCAATCTGAGACGTGTTCTTATCGAAGATACTTTTGATATCAAAGACATTGGAACACTTACCCTTTTGTACACTTGTTTTCGTTTTTTATTATTGCTTATTTTTTGCTATTGCTTTCTTTTGAATTTGCTCAAGCTTTCTTTAGAATTGCATAAGTTGCACGCCATCCCATCTCAAGGTTAGGTAGATGTAGGTTGAAAAAAAAGGGTTTATCGTAAGACGAGGCTCAAAGTGGTTTATGAAGAAAGGATTGTAATAATTGAAGGGCGAAAGGAGATATGATGTGGCTACAAGGGGTGCCTCAGATCATTAGTATACCTTGTTCTTAATTCGACATGGTTTTTTTTTTTTTTTTTTTTTTTTTGAATGCAATGTAATGAAATGATCATATGCAAGGAAATAAATGCTCATTTTATTAAAAAGGGAAAAAGGAAAAATCTACAAAATTAATCTAAAAGAAAATAAAAGGTGCCTATGCTAGACTTATTGGGGAAGGGGTAAAATGAAAAAGAAATAGAAAAAGAGGTCATAAAATCTTGTCGTTGAAGCTCGTCTCTTGTCTTGTGTTTCTTCCCTTATCATTACTCGCTCTTCTTGTTAACTGGAGGTATGGGAAGCTTGTTGTTATCAATCAAATGCTGGATAGCCTCCTTTAGCTTCCAACAGCTCTCAGTAGTATGACCCCTACCTTGGTAGTACTTGCAGTGTTCGTCTGGATTCCAACTAGGAAATCTTTTCTTAAGTGGAGGATCTTTAATAGGTCCTATGGGAGTAATGATTCCCTTGGCATGGAGTCGATTGAAAGCATCATCGTAGCTAGTTCCAATAGGGGTAAATTCCCTTTTCGGTTGCTTTCGATTACCCATGGCTAGGATCTCACTAAGGTCGAAAGTACCAACACTATTACTAGAGTAGGTGTTTTCGGAAGAAGAAGGATAGTCGTTCTTCTTCCCTTTACAGCCACTGTTACCATTGTTACTAATCTTAGCCTTCTTGTCGCGCGGAGGAACATGAAGGAGATTTGAATCAATGAAGTCTTGAACACGATCCTTGAGGGCGAGACACTTTTCAGTAGTGTGACCGCGACCTTTATGGTATCGACAATAGGAATTTGGATCCCAATTAGGAGAACGTTTTTCAGATGGAGGGTCTTGACTGGGACCAATGGAGTGAATGAGACCTTGATCGTGAAGACAGTCAAAAGCTTCATTGTAAGTCATTCCTATTGGTGTGTATTCTACAATGGTCCGTTTTTCCTGTGGCTTAGGAGCATTGAGTTCTTCATTAAACTCTTGGCGAGAATTTTGTTCGATGGCCATCACCCGATTTACTAATCCTTCTACCACATTTAAGAGCATGGCAATGACATCTTGCAGTTTTCGAATTTCCTCTTTTAGACTTGACGAGTTTTCCTTGGTATTATCTAAGAAAAGACTTTCATCCTCCTCAATTATGGCCACTTCATCAAGAGAGGTCATATAAGCTGTCTCGATCACGGGCTCTCCTACAGGTGTGATAAGAAGTGATGGATCAAAGGATGCTTGGTCATCTTCGATGGCTAGAATCTCGGAAGTTTCATTGTCATCGATCAGATCTTGAATAGCTTCTTTGAGTTTCCAACACTCTTCAGTGTCGTGACCCTTTCCTTGATGATATTTGCAGTGCTTATTAGGGTCCCACTTAGGTGGCCTAGCTTCTGGAACCGGATCTTTGATGGGCCCTATGGGCATGACTAGTCCTTTGTGATGTAGCTTCTCGAAAGCCGTTTCATAACTTATACCAAGTGGAGTGAACACCCTTTTTAATCTTTGGATTCGTGGTTTAGAGGTGTTTGTAGCATGTACCTCATTAGAGGAAGAAGAAGGATGGTCGCTCTTCTTTCCTCTCGCACTATTATCTTTCAGAAGGTCATCTTCAATGTCAATGCCTATATTATAGACAGCTTTGAAAGTATTCAAGTTGTGTTGGTACTTTAAGTGCTTTGAATACTTCTCTTGGAGATTCTTGATAAACATCCTCACAGATTCTTTTTCGATAGGAGCCTTGACCATATTAGCAGAAGTTTCCCTCCATTTATTGAAGAAAGAAGTGAACCCTTCGTTTTCCTTTTGTTTTAACATCTCAAGTTGTCTGTGGTCTGTCT
The DNA here is from genome assembly GCF_948465745.1 of Chenopodium album. Taxonomy (NCBI): domain Eukaryota; kingdom Viridiplantae; phylum Streptophyta; class Magnoliopsida; order Caryophyllales; family Amaranthaceae; genus Chenopodium; species Chenopodium album. Next base: position 12,477,798 of record NC_137842.1, on the reverse strand, counting down.
CGTCTTGGATGTTGCACTTATATCTATCTATGAAAGCGTTTGTTATCGACTCCCAAGAAGAGGTTTTCTCCTTGTCAAGGGAGAAGAACCATTGTTGGCAAACGGTTTCAAGAGATAGTGGGAACAGAGAGGGGAAAACCTTCTTATCGATACCCTTAATACTCATTATGGTTTCAAAAGCTCTTAGATGAAAGTAAGGGTTATCTGTTGCCTTGAATTTAGGGATGTCAGTGGTGTTGAACTTATGTGGAAGAAGTTCCTTGTCCAGCGAGACCCCTTGTGCACTCATGCCCTGAAATTTATAGTCACTAGATAGCTTGCTTAGACTCTCTTGCATGAGGTTCATCTGTTGTTGCTTCACGGGGTCATTGACCCTAAGTGCGAGAAGCTTCAGTGTCTCAGTCATAGTAGCCAGTTGATTCTTAAGATCATTGACTTCTTCTTGAGTTGCCATTATCTTCTTAGCCTTCCTCTTTTGACGAATCGGTTTATCAAAAAGCGAGACTTGAATAAAGAGGTTGTCCTTGATTAATCGCCCTTCTCTCTTCGACCAAGTACTGTGGAAAAGGAAATTAGGGATATTTATTGTTAATTATTTGACTCAAACTTTATTCAACATGCAATGGACGGAGGAAGTGAATAAAAATTGGAATAGAATGTGAAAGAAGATTTAGGTGGAGGGATATGAAGAATTAGGAGTAGAATGTACCCTCAACTCAAATGACGGAAAGACCGACTCATGCATGAACCTAAGACATGGTCATGGTGATGTGTACTCAAAGTGTGTGCTAAGACTAGTGAGTGTAGGTGACATGTTGAGACTCGTGTGTAAGACCATGGGACTTAGTGCCTAAACTCGAACATTGATTCAATTAAGCATTATTGTCAGCAAAATTAACCGAATTAAACAGAAAACTGATTAATTAGACATTAGGTGATGACTCGACAAATAATCCGAACTGTCGGCCAAGCGACAGAACTGGCGTCACACTGTGGTGGTTGGCGCCAGACAATTTAGTTAATGCCTGGCGCTACACACTATAATGTGGCGCTACAGCTCAGACTTTGGAGCCAATATTGGAGCTTTGGTCTGGGATTGTTTTCGGTATTATTAGTCAACTGGGGTATGCCTAAAGTCGTACTAGGTCAATTCCGATTAAAAAAAAAACTTTATTGACTCAAATTAATTAATTAATTAATTAATTAGGCAAAGTTCTTTAAGTCATTAATTTTAGTCTCAACACAAATCAACAAACGGTTAAGAGAAACATAGAATATATATGCACAACAAATAATGCACAATTAGTTAAGTAGGCACAATATGATGCAATGAGTTCGCAACCTAACCATGGCTCTAGTTCTATAAAGTTCGGGATATGGTTTAGTCAATAGAGGGTCCATGGTTAATTGTCCGGATGCACCGCGCGGAAGCCTAACCGTGAAGGGTTGGCGCGAGTGGATGGGACACCGCGAGTTTTTAGAAAAAACTCACTTCCATGGTTTGGTGAATTCAACATCTCGGATGTACCCTTTGTTGCCAGGAGCGTTCAATCGGGTAGATGGAGCATGAATTCCCAGAGGGTTATGTCCATATGTAGAACACATATGGGTTTCAGAAAAGTGAGAAAAAATTCAATCAGGAAGTAGGATCGAGCAAACAATACGAAAAACCGGTCGAAATTAGAACGCATATTTCTGGCTCGGTATTGGGGGAAATTGGCGCCAGCAAACAGAGACTGGCGCCAACTTTTAACTGTAGCGCCTGGCGCCAATACTGGCGTCTGGCGCTACGGCTAAAAGTGTGGCGCCAAGCTCTGGCCCCTGACGCTACTTCCCACATGCCTCAGCAGCTTTCTGTGCTCAATAAAATCTTCCAGTTTCGCGCGGTGTTATTTCAGTCCTAGTTGTGAAAGACATTTCTCAAATTTCCTACGTGTAAAATCCTATATTTTTTACTCATTACGGATGGTCTTTCCAATGAGAACCTTTTTATGCATATGACAATAATGTTAATCAAAATTACGCACATGAAATACTTAGAACTTTTCGAGTCTCATCCACTCATTCTAAATCATTGCCGAAACAAATTCAGAAATTAAAATAGAAATCCTCCCCAGTGGAGTCGCCAAAAAACTGTAGGGAATAATTCAAGCCTTTAAAATCCCACTAGCTTGAACCCCACTGTGATCATACACTAAAGTACGGTGGCGTCCAAAAGGGAAGAAGATAGAGCAAAAGAGTCGCCAACAAGTTTTTAAGGAACTTGTAAACCGTTCACGAGGTGAAGGTTACACCCCTTAACGATCCAAGAGATCGTCAACTCCATAAGGTCATGAACCAAATAAGGGTTCGGGGATGAAGGTACAAATCCAACCTAAAAGAGATTGAACCTGCCCTAATAATAGGCCTCTACTTTATTCTGCTCGTATTCATGTGCGCTTTCTGACTAACATACAATCAATAGGATTAACCCTAAACCTGTTTAATCTACGTTGGTTGAATATTAATGCACAAATAAACTATTATTGGCGATCACTTGAATTTATAATCACAATTAACCCTAACAAGATTATTAATTATCTTATTAAGCATGATTACAAGTACCAATTCCCTTTAAGCATGCATAAAAGGCGTGATCAAGCAATAAATATAAATAATCAAGCAACATAATCAATGATAATCATGAATAATAATAATAATCATCATCAAAATAATAATATTCATAATCATCATAAATTATAACAATTATAATAATTATCATGTTCATGTTAATATTAAATCATAATAAAAATAGCAAGATCCTAGGCATGATACTAACAAGATTAATAACAAACCCTAGCATGTCACTAAGCAATAAAAATCAAATCTTTAACCCTAACATGATACTAACAATCATAAATATTAGGAAGAGAATAAAAGGCATCATAGCAATCATATTTAATATTAAAAATACCCTAGACATGATACTAGGAACATCATAATAACAATCTAAACATGATTTCTATATCATAATATCAATTAAATCAATAAAAGTACTTACTTGGATGCCTCGTACCTCTTTCTAATAACAAAATACACACGTTAGTAACTTCAAGGAAAATAATAATCAAAACAATTAAATTAAATAATTGAAATAGAGATTTGGGACCAAACCCTCAGAAATTAAAACCTTTCACGTCTAGGGCGAAGGCAACTTCGAATATGGCTAGGTGTTTCTAGATCTAATGAATGCGGAATTTTGTATGTGAAAACAAAGTTTAGAAAAGAGAGAGAATAATCAAGAAAATCTTGATGAGAGTTGGTGATTGAAAAAGGGGAGATATGACCTCTATTTATAGGAAAAAAGAGGGTCGAAGAATTAAGAAAAGAATCCAAATTCGAATCGAAATAAAACTCGTAGACAGCAGTTTTTGCGGATTTTGTTTTTATCATATCTTTTGATCCAAAAGTTCAAATAAGGCATATAATACGTCGTTGGAACGCTCTTGAAATATACTTTCCAACCCAATTGAAATCAGATTAAAATCTTTTGTATATAAAAAGATATAGACGAAATAGTAGGACGGTATCAGTTTTGGATAAAGTTTCATGTCTCATTCATATCTTTTTCGTTATAGCTCGGATTTAATATTATAATATATCATTGGAAAGATAATTTAAAGATCTATCCAACCATATAAAATTTGGATAAAAAATATGAGGTACAAAAATAATATCTGACTGTCTTTGAACATGTTTAAATCCGAATAGAATTAGGACTTTAAAAAAGGAAAGTTTTATAAAAAAGGAAAGTTTATATTTAAATCAAATTCCTTAATCTTATTTTTTCAAAAAAGGATAATTAAGATATTTTAGAAACTTATAGAAGATTCTAATCAATCCTAATTAGTTTAGGAAAAGGATTAAACCTTTGGACCCTCCTCATGATCATTGGGTCGTAGGTAAAATCCGGTTTGGGTCTAGTTTAGTATTTTGGCCATAACTTCCTCATTATCCATCGGAATTGGGCTTATAATATATCGTTGGAAAGGTCTTTTCAATCCCCATCCAACTACACCATTATTGGACCCTTATCATAGACCAAACTAAACTGGAATGGACGTTTTCATAAAATAGAGTGGGTTTTCGAAAACAGAAAGAAAGAATTTTAACAAAAACTAACTGCAACACTAGACTTTTCACACTTTCACCTCATTCGATTATGGTTCGACGTGAAAGGTATTCATCACTGGGTTTGGTTTTGGGGAGACACAAATGGGTGTCTACACATGGCATAGGAAGATATGGAAAAGACTACATTCATAACGCCATGGGGCACTTACTATTATATGATAATGTCATTCGGGTTAAAAACGCGGGTGCCACTTACTAAAGAGCAACAACTACCTTACTACATAACATGATTCACAAAGAAGTTGAAGTCTACATGGATGATATAGTAAAATCAAAAGATCGTCCGGGACATCTAGTAGCCTTAAGAAAGTTCTTTGAAAGGCTAAGGAAATACAACATGTCAGCTCAGGAAAACTCTTGGGATATGTCATTAGCTCTAGAGGAATAGAGATAGACCCAACCAAGATTAAAGCCATGATGTCCATGCTGCTGCCTAAAATTGAGGAACACATTCGAGGATTCATTGGCCGATTGTAATATATAAGTAGGTTCATATCCAAGTTAACCACAATATGTGAACCGATATTCAAGAAAATTAAAAAGAACGTGCCAGTAATATGGGACGAAAAATGTCAAAAAGCCTTTGAAAATATCAAAGCCTATCTTGCTAATCCTCCCGTATTAGCACCAGCGCTCATGGGAATTCCTCTTAGGTTATATTTAATAGTCACCATAGAGACAATGGGGGGCTATGCTTGCACAAGAAGAAGGAAGAGAAAACTCCATCTACTACCTAAGTAAAAAGATGCTCGAGTATGAAGTACGCTACACACCACTTGAAAAGTTGTGCCTCGCATTAGTGTGGGCCACAACCAAGTTAAGACACTACATGCTCGTTCATACAATCTATGTGGTATCTCGGATAGATCCACTAAAATATCTCTTCGAGAAATCTACACTTAATGGGCGAATATCAAGATGGATAGTCAATTTAGCCCAATTTGATGTAAGATTTATGCCTCAAAAGGCTATCGAAGGATCAGTGGTCTCGGACTTCTTGGCATATTTCCCAATAGAAGATTCGACGCCTATACATGAAAATGAGTTTCCAGACAAAAACTTGATGCTTACAGAAGATGATACTTGGACATTATATTTCGATGGAGCATCAAACCAAAAATGTTGTGGTGTAGGAGTATTATTAGTATCACCTAAAGAGGAACATGTCCTAATCTCTATAAAGTTAGATTTTGACGTTACCAACAACGCTACGGAATATGAAGCATACGTGGTAGGCCTCGAAACAGATTTGGCATTGGGAGTAAAGAAACTTCGAATATTCGGAGACTCTTCTTTGATCATTAACCAAATTTCCAAAAGTTGGAAAGTAAGGAGTGAAAGCTTGGCCCCTTACCAAACATATCTGGAAACTCTCACTAACCAGTTAGAAAAAGTAGAATACACATATCTAGCAAGAGAGGAAAATCAATTTGCCGATGCCTTGGCAAGACTAGCCTCGATGGATAGAATTCCTACGGACTTGAGCAAATGCCTTTGACAATAGATTAGAGGCATAAACCTGCTTACATTCAAGCTATAGAGGGTGATGAAGTAATCCAAGAAGAAGAAGAACCTTAGTATACAAACATCCTCAACTATATCACCAAAGGAGAATATCCACTCCACGCTGACAAGAGAGCAAAACGAGCCTTAAGACTTTTGGCTTCCCAATATCTACTCATAGACAATGAGCTACATAAAAGGGTACCTAAAGGTCGTGCTCTTTTGTGTGTAGGCAAAAAAGAAGCCCAAAGGGCAATGAGAATAGTCCACGAAGGAGTATGTGGAACTCATGTGAATGGCAAGATGCTAGTCCAAAAGATAATGCGCGAAGGATATTATTGGACTACCTTGAATAGGGACTTTCATCATTATGTAAAAAGATCCCCTAAATGCCAAATATACGCTAATTTACAGCACGTTCCTCCGGTACTCCTTTATACCTACACATCACCATGGTCATTCTCAACATGGGGGATAGATATCATTAGAAATATTACTCCTCCAGGGACATGATGTCATGAATACATCCTAGTAGCAATCGATTACTTCACGAAGTGGATCGAAGCAGCATCATATGCAAAACTCACTACAAAGCATGTAGTACTCTTTATCAAAAGAAACATTATATGTCGATATGGAGTCCCACATGAAATGATAAGTGACAATGGAATTCACTTTCAAGCAGAATGTGAAGAATTGCTACAATAATATGGCATTCAACATCATCATTCTTCCTCGTATAGGCCTCAAGCAAATGGTGCAGCAGAGGCAGTCAATAAGAATTTAAAGACCATCATCGAGAAAATGACAGAAAATTACATGGATTGGCCTGACAAACTCCATTTTGCTCTTTGGGGTTACTATCGCACGTCAATTCGCTCATCAAAAGGAAATATGCCATTCTCCTTAGTCTGTGGAATGGATGTCATACAACATGTAGAGCTAGAAATACTTTCCCTACGCATTGCGTTGGAAAATAAACTCGATGAAGTTGAATGGACTAGATCAAGATATGAGGAGCTAATTCTACTTGATGAAAAATGACTAGAAGCTCTACAACATACTCAATACAACCAAACTTATATGACTAGACACTTTTACAAGAAGGTCAAGACAAGGAACATCAAAGTAGGAGACTTGGTATTAAAGACATTAAGGAAAAATGTTCTAGATCTAAGAGGCAAATTTAGGCCTAATTGGTCTGGACCATATATTGTCAAAACCATCCTATCAGGAGGTGCTGCAAAGCTAACTGATATCAATGGCAATGAATTCTCAAATATGAAAAGCTTGACCAAATTAAGAAGTACTGCCCATAATCACTTGAGTAAGGTACTCAAGAGAGCTACGTTTGGCCTTATTCCTTAGGAAATGATACGTAGGCAACCCTTTACAAGGTGCAGCCACTTTAATCTTCACAAAAACCAATTCGTGAATAACTAAACAAACGGCGTGCAAAAATCAAGTCCAGCGCGACACGCCACATCTGTTGTGCAACGATAGCAAGCAGCGCATCGCGACAAGCACATTGTGCGGCGACAAATTTAAAATTGCAGCGCCAAAACTTATGTATCAATCTGGGAAATTTCGGTGTTTTTCGAAAAATTTTTACTTCCGTACTCGAATTAATTTTTCTTTCTCTGTTCCTAGATGGATCCATTCTTGCTACTTGGTGACCTCCTAACATAGGTCTCTACAAAATTACTACAGATGTTGTAGTCTTCAGAGAAAATAGTATGTGTTTGGGAGCAGTGATGCGTGACCATGTATTGGTGATTTTATGATGGTTGCTTGTATGTGTGCTCTAGCTAATGTTGATATTATAAAAGGAATGGCTACAAAGATGGCACTACAAGCTGCTATGGAAGCTGGTCTCAGGGACGTTATTTTGGAAACGGATAATGCTAAGCTCTACTTCTACCTCCGACGTTCTGTTGTGGAGGTATCAGCCTTTGGACATGTTATTCAAGACATTCTTCTACTTGCTTCAAAGTGTAACTTTATTTCTTATTCGCAAATTAGACGCGGAGGCAATGGTGTTGCTCATAAGTTGGCCAAACTTAGTAGGAAATTTAATGGTATTCGGGTATGGAAGAAAGAAGTGCCTTCTGATATCCATGCTGCTGTAATTGCTAATGTTGCTTGAATAAAAATTTGCTTCCTGTAAAAAAAAAATCAAGGAAAACATAGTTGCCGACAATAAATTATGTAACCTGATGAATGACACTTATGTCACTCTTTGTTAGGAGTTTTAATTAGTTTCATAGTTTTGGTAGCTTTTTGTTCAATTTAACAATTTTTTTTCCTATTTGTCGTGTTTGTGTGCGGAGTATCATTGTTGCTCATCAACTTTATCTTTTCTTACATATTTTGATTGTTTGTTGCATTAGATTAAACTATACTAGTATATTCTTGTGTTTAGAAACGTTTGAAAAAGTTCATTGCTCATTGATGAAAATAAAAGATAGTTGAACAACTAATGATGTAAAGTGCACTTGATTTGCAAAATTTGAACTAAATAGCTCACTTAGATTTATTAAGTTGTAATTATTGGGATTTTTGTAAGCCTTAACACTTGACAGGTTGTTGAGTGTGGCGGTGATACCTCCGATTTAGGTGTATGCTTCCACAATTTTATTCAAAGGTTGTTTATTTTCCCTTTATTTCTTGTTTATTATTAGTTAGTAAATCGGGGGTGTTACATAATGTGCAATACAAAACTGCTCAACTTCAAATGATCATATCTCCCTCATTTATATTGATATTGGGCATATGATCAGTATATGACATATCTTTGGAAAGCTCTTGAGATAAGGTTTCATTTCCAAGTGGAGTCACTCCCACAAGCTTCTCCCCGCCCCGACTTTATAAATTAAACTTGTTATAACAAACTAATCAAAACACATGAGCTCCTTTAGCTACGATCATCATTGGATCAACATGTTATAATCTTGACTGCTCACCATTAAAGACAAATTCCAAAATAGGTCGTCGCAGGGCCGCTATAAGAAAAAGACATGGCCGCAAACACAAATAGCACAATAAAACAACACACACGTCAGCAAAAAGCTGAGTAATCACCACACATCAGAATACAGAGTATAATAGGATAATCAACATTACTAGCTCAATTAAATAATGTAGTTCAAAACTACATAACACATTGTACTATGAAAATAACCTTTGTCTGACTCAACCTCGAATAACAATAATCCTTTACTCAACTCATAACCAATAGTGTGCCATGCTCTCTGTTCTATACCTAGCCTTGGACATGGGTAATTCGAATTAAACCAACAAGTATTAAAACTTGAATACTATAACTAGAAAACACCTTGAACTAGATCACATACGGGTCAATTCCCACTGTCGAGGACCATAGAAAATAAATAATAAAGATTGTACCTCATTCTTAACTCATGATGATCATCTCCTTACCAACATGTCAAGAACTAAGGTATATAACGCCAAGCCTCAAACCAAGAACAAAATAATAATTCTCAACCTTTTGATTTCATACATCGATCAAATAATCTTTCACATTATAATAAATAATAACTCAACAATGGCACAAGTTCCCAAATAATACAACAATTCAATTCAAAAACATCTCAACTCTTAGGGAAATAATACTAGCATCCAAAAATAATTAATTCTCAACCCAAAAATAATACTCTGTATTAACAACCCTAAACCTCGATAAAACAATACTCCCTATAGAAACAACAATAAAACCCTAGAAATAAAACACAATCAATTAATACGACAATTAAATTATACAATACAACAACCAAACAGATATATACAAATTTTGATCATACAAATATCAAATCATAAAATTTACATATAATAATATGGAATACAATTAATACAAAAAATAATATGTAATCAAACAACTCTAAGAATTAAGGTTCGTGTGATTACCTTTCGAAAATAATTAAGCAAATATAAGAACAAGATACTCCACGATTAACAACAACTCACGCAAGGTACTCCGCCAATTCACAAAACTGAATTGTAATTTTGGAGAAAAGCTAGTAATAATAATGGGTTTGATCAAGAGTTTTATGAAGATATCATATGAATTCATGGCAATACGGCTGCTGCTAGCTATAACCCACGAGAAAGGAATTTAAAATATCAAAACTTACGGCCGCACAAATAGTAACAGGGTTAAAATAGTTTATATACGCTTAGAAAAATAAAGAGTCATATATAAATTAAAATAGGGTTTTAAACCTTTCCAAACTCTAAAATAAAAATATGAGATTAGGAAAGTTATATAATAAATAAAAATTAACTATATTTTATAAAATGTATTATGTAAATCATAAAATATTCGGGTATTACAATTAAGAGGGCTTACACAAGCTACAAGGAGCACCTACTCCAAATTTTCTAAATCAATCTACTACGCCTTTGCTAGTGTGAGGAGCACCCTTGCCAAGCTATGGAGTGCCAACTTATGTACCATTGTTCGACTTTTCAGTGGAGCTTCCTAGGCAAATTAGTGGAGTATAAATAGTTTATTTTATTCCTATTAGAAAAAATCTTCATCCTTTCTATAGTTTTTGAATTACTTTTAGGTTTTCAGAGCGAGAAAGTCTAAATGTTTAGAGAGAAAAAGTGAGACACATAATGGAATTCATGGATTTTGGATATTCAAATTTTAGGCTTCTTCCAACCCCCCTCCCCAAATGAGAATTTATCTCTTTACTCTTTTATTTGCGTTATTTAAATGTTTTAAGCTTTGTCTTATAATTTATGACTTTATATCCTTATTAATCTTAGTTTAGAGAGTAGTATCATGTTATTAGTTAACGAGCACGAGTTGAGCAAGCTCTGACTCAACTCGATAATAATTTAAGAAAAATTGCCATGTTTTAAAAATTTTGTCACTTAAAAAGAGTAAACTTGGGTTGTTTATCTAGGGCTATAATTGTCTTTTTGCGTAGAAATTAAGGAATTTATAGAATTTTGCTTTCTCACTATTGTTAAGTCCCAACCTTAACTATGGTTTGTTGGTACGGTGTTACTTTTACATCCTTAGAGTTCAGTCCAACTCGAATTGACTTTTCTGGTAGTTGGTGCGGCAGCCGGAGTGAAGAAGGTGGGATGCTCTTCTCCTCTCATTCCCTCCCATGGCCACAACAACTACCTTCACCGCTTCGCGGCGATACCGGCGGACTGAATATTAAGACACCATGGTAGCAAAATATGTAAAGTGGGGCCATATAAACCCTTTAGGGGAAGGTATGATAAAGAGGGTGGTGGTTAATTGTCGTTATCGTGGTCATCGTTAGCTAGTGGTTGTGAGGTGGGTTGAATACAGTAGGAACGGTGGGGTCGATCTAAAGGAAGAAGAAGAGTGGATTTGTAGAGGAGAGAGAAGGAAGTGTAGTACTGTTTTTGGGGTTAAATATGGCGAATGGTAAAGATCATAGCCAAAGTTCAAGATTCAAAGCAACCAAAAAATAAAAAATAAAAAAATAAAAAATAAAAAAGAAAAAAATAAAAAAAAAAAAAAAGAAAGAAAAAGGAAAAGGAAAAGTACTTTGAAGTTGAAGACAAAAGACAAGTACCTAACTCTAGTTGAGTAAGTATGAGAAAACAATAAATAAAATGAGCTGATGAACTTGGGTTAACTCCTAACGGTATTGAGCAAAATCATTTGATGGTTCGTCAAGAGCAACTTGCATATGGATCGCTAATTCCAAGTGCTCTAATAGATAAACAACTAATGTTTCTCTATGGGCTTATGAGTCATTTCGACATTAAGTATGGGGTACAGTGGTAATTTTGAAACGCTTACTAAGTTAGACCGTGTTATGAGGTGGAATGGGTGATTGTACATTAAGGTGAGGAAACTGCCAGGTGGATCAGCCAAACTTTAACGTCGTTCATAAACGTTGAAACTGTCATTTTTGCATTTACATTCCTACAGTAACTCCAATTTAACAAATGCACTAGTTTTCCACAACTTTGCCATTACTTGGAATTTGAACTCAGAGAAAGCTTGCAAATTATTCAAGAACTACATTCTTATTGAGAGCTTGAAGCCGACATTCATCGTATTTCCTCAGCGAATTTGTGAAGGGGGCAGGCATTGCTGTGCTCGTTTGGTTCATACTTATTCGGCGATCTCCAAGGTCCGAAATTCTTCAAAAGGTAAGTTTTAGGGTTTTAGGGTGACAAATTAAAACATAAATTTTCATGTTTATTGAATAGTTAATTCTTAAGTTTTTCCTGTTTTACAGTTTATTTAAATAATTTGCTTCTAATTCAATTAACTTATGGAATTGATTAGCTTATTGAATTGATTTTGGTCTTCCATGCTAATTTGTGATTTAGGTCATCCATGCTAATTTTTTATTAAATTGACACATGATTTAGGTCTATGAATGTTAATTTATTAGTCTTTGATTTTTGGTTCATTGAATTTAAATATTTTGCTTCCAATTCAATTTACTGTTGAATTGATTTTGGTGTATCTGCGTACTTTGTGGTTAATTTGAGACAAGATTTTTTTTATTCATGTTTTAGGAATGTTAAATTATTATGTTTCCGTTTTTTTTACAGTTTATAATTAGCTTCATTTTCAATTTACTGGTGGGAATTTACTGGTCCATGCTAATTTGTTATTATCGGTTATCACCGTGATAGTAGTTGTTGGTATTTTTGTAGTTGTGCTAAAAATGCCTAGAATTGCTGGAATAAAGCGTAGAAGAAGTGCCCTTGACTTGAAAGACCAAAATGATGATGTTGTTGAGTATACTGTAAGTGTTCTGTAGGTGTGATTAAATGTTTTGGTCTAATTTACATAAGAAGTATTTATTTCAGTTTGTTTTGGTCGTTTATTTTATGGAAGGTTATCCAGGACAAAGATGTTTCTGATTTAGAAACAAAGGTATAAACCCTAACACTTACATAAATTTGGTGTACATAATTTGTAAGGGTATTGTAATCATTGTGTGGTTAAATTTGGGTGCAGATTAGTGTTCCTCATACAATCACATTGTACCCAGAGTTGTTAAGGTATTGCTCGGTAGTGTAGTTATTGTCCTACAAATTAGTTGGTCAAAAACAAGTACAAACACAAATTTGATTATGTGAAATGTATTTATGTTCTTATCTCCCCTATCTTCAAATCTTAATAGGATGATATGCTGAGTTGCGGTGGTCTAGTGAAAGGGAAAGCTAAGGTGCTCATTGAGCAAGCTAAGGGATGTCGTAGAGTAAGTTCATATATATGTTCTATTGTTTTTAATGATTTTTTTTATCAATTGTATCTGTATATGTATATATATATATATATATTTATATCATAATTAATGAAGGGAATCATTTGTATATATTCAATAATCAGCCGCCCAATATGAATTGCCGGATTGAGTCATTTGGTCGTATTTGTCAAAAATTTGACGATAGGAGAAGACAATGGGTTCATGAAATGGGGTTTGGTGGTCTACTTAATCTAGCCTTAGATATGCATTTGCCAAGGCAGTTGGCTTATTGGATTATGACAAGGATTGATCCTATTAATAAAGTAATGATTGCATCGGATGGGCGTGAGTTTAAGTTTTCAAAGAATCAAGTTAGATGGATTCTGGGAATTCCAAATGGTCCTAAAATTGTTCCAACTACGAAAACAATGACAGAAGAGGTTCGAGTAAAGGTCCAAGAGATACTAACGGTTTATGGTAAAACATGGAAGTGCAAGTCTAGCAAAGAATCTAGCAAGATATACACTACTGTTGGTATTCCTGTCAACAATTTAATAATGGATCGCTTGGAAGGGTACTTCGAGGTTGATGATGAACAATTGTTTAAGACTTTGTTTTTTATTTTAGCCCTAGAGATGGTGTTGTGTCCTACCCAGTCCCCTCGCCTAGCTGCTGATTTACTTCCTGCGATTACTTGTGCCATGGATGCACAAGAATATGACTGGTGCTCATTAGTTTTATCAAAGTTTATAGATAGTGTTTCTACTTTTGCGCGCCGTTTCTACGCTAATGGATTTGCAGGCGGATGTGGGGGATGTTTAAATTTTGCTGTGGTATGTATTTTTCCAACTTTCATAATATCTTGTCTTGTTTGTATAAAGATATGTTGTTAATTTGGATCATTTCACACAGATATTTTATTTGGATCGGCTTGTTAGAGATCCGATTGACTGGGATGTTATTCCTAGGATTAAGGTATGGAATATGGAAGAAATTGGTAAGGCAGCAAAGGCGGACAAGTTGAGTTCTGGTGACTATGGAAAGTTAGGGGTAAGGGATGTTTATTTTTTACAAATCCTAGGACTATAGTATGCTTTGATTGGATTATTTAGTAGTTACTGTGACTTATAACCTTTATTATAGCAGTTACTTGACGTTGCATATGGCGAGAAACACCCACGTGCCGCCCGTGATTCGGAGGGGCCTATATCCATTTCGCAATATACTGTGAGTACTTGTTATTGTAACATAAACATGGTTATTGATAAAGCAAATTTAGTAATTTCATTTTAATGATGTAGGATGAAAGGCCGAACAATAGTTGTTTCAAGGACAGGCGAAGGAAGGGTGCCAAACGCAATTTGTAGAGTATGTATTATTATGAGTACGATATTGCAAACCGCCATTTATTCTTGTACGTTATGTTTTTCGTATTTGACTTTGGAACTTTTTTAAGCAAAAATAAATGTTGAGGGGACACAAGTATTTTTTTTAATAATTCATAAAGCATGTTACCATTATAGAATTATTGTCATAAAGAATGAAAGTTGTCTGATCAAACTTGGTTATATATTCAATCATGGTCGATCCTCTTGATTAGGTTTTCAAACATGTGTTGTATTGAAACATGTGTTGTATTGAAACATGTGTTGTATTCAATCATGAACTTTATATACTTAATTGTTATATTGATCAAACGGATTTGTCGGCCCAAAGTGATGAATAGTTATTGCTGTTGGGCCAATTTATGGCTCATAAACCATATAATTGCTATATTGGCTAAACAGATATTAACATGTTATTTTTTGAATTGGACCAATAACTAAGTATCTCAGTTACTTCTCCATCTAAACGTCACAAAATGTAATTAATTATATATACTTAATTTTCTTTAAAATGTAGGATAAAGAAAAAAGTTGATAATTGATTTTTCATTAAAGTAAACAGTTGTTCAATTTCTACAATCTGCTACAGAACAACAAACGAAATTGAAACTAATAAATATTTTATCTCCCATTTGCTTCCACTATCTAGTTGTATTGTATCTCCCATTTGCTTCCACTATCATATTCTTGTAGCGTTACTAGCTTTAAACATTTACTAAATATTATTACAACATAACCTCCAATTACACCACAATTAGATCGTCCTACAACTAACCATGCATTTATCCTTCGGCAAATCACTCTTGCCATGTGTATTGAGACCCGAGTTTCAGTAAGTATCAAAACGTTGGGCATATGCACTTCAATAACATGTAAAAGCGACCCCATAAAACTTTTCCGTCCCATATCACGACAATTCCATATAACGAATCGGTCACTTGTTCGATATTGTTTTACCTCATTTACTATCAAACTTGATTGTATGGCTCTTCCATCTAGTTTGTTTTTAGTTAACCAACTACAATCAAATGACAACTCCTGCACTTGACAATAACCTCCTACCGTAATTAGCTTAATATCATTTGAGTCGCTAATGAATTTGAGAGAGTGTTCACCTTTACCTAAAGAACAATTTTCCCTAATCCTAGGCAACACTGAATAAGGGTCAACGATTTTATGTATGGACATGGGAATTACGTGCTCATAACCAGGTCCCCCACGTCCACCTTCTTTTAGCATGATCCACCTTAAAACTATTTTCAATGCTGGTGGTAACATTGCTATATCTGATAAATCAGGGATATGTGCAGGTTCTACCTTGTTACCCCTTCGTATAACCACAAGGTCCCTTTCAAAAGCCTTACCCGTAGCAATTTGGGCTGCAACATCTTTAGCATGTATCAGTTGAGCAGTTAATTCTCCACGAGAGTTGATTTCACCTGATTTTAGTTGGGCAAGAAAACCTTTACCATTGTATGTAGAGCCCGCAAATGGTTTAGGTGGACGGGATTCGATTTTTAAGAACTTAGTTTGTTTGACCATTAAGGGAATTGGTTTTCCGAAATCACAAACAAACAAATTTGGATCAACGTACAAGGTAATGAACTTGTTACGCTGTTTGGTATTTATTAAGAAATGGGCGGGAAATTGTATTTCTTCCCCTTCCATCTAAAAATGTATCTAAAACTGATACTACTTTTTGATAAATTGGTAGTAAATTTTTTTTAGTTTATCGTGGTTTCGATAAATTGAAGCACTGAATGATCATTTAGATAATGTATTCTTTGCTCCAACCTATTGCATTTTGGCGGCTTATTTTCCCTCCTAAATTTAGTCATATAAACAAAATTGTAGTATTTGGCGGTTTAGTTTCCCTCCCAAATATATGGTCAAAAACGAAAAAAGAGCCATTAAAATTGCATGCATGCATTCTTTTTTCAATGCATTGGGTTTGATAGTGTGAAGGACCAATGTATATTAAAGTTCAGTGTTGTTTTCAATAATAAAATATCATAATATAACAAAAGTTGTATCATTTTTAGATGACATGTTTTAAGACTACATGTCAAATGTAGAGTTTTGTCATAAATTAAAACAAAATAATACATCCTCCTTTCTTATTTAGTTTCCAATGTCTCAAACTTCCCAACTCTGACTATTTATTAACAAAAAAATTATCGTGACCGTCAACAATTCTTTTTAATCCAATCAAAGCATACTATAGTCCCAACTCTGACTATTTATAAATATTTGTGTTCGAAAATAGGAAATAAATCCTTTTAACAAAAATTAGGAAACAATTCTTTTTAAATGAAGTTGAGTTTTGTCATTGACTTTTTGAAATAACACATGATCGTATCATGGTCGTATTAATGTGATTTTATTATGAATATGTACGTCCATAATTTTATTAAAATTGTATTATGAATATGTTATTTTTGTTATTTTTAATCTTTTCCAATCAATGTAGTTAATCATGGAAATAATTCAATTGCTTTGAACAATAAAATATTTGTATTAATATTTGCATTAAAATTAACAATACAAATACAATGCTAATTGTAAAAGGAAACAGTGACAAACTCTTATTATTAATGATAATGAAATTACAAAATACTTCAAATTTATAATGATTAAATGTAACATTTGAAACTCCTTAAGTGGGATCCAAACACACAAGTACTTCGAAAGAAATAAAATTAAAAGGACGTAGACCTAACTCAACATCAGAAATCTGCAAGAGCTTTGGATTAATCAACCTTCTTCTTCCTTTGACGATGCCTTTAAAATAAAATATAAATACATTAATAAAATTAAATTGATGTTTACCTTAAAATTGTTTTTGATTAATAACAACAGCATAGAAAATACCTTTATGGACCCAATCACGCGTAAATCAATTGTTCGGGAATCTGCAACCATTAACTCCGGGTCTACACGATATTTATCCCACATCATCAATATTCCTCCAACTACTCCTTTTGCACTGTCCAACCTCCAATTCATTTTTGTTCCAATTTTTTTAAGAACTCTTTCACAATTAATAGGTACAACCCCTACCTCAGTTAATATAATGAACATTGGGTTATGTGTATTAATAATTTCTTCAAAATGAATTGCGAACGAAGGTCTAGTTATTTGACGTGCATTCCACAACAATATAGTACCACCCATTGTCAAGGTCTGAGTGCGAGATGACATTTCTGGTTTAATGTTTATAGCATAAAATCGACTAGATGGGTCATTGTCAATGAATTTATCATGAAACAAAGTGAAATCTAGGTTAGTGATATTATTTGCTATTTTAAAAAATAGCATAGTATCGGTGTAACACCCAATTTGTGTGTTAATTTGTTTCATTCGAATTGAATATATCGGCCCACTACGAACTATAACAGGCATTGGGTCAATGTGATCCATCAGTAGATCGGGGATCACATGACTAATGCCATCGTATTTAACATTAGGTTGTTTATCTAGCTCATCAATTATGGCTTGGACTTTAGGCAACCCAAGTACTAGAGTAGTATTTGGCAAATGAGCAGGAGAGAAATCACCTGATTCTGAGTACATCATAAGCTTATTTAGCTTACCATCAACATCTTCTGGATTGGATACTATGTTCCTTAGTAAAACATTGGAAACAACGTTTGACTTAGGTTTACCATCGTCACTGTAAAAATAAACAAACTTATTAAAATTCATTTCTGGGGGGAATTTTTAGTTCTTTCGAAATAGTAGGTTGTTTCGGTGAATTCTGCTGTGTAAAAACCATTAGGGTAAATCATTGGTGAAGAAATAGCTATTGTAGGGGGTAAAAAATTTGTTGGATATTGTTATGGTTGTGGGTGTGCCGAGCAAGTATACAACACAAGGCTACAACAATCTATTTATAGAGTTCAAGTACTTCCACTAACTTCCAATAAAGTTATATAATTTAATTAACAATTTAATAGACCCAATGGGACTAAAGTCAATGGAGACACATAAGTTGGACAAATGTTAACCCTAAAATGTATCAATTTATTTGAATTTCTTAAAAATCAAGGTGTAAAAACAATATATAAACCGAGATAATTTCATATAATCATTCAATGTAGGAATAAACCGAGATCAATTCATATAATCATTTATATAATCATTCAATTAATAATTGTTTATTAACTAAATCGAAATCAAATTAATCCGATAATAATTGTTTATTAATGTAGGAATAAACCGAGATCAATTCATATAATCATTCAATGCAGCATAGCTATTAACTAAACCTAGATTATAATGACACCTTAAACTAAGATCAATTCATTTAATCAAGGAAAAATTGTAAATAATAATCCCAACTTTGCTCCATTTTCTTTTAATAATCCCAACTTTGGATTATTCTGGAATAATCCCAACTTTGGGGGGCGTTTTCTTTCTTCAATCCCAATGACCGATTACCTGTTGAATAAGTTTTTTATTTTTTTGTTTTTTCTTTATATGACACATGGCGCAAATTTATTGGTTAAATAATTTTTTTTAAAAAAAATAAACAAATAAAAAAAATAAAAAAAAAAAAAAAAAAAAAAACCAGCCAAAACCCACGCCCAACTTATCAGCCACCAGAATCTAGACGCCGACCGATTTCTCCCACCCTTCCCTTCCCCTACGGTGCCGTAATTTCCCTCCCCCTAAGCCGGTTTCCCCTATTCCTTAGCGATGGTGATGCACTTCCTTGATTTCCGACTCTCCCCCTCCATTTAAAACCCCAAAGTTGATAATCTTCTCGCTAGAGATGTCGAAAACCGAAGCGTTAAAGCAAGCGGTCCGCCGGTCTATTGGTTGAGAATCAAGGCTGTTGCGGTTGCTTGGGTTTTTGAGATTGAGGGTTAGGATTTTAATTGACATTTCAGAAGATTGTCTTGCAGTTGCTGGGGCGGCATCGAAGACAGGTAATTGATGTTGAAGACGAAGCTTGAAGACGCCAGATATGAAGTTTGAGGGGTAGGGGAAATCGACAACTCGAGGGTTGGAGGAGGAGCGGCGAAACGGCAAAGGAGGGGCGGCGAACGGCGATGGAGCGGCGACGGGCTGTGTGGTGGGGGTCGAAGTTAGGGTGAGCCGGTGGAGGAAGGGGTGGGGGCTGATGTTTTTTTTTTATATAATTTTAAAAGATTTTTTTTGGACCAATCAGGACTTGACACGTGTCAAGTAACCTGATATAATAAGTCATTGACTTTCATTGACCGGTTTGGGATTGAAGAAAGAAAATACCCCCTAAAGTTGGGATTATTCCAGAATAATCCAAAGTTGGGATTATTAAAAGAAAATGGAGCAAAGTTGGGATTATTATTTACAATTTTTCCTTTAATCAATCGATGTAGCCTCACATTAGTTTTATATTGATAATAAGTTATATGAGAACCCTAACCCGAGGTATTAACTAAACCGTGAATATCATACACTTATTTGAATTGTATATCTCAATGTAGCACGCTCTAAACAGAGATCAATTCATATACTCATTCAATGTAGCATAGCTATTAATTAACTAAACCGAGAATAAAATTAATCCGATAATAATTATTTATTAATGTAGGAATAAACCGAGATCAATTCATATACTCATTCAATGTAGCATAGCTATTAACTAAACCTAGATTATAATGACACCTTAAACTACGATCAATTCATTTAATCAATCGATGTAGCCTCCCATTAGTTTTATATTGATAATAAGTTATATGAGAACCCTAACCCGGGGTATTAACTAAACCGTGAATATCATAAACTTATTTGAATGGTATATCTCAATGTAGCACGCTCTAAACCGAGATCAATTCATATAATCATTCAATGTAGCAAAGCTATTAACTAAACCGAGAATAAAATTAATCCGATAATAATTATTTATTAATGTTAGGAATAAACCGAGATCAATTCATATAATCATTCAATGTAGCCTGACATTTGTTTTATATTGGATAATAAGTTATATGTGAACCCTAACCCGGGGTATTAACTAAACCGTGAATATCATAAAGTTATTTGAATGGTATATCTCAATGTAGCACGCACTAAACCGAGATCAATTTATGTAATCATTTAGTGCAGTGGCAACGCTACTAACTAAACCGAGAATAAAATGAGTCCGTTAATAATTGTTTATCATTCAATAAACCTTTAACTAAACCGACAATATAATGAATCCTTTAATAAACCGAGATCAATTCATATAATCATTCAATGTAGCAAAGCTATTAACTAAACCGAGAATACTATCAAACCTTTGGTCTATTTTATTTTTTATTAATGCATTAATAAACCGTTTAATAATTCTTTAATCATGGTTTATTATTTTTAAAATTAAATTAAACTCCAACATTATGCTAATTATACCACTGTGTTAAAAGATAATGTAAACGAATACAATATAACTGAAAATTGTAACAATAATATTGCTCTTACCTCAACCAAATACTTAAAAAAAATTTAATCTTACCGTTGCAAATGGAAAATATACCCATTCAAAGTAGTCATGGCATGCATTGGACCGTATAGATCTTGGAAGTTGTAACACATGCATCACTATCATTACATATTATATAGTACATATTTTAAAGTTCATAGTTATTTACATAATCTCTATAAAATTTTAAATTAAACTATTTTGGTAATTTACGTAAACTCCTTAATTAATTTTTATGTATATGTATATGATATGATACAATTAATAATATTCTGTAATTTTTGATTTAAGAACTTTAATTTCACTCGGAAGATAAGTTTATTTTTTAAAAGATTGTAAATGATTTCATTAGTAGTTGTTTGCTATTAATAGATATCAAGTTATGGCCCAATAGATCATGTTCATGGAATATTATATTTTTGAAAAGACCAAACCTCGATCTGTTGATTAAATTATTCTAGATGACAACAACATCATTTTATTTTTTTAGAGTTCGATCTTAATTTGAATAATACGGTATGAGAATTAACATGAATGATATATTTTTGTTTAAGATAGTTATATAATATGAAAGTAATAATTTTATTAAAAGATTGTAAATAATTCCATTAGTAGTTGTTTGCTTTTACTAATCTATAATAATTGATCTGTTTGAAATAACAAGCTTATAGTATAACAAAAAACCAACGGCATTTTCATTGGACCTAAATAATCACCAATGACAAAGCTTGAGAAAGTTGTTGGTGCTTTCTTGAAGTACTCCTCACGCTTACTACTATCTGTTGCAAGCTTGCTAATAACTGATTTGTTTTTAATTAATTTTTTTTTTGGGAAATCTAATCGTTACTTAAATGTGTTGCAAGCTTTTAACTCAAGGTTATAAATGCGTCACTCAAGTGTAAATGTGTCAGTATAATATTTTATTGGTGAAGGTGACCGTCAAAAATGAAGAATATCAATTTTTCTAATTTATTTTACCTAAATACCTTAGCATTAGAAGCATATTTTACCTAAATACCTTGTTAATTAACTGTTGATCACGTTATTATATCATTATAACGTGTTTCATAATTACAGAAATTAATATCTTATCATTTACATAATACCAGTGACAATTTTTAATAATATCAAGCATTTTATATTTCGTTCTAAAAACAATATTTGAAAAAATTATAAGGCTTTCTATATGTTCAAACTTATTTAATTAGCAAAGGGCTGGCGCATTCTATAATCAAAATTAGATACACTTTGGAAAAAAAAATCAGAAGATTATCTGAAAAAGTAAAAAAGCTTGAGTAGTCTTTTCATGACATGCAACTTGGCCTTTTAGACTACAGGCAATAAATTCAACTATATAGGTAGGTATTAACTTGTTGAACAATGCAACATTTAGTTTAGTGTGCTTGATTTTTTTATGTTTATATGTGAATGTGTGGTCCTTTATTATGACAATTTAAGAACAATAGAAATTAAAACACAAATAGTATCACGATTCATATAAATTTTATTTGGAAAAAAAAGTTTACAACTATTCTCACTGTAATAAATTAGATAAAGGTGTTACATCAAGGTAACAAGGTTTCAGTCATAATTTTATTACTAGCGTATAATTAAGTATGTGATTGTAATAATGCTAATGTTGTTTTGTTATTTATCAGGAAAAGGACGATATGGTTACTTCTAAGATGGCAAATAAGGGCAGGACACATATGAATAAGAAAACAATTCGACAAAGGAGAGAGGAGGTGACCATGGCGCAATTGGACGACTTACTGAATCAAATGGATGACAAAGGTCAACATGACGTTAAGCGACTAATTGGTACCCATTATGTCTGTGAACGACAAAAAATGATGTTGCGAGGACATCAACTTAGCACTATTACCCACCTTGGGTTCGAGGCCGTTAGAGGTATCAATTGTCATCCGACATATCCGTTCTTAACACCAATTTCACTTGGGAAAGCTAAACACTTTAGGAAAGAGGCATATTGTTATATTTTTTACCTCTTAAATTATTGCAATATGTGCTTTAGCTTTAACCTAGCTCACCTAAGACGGACTTTGCTAAATTGCATTATGTTTCCTCACTTTTATCGTTTCCTAATTAGGGTATTTGAGTTCTTTATGTCATTAGAGGATTGGCTAAACATGGTTCAAGAAAGATTAGAAGCACATTATTATGACCGTAGTGTTTGGGGTTTATTGGTGTTGGGAAGAAAATTCTTTGACCCGAAGATAGACCTTGATAAACCTATCTTAACTATGGATTGGATAGGGTTCTCCCATGATGATTTTTCTCAAACATATCGGCAAATTAATTTTGGATATGATGCAAAATATGTCCAATTTAAGGCGTTAATGTTCCAAAAAAATGGTTATGATCCCACTGCTTATATGGCTCTATGTACCACCAACCCATTCCAAATTACTGACTACCCAGAGGAGTACAAAATAGTGTTGGATTTTGCTAGGGAAGTATGGGAAAGGAATTACTATTTTGACACGTATGAGGAACCAACTTCCGCCGAAGAATGGAATCAAGAAGATGAGGATTATGAGACTCATTCTTCAGATTTGGAATAGGACCAAAAATGATGATATCCGAAGTTGGAAGCGATTATGTTGATGCACCAAGTCAAGATGATACTGAGTATTCCTAATTTTTTTACTAAATTGCGCAAGTATTCGATAATTATCTTTTACTCAACTTGTGTAGGTTATTGTTTAAAGTTTGTGTAACTATCGTTCCTTACGGAAAGCCTTTCCTATTCTCCAATGTAATCGTATCATCCATTTGTAATTTTTAGTTGAATTGTAATTTTTATGGTAGTTCATATTTACTTATACTTGATATTTTTAGCAATTCCATAACTTATGACATTTAAAACTAAATATCATTCCCTAACTATGACATCAAAATTAAAACGTGAATATATAAATTGAAATTTGTATCAATATTTTTATCATTCCCTATCTCATAAATTTTTAAGTAACAAAATAGGTTGACTAAAAATTAAGTTAATGAACAAAATAGCTTGAATTAAATCAAATGAGCTATTGAACTTTGTACTTTATATGTCAGTTTTAATTTAAATTAAGTTACATAATTTTATTTTTTTTTGTTATATTATTATCGTTCATTACCTTGGGAATTAATTAAAATAAACACTTGATATCATCAAAACCATCACCTTTACTTACATATGAGCTAGATCAAATGTTTCTAGATATCATCTTAAAGGCATCAAACTTTTGTATAACTAAAGTAGTTACGATTATTTAGAAATTTACACTAAGCACAACCTTTAAAATGAACAAATTCGAATAATAAATTATAGAATATATTTAAAATTGCTCCTCGTTAACAGTTTTTACTTTAATAATGCGTAGCTCGAGTTTAGAGGTGCAACATTTGCTGTTAAAAATTATCTCATAGTCTTTGACTTTCTATACAAGAAAACTATTGACAAATAAAATAATTAATACCTATAATCAATTAAACAAAGTGGCTTATCAAGTACACCACAACTACTATAAAAGGAGATGCAAACCTTGGGCAAAATCACAAAACACCTTCCATTATCTAACTAATTACCCAAAAAATAACTTCATCATGTCGTCTTTTTCTCTTTCTCCTATGAGCAACGACGGTTCATCTTCTGGTGCTTCCGGTGGTTCACCTAGTAGTGGTACCAAGTACCATGGCCGCCGTTTGAAACACCAAAAAATTAGAAAAAGGCTGGTGGACGTTGCTAATGCTGGGAGAGCGTTGAGTGTTCAACGTAATTCCCGACTAAGCGCAATGTCCAGCTGGAACGAAGTCATTCCTAATCCGGTAGGAGGAAACACCTCTCCGCCACCTTCTGGTCCTGCATTCGGTGCTGACGTTGTAGCTGCACCCGAAGCAACAACACCGGTGCTGCCTGTAGATGAACATCACCCCGGTGAGTGTTCAATTGTGTTGGCTCTCGAAAGTGTTGCTGAAAAGGCACCGGTAGTGGACCTTGATGCGCCGGAGCCACCTTCAAAAGCAATTTTCCCAACTATAACTGTCATAGTTCGGAGCACCAATTATGATGACCCTGGTGTTGACTACACCATGCGCACCAACGAGACATTCCAGAGGATCTACTTCGACTAGCTGCTAGGGTTGACCGCCTTCCCGATGAGATTACTATCCGTAAGAGCAACATCGTCATTGGTGCGAGCCAAGCTCCTATCCACGTGGGTGTAGGAAATGGAGATATTATGTACGCTCGAGGACACGTAAGCCCTAATTTTGGTTTTTTCCTTTTAATATGCACGTATAACTAGTCAAAAAGTACACTTTTCTTATGTTAGAAATTGATATTTTATGTTATAAATTTTTTTGTATATTGATTTTAATAAATAAGCATGTTTTAATTTTGAGTTTGATGTGATGAGAATGATTGCATGCGTGTGGTTCAATAACAAAAATTAAATAATATCTGCTTTGTGCTCAAGAGTCTTGACCAAGTTACTCAATTATCTTGATGAGTTGGATCTGGTTAAAATGAGTGCATACATGGTAAAAAGAATATATAATTAAAGTTTGTTTCGTTAATCAAGTTTTTCTTTTTTATTTGTTAGGCGAAAATGTTGAACTTTTTAAGGCGCATTTGTTGGAAGAAGTAATCAATATTTCTGTAATTTGTTAAAAATTGGAGTATTTTACATGTTTTGTATTTTAATCTTCGTATATGATCGGCAGAATGCTGAATGGAACATGGATGTTAGGATGAAGAAATTTTGGATTCGTGAACTAAGGACTCACCCATTGAGGATTGAAGTCATAGGAAAGAAGACAACTCACTTGAAGAAGCTTTATAGGATTTGGGCTAACGAGGTTGGTGTGGAGATGAGAGACGTTGTATTAATACATGACAACAAAATGTTGACTCCCCTCCACACTATCGGCGGTGTTAATATTAAGAACGGTGATGATGTGTTTTGTTTCACCGACCGTTAAGTCTCATTAAGTTAGGTTTGTGAGATTCTTGACACCTTAATGCAAGCTTTAGCTTGATATTTTAGTGGATGGTTTTTTAAATGTGGTGTCAAGGTGATTTTGAAACTAAGTTAGTATTATGGTCTATTGTTCCATCTTTGTAGTACGCTCTATCTTTGTAGTACGCTCTATCTAGTCCTAAATTTATGTATCAGCATTATGTTTAAGGTTGTAGCCACCGTATTTTGTATTTTGTGTCATACCTCATGGTGTGTCGTATGGTGGTCTACTTTTAGGATTATCTTATGCTATCTTATGCGCTTTTATTAATGAAATTTTTAGTTTTAATTTAAAAATATTGTCTACTTTTAGGATAAATCCTTTGCTTGAATAATATATGATTAAAATAAAGTCATACTTGAATAAAATAAAAACTAAGATTAAAATAAAGTCATTTTTATAATGACAAAATTTCATAAAATAAAAACTTAACTTGAAAAATATATGATTAAAATAAAGTCATACTTTTAATTTAAAAACTGTAATATTAAATACTGTAATTTCGAAAAATATAAACTTAGCTTGAAGTGAGATGCCTTATTTTCTGCCTAAACTTAACCTAAACTTAACCTTGACATTGTATAAACTTAACGTGTATTTTATAAAATTAACATAATAACTAAAAGTAAAATAATAACTCTGATTTAAATAATGTCACATGTATTTTAGATATTTAACTATTACAAAAATAACAACTTATTTAAAATTATGTCACGTGTTTTTTATATAATTAAAATAATATCATGTAATTATTTAGTTTTTTGACAAAATATTCGGCAAAATATTAAATTAAAATTAAAAAGGCCAAAAAAATTGAAAATTTAAAAAACAAAAAAATTATATGCAGTATTCGTCAATAGTCATATGTTATCATTATTTTTTAAAAAAAATTTATCATATATTATCACAAAAGTCATATGTTAATCTAGTAGATAATTTTTAAACAAAAGTTATCACAAGAGACCATGCATTTAAAAAAAAAAGATAAAAAATCTGACAGTTAAAGGCAACAATTCCCTTGTTATACAATACTATACATATGCACTACTTTAGTAAACACAGACCCAAGTGTGTATTGTATTGCTTAGTATTGTATTGCTTGGATTATTTAATATGTTGTAATGATAGAATCTCTGAATTATTTATAATGTTTAGTTTCATGATTCCAATGTCATTGTAATACTAAACAGACAAAGTTGTGATTGAATGATTATGCTGTAATAAACTGTACTACGTGGTACAAAGTTTTTCCTATTAACTACATTTAAAGCCAATTAGCAAAGGGCTGGCCCATTACAATAACCAAAATTAGAGACACTACAAAAAATGATTTGTAACCTGTTTGAAATTTCATGTTACTACGTATATATTAATCCATGTGACATGTTTGATCACGAAATAAAAAAAAAATAGTGCTGATGATGAAATTAAAATGATGCAACGAAGATGCAAAATAGGAGTACTATCTGATGAAGTTAAAATCCTTCAAGGCATAAAAATTACCAAAATCCAAATACATCTCAAATCCAACATCAACTAAAATCATCAACAAATCAAATCTAAAATGCAATTTGAAAAGTCTTAAGTAAAACAAACAACAGCCAGAAAAAACTAGAGTGTTGTCGAAGGATTGGAGCCCCACTCCATACTGTTGCGCATTAGTAGTTCATCACCACAGCCAAGTGCCATGAGATCATCATGCCGAACCATCTGGATTATCAAGTTCATTTTGAAATTTTCAACAATACAGTGTAAATCAATCAAAACCAACTTTACAGTTTAGAGTATATAGCTTATATACCTGTAATTTTGCATTAGTAGCTTCATGGACAACAATCAACTCCGCCTGCCCACACAAAGCTCGTATCAGTTTTTGCATTTTAACAATTCTGAAAAAATAACTCACTAATTACACTACCTGAGTTTTCTTTTTTTTGTTTGGCTTTTTGTACCCGATCTCCGCCAAAGGTTTGTGTCGAAACCCTTTAGGCCTTCCACGAGGCTTCTTCTTGATAGGGGGATCCTTCACCGCCAAAGCATCAACCTTTAAATCATTACCCTTTGTGCCTACATTTGATGACTCTGGTTCACGAGGTTGTAACACAGAAGACAAGCTAACAGCTTGCGACGTAGAATTACTGGTTCCATTGTTTCCATCATAACTTAAGCTCAAAGCCACCGTTTGTTCCTTCTTGAGTCGTGTACACTCATCCACATCTGAACATAGCTTTGTAAGTGTGTCAATCACGAAGGTCACCGTTTCATCATTCACCATAGAAGCCGCATCACACAATGGCTCAAATACATTCATCATCTTGTTAAATCTTTGAACTTGGGTAGAATCACAAGGATCATGATATGCAACCTTAACCCTTGTGTGTTTTCGAGGGATATCTTTTCTCCATCTGTCCAAGATATACTTGTCCGAGATGTCAAACACAAAATTCTGATCTAAAACTCTAATTGTGTGCTTGCAAAGAATACCATGTGTTTCAAATTTGCGACAGTCACAGGTTATCTCACGAGTTTTTGAATTAAATACTACACAAAAGAACCTCCTACGATCAGTTAAGATCTCTTCACTATTTCCCGGTAGAATAATCCACACTCGATCCTCAAGCATGTATTGAATAACATCTTCAGACACCACATTTTCTTCCCGGCAAAGCAATACATCATCCTCGAGCATTCTTTCTGTACTTCTTGGAATTTTGTGTCAGTGTATATTTTTTGGAAAAGTTTCTCAACCTTAAAACCACTGACTAGCCTCCTCAAATATTTTGCGCATCGAGCATCTGCGTTGACTTCATCGCGTACACGCTTCTCCAAGGCCTTACAATACTTTTGAGGGAATTCAAACAATTTGGTATGTCGATTAACAAATCCATCAAAGAATCGATTAATGCTCTCAACCCTTTGGGTTGTTTTCATCCCGGCCCAAAAGAATTCTTTCATATAAGCTGGAACCCACATATAGCTTTCTTTGTGGAGGCTTTCAAGCCAATCATTGCCTTCTAGTTTGTACTCTGTTAAGAATGCAGCCCAGCGTGCATGGAATTCGTCCGTTGTAAAGCTCTCATACACAATAGCTTTTAGTATATTCTTAAACTCATCATACCTACATAACAGATAAAATTACAGCTTGCTTCTAATGATTAAACAACACAACAAAATTATAATGTAATAATTTAAACTCATCATACCAACATATTTGTTTAATTAGTCATCCTTAGATAAATCAGTTTCAATATTATCTCAAAAAATAATAGCCTAATAATTAATATACAGAAATCAGTTTCATTATTATCTTTAAAAATAAAAGCGTAATAATTAATATAAAGCAACTTATTTGAAATAACAACAAAATAAAATAATGAGTCATGATTAATACATAGAAAGCAACTTATTTGAAATAACAACAAAATAAAATAAAGAATTATATCAGATTCATAAAAATATAAATACCAAAATCATAACACAATCAACAAGTAGCTAAAAACTAGACAGGAACTTTAAAAAAAAAAAAGTTGTGATTAACTTACTTGGAGCACTTGCCAAGTTTTTCGGGTATCTTACTCATGATGTGCCAAATACACCAACGGTGACGAGTTAATGGCATGATCTCCTCAAGTGGCTTACGCGTGGCAGCAGCTTGATCTGTCAATATGGCTTGTGGTGGTCGGTTATTCATAGCTGCTAACCACTGTCCAAAAATCCACCGAAAAGTGTCACAGTCCTCATGCGAAACCAAAGCACACCCCAATAACATGGACTGTCCATGGTGGTTTACTCCCACAAAGTTAACGAATGGGAGCTCATATTCATTGGTGAGATAGGTGGCATCGAAGCAAACAACATCTCCAAAGTCTTCATAGGCAGCACGACTTCTAGCATCCACCCATAAAACATCCTTCAAACGACCATGTTCATCTAATCTCTGTGAATAGTAGAAATTCTGGTTCCCAGATTGCATCTTTTCAAAGTACTCAAACATTGCCACTGAGTCACCCCCAACCATCTTCAGACGCCTAGCCTTGTAAACCTCATGTTGTAAGTCTTTAACAGTCAATGGCATGTTTTCAATACCATTCATCTCTGTCGCCATGCACCCGTGGATTTGTGATACAGGTACACCCTCATCAAAGTATTTAAGTAACTTCTTTCGAACATTAGAGGTCATATGCTTCATGCGGTACTCCTTCACAAGCTTAGCCTTTCTCGGAGTTGCGTCGTGGTTATGCTCTAATTGCACCTTCCTTAAAATCCAATTCCCTTCCGCATTAACACTAGCATACACCATTGCTTGACATTCACACTTCTTGGAAGTCCTCTTACAACGTCGTAATTCATCCTCACCTACAACACCTCCAACTACTCCACCTGATCCACAAACATCCATAGCCTTGGCCCTCTTCTTTGCTTCTCTTATTGCCCTCATGTCCGGTCGACCCCAACACTCACACCTCCACCTAGTTCCTATTCTAATTTTTTTATCAGTTTTGGAGTTAACACCTTGTACCCTAGACACCCCGAAACCAGTTTGTTCGACGTAGTCCTTATAATAAGCTTCCACCTCTTGACAACTTTTAAAAACCATACCAACCTTAGGAGGCTCTATGTGAGTAACTACTGTAACCTGGTTACTAGCAACAACTGTATGGGTGGTTTCAATAGTTTTCATAGGAGAAGTATATCGACAATCAATGGCTATTTGTGAATCATTGGTTGTATGGTTGACTACATTTATTTGATCATTGTTTAAAGTACCTCCACAACTATCTTCAATTACTATTTCATCAATACCACCTTCTATATTATTATCTTTAAGCTTCACACCACTACCCTTATCAGCCACAGGGACACTACTTTTAGTAACCATAGCTAAGGAATTATCTGCGGAGAAGTTATAATGGACATCAACAAAAACATATATTTGATAAAGCTACAATAAAAACGCTAAAAACTCTTTGGATTTTCCGCCATTATATCCATTCATAGTAAAAATAAATTATAATTTTAATATAATAAAAACAAAAAATAAAATAATTTTAATCTTTATCAACAACAACAGAATTAACATAATTTTAATCTTTATCAACAACAACGGTATTAACATAATTTAAAGACAAACAAAAAATATTTTATTTTCTATCAACAACAAAAGAAATCCGTGGAAATTTACCAGCAACACATGATGGAAAATTAACAACAGCTATTTTGTAAGGCAAATCGGTAACTTAACAAATACAATATGCAGTTATTTCATGGAAATTAATTACAATAAAAAAGATACACAACATTAACAACAACAATAATTAACTCATGGAAAAAATAATTACAACAAAAAATAGACACAAAATAAAAAACAACATCAATTAACTCAAGGAAAAAAATCACAATAACAAGAATAGAAAACATACCATCCATGAATCGAAGCTAACACGAACTGAAACGGATGAGAAATGCTTTCGAAAAATGCTACCTGTTTCCTGCTGGTGGGTGACTTACACAGAAAGCTTCGATATGATCGAGGTTAAGTTGTTGATATATTAAAGCGAAAAAGAAACTCTACCCACAGTAACACGGTAACTCAAACGGACAGATTTTTCCAATGTTAACGTCAATAACGGCTACCAATCCAAGTCACCAAGTACAGTCACCTAAATAGCCAACTAAGCAGAACCTACTCAGCAAATGCACATGTAAGTCAGCTTAATTACTGCCCATGATTCAACAATTATTCACCAAAATGCCATTAGAGAAACGGCTGATGTTTCTCTTGTAGAGCAACTGGGAAGCGCTCCATATGGATTGTCAGAAAAAGTGAAACACCTTAGCGCAATCCAATTGTTTATTGTTATTTTGTGCCATTTAATTACAAGAATGCCACTTGATAAACAAAGAACATTTTTCAAGGGGATAAAACTTGTATTTGCTCCTAAAAACACACACAAAATAAAATAAAAATAAAAAATAAAAAATAAAAAATAAAAAAAATTACAACAATTAATGTAATACTACTTGAAAATTGAAATCATCCTACGTTTAAGTTTTTTCCCTTATAGTGTTTTGCGCCGCTTCACCCTTTCCCCTCCCCTTCTAACGAAGAGTACTCTGAATTCTCCATTAAAGCATACTTGCGAGCTTTTTAACCCATTTATGACTGTGGCAGTTCATACGCCTCTACCTCTCTCTCAACGTTCTCCATTGAAGCGCAGTCGACGTTCTCCGTTTATCTAATACTTGTATCCCCATTGAAGCAGCTTAAGTAAGTTGTTTGTTTTTGTTATCATCATTTCAATCTCACAATCTAGGGTTTAATCTAATTTAATTAAGTGTAGCGTTCGAAAATCTCAACTATCGCTTCTTCATTCCAAGATAACCAAATGAAAAGAGAATTATGAGCCTAATTTGATTATTGAATCCTAAAATTATGTGATTTTTCGAATCAAATTTTGTTGCTAATGTATTGAACAACCCTAATGTTGTTAGAATTCTGACATTCGTATTCTTAAGCGAGAAGAATTTAGAGAGATTTTTCAAGCCTTATTTGAAAATTGAGTCAAATTTGAGTAAAAATGTTTTGCAGGATTTAATTTATAATAATGGAAGACAAACCAGAAGTGAAGGAAAAGGGTTATGTTCCTGGGCCTGATTATAAGGAAGATAACAAGGAATCTCTAATTGATATTGAGATGAACGAAGATACTGAACTTTGGCTTATTCAGTTGCCTGATGATCAAGTAATCTTCTTCCCCTCTCAATTAAACTATTTTGATTTTTTTCTCATGTGAATTTTTTTACTTTGTTGTTTAATTTTGATTATTATTTTTCAAAAATTAGAGATGCCATGTTAATATTGTCTTAATAGTAATGTGTAGGAAAGTAAGCCCTCTATCCGTATTTGTTTGCCTTGTTGCATTTTTGTGAGTAAAAAGTTTATAACTTTATATAAGAAGTAGTCTCTTGTTGGATTCATTTCAATGTCTACTTTTAGAACATCGCGTTTTTATAAATTTTGCATAAGTGGGGTTGAAGATATGTACATTTTAAAATGGTGCAAACAAATAGGGACATAAAGAGTACTTTTAGAGTAAATGATTCGTTATGTTTGGTGTGAGACTTGATTGATTGACCTCTTGGGTTTATGTACTTTTTTACTGTGGCACCCTTGGCTGCTTTTTGAGCTTGAAGCCATTTATGTCATTATCTTTTTGTTTATAATACTTCATTAGGAGTATATATGGTTTGAAATAGTTAAGGCTGGATTTTTGGAGCTTGACCACTTCTTAGAAACCTGACTGTTAGGTTTATTCACTTGTATCATTGAGTAATCTTTGTAATGAGTATTTATTTGATTCTCCCAATATCAGCTTCAATAGAGTATGCATTTTCGAGTGAAACTTGATTCCCAGATGGAAACTCGGCATAAGTGCATTACCTGCATGACTAGAATGTATCAGACTATACCTTTCTGTCAAATTTGAGCACCCCTTATGGTGAAGGTTATTTATTGGAACTTGTTAAGACTTTTCTGGTCGGCTTAATACATATATTACACTCTTAAGCCATTTTTGTTTGCAGGATTTCAGTTGTGAATGTCTTCTTTTTACTCGTGCAATGTGGTTGTAGATCAATCTCTTCTAATTATTGTCATAGATTCAGTTTTATTGTCTCTTAGGCTCATCTTCTTCAGATCTTCTAATATTTTTAAACTGAGAATTTCTCTAAACTGAGAAGTATAGTGAAGGTAAAGAGAGGGAGGATGGGAAAGCATTTAGCCACCTTATCACATATTAAATGCTGCCATGATATGATCCTTCATCTTTAT
Organism: Chenopodium album; assembly: GCF_948465745.1. Classification (NCBI taxonomy): domain Eukaryota; kingdom Viridiplantae; phylum Streptophyta; class Magnoliopsida; order Caryophyllales; family Amaranthaceae; genus Chenopodium; species Chenopodium album. The sequence goes on along the minus strand of NC_137842.1, from coordinate 12,444,204 downwards.
CAGCCTCATTGAGTATTCACTGCTATTTCCTGCATTCTTTGACACCTGATTGGGAATTGGGCATGTAACCAAGGTACAATATGCCCAAGATCTGTACAATAATAAATCAGTACGCTAGTGCTTTTTTTTTGTTGAAGAAACCAAGATGAAAATAAGTGTCTTTCACCAAGATGAATAATTTTTTGTTGAAGAAACCAAGATGAATATAGTTTCTGCAGTCCACTTGTGCAATGTAGAATGGGATTTCTAGCAGGAAGGCCGTTAATGATGAGTATAGTCTTTTTAAGCTATTTGCAAAGCTGTACAATCTGTTATAGATTGGGATTTTCATTCTTTAAGTCAGCCGTTTCTCTAAACAAGTGATCATATTCTGTTTCCACATTTGTTTGTTGCCTATACACTATAACTTTGAGTAAACCAATTGCTGCTCACTGTTCTTTTCACTTGGCTTGCACTATCTTTAGTGCCTGTTTTTGACCATTTGATATCTATAATAATGTGTGTGGTAGAAATGAAAAGCTGACATTTCAGAATTTTACATTGAGACGAATCTAGCAAGATTCCACATGCTAGTGTTTCTTCTTTTATATACTTGGTATATTATCATAACTTATGATGGAATGGAGGGAGTACTAAGTAAATGTTAGTAAAAGTAATATGTGTGAGGCAAATAGTGCTATGAATCTATGATTGTTGTTTCTACTTCTTCTTGTTATTTCTACTTTATTTATTTTTTATTTTATTTATGTTTGGGTCAAATTGAATATGGGTTGCACAATGGATTGTCTTTTTCTAACAGGCTGTTTGTTGTTTGTATAGTTTCCTGATTTTGATGGGCAAACTGTGTCACTGAATCTCGATGGAGATGGACATTTGGGTAGTCTTGAAGGAAAATCTGGTATTTTTCGCCAACCCTGTCAAAGCTAAAACAGAATAAATTTCATATGCTACCGTAGCTACCTCTTGATGGTTGTTTGTTTGTTCCAGGTAAAGTTTATAATTTGGTCAACTATCCCTCTGAGACGAATGATGTTACAGTCTTCCTATCCTCTCCATCTGGGCCAAAAGTTGGTATGTCTGAAATTTTCATCTCAAGATTCAATTATTGAAAATTTTTGATAAAAGAGAACAAGAAATAACACCTCTAAATGATAAGATCAGTTGTATTGTAGAAACTCATAAACAGAGGAAAACTTTGCTTATTAGCTCATTACTTTTGTTGGAAAGTACTTCTAATTCATCTTATTTGTAAAGAGATAAATATTGATGCTATAACTATAAATAAACCTTTTAGCTTATCAGCTGGAAGTTAAGAACATTGCTATACAACAATTTTATTCTCAAACATCAATCTAGTTGGGGTGAGGAGCCACCCATATGTTTTCTCTGCTTAATCTGTATCTGTTTTCCTGTCAGCTGGGAAGATTTCAAGGCATGTCTCGCTGGTTCATTTTCCAGATCCAAATGAGCTAATAGCCCTTGAAAATGAAACGAAAAACCAAGGACCGTTGAGCTCTAGGACTTCAATGACAACCTCTTCTCATCACTTTTCGACTCCTTCTAGGAGTCAGAGAACTCCACACTCACAAAGTAGAAGCCGATCTACGAGCAAAAGAAGTTCTCGGTCTGAAGTCACTGATGCATCGGAATTTTCAAAAAGAACCCATGCTGAGCCATCAAGGTACAGCAATCAATCTGCTCAAGACTCGGGTCGAGGTCGAAGTGATGTCACAGTTTCAGGCTCCTCAGAGCTATCACATCGAAAGAAGTCAACGAGGAAGACTGATAGTGAAGCTTGATACTGGTTGTAATTTGTTGAAAAATGTGTGAAATTCATTTTCACAATGAGATTGCAAGATTTCGATAGACTAGATCCTGAATTTTGTGTGTTTACGCACCTATGACATATCATTAGATACATAGTACTTCGTATTTTGTAAGAATTGCTTTTAGTATGCAGTTTGAGCTTTTGGCATCTTATTAAGCCTCTGATTTAAAATATGGTGAATAACCTGATGTGAATTACCAAATTTAAGTTAATGGCTAGTAATGATTAATTTCTAGAAAAAAATGTTAAAGAAGATGATTATTATAGGATATTTTTTAAAATAAACTTTAACTTCCTTAAAGTGAATTGCTAAACACTGCCAACAAAAATGATCATCACCGCCAACATTCGATGTGAATGGATAAACGTACCCTTATTACTTAACCACCCCTTATCCTCCCGGCGACCCACAACTCCTTCTGATTGGCGATGACCACCACCACCCTGATCGACGACCCACCATACCCTCCTCTATGACGACCCATCACCTTCCCTCACCGGCAGGAAGGTGGTGGTTTAATATATTTTTTTATTTCAGGCAATCGCGGTAACCGGAGCCCAAAATCGGTTACCGTGCGCGATAAACCGGAGCCCAAAACCGGTTACCGTGCGCGATAACCGGAGCCCAAAACCGGTTATCGTGCACGGTAACCGATTTTGGGTTCTGGTTATCGCGCACGGTAACCGGTTTTGGGCTCCGGTTACCGCGCACGGTAACCGGTTTTGGGCTCCGGTTACCGTGCACCTTAACCGATTCCATGGTAACCGGAGCCCAAAACCGGTTATCGTGCCCGGTAACCGGTTTTGAGCTCCGGTTGGTACGGTTGTAAAAAAAAACACCACCTTTCCGCCAAAGAGGGAAGGTGGTGGGTCATCTTTGAGGGGGATGTGGTGGGTCGCCGGTCAGGGTGGTTGTGGTGGTGGTCGTTATCGCCGGTCAGTGTGGTAGTGGTGTTAGTCATCAATTGGGGTGGTGGTGTCAGGGTGTTTGTGATTGGTGGCATGAGGGAAGATAGTGGTGAAGTACTAAGGGTATGGTTGTCAATTCACACTAAATGTTGGCGGTTTTGATCATTTTGGATGGCGGTATTTAACACCCCCCTAAATTTACTTCCATACTTAAATCATCATTTTATTTCCCAAAATAACAAAAACAATGGTGTTATAGTTGGGAAAATATTATTTGAAGAAACAATCAAATGGCAGCAAAATTGTTAATTTATGTATAGTTATATTATTTGACTTTTTTTTTTTTTTTTTTTTTTTTTGAAAATTTTGTCAAGAATAAGTTACTCTTTGTGTGGTTAGCTTAAAATAAGCCAACTTTTTAATTAACTCAAAATAAAAACGACTTCTAAGGGGTATTTGCTTATAACAGGTCAAATGAACTACAACCTACCAAACATGTCAGTTTTTACATTAAAAGTAATTTGTTAAATTTAAGTAAACGTTTAACTAAAATTGTATTAAATAAACAAATTATAAAAACTTTAAAAATAAAAAAAAAATAAAAAAAAAGCACAACCCCCACCATCTTTCCTGTCCCCAACTGACCACCGCGAGCCCCTTCCTCCTGCCAGCCGACGACCAGCACGCGAGCCGTTATCATTTCCCGGCGTCGGCCAACCCACCCACGACAGCCCATCCCTCTATTTTTCCCATTTCCACTTTCGCCACCCCAATTCCAACACCACCTATTCCCCCATGTCCCTCTAATTATAAACAACGAAACGACCCCCATTTCCCGTCCCCACCAAAAAACGTCACCCCAAAACCCTGAACCCAACAGATTTGATTTCGATTGGAGCATTAGTCAGCGCAACTTGATCTACTTGACTGAGCCCCATGCTCGGGTCGTCTCCAGGAAAGTGGGGAGGGTGGAGGAACGAGAATGGGCTCGCGGGTTGGGGGAAAGAGAGGGGCTAAGGTCGCGCCATCATAAAGAGAGCTGGTCGTCGGCCGCTGGCGGGGGGAGGGGGTTGGGATTATATGGTTTTTTTTTTTATATCTATTTTAATTAGGAAATTTTGTTGAAAACCACCCGCTAAAAATATTTTTTTGTCAAAAACCACCCACTTAAAATTTGTTGCCCAACACCACCCAAATTTAAATTTTTGTTGTCAATGACCACCCGGCTCAACATTCCGACATTTACCATAAACTCTAGCGTTGACTTGGGCACGTGACTTACATGTGACTTTTAATGACCCCCCATACCACAGAACCACCATCACAGCCACTGCTGTTAACCCCACAGCACGCACAACCGCCACAACCACCCCAAAACCCAGTGAATTTCACCCCTTGAATCCACCCCATCACCCGAAACCAATTAAACTGCCAGAAAAACTCCCCATACCCAGCCACGAAACACAACCATCTCCACCAATCACGAAAAGTTGAAAACACGACCACCTCCACCACCTTAATCCACCTCTTCTCCAGATCCAAGCCTACCAACCAAAAATCCACCACAGCCGCTCTTCTCCTTTTCCCCAAATTTACCCACACCACTTCGAAAACCTACCCACCACTCGTAACCCTAGACCTACACCACAAATACCTCGCTTTACCTTGAAATCCTAGACCCACTACCCTATCCTTATGCTAATTCCCCGAAACCAACCCCACAACCTTGTATTTGAGTAGGTGGAAAGTTTCTACCGGTGATGGAAAATTGCGATAAAGGTGCGTCCATAATTCTACTTGGAGCTTGCACATAGTAGATCGAGGAGGGAGAGAGAACAAAGAGGTGAGACAGAAGAGATTGAAGCTAGAGAGAGAATGGAGGGCACAAAAATTTTCGAAGGAAAAAAAGGAAAGGGGGGGTGTCAGGTGCAAGTCACGTGGGGTAGGTCAATGCCGGAGTTTTGGGTCAACGCCGGAATATGGACAAGTGGCGTTTGACAACAAATTTTCAAAATTGGGTGGTCGTGGGCAACATATTTTTAAGTGGGTGGTTTTTGACAAAAAAATGTTTTTAGCGAGTGGTTTTTGACAAAATTTCCTTTTAATTATTTAATTATTAATAATTACTTTTTTTTTTTTTTTAAAAAAAGTAACCAACTACATAATGACAAAGATTATACTTTACCTTAATAACCGGTTACCTTTTAATCTTACAAGTTAGGACTCATTTTGAGAAAATATGTTATAAATATCGACTTATTCTGAGTTGATTGAAAGATTAACTTATTTTGAGCAGTTGGCTTATTCTAGACAAAATTTTCTTTTTCATGTACATTCTACTCTTTCTTCATACACGAAGAAATGAAGCAAGTAATAAGGGTACTCAAGCAAAGCTTGGGGAGTTAGTGGGGAACTCACCTTGTGACTTTGAGGTCTCGAGTTCGAGCCCCACCAACTGCAAAATACTTGGGAGTAGAGGGATTCCCTTACGTCCCCCTTTACTCTCAAGCTATGACCAGCGAAACTAGGATGACTAAACTTGTGAGAGATGTTGGCTCAGTCGTAGGGGTGTGGAAAAAAAACCGTAACCGTTAATCGGTATCCCCGACTACGGTTACTGTTTTGAGTAAACGGTTAACCGATGGTTAACCGTTAAGATAAACAATAACATTTTTATTTACCCTTTTTTTTTTTTTTTTTTTTTTTTTTTTTTTTTTTTTTAGAAAAAACAATATATATAGTTATATAAGTTAATCCCAAAAAATCTTTATCCTCTTGTTTACTAGGTGGAATTTATTATGTTTATATTAAATTATATATTAGAGTCAGAACTGTTGGAAGAGCAAAAAAAGTATTGATTTACAATTTAATTAATGGTTAGCGATTAACCGGTAGCCGTACCGTTAAGGAATGGTTAACCATACCACTAAGGAACGGTTAATATGTTCACCGTTCCTTAACGATACGGTTACAATTCATGGTTAACCATTTCTTAATGGTACAATTACAATTATAACGGTTAACCGTACGCTTAACCTAATGTGAAATTGTGAACAACCTATTGAGGGTCTTCGTCTTACTTTAAAAAAAAAAAAAAGAAAGAAAGAAAAAAGAAAAAACAGGGTACGGAGTAGTGGAGTACTTGATTTGCAAATCAAAATCAAGGTGAAAAACTTTCATTTTCTCCTACACAAAATTAGCGAAAACTCAAATCTGGCATATAGCACTATAGCAGTAATATCACTGCTCATTTACTAACATCCTCCCATTTTTCCATTTTCCATTTTCCATTTTCCATTGACGTGTACTTTGAATCCTCCATTGATACGACTTCTGCGCTTTCTCTCCATTGAAGCAGCTTCTGAGTAAGTTTTTTTTTTTTTTTATTTTTTTATTTTTTTATTTTTTTTAATCATAATCTAAAATTAGTTTCATAGTCAATTTAGGGTTCTTCTTATGTAAACTAATGAACTTTTGCTTAGGATTACTCAAGTTTGGAAGATTATAACTTGTGATTTTGTTGCTAGAATTTTTCTATGTGCAATTTACATATATATGCTTAACTGAGAAGAATTTATGCGATTTTTCAACCCTAATTTTGGTAATTGATTTGAGTTTGGTTGCTAAAATAAACGTATTGCAGGCTTTTGTTCAGCCAAAATAATTCCTTGATCCATAGAAAAGATCCATTTTCAAAGTTCCATATTGGAATTATTGATAATATATATAAATAAGCAATTTAGAGGTCAAACATCTAACAAATATTCATGATTGCCTTTTGGAATTATTGGTACTTATAAGTCCAAACCTTTTTATTTTATTTATTTATTTTTTGTGGCAGATGAAGTTCCTGGATTGGTATGTGAAGATTGCAGTGGGTTCTGCTATGATTGGAGCTTCCATGGAGTATTTCATGATTAAAACTGGATTCTGTGTGAGAAATCTCCATTTCTCCTTTCTTTCCGTTTTTTCCCGAAATTATATCATTTTTTCTTAGTTCTATTCATGTACATTTTGCGTTCAGAATATGAAAAAAGTGCCCAACTAGCAATCTACAATTTAACTGATGAATTGCCTCCATTTATCATGCTTTGTGAAGTGATATACGCAAAGATCGATCTATATGAACTATGAAGATTCCTGCCGCTCTTATGGCTAGTATATATATTGCCAAAATTAATTGGTGAAAATTTCAAGATGATGATGTACCGCTCATGCCATTGAGAAGTTTAGTTTGTTTGCTTTATCAATCCGGACTTAATAACTGACATCTTCTCTAGTATCCAAGGCCCAGGAACCGTCAAAGCTTAGGTGTCATAGTTGCCAATTGACAAGACCCCCAAATACTATGGGGGCTTGCTTATTTACCTAATTTATTCATTAATAAACTTGATTTCCTTTTGTAGGTGGTTTTGGATCATACTATTATCAAACATCTGATTTTAGTTATACATGATAACTGACTGAGAGCCCTTTATTAAATAGCAAATTATTCCAGCTATTATAATGCTACTACAGTTAGAGTCGATTCAGGATTTGTCTATAATGTGTAGAAGGGTTTGGCCTCATGAACCTTCTAGAGTACATCTGATATGTGGTTCTAATTTTATATCTTTAATCTTGGAGCCATTAGCAGGATTTTAAATTGGTTTTGATGAGGATGTTGTACATTTGCAGATTTTGTAATTTGCTTGAGCTGTGTTGGCTATAGGATGATTACTATCTTATCATATTGGGGAAGTAACCTCTGCGTGAAGACTGAGATTTTATAGGTGTCATGTCTCACGCCCACTCTACTTGACCTGCCTAATATGTCATATTAGATATTTAGCATTTATTTGGGCAAGGTTGGTTATTGATAAAAAAGGGATGCCTCATTTTAATGCCATGCTTATAATTGGATGGCTATTGTTTCAATGTACCACGATGGATAATGAAGCAAATTCCTCTGTACTTTGACGATGGTTAATGTCATTACTCATAACTACTGATATTCTAGTACCATGAGGATGAATCTCCTTTTGGTTTCCACCTTCCATCATCACCATCCAATATTTTCATGTGCTCTTATGTGTATGAGTTAGTCTCTTTTTTGGTGCCTAATAAAAAATTAATAGTCTGGTACTCTGGTATAGGTCAGAAGTAGGGATGTCAATGGGGCGGGGCGGGGCGGGGCGGGGCGGATGTTGGCCTTCCCATCCCCATCCCCACTTAATATTTTCATTCCCATCCCCATCCCCATCCCCGCGGCGGGTCCAATTTTCATCCCCATCCCCGCCCCACCAGGTACAACTCCAAAACCATCCCCGCCCCACCCCCCACTTGGATATCTATCCCCACCTAATCCCCACCTAAGACCCGCCTAATCCCCACCCAAGATCCACCTAATATCCGTATCTCAAATACACAATCTTACATAATTAATACGAATTATAAATTAAAACATTCTATACACATTTTTGTGTTATAATATAAGTGTCGTACAAAGTATTATAATTAATATTGTATTTCATGTAATTATTTTATAAATAGAATAAAAGTATGTAATTTTGCTTTAAAAGATATATAGATGTGGGTATGAGGTGGGGATGGGGCGGGTACGAAATGGGGCGGGGCAGGGATGGGGCGGGTACAACTTAAAATCCACCCCCGCCCCATCACCCATGGCGGGTATGGTTTTTATCCCCATCCCCGCCCCACCACCCGCCAAACCGAGACCCATCCCCGCCCCATTGGGGCGGGGATGGGGCGGGTCTCCTACTTGACCCGCCCCACCGACATCCCTAGTCAGAAGCATTGTTAATTTGCTAGTGCAAGATTGGATATTGGAATGTGATTCACTTAGGTTTGTAAAGTATGCCAAAATTATTACTCATGCATTAAGTTGCCTTTTTCAGTTCACAGTTCATGTGGGGATTATTAAATCAAAAAACACTGGTCATTAGGTCATTGCCAAGGTCAATTGCTGCTTAATTTTCCAAACGTTCCTGAGTAGAGTCCTCTTAATTTATTCTTTTCTTTGATATAGTACACATCCCTTCTTGTTAGTGACATAGCCCTTGGTTATTTCAGGATAGATGCTTTATTCATGTTGGCATGTTCCAATTCAACCTCCTCAGGTCTGGTATTTTGGGTGCAAAATCTATTATGCATCCGGGTGCACCTACAGCTATTATCTTACTCATTGGATGGCTACAATTAAAAACCTTTGGGTGTTTAAATTCTATTAAGTGCATTTGCTTCAAAAATTGAATGCAGACTTGATAAGTTGAGATCTCGAGGATTGCAGCTGTTATCCATGTTCAGATCCTAATAGTAATCTGAATTAGAGTTTTATGTTGGACATGTCTTGGTATGTGCTCGAGGATTTATTGGTGATATCCTGTGCTTTAGATAAAGGGTTTCATCCCTGGAATATTGTACATAGCTGTGGTTTGGGCGTTTACTTGTTTTAGTTGTTTTCTAGATTTGTGTTGATTGATAAAGACGTAAGGTAAATAGTCCTTCCGACCGTTTGCTAGGGATTTTAAGGGTGGTTGTGGTTATATTAATAAGCCTAAAAAACTTGTGAAGCATTAAGCACACGTCAGTCATAAAACAAGTTTCAGGTATTCTGAAATGTATGTGCGTTGTGCAATATAAATTTAAATAGCTTTCAAGTTTCCTAATGCCTTTTTTTTCAATGTAGATGACAAGGTAACAGTTCTGGAATCAGAAAAGCGGGCTTGGGAGAATTCACCAGAAGCTCAGGCTGCTAGAGAGGCTCTAAATCCTTGGAGACATATTGATGCCAAAGAAAATAAAAATTAATAACTTGTTTGTAGGTTACCGTTTGATTTACACAATATGGTGTTATGTATTTGTTTGATGACTTATTATTGTCAAACAAATTCATTATGAAAGTACTGATTTTATTTGACGTCTCTGGTTTTGAGCTATTATGTTCAACTTATTATCTGTATCTTATTTCTGAATTAATAATGTTTCGTAAAAAAAGGAAAATTTGCAAATTGCAGCCATTTAACGTTCGTATTTTGCAAATTACAGCCATTTAAATTTTTTTTTGCAAATTGCAGCCCAAAAGTTCGTATAAATTGTAAATTGCATCACGATTCAATTTTTTCATCGGTTTACATGTTGAAAAATCTTTGATTAAGGTTTTAGGGGTCATTTTAGCCCTTAGGGGCCCGAATTGAGCTCGGAATTAGCAAAAAAATAACGTAAGTGTCTCATATTTATAGTTTCCCACAAATCGATACACTTTTGTTACGCAAAACGAGATACTTGCGTTATTTTTTTGCTAATTCCGAGCTCAATTCGGTCCCCTAAGTACTAAAATGGCCCCTAAAACCTTAATCGAAGATTTTTCAACTTGTAAACTGATGAAAAAGTTGAATTGGGCTGCAATTTACAATTTATATGAACTTTTGGGCTGCAATTTGCAAAAAAAAATTTAAATGGCTGCAATTTGCAAAATACGAACTTTAAATGGCTGCAATTTGCAAATTTTCCGTAAAAAAATTAAAACAACTATGTAATAGATTTACAGATGTTATGACGGATGATTTATCAAATTTTCAGGTTAATCAAGCATGAACTTGTAACTATACAGGCCCCAATGAACAGAGAAGCACTTATCAGAACAATTTCTCTAAAAAAAAACATGTTGTATTCTGCTAGGCAAAATCATTCCTTTGATCATTGCAGTTTTGGGATTACTCGCTCTACTCGAAACTTTGCTTCACTGTTATGCCAATGTACCTGACCAGTGACAGCATAAATGTTGTAAAGTGAGCCGGAGATACCTAGGACCGAGGAACCTTACGAATTTGACACACCAAAAAAGATTTAACAGCCGCACGCAATTCTAGAGTGAGCCACCAAACCGAAATGTCCATTGGACCTAAATCCAGAAGCAAAGAGAGAAGGGCCGCACAATCAAAATGAATCCGAATCTTCAAGAATCCTTTGCGAACCGCCGCCTGAAGTCCCATAAACAAACTTGTAGCTCAGACTGTAATGCTGATCCAGATAAAAAAGCCCTACTACCTCCACCCAGAATACGTTATAACTAAACTTGTCATGGTTTTTACAACGATTAGTTTAACTACGTTTCTATAATTAAATTGTAATAATTCAGTTCCATCATCTTTTAATTATGCTTTGTTTGGTTCCTAATTTTAATTTGATGGGTATGACATTGGATGTGTGTTAAACTAATAAATTAGAAACCTCCCTTTCTCCTCCCCCCCCCCCCCCCCCAACAAGGCAACAACCCTTGACTAACAAAACCCGAGGGCTCACAATCATAGTGATATAGAAACAATTATGGATGATCAATTAGTTTAGTTGGTTAAAATCTTAAGGGATGGTACTTAAGACTTAAGATGAAATCCTTTCAACATCATTTGCTCTTATTTAAGTGGATTGCAACAATTTAAGTGTGACGTAAAAACAATTTAAGACGTAAAAAAAGTGTGACATGAAAACAATTTAAGTGGATTGCAAGAGTCCTCTCAAATCATCTTATTATTTAGTTTTGAACTCAAATATATATATTAAAAATTAATGAAAATGTCAAAGAGAGCAAGACTACTTCATTGCTATCAATATGTAAATTGCTCCACCTATTGACTTCCAAGTTAAGGTGAAAATAATAAAGATTAGATGGAACTCCTTCAAGAATGTTGACTTTGATGGTGTATTGATGGATAGATTCTTAATTGCACAAAGTAACTTTTTAGATAAGATTGTATAAGACCACCTTATAGGTGAGTTTGAGTACAGAGAAAGAAAAATTGAAATAAAATCATATGCTATTTACCGAAGTAGTCTAATTATTATAGTACAGTTTTATTTAGACTTTTTCATTTTTAATTAGTTTGTTTAATGTACCTTACCAAATAGAAAATTTTTAGGTTTTAGGTTAAGTTTGGTTTGCAGTCATATATGATCATTATTTTTTGTCATAAATGTTCGTGGTAGGCTTGAATTAATGAAATTGGTACAAGTTGTATACCGGTAAATTGGTCTTTTAAAGACAAATTGGATGATTCCACCCACCCAATTGGACTCCCGGAGGGTATTAGGGACCATGGTAAACATTTCGGCAATTTTTATATCCGGGCGAAAAAAGTCAAAAATTCCAAAATTGTAGGCTAATATCCACGCTTTTTGAGAAATTTCGATTGTTTCGGGGCCCAGTGTCGAAAAGAATTGAGATTTTAGGGGATACATCTCGGGTCATATAATGTTGTTTGGAACCATATATGATCATTATATGTTGTCATAAATGTTCGTGGTAGGCTTGAGTTAATGAAATCGGTGCAAGTTGTAAACCGATAAATTGGTCGTTCAAAGGAAAATTGGATGGTTCCACCCAGCTAATTGGACTCCCAGGGTATTAGGGACCATGGTAAACATTTCGGAAATTTTTATTTCCGGGTGAAAAAAAAAATCAAAAAAATTCCAAAATTGAAGACTAATATCCACGTTTTTTGGGAAATTTTGGAGGTTTCGAGTAAAGCTGTCAATTCGGATAAACGGGTCGGGTTTGGGTCGGTAAGAGTGGGTCGGGTTGGGTTTGGGTCGGTGAGAGTGGGTTGGTTCATGCTTTAGTCGGGTCACGTCGCGTCATGCTTCTTATCGGTACAAATCCAACCTAAAAGAGATTGAACCTGCCCTAATAATAGGCCTCTACTTTATTCTGCTCGTATTCATGTGCGCTTTTTGATTAACATGCAATCAATAGGATTAACCCTAAACCTGTTTATCTATGTTGGTTGAATATAAATGCACAAATAAACTATTATTGGCGATCACTTGAAATTATAATCATATTAACCCTAAACAAGATTATTAATTATCTTATTAAGCATGATTACAAGTACCAATTCCCTTTAAACATGCATAAAGGTGTGATCAAGCAACAACAAAGAATAAATATCAAGCAACATAACAAATTAATTATAATCATTAGGATAAACATGAATAATAATAATCATAAAAATAATAGTAATAAAATTATCATCATAAATTTAAATTATAATATTCATAATCATCATAAATCATAACAATTATAATCATAATCATGTTCATGTTAATAAAAATAGCAAGATCCTAGGCATGATACTAACAAGATTAATAACAAACCCTAGCATGTCACTAAGGAATAAAAATCAAATCTTTAACCCTAACATGATACTAACAATCATAAATATTAGGAAAAACATAGGAAACATCACAGGAATCATATTTAATATTAAAACTACCCTAGACATGATACTAGGAATATCATAATAACAATCTAATCATGATTTCTACATCATAATATCAATGAATCAATTAAAGCACTTACTTTGATGCCTCGTACCTCTTTCTAATAACAAGATACACACGTTAGTAACTTCAAGGAAAATAATAAACAAACAATTAAATTAAATAATTGAAATAGAGATTTGGGACCAAACCCTCAGAAATTAAACCTTTCACGTCTAGGGCGAAGGCAACTTCGAATATGGCTAGGTGTTTGTAGATCTTGCGGATGCTAAATTTTGTATAAAAAGCAAAGTTTTTAAAAGAAAGAAAGAGATGAATGAATTAGATGAATGCTAAAGAATTAGTGATTTGCGAATGAAAACTGATTGTTGATGAATGGTGAGAATTGGTGAATGAATGGAGAGAATTGGTGAATCTTGATGAATGAAAACGGAGTTTTTAATACGATATTTATAGAGAAAATCAGCCAAAAAAGATAAATTAACAAAACAGAGTCTGACGCTCAGACTGGCGCCAACCCTGGCTAGCTGGCGCCAGGCGCCAGGCCTGGTTCCAGGCGCCAAGGCCTGGGGTTAGGCGCCAAGCTTGATTTTAACGCGTTTTCGAAAATCCGATAAGTTTACCGTACTGGAGGATAAAATAATATAATTTCTTCGAAAATGCTATTTAATTTTGATTAAAACTCTGAAAAGTCAACACAAGTCAATTTATCAATGCTAATTGAATTAGGAATGAAAAGAACCTTCTAGAAGAATCTAGAAGACTAAAACCATTCCTAATTGCATTAGGAATGATAAATCATGTTAGGCCCTCCCCTAGATCATTGGGCCGCATATAAAGCTCAAACCGGGCTCAGTTTGGTAAATTGGCCATAACTTCCTCAATATTAATCGGAATTAGGCTTATAATATATCGTTGGAAAGCTCTTTGCAAGCCCCATCCAACTATACTACTATTGGACCCATATCATGGACCAACCAAACTGGATTGGCTGTTTTCTTAAAATAAGTTTTCAAAAACAGGGAGAAGAGAAAAGAAATAAAAACTCTCCGCAACACTAGACCTTCCACACTTTCACTTCATTCGATTATGATTCGACGTGAAAGGTACTCACCACTGGGTTTGGTTTTGGGGAGACACAAATGGGTGTCTACAAAAGCCCCCACTTTGACTGAGTTTGGAGAAACGCAAGTTTCGAAAACAAAAGTCAAAGTATCGATAGGGACGGAGAATGATTCAGAACGTTTTGCGATCCTAAATCAATCTTGTAACGCCGATACTTGCAAACTAGCGTTAGTTAAACAGATAAAAGAGTCAAGAAACGCGTATCTTGCACCGTCGAGCACACGTCTCTGAAAGTAACCGATTCGTTTTGATGACCTCTTGCAAGCTAGAGAATGCCATCCCGCTTGAAAACCGCTACGCCTGTAACTGTTTCCAAATAGAAGATTGCTTCGCCTGAAACGATCCTCCCCGCAATGATAATATTCCACATCCTAGGGAACAGTATCGAAGATTATTTCTCTCGAAACAATCCTCATCCGCATTGATAATATTCCACATCTTAGGGAACAATATCGAAGATTATTTCTCTTGAAACAATCCTCATCCGCATTGATAATATTCCACATCCTAGGGAATACTATCGAAGATTATTTCCCTTGAAATAATCCTCATCCGCATTGATAATATTCCACATCCTAGGGAATACTATCGAAGATAACTTCGCCCGAAATTACCTCAGTTGTTCGTGACAACTCTCCGCAAGCTAGGGAACGTTGTCGAAGATATCTTCTCTTGAAGTCATCCTCATTTGATGCGATAATTTTCCAAAGGAAATTACCGAAGATCCACGCCTGTCGATCTTTAAAAGTCCGCCTGAACTTTGCTTCCGCTATGCATGTATGTCGGCGCTTCCGTTGCTTTGAACCTGTATGTCGGTGCTCTTTTGCTCTTGAACCTATATGTCGGTGCCTTTTTCTTTTGAACCTATATGTCGGTGCCTTTTGCTAATGAGTCAATGCTTAGGCGCTTTAAGCTAAGTGAGACGATCTCTTATCAGGTCGATCACTTTATGTAATCAAGCCGATTACTAAATCATGTCAAATTGCTTAGAGGGGCTAACTGGCGTACCAAGGAACCTGAAAATATGTTGCAGAAGGCTAGCACAACCTCATCAGGTGGCTGGGTGCTTTAGCGTCGCTGAAAAACCATCAGCGCCACCTATTTAGCGTTAGCGCCAGGCGCTGATGTTGGCGCCAGGCGCCAAGCCTAATTTGTGACGCCAATGCACAGGGCCTGGCGCCAGCACGGGGATTTCCTTAAATACCCCTTTCCTCTTCATTTTGCTGCTCTGTTCGTCGCGAACTGCTCGAAAGAAGTTCGAAACTTCAATTGCTCATTGCTTGCTCGTTTCTCAATCGAATTCGCTCAAATTTGTTGCAAATCAAAGCTCTTTTTCATCTATTTTCCTGATCTATGTAAGTTTTCCTTAAACTCACATCAGTTTTTATGAATTCTTGGCATGTTTATTCACGAATTTCATGAAAATTCGAAATTTATAATGCTCAATTTTCCAAGTTTTATGCCATGAAATTGCTTGATAATGTTTGTATATTGCCTTGGGAGTAATTTGAGACTTGTTTGACTCAATTTGGTGAAGAAATGAGCAATTTGCCATTGTTGGACCTCTTAAGGTCGTGAAGAACAATGTGGCTTGTTCTTGATGTTTTTGCTAGCAATTCTCGTTCAATTTGTCACAATAATCACTATAGTGTTGCAAGAAATTGTTTGATTGCTTGAAAAATGCTGTCATGCTCAATTTGTATTTGTGCTCTGTTTTAGTACTACGTACTCTGTTTTTGCGAACATAGTATCATGCGGCTAGGCGAACCTTAGATACTATAGAACCTTAATTTATGATGATTCTTCTCAATGTAGTATGGCTAGACAACGAGGCTCGGGTTCACGGTACCGAAACACTAGACGGGAGCATGAGCCCGTGGAGGACGACGCCACGCCTTCCACTTCACTTGGTCGGCTTCCGGAGTGGGATGACCGGACCCTGTTCTTCGCTCCTGTCCACCACATTTCTGAGAGGGTGAGACGGGGTACCGAGCCCGGGAGGAAACGACATCACGGCTCTGGCTGTGACGGTTTAGGCGATTTGTACAGGATGTAAATCGCCAGGCATCTTGAGACGAGACTCCTATGGGAGTCTTGCGGGCTAGCTACTTTGTTCGAGACCTCTGAGGCCATGGTTGTCTCCAGTGGGGGTCATCACGTAGTGCGTGCTTTGGTGGAGTTCTTCTGGGACACCACCAACACCTTCCATTTCCCTTAGGGCGAGATGATGGTCACCCCTACGGACTTTAGTCTCATCACAGGACTGGAGTTCACTTCTGTGCCACTGCCGTTTGACAGTGGAATCGACGTCTTCTCTTCGGAGGTCGAGGAGTTGTTGGGGTCGATTGCTATTCGGGCCCAAGCTGAGGTCGAGACGACTCAGTTCAGTGCTAGAGGAATTCGACGCTCGACACTGGCAACGGCTCTTGATGATGATGCGACCACCCGAGAGCAGCGGGTGCGCATCTTCGTGCTGATGTTGTTGTCAGGGACATTCTCCCCTGACAAGGGTAGTAGGGAATTTCTTTACTACCTCCCTACTGTCCGCGATCTTCAGCGGATTGGGACTTATGACTAGGCCAGCTTGGCCTATGCTGACTTCGTTCGTGCGCTGAGGGACTCGTGTCGTCACCGGTCCTTTGGGGCGAACGTTGCTTTGTCTGCTTTTTGGAAGGTCGTAGAGGTAAACATTTACTCCCTATAAAGTTTAGCCCTACATATTAGTTAGCATTTAATCACACTTTTAACTCCTTGTAGATCTGGTTCTACGAGTACTTTCCTTCCGTTGCGCCGGCGAGACCATCGCCGAGGGGATTTCTAGTGAGCGCCTCTTAGGGCGGTCACCACGTGGACATGTCCACTGCACGTGTCCGGAACTGGATTATCTCGATACGACTTTTATTGTTTATCTTGCTTTTCCGTGGTGCTTTAGATATATTCTTGCCTGATTGATGCTTTTTATAGGGACCTGAGGTGGTATACCGACCGTGGGGCGGTTGGACAGTCCCTGGATTAGCTGCACAGTACTCTGCTGAGCGTCGCTATTTTCTGGGGACTTATGGAGCGGTCGCGTACTTGGGAGAGAGGGTCACTAGACAACACTCTTCTGATGTCTTCGTCGTTCCCGCTGCTCCACCACGTCATATGTTCGACGAGGCGCGGTTGTCGAGCATATCTGAGGGAGCTGGTATCCCTTGGCGGTCCCATGTGATCCTCGGGCGGTGTTATGCTGAGGAGCTACTACCTTTGTTAGCTCCAGCCCCTGTTCCGGCTGAGGATGTGAGGGTAAGATTCTTAGCTTTTATTTTTCGCTAAGTAGCCCCCGAGCAATACTTTACTGATTTTTTTCTGTCGTATCAGGATGGTGCTGCTGAGTTCGTGCCGCCCCGTATGTCCATCCACTACCAGGGGATGTACGGGCCGATCGAGGAGATGATTCCTCCGGATCCCGAGGGCGAGCGCTTCGTAGAGCGGTCGATTCCTCGCCACCAGACTAGAGTAAGCCTAGTTTTAATTCAGAATTTTTGTGTTCGTATATCATGTATATTTACTGACTTATTTTTCTGACAGTTTTCACGCGAGGTGGTTTCGGCTATGGCACGATGCATAGATGCCTTCCGGAGCCAGCTCGTCCGGATGAGGAACGCGGCCACTTGCCGTCGGGATGACATTGTCCGAGAGGTAGCCTTTCTCATTATTTTTTTTTGCATTGCTGCTTCAGTTTTACTTTGTTTCTGATTTAACTCTTTTTGCAGGGCCAGCCTATCTCTTCTCACACCCGCACGAGACCTGAGGGGCGGAGGGATCCGGCGAGGTCTAGCTCGAGACGTCGTCGTACTTCGTTAGGGGGTAAAGGTGGTCGCTCTGAGGCTGCTCGAGCCGACGTTGCTGAGGGCTCGGGATCTTCTTCTGAGGGTGGTCACACTACACCGGTAGGAGAGGCTACCTCAGCTTTCAGAGGTGGTGGGATGTACGAGGTTGGCTCGTCATCGCAGCAGCCTCCGCGGCCTCAGCCTCAGGTTGATCCTGGCTGGAGTGGTCCTATATTGAGTCTTCCTCCCCCTACGGAGACTGGAGCTGGTGCTGAAGCTGGAGCCGGTGGAGAGGTGACTCCTCGTACGGCGCAATTTTATAACATGATGGGCCTACGTCGTCCGGCGTCGTAGTTTGTTCCTGTGTATATTTTATTTTGACTTTTTTATAGAACTTTGCCTTTGACTCATTATTTGTAGACACATTTGTATATTTATGCTATTGTGAATTTATTTATTGTTGTGTGTATGTTTGTGTGTGCAAGGAAAGTGTGACAAACAATTTTGCGCAAAAAATTCCGTCATTTTTATTATTGATGGAGGGTATCCGACTCTCTCCCCCAAAAAGAAAAAATAAAAAGGGAAAAAAGAATCGAATAAATGTTGGGTTTTTGGAATTTAAAATAAAGTCCAAAAAGAATAATATAAATTAAAAATAATAGCTATATTTAATTAATTAAGAAAAAGGATAAAAAAAGTATTAAAGTCATTAACCGACTCGAGTTTAATATTAAAAACGCAAACTGAGCACGCGCGGCTGGTCTGGCAACTTGGCGCCAGCTGGCGCCACACTATGGCGCGTGGCTCCAGGCGCTACACTTAGCGTGTGGCGCCAAGCGCTGGCGGTTGGCGCCAATCACGGGGTTATGACGCCAATTGACGCTGACTCCGTGTTTTATTCTGATTAAAATTCTTCGCAATTTGTGTATAAATAGCCCCCTGCCCAGCCGATTCTTCTCATAATTCCAGCGAATAAAATAATTCTCTTCTTTAGAAAAACAATAATCATGTCTTTAGTCACCAAAACCTTCACCCAATACACTCATGAATGGTGTCGATCCCTTAATGCTAGAGACAAGAAAGAATTAGATTTATTTCACTTGGGGGGAATTTATGGCATCAAAGGGGTAGATCTAAACCTAGACTTCATACATACCGCTTTAGAATTTTGGAATGTTGATACTCATTGTTTCAGAATAGGGTATGATGAGATTAGCCCTTTGCCAGAGGAATTTGGTGCTATCTTAGGCTTCCCTGCAATAGACCTCGTAGTAATCCCTAGAGTAGATGCATACTATTATAAGGATTTTGAGCGCTTCTTTAATTTGAAGGAAAGGGATTTATCAAAAATAGTAGATGGCAACATAGTTAATTTGAAAGAATTTGCACGCCATTATTTTGATAAACCTCTTTCTGAATCTTTTCATATATATAGAAGAAGGGCGTTCTTATTTTGCATGCTTAATCAATTTTTTCTTAGTAGTGGTAAAAATAATGAGGGTCAATCAATTATAACCACTGTTTTAGAACAAATTGAATCAGGGAGGAATCCAATGCCATTGATAGTTGGAGAGACTATGATTAGTCTAGATGAATTGAAAAGGGACCCAAAAGCGCCTCTTCGCGGCTCTCCAATTTTATTACAGGTAGAAAAATAATATTTTTAATTACAGAAATCAAAAAATATATTTTTGTATTGTAATAATAATTTATTTGCATTGCATTTTTTACAGATGTGGCTAATGGAGAGGCTAGGATTAATTAGCCCTCCGGACGACATTGAAAAATATACTCCCAATTGCTTCGTGAGAAGGAAGAAGCGCATCCCTAAAATTGGGCGCCATGGGTGGATAAAAGTCTTTGAATCACGTGATTTTTCTATCAAGTGGGTCATCCCATGGTGGAAAATAGAAAGGATGGTTGGTGTTAACAAGCAACCTTTCTGCCGTCTTCCAAGCTTGTCTCGTGTAACATATTATTATCCCTGCAGGGTAAAAAGACAATACGGCTTGCTTCAGAATATTACTTCCGGGGATCTTCGTCCTCCCTATGAGTACCCTGTATCTCAAGAAGTAGATAGATTCGATGCTTACTGGAGCGCTAGACCTTTATGGGAAGTGATTACCCAAAAGGTTCCTCCTTCTTTGCCTAATGATGTAAAGAAGTGGTTGCTGAAGAAATTTTCGATTGATCAGGGTAGAATCGATGTGAAGAATCGTCTAGGTGACAGGGTGACTCCTGCCAAAGAGCGCTTAGGTGCAAGAATTGAATTTAAAACACCTACAATGCCTAGGAAGAAAAATACTACCAAAGACAAAGGAAAAAGGAAAGCTAACACCACAGACAAAAAAGCTTGGGTGGAAAAGAAGCATGGAGTGCTAGCTGAAGCGGAGACCATCTACTCCAAAATTGAATGTAGGTCCTCTAAAGGATGCCTACTAGCTAAAGTTATGGATGAAGAGGAGGAAGCAGACAAGAATTGGAAAAGAGCTAGAAAGGAAAAGAAAGATTAAGAGCATTGCTTAGCTTTAGATTTATTAGACTTAGATTGTTATTTTTATTTAAAGTTAATTTATTTCAGCCTTATTTAAATTCCATCAACAATGTAATTTTATTTTATTAATGAAATTTTAGCTTTCAATTAAATTATTTACTTTAAATTTATTTTATTAAAGCAATGAAAATCGAAGAATTAATTTTCCAGAAATTCTTCGAGTACGGAAGTCGAAAATTTTCCGAAAAACACCGAAATTCGCCCAAATTTTATTCCTGAATTGGCACCAGTCATTGGCATTTGGCGCCAGCTACTGAAGTCTGGCGCCAGGCGCCAATTCCATCGGCTGGCGCTGATGACTTAGGGTTGGCGCCAAGCTCTGTTCTGCGACGCCAACAATTTGCCGATTTTCTGTCGAATTTTTAACTAATTCTGGAACGCGGAGATGTCGAAAATAAAGTGGCCGCACCCGTAAAGGGTTGCCTACGTATCCTTTCTTAAGGAATCAGGCCGAACGTAGCTCTCTTGAGTATCCTACTCAAGTAATTATGGGTAGTATTTTTTAAGTTGGTCAAGATTGGTCATGTTTGAGAATTCATTGCCATCCATGTCAGTTAGTTTTGCTGCACCTCCTGATAGGATTGTCTTGACAATGTAGGGTCCAGACCAACTAGGTCTAAATTTTCCCCTTGGGTCTAAAACATTTTTCCTTAGTGCTTTTAATACCAAATCTCCTACTTTGATATTTCTTGTCTTGACCTTCTTATTAAAATGCCTATCCATACGATTTTGGTAACACTGAGTGTGATGTAGAGCTTCTAGTCGTTTTTCGTCGAGTAGAATCAATTCTTCATATCTTACCCTAGTCCATTCAACTTCATCGAGTTTACTCTCTAGCGCGATGCGTAGAGATGGTATTTCTAATTCGACAGGTTGTACGACATCCATTCCATATACCAAAGAGAATGGCGTATTTCCTGTTGATGTACGGATTGACGTGCGATAACCCCACAATGCGAAGTGAAGCTTGTCAGGCCAATCCTTATAGTTTTCTGTCATTTTCTCGATGATAGTCTTTAGATTTTTATTAGCTGCCTCGACTGCTCCGTTTGCTTGAGGTCTATAAGGGGAAGAATGATGATGTTGAATGCCGTATTTTTGTAGCAATTCTTCACATTCGGCTTGAAAGTGAGTTCCATTGTCACTTATCATTTCATGTGGGACTCCATATCGACAATTAATATTTCTTTCGATAAAGAGTGCTACATGTTTTGTAGTGAGTTTAGCGTATGATTGCGCTTCGACCCACTTTGTGAAGTAATCAATTGCTACTAGAATAAATTCGTGGCCTCCTGTTCCTGGGGGGGGGAGTGATTTTGCCAATTATGTCAATTCCCCATGTAGAGAATGGCCATGGCGATGTGTAGGTGTAGAGCAAAGATGGAGGGACATGTTGTAAATTGGCATAAATTTGGCACTTAGGGCATCTTTTTACGTATTGATGGCAATCCCTATTCATTGTAGTCCAATAATATCCTTCTCGCATTATTTTCTGGACTAACATTTTGCCATTTACATGAGTGCCACAGATTCCTTCGTGAACTATTCTCATTATTCTTTGTGCGTCCACCTTTCCTACACATAGGATAGCTCGACTTTTAGGTACCCTTTTATGTAGCTCGTTGTCTATGAGTACATATTGAGAAGCCAAAAGTCTCAACGCTCGCTTTGCTCTTTTGTCAGCCAAAAGTCTCATTACTCTTTGTGCGTCCACCTTTCCTACACATAGGAGAGCTCGACCTTTAGGTACCCTTTTATGTAGCTCGTTGTCTATGAGTACATATTGAGAAGCCAAAAGTCTCAACGCTCGCTTTTCTCTTTTGTCAGCATGAGGAGGGTATTCTCCATTGGTGACATAATTGAGTATGTCCGTGTACCACGGTTCTTCTTCTTCTTCTTCTTGGACTAAGTCGTCGTCTTCTATAGCCTGGATATATGCTGGTTTGTGTCTTTTTCGATAGTTAGAGGCATTTGCTCGATCTCCGTGGGAATCCTAACCATTGAGGCTAATCTTGCCAAGGCATCAACAAATTGGTTTTCTTCTCTAGGTAGATATGTGTATTTTACCTTCTCTAATTGATCGGTAAGAGTTTCCAGATAGGTTTGGTAAGGGGCTAGGCTTTCGCTCCTTACTTTCCACCTTTTAGATATCTGATTGATGATCAAAGAAGAGTCTCCGAATATCCTTAACTTCTTTACTCCCAATGCCAAAGCTGTTTCAAGGCCTACCACGCATGCTTCATATTCAGCAGCGTTGTTGGTAACGTCGAAATCAAGCTTTATTGAGATTGGAACGTGCTCTTCTTTAGGTGATACTAGTAGCACTCCGACGCCACATCCCTTTTGGTTTGAGGCTCCGTCGAAATACAAGGTCCAAGTATCATCTTCAGTGACCATTAGGTCTTCATCTGGAAAGTCATTGTCTTGTATTGGCGTCGAGTCTTCTATTGGAAAATCTGCTAGAAAGTCTGATACCACGGATCCTTTAATAGCCTTTTGTGGCATAAACCTTACATTGAACTAGGCTAGATTGACTATCCATCTTGATATGCGTCCATTGAGCGTAGATTTCTCGAATAGATACTTGAGTGGATCTAATCGGGAGACTACGAAAACGGTATGCACCAACATGTAATGTCTTAGCTTAGTTGTGGCCCACACCAAGGCGAGGCACAATTTCTCGAGCGGTGTATAGCGTGTTTCGTATTCGAGCATCTTTTTACTTAGGTAATAGATTGCGTTTTCTTTGCCTTCTACTTCTTGTGCTAGCATGGCTCCCATTGTCTCTTTGGTAACCGTCAAATATAACCTAAGAGGTATTTCGGGAAGTGCTGGCGCTAATACGGGAGGATTTGCGAGATAGGCTTTGATCTTTTCAAAGGCTTTTTGACACTCGTCATCCCATATTATTGGTACATTCTTCTTGAGCTTCTTGAAGATTGGTTCTGTAGGGAATAGTTTCAAGCCTTTAAATCCCACTAGCTTGAACCCCACTGTGATCATACACTAAAGTACGGTGGCGTCCAAAAGGGAAGAAGATAGAGCAAAAGAGTCGCCAACAAGTTTTTAAGGAACTTGTAAACCGTTCACGAGGTGAAGGTTACACCCCTTAACGATCCAAGAGATCGTCAACTCCATAAGGTCATGAACCAAATAAGGGTTCGGGGATGAAGGTACAAATCCAACCTAAAAGAGATTGAATCTCCCCTAATAATAGGCCTCTACTTTATTCTGCTCGTATTCATGTGCGCTTTCTGACTTACATACAATCAATAGGTTAACCCTAAACCTGTTTAATCTATGTTGGTTGAATTTAATGCACAAATAAACTATTATTGGCGATCACTTGAATTATAATCACAATTAACCCTAACAAGATTATTAATTATCTTATTAAGCGTGATTGCAAATACCAATTCCCTTTAAACATGCAATAAAGGTGATCAAGCAATAAATATAAAATAATATGCATCAAGCAACAATAATAAATAATCAACATCATTAATAACAATAATATCAATCAGAATCATGTTAAAGCATAATAAGAATAGCAAGATCCTAGGCATGATACTAACAAGATTAATAACAAACCCTAGCATGTCACTAAACAATAAAAATCAAACCTTTAGCCCTAACATGATACTAACAATCATAAATATTAGGAAGAAAATAGGAAGCATCGTACTTTTAATCATACTTGATATTAAAGTTACCCTAGACATGATACTAGGAATCATAATAACAATGTAAACATGATATCTACATCATAATATCAATTAAACCATTAAAGTACTTACTTGGATGCCTCGTACCTCTTTCTAATAACAAAATACACGCGTTAGTAAATTCAAGGAAAATAATAATCAAACAATTAAATTAAATAATTGAAAGAGAGATTTGGGACCAAACCCTCAGAAATTAAAACCTTTCACGTCTAGGGCGAAGGCAACTTCGAATATGGCTAGGTGTATCAAGATCTTGTGAATGCGGAATTTTGTATTAAAAAGCAAGAAAGAATATTTATTCTAAAGAATTAAAGAAAGAAGAGAATGCTAATGAATGAATATTATTGAAAGTTGATGAATGAATGAGATGAATGAAAGATGAATGAAAGAAAAGAATTAGATGAACGCTAATTGATGAATGATTGATGAATGAGGAGAGTTGATGATAGATGATGCTTGTTGATGATT
Source organism: Chenopodium album (assembly GCF_948465745.1). Taxonomy (NCBI): domain Eukaryota; kingdom Viridiplantae; phylum Streptophyta; class Magnoliopsida; order Caryophyllales; family Amaranthaceae; genus Chenopodium; species Chenopodium album. The sequence goes on along the minus strand of NC_137842.1, from coordinate 12,419,505 downwards.
GGTGAGAATTGATGAATGAAAACGGAGTTTTTGATACCATATTTATAGAGAAAATCATCCAAAAAAGATAATTTAACAAAACAGAGTCTGAAGACCGCAAAAACACATTGGCGCCAGCCCTGGCTAATTGGCGCCAGCACCAGTGGCTAGCGCCAGGCGCCAATGGCTAGCGCCTGGCGCCAATCCTGGTTCCAGGCGCCAAGGCCTAGGGTTGGACGCCAAACTGATTTTCCACGCGTTTTCGAAAATCTGATAAATTTCCCGTACTGGAAGATAAAATAATATAATTTCAATCGAAAATGCTATTTGATCTTGATTAAAACTCTGAAGAGTCCTAATGGAATTAGGAATGATAAGAACTTTCTAGAATGTTATAGAAGACTAAAACCATTCCTAATTGCATTAGGAATGATAAATTATATTAGGCCCTCCCCTAGATAATAGGGCCGTACTTAAAGCTCAAACCGGGCCCAGTTTAATAAATTGGCCATAACTTCCTCAATATTCATCGGAATTGGGCTTATAATATATCGTTGGAAAGGTCTTTGCAAGCCCCATCCAACTACACCACTATTGGACCCATATCATGGACCAACCAAACTGGATTGGCTGTTTTCTTAAAATAAAGTTTTCAAAAACAGGGAGAAGAGAAAAAGAAATAAAACTTTCCGCAACACTAAACCTTTCTACACTTTGTTTCATTCGATTATGATTCGACGTGAAAGGCACTCATCACTGGGTTTGGTTTTGGGGAGACACAAATGGGTGTCTACAGAAGCCCCCTCTTTGACTGAGTTTGGAGAAACGCAAGTTTCGAAAACGAAAGTCAAAGTAACGATAGGGACGGAGAATGATTCAGAACGTTCTGCGATCCTAAATCAATCTTATAACGCCGATACCTGCAAAACTAGCATTAGTTAAACAGATAAAAGAGTTAAGAAACGCGTATCTTGCACCGTCGAGCACACGTCTCTGAAAGTAACCGATTGTTGCTGCTCTGTTGTTTTGATGACCTTCTACAAGCTAGAGAATGCCATCCCTCTTGAAAACCGCTACGCATGTAACTGCTTCCAAATTAGAAGATTGCTTCGCCTGAAACTATCCTCCTCCGCAATGATAATATTCCACATCCTAGGGAACATTATCGAAGATTATTTCTCTCGAAACAATCCTCATCCGCAATGATAATATTCCGCGTCCAAGGGAATACTATCGAAGATTGCTTCTCTTGAAACAATCTTCAGCTGTTTGTGACAACTCTCCATAATCTAGGGAACGTCACCTTGCTGTTTCGATGTTCACTCGTCTCTGAACAAAGAGCTTCTTTTTGATATGTTCACGCGTCTCTGAACAAAGAGCGTCTTTTTTTTATATGATCTTCTGATTGAGGTGTCCACGCGTCTCTGAACAAAAGAGCTTGAAAATAGGAAATGTCCACGCGTCTCTGAACAAAAGAGCTTGAAAATAGGAAATGTCCACGCGTCTCTGAACAAAAGAGCTTGAATGAAATGTCCACGCGTCTCTGGAGCAAAAGAGCTTGAATGAAATGTCCACGCGTCTCTGAACAAAAGAGCTTTGATGATATGCCCACGCGTCTCCGGAGCAAAAGAGCTTGAATGAAATGTCCACGCGTCTCTGAGCAAAAGAGCTTTGATGATATGCCCACGCGTCTCTGGAGAAAAAGAGCTTCTGATGGAAATGTTCACGCGTCTCTGAACAATAGAGCTTCGGTGCTTGAATGTTTGTTGCGATAATGTTCTGAAGAAAAATTTCCGAAGACCAACGTTTGTCGATCTCTAAAGCTCGCATGAACTTTGCTTTCGCTAAAACCAGTATGTCGGTGTTTCCGTAATGAGCCATATCTTAGGCGCTTTAAGTTAAGCGAGACGATCTTTCATCAGGTCGACCCCTTATTGTGATTGTAATCAAACTGACTACTTAATCATGTCAAATTGCTTATAGGGGCTAACTGGCGCACCAAGGAACCCAAAATTGTTGTATGAAGTCGAAATCATCTTTCTGAGAGGCTTCGAGCTCTATTGTTGTTGAGATATTTCTGGCGCCAAGAATTGATTCTGTCACCGAACGCTGTGATAGGGTCTTCCCTGTTCTGCTACACCTGTATTTATTTTTTACTATAGAACTTTGGCAATTTCTTTAATTATCTTAGGGTTGACCTAAGGCTTAATGTTGCTTGACTCATCGACTTGACACGACTCAAGGTATAAACTTGACTCGATATGTTTGACTGACTCGAGGTTGACTCGACTCGAAGTAACATGACACATGTGACTCGTGACCCGTGTGTGCATTGTAATGTGATCGTGCGACTCGAAAATGCAAAAAGAAAAAATTTCCGTCATTTTTATGGAGGGTACCGATTTTCTCCCGAAAAAGAAAGACGCGAAAAAAGAATCGAAGTGTTGAAGATGCATGTTGAATGAGCTTAGTCAAATGTTGTTTGATACTATATCTCAAGGTTCAAGGATTAATTCATCCTAGGCTATCTCAACTGTTGACTCAATGATGAAAGTATTTGGGTAACTTAGGCACGGAGGCTAAGCACTTCATACTTCGTGATGCAATGACAATTATGAGTGATTTTGACGAAGCATGCTTCAGCGTTAAGATTTCATGACAAAGGGTTCCTAAGGGAAATATATTTGGTCATGTATGTGTGATGTGTGTGATAGTGACACTAAAGTTAGGCCGCAAGAGCTAAGTGTGTGGAAAAATATATTATTGAAAAGAGTCAAATGGTGGTGACTCTTAGGCTAGGTAAGCTAATGATGTAGGGATCAAGCCCCCAAGTCTAGCTCTAAGTGAATAGGGATGAGCATTGGAGATCCCTTGATATGATCATGGTGTAAGTGTGTGAATGTGAATATGAATGCATGTTTATTACGGCCGCACCTCGATGTGAGGTTGCCTAAGTATCCGTTAGGAATCAGGCCGAACGTAGCTCTAGCCAAACCTCGCACAAGTGTTTATACCTCAAAAAGGTCTTTTTAAGGATTGTAACGTGGTTAGGCTAAAGGCTAAAGAAGAAGGGGATAAATGCTCAAGACCCTAGATAAGCCCCCAAGGTGTGCAACCTTGCTTTTGAATATTTGTATTTTCATGCCTGAGTTTCTACTCTTTTTTAGCTCTTTTTGCTTTAGCATTTATTTTATTTTTGCAAGTGTGGGCAATCCCGATCATGTGGTCTATCACTCACTTGGCATTCATGTTTCTCAGGCACGGTACCGAGCACTCGATAAGAGACGCAATCTGAGACATGTTCTTATCGAAGATACTTTCATATCAAAGACATTTGAACACTTACCCTTTTGTACACTTTTATTTATTTTTTGCTTATGCTTATTTTTGCTATTGCTTTCTTTTGAATTTGCTCAAGCTTTCTTTAGAATTTCATAAGTTGCACGCCATCCCATCCCAAGGTTAGGTAGATGTAGGTTGAAAAAAAGAAGGGTCTATCGTTAGACGAGGCTCAAAGTGGTTTATGAAGAAAGGATTTGTAAATTTGTAAATTTGAAAGGTGAAAGGAGATATGATGTGGCTACAAAGGGGTGCCTTAAATCATTAGTATACCTTGTGCTTAATTCGACATGTTTTTTTTTTTTTTTTTTTTTTTTTTTTGACAATATAATGAAATGATCATATATAAGGAAATAAATGCTCATTTTATTAAAAAGGGAAAAGAAAAGAAAAACTACAAAAATAATCTAAAGGAAAAGAAAAGGTGTCTATGCTAGACTTATTGAGGAAAGGAAAAAAAATGAAAAAGAAATAGAAAAAGAGGTCATGAAATCTTGTCATTGAAGCTCGCCTCTTGTCTTGTGTTGTTTCATCATCACCCTCATTTTTTGTTTTTCAATCATATGACTCAAACTCGATTCAACACACATGGATGGAAGAAGTGAAGAAAGATTGGAATAGAATGTGAAAGAAGATTTAGATGGAGGGATATGAAGAATTAGGAATAGAATGTACCCCCCAACTCAAATGACAGAAAAGACCGACTCATGCATGAACCTAAGACATGGCCATGGTGATGTATACTCAAAGTGTGTGCTAAGACTAGTGAGTGTAGATGGTGCGTTAAGACTCGTGTCATGACCATGTGGCTAGACTGTGTGACCAAGACTCGATTAATAACTCGACAAGGTGTTATTGACAGCGGAAATTAACCGAATTAATTAGCAAACTGGTTAATTAGACCTTAGGTGATGACTCGACCAATAATCCGAACTGTCGGCCAAGCGACAGGACTGGCGTCACAATATGGTAATTGGCGCCAGACAATTTAGAAAATGTCTGGCGCTACACATTACAATGTGGCGCTACAACTCAGACTTTGGCGCCAATATTGGAGCTTCAGTCTGGGACTGTTTTCAGTATTATTAGTCAACTAGGGTATGCCTAAAGTCGTACTAGGTCAATTTCGATTAAAAAAAAACTTTATTGACTCAAATTAATTAATTAATTAATTAGGCAAAGTTCTTTAAGTCATTAATTTTAATCTCAACACAAATCAACAAACGGTTAAGAGAAGCATAGAATATATATGCACAACAAATAATGCACAATTAGTCAAGTAGGCACAATATGATGCAATGAGTTCGCAACCTAACCATGGCTCTAGTTCTCTAAAGTTCGGGATATGGTTTAGTCAAATAGGGTCCATGGTTAATTGTCCGGATGCACCGCGTAGAAGCCTAACCGTGAAGGGTTAACGCGTGTGGATGGGACACCGCGAGTTTTTAGGAAAAAACTCACTTCCATGGTTTGGTGAATTCAACATCTCAGATGTACCCTTTGTTGCTAGGAGCGTTCAATCGGGTAGATAGAGCATGAATTCCCAGAGGGTTATGTCCATATGTAGAACACATATGGGTTTCAGAAAAGTGAGAAAAAATTCAATCAGGAAGCAGGATCGAGCAAACAATACGAAAAACCGGTCGAAATTAGAACGCATATTTCTGGCTCGGTATTGGGGGAAATTGGCGCCAGCAAACAGAGACTGGCGCCAACTTTTAACTGTAGCGCCTGGCGCCAATACTGGCGTCTGGCGCTACGGCTAAAAGTTTGGCGCCAAGCTCTGGCCCCTGACGCTACTTCCCACATGCCTCAGCAGCTTTCTGTGCTCAATAAAATCATCCAATTTCGCGCGGTGTTATTTCAGTCCTAGTTGTGAAAGACATTTCTCAAATTTCCTACGTGTAAAATCCTATGTTTTTGACTCATTACGGATGGTCTTTCCAATGAGAACCTTTTTACGCATATGACAATAATGTTAATCAAAATTACGCACATGAAATACTTAGAACTTTTCGAGTCTCATCCACTCATTCTAAATCATTGCCAAAACAAATTCAGGAATTAAAATAGAAATCCTCCCCAGTGGAGTCGCCAAAAACTGTAGGGAATAGTTTCAAGCCTTTAAATCCCACTAGCTTGAACCCCACTGTGATCATACACTAAAGTACGGTGGCGTCCAAAAGGGAAGAAGATAGAGCAAAAGAGTCGCCAACAAGTTTTTAAGGAACTTGTAAACCGTTCACGAGGTGAAGGTTACACCCCTTAACGATCCAAGAGATCGTCAACTCCATAAGGTCATGAACCAAATAAGGGTTCGGGGATGAAGGTACAAATCCAACCTAAAAGAGATTGAATCTGCCCTAATAATAGGCCTCTACTTTATTCTGCTCGTATTCATGTGCGCTTTCTGACTTACATACAATCAATAGGTTAACCCTAAACCTGTTTAATCTATGTTGGTTGAATTTAATGCACAAATAAACTATTATTGGCGATCACTTGAATTATAATCACAATTAACCCTAACAAGATTATTAATTATCTTATTAAGCGTGATTGCAAATATCAATTCCCTTTAAACATGCAATAAAGGTGATCAAGCAATAAATATAAAATAATATGCATCAAGCAACAATAATAAATAATCAACATCATTAATAACAATAATATCAATCAGAATCATGTTAAAGCATAATAAGAATAGCAAGATCCTAGGCATGATACTAACAAGATTAATAACAAACCCTAGCATGTCACTAAACAATAAAAATCAAACCTTTAGCCCTAACATGATACTAACAATCATAAATATTAGGAAGAAAATAGGAAGCATCGTACTTTTAATCATACTTGATATTAAAGTTACCCTAGACATGATACTAGGAATCATAATAACAATGTAAACATGATATCTACATCATAATATCAATTAAACCATTAAAGTACTTACTTGGATGCCTCGTACCTCTTTCTAATAACAAAATACACACGTTAGTAAATTCAAGGAAAATAATAATCAAACAATTAAATTAAATAATTGAAAGAGAGATTTGGGACCAAACCCTCAGAAATTAAAACCTTTCACGTCTAGGGCGAAGGCAACTTCGAATATGGCTAGGTGTATCAAGATCTTGTGAATGCGGAATTTTGTATTAAAAAGCAAGAAAGAATATTTATTCTAAAGAATTAAAGAAAGAAGAGAATGCTAATGAATGAATATTATTGAAAGTTGATGAATGAATGAGATGAATGAAAGATGAATGAAAGAAAAGAATTAGATGAATGCTAATTGATGAATGATTGATGAATGAGGAGAGTTGATGATAGATGATGCTTGTTGATGATTGGTGAGAATTGATGAATGAAAACGGAGTTTTTGATACCATATTTATAGAGAAAATCATCCAAAAAAGATAATTTAACAAAACAGAGTCTGAAGACCGCAAAAACACATTGGCGCCAGCCCTGGCTAATTGGCGCCAGCACCAGTGGCTAGCGCCAGGCGCCAATGGCTAGCGCCTGGCGCCAATCCTGGTTCCAGGCGCCAAGGCCTGGGGTTGGACGCCAAACTGATTTTCCACGCGTTTTCGAAAATCTGATAAATTTCCCGTACTGGAAGATAAAATAATATAATTTCAATCGAAAATGCTATTTGATCTTGATTAAAACTCTGAAGAGTCCTAATGGAATTAGGAATGATAAGAACTTTCTAGAATGTTCTATAAGACTAAAACCATTCCTAATTGCATTAGGAATGATAAATTATATTAGGCCCTCCCCTAGATCATAGGGCCGTACTTAAAGCTCAAACCGGGCTCAGTTTAATAAATTGGCCATAACTTCCTCAATATTCATCGGAATTGGGCTTATAATATATCGTTGGAAAGGTCTTTGAAAGCCCCATCCAACTACACCACTATTGGACCCATATCATGGACCAACCATACTAGATTGGCTGTTTTCTTAAAATAAAGTTTTTTAAAACAGGGAGAAGAGAAAAAGAAATAAAACTTTCCGCAACACTAAACCTTTCCACACTTCGTTTCATTTGATTATGATTCGACGTGAAAGGCACTCATCACTGGGTTTGGTTTTGGGGAGACACAAATGGGTGTCTACAGGTTCACATATTGTCGTCAACTTTGATATGAACCTACTTATGTATTGCAACCGGCCAATAAATCCTCGAATCTGCTTCTCAGTCTTGGGCGGTGGCATTGACATGATTGCTTAAATTTTGGTTGGGTCTACCTCTATTCCTCTAGAGCTTATGACGTATCCTAAGAGCTTGCCTGAGGTGACTCCGAAAGCACATTTAGATGGATTCAACCTTATGTTATATTTTCGTAGCCTTTCGAAAATTTTCCTTAAGGCTACTTGATGGCCTGGACGGTCTTTTGATTTTACAATCATGTCGTCGACATATACCTCGACTTCTTTGTGCATCATGTCATGGAGTAAGGCAGTTGATGCACGTTGGTAAGTAGCACCCGCGTTTTTCAACCCGAATGGCATTACCGTGTAGCAGTAAGTGCCCCATGGTGTTATAATGGTTGTTTTCTCCATTTCTTCTTCTGCCATGAGAATCTGATTGTACCCTGCGTATCCATCCATGAATGAGAGAAGCGCGTGATTTGTCGTGTTATCTACCAGAATATCGATGTGTGGCAAAGGGAAGTCGTCCTTTGGACTTGCCCTATTTAGATCTCGATAGTCGACACACATCCTTACCCTTCCGTCTTTCTTTGGAACTGGGACGACGTTGGCGACCCATTCGGGGTATTTGGATACCTTGATGAAACCTACAGTTATTTGTTTTTGAACTTCTTCTTTTATTTTAAGTGCTACGTCGGGTTTCATTCGACGCAACTTTTGTTTTACAGGTTTCATTCTTGGAATTAGTGGTATAGTGTGTTGAGCTATCTCTCTATTAATGCCTGGCATATCTTCATATGACCAAGCAAATACATCGATAAATTCTTTAAGTAAGTTAATTAAATCGGTTCTTTCTTGTTTATTCAATGTTAGTCCGATTTTAACTTCTTTTTTATGAGTTGAATCATTCGAGATGTCAACTGTTTCAGTTTCTTCAATTACCGATGTTTTCTTTTCGAGTGTTTCCATTGCTTTAATAATTTCTTTGTCTTTTTCATCGTTAGCTAAGCAATGCTCGTCATCTTGGGTTAGGGAGGAACACAAGAAGTAAGGAGAATGAGAAATATTATTATACTCTGAGATCATTACATCAAAGAGTGATATGTCCTCAGGGACTGGATCACTAACTATCCTGGGAGAAGAAATAGGAGGGGGAGGTGTTACTACTAAAGACTTAGAAGACTCTGACTCAGACGACTCTTCAAACATCGGAACTTGCCCTGTCGTGATTGATATCTTCCTTCCTCTTGGAGTAGTCACTTTGATAGTCTTGCGCCACCCTTGTAGTGATCCTTCGGCTGGAGTAATTAGCTTCGAGGGGTCGAAGCTTTCACTTTGTAGGGTCGTTTGAATGAGCGAGGAGTTATCCTCTTTATAAGTTGGCTCATTCTTTTCTCGCCCAAACAGTAATCCCATGACGTTAAAGTCAAAGCATGGAGGTGCTTTCTCCTTGTGGACGGGAGTTGGGATTTCATCAGTGAAGTAGCAATCCAAGAAAATCTCGAATCCTGGTTGTCTTATGCCGTTTACAACAAATGGCTCGGGAAATTCATAGCATGGATAGTCCTCTCCTTCTTTTATGAACTGACCATTAAGCGTAAGAGGATACTGATCCATTGGGATTGTTTTCTTTTGAATGCGAGCGTCCCTACGTGCTTTCGACTTTTCCTGGGCTCGCTTGAGATCTTTCCGAGTCGGTTCGAAACCAAGTCCGAAAGTATCTAACTTAGGGAGGCCAGGTGACTCCAGCGATTTTGCTATCCCTTTCTTCTTTCCTAGGGTCATCCCAGGGAAGTGTCCTTGTTTCTTCAGCATGGTGTTGACAATCATGTTGGAATGGGGGTCATGGCAAAGAGATGTCTTTTCATCCTCCTGGATTAAGGATACTTCTTCGTTAAAGCCCCATAGGTCTTCGTCACCTTCATCATGCTCCACATTAATAATTGGATTCTCTATGGATTTGATTCTCATAGGCGAAGCATCGATAGTGATTGGAATTCCTCCAACTATGGCTTTTACTTGTTGGTGGAGAGATGAAGGGATGGCCTTTAGATCATGAAGCCAAGGGCGTCCCAACAACAAGTTGAATGAGGCTTTGATGTCCACTACTTGAAAAGTAGTAGCATGTTCTATTGCTCCTGCCGTCACATTTAGGGTTATTTTTCCAAGAGCTTGACGGCGAGTATTATCGTAGGCTCTAATTCCTTGTGTGGACGGAATTAAGTCTTCATCCCTTATGCCGAGCATCCTCGCAGTTCTAAGTGGACATACATTGATAGCCGATCCATTGTCTACAAGAGTCATGGGAACATTCATCCTTTTGCAGACTACCGTGAGGTTTAATGCCTTGTAATGTTTGTCACCTTCTGGGGGTAAATCTTTGTCAGAAAAGGTGATCAAATTAATCGGACTAGGAAGGTTACTTGTGAGAAAGTTGGCTAGTCCCTCAAGAGTAGTGTCAGAATTTATCCCGATTTTATCCAAGGCATTCATTACAGCCAACCTATGTTCTCGAGATGTTGCCAGAAGTTTCCACACATTCATCTCAACTTTTGTCTTCTTAAACTGTTTAACAATGTCGTTGTATTCGATGATAGGTATGGGAACTTGATGTATGGTGGGCATAGGTTGCGTTGAAACGGGAGGTTGCATTCTCCCGGATCTTGTGAGGACATCTATTGATGAATCTTCTTCAGCCCAAATGTCATCCATGGTGTATGATACAGAAGGTGAAGGTCCTACTATGTCCTTTAGATAGACATCTTCTTCATCACTGTCCCAAACTCCATTAATGGTTATATCCTCTTCTTGTTGGACTTGGACTAGTTTCTTTTCATCAATCATTTTCTGTACCAAATCCTTGAATTTGAAACAGTTTTCTATAGTGTGCCCCCCTGATTGATGATACTGACAGTAATATCTATCTATCCTTTTTAATGACTCAAATGGTCTCGGTTCGAGAGGTTTGACCTCGCCACTCTCGGAGAGCATTTCGAACATTTGCGCATATGGGATCCCAATTGGAGTGTAGATTCTATTGCTCTTCTTGGGTTTCTCAGTGACTTGTAAGGGAAAGTATTTTGCCTCATAAGTCGTCCTCACTGGTGTGAATTCTCTTTTAGGTTCTTCTTTTGGAAGTGGAAGCTCATCATATTTCTTATGAAGTTCGTTCATAACTTTGAGAGCTTCACGTAGTAGTTGCGATGCCTCCTTCATAGACAGTGTGAGCAATTGTATATCTTCTTTATTTGCCGGTTCTGGAAGGTTGCCTTTGACATCGAAAAAGATCTCCTCTTCTTTTTCTATGGCATTGATTTCTTCAACAGGTCTAATGAGAGATGAGGGGTCAACCTCGTTTTCTTCATCGAAGATAGCCAGAGTATGAGCTAGAGGTGCATTGTCGATGCTTGGCTTTTTACTGGCAAGGGGCAACAACAATTTGTTATTGTCGATTAGGTCTTGGATAGCTTCCTTAAGCTTCCAACAGCTTTCGGTGGAATGGCCCCTACCTTAGTGATACTTGCAGTGTGCATTGGGGTTCCAGTTAACCGACCTCTTCTCAACTGGTGGGTCTCCAAATGGTCCAATGGGAGTTATAAGACCTTTTGCATTTAATCGATCAAATGCGGTGTCATAACTCATGCCAATAGGAGTGAAGTTCCTCCTAAATGGTTTCTTTTGTCCTTGGTTGTTCATGGCAAGAACTTCTCCTAAATTAAAGGTGCTAACATTATTTGAGTGGGCGATTTTGGAAGAAGAAGGATTGTCGTTCTTCTTTCCTTTCCAGCCACTGTTGGAGTTATTGTTGGCAGCTTTTGACTTAGCCAAGTCATCTTCAATATTGATCCCAATGTCATAAACACCTTAAAGGTATGGAGATTATTTTGATATTTAAGATGCTTGGAATATTTTTCTTGGAGATTCTTGATAAACAGTCTCACAGACTCTTTTTCGCTTGGCACCTCAATCATCTTAGTTGAGGTTTCTCTCCACTTGTTAAAGAAAAAGGTGAAGCCTTCATTCTCTTTCTGTTTGAGGATTTCAAGTTCTCTATGGTCAGTCTCGACTTGGATGTTGCACTTGTACCTATCAACGAAAGCGTTTTCTATAGACTCCCAGGTAGAGGTCTTTTCTTTCTCGAGAGAAAAGAACCATTGTTGGCAAACAGTCTCGAGAGATAGCGAGAATAGAGAAGGGAAGACCTTCTTATCGATACCCTTGATACTCATTATTGTTTCAAATGCTCTTAAATGGAAGTATGGGTTGTCAATTGCTCTGAATTTTGGGATGTCGTTGGCATTGAACTTCTGCGGAAGAAGATCTTTGTCCACCGAGACCCCTTGTGATGTAAGCTCTTGAAACTTGTAGTCGCTGGACAACTTGCTTAGGCTCTCTTGCATGAGGTCCATTTGTTGTTGCTTCACGGGATCGTCGATCCTAAGTGCGAGAAGCTTCAGTATCTCAGTCACAGTAGCCAGTTGGTTCTTAAGATCATTGACTTCTTCTTGAGTTGTCATTATAACCCTAGCTTTCCTCTTGCGAGCTATAGGTTTGTCGAAAAGTTGGACTTGTACGAAGAGGTTATCTTTGATTAATCGTCCTTCCTTTCTTGACCACGCGCTGTAAATTAAACCATTTTGCGTTTTAATTACTTGACTCGAATCAACTTGACTTTATGGTTTATTTTAAGGGAAAAAAGAAAAAAGGAAAAAAGAGGGTGCATATTTTTGGCAAAAATAATGTACATATTTTTAGGGAACTAAGTATTATTATTTTTATATTGGAGGATTAATATCCATATTTTTAGGGAACTAAGTATTATTATTTTTATATTGGAGGATTAATATCCGACTTACCCCCCTAAAAAAATGACGGAAAAACGCGCACACAAGACTTTCTTAATCATGGTCAAAGTATGTGTATTGGTGTGTGCGTTGAGTGTAAGTGACATGCTTGGACTTAGTGCTTAAACTCGATCATTGATTCAATTGAATATTATTGACAGCAAAATTAACCGAATTAAACAGAAAACTGATTAATTAGACCCTAGGTGATGACTCGACAAATAATCCGAACTGTCGGCCAAGCGACAGGACTGGCGTCACACTGTGGAGCTTGGCGCCAGACAACATAGCTGTCGTCAGGCGCTCCACACCATAGTGTGGCGCTACAGCTCAGACCTTGGCGCCAATAGTGGAGCTTCGGTCTGGGACTGTTTTCGGTGTTATTAGTCAACTGGGGTGTGCCTAAAGTCGTACTAGGTCAATTCCGATTAAAATATTAGACTTTATTAACTCAAATTAAATAATTAATTAATTAATTAGGCAAAGTTCTTTAAGTCATTAATTTATTTATTTAGTCTTAACACAAGTCAACAAACGGTTAAGAGAAACATAGAATATATATGCACAACAAATAATGCACAATTAGTCAAGTAGGCACAATATGATGCAATGCGTTCGCAACCTAACCATGGCTCTAGTTCTCTAAAGTTCGGGATATGGTTTAGTCAAAGAGGGTCCATGGTTAATTGTCCGGATGCACCGCGCGGAAGCCTAACCGTGAAGGGTTGGCGCGAGTGGATGGGACACCGCGAGTTTTAGGAAAAAACTCGCTTCCATGGTTTGGTGAATTCAACATCTCGGATGTACCCTTTGTTGCACGGAGCGTTCAATCGGGTAGATGGAGCATGAATTCCCAGAGGGTTATATCCATATGTAGAACACATATGGGTTTCAGAAAAGTGAGAAAAAATTCAATCAGGAAGTAGGATCGAGCAAACAATACGAAAAACCGGTCAAAATTAGAACGCATATTTCTGGCTCGGTATTGGGGGAAATTGGCGCCAGCAAACAGAGACTGGCGCCAGCTTTTAACTGTAGCGTCTGGCGCCAATACTGGCGTCTGGCGCTACGGCTAAAAGTTTGGCGCCAAGCTCTGGCCCCTGACGCTACTTCCCACATGCCTCAGCAGCTTTCTGTGCTCGATAAAATTTTCCAGTTTCGCGCGGTGTTATTTCGGTCCTAGTTGTGAAAGACATTCCTCAAATTTCCTACGTGTAAAATCCTATGTTTTTAACTCATTACGGATGGTCTTTCCAATGAGATCTTTTTTATGCATATGACAATAATGTTAATCAAAATTACGCACATGAAATACTTAGAACTTTTCGAGTCTCATCCACTCATTCTAAATCATTGCCGAAACAAATTCAGGAATTAAAATAGAAATCCTCCCCAGTGGAGTCGCCAAAAAACTGTAGGGAATAAATTTCAAGCTTTAATCCCACTAGCTTGAACCCCACTATGATCATACACTAAAGTACGGTGGCGTCAAAAAGGGAAGAAGATAGAGCAAAAGAGTCGCCAACAAGTTTTTTAGGAACTTGTAAACCGTTCATAGGATGAAGGTTACACCCCTTAATGATCCAAGAGATCGTCAACTCTATAAGGTCTTGAACCAAATAAAGGGTTCGGGGATGATGGTACAAATCCAACCTAAAAGAGATTGAACCTGCCCTAATAATAGGCCTCTACTTTATTCTGCTCGTATTCATGTGCGCATTCTGATTAACATGCAATCAATAGGATTAACCCTAAACATGTTTATCTATGTTGGTTGAATATAAATGCACAAATAAACTATTATTCGCGATCACTTGAAATTATAATCATATTAACCCTAAACAAGATTATTAATTATCTTATTAAGCATGATTACAAGTACCAATTCCCTTTAAACATGCATAAAGGTGTGATCAAGCAACAACAAAGAATAAATATCAAGCAACATAACAAATTAATTATAATCATTAGGATAAACATGAATAATAATAATCATAAAAATAATAATAATAAAATTATCATCATAAAATTAAATTATAATATTCATAATCATCATAAATCATAACAATTATAATCATAATCATATTCATGTTAATAAAAATAGCAAGATCCTAGGCATGATACTAACAAGATTAATCACAAACCCTAGCATGTCACTAAGCAATAAAAATCAAATCTTTAACCCTAACATGATACTAACAATCATAAATATTAGGAAAAACATAGGAAGCATCACATGAATCATATTTAATATTAAAACTACCCTAGACATGATACTAGGAATATCATAATAACAATCTAAACATGATTTCTACATCATAATATCAATGAATCAATTAAAGCACTTACTTTGATGCCTCGTACCTCTTTCTAATAACAAAATACACACGTTAGTAACTTCAAGGAAAATAATAAACAAACAATTAAATTAAATAATTGAAATAGAGATTTGGGACCAAACCCTCAGAAATTAAACCTTTCACGTCTAGGGCGAAGGCAACTTCGAATATGGCTAGGTGTTTCTAGATCTTGCGAATGCGGAATTTTGTATAAAAAGCAAAGTTTTTAAAAGAAAGAAAGAGATGAATGAATTAGATGAATGCTAAAGAATTAGTGATTTGCGAATGAAAACTGATTGTTGATGAATGGTGAGAATTGGTGAATGAATGGAGAGAATTGGTGAATCTTGATGAATGAAAACGGAGTTTTTAATACGATATTTATAGAGAAAATCAGCCAAAAAAGATAAATTAACAAAACAGAGTCTGACGCTCAGGAAACAGAGCTGGCGCCAACCCTGGCTAGCTAGCGCCAGGCACCAGCACTAGCGCCAGGCGTCAGGCCTGGTTCCAAGCGCCAAGGCCTGGGGTTAGGCGCCAAGCTTGATTTTAACGCGTTTTCGAAAATCCGATAAGTTTACCATACTGGAGGATAAAATAATATAATTTCTTCGAAAATGCTATTTGATTTTGATTAAAACTCTAAAAAGTCAACACAAGTCAATTTATCAATGCTAATTGAATTAGGAATGAAAAGAACCTTCTAGAAGAATCTAGAAGACTAAAAACATTCCTAATTGCATTAGGAATGATAAATCATATTAGGCCCTCCCCTAGATCATTGGGCCACATATAAAGCTCAAACCGGGCCCAGTTTGGTAAATTGGCCATAACTTCCTCAATATTCATCGGAATTGGGCTTATAATATATCGTTGGAAAGCTCTTTGCAAGCCCCATCCAACTACACTACTATTGGACCCATATCATGGACCAACCAAACTGGATTGACTGTTTTCTTAAAATAAGTTTTCAAAAACAGGGAGAAGAGAAAAGAAATAAAAACTCTCCGCAACACTAGACCTTCCACACTTTCACTTCATTCGATTATGATGCGACGTGAAAGGTACTCATCACTGGGTTTGGTTTTGGGGGGAGACACAAATGGGTGTCTACAATAATATATATGGAAATATACTAGGGAACTTTAGTCTATAATTTAGGAAGATAATTATCTCCTTTGACCAAACAACAAATATATACTATAATCAACTTTAAATTTGAGGATGATGCTCCTTTCTTTTGCTGGCTTGGACCGACTTGGTATCCTTAGACAAAATGCTTTGATCAACAATAATAAGGTGATCTAAATTGCATCTAAGGTGATTTGAAATCGGGTGAGGAACAATTTAGGTTGAATTTAGGTCGGGTCTATAACAAGTCGTGTTGATTTCGAGTCGAGTAAGTAACAGATCGAGTTGAATTTTTGGGTCTGGTTAGTAATAGGTCTGGTAAAATTCGGGTCGGGTTAATAACAAGTCGGGTTGAATTTGGGTCATGTCAATAACAAGTCGGGTTGATTTCGGGTCAAGTTTGTAACAGGTTGGGTTAAATTCGGGTCGGGGTAGGAACGGGTCGGGTTGAATTCAAGTCAGGTTAGTAACAAGTTGGGCTAAATTCGGGTTTTGACGGGTTAAAACCGGTTTGGGTCAATTTCGGTTCAATTCGGGTTCGGTTCAGGTCAATAATTTACGAGTTACATTCAGGTCAGTTCATGTTCGGGTTCGGGTCTCACATACTCGGGTCAATTCGGGTTTAGGGTTGGTTTCAGGTCGGTTTGGGTCACCATTTTTTCGATTTCAGGTGGGTCGGTTAATAATCGGGTTTGAGTCGGTATTTCGAGTCGAGTCAACTTTTGACCGCTCTACTAACAAGGTTGTACTAAACATGGCAAAGGCTTGGCACAAAATTCAAAATTAGTCCTTAAAATAAGCAATTTGTATAATTTCAAAAGTTATATACTTTTTCTACCCTCATCTATGACCCTTATTTCCCAAAAAAAAAAAAAAAAAAAATTGAGAGAAAAAGAAAAAGAAAAAATGATGTTCTTTTTATGTGTTCAAAAATTGTTTTTACTTTAAATACTACCCGTCAAAAAAAAAATACTTTAAATACTAATTTTTATTTCACGTTAGTTGTATACTTGTATATCACTGGTCTTGTAAAATTGTAAAAATCATAGGAAAATTTAACAATAACAAACCAACCTTTGCTCCATTCTCCCAAAATGAACCAACCTTTAAATCTGCCCAAAATAAACACAAGTTTGCATTTTTTCTCCCGTAGTAAACCCAAATGACTTGTGACCTGAATAACCGGTCACTTTTTTTATTTTCCATTTATTATCTTTTTAAAATATATAAAATTAAATTAAAATAATTAAAAAAAACTCAACCCCAAATCCACTGCCAGCCACCCCTCCTCCCTCCTCCCTCCGTCTGCCGGCGGCCGGCGCCCAACCACTCCCGGTGCCAGCAACCCCACCCTCGAACCCTAAATCACCTTCTCGAAACCACCCTCTTACGCCATAATTTACCCCTCAATTGTAAACCAATCACCACCACTTTGCCGCAACACACATCCTTTGCCTTACCACCATTCACCACACATTCCTCTTCCAGCCACAGCCCAAAATCGCCACCAATCACACCCTTGTAAGGCTATAATCATCGTTGTTGATTTTGTAACACCTTAACCCATAAACGGAGCAACACCTCAACTCGCAACCCGCAACCTGTCGCCGGCTAGCAACACTATGACTCGTCCCTCAACGTTGTTGATATTGTTGATGAAGAGTTCGATTAGGGTTTGTATGATTGGTGGTGGAGTTGCGTTGGGAAGAGACGTAGCAGGGCTAATGGGGGCGATTAGGGGTGAGCAAAAATTCCGGGTACCCGGAATTGGAACCGGAACCAGTTAGGAACTGGCGGGTCCGGAACCGGAATTGGACCCGGTGGTTCCAATTCTGGGTAATAAATTAAGGACCCAGTTATAACCAATTCCAATTCGAATTCTCAACTTTTTGGACCCGGAACCGGTTGGGTACCCGGTTACCCAATATATGCTAAACTAAATTAAATTTAAATAATAAAAATACATTGAATGTATCTAATTTGTAAAATAAAAAAGTATTATTAATACCTAACATAATTACAAATAGCTTAATGCACATATAAATATAAGTATTAAATGCTAAAAATGAACCTAACTACAATAAAAATTATAATTTGTATTATATTTTAAAAATTACATACACATGTGGGTACCCGGAACCGGAACCGGAACCGGAACCAGAACCAGAACCAGTTCCCGGTGGTTCCAATTCCAATTCCTAAATTTTAGGACCTGGTTGAACCAATTCCAATTCCGGTTCCGAATTTTAGGACCCGGTTCCAACCAATTCCAAGTCCGGGTTCTTAAATTTTGACCGGGTACCCGGTTTGCTCACCCCTAGTGGCGATTGTTGTTGAGGTGAGTCGTGATTTGTGGGTCTTGGCGGTTGTAGGTGTGGGACTGTGGGCTGCTGATGTTGCTTTGTTTGTGCGGCAGGTGGAGAATGTGGTTGTTGGTAAGTAATGTTGGTTTTGGTGGCGAGAAGGGTGAAGGTTAAGGTGTGAGTATAGTCGGCACCGACGACCGGAGGAGGGGGGTTTTGGGCGGGCCAGCACCAGGGGGCAGGGGGTCAAGCTTCGAGTGGTTGGTAGTGGGGTGGTTGGCATTTGGAAGGCTGTTTTGCTTTTTTTTTTTTTTTTTTTAATTTCTTTTTTTTTTTTGTAAAAATTATCAAAAAAAAAAAAGAAGCCTTGACCAATTATTTAATGACACGTGAATTTTTACCTAGTATAACAGGTAAGGTGACTTGTTCGGTTCATTTTGGGAGAATAAAGGCAAACTGGTGTTTATATTGGGCAGATTTAAAGGTTGGTTCATTTTGGAATAATGGAGCAAAGGTTGGTTTATTGTTGTTAAATTTTCCAAAATCATATTCTCTTCATGTATTCAAAAGTTGTTTTTGCTTTTAATACCCATTTTTATTTCATATTAGTGATTTATCACTAGTCTTGTAAAGTATATATACAAATTTTGGATAGTACGGAAAAAAAAAAAAAAAAAAAAAAGTTCAAAAATGTTGGGGAAAGAAAAAAAAAATATTGCACCAGCCGGGAATCGAACCCGGGTCTGTACCGTGGCAGGGTACTATTCTACCACTAGACCACTGGTGCTTATTGATAATATTTTCTTTCTTTATTAGATACATAATAGTAATTGCAAAGTTATCTGATGCTGCAAATTGCTTATCCCCCAAAAGAAACGAGTCCACAAGATTGATAAGGTGAAGAGATTTACCGAAGAAAGGAAAAGGAGAAGAGAAAAATGGTGGTTAATAGTAGCAGTGCATTCAGATCTTCATTGAGCTCATTTTTATTACCAACGAAAGTGACGAAACTATCATTAGGCAACAGAATTACCCTGCTTCCACTTTCTAATGTTGCTGCTCTTTCATCTCAAGTTACTTATCCTATCAAGTAATGTTCTTATTTATACATTTTTTTTTTTTAATTGTTAAACTATCATATTGTATAGCATATGAGTATTTGACTGTTAGTTGAAAAACAAGAAAAGATAATGATCAAATCCTACACAATTCTTTCTTAAAATCTTACCGTTTGAGCTTTGCTAGTTTATGAGATTGGATGATGCTTTGTACTATTTCATGATCTAGAATGATTCTTTGAGTATTTTACAAAAGTCTTTCATTTGATTCTCTTCAATATAAGCTTGATATTATTTCAAATTTGTGATGGGTTGTTACTTGTACTAGTAGAACCTTATTATGACCAATAATATACGAAGTATAATTTAGAGAAATCTTCAGTAGCTATGATTTATGAATTGTATATACAAAGCATCAACTAAGTTTAAGTCATTATGATAGAGTATAAAACATATTCCTGGGCCCCAACCAAATATTTTAGTTGATAAAAGTGCAGAATTACATGTTATTAAATCTGATGATTGTGAATTGTGATTATTCATAGGTCAGAGATGTCACTTTGTGTTGGAACACATCTTATACCTCATCCAAACAAGGTATGTAGGTAGTCTTCTTTGCTGCTTTCTATTTTTCCCGCGGCATTCAATTCTTTGTATAGCCTATGGAAGGGAGTTGATATGATAGTTCTGCCTTTGTAGATTGAAAGGGGAGGAGAAGATGCTTTTTTCATTAGCAGCCACGGCGGTGGAGCTATAGCTGTTGCAGATGGAGTGTCAGGGTATGCAGTATGCATACTTCCTTACTCGTTACTAACTGATACTGTCTGAATAGTTGAATATTTATACTTTGTGTTGCGACTGCTGTCATTATGTGGCAGGTGGGCAGAACGCGATGTTGATCCTGCATTGTTTTCTAGGGAGCTGATGGCACATGCATCATCAATGGTGTATGATACAGAGGTAGTCACAGTTTCTATAAAAAAAAAAAGTTAAGCCTGTAGCATGTCAGTTAATTAGATGGAGAAGAAAACCAAAGGGAAACACATAGTTCCGATTGATTAATTAGCTCAACCAATTCACATTATTCAATCCCCTGCTATGTATGCCTTTTCTTCCTTAGTTTAAGCCTATCAAGGCATGTAGTATTGTCCAACTAAGCAAGGTGTCTATTTATATGCCAACAGGTGAATTATGATCCGCAGGTTTTGTTGAAAAAGGCGCATGCAGCTACCTCTTCAATGGGTTCAGCAACAGTGTAGGTTAACTCTCTAGTGAATACACACACAATGTACTAAAAATATTTTAATTTGATTGTCTGATCTCTCACTTAACATACAGAATTGTTGCTATGATGGAAGGAAATGGGACTCTTAAGATTGCAAATGTTGGAGATTGTGGACTACGTGTTATTCGCAAAGGTGGTTACTGATACTAAAACTACTAATCTGAACTAAATCTACATCTTCTGTCCACTTTCTATGTTCTGCATTTGTGTCAATCCTCCTTTTTGATTCATAATATAATGAAGGCTGCACCACTTATACTAACAGAGTAAAAGTATATGTATATTGATGAATCTGTCTTAGCGAGTGACATACAAGTGTTACATAAGATGTGGGGCAGAATTAAGATGAATTGGTTCTTCTGAAGTTCTGATTATGTTTTCGTGTTAACAAATACCGGGGCTTAGTGATTCTGCAGGACAAATAATGTTCTCAACATGCACTCAAGAGCATTACTTTGATTGTCCTTATCAGTTGAGCTCAGAAACTTCAGGTCAAACATACCTAGATGCAATGGTAAGAAAATGTTAGGCCTGTTTTACTTTCCAAACATCTTTTACTCAAACTACTGTCAAACATTAATCCCTTTTTGTATGTCATCATATCTTTCACACTTCATTCATTAATAGTTTTGATTTCTTAATTGCTTAAATATAAACAGGTGAGCAGTGTAAAATTGGAGGAGGGAGACATTGTAGTTATGGGATCAGATGGTCTTTTCGACAATGTTTATGACAGAGAAATTGCATCAACTGTTGCAAGCAACAGCGACGTAGCAGAAGCCGGTACTTCCTCCTGCTATAAAATTTACAGTAAATATATTGTTTCTCGGAATTATTAATCTTGAAGAAGTCCTAACTTAGTTGGATTTTTTTATGCTAGCCAAGGCATTAGCTAGGCTAGCTAGAGATCACTCAATGGACATCAGTTTCGACTCTCCTTATTCATCAGAAGCTCGAACCAAGGTAAAACAATCCTAGTAAGAATGTTGTTTGTTCCTCCTAAGTTGTTCATTACACCATACACTTGGTTAACTCATTCAATATAATCGGTGTTGTAGGGTATTGATGTGCCAGATTGGAAGAAGTTGCTAGGAATGAAGCTAACAGGCATTGATTACATATCTTTAGTCAAATCAATTCTTATTGATACTTTCTTGTGTGATGCTTACAGATTAACCGAAATGTGTGGTCATTAAGCAGGGGGGAAATTGGATGATATCACCGTCGTCGTTGGTGAAGTTGTAAAGCTCGCTGAAAGTTCCTCGGATATGGTTCAGACTTCAGAGATTAACAAGTAAATCAAAGCTTGCCTGTTCTTCAGGCTATGTGGTTGAGCTGATAGCAGTGATGGATCCAGAAAATCTAAAATGGGAATGTACATTAAATATCAAGCTAGAAATTCCTCTGTTTTCAAAGCTTATCTTTACCCTATTGGTATTAATTTTATGATTTTGAGAATGCAAAAGCAAATACTGAATCAATTAAAATGAAACAAATTGTTTTTGTCAAAGCATTACAATTCTCTTTAATATAGTTTGAGGAACTCCATGCTTAATATACTGAATCATTGATTACAATTCTCTTTAATATAGTTTTTGTCTAAGCATGTGCAAGTAACCTGTTTCATCCACGGATCCACCCTCTTCGCCCTCCTCATAAGCATGTGCTAGTAACCTGCTTGCCTGGAAGGTAAGGAAAAGAGGTTGTAACCATTGTATAGTAGTGGCTGGGGAGGGGGAAGGCTGTGGCGGTGCGTGAAACTAATATAAGTTTGTTTAGTCTATAACCAGTTAGACAATTCTCTACAGCCTACAGTGTCTACCAGATCCATCGCGAAGTGAAAGGAGTCCAACAAAATCAAAATCCAACATCCGTGTTAACTACACTTCTGCAGCCTGCTTGTCCTGTAAAATTGAGTTTTAGTCTAGGAGCACATATGTCAAACTGCAGTATGTTGCTTAAGGTGTAAATTGGAGCTTCACAAGCAAAAGCCAAGGTTTAAGTTTAGGTCTTGACAAACTCTGAGCCTAAGACAAGCTAGATTAAGATTTACTCAGGTAGAACAGAGACCTATATATGCTCAAAAAAGTTAAGCACCACAACAAATGACCTACATTCATCATATTAGGTGGCCAACAAAATCAAAATTAGTGCCAAAACACACGATAACAAAGATGATGGATGTATGACACAAATGATTTAAGACTAAATGGCAATACATAAAAAGTATAAAACAACTCAATTTGTCTAGTTTAACAAAACTGGAAGCAATCAACTTCTATCCTCAATACTTGACTGGTGCAAGAATTTCTAGTTGGGAACCAAGCTTCTCCTCAGTTGCCTTCTCAGCCTTCACCCTCAATTTGTTGAGCTGCTTCTTCCTTTCGTAAACAACTTTGGACCTCTCCTTTCTCTTCTCCTCAAGCTCCTGCAAGTCAAAACAACAGTCAGCAGAAAAATACCAACACAGCAAGTTAAGACAGATTTAGTTCATAGTTCCAGGATTCAAGAACAGATGAGATCAAATATCACAACCAGGTTTCCATCATAGCAAACAAGTCATGCACACATAAAATTCTAAACTTCAAGCAAACAAGTTCCTACATTAGAGAATGTGTATATTAAAACAATGCCTCATTAGTAGCACCAGCAGATTGAACGGGAGCAAAAAAATCAATTCAAATACATACTTCATCTGATGAAAACATATTGCTTGAGCAAATGCAAAAGGTTGCAGACAATAGAATTTTAAGCATCAGCTAACATTTATTATAATTATAATGAAATATGGTCAAACAACAATGACAAGACTAATTTATTTAAACCAGAACATACACATGCTGAGAAAACTACAATTTTCAGATCATAATAGGACTAATGAATGCAGTCCACAATAGAAACTAATTTAAGTCTATGTATCAACCAAGTATAATAAAGCACCACAATTATAACATGATAAGTAACTAAACATGAGCAAAAAAACAATTTAAACGAGGTTCAACAAGCAAATAAGTAGAGATAAACGACGACAAAAGCTACTAAAAAATATGCGTACCCTGATGGTGTCGTAGTGGTTCCAGCCGACTTCCTTTGATAGACGGCCAAGCAAGCAGTATTTGTGACCCTTTTGAAGCCTCAACACCCTGAATTAACCCAACATGTGACACTGTCAATACTTAGAGGCAAAATGTCACAGCAAAATCAAATTCGAAACTGTAATCAACAAAATTAAGAATGATCCAACTCACTTGAGAGCGTCGGGAACAACCACCCTCTTGATTTTGTCATAAGGTGGGGGAACTCCCTCATACACCTTCAACCTTGCCAATGCAGCGGCTCCCCTCTTTGTCTTGTGAGGAATCATACTAAACAAGCAATTTCACAATCAATACCATTTACCACAAACGATGATCACTAAACAAAAAATCAAACTCTAATCACAAGGAGACCAGAACCTCTAAAACCATAAGAGTGTATTAATCTACGAGAGGATCCAACCATATTTTATCTCACAATTAAATCTTTTTCTTCTACTCTGTATTTTTCAAGTAATAAAAGCTTTTTAATAAAGTGGCAGAAAAACAAATGTAGCAATTTGTGATAGGAGATAAACATGAATGTTAATCTTGGAGGCAAACTTTAATCTACAACAATCAGAATTATAAACCTATTAACTTGATTCAACAAAATGCGTTATGTTTAAATTAAAATAAAGAATAGGATTTAGTAATTAAATCAAAAACAGGCAGAAATAAGTACTCTATCCTCTAAATATCACAGTTAGCTAAATCCAATTTTCAAGCATAAATAATAAATTAAGTGAAAAATCGCAAAAAAAATTCATGAACAAACTACATTTCTCAAACATAGAAGCAATCCTATATCATCATGTATCAATCAAACATAAAAAAAATAGCAAATAAAACAAAAAATACAGAATCCAAAATACAGAGAAAATCAGGAAATACCCTCGAACAGTACGCCAGAAGATCTTAGAAGGAGCACGGAAATGAATAGGACCATGAGAAGGCTTAGTGTTCATCCTCTTACGAAGAAATCGAAGGTACTTCATCTTCTGCCGAACAAGACCACCAGAAAGTGCGATCTCTTCGCAACGAACCACAACAACACGCTGCCCAGTAAGAAGCTCCTTTGCAACAATGGAGGCTAGACGCCCCAACATGTGGTGTCGGGCATCCACGACCACTCTCTTCGCCATTACTCCTGAGCCTGAAACTGCAATCAACATTCACAGTTATCATATTGAACAATGATCAAAATTACATAAAATTGTTGCGCAAATTCGAACAAGAAGAAGAAGAAAGAGAGAGATGGAGTTACCCATGGCTGCTGCAGCAGAGAAATGCTGAAATTAGGGTTTTGGTTTCGACTAATAATTGAAATAGGGGCTTGGAGGGTTAGGGTTTCTTCTCATACTTCGGTTTTTATGATAATGGCCTTCTGTTTCGTAAAGTGGGCCATTTTTTGGGCTTTTATTTAGTGGAAATGCGCTTTGGATATCACCATTGTAATTACCGGCCAGGCTCGGCCCGTTAAAATTGACTATGATATAGTGGAATTTTGACCCATTCGATAATTTAAGTGACCCGAATAGATTAACTCCATAAGACCCCGTTTTTTAGAGCTGCTCTGTTGAGTCCTGCTCTGCTCAAATCAAATATGTTCTGCTCTGTCTGTTTTTAAATAATAATTAATAATAACAACAATAATAATTAATATTTAATAAAAAAAAAAGTATTAATATTGTATTGATGATAATAATTTATTATTTTGAATAATTATAATTATTATTAATATTAAAAATAATTTTAATAATTATTAATATTAATAATAATTAATATTTATTAATCATAATAATAATTAATAATAATTATTATCAATAATAATATTTAATAATTCAAACTATAAAAAAATTAATATTTAATAATATTATTAATTAATAATTTCTAATAATTATAACAATTCTTTCAAAAAAAATAAATAATAATAACAATTAATAACAATTTCTTTTATAAACATTTGATATTAGAATCATAATGTGTAGAAACATTTTATGTGGGTATTGATTGTTAGTTCATTGAGTTGAATTATTTTTCAAATCTTTCCATACATTTTAAGATTTTAAAAAAAAAAAAAAAAAAAAAAAAAAAAAAAAAAAAGTTGTTTTCAAGTAGTACTTTGTATATTATTATTATTTTAAGGGTAAAAAATATATGATTAAGACAAATTTATAAGTAAAATCATTATTACTCATTAAATCATTTTATTTTAAAATTTTTGTGAAATAAATATAAGTAAACCGTTGTCTTTTATCTTTCTACTATTAACATATGTTAAATGTGGTACACATATATTTATGTTTTCATATGATAAGGTGATTGGCAAGCCTGATGACATCTCTTGTTGGGTTCAATTGCTTGTGTTGCCTCTCTGTGTCCTTAAAACCTTTTCCCCAAGGAGTAGTCGCGAGTGTTCTTCGGGTGTCAGGCGTCAGCGACAGGAAGAGGGTATCACCTCTGCTATTCGTTCTTGGTGTGAGCCTGGTGGTTCTGTGCAGCTTGTGCGTGACACGTTGGCTGATGTGTCTCCACCTTTGTTGGATGCTGATGAGGACCATGATTTGTCTGAGCGTAATATTAAGCAGTGTAAGAGAAAGATTTCTGACGGACATTACACTGCTGCGGTTAGGGTTCTTTCGTCTTCTGGTCTTGCCCCTTACAATGACGCTACTCTTGCAGATTTACAAGCTAAGCACCCTTCCTTTCCGGCTCCTATCTTCCCGGATATTCCCGTTGATCAGCACCTTATTGCTACTCCTGCTGTTGTTGTGGATCAGATTAGGGGTTTTCCGCGAGGTACGTCATGCGGTAGAGACGGCTTGCGTGCTCAACACCTTATGGATTGTTTGAGTGGTGCTGCAGTTGCTATTTCGGATGAGTTGGTGGACTCTATTACGCAAGTGGTTAATCTTTTTCTCGCTGGGAAATGTCCTGCTGTGTTGGGAGAATACATTGCTAGTGCTCCTCTTACGCCACTTGTCAAGCCTGGTGGTGGTATTCGGCCTATTGTTGTAGGTACTGTTTGGAGGCGTCTGGTTTCAAAGGTTGGTGCTGCTTTGATTGGTCCGCGTCTGGGAAGTTATCTAGGAGGTCTTCAATTTGGTGTTGGGGTGCCGGCGGGTGGTGAGGCTATTCTTCATGTAGTTAATCGTTTGGTTGAGGCGCGTGGTGGTGATGTTGGCCTCTCCATGTTGTTAGTGGATTTCCAGAATGCCTTTAATTTGGTAGACCGGTCGGCTTTGTTGCGTGAGGTTCGTCTCCGTTGTCCTTCTCTCTCTCGTTGGGTTGAATTCTGTTACTCTACTCCAGCCAGGTTGTTTTACGGGGAGCATATCTTATGGTCATGTCAGGGGGTGCAACAAGGTGATCCTCTAGGTCCTTTGCTTTTTGCTTTGGTTCTTCACCCGTTAGTGTGCCAAATCAGGGATTCTTTTGACTTATGTTTGCAAGCTTGGTATTTAGATGACGGTACTATTATTGGTGATACCTTAGTGGTAGGGAAAGTTTTGGAGTTGATTTTGGCGGAGGGACCTCGTCTCGGACTCCATGTCAACGTTGAGAAAACGGAAGTATTCTGGCCTTTGGAGGACCCTCGTAGTCGTCTCGTCGGTGTCTTTCCTCCAAATATTAGTCGTCCTTTGCATGGTGTTAAGTTGCTGGGTGGTCCTGTCAGTGCTGATTCCTCTTTCTGTGGTGAGCTTGTTTCGCAGAGAGTGTCGAAGACCATTGTGCTAATGGATGTTGTTGCTAAGCTCGATGATCCCCAATGCGAGTTGTTACTTCTTCGTGCGTGTACTGGGGTTTCAAAACTCTACTTTGCTATGCGCACTTGTCCTCCTCGTCTTTTTGAAACGGCACAGGTTTCATTTGACGTGGCCCTTCGAGCTTCTTTAGAGCTTATTGTAACTGCTTCGGGGCCTGGTTTTGGTGATTGGCAATGACGACTTGCCACCTTACCTTTTTCTTATGGTGGTTTGGGTGTATATTCGGCGGGTGTTGTTCGGCATTACGCTTTCCTTGCGTCGCGTCTCCAGTCTTCTGGTCTTCAAGCTACGCTTCTTCGCGATTCTGGTATTGTTGGTCCGGGACCGGCCTTTGATGGTGCTCTTAGTCTTTTTAACAGGACTGTGGAGACTGACCTTTTGAGTAACCCTAGTGAGATCGCTACCCCCAGACTCATGAAAAAATTGGCAGATATATATTTCACGAAGGTCACTTCATCTGTGGATTCCACTTTCTCCTTATCTCCGCGTC
This sequence comes from Chenopodium album, assembly GCF_948465745.1. Taxonomy (NCBI): domain Eukaryota; kingdom Viridiplantae; phylum Streptophyta; class Magnoliopsida; order Caryophyllales; family Amaranthaceae; genus Chenopodium; species Chenopodium album. The sequence continues at coordinate 12,391,735 of NC_137842.1, read as the reverse complement.
AGGTTGCCTTATGGAAGTCCCAACAGGGGAATCACTCTTCGGCCTGGTTGCGAACGGTCCCGATATCGGGTTTGGGTCAGACTATGAATGGTAAGACTTACCGTTGTGTTCTTTGCTATCGATTGGGTGTTCCATTGTTCTCCGTTTCAACACCGTGTTCTACTTGCTCAAGGGTTTTTGATGGAGATATTTATGGGGATCATGCAATATCTTGTGTTGGGATAGTAGGTATTAAACATCGGCACAACGTTGTTCGTGACACCCTTGTTGATATTTGTTTTCGGTCTGGGATTTCTGCTCGAAAGGAGGTCAACGTTGGGTTGACTGGTGGGAACGAGGGGGCGCTACGACCAGCAGATGTGTTGCTTTATTCCTGGGATAGAGGACGTGATGTATGTGTCGACTTGACGGGGTCTTCACCTTTGACACATTCGGGGTTGTCTGACTTCGTTCCTGGTCGTGTTGTGTCGGCGGCGGCTCAGCGGAAGCGGGACAAATATGGGGCACGTTGCAGGGCTAATGGCTATGGTTTTCTTCCTTTCTCCTTTTCTTCATTAGGGGAATTAGACAAGGATGCTATTGCGTTGCTGAAGCGGGTTCAGGCGTTCGCTAAGACTCAGGATATTGGTGCTCGTGCAGCTGCTCACATCTTCAGTAGGATCGGGTTCGCTATAGCTAGAGGGGTGGGAGCCCAGATTGTATCTCGGCTCCCTACCAATTTCTTGTAAATTGATTGAATTTGTAGGTTTTTTAATAATAATAATAATAATAATAATAATAACAGCAGCAGTAGCAGTAATAATAATAATAATAATAATAATAATAATAATAATAATAATAATAATAATAATAATAATAATAATAATAATAACAACAACAACAAAATTAATAATAGTATTAATAATAATGTTGAAATCTGCTCTGCTCTGCTCTGCTATCTTGAGATCTGCTCTGCTGACATTTAATCTGCTCTGCTCTGCTGACCCCTGCTCTGCTCTGTTCTGCCCAGAAGCTCAAAAGAACAGGGCCTTTGTTTTATAATGGTTGTGCTATAGCGGGCCGTTATTTGGAATTTTGTATTGGGAAAATACAATTGTTTACCTACAGTCCTACATCCCATGAAAAAGAACACTGCCTGCACCCCCATCCTTCGCGCGTGCCCCGCCCCTACTTCCGCCCCTTTTCATTTATGAACTAGTCTTAAAATCGTGCGATGCACAGCTGTCTAATGTATTATACAATACTTTTTTTGGTATTTGAACGTATAGTTATTTATTGGTCTAAAAACTCTTATGGATTTTTAGAAATTCAACAATACCATTTAAACACTCATCCCCAAAAATATTAATACATGAAATCGAATTTTATTAAATCAGAAAAGATGTAAATTTTTACCCAAAAATATTAATATATGTAAGTGAATTTCTAACCAGAAAAGATGTACATTCTTACCAAATAAACATTGCAAAAAAAAAAAAGATAATCAAATGATCACAACAATCTTGCCTAATACTCGCAATTTTTTATGGAATTTATGACAATTGGATACGAAACTTGTGACAATTGGAGATGGGAAATAAATTAACTTCTTCTCAACGTCCCACAAACATATTAGTCGTTAGATACCATAAACCCGATTTTGGTCATGCAAATAAACTAAAATCTAACTAAATCAGTCTAAGCAATCCCACAAACTTGACGACCCAGAAGTTATGAAAACATAGTAAAACGAAGCATCAATTAACAATATAGGTAAATGAGAAAGAAAATATAAATTATGAAAAAAAATAAAAGAAATAATTCCTAGCATCACAAATCTATACCAATAAATTCACCACTACAACCTGATTTCAAATATGAAACCCCAAACTTGAACTTGCAAAAATACAAACCTTGTTGTAACATACTACCTCCATTTTTTATTAGTTGAGATGTTTTGACTTTAGCACTATTCACACACTTTCCTTTGACTTTGTTCTGTGATTGATATATAATGAAAAATATAGTGATGTGAGATCTTTTTATAAAAATCACAATATCAAATTTTTATAATTTTTACATATTGGAAATTATTATAATATCAAATTTTTATAATTTTTACTTATCGGAAATTTTTATAATTTTTGCTTATCGGAAATTAAAGATGCTAAAGAAATGTCTGAACTAAAAAGAAATTGTGGAAGTATCTGAAAAAATCGATCACGAAAACCCAATTTTTTTAAGCAAAAAACTCAAAATTTGGTTGGAGAGATCAATTGCATGTGTATTGTGATATAAATAGGAGAGGGAAATATGGAACAGACTATTAAAGAAACAAATTTTATAAAACAGATGATGAACAATGATAAGAGGAAAAGAAATAAACAAGTATAAAAAAGAAAAAAAAAATTGAAACGCTTCACTATGATGTTTTTTTTTTTTTTTGGAAAGGACACTTCAGTAAGATAGATAAATAGGGCTTAAATTTTTGTAAAACCAAAATAACAAAATTTATTTTTTTTAAAAAAAAAAAGTCACAAAATGTCACAACTCTTGAGATTTTTTTTTTTTGGTATTTTTTGTTTTAATAATAATAAATAAATAAATAAAAAAGGAAGTGGACACGTGTCCTTCTAACTTCATGTTTTAAAATAATAGCATAGATTTGATGTAAATTTTTAAAAATGTTCATTTCTAAATTGGCAAATTTTCATTTATGTATCATTGGATGTTTATTTTTATAACAAGGAGTCTTTTGTTCAAATTAAAATATTTTTAGAATTGGATATTAATAATTTTTTAAAAATAAAAATGAGAGCAAATTTATTTATAAAGTTTACACATTCGAATAATTTTTATTATAAGAATTATTGCATCATCCAATGTTCATTTTTGTTTATTCGTGTTTCAACAGATATCATTTTTGTATTATCAAATGTTAATTTCAAGAGCTATGTATAAGTTTCGTAGTAGTAAAACGTATGCAAATATATACGTATTAGAGTTTTATTTATTCTAATAAAACGTTGTTAAAAAATAATTTCCAATAAAAAATAAATTTAATTTAATTACAATAATACTATTACATGTAGTTGTTCCATAAACATGAAAGTGAACCAAATATACATATGTTTCTTAATTATTATTATTATTATATATATTTTTTTTTGAGAAATACTAACCCAAAGTTACACATAATAAGTGTTTATTATTATTATTATTATTATTATTATTATTATTATTATTATTATTATTATTATTATTATTATTATTGTACTTGTAGCATGTGTAGTATATAATATTGATAGAAATCCATATTGTCACACTCCTACAAAATACAAAGGATTAAAAGAAAAAAAACAAAGTTGTTTCAATTTTGTAATAAATTATAGGCAAGTAAGGTAATTATGTAGTTGGGCACATGAGAAATGAGTGCTTGAGTTGCCATGAACTCACATGACTTGAATATTACTTTTTGATAAAGTAATTTTATGAGTTGTCACTTCAATTGTTTGAATTACTCATTTATTTTTGCTTACGCCTTGTTTCTTTGGCTTCAGCAATGGTTACTTCAACCTGCCAAACCAATTTGCTTAGTAACTCTAGCTTTGGCACTTGGTTTAGAGCTTGGGTTTAGACGAACCATCTTCAGCTCAAATGAGCTTTGGTTCTTCGGCTTGGATAAGCCTCGGTTCGGATGAACCATTTTCGGCTCGGATGAATCATTTTCGGCTTGGATGAATCACTTTTTGCTCGGATGAGGTTCGACTCGGATAATGTTCAGCTCAGATGAACCACCTTTGGCTCGGGTTACGTTCGGCAATGGTCAGGAGCTTGAACCTCAGCAAAGCTTGCAAAGGGATGAGCTTTGGCTCTCAAACATGGTACATGCTTGGGTGAGCTTTGGTTCGGATGAACCATCTTAGTACCTGCTGAAACACCTTCAACTAGCCTAGAACACCTTCGGCCTGGGCTGAATTACCTTCAGTCTCGGCTAAAAAACCTTCGGCTTGCCCAAAACACCTTCGGCCTTGGCTGAATTACCTTCGGTATTGGCTGAAAAACCTTCGGCTTGCCTAAAACACTTCGCCTTGGGCTGAATTACCTACGGCTTGCCTAAAACACCTTCGGCCCTCGGCTGAAAAACCTTTGTCTTGCCTAAAATACCTTCGGCTTGGGCTGAAAAACTTTCGGTTTGCCCAAAACACCTTCGGCCTGGGCTGAAACACCTTCGGATAGTCTCGGGCTTTGAATTCCTTTTGCTTATCCAAGCTATTTGCTTCGGATTTTTAGCATGGTGAAAATTTGAGCTTTATTAAGCTTCGACAATGGTAGACAACCTCAGATTTTCTTTGGCTGCTACTTTAGATTTAGTGTGAAGAGAAATAGGGAGTTCGACAGGAAAGAATAATTTGTTCCTTGGTCACAGTTAAAAAAATTGAGTTTATGAGAGAGTCTAGGGAGTGGGGGAAGAGGCGGTGAGTATTCACTTGATTGTCACTAACCCGTGAACAACAACAGTTATCACAAGCAGTTTAAATCTTTGCAGAAACTTCTGGACAGCTACTAAATACTTGCACAATTGAAAAATATATAGAAATCTTGACTACACAAATAGTTTAAGGAATTACTCATAAAGCCTTAAGTCAAATGAACACCAAAAGGAACATAAAAAGTCAAACAATGACCTCTCTATTTGAACTCGGATAAAAACGAACCCAAGGGAATTAAAACACCATGGCTTGTGCACGAATTTCGGCTTGCTAATCATCCTTCAACCTCCGAGCCTAAACCCAAAAGACGTAAAACAAATGTTCATCATGGTACATCACAATCCCAAGGCTCCAAAACAAAAAATATGGTAAGCAATTTATAGAGTATAACTTTGAAGCAATTTATTTGTAAATAATGTTTCTGTACGTTTTTAAATAGATTTTAACAAGTTTTTATTTATTTGGAGTTGGATGGTTCGACGTTATGCAAAGTTTATAGACTTGCTAGAGATGTCAAGGTTGGAGCTCTAAACCCGAGTCATCAAGAGGAACAACATCTTCATCAATAGGAGGAGCAACATCAAGCTATTTGTTGGTTGAGACGATTAATACAAGAGAGGGGGTGAATGTATTAAGTTCCTAATGACTACTTTTTGCGGATGAATAAACAATGCATGTAGGAACTTGCTAAAACACATAGATTTTACGAGGAAACCTTCCAGGGCCCAACTGGAAGTAAAACCTCGACCCTACCTTAGGGATTTCAAACACAAAACACTTCACTATAATAGGGCAAACACCAAGTTACAACCTATTAGACACGGACCTTTATTTCACAATTTCCTCACTGGACTTGCTACTTGATAGGACCCTATCCTACCCAATCTAAGTACCACACTTAGATTCAGTCGTACCACCAAAGTACTACACGTACTGCCAAAGTACAAAATACTTGTACCACCTAAGTACAAAACTCACAACCTCACCTAGAAGCTTACAAAACTGTATGTAAAACAAACAATAAACTCACCCAAATAACCCAACCCCAATACAAGTGTACGACACCTAGTATGATAGGTAAGCAATGCACAAAATCCGAAACTAATATGACAAGTTAGAAGCTTGGTAAACTTACTCAATTATAGCACTGTGATTTCTCCACGCATAAACTTACAAAAACCTAAAACCATTTTGCTCTCTACTATTTATACAAGTAACACTCGTATAGAAAGTAGGTTTTCTAAAAGATAAATAAGTTAACTTATCTTTAAACACGGTTTTATTTAAATTAAGTGGGATAAAATCTTTTCCGAAAAATAAGATTAAAAAGATATTTATTAAAGAGATTTATCTTTTTAACAAACCGATTTAAAGAAAATAATCATTTTAAAAAAATCTTTTCCTAAAATCTATCTTTTATTATTTTCCATATTTATTTTATTTACCAAGCAAACTTATCACGCTTCTAATAAATCTCGTGCACTAACCTACTTAACATATTAACAATAATTTATAAAATAAATACCTTAACTAAATATTATTGCTGCGCCGCACTTTGATCAGGTAGATTACTTGGGCTCTAAGCGTAATAAGTTCCACCAAAGAACTTAAACTTGCTTGTCTTCAAGTTCCTGTTAGGGAACTTAGTTCTTGTTAGAGAATTCTTCCTCTGATTTGTTTGACTTCTAGCTTCAATAAAGATCTCTTCATGTCTTCTTAGTTTCAGATACTTCTTCAATCACCAAGATCAATCTTCACCTAAACTAATCACACACTAGAGAACCTTTATTAGTTAAGTTTGCTTTAGTTCAAGTTCCTCATCATCAAAACCATTATGCTTCAACAATTTCCCCCTTTTTGATGATGACAAACTTAAGCAAACTCTAAAACAAGTTAAACAAAATAGAAGGTCGTATTTTTGAGTTTTTTATTTATTGACAGAAAGTAAACACTCACAAAAACAAACAAAAATAAAAAGCAATAAAGGCAAAAATAAACAAAACAGAAATAAACTAAACTACTATAGCATCATATCAGAGAAATTTCTGATACTTTCTTAACTAGAACCCAGAACAACTTTAGCCTCCAGGTTTGCTTCTTCTTTTCCCCCTTTTGGCATTATCAAAAAGTCATGTTTTTCAAGTTATTAAGCATCTAACCACAGCCCCACAAGCAATTCATCGAGTGTGGGAAACTGAAGGCAGCGCTATTAACTTTCCTTAAGTTAGTTCCACTCTCCTGCATAAGCATTTATAACATACAAATACACACATGTATAGACAGTTCCAAAAGGTATTCATTAAAAACCAAAGATAAACATCCTGCTAAACAAATCCTTACAAACCAAAAATAAATTGTTCAAGCATTAAAAACAAAAGTTGAAAATGTTCATGACTGCAAAAGGGAGTAAGGATAGGCTAATATAAGTAAGCTGAAAGGTGAATGGCTAAGTTTGCAAGAGGCTCAGAATCTGTTTGATGTCTTCCTTTTGTTGTGCAATGAGAGCTTCCAGCTTGTGCTCAAGACTCTGTATCCGCTGATAAAACTCCTCCTTTTGTTCCTTCAAAGCCTTTTCTTATTCCTGCATAAGCTTCTTTTGGTCTTTCAATGCTTTCCCTTGCTCTTGTACAAGTTTTTCCAGCTTTTGAATTTGAACCTTTCCAACTGATTCCTTCACTTGAGTTTCAACTCTCTCCATTCTGTCCATCAGCTTTGCAACTTGCCCATCAAGCACTTTCTCATCAATATCCAATTCTAAAGGCTTCTCTAGACTGGTTTGAGGGATAGTACTTGTTGATAGCCTCATGCTTTTCCTAACAGGTTGCTCCACCACAGCTTTTTCTTTTCTTTTTCCTATTCCTTTTTCTTTCTTCTCCTTACCCTTCTCCAACTTCTGTATTTTCCCTTGAACCACCTCCAGACTAATCCCAGCCAGTGTTTCTTCATTGATCACATTTTCTAGTTTTTCATCCAAGCCACCATACTTTCCTTTTAACACCACACCCAGATTTTCAAAATCAGTAGACAAAAGGACTCCATACCTGTAGACACCCATTTGTGTCTCCCCAAAACCAAACCCGGTGATGAGTACCTTTCACGTCAAATCATAATCGAATAAAGTGAAAGTGTGGAAAGTCTAGTGTTGCGGATAGTTTTAATTTCTTTTCTCTTCTCTTTGTTTTTGAAAACTTATTTTAAGAAAACAGCCAATACAGTTTGGTTGGTCCATGATATAGGTCCAATAGTAGTGTAGTTGGATGGGGCTTGACAAGAGCTTTCCAACGATATATTATAAGCCCAATTCCGATGAATATTGAGGAAGTTATGGCCAATTTACTTAACTGAGCCCGGTTTGAGCCTTATATGCGGCCTAATGATCTAGAGGAGGGCCTAATATAGATTTATCATTCCTAATGCAATTAGGAATGGTTTTAATCTTCTAGATTCTTCTAGAAGGTTCTTTTCATTCCTAATTCAATTAGCATTGATAAATTGACTTTTGTTGACTTTTCAGAGTTTTAATTAAAATCAAAGAGCATTTTTGAGGAAAATATACGATTTTAACATCCTATACGGCAAAATTTATCTGATTTGAGAAAACGCGTCAAAAACGGGGTTAGCGCCAAACGCCAGGCATTGGCGCCTGGCGCCTGGCGTTGGCGCAAGCTCTGTTTCTGTGCGCCAATGCTCTGTTTTGTTAATTTTACCTTTTTGGCTGATTTTCTCTATAAATAACGTATTAAAAACTCCGTTTTCGATAACGAGATTTCATCTAAAAAACAGTTTTAACGAATACATTCACCTACAACCAGTTTTCATTCTCTCATTCTTTAATCATTCACCATATCCATCTCTCTTTCTCTTTTCTAAACTATTCTTTTATATACAAAATTCCGCATTCGCAAGATCTAGAAACACCTAGCCATATTAGAAGTTGCCTTCGTCCTTGTGGGGAATAAATTTCAAGCATTAACCCCTAGCTTGCACCCCACTGTGATCATACACTAAAGTACGGTGGCGTCCAAAAGGGAAGAAGATAGAGCAAAAGAGTCGCCAACAAGTTTGTAAGGAACTTGTAAACCGTTCACGAGGTGAAGGTTACACCCCTTAACGATCCAAGAGATCGTCAATTCCATAAGGTCTTGAACCAAATAAGGGTTCGGGGATGAAGGTACAAATCCAACCTAAAAGAGATTGAACCTGCCCTAATAATAGGCCTCTACTTTATTCAGATCGTATTCATGTGCGCTTTCTGACTAACATGCAATCAATAGGATTAACCCTAAACCTGTTTATATATGTTGGTTGAATATTAATGCACAAATAAATCTATTATTGGCGATCACTTGAAATTATAATCAAATTAACCCTAAACAAGACTATTAAATATCTTATTAAGCGTGATTACAAGTACAAATTCCCTTTAAACATGCATAAAAAGGTGTGATCAAGCAATAACAATAAATATCAAGCAACATAATAAATAATCAATATAATGAATAATAATTATAATAACAATCATTATAATAATCATGTTAAAGCATAATATTAATAGCAAGATCCTAGGCACGATACTAACAAGATTAAATAACAAACCCTAGCATGTCACTAAGCAATAAAAATCAAATCTTTAACCCTAACATGATACTAACAATCATAAATATTAGGAAGAGAAAATAAAAGGCGTCGCAGGAATCATGATTGATATAAGCAAATCACCCTAAATATCATACTAAAGAAAGCATCCTAACATGATACTAGGAACATCCTAAACATGATACTAGGAATCAATAAAACAATCTAAGCATGATTTCTGTATCATAAAATCAATAAAATAATTAAAGCACTTACTTGTATGCCTCGTATCTCTTTCTAATAACAAAATACACGCGTTAGTAACTTCAAGGAAAATAATAAAACAACAATTAAATTAAATAATTGAAATAGGGATTTGGGACCAAACCCTCAGAAATTAAAACCTTTCACGTCTAGAGCGAAGGCAACTTCGAATATGGTTAGGTGTTTCTAGATCTAATGAATGCGGAATTTTGTATTTGAAAAGCAAGTTTAGAAAATGGGAGAGAGAGAGAGAGAGAGTATGTAATCAAGAAAATTGATGAGAGAATGAAAAACTGATTGTAGGTGAATGAAAACGAAGTTTATAATACGTTATTTATAGAGAAAATCAGCCAAAAAGATAATATTAACAAAACAGAGCATTGGCGCACCTGAAAACAGAGCTGGCGCCAACGCTGGCTTATTGGCGCCAGGCGCCAATGCTAGCGCCAGGCGCTAATGTCTGGCGTTAGGCACTAATCCTGTTTTTGACGCGTTTTCTAAAATCAGATAAAATTTTCCGTACAGGAGGATAAAATCGTATCTTTTCCTCAAAAATGTTCTTTGATTTTAATTAAAACTCTGAAAAGTCAACAAAAGTCAATTTATCAATGTTAATTGAATTAGGAATGAAAATAACCTTCTAGAAGAATCTAGAAGACTAAAACCATTCCTAATTGCATTAGGAATGATAAATCATATCAGGCCCTCCCCTAGATCATTGGGCCGCATACAAGGCTCAAACCGGGCCTAGTTCAGTAAATTGGCCATAACTTCCTCAATATTCATCGGAATTGGGCTTATAATATATCGTTGGAAAGCCCTTATCAAGCCCCATCCAACTACACTACTATTGGACCCATATCATGGACCAACCAAAATGGATTGGCTGTTTTCTTAAATAAGTTTTCAAAAACAGAGAGAAAAGAAATAAAACTATCCGCAACACTAGACTTTCCACACTTTCACTTCATTCGATTATGATTCGACGTGAAAGGTACTTATCACTGGGTTTGGTTTTGGGGAGACACAAATGGGTGTCTACAGAAGCCCCCACTTTGACTGAGTTTGGAGAAATGCAAGTTTCGAAAACAAAAGTCAAAGTATCGATAGGGACGGAGAATGATTCCGAACGTTCTGCGATCCTAAATCACTCTTGTAACGCCGATACCTGCAAACTAGCGTTAGTTAAACAGATAAAAGAGTTAAGAAACGCGTATCTTGCACCGTCGAGCACACGTCTCTGAAAGTAACCGATTTGCTTTGATGACCTCCTGCAAGCTAGAAAATGCCATCCCGCTTGAAAACCGCTACGCCCGTAACTGCTTCCAAATTAGAAGATTGCTTCGCCTGAAATGATCCTCCTCCGCATTGATAATATTCCACGTCCAAGGGAATACTATCGAAGATTGCTCCTCTTGAAACAATCCTCAGTTGTTTGTGACAACTCTCCACAATCTAAGGAACGCCACCTTGCTGTTTCGATGTTCACTCGTCTCTGAACAAAGAGCTTATTTTTGATATGTTCACGCGCCTCTGAACAAAGAGCTTCTTTTCTTTTTTTTTTTTTTTTGGATATGTTCACGCGCCTCTGAACAAGGAGCTTCTTTTTGATATGATCTTCTGAATGATGTGTCCACGCGTCTCTGAACGAAGAGCTTGATAATAGGATGCCCACGCGTCTCTGAGCAAAAGAGCTTGTAGGAAATGTCCACGCGTCTCTGAACAAAAGAGCTTGAGAAGGATTGTCCACGCGTCTCTGAACAAAAGAGCTTTGATGATTTGCCCACGCGTCTCTAGAGCAAAAGAGCTTGATGGAAATGTTCACGCGTCTCTGAATAATAGAGCTTCGGTACTTGAACGTTTGTTGCGATAATATGCTGAAGAAAAATTTCCGAAGACCAACGTTTGTCGATCTCTAAAGCTCGCCTGAACTTTGCTTCCGCTAAAACCAGTATGTCGGTGTTTCCGTGATAAGCCAATTCTTAGGCGCTTTAAGCTAAGTGAGACGATCTTTCATCAGGTCGACCACTTATTGTGATTTTAATCAAACTGACTACTTAATCATGTCAAATTGCTTATAGGGGCTAACTGGCGTACCAAGGAACCCAAAATTGCTGTATGAGGTTGAAATCACCTTTCTGAGAGGCTTCGAGCTCTGTCGCTGCTGAAATATCTCTAACGCCAAGAATTGGAGTAGGGTCTTCCCTATTCTGCTGCACCTGTATTTATTTTTGACTATAGAACTTCGCCAATATCTTTAATTATCTTAGGGTTGACCTAAGGTTTAATCTTGCTTGACTCATCGACTTGACACGACTCAAGGTATAAACTTGACTCGATGTGATCGACTGACTCGAGGTTGACTTTGACTCGAAGTGAAATGACACGTGTGACTCATGACTTGTGTGTGCATAGTGTTGATTATGCGACTCGAAAATGCAAAAAAGCAAAAATTTTCTGTCATTTTTGTGGAGGGTACCGACTTTCTCCCGAAAAAGAAAGATGCGAAAAAGAATCAAAGTTTTGAAGGTGCATGTTGAACGAGCTTAGTCAAATGTTATTTGATACTATCTCTCAAGGTGCAAGGATTAACCCATCCTAAGCTATCTCAACTGTTGACTCCATGATGAAAGTATTTGGGTAACTTAGGCACGGAGGCTAAGTACTTCATACTTCGTGATGCAACAATGATTGATAAGTGATGAGCGATGTGACAAGGCATGCTTTATGTTAAGATTCCATGACAAAGGGTTCCTAAGGGGAGTAAATTTGGTCATGTATCTTTGCAGTGTGTGAAAGTGACACTAAAGCTAAGCCATAAGAGCTAAGTGTGTGGAAAGATATTATTTGTTAAAAGAGTCAAATGGTGGTGACTCTTAGGCTAGGTAAGCTAATGATGTAGGGATCAAGCCCCCAAGTCTAGCTCTACATGGATAGGGATGAGCATAGGAGATCCCTTGATATGATCATGGTGTAAGTGTGTGATCGTGAATATGAATGCATTTTTATTACGGCCGCACCTCGATGTGAGGTTGCCTACGTATCCGTTAGGAATCAGGCCGAACGTAGCTCTAGCCAAACCTCGCACAAGTGTATGTATACCTCAAAAAGGTATTTTTAAGGGTTGTAACGTGATAAGGCTAAAGGTTATAGAAGAAGGGGATAAAGGCTCAAGACCCTCGATAAGCCCCCAAGGTGTGCAACCTTACTTTTGAATCTTTATATTTTTATGCTTGAGTTTCTATTCTTTTTTAGCTCTTTCTTTTCTCTTTTGCTTTAGCATTTATTTATTTTATAAGTGTGGACAATCCCGATCATGCGGTCTATCACTCACTTGGCATTCATGTTTCTCAGGCACGATACCGAGCACTCTATAAGAGACGCAATCTAAGACGTGTTCTTATCGAAGATATTTTCATATCAAAGACATTGGAACACTTGCCCTTTTGTACACTTTTATTATATTTTTTGCTTTTATTTTTATTATGATCTTTTAAAATCACTCAAGCCTTTTTGCATAAGTTACACACCATCCCAAGATTAGGTAGATATGGGTTGATAAAAGAAAGGTCTATCGTTAGACGAGGCTCAAAGTGGTTTATAAAGAAAGGATTGTAAATTTGAAAGGTGAAAGGAGATATGATGTGGCTACAAGGGGTTCCTCAAATCATTGGTATACCTTGTGCTTAATTCGACAGTGATTTTTTTTTTTTTGAATCAATATAATGAAATGATCATATATAAGGAAATAAATGCTCATTTTATTAAAAGAAAATATATAATGATCCTAAAAAATAAATCTAAGGAGAATAAAAAAAGTGCCTATGCTAGACTTATTGGGGAAAGAGTAAATAAAAAAAGAAATAGAAAAAAGAGGTCACGAAATCTTGTCGTTGAAGCTCGCCTCTTGTCTTATGTTGTTTCCTTTATCATCACTCGCTCTTCTTGTTAACTGGAGGCATGAGAAGCTTGTTATTATCAATCAAATGTTGGATAGCCTCCTTTAGCTTCCAACAGCTCTCAGTAGTATGACCCCTACCTTGATGGTACTTGCAGTGTTCGTATGGATTCCAACTAGGCAATCTCTTTTCAGGTATGGGATCTTGAATAGGTCCAATGGGAGTAATGAGTCCTTTGGCATGGAGTCGATCGAAGGCAGTATCGTAGCTCATCCCAATGGGGGTGAAGTCTTTCCTTAGTTGCTTCTTAGATCCTTGGTTATTCATGGCTAAAACTTCACTGGGATCAAAGGTACTAATATTGTTACTAGAGTAGGCATTTTCGGATGAAGAAGGATTGTCGTTCTTCTTTCCTTTCCAGCCACCGTGGTTACTATTGTTAGTAGCTTTTTGTTTTGCGAGGTCATCTTCGATTTCAATTCCGATGTCATAAACGGCCTTGAAAGTATTCAGATTGTGTTGATACTTTAGATGCTTCGAATACTTTTCTTGGAGATTCTTGATAAACATCCTCACAGATTCTTTTTCGGTGGGGACCTCAATCATCTTAGCGGAAATTTCTCTCCATTTATTAAAGAAAGAAGTAAAGCCTTCATTCTCCTTTTGTCTTAGCATCTCAAGTTGTCTATGATCGGTTTCAACTTGAATATTGCACTTGTATCTATCAAAGAAAGCGTTTACTATCGATTCCCAGGTATAGGTTTTCTCTTTGTCAAGGGAGAAGTACCATTGTTGGCAAACGGTTTCAAGAGATAGTGAGAACAGAGAGGGGAAAACCTTCTTATCGATACTCTTAATGTTCATTATGGTTTTGAAAGCTCTTAGATGGAAGTAAGGGTTATCTGTTGCCTTAAATTTAGGGATGTCAGTGGCGTTGAACTTATGTGGAAGAAGTTCCTTGTCCAGCGAGACCCCTTGTGAACTCATGCCCTGAAATTTATAGTCATTAGATAGCTTGCTCAAACTTTCTTGCATGAGGTTCATTTGTTGTTGCTTCACGGGATCATCGACCTTAAGTGTGAGAAGCTTCAGTGTTTTAGTCATGGTAACCAGTTGGTTCCTAAGCTCATTAACTTCTTCTTGAGTTGCCATTATCTTTTTAGCCTTCCTCTTTTGGCGAATCGGTTTATCGAAAAGTGAAACTTGAATAAAGAGGTTGTCCTTGATTAATCGCCCTTCTCTCCTCGACCAAGTACTGTGGAAAAGGAATTTGGGGATATTTATTGTTAATTATTTGACTCAAACTTTATTCAACATGCAATGGATGGAGGAAGTGAAGAAAGATAGAATAGAATGTGAAGGAGAATGATATAGATGGAGGGATATGAAGAATTAGGAATAGAATGTACCCCCAACTCAAATGACGGAAAAGACCGACTCATGCATGAACCTAAGACATGGTCATGGTGACATATACTCAAAGCGTGTGCTAAGACTAGTGAGTGTAGCTGGTACGTTAAGACTCGTATCATGACCATGTGGCTAGACTATGTGACTAGACTCAATTAACGACTTGACAAGGTGTGATTGACAACGAAAATTAACCGAATTAATTAGCAAACTGGTAAATTAGACTCTAGGTGATGACTCGACCAATAATCCGAACTGTCGGTCAAACGACAGGACTGGCGTCGCACTGTGTAGCTTGGCGCCAGACGATAGAGCTGTCGCCAGGCGCCACACTCTACAGGGTGGCGCTACAGTCTAGATTTTGGCGCCAATACTGGAGCTTCAATCTGGGACTGTTTTCGGTGTTATTAATCAGCTGGGGTATGCCTAAAGTCGTACTAGGTCAATTCTGATTAAAATATTAGACTTTATTGACTCAAATTAATTAATTAATTAATTAGGCAAAGTTCTTTAAGTCATTAATTTATTTAATCTCAACACAAGTCAAACAGACGGTTAAGAGAAACATAGAATATATGCACAACAAATAATGCACAATTAGTCAAGTTGGCACAATATGATGCAATGAGTTTGCAACCTAACCATGGCTCTAGTTCTCTAAAGTTCGGGATATGGTTTAGTCAATAGAGGGTCCATGGTTAATTGTCTGGATGCGCCGCGCGGAAGCCTAACCATGAAGGGTTGGCGCGAATGGATGGGACATCGCGAGTTTTAAAAAAAACTCGCTTCCATGGTTTGGTGAATTCAACATTCTCGGATGTACCCTTTGTTGCACAGAGCGTTCAATCGGGTAGATGGAGCATGAATTCCCAGAGGGTTATGTCCATATGTAGAACACATATGGGTTTTAGAAAAGTGAGAAAAAATTCAATCAGGAAGTAGGATCGAGCAAACAATACGGAAAACCGGTCGAAATTAGAACGCATATTTCTGGCTCGGTATTGGGGGAGGTTGGTGCCAGCAAACAGAGACTGGCGCCAGTTTTTAACTGTAGCGCCTGGCGCCAATGTTGGCGTCTGGCGCTACGGCTAAAATTCTGGCGCCAATGCTCTGGCCCCTGGCTCTACTTCCCACATGCCTCAGCAGCTTTCTGTGCTCGATAAAATTTTCCAGTTTCGCGCGGTGTTATTTCGGTCCTAGTTGTGAAAGATATTTCTCAAATTTCTTACGTGTAAAATCCTATGTTTTTAACTCATTACGGATGGTCTTTCCAATGAGATCTTTTTTATGCATATGACAATAATGTTAATCAAAATTACGCACATGAAATACTTAGAACGTTTCGAGTCTCATCCACTCATTCTAAATCATTGCCGAAACAAATTCAGGAATTAAAATAGAAATCCTCCCCAGTGGAGTCGCCAAAAACTATGGGGAATAAATTTCAAGCATTAACCCCTAGCTTGAACCCCACTGTGATCATACACTAAAGTACGGTGGCGTCCAAAAGGGAAGAAGATAGAGCAAAAGAGTCGCCAATAAGTTTTAGGAACTTGTAAACCGTTCACGAGGTGAAGGTTACACCCCTTAACGATCCAAGAGATCGTCAATTCCATAAGGTCTTGAACCAAATAAGGGTTCGGGGATGAAGGTACAAATCCAACCTAAAAGAGATTGAACCTGCCCTAATAATAGGCCTCTACTTTATTCAGATCGTATTCATGTGCGCTTTCTGACTAACATGCAATCAATAGGATTAACCCTAAACCTGTTTATATATGTTGGTTGAATATTAATGCACAAATAAATCTATTATTGGCGATCACTTGAAATTATAATCAAATTAACCCTAAACAAGACTATTAAATATCTTATTAAGCGTGATTACAAGTACAAATTCCCTTTAAACATGCATAAAAAGGTGTGATCAAGCAATAACAATAAATATCAAGCAACATAATAAATAATCAATATAATGAATAATAATTATAATAACAATCATTATAATAATCATGTTAAAGCATAATATTAATAGCAAGATCCTAGGCACGATACTAACAAGATTAAATAACAAACCCTAGCATGTCACTAAGCAATAAAAATCAAATCTTTAACCCTAACATGATACTAACAATCATAAATATTAGGAAGAGAAAATAAAAGGCGTCGCAGGAATCATGATTGATATAAGCAAATCACCCTAAATATCATACTAAAGAAAGCATCCTAACATGATACTAGGAACATCCTAAACATGATACTAGGAATCAATAAAACAATCTAAGCATGATTTCTGTATCATAAAATCAATAAAATAATTAAAGCACTTACTTGTATGCCTCGTATCTCTTTCTAATAACAAAATACACGCGTTAGTAACTTCAAGGAAAATAATAAAACAACAATTAAATTAAATAATTGAAATAGGGATTTGGGACCAAACCCTCAGAAATTAAAACCTTTCACGTCTAGAGCGAAGGCAACTTCGAATATGGTTAGGTGTTTCTAGATCTAATGAATGCGGAATTTTGTATTTGAAAAGCAAGTTTAGAAAATGGGAGAGAGAGAGAGAGAGAGTATGTAATCAAGAAAATTGATGAGAGAATGAAAAACTGATTGTAGGTGAATGAAAACGAAGTTTATAATACGTTATTTATAGAGAAAATCAGCCAAAAAGATAATATTAACAAAACAGAGCATTGGCGCACCTGAAAACAGAGCTGGCGCCAACGCTGGCTTATTGGCGCCAGGCGCCAATGCTAGCGCCAGGCGCTAATGTCTGGCGTTAGGCACTAATCCTGTTTTTGACGCGTTTTCTAAAATCAGATAAAATTTTCCGTACAGGAGGATAAAATCGTATCTTTTCCTCAAAAATGTTCTTTGATTTTAATTAAAACTCTGAAAAGTCAACAAAAGTCAATTTATCAATGTTAATTGAATTAGGAATGAAAATAACCTTCTAGAAGAATCTAGAAGACTAAAACCATTCCTAATTGCATTAGGAATGATAAATCATATCAGGCCCTCCCCTAGATCATTGGGCCGCATACAAAGCTCAAACCGGGCCCAATTCAGTAAATTGGCAATAACTTCCTCAATATTCATCGGAATTGGGCTTATAATATATCGTTGGAAAGCCCTTGTCAAGCCCCATCCAACTACACTACTATTGGACCCATATCATGGACCAACCAAACTGGATTGGTTGTTTTCTTAAAATAAGTTTTCAAAAACAGAGAGAAAAGAAATAAAACTATCCACAACACTAGACTTACCACACTTTCACTTCATTTGATTATGATTCGACGTGAAAGGTACTCATCACTAGGTTTGGTTTTGGGGAGACACAAATGGGTGTCTACAGCCCTAGTCGTGAAAGGTTTAATTTCTGAGGGTTTGGTCCTAAATCTCTATTTGTTACAAAATAATAATGTATGCCCATTATAGCTTGTAATTATCTCTTTTATGACCACCTTAAGTATGGTCTTAATAGCATCCTTGTAACCCTCCTTTGTCATTAGTCCACATTAACCCTCTCATGAATGGACTCTTCATTGTCCATATAAGTTACAATGTTCACATCTTGTATATATATAGATGGTCATGAAATGGATGAATATAGACAATACAATTACCATCTACATCTCTCTCTAATCTTCTCCCTTTTCCCCTTATTTTATAATACGTTATCAGCACCACACTCTAACAAAACTATTACATTGATCACTCCGTAATTATATTAGCCAAGAAAAAAAAGTCGAAAGGTATTCATTTTATAACATTAGTTAACACGTATCAAGTATTGATGTTAGGAATTGTTCTATATCATGATGTTAGTTTATGATTATATGCGGTTCTGACATACTAAAGTTCTTAGTTTATGATTATATCATGAATTCATGATGTTAGAATATGCGGCCACTTTCATAGAATTTTTTCATCTTCACCTTATATGCTTCCGAATTATGTTAGTTTATGATTATTAGTTTATGATTATTAGATATCATGATGATATTATTTCTGCTTCATTACGTAGAGGTCGTGATATTAATTTTGCTTCTTAACATATTTTACGAGACATTTTAGTAGTATAACTCATGATATCCCCTTCATATGTGATTAAATCATCAACAGTAGTAAGTATTATTATTTTTATATAGTATATGTTTATTGTATGCTATTTAATCTTTTATTGTTATTTTATAGTGAAAATGTCGAATCTTACCAAGCTTGAATTTGTGGCCCTTGATATTACCGGAAAGAATTATCTATCATGGGTGTTAGATGCTGAAATACACCTAGATGCTAAAGGCCTTGATGAAACAATTAAGGAGGGTAATAAAGCAACACTCCAAGATAAGGCAAAGGCCATGATATTCCTTCGCCATCACCTCCATGAAGGACTCAAAAATGAATATTTAACTGTGAAAGATCCACAAATCCTTTGGAGTAATCTAAAGGAAAGGTATGACCACCAAAAAACAGTGATACTACCTAGAGCTCATTATGATTGGTTGAATTTGAGATTGCAAGATTTTAAATCTGTTAGTGAATATAACTCATCTATGTTTAAAATAACTTCTCAATTGAAATTATGTGGAGAAAATATTACTGATACAGAAATGCTTGAAAAGACATACTCTACTTTCCATGCAAATAATATTGTCCTGCAGACACAATATAGAGAAAAATGTTTTAAAAAATATTCTGAATTAATATCTTGTCTTCTTGTGGCTGAGCAAAATAACGAGATGTTAATGAAAAATCATGAATCACGTCCTACTGGCTCTACTCCATTCCCTGAAGCGAACGTGACAACCCATAACGGGAAAGAAACTAAAAACAAAGACCATTCCAGTAGTAGTGGTCGAGGTAGAGGTCGTGGTCGCGGTCGTGGTTTTAGTGGATATGGTAAAGGTCGTGGAGGTCATTACACAAATTCTCATTCCCACCAGAAGTGGGAACGTAGGGCTGATAAAGAGAAAAATGAGACCAATATATGTTACCGTTGTGGAGGAAAAGGCCATTGGTCTCGGGTTTGTAGAACTCCAAAGCATCTTGTTGAACTTTATCAAGAATCATTGATGAAAGGAAAGAAAGTTGAGGCAAACCTTGTTCTTGAAGAAGGTGAAGGAGATTTTGATTTTGGCAATGCAAATCATTTCGATGTTGCTAATTTCCTTACTTCCCCGGAAGGGAATAATTTTGATTTTGGCAGTACAACTCATTTAGAAGTTGGTGATTTCTTCAATGCTTCGGAAGGGAATAATTAAATTTATATTATTTTATGTCAACTTTAAGTATTAGACTTTATCTAGTTATTTACTTATGTTATTTTCTATGGTTGTAATAAGGACTTTATATGCTTTATGAATTTATGAACTATTTGGGTGTTTTTTATTGAATTATTTATTTTATCATCTTTATTTTTATGCTTGATATTTTGACATATATTTTATTTCATGAAAAACATGGATATTACTCAAGTTCAGTTTGCTATGAATGGTGAAGAATTGTGTCTTGCTGACAGTGCAACTACTCATACAATACATAGAAATAAAAAATACTTCTCTACATTAATGATGAAAAGGATTAATGTGAGTACCATATCGGGTAGTACAAATATTATTGAGGGATCCGGGAGAGCCACTATAAAATTGCCTTGGGGAACTGAAATTAAAATAATTGATGCTTTATACTCCCCATTGTCTCAAAGAAATTTATTAAGTTTTAAAGATATTCGCAACAATGGTTATCATATTGAGACAATCAATGAAGATAATAACGAATTCCTTCAAATCACAAATATAAATCAAGGCTCAAAACATGTTTTGGAGAAACTACCTGTAGACACCTAAAAATGTCTCCCCAAAACCAAACCCGTTGATGAACACCTTTCACCGCCATTATTGGTCGAGTTGAGTATTTAATATTTGGAGTGCTTAAATCCATGTTCTATCAAACATATTTCATGAACCAATCCAATTTCTAGCTCATTTCCCTAAACCATAACCTATTTTCTACTTTTCGTGTCCACATCGCAAAGCTGAGAGAAACTGATTTTATGGCTATAAAATTTTGATCCAATTATTATTATTTTGTTGGATAGGCCTTTAAATAAGCTTTCCAACCATATATCATAAGCCTAATTCCGAGCTATAACGAAAAAGATATGAGCAAAACACCAAACTCGGCCTAAAACCGACACCCTTCCACTAAAACGACCATATCTTAAAATATACATATTATTTTGACTTGATTCTAATTGGGTTGGAAATTAGACTTGATAATATTTCCAATGATATATTATATGCCTTATTCCGAGTTACGGATCAAAAGTTATGATGGTTTTAAAAACGGGTAAAAACCTGGAATCGCCGCGCACAGTGCAATTCCACCGTGTCACGGGAAATTGCACCGTCTGACGGTGGGAATCCCCGTGACACGGTGCCCTTGCTGTGACGCGGGGTTATTCTGTGTCCTATTTGCGTTCTTTGTACCTAAACAACTCCCGCGTCACGACATTTTCCACCGTGTCACGGGAATTTACACCGTCTGACGGTGGGATTTCCCGTGACACGGAGCTATTTCCGTGTATTTTCCGCGTCTCTCATACCGTGACACGGTGTACTGTACCGTGTCACGGGACATTCCGTGTACGGGACTGTCCACCGTGTCACGGCACAATCCACCGTGGCGCGGTGGACTTGCAGCAAAAAAAAAAAAAAATCCCGTGCCACGTCAGCATCCACCGTGGCACGGGAATGGTTGCCGCGACACGGGACTGTCCACCGTGTCACGGCACAGTCCACCGTGGCACGGTGGACCTGCAAAAAAAAAATCCTCGTGCCACGTCAGCATCCACCGTGGCACGGGAATGGTTGCCGCGACACGGGACTGTCCACCGTGGCACGGTGGACCTGGAAAAAAAAAAAAAACCGCGTCAATCAAGTCTTCCGTGTTAATTTGGTCCTCGCGTCAGTCATTTTGGTTATTGTTCACATGTCTAGCCATGCGATCATACCACGAGTCTTATAACATCACTTAGTCACTCACGAGTCAAGTATAGTCCACACACTTTCTTTATGTTCCGACTCGAGTCGTGCACCAGGTCGTTTATGATCGTATATTAGGTTCATGCACCCTTTTTTCGTCATAATAAAAAAATGAGTGGAGTTTTCTCACCCGTTTTCAAATGTCTATTTTTTCCTTTCTTTCCTATCTTGAGCAATGAGTCAAACAATTAAGTGAATTATTTTTATTTCACAGTACTTGGTCAAGGAACGGGGATAGATTAATACGGTTCAAGTCATTACCGCAACAATCTCTCAGATCTAATAGGCGTTCAAAGAGAACTTTGCCATCTCCATTACTCATCACCTTTCAATGGCCACTAAAGAAGATATTGAGAACATCAACAAATCCATCGAGGCACTGTCTGCCATGATGCAAACCCTTACCACTAGGGTCACTACCATGGAACAAAACAAGGTCACTGTTTCCACCCTTGACAAACTGAAAAAACAATGAGTAAGATTTCTGAGGATTTCACTTATGTGGAATGGCCTCCCACTCCTTTGAATGCGAAGGACAGACTCCCTGAAAAGTTCTCCACTGCTGATATTCCAAAGTTCAAGCCTACTGACAATCCAATATTCCATTTGAAGGCATTCTCTGCAACCATGGCTCTTAAGGGATTGGACGTAACACTCTTCCCTACGGTGTTCCCTCTCTCCTTAGAACATGCTTGCCAACAACGGTTCTATTCCCTAGATCCCAAGCGTATTGCGACTTGGCAAGATGTCACCGACAGTTTCATGAATCGTTACAAGTGTAACATTCAAACTAAAACTTCTGAACGTGAACTCTCCATTCTCAAACAGAAAGAGAATGAAGGCTTCACTGCTTACCTGAACAGGTGGAGGGAAACAGCTTCACTCTTGGTAGATCCTCCCAAAGAAAGAGAGATGGTTCGCCTCTTTATTCAAAATCTGACTCATAAATATAGAGAACATCTCAAATTTCTTCCACTGAACACTTTCGAAGCTGTATACGACATCGGCATCAATATCGAGGATGAGCTAATAAAGACTGCTGGTAGTAACAATAATAACACTTGGAAAAACAAGAAGAACGACCATCCTTCTTCTTCATCTTCTAAGCACGAAAATACTACCAACAATATAAGCCAAGTTGATCTTAATGAAGTGTTAGCTCTTGATACTCCATTGCCCAAGAAGAAAAGAACTTACACTCCTTTAGGAATGACTTATGATGCGGCCTTTGATCGCCTTTACAGTCAAGGCTTGATCACACCTATTGGGCCATTTCCGGAGCCAAAACCTGAAGAAAGGAGCGCCAAATGGAATCCCAATGCCTATTGCAAGTACCATCAAGGAAGGGGCCACACTACGGAGCAATGTTGGAATTTGAAGGACGTCATTCAAGACTTGATGGATGCAAACAAACTTCCTGTCCCTCCAGGCGGCAAGAAGTAATAAATACAAGGCACACAGATCCTTCGTGCAAGATTTCATGATTTCTTTCTTTATCATTCTTCTCCATTCCCCCATTCATGTCTAGCATAGGTTTTCCACTTTGAATTTTTTTATATGTTTCATGTGTTTCGTTCACCTTTTCCATTAATAAAATGAGCAATTTTCCTTTACATCTCGATCATACAATTTTTCTTTCATTCATTCATTCTCAATATATATATAAAAAAAAACAATCAATTACCGAACTAAACCCAAGGTACACCAATGACTTGAGGCACCTTTGCAACCATGTCATTCCTTGTTAACCGTTCAATCACATTCCATTTCTTCATCAACCATTTTGAGCCTCGTCTAACGTTTGGCCTTCATTTCTTCAACCCACATTCACTTAACCCTGGGATTGGAAGATGTGTAATTGTATAACATTCAAAAAGCAAGTAAAAAAAAAAAAAGAAAGCAGCAAAGCAACAATAAAACAATGTCTAAAGGCAAGTGTTCCAATGTCTTTGATATGAACACGTCTCAAATTGCGTCTCTCATCGAGTGCTTGGTACCGTGCCTGAGAAACATGAATGCTAAGTGAGTGATGGACCGCATGATCTGAGATTGTCTACATTGATTCAAAAGAATAAAAAATAAAAAAAAATAAAAAAGAAAAAAAAGAAAAAAGAAAAAAGAAATTCAAAACAAAAAAAAAAAGTTGAAAATAAACTTGCAAAATTCAAAATTTTCAAATTCAAAATTACACATCTTGGGGATTATCTCGGGTCTTGAGCCTTTTACCTCTTTCTTCCTTAAACCATCAACTTAACCACATTACAACCCTTGAAAGACCTCTTTGAGGTGTACATACACTTGTGCAAAGTTCGGTTAGAGCTACGTTCGGCCTGATATCTAACGGATACGTAGGCAACCTCACATCGAGGTGCGGCCACATTCATATTCATATCCATGCATGATCGAGTCAAAGAATATCCAATGCTTACCCCTACCCATTTAGATCTAGACTTGGGGGCTTGAACCCACACCATTTAGCCTACTTAGCCTAAAGAGTCATCATCTTTGACTCTTCTCACATCTCTTTCCATCGCCATAACCCTTGTAGCCAGCCTTAGTATCACATTCACACACTTCACTCACACATCCATATCCATATCAATCATCCTTCCCTTTAAGAGCCCTTTATCATGAAATCTTGTTTCAACACTGTGCATGTTTCATCATATTTAAAGACAACATTCAGTAGAAGAAACATTGTATACTTGCTTAGCTTCCTGACCTGAGCAATGTTCATTGTTTCGCATAATGTGCTAAGAAACATTTATATATAAATGATTTTTAATCATACAAAGCATATCGTGCTTAGCTCCTTGACCTAAGCAACGTTCATTATGCAATAATCACTATACGTGCTTAGCTTCCAGACCTAAGTGACGTTCAAAATAGCTTCTTTACACCATATATGATGCTTAGCTCCATGACTTAAGTTCATTCATCTATCGTGTCACATGATGTAATTGTCCTTAGCCTCCTGGCCTAAGAACATGCATCATGCATACATTATTTTCAGGACAAGCAATTCAATCCATACGATTCATTTCGTCTTGCTCAAGGAGGAAGTTCAAAACTTCTTTCCTTTTTCATTATTTTATTTTGGGGAAGTTCAAAAACTTTTTCCAAGTTTTCATCGAAGGAAGTTCGAAAATAAAAGTTCAGTTTTCACATCTTTCTTTTTCGGGAGAAAGTCGGTACCCTCCACTCATGACAAAAATTAACGGAAAATTTTTGCTTTTGCATCTTCATTTGCTTGTGTCTGCACACACACATACACACACACACACACACTCACAAGTCATACACATGTCATGTCACATCAAGTCAAACTTGGTCAAGTCAGTGGTCAAGTCAATCACAGTATATACGAGTCCATTGGCAAATTTATTTTTGCAGGTCTTATCTACAGCCCACGTCCGGGGACAAATGGACCATCTATAGCCCACGTCCGGGGACAAGTGGACCATCTACAGCCCATGTCCGGGGACAAGCGGACCACCATCATTTCATGACGCAAGGTTCTCGATACACAGAGACTTGCAATCTCATCATCTTTCGACTTTCCTCAAGCATGGAAAGTATTATCCGGTGGAATTCTTCAAGCATAGAATGACACCATATTCATCAGTCGGCTTTCCTCAGGCTTGGAAAGCGTTATCGGTGGATTTTTCTTCAAGTATAGAAAACCGCCAAGTCGACTTTCCTCAAGCTTGGAAAGCGTTATCGGTGGATTTTTCTTCAAGTATAGAAAACCGCCAAGTCGGCTTTCCTCAAGCATGGAAAGCATCTGATAGGTTGCCGTACACCTGTCAAAAATAAATTCCTAACAAAACCAACTAACAATGTAGTAGGGTAAGTAGGGTAGAATCCAGAGAGAGATGACTATTCAATCTAGCTTTCAAGGTATGGAGAAACTAAACTATGTCGCGAAATTGGGATGAAAATATAGTCTAAATTAAAAGAGGGAAAAAAATAATTGATAAAAAGACCTAGGGCTATGGTTCACCATGTTTATAGTTCTAAATCTATCAAATATCAATAACAATTCAATCAATCAATTATCTAGAGCAATTGTTAAGCCTACAGTCGGGTCTTAACACTCTCAATTCAACATATGTAGTTCGGTCGCTAACATAATCAGAATTGCTAATTGTAGGTAAGCCTCTAAAAGTAAGATCTTTCAATTCAAACTCTTATTAACAAAAATTAATCAAACAATTGATCAAGTTGCAAGATTAACAATAGAACACTATCAATTAGAGAAATCAATAATCAAAATATTAAAATTATCAATCAAGATTCATAATATAAACATGGATTCCCAAACCCTAGAAATTTAACTACCCAAACATGAAATAAATAATTAAAGCTAAATCTAATAAAGAAAGCATAATTAAAATAAAGAAATAAAATTACCTCAATGAATTGAAATAATAAACCCAAGAATCATCCATGGAAGAATCCATGGAGATGCCATGAGAAACTAGGGTTCAAGAGAAAAACTAAAACGAACGTAAAAATAAAAAGTATAAAAAGGCATAAGGGAAAATAATTATCCTTTGAGTATTTATATTATCCTAAAACTAATCTAAAAAAAATAAAGAAAAGAAATAAGAAAATAATAAATACATAAGTTGAATTATTATTGGATGATAGAAGATGACGTGGTATAAAACCGCAAGAGAAGTCGAGAACACGAGCTACACGTGGCTGCTTTGGCTGCTCGTCAGAACCCGCGGCCGCAGGGTGGTTCTCGCGCCCTGGCAGTGGCGGCAGCAGCCTTCGAGTGGGCGCGGGACAGACCCGCAGCAAGATCCCGCGGGTGGCTGACTGCAACGTCTGGATTCAAATGCTCATAACTTCTGTTCTAGGAATCTTCTCGGGGCGTGTGACCTATCATTGGAAATCTCTTTAAGTCTAGTTTCTAATGCAACTTGAATCACTTTAATCCGATCATTAGAACTCGAGTTATGATCAAAAGAGTGGACAAAGGTCAGTTTTGCCACTTTGTAAAACATCGTTTCTAACTCAAATTCATTTCAGTAAAGTACATATCGACCCTTGTGAATGCTATATCCATTCCTCATGCATATAAATCTCAAAATCAACATCCATGAACATGGGATCTCCAATTAATAAACTCAATTCATCGGCTTCCATCCAAATATCATCCGAATCAACTCCAAACACTATGAAAGCGTCCAAATGTCTATCAAATCACCTGAAACATTAAGAAAAACAAAAACGGAGCGTAATAGTGTACAAAACAAACAACTTATGTATTTGCGTCCTAAAAAGCAACAAAAGACCTAAAAAGCTACTATAAACTTAGCATAAACGTGCCTATAAACTCTATATAAATATGACTCATCAAATTCCTCCAAGCTAAACCGTTGCTTGTCCCCAAGCAACACTAGACTCAAGACGGAGAAACAAGACAAATAGTACTTCCAGGGAACCAAAATAAGACCGACTCGACTCTCGAGCAAACAATCAAACCAAAGTTATCCAGATTAAAATTTAGCTCGGATACAAATAGAACCACTTAACATCACGATCCACAATTGAAACCAAACTTGGCCACAAACGATTCCCAATCAAGCTAGTCTTCGCCGCACACCTTGTAGAATATAAATATTTGATGCAACAAATTAAATTAAAGGGTAACTTGACGATAGCAAGAAATAACGTTCACTCAATCACAAAATACACATGTCGATCAAAAGGACTTTACAAGCTTGTAATGGGGCAAAGGTAAAGGGGTAGGATAATATTTAGGAAAATGTGAGTAAAGAGCCAACTTGGGGAGTGTAGGGAATAATTTCAAGCCTTTAAAATCCCACTAGCTTGAACCCCACTGTGATCATACACTAAAGTACGGTGGCGTCCAAAAGGGAAGAAGATAGAGCAAAAGAGTCGCCAACAAGTTTTTTAAGGAACTTGTAAACCATTCACGAGGTGAAGGTTACACCCCTTAACGATCCAAGAGATCGTCAACTCCATAAGGTCATGAACCAAATAAGGGTTCGGGGATGAAGGTACAAATCCAACCTAAAAGAGATTGAACCTGCCCTAATAATAGGCCTCTACTTTATTCTGATCGTATTCATATGCGCTTTCTGATTAACATGCAATCAATAGGATTAACCCTAAACCTGTTTAATCTATGTTGGTTGAATATTAATGCACAAATAAACTATTATTGGCGATCACTTGAATTATAATCACATTAACCCTAAACAAGATTATTAATTATCTTATTAAGCATGATTACATGTACCAATTCCCTTTTAAACATGCATAAAAGGTGTGATCAAGCAATAAAGAATAAATAATGTATCAAGCAACATAATAAATAATCGTAATCATGACTAATAATTATGATAACAATAATAATCATCATAAATAAAATAATCATCATCAAAATAATAATAATAATAATAATAATAATAATAATAATAATAATAATAATAATAATAATAATAATAATAATAATAATAATAATAATAATAATAATAATAATAATAATATCATCATCATAAATAATCACGATTATAATCATAATAATGTTCATGTTAATATTAAAGCATAATAATAATAGCAAGATCCTAGGCATGATACTAACAAGATTAATAACAAACCCTAGCATGTCACTAAGCAATAAAAATCAAGTCTTTAACCTTAACATGATACTAACAATCATAAATATTAGGAAGAGAATAAAAGGCATCATAGCAATCATATTTAATATTAAAATTAACCTAGACATGATACTAGGAATATCATAATAACAATGTAAACATGATTTCTACATCATAATATCAATAAAATCAATTAAAGCACTTACTTTGATGTCTCGTACCTCTTTCTAATAACAAAATACACACGTTAGTAACTTCAAGGAAAATAAATAAACAAAACAATTAAATTAAATAATTAAAAGAGAGATTTGGGACCAAACCCTCAGAAATTAAACCTTTCACGTCTAGGGCGAAGGCAACTTTGAATATGGCTAGGTGTATTTAGATCTTGCGAATGCGGAATTTTGTATTTGAGAAAAGGCTAGTTTAGAAAAAGAGAGAGAGAGAGAGAATAATCAAGAAAATCTTGATGAGAGTTGGTGAATTGAAATAAGAATTGATGATGAATGAAAACTGATTGTAGGTGAATGAAAACGGAATTTTTGATACGATATTTATAGAGAAAATCAGCCAAAAAAGATAATTTAACAAAACAGAGTCTGACACACGCAAAACAAGGTTGGCGCCAACCCTGGCTAGCTGGCGCCAGCCACCAATGGCTAGCGCCTGGCGCCAAGCCTGGTTCCAGGCGCCAAGGCCTGGGGTTGGACGCCAGTCTTGATTTTAACGCGTTTTCGAAAATACGATAAGTTTACCGTACTGGAGGAAAAAATTATATAATTTCTACGAAAATGCTATTTGATCTTGATTAAAACTCTGAAAAGTCAACAAAGTCAATTTATCAATGCTAATTGAATTAGGAATGAAAAAAACCTTCTAGAAGATTCTAGAAGACCAAAACCATTCCTAATTGCATTAGGAATGATAAATCATATTAGGCCCTCCCCTAGATCATTGGGCCGTACATAAAGCTCAAACCGGGCCCAATTTAGTAAATTGGCCATAATTTCCTCAATATTCATCGGAATTGGGCTTATAATATATCGTTGGAAAGGTCTTTGCAAGCCCCATCCAACTACACTACTATTGAACCCATATCATGGACCAACCAAACTGGATTGGCTGTTTTCTTAAAATAAAGTTTTCAAAAATAGAGAGAAGAGAAAAGAAATAAAAACTTTCCGCAACAACAGACCTTTCACACTTTCGTTTCATTCGATTATGATTCGACGTGAAAGGTACTCATCACTGGGTTTGGTTTTGGGGAGACACAAATGGGTGTCTACAGAAGCCCCCACTTTGACTGAGTTTGGAGAAACGCTTGTTTCGAAAACAAAAGTCAAAGTATCGATAGGGACGGAGAATGATTCAGAACGTTCTGCGATCCTAAATCAATCTTGTAACGCCGATACCTGCAAAACTAGCGTTAGTTAAACAGATAAAAGAGTTAAGAAACGCGTATCTTGCACCGTCGAGCACACGTCTCTGAAAGTAACCGATTGTTTTGATGACCTCCTGCAAGCTAGAGAATGCCATCCCGCTTGAAAACCGCTACGCCCGTAACTGCTTCCGAATTAGAAGATTGCTTCGCCTGAAACGATCCTCTCCGTAATGATAATATTCCACATCCTAGGGAACACCTCGAAGATTATTTCTCTTGAAACAATCCTCATCCGCATTGATAATATTCCACGTCCAAGGGAATACTATCGAAGATTGCTTCTCTTGAAACAATCCTCAGTTGTTTGTGACAACTCTCCACAATCTAGGGAACGCCACCTTGCTGTTTCGATGTTCACTCGTCTCTAAACAAAGAGATTCTTTTTGATATGACTCTAATTTCCGCTGTGATAGTCTTCGAAAAGATCACTGCTTCTTAATGTTTGCTATGCCAGTACGTTGGTACTTTGCTGCTTGTGAACCAGTATGTCGGTGCTTTTGCTGTGATGATGTAGACACCCATTTGTGTCTCCCCAAAACCAAACCCAGTGATGAGTACCTTTCACGTCGAATCATAATCGAATGAAACGAAAGTGTGGAAAGGTCTAGTGTTGCAGAAAGTTTTATTTCTTTTCTCTTCTCTCTGTTTTTGAAAACTTTATTTTAAGAAAACAGCCAATCCAGTTTGGTTGGTCCATGATATGGGTCCAATAGTGGTGTAGTTGGATGGGGCTTGCAAAGACCTTTCCAATGATATATTATAAGCCCAATTCCGATGAATATTGAGGAAGTTATGGCCAATTTACTAAACTGGGCCCGGTTTGAGTTTTAAGTACGGCCCAATGACCTAGGGGAGGGTCTAATATGATTTATCATTCCTAATGTAATTAGGAATGGTTTTGGTCTTCTAGAACATTCTAGAAGGTTTTATCATTCTTAATTCAATTAGGATTCTTCAGAGTTTTAATTAGATCAAATAGCATTTTCAACTGAAATTATATTATTTTATCTTCCAGTACAATAAAATTATCAGATTTTCGAAAACGCGTTAAAATCCGGTTTGGCGTCCAACCCCAGGCCTTGGCGCCTGGAACCAGGATTGGCGCCAGACGCCAGCCATTGGCGCCTGGCGCTAGCCACTGGTCCTGGCGCCAATGAGCCAGGGCTGGCGCCAAGTTGGTTTTTCGATCTTCAGACTCTGTTTTGATAAATTATCTTTTTTTGGATGTTTTTCTCTATAAGTATCGTATCAAAAACTCCGTTTTGATGGACGGATTATCAATATTCATTCACCATTCAATCATCTACATCTATCATTCACCAATTCTTTTATTCTGAAGTTTTAATAAATTCCGTTTTCAATCATCATCTACAATCATCAATCGTCAATAATTAGTTTATGAATCATTGATCTTTTAGCATTCTTTCTAAACTTTGCTCTTTAATACAAAATTCCGCATTCACAAGATCTTGATACACCTAGCCATATTCGAAGTTGCCTTCGCCCTAGACGTGAAAGGTTTAATTTCTGAGGGTTTGGTCCCAAATCTCTATTTCAATTATTTAATTTAATTGCTTTGATTATTATTTTCCTTGAAGTTACTAACGTGTGTATTTTGTAATTAGAAAGAGATACGAGGCATCCAAGTAGGTACTTTAATGGTTTAATTGATTTTATGATGTAGATATCATGCTTAGATTATGATTCCTAGTATCATGTCTAGGGTATCTTTAATATCAAGTATGATTTTAAAGTATGATGCTTCCTATGTTCTTTCTAATGTTTATGATTATTTATTATGTTGCTTGATATGCATATATTTTATTCTTTATTGCTTGATCACCTTTATTGCATGTTTAAAGGGAATTGGTACTTGTAATCACGTTTAATAAGATAATTAATAATCTTGTTTAGGGTTAACTTTGATTATAATTCAAGTGATCGCCAATAATAGTTTATTTGTGCATTAAATTCAACCAACATAGATTAAACAGGTTTAGGGTTAATCCTATTGATTGTATGTTGATCAGAAAGCGCACATGAATACGAGCAGAATAAAGTAGAGGCCTATTATTAGGGCAGGTTCAATCTCTTTTAGGTTGGATTTGTACCATCATCCCCGAACCCTTATTTGGTTCATGACCTTATGGAGTTGACGATCTCTTGGATCGTTAAGGGGTGTAACCTTCACCTCGTGATGGTTTACAAGTTCCTTAAAAACTTGTTGGCGACTCTTTTGCTCTATCTTCTTCCCTTTTGGACGCCACCGTACTTTAGTGTATGATCACAGTGGGGTTCAAGCTAGTGGGATTTTAAAGGCTTGAAATTATTCTCTACAGATGACAATCCTCTTTTCTTTGGGAATAGTTGCCAACACAACTCTTGTATGATGTATGACAATCCGATTTAGGGAAAGTTGTCAATGCCACGTAACAATCCATCCTTGGAAATGTTGCCACGATGAAGCGACAATCCGTATCTTAGAAAATTTGCCAAAATCCAATTTTTGGAAAAGTTGCCAATGCTTCGTAACAATCTTTCATAAGAACTTTGCTACGATTGACAATCCACATCTTGGAATATAACTCTTGAAAGCAATCCATCTTGGAAATTTGCCAATGCTATGCGACAATCCTTTTAGGAAAATATTGCCACTATTGACAATCCGCGTCTTGGAACATTTGCAAAAAGGAGTCGACCGACAATCCACTTCGGGAAAATTTGCCACTTGCTGAAATGAATGACAATCCACGTTGAGGAACTTTGCCGAAATTTATGATGAGTAGAGACCTACAACAATCCTTTGGGAAATTTTGCTATAGGGAACTGGGTGTATGACAATCCAATTTCGGAAAACTTGCCAGCGATCTATGAATGTATGACAATCCAAACTTGGAAAAACTTGCCAACAAAGAAGGAGCACGACAATCCACGCTTGGAAACTTTGCTAGAGATGACAATCCAATCTTGGAAAAATTGTCGTTGAAGAAGATGCACGACAATCCATTTTTGGAAATATTGTCAGTTGGGGGTGACATTTCAATTTTTGGAAAACTTTGTCGTTTAATAATAATGCGTGACAATCCATATTTGGAAATATTGTCGTTTAAGTGCTTGCTTTTAAACCGATTGTAATGAGCCAGTGTTTTAGGCGCTTAAGCTAAACGAGACGATCTTTCATCAGGTCGACCCCTTATTGTGATTGTAATCAAACTGACTACTTAATCATGTCAAATTGCTTATAGGGGCTAACTGGCGCACCAAGGAACCCAAAATTGCTGTATGAAGTCGAAATCACCTTTCTGAGAGGCTTCGAGCTCTGTTGTTGTTGAGATATTTCTGGCGCCAAGAATTGATTCTGTCGCCGAACGCTGTGATAGGGTCTTCCCTGTTCTGCTACACCTGTATTTATTTTTGACTATAGAACTTTGGCAATTTCTTTAATTATCTTAGGGTTGACCTAAGGCTTAATGTAGCTTGACTCATCGACTTGACACGACTCAAGGTATAAACTTGACTCGATATGTTTGACTGACTCGAGGTTGACTCGACTCGAAGTGAAATGACATGTGTGACTCAAATCAAAGTGATATGCCACGACATGACTCAATTTGTACATGACTCGTGTGTGCATTGTAATGTGATCATGCGACTCGAAAATGCCAAAAAAAGCAAAAAAATTTCCGTCAATTTTGTGGAGGGTACCGACTTTCTCCCGAAAAAGAAAGACGCGAAAAAGGAATCGAAGTTTGAAGATGCATGTTGAATGAGCTTAGTCAAATGTCATTTGATACTATCTCTCAAAGTGCAAGGATTAATCCATCCTAGGCTATCTCAACTGTTGACTCCATGGTGAAAGCATTTGGGTAACTTAGGCACGGAGGCTAAGCACTTCATACTTCGTGATGCAATGACAATTATGAGTGATTTTGACGAAGCATGCTTCAGCGTTAAGATTTCATGATAAAGGGTTCCTAAGGGAAATATATTTGGTCATGTATCTGTGCAGTGTGTGATAGTGACACTAAAGTTAGGCCGCAAGAGCTAAGTGTGTGGAAAAACATATTGTTAGAAGAGCCAAATAATGGTGACTCTTAGGCTAGGTAAGCTAATGATGTAAGGACCAAGCCCCCAAGTCTAGCTCTAAGTGAAAAGGGATGAGCATTGGATATTCCTTGATATGATCATGGTGCAAGTGTGTGAATGTGAATATGAATGCATGTTTATTACGGCCGCACCTCAATGTGAGGTTGCCTACGTATCCGTTAGGAATCAGGCCGAACGTAGCTCTAGCCGAACCTCGCACAAGTGTGTATACCTCAAAAAAAGGTCTTTTTAAGGGTTGTAACGTGGTTAGGCTAAAGGTTTAAAGAAGAAGGGGATAAAGGCTCAAGACCCTAGATAAGCCCCCAAGGTGTGCAACCTTGATTTTGAATATTTGTATTTTTATGCTTGAGGTTTTCTACTCTTTTTTAGCTCTTTCTTTTCTTTTGCTTTAGCATCCATTTTATTTTTATTAGTGTGGACAATCCCGATCATGCGGTCTATCACTCACTTGGCATTCATGTTTCTTAGGCACGGTACCGAGCACTCGATAAGAGACGCAGTCTGAGACGTGTTCTTATCGAAGATATTTTCATATCAAAGACATTGGAACACTTTCCCTTTTGTACACTTTTATTTATTTTTTTGCTTTTGCTTATTTTTACTATTTTAATTTTTTGAATCACTCAAGCTTTCTTTAGAATTGCAAAAGTTGCACACCATCCCATCCCAAGGTTAGATAGATGTAGGTTGAAAAAAGAAAGGTACATCGTTAGACGAAGCTCAAAGTGGTTTATGAAGAAAAGATTGTATATTAGAAAGGTGAAAGGAGATATGATGTGGCTACAAGGGGTGCCTTAAATCATTGGTATACCTTGTGCTTAATTCGACATGGATTTTTTTTTTTTTTTGTAATAAAATGAAATGATTATATATAAGGAAATAAATGCTCATTTTATTAAAGGGAAAAGAAAAGAAAAACTAGAAAAGGTGCCTATGCCAGACTTATTGGGGAAGGGGTAACATGGAAAAGAAATAGAAAAAGAGGTCATGAACTCTTGTCGTTGAAGCTCGTCTCTTGTCTTGTGTTGTTTCCTTTATCATCACTCGCTCTTCTTGTTAACTGGAGGTATGGGAAGCTTGTTATTATCAATCAAATGTTGGATAGCCTCCTTTAGCTTCCAACAGCTCTCAGTAGTATGACCCCTACCTTGATGGTACTTGCAGTGTTCGTCTGGATTCCAACTAGGCAATCTCTTTTCAGGTGCGGGATCTTGAATAGGTCCAATGGGAGTAATGAGTCCTTTGGCATGGAGTCGATCGAAGGCAGTATCGTAGCTCATCCCAATGGGGGTGAAGTCTTTCCTTAGTTGCTTCGTAGATCCTTGGTTATTCATGGCTAAAACTTCACTGAGATCAAATGTGCTAACATTGTTACTAGAGTGGGCGTTTTCGGAAGAAGAAGGATTGTCGCTCTTCTTTCCTTTCCAGCCACCGTGGTTACTGTTGTTAGTAGCTTTTTGCTTTGCGAGGTCATCTTCGATTTTAATTCCGATGTCATAAACGGCCTTGAAAGTATTCAAATTGTGTTGATATTTTAAATGTTTCGAATACTTCTCTTGAAGATTCTTGATAAACATCCTCACAGATTCTTTTTCGGTGGGGACCTCAATCATCTTAGCGGAAGTTTCCCTCCATTTATTAAAGAAAGAAGTAAAACCTTCATTCTCTTTTTGTCTTAGCATCTCAAGTTGTCTATGATCGGTTTCAACTTGGATATTGCACTTGTATCTATCAATGAAAGCGTTCACTATCGATTCCCAGGTAGAGATTTTCTCCTTGTCAAGGGAGAAGTACCATTGTTGGCAAACGATTTCAAGAGATAGTGGGAACAGAGAGGGGAAAACCTTCTTATCGATACCCTTAATGTTCATTATAGTTTCAAAAGCTCTTAAATGGAAGTAAGGGTTATCTGTTGCCTTGAATTTAGAGATGTCAGTGGTGTTGAACTTATGTGGAAGAAGTTCCTTGTCAAGCGAGACCCCTTGTGATGTAAGCTCTTGAAACTTGTAGTCGCTAGACAACTTGCTTAAACTCTCTTGCATGAGGTGCATTTGTTGTTGCTTCACGGGATCATCGATCCTGAGTGCGAGAAGCTTCAGTGTCTTAGTCACAGTAGCTAGTTGGTTCCTGAGCTCATTGACTTCTTCTTGAGTTGCCATTATCCTTTTAGCCTTCCTCTTTTGACGAATCGGTTTATCGAAAAGTGAAACTTGAATAAAGAGGTTGTCCTTGATTAATCGCCCTTCTCTCCTCGACCAAGTACTGTGGAAAAGGAATTTGGGGATATTCATTATTAATTATTTGACTCAAACTTTATTCAACATGCAATGGATGGAGGAAGTGAAGAAAGATTGGAATAGAATGTGAAAGAAGATTTAGATGGAGGGATATGAAGAATTAGGAATAGAATGTACCCCCCAACTCAAATGACGGAAAAGACCGACTTATGCATGAACCTAAGACATGGTCAGGGTGATGCATACTCGAAGTGTGTGCTAAGACTAGTGAGTGTAGGTGACATGTTAAGACTCGTGTCATGACCATGTGGCTAGACAATGTGACTAGACTCAAGCAAAGACTAAGTTAAGACTTCACGTATATGCATTAAACTGGACAGACTGTGGTATTTTAGTCATAACGTTTGATCTGCGACTCTAATTGGGATGAAACCAACGCCAAATTAAAGATAAAACTCGGGGCTACAGATCCATAGGTTGTACGACTCGTAGTTCTTCCTAGAACTCCGGCTATGACCAAAACAAGTTGACGCTTGTGCAGTATACGGGAATAAAAATCCGGGTTGACTTAAAGGAACTATGACTCGACTTTATGTTTATTTATTAGCTCAAATTAATTAATTAATTAAACAAAGTCCTTTAGTCATTAATCAGTTTATTTAGTCTTAACACAAGTCAAACAAACGGTTAAGAGAAACATAGAATATATATGCACAACAAATAATGCACAATTAGTCAAGTAGGCACAATATGATGCAATGCGCTCGCAACCTAACCATGGCTCTAGTTCTCTAAAGTTCGGGATATGGTTTAGTCAATAGAGGGTCCATGGTTAATTGTCCGGATGCACCGCGCGGAAGCCTAACCTTGAAGGGTTGGCGCGAGTGGATGGACACCGCGAGCTTTAGAAAAAAACTCGCTTCCATGGTTTGGTGAATTCAACATCTCGGATGTACCCTTTGTTGCACGGAGCGTTCAATCGGGTAGATGGAGCATGAATTCCTAGAGGGTTATGTCCATATGTAGAACACATATGGGTTTCAGAAAAGTGAGAAAAAAATTCAATCAGGAAGTAGGATCGAGCAAACAATACGAAAAACCGGTCGAAATTAGAACGCATATTTCTGGCTCGGTATTGGGGAAAATTGGCGCCAGCAAACAGAGACTGGCGCCAGCTTTTAACTGTAGCGCCTGGCGCCAATACTAGCGTCTGGCGCTACAACTAAAATGCTGGCGCCAAGCTCTGGCTCCTGACGCTACTTCCCACATGCCTCAGCAGCTTTCTGTGCTCGATAAAATTTTCCAGTTTCGCGCGGTGTTATTTCGGTCCTAGTTGTGAAAGACATTCCTCAAATTTCCTACGTGTAAAATCCTATGTTTTCGACTCATTACGGATGGTCTTTCCAATAAGATCCTTTTTATGCATATGACAATAATGTTAATCAAAATTACGCACATGAAATACTTAGAACTTTTCGAGTCTCATCCACTCATTCTAAATCATTGCCGAAACAAATTCATGAATTAAAATAGAAATCCTCCCCAGTGGAGTCGCCAAAAACTGTAGGGAATAATTTCAAGCCTTTAAAATCCCACTAGCTTAAACCCCACTGTGATCATACACTAAAGTACGGTGGCGTCCAAAAGGGAAGAAGATAGAGCAAAAGAGTCGCCAACAAGTTTGAACCTGTTTAATCATTCGGGGATGAAGGTACAAATCCAACCTAAAAGAGATTGAACCTGCCCTAATAATAGGCCTCTACTTTATTCTGATCGTATTCATGTGCGCTTTCTGATTAACATGCAATCAATAGGATTAACCCTAAACCTGCTTAATTTATGTTGGTTGAATATTAATGCACAAATAAACTATTATTGGCGATCACTTGAATTATAATCACATTAACCCTAAACAAGATTATTAATTATCTTATTAAGCATGATTACAAGTACCAATTCCCTTTTAAACATGCATAAAAGGTGTGATCAAGCAATAAAGAATAAATAATGTATCAAGCAACATAATAAATAATCGTAATCATGACTAATAATTATGATAACAATAATAATCATCATAAATAAAATAATCATCATCAAAATAATAATAATAATAATAATAATAATAATAATAATAATAATAATAATAATAATAATAATAATAATATCATCATCATAAATAATCACGATTATAATCATAATCATGTTCATGTTAATATTAAAGCATAATAATAATAGCAAGATCCTAGGCATGATACTAACAAGATTAATAACAAACCCTAGCATGTCACTAAGCAATAAAAATCAAGTCTTTAACCTTAACATGATACTAACAATCATAAATATTAGGAAGAGAATAAAAGGCATCATAGCAATCATATTTAATATTAAAATTAACCTAGACATGATACTAGGAATATCATAATAACAATGTAAACATGATTTCTACATCATAATATCAATAAAATCAATTAAAGCACTTACTTTGATGTCTCGTACCTCTTTCTAATAACAAAATACACACGTTAGTAACTTCAAGGAAAATAAATAAACAAAACAATTAAATTAAATAATTGAAAGAGAGATTTGGGACCAAACCCTCAGAAATTAAACCTTTCACGTCTAGGGCGAAGGCAACTTTGAATATGGCTAGGTGTATTTAGATCTTGCGAATGCGGAATTTTGTATTTGAGAAAAGGCTAGTTTAGAAAAAGAGAGAGAGAGAGAGAATAATCAAGAAAATCTTGATGAGAGTTGGTGAATTGAAATAAGAATTGATGATGAATGAAAACTGATTGTAGGTGAATGAAAACGGAATTTTTGATACGATATTTATAGAGAAAATCAGCCAAAAAAGATAATTTAACAAAACAGAGTCTGACACACGCAAAACAAGGTTGGCGCCAACCCTGGCTAGCTGGCGCCAGCCACCAATGGCTAGCGCCTGGCGCCAAGCCTGGTTCCAGGCGCCAAGGTCTGGGGTTGGACGCCAGTCTTGATTTTAACGCGTTTTCGAAAATACGATAAGTTTACCGTACTGGAGGAAAAAATTATATAATTTCTACGAAAATGCTATTTGATCTTGATTAAAACTCTGAAAAGTCAACAAAGTCAATTTATCAATGCTAATTGAATTAGGAATGAAAAAAACCTTCTAGAAGATTCTAGAAGACCAAAACCATTCCTAATTGCATTAGGAATGATAAATCATATTAGGCCCTCCCCTAGATCATTGGGTCGTACATAAAGCTCAAACCGGGCCCAGTTTAGTAAATTGGCCATAATTTCCTCAATATTCATCGGAATTGGGCTTATAATATATCGTTGGAAAGGTCTTTGCAAGCCCCATCCAACTACACTACTATTGAACCCATATCATGGACCAACCAAACTGGATTGGCTGTTTTCTTAAAATAAAGTTTTCAAAAATAGAGAGAAGAGAAAAGAAATAAAAACTTTCCGCAACACTAGACCTTTCACACTTTCGTTTCATTCGATTATGATTCGACGTGAAAGGTACTCATCACTGGGTTTGGTTTTGGGGAGACACAAATGGGTGTCTACAGGGAGCAAAAACATAAACGCGATCAAATAATGATCTAACTCCAATTGACATTACCAACTTTCTCCAAGCATAATAAAAAACCAAGATTAAAATCAACTATACATCGTCATGAATAATTTTTTTTCTTTCTTTTTCCTTTTTCTTTGCCTTTTTCTTTCATTTCTTCGACTTTTTCAATGAAGTACTCATAAACAAGATTTTTATTTATTTTTTTTATTTTATTCTTTATTTTTTTCCTTCTTTCTTTTTCCAAGTAACACTTCTCAACTATAGAAACAACTTTTTTTTTTCAATATATATTCCACCATATTTTGCATAAATTAAAGCTTGACACTCAAACAACGACACCACATCAATAAGCTCCCCAAGCTAGCTAGACTTGGGAATAGTAACCAATGGGGCTAAAGTGGCTTGTAATGTAGCTATATATCAATAAATGGACAAGGCAACAACATGGGTGAGCAAAGGGAACAAATGTATCTAAATATCATCTGAAGGTTACCTAAAGAACATGGCCTTTATCATGTGCGGCATGCGTGAATCATAATCAAATTACTAATAAATCTCAAGCCAAAGTCACTGAAATAACAAATTTCATCAATCACACAAACACAGAGTAAGGTGACCTAACAAGAGAATTGGCTAGCTGTACTTGATATGGGACAACCAATCTTTCCACAAACCATTCAATTGATTCACATAATGTCAAGTAGTTAGCAATGTATAGCACAAACCGACTGAATTTTAGAATTATAACTAAGATCAGAAGAAGCTCAAGAGAGTCAAACCAAATCCGCACACGGTTCGAAGTCAAAAATATGAAAGATAGACACAAGTATGCACTAGCAAAAACAACTAAGAAAGCAATACATTGTTTTTCGTTGTATGTAAACTCCCACTCCTAATGAATGGTACAAACCATACAACACCTACAAAGCAATAAAAATTAAGCTAAACACAACTAACATGCCCAAAGTGATGATTATAATCATCCTCCCCCAAGCTAAACATCACATTGTCCTCAATGTGAACAAAGAGGAACTAAAGCATAAATAAGGGAGAGACACAACTTACAAAGGGGTGGGTAAGCGAAGGGAGCGTCAAAGGAATAGACACCTCCACCACAATTGGTAGTTGTAATTGAGTAGCCGACGTAGCCAATGAACTTAGCTATGTTTGTACCTAGCAAAAGATGTCATCACTAGAACACACATTAGCATTATTATTTAAATAACGAAAAAAAAAATTTGAAATAAAAAAACAAAGAAAATTGGGTTGCCTCCCAATTAGCGCTGGTTTTTAAGGTCCCGCACGACCTTACTCAATTCGTCAATCAAAAGAATCCAATGCCTTGAGTAACTTATCATACGCCCCTGCAAACATATAATTGAGCACCACATATGGCTTGACTACAAGCACACAAAACTTGAAATACAGGGGGTTAGAAAAAATAAAAGAAAAATAATCGGAAAAAGAAAAGTTAAAGTAATAAGAAAAAGGAGAGTATATACAACTTACCTTTGCTTGCTCCTTAGGCAATGTAGACCTTTTTGAATAAACATCAAGGTCTACATGGCCAAATGTATCATGGCATGGGGACATTTTAAGAAAGTAAGGATGATTCAACATAGTGAATGAAGGAACTAGATTAAACCTCTGGGAAAACGGGATATAAAGGGTTAGTCGGTTAAGCTCAACATCAATGCATTTACCTTCAAATTCACCCTTATGAGTAAACTTGTCAGTAAAATCTTCAACTACCAAAAGATCCAAAACCAATGGTTTCTCAACCAAAGACTTAACAATAATTGGTTGTTCTTCCTTTTCCACTACCTCTATATCTTCATTCCAATTATTTTCACCATCAGAATCATAAAGAGATGAAAGATTATTCTCCTCTACTATACTTTCATTTGACGGGGAGTAAATATCATAAGTCAAATTAGCGCTTTCCTCCACTGAAATACAATCCTCAAAATTAATATCATTATCATCATGTATCACCTGTTGGTTAGTATATTGTTGCACATCAAGTAATTCAATAGATTTTGAAATACGTTGACAATCATGCATCAATTCATTAATCTCTTCATGCTGATAAATAATAAACTCATTCATCATATTAAAAAGTTCCCTACACTCCGATGAATTGGGTTGAGTATAATTATCCAGTTGAGATTGGTAAGAGGTATTAAAATCAGGCATATAAGAATCACTAGGGTAATAAGAAATTTCACAGGAATTCATGCAATTATTATGTGAATTTTGATAATCACATGATGTATCAAACATAGAAATATTAGCATTACAATTCCCGAAATTATAATCATATTGCCCCTGGTAATTTTTTTTTTGACACTAGCCCCTGGTAATTAAAATCATTCATCCCATACGAATTATAATCATACCACGCCATTATGACAAAATCAGAGTAAAACAAAAAAGAAGTATATACAAAATAAATAATAAAAATATATACAAGTTTAGTTCAACCAAAAATAAAAGTCAAATCAAATTAAGCCGTCTCCCCGGCAACGGCGCCAAAATTTGATAGGTTGTCGTACACCTGTCAAAAATAAATTCCTAACAAAACCAACTAATGATATGTCTATTTTATATAGTGTTTTACCCCCGTCCCGTGGTCATTATTAGTAGTGTTTTTGGCTCTTTC
This sequence comes from Chenopodium album, assembly GCF_948465745.1. Taxonomy (NCBI): domain Eukaryota; kingdom Viridiplantae; phylum Streptophyta; class Magnoliopsida; order Caryophyllales; family Amaranthaceae; genus Chenopodium; species Chenopodium album. Next base: position 12,349,404 of record NC_137842.1, on the reverse strand, counting down.
GGGCCACTTTTATTACTAATATGTGTTTTCTAGTGTTTTCGTAGTTTTGGTTAAGTTTTGCAGGGAATTGCACCTTTGGAGCATTTTCCCGGGATTTTTATGAAGCGACTACGAGCATTAGAGGAGCACGACCACTTTTGGAGCCCAAGGCCGGCTAGAGCCATCGAGCCGGTGATTAAGGGCTCGGTTATTTGGATCACGAGGCAATTGGACCGTGTATTCGAGACCCGAGAGGAAATATGGATTGGGCCGAGAAATCTAGCCCAATCGAAGTCCAAGCCTTGAAGATGAAGACCGGGCCCGATCGGGCAAGCATACGCCCGATCGGGCGGCTGCGCGCATGATTGCTATTAAGGAAAGGCGCGCCCGATCGGGTGAGCGTAGGCTCGATCGGGCGCGGCACATTAGTCTGAGCGTTGTAGAAAAAGGCGGGCCCGATCGGGCGCCCCTTCGCCCGATCGGGCGCGTGTTTTTCTAGAGTCTGATTAAGCTTAGTTTAATTCGTGTTTTAGGGGAAGTATATATACGTTTTGTACGGATAATTAATTACCTTCTCTCTCTTAGACTTTCTCTCTCTACTTAGTATTTTTCTCTCTCTTAAATTCTCTCTAAACTCTTATTCTTAATTCCTTCATTAATTCCAGATTTGTTTTGGTACAATTTCTTCCCTTTTTAATTTCAGCTATTTTAATTATTTTCTTGTTTATGTTCTTATTTATTCATTTGATTGGTTTAGTTATGATGATTAGTGAGTAGTTTAATTCTAGGGTTTATGGGGATCCATAATTGATATAAAGGGATAGTTTGTTATTATTGATTGTTGATATTGCATGATAATTTCTTATTGAATTGTTTTAATTCTTTGCAATTAGATTATGAATCGAGCAGATGTAATTTGATTGTGAATGTTTAGCAATATTAAATTGATGAATCGAGCAGATGTTGATTTAATATTAAAGGCTATTTTTTTATAGGAACTTAGGTCTAATAAATTGCGAGAGCCTGTTAATCATGTTATCTATGCATTGTTAATTATTAATTACTTCGTTCTATCCCGGAATATTAATTATTGGTGAACCTGTGAGCCTAGGTTTCATTATTATTGATTCTTTTCTCCCTAAACTCATTCTTCATAGTATAGAATTCACATTTAAAATAGTGGTTACTTAGATAATTTAGATTATATTAATTAATTAGAATTAAAAAAACTTGTTTCCTTGTGGAGTTCGACCCTACTTCCCTATCTACCTTAGTTAGTGATTTAGGTAATTATTTTTGATTAGGGGATACGACTTTACCTTGTCAAAATTTGGCGCCGTTGCCGGGGAAACGATTTTATTTTTATTTTCTGATTATATTTTTGTAGTCTAGATTATCCCCCTTTTTGCCTTAGAGAACATTAGTTCTTTGAGGCAAATCTCATATTTGTCTTTAGTTCTTTGTTTATGCCCAGGTGTTCTAGATCAGGTGACATCCCTTTTGATATGAGATCGAGCGTTCTTTTCATAGGCAAAGGAGACTCTATAGACAAATTCTGGCGGGTTCTGAGGAGGACAACGATCGAAGAGATCCTCCCCCTGATTCTAGTGATACAGATATTCCTTCAGATTCAGAATCAGAGATGACGACCCAGAAGAAACTCAGTGATTATCGCAACCGAAGCTCACAGATTTCCCGCACCTTACTCCTACTCCGGCTCTAGATGGAGTTCAATTTGAGATCAAGCCCCAATTTATCACTATGATAGAGAGGAAGCAGTTCAGCGGAGCTAAGGGTGAAGATCCTAATCTTCACATCGCAGATTTCTGCCAATATTGTAACACCATTAGACAAGCCGGGGTTACGCAGGACCAAATCAGGGAGATTCTTTTTCCCTTTTCTTTATATGGCAAAGCAAAATTATGGTTTAATGGTTTGAATAGAACTGCACTTGGTATTACTGACTGGGAAACTCTTGCTTTGAATTTTTATAATAAATATTATCCTGCAGAGAGAACAGCGGTACTAAGAAGTGTTATTCAGAACTTCGCTCAAGAGGCCGACGAAACATTATATGAGGCTTGGGAGAGGTTCAAGGATCTACAGAGAGAGTGCCCCCACCACAATCTAGCACAATGGCAATTGATCCAAGCATTCTATAATGGACTTGGAAATTCCTCCAGATCAGTATTAGATTCGGCAGCTAGTGGGAGGTTTATGAATTTAAATGTGGATGATGCAGGACAGGTTATCGAAGACATGGCAATACACAATTCCCAATATGGGAATCCGAGGGGGTTTGCAAATAAGGGAAAACATAATGTCGATTCTGTATCCTTTTTGCAAGCTCAATTAACATCTATTTGTCAAAAATTAGATAATCTTACTGCCGCTCCTAACTCTGTAGCTAATGTTTCTGCTGTTGCTAACCATGAGGCTTTTTGTGAAAATTGTGGAATTGTAGGTCATTGGGAGCAAGATTGTAGGAGCTCTATGGAACAAGTTAATGCCTTTCAAACCTATAGGAAAAACAACCCTTATTCCAATTCCTACAATGCCGGTTATAAAAACCATCCTTATCTTTCATACCGGAGTACCAATGTACAAAACCCTCCACCTCCACAACAACCACAACAGCAACCCTCACCACAGCAAAAATATTACCATCCTAATGCCGGCCAGAAAAGCCAAGCATCACCCTCATCATCTTCCGACCCTGCCATGACAGAAATTAGAGCGATGCTAGCTAATATGCAAAAGAATATGGAGAGTAGGGATGCGCAATTGATTCTATTCTAGCCCATAATAAAATCATGGACAATCAAATTGCACAACTTTCATCTACCCTACAATCCCGTCAGCAGGGAGCTCTACCATCACAACCTATCCATCCTACAGATCATGCTAATGCAATCACTCTAAGGAGTGGTTCACATTATGATGGACCTCCTATGCCAAAGGAAGATGGACCAGTTCCTGATCTAGATTCCTCTTCACCAAACGGTAATCCTGCTAGCCCTGCAGGGCTACAAAAAGATACTAACCCTACTAATGTTTCTATGCAGGGTAAATTGCAGGATAAGGGAGGAGATGTGCATAGCCCAGTTATCAAGCTTCAATTCCCTAATAGACAACTGAAGAGTAAGCTTGATAAACAATTCGGTAAGTTTTTAGAGGTTGTGAAAAACTTGCAGGTAACAGTTCCTTTCACTGATTTAATCACTCAAGTACCTGCTTATGATAAATTCATGAAAGACATTCTGACTAGGAAAAGGGCCTTTAATGAAGTAGAAACTGTAGCTTTCACAGAGGAGTGTAGCGCTTATTTGCAAAATAAATCACCTCCTAAATTAAAGGATCCCGGTAGTTTTTCTATCCCTTGTCACATTGAGAATGTTTTTATTGATAAAGCTTTGTGTGATCCGGGTGCTAGTGTCAGTGTCATGCCATCATCTATATGTGCTAAATTAAATATGGGGGAATTAAAAATTACTAATATAACTTTGCAAATGGCAGATCGTTCGGTAAAATATCCCTTAGGTATTTTAGAGGACGTACCTGTCAGAGTTGGTAAATTTTTTATTCCTGTTGATTTTGTTGTTTTAGATATGGCAGAGGACACACAAATACCCATTATATTAGGTAAGCCTTTCCTCCACACTGCAGGAGCTATTATTGATGTGAAAAATGGTAAACTAACCCTTTCTGTAGGTGACGATAATGTTACCTTTAATTTAGGGAAGGTTTTGAAAGGGCCCATGTTAGAGGAAAATTGTTGTTATATTGATACAATTGATATAATGGACGATATTTGTGTTGATAGCTTGCCACAGGTTCTTGCGAAGGATCCCTTGGAGGAAGTTCTCTGCGGGAATTTATCTAGCAATAATGCAAGCATTTGGGGTAATGAGGTACAAAGTATTGAAAAAGCTCTTTCCTTAGAAGAGTTAAGCCCCAAGGAGACAATGAAGGTAGTAAATTTAGTTCAGGAATCAAAACCTGCAGAGGTCAAGAAACCTGAGCTAAAACCTCTCCCTTCTCATTTAAAATATGTTTTTCTAGACGAGCAGGAACTACACCCCGTGATCATCAGTACTGCACTCACTGACCTACAATCTTCCCAACTTCTAGAGGTCCTCAAAACCCATAAGAAGGCTATAGGGTACAGTATTGATGATCTCAAGGGTATTAGCCCTGATTTTTGCATGCACAAGATTCATCTAGAGGAAAATTACAAGCCCTGCATTCAACCCCAACGAAGGTTAAATCCAAACATGTAGGAAGTAGTCAAGAAAGAGGTGATGAAATTACTTGATGCAGGTATCATCTATCCTATTTCTGACTCCAAGTGGGTAAGTCCTGTGCAGGTAGTACCGAAGAAGGGTGGGATGACTGTGATAACTAATGATAAAAATGAATTAATTCCCACTAGAAATATAACAGGGTGGCGTATGTGCATAGACTATCGTAGATTAAACATCGTCACTAAAAAGGATCACTTCCCTCTCCCCTTTATTGATCAAATGCTTGAGAGGTTAGCTAATCACAAATTCTTTTGCTATTTGGACGGGTATTCGGGATTTTTCCAAATTCCGATCCACCCCGAAGATCAGGAAAAGACCACCTTTACATGCCCTTATGGCACTTTTGCATATCGTAGAATTCCCTTTGGTTTATGTAATGCACCTGCTACCTTTCAACGTTGCATGATGATCATTTTTTCTGATTTCATAGAGTCTATTATGGAGGTCTTTATGGACGATTTTAGCGTATATGGTTCTTCCTTTGATTCATTCTTAATTAATCTCGCTAAAATTTTGAAAAGATGTGAAGAATGCAACTTAGTACTTAATTGGGAGAAATGTCACTTTATGGTGACAGAGGGAGTAGTCCTTGGCCATATTATATCTGATAAGGGCATACAAGTAGAAAAAGCTAAAATATCAGTGATTGAGCAATTACCTCCCCCAGTCAATGTTAAGGGAGTTAGAAGCTTCTTGGGTCATGCGGGGTTTTATCGCTGCTTTATCAAAGATTTTTCTAAAATTGCTAAACCACTGACATAGCTTTTGCTCAAGGATGCCCCATTTATTTTTACTGACGAGTGTCTTGAGGCTTTTAACAGGATAAAGCAAGCTTTGATATCGGCACCCATCATATGTGCTCCCGATTGGAACCTCTCTTTCGAGATCATGTGTGATGCAAGTGACTTTGCACTAGGAGCCGTGCTCAGACAGAGGAAGGATAAGGTTTTGCATGCTATTTATTATGCTAGCAAAACCTTAGATGAAGCCCATGTCAACTATGCCACCACAGAAAAGGAGTTTCTTGCTGTTATTTATGCTTTAGAAAAATTTAGATCATATCTAGTTGGTTCTAAAGTTATTGTTTTTACTGATCATGTAGCATTGAAATACTTGATAGCCAAGGCGGAATCAAAGCCAAGGCTACTCCATTGGGTTCTCTTGCTCCAAGATTTCAACATTGAAATAAAAGATAAAAAGGGAGCAGAGAACGTAGTGGCAGACCACTTGTCACGTATCAGGTATGATGAGGGTAAGGATTCTTTACCTATAGATGATTCTTTCCCTAATGACAACCTGTATGCTGTTGTAGAGCATCACCCTTGGTACGCCGATTTTGCTAATTATATAGTGGGTGGTACTCTACCTCCTGACTTGTCCTACCAACAGAAAAAGAAATTCCTTTATGATGTTAAATATTATTTTTGGGATGACCCTTTTTTGTTTCGTGAGTGTGCAGATGGATTATTTCGCAGGTGTGTTCCCGAATGGGAGGTTCACGGCGTCCTTACCAGTTGTCATACTTCACCCTATGGTGGACATCATGGCCCCACTAAAACGGTGGCTAAGATTAATGAGTCAGGCTTCTTTTGGCCTACTATGTTTAAAGATGCTAACACTTTTGTGCATGCTTGTGACTCTTGTCAGAGGACTGGCAACATTTCGCGGAGGCATGAGATGCCCCAAACTGGGATTCTCGAAGTTGAAATATTCGATGTTTGGGGTATCGATTATATGGGGCCGTTCCCATCTTCTAATGGGAATTGTTACATACTTGTAGCCGTCGATTATGTGTCCAAGTGGGTAGAAGCCATAACTTCACCAACAAATGATTCCAAAGTAGTCATTAAGCTCTTCAAAAAGATCATATTTCCCAAGTTTGGTGTTCCACGAGCTATTATTAGTGATGGGGGTACCCACTTCCATGAAAGACAATTGGATAACCTCCTCAAGAAGTATGGCGTATATCACAGAACAGGGCTTAGTTACCACCCTCAAACTAGTGGTCAAGTTGAGGTCTCTAATAGGGAAATCAAGGCGATCCTAGAAAAGGTAGTAGCGAAGTCAAGGAAAGATTGGAGCATGAAGCTTGATGACACACTTTGGGCATACCGAACGGCATTCAAGACACCGATCGGTACTTCACCTTATAGATTGGTCTATGGTAAGGCATGTCATCTTCCCGTAGAATTGGAGTACAAAGCTTTTTGGGCGATCAAAGAGCTTAATATGGATTCTAAGGCCGCGGGTAAGAAGAGACTCCTCCAACTCAATGAGTTGGATGAGTTTAGATTGTCGGCATATGATAGTGCGCGGATTTACAAGGAGAAGACCAAGAAGTGGCATGACAAGAGGATCTTACCAAGAGAGTTTGCACCGGGCGATAAGGTTCTTCTCTTTAATTCTAGATTGAAGATTTTCCCAGGAAAGTTGAAGTCTAGATGGTCCGGTCCCTTCACTGTCACAAAGGTGAACAAATTTGGTTCGGTAGAGTTGGTGAATGACAAAGGTGAAGAATTCAAGGTGAATGGCCAAAGGTTGAAATTGTATCATGAAGGTGCTACCATTAGAGACGTGGAGGAGACTCTCCTAACTCCACATCCAACATGAGCTTCAAGGTGGTGAGAAGGTCGTGCGGGACCTAGATAAACCAGCGCTTTGCGGGAGGCAACCCGTATTTCATGCTTTCTAGGCTAGTTTTTCCTTTTCCTTAATTTTTCTTATTTTATTTTTATTTTTATTTTTGTTTTTTGAGAGGCAAGGAGAGTGATATTTCACCAGTTTTAAGTGTTGTTGTACAGGTATGAATTTGACAGGTATAAAAAATTAGAAAAAATTTGAAGAAGAAACGAAATCGGGGAATAAGGCTCTCTCGGGCCCGATCGGGCGAGGCTCGCCCGATCAGGCGCGCAAGCTACCCAGAATTCAGCAGCAATTCGCCCGATCGGGCGACGTTGCCAGATCGGGCGCGCAAGCGAGCTAAAAATCGAGGCAAAATTCGCCCGGTCGGGCGAAACAGCCCGATCGGGCGCGCAAGCTCAGTTGGATTTGGGGGCAATTTCCGCCCGATTGGGCAATTTTTTTAGAAAATCGAGTTAAAGAAAAAGATATGTCGGGCGAAGCTCGCCCGATCGGGTGAGCAAAAGGGCGAAAATTCGTTCGCGTTCGCGCCCGATCGGGCGCGCAACTTGAGTTTTGGAATTACGCTCTTTCGCCCGATCGGGCGCGCCTTCAGGCCGTCCCCCCCCCCCCTATTTTCTTTTCTCTTCTTTCTTTCCTCATTTTCTCCTTATTTCATCTTCTTCATTCACTTTCTCTCTCTAAAACCTCCATTTTCAAACCTTAAACTTACACTTCAATCCAAGATCTTCTCCAATTCTTCCATCCAAAATAAAAAATTCTTACATATTCCATCTCCCCTCATCCTCCTCTACATTCTACACTAATTTTCCCCAATTTTCTCTCAACTTTTCTCAAACCCTAAGAGAGAGAATCCTCAAATTTTCTACTATTTTCAAAGATTATGGCCTCCAAGCGCTCAAGGAATCAAAGGGGTGAGAGCTCCAGTGCACCACAACCAACAATCAACCCGGACCTTCAAATTTCGGGATGGGAGGAGGTTGTAATCACCTCGGAGGAGCAACGGGTTTGGATGATCAACCTCATCGATCGTCAGGTAATTTCTACCCGTTTCATTCATCATCCTACTTTAGCTAGGCTAGGTCTTGATAAATACGTAGAAAAATTGTTTAAGGGCACAGGCATGAGTGGTTTGTTTCAAATGTGCCATGATACTTATGATTATTTAACATTGGAATTTATCTCAAGTTTTAATGTTATTAAAATGAATGCACTTATCACTCATGTACAATTTCGATTGTTGAACAACAATGTGAGACTAACTTTAAAAGAATTTGGAAAGTTGTTTGACTTAAAATCGGACAAGCCTATTGAACCCTCTCAAGACCACACCGCCGTGGTCTATAAGAGGTTAACCGGGGAGGATTTAGTGAACCTCCAACATGCCAAAGGGACGTGGATTCAACATCCCGTCCCCAAACTTTGGCAAAGATTTGTCAGCCTCACCATTTTTGGGAGGCATGAACCGGCAAATGTTCGGAGGGATGAATTGGAACTATTGGCATCCCATATAATTCCTAACGCTGAAAAATTAAACATACCCCATAGGATAGCCAATCATTTCCAAAGGGCGGCCAACGCGGCCGAGGCTAGTAGGTCTAGAGCGCCTATTTACTTTGGGGGGTTAGTGACCCATATAGCTAGGAAACACTTAGGTTGGAACCCCGATGGCCATAGGAAAGTTGTGGGATCAAACCTAATGGACCTACCCTATTTAGGGAGCTTGAATTGGGTACAACCGGTGGGGAGTGATACTTGGTGGATTGTCCACCGACAATCGGGTAGGAGGGACCAAGCCTTTACCTTGCCGAACCCCGCCTTGACCAAATTTGAGAGGGGGAAGCCCTCTTATACTTTCGAGTTAGATGGTCAAGGTGAGGTTCAACAACCTCACCCCTCACCACAACCTCACCAATCCCCCATTCACCAATCCCCCATTCACCACTCACCCCACTACCAACCACCCCCACCTTTCACCTACGACATGCCCACTTCCTCGGTCGATTACAATGTCGACCCAAATGCCCCATATGACTTTTCGGCTTTTAGGAGCCAACTAGACCGCATTGAGACGGGGCAAGGGAGGGTTGAGGGTATGATGCAAAACCTAGACTCTAGGTTAAGCACCCTAGATGGGCGGGTTGGTCTTATTGAGAGGAACCTTGGGAGGGGCCTTTACTCAATGTATGATGATTATGCCCGTCGGGGGGCTATTCCTCCCGATTCCCTTACTCCCGATTGGTTCCAATACCCCCAAGGAGGGTATTCTCATCCCGGTGCTTATGTTACTTACGTGGACTACTCTTCGGTCCACGGATATGGGGATATGGGTGGGAATGTAAACCCTAACTACTATGCCGGTGGTTCGGGGTATGGTGGTGGTGGCTCTAGCCATGGAGGAGCCGGCTCTAGCCACGGTGGGGGGTACTCTAGGATGGATGAGGATGAAGAGTAGGCTACTCTCCCAAGTCAATGAGGGCATTGCTTGATTTGGCTTGGGGGGGGTGTTATTTCACTTGGAAATTCTCTTCCTTTTCTCTCTTTATTTGCTTTCTAGTATAGTTTTTATTTGCTTTCCTAGTGTAGTTTTTTTTTATTGCTTTCTTATATATGAAAAATACAAAAAAATTAAAAAAATAAAAAAATTCAAAAATACGTTCCAATGAATTGTAAATCATGCTTCCCTGTGCCCCATACTTGAGAAAACTTGTTTTGATTCTTGGTATTTGATGATGAATTTTGTGGATTTGTTGGTCATGATTTGAAGTCTAATTGTTTGGATTTCTAAACTTGCGTCAATTTTGCCCAACTACTTGTGAATATAATGCTTGACTAGTTGATTTGGTTAGGAAATGTGTGATAGTTCCATAATTCCTGGTATGTCAATGAATTTGAGTATTGATTTGCAACTATGAGTAGTGTTTCATGATTTTTTATTATGCACATGAGGAGGACGAAGGCATTCATTCTTTTAGGTAGCCTTCAGAGTATTTAGATACATTTGTTCCCTTCTTGTCACCCATGTTGTTGCTTGTGCCCTTTTATTGTTTATAGCCACATTACAAGCCTTAATTGCCCCATTGGTTACTAGTCCCAAGCTTGGCTTGGGGGAGCTATTAGTGAGTGAGGTGAGGGAGTTTGTGGTGTGCACTTTATTTGCACAATTTGGGTGGGTTTTGAGAAGTAATTTGTTTTGATCATATTTTTGTTTTTATGAGTTTGAAAGTTGTAAATATTTGAGAAAAATAAAAGTGTGATGAAAAAAAAGAAAGTGAACTTCTAAGAAAAAAAAGAGGAAAAAATGCTTGATGTTCAAATGTTCTAAGTGAAGGTTAATCAAAAGAAAGAAAAAAAAGGGTTGAGTTCCAATGTAAATATTTCAAGTTATGAGTTCAAAGTTTGTTATTCACTCTTGTTCTACATTATCATATTTTTATGAGTGGAATTGTGAGTGTTGGGATTGTTTTTATTGTTTGGAGTATATATTTGGTGGTTTGTTGATGGAGTTGGTTATGTTGGAGATGTGTATGATCATTATTTTTTATCATGGATTTATTAGGATTTGGCTCCCTTAATGCATAGCTTTTCTCTCACATAATCCTAAATTTATCCTACCTTTACCCTAGCCTTACATTACAAGCTTAAAAGACCTTCCGACCTTGTGCATAGAATTTATGTAAATGTAAAAGTGTTGTTTTTCAATGCAAGTTATGACTTGGCATATTTCGAGTCGACTAGTAGGATGAGCGTTCAACGTTTTTATACACACGAGAGTGTGAGTTGGGAGGGCATTGTTCACATTAAAGGGGTTGGGTGGAGAGCGATCGAGTACATTCTTTACTCGCCACATAAATGAGAGTCGAGTGTGTGAGCACTAGTCTTGAATTCTATATGCTCTTGTGGTTTGCTCTACTTGACAATGGTTGGGGAGGAAGGGTGATTAGATGAATAAGATTGATTGATGTTGAAGCATGTTCATTTAATTTTACCTTGAATCGTTGGCTTTTGATTTGTTTATTGGGGTGAAGTATGTTTTGTATATTCATTGATGAGCTCTTTGCTTAGGGACAAGCAAAGGTTTGGCTTGGGGGAGTTTGATATGTCTATTTTATATAGTGTTTTACCCCCGTCCCGTGGTCATTATTAGTAGTGTTTTTGGCTCTTTCGGGCCACTTTTATTACTAATATGTGTTTTCTAGTGTTTTCGTAGTTTTGGTTAAGTTTTGCAGGGAATTGCACCTTTGGAGCATTTTCCCGGGATTTTTATGAAGCGAATACAAGCATTGGAGGAGCACGACCACTTTTGGAGCCCAAGGCCGGCTAGAGCCATCGAGCCGGTGATTAAGGGCTCGGTTATTTGGATCACGAGGCAATTGGACCGTGTATTCGAGACCCGAGAGGAAATATGGATTGGGCCGAGAAATCTAGCCCAATCGAAGTCCAAGCCTTGAAGATGAAGACCGGGCCCGATCGGGCAAGCATACGCCCGATCGGGCGGCTGCGCGCATGATTGCTATTAAGGAAAGGCGCGCCCGATCGGGTGAGCGTAGGCTCGATCGGGCGCGGCACATTAGTGTGAGCGTTGTAGAAAAAGGCGGGCCCGATCGGGCGCCCCTTCGCCCGATTGGGCGCGTGTTTTTCTAGAGTCTGATTAAGCTTAGTTTAATTCGTGTTTTAGGGGAAGTATATATACGTTTTGTACGGATAATTAATTACCTTCTCTCTCTTAGACTTTCTCTCTCTACTTAGTATTTTTCTCTCTCTTAAATTCTCTCTAAACTCTTATTCTTAATTCCTTCATTAATTCCAGATTTGTTTTGGTACAATTTCTTCCCTTTTTAATTTCAGCTATTTTTAATTATTTTCTTGTTTATGTTCTTATTTATTCATTTGATTGGTTTAGTTATGATGATTAGTGAGTAGTTTAATTCTAGGGTTTATGGGGATCCATAATTGATATAAAGGGATAGTTTGTTATTATTGATTGTTGATATTGCATGATAATTTCTTATTGAATTGTTTTAATTCTTTGCAATTAGATTATGAATCGAGCAGATGTAATTTGATTGTGAATGTTTAGCAATATTGAATTGATGAATCGAGCAGATGTTGATTTAATATTAAAGGCTATTTTTTTAATAGGAACTTAGGTCTAATAAATTGCGAGAGCCTGTTAGATCTTTGTTGATTAATAAATTGCGAGAGCCTGTTAGATCTTTGTTGATTAATAAATTGCGAGAGCCTGTTAATCATGTTATCTATGCATTGTTAATTATTAATTACTTCGTTCTATCCCGGAATATTAATTATTGGTGAACCTGTGACCCTAGGTTTCCTTATTATTGATTCTTTTCTCCCTAAACTCATTCTTCATAGTATAGAATTCACATTTAAAATAGTGGTTACTTAGATAATTTAGATTATATTAATTAATTAGAATTAAAAAGACTTGTTTCCCTGTGGAGTTCGACCCTACTTCCCTATCTACCTTAGTTAGTGATTTAGGTAATTATTTTTTATTAGGGGAAACGACTTTACCCTGTCAACTAACAATGTAGTAGGGTAAGTAGGGTCGAATCCACAGAGAGATGACTATTCAATCTAGCTTTCAAGGTATGGAGAAACTAAACCATGTCGCGAAATTGGGATGAAAATATAGTCTAAATTAAAAGAGGGAAAAAAAATAATTAATAAAAAGACCTAGGGCTATGGTTCACCATGTGTATAGTTCTAAATCTATCAAATATCAATAACAATTCAATCAATCAATTATCTAGAGCGATTTCTAAGCCTACAGTCGGGTCTTAACACTCTCAATTCAACATATGTAGTTCGGTCGCTAACATAATCAGAATTGCTAATTTTAGGTAAGCCTCTAAAAGTAAGATCTTTCAATTCAAACTCTTATTAACAAAAATTAATCAAACAATTGATCAAGTTGCAAGATTAACAATAGAACACTATCAATTAGAGAAATCAATAATCAAAATATTAAAATTATCAATCAAGATTCATAATATAAACATGGATTCCCAAACCCTAGAAATTTAACTACCCAAACATGAAATAAATAATTAAATCTAAATCTAATAAAGAAAGCATAATTAAAATAAAGAAATAAAATTACCTCAATGAATTGAAATAATAAACCCAAGAATCATTCATGGAAGAATCCATGGAGATGCCATGAGAAACTAGGGTTCAAGAGAAAAACTAAAACGAACGTAAAAATAAAAAGTATAAAAAGGCATAAGGGAAAATAATTATCCCTTGAGTATTTATATTATCCTAAAACTAATCTAAAAAAAATAAAGAAAAGAAATAAGAAAATAATAAATACATAAGTTGAATTATTATTGGATGATAGAAGATGACGTGGTATAAAACCGCAAGAGAAGTCGAGAACACGAGCTACACGTGGCTGCTTTGGCTGCTCGTCAGAACCCGCGGCCGCAGGGTGGTTCCCGCGCCCTGGCAGTGGCGGCAGCAGCCTTCGAGTGGGCGCGGGACAGACCCGCAGCAAGATCCCGCGGGTGGCTGACTGCAACGTCTGGATTCAAATGCTCATAACTTCTGTTCTAGGAAGCTTCTAGGGGCGTGTGACCTATCATTGGAAATATCTTCAAGTCTAGTTTCTAATGCAACTTGAATCACTTCAATACAATCAGTAGAACTCGAGTTATGATCAAAAGAGTGGACAAAGGTCAGTTTTGCCACTTTGTAAAACATCGTTTAACTTCGTTTCCAACTCAAATTCATTTCAGTAAAGTACATATCGACCCTTGTGAATGCTATATCCATTCCTCATGCATATAAATCTCAAAATCAACATCCATGAACATGGGATCTCCAATTAATAAACTCAATTCATCGGCTTCCATCCAAATATCATCCGAATCAACTCCAAACACTATGAAAGCGTCCAAATGTCTATCAAATCACCTGAAACATTAAGAAAAACACAAACGGAGCGTAATAGTGTACAAAAAAAACAACTTATGTATTTGCGTCCTAAAAAGCAACAAAAGACCTAAAAAGCTACTATAAACTTAGCATAAACGTGCCTATAAACTCTATATAAATATGACTCATCAGCATCATCGGTGGATTTCTTCAAGCATAAAATGACACCAAATTCATACGTCGACTTTCCTCAAGCATGGAAAGTATTATCCGGTAGGTTTCTTCAGGCTTAGAAAACTACCAAACTCCTCAGTCGGCTTTCCTCAGGCATGGAAAGCGTTTCAACAGACGTCATCCGGTGGATTCCTTCAAGCATAGGAAGCTACCAAGCTCATTTGCCACCAATACACTGGTGTTAGATAAGCATTCTATCCCTTTACTCTTTTATCTGTAGAACTAACATTTTTCTGCAGGTATCGGCGTATACAGAATGATTTAGGATCGCAAAACGTCTTAAATCATTCTCCGTCCCTATCGGCTACTTTGACTATCGTTTTCGAAACTGACGTTTCTACAAACTCAGTCAAAGTGGGGGCTTTTGTAGACACCTAAAAATGTCTCCCCAAAACCAAACCCGATGATGAACAACCTTTCACCGCCACTATTGGTCGGGTTTAGTATTTAATCCCAAGAGTGCTTAAAAAATCGTATTTTATTAAATTCATATTTTTGAACAGTCCATGGATTAGTCTTGATGTTTGGTAAAAGCATAGTTTTAATTTCAGCCCAAACTTGTTAATTAATTTTTAGCCCAAACCTTTTTTATTTTATTGTTTTATTATTTATTTTTGGCCCAAACCCTTTATTTATTTTTATTTAATTATTTTCTTATTTTAGCCCGAATAATAAAAAGTCAGAAAAGGCCCGAAATTATTAATCGACACTTAAAATGCCGAAGGAAATTAGGGTTAAAAATGTATTTAGACGGAAAAACAGGCAGGAATTTCCCGCGCCACGGCAGGTACCTACCGTGTCACGGGAATCCTTCCCGTCTGACGGTGGGATTTCCCGTGACACGGGAGGTTTGCCGTGACACGGGACATTCCGTGTCTTTTCCGCGTAAACCCTTGACGCGTTTTCTATCCCGTTTTCTGAAAATTTCCCGCGTCACGCCAAAAGTGTATCGTGTCACGGGAAAGTGTACCGTCTGACGGTGGGGCTTCCCGTGTCACGGTACAGTTTGACCGTGTCACGGGATACTTTTTTAGGGTTTTTATCATTTTAGGGTTCCGTGTGCTCCCTCAGCACATTTTCCCTATAAATACCCCCTCATTTCTGATGAACGGGGGCACCGAGTAATCCTCTAATTTTATTCTCCTCTCTTCTATGCTTTAGCCTAAACACTAGCCTACCCTTTTCACTTCAAAATTCCTTCTTCAAGTACTCAAAGGAGTCCATACTTTACTCGTGGTTCTATCCTTAAGCCAAGGCGTGAAAGGTAGAATTGTTTGAGGGTTTGGCCCCAAAATCAACTTTACTTTATTTAATTTAATTTAATCATCGTTTTATTATTTCCTTGAAGTTACTAACTCGTTTATTATTTTGTAGTTGCAAACAAACAGAATCAAAGTAAGGATCATGCTCCTTTTATTTTTATTATTTTTCTAACGATTTTATGTTGTTGGAATTGTGATTAATCTGGTTTTAATATTAATGTTGTTCTACTATTTTTATTATGATCACCATATTGCATGTTTAAAGGGAATATGTAATTGAAAATCACGCCTGATAAGATAATTTGGACAACCGGTTTAGGGTCCTTTTAATCTTATTATTAATTGAATTGAAGTGATCACCAATATTTTAGAATTATGTTTGCATTAATATTAAACCAATTTAGTTAAATAATAGTTTGGAGCGAATTGAATTATTGTTTGTATGCCTTTGAGATCACAGGAATGCTTTTCACTATAAGAATCGAGTAGAGGCTAATACGGGCGAATGTGACTCCATGACTCACTTCGTACCATCATCCCCGATCCTCCTTTCGTGGTTCCGAACCATATGGAGTTAGTAATCTCATGGATTATGAATGGGGTGTAACCTTCACGGGTCAATCGTTGTTGCCTATCGTTGTCCCTTATCGTGGTTGCCTTTTATGATCCGTGAACGGTTTACAAGTTCCTTAAAAACTTGTTGGCGGCTCCCTACTTTCCTTGTCCCTAATCGTATATGTCAATTCCCACTTCCTATGAGTGCCAAGCATATTCACCACATGCTTTAACGTAGGCGCACTTCGAACGACGACTACACTACCTACATTCTCCAATGGTTTGTACTACACAAAAATTAATGCTATTGAAGCTCATGCTATAGTAAACCAAAAAGTTTACTGATAATTTTGTTGTTTGGCATGACCAGTTAGGCCATCCCGGTACAATAATGATGCGAAAAATAATTACGAATTCATGTGGACATTCTTTGAAGAGCCAACAGATTCTTCATAATAATTTTTCATGTGCTGCTTGCTCAGAAGGCAACTTAATAATTCGCCCATCACCAGCTAAAATTAATTTTGAATCAATTAGTTTTCTGGAACGTATACAAGGAGATATTTGTGGGCCCATACATCCCCTATGTGGACCATTTAGATATTTTATGGTTTTAATTGATGCATCAACTAGATGGTCACATGTGTCCTTGTTATCAACTCGCAACCTAGCGTTTGCGAGATTACTTGCCCAATTGATTAAGTTACGGGCACATTTTCCAGATACTCCTATTAAGACTATTCGGCTTGATAATGCTGGTGAATTTACATCTCAAGCTTTCAATGATTATTGCATGTCCATTGGGATAAATGTTGAACATCCTGTAGCACATGTTCATACACAAAATGGTCTGGCTGAGTCATTAATTAAACGTCTTCAGTTAATTGCTAGACCATTGCTTATGAAATCCAATCTCCCAATTTCTACTTGGGGACATGCTATATTACATGCAGCAGCACTAATTTGCATTAGGCCAACAAGTTATCATAAGTTCTCCCCATTACAATTAGTTTATGGTCAGGAACCAAATATTTCCCATCTAAGAATTTTTGGATGTGCGGTTTATGTTCCAATAGCTCCACCACAACGCTCTAAGATGGGTCCTCAAAGGAGGTTGGGAATATATGTTGGGTTTGAATCCCCGTCAATAATTAAATATCTTGAGCCTACAACAGGGGATTTATTTACGGCTCGTTTTGCAGATTGTCATTTTAACGAGTCACTTTTCCCAACATTAGGGGGAGAAAAGAGAGAGCTGAAAAAAGAAATTAAATGGAATGAATTATCATTATCTTATCTTGATCCTCGAACTAAACAATGTGAACTGGAAGTTCAAAAGATAATTCATTTACAAAGTTTAGCAAATCAATTGCCAGACTCGTTTGCTGACCCAAAAAGAGTGACCAAGTCACATATTCCAGCTGTAAATGCTCCATTTAAAATAGATGTTCCGGAAGGACAAAATAAATTTGCTAATGAGTCTAAACCACGTCAGAAACGTGGAAGACCAATAGGTTCTAAAGATAAGAATCCTCGGAAAAGAAAAGGAGCATTGATTGATGATGGTCAAATTGAAGAAACAGTTTCCGAAGGATCTCCAGAAGAGACTTTAGACATGATACAAGAAGAAATTCAGGTACCTGATAATGAAGAAATTTCAACAAATTATATCATGTCTGGAATTACATAGAACCGAAATCAAATCGACGTCGATGATGTTTTTGCATGCAATATAGCATTAGATGTTATGGATAATAATGAGGATCATGAACCAAAATCCATTGAAGAATGTAGACAAAGAAATGATTGGCCAAAAGGGAAAGAAGCAATTGAATCAGAATTAAAATCTCTTGGAAAAAGAGAAGTATTTGGACCTGTAGTCCGTACACCTGAAGGTGTAAAGCCAGAGGGATATAAATGGGTCTTTGTGAGAAAGAGAAATGAAAAGGGTGAAGTTGTAAGATATAAGGCACGCTTAGTTGCACAAGGATTCTCACAAAGACCTGGTATTGATTATGAGGAGACATATTCTCCTGTGGTGGATGCAACTACTTTTAGATTTCTGATTAGTCTGGCAATAAGAGAAGGACTTTACTTATGTTTAATGGATGTAGTCACAACTTATTTATATGGCCCACTGGATAATGACATTTACATGAAGCTCCCAGAAGGATTCAACTTGCCAGAAGCAGCAAAATCTAGTTATCGAGAAAATCTAGTTCTCGAGAACATTTTTGTATTAAATTGAACAAATCTCTTTATGGATTGAAACAATCTGGGCGTATGTGGTATAACCGTCTAAGTGAGTATTTGTTAAAAGAAGGTTATAAGAATGATCCTATCAGTCCATGTATTTTTATAAAGAAATTTGGATCAGGATTTGTTATAATTGCGGTGTATGTTGATGATTTGAATATCATTGGAACTCCTGAAGAGATTTCAGTGACTGTCAATTAATTAAAGAAAGAGTTCGAAATGAAAGATCTTGGAAAGACAAAATTCTGCTTAGGGTTACAAATAGAGCACCTAGAGAATGGAATCCTTGTACATCAATCAACATACATAGAAAAGGTTCTTAAAAGATTTTCTATGGATACAACACATCCATTGAGCAGCCCTATGGTTGTAAGATCACTTGAAGTAGAGAAAGATCCATTCCGACCTCGAGAAAATGATGAAGAAATTCTTGGTCCTGAAGTACCATATCTTAGTGCAATTGGAGCACTAATGTACCTTGCAAGTCATACACGACCTGACATATCATTTTCAATTAATTTATTAGCAAGGTTTAGTTCATGTCCAACTCGGAGGCATTGGAATGGGATCAAACATTTACTTCGTTATCTTCAAGGTACGAAGGATATAGGTTTATTTTTCCCAAAGTTGTCCAAAGAAAATTTGATTGGTTTTGCAGATGCAGGTTATTTATCTGATCCTCATAATGGTCGATCACAAACTGGATATGTGTTCACCTATGGTGGTACTTCCATTTCTTGGCGTTCCATGAAACAAACCATTGCAGCTACTTCTTCCAATCATTCTGAGATTTTAGCAATTCACGAGGCTAGTCGTGAATGTGTATGGTTAAGGTCGGTTGTTCAACAATAAAAGAAGTTTGTGGTTTATCATCTGGGAAAGAGGCACCGACAACTTTATATGAGGATAATGCAGCTTGTATTGCTCAACTTAAGGAAGGATACATCAAAGGTGACAGAAGAAAGCACATCTTACCCAAATTTTTCTTCACTCATGATCTTCAGAAGAATGGAGATATAAAAGTATTGCAGATTCGTTCAAGTGAAAATTTAGCAGACTTATTCACTAAGGCTCTTCCGACCGCAAAATTTAAAAAGTTAGTTTATCGTATTGGATTGCGCCGTCTCAAAGATCTTCAGTGATATAATAATGAGGGGGAGTAATTGCGCGCTGCACTCTTTTTCCCTTATCCATGGTTTTTTCCCACTCGGTTTTTCCTGGAAAGGTTTTTAATGAGGCAGCATATAAGCGCATTAAATCTCTCTTAGATAATGGGCATCCAAGGGGGAGTGTTACAAAATAATAATGTATGCCCATTATAGCTTGTAATTATCTCTTTTATGACCACCTTAAGTATGGTCTTAATAGCATCCTTGTAACCCTCCTTTGTCATTAGTCCACATTAACCCTCTCATAAATGGACTCTTCATTGTCCATATAAGTTAAAATGTTCACATCTTGTATATATATAGATGGTCATGAAATGGATGAATATAGACAATACAATTACCATCTACATCTCTATCTAATCTTCTCCCCTTTCCCCTTATTTTATAATACTATTTCAATTATTTAATTTAATTGTTTGTTTATTATCTTCCTTGAAGTTACTAACGTGTGTATTTTGTTATTAGAAAGAGGTACGAGGCATCAAAGTAAGTACTTTAATGGTTTTTTATTGATGTTATGATGTAGAAATCATGTTTAAATTGTTATTATGATATTCCTAGTATCATGTCTAGGGTAATTTTAATATTAAATATGATTGTTACGATGCCTTTTATTCTCTTCCTAATATTTATGATTGTTAGTATCAGGTTAGGGTTAAAGATTTGTTTTTTATTGCTTAGTGACATGCTAGGGTTTGTTATTAATCTTGTTAGTATCATGCCTAGGATCTTGCTATTTTTATTATGCTTTATTGTTAACATGATAATTTTGATTATTGTGATTATTATTATGTTGCTTGATTATATTTATTGTTATTGCTTGATCACACCTTTAATGCATGTTTAAAAGGAATTGGTACTTGTAATCATGCTTAATAAGATAATTAATAATCTTGTTTAGGGTTAATATGATTATAATTTCAAGTGATCGCCAATAATAGTTTTGTTTGTGCATTAAATTCAACCAACATAGATAAACAGGTTTAGGGTTAATCCTATTGATTGCATGTTAGTCAAAAAGCGCACATGAATACGATCTGAATAAAGTAGAGGCCTATTATTAGGGCAGGTTCAATCTCTTTTAGGTTGGATTTGTACCTTCATCCCCGAACCCTTATTTGGTTCTAGACCTTATGGAGTTGACGATCTCTTGGATCGTTAAGGGGTGTAACCTTCACCTCGTGAACAGTTTACAAGTTCCTAAAAAAACTTGTTGGCGACTCTTTTGCTCTATCTTCTTTCCCTTTGGACGCCACCATACTTTAGTGTATGATCACAGTGGGGTTCAAGCTAGGGGTTTAACGCTTGAATTTATTCATTTCGGCAATGATTTAGAATGAGTGGATGAGACTCGAAACGTTCTAAGTATTTCATGTGCGTAATTTTGATTAACATTATTGTCATATGCATAAAAAAGATCTCATTGGAAAGACCATCCGTAATGAGTTAAAAACATAAGAATTTACACGTAGGAAATTTGATAAATATCTTTCACAACTAGGATTGAAATAACACTGCGCGAAACTGGAAAATTTTATCGAGCACAGAAAGCTGCTGAGGCATGTGGGAAGTAGCGCCAGGCGCCAAAGCATTGGCGCCAGACTTTTAGCCGTAGCGCCAGACGCCAGCATTAGCGCCAGGCGCTAAAGCTAAAAGCTGGCGCCAGTCTCTATTTGCTGGCGCCAACCTCCCCCAATACCGAGCCAGAAATATGTATTCTAATTTCGACTAGTTTTTTGTATTGTTTGCTCGATCCTACTTCCTGATTGAATGTTTTCTCACTTTTCTGAAACCCATATACCTAATTGAACGCTCAGTGCAACAAAGGGTACATCCGAGAATGTTGAATTCACCAAACCATGGAAGCGAGTTTTTTCTAAAACTCGCGGTGTCCCATCCACTCGCGCCAACCCTTCACGGTTAGGCTTCCGCGCGGTGCATCCGGACAATTAACCATGAACCCTCTATTGACTAAACCATATCCCGAACTTTAGAGAACTAGAGCCATGGTTAGGTTGCAAACTCATTGCATCATATTGTGCCTACTTGACTAATTGTGCATTATTTGTTGTGCATATATTCTATGTTTTCTTAACCGTTTGTTTGACTTGTGTTGAAATTAAATAAATTAATGACTTAAAAAACTTTGCCTAATTAATTAATTAATTAATTCAAATCAATAAAGTCTAATATTTTAATCAGAATTGACCTAGTACGACTTTAGGCATATCCTTGTTGATTAATAACACCAAAAACAGTCCCAGATTGAAGCTCCAACATTGGCGCCAAAGTCTGGACTGTAGCGCCACTCTGTGGAGTGTGGCGCCTGGTGACAGCTCTGTCGTCTGGCGCTACACTACACAGTGTGACGCCAGTCCTGTCGTTTGGCCGACAGTTCAGATTATTGATCGAGTCATCACCTAGTGTCTAATTAACCACCTTGCTAATCAATTCGGTTAATTTTTCGCTTTAATAACACCTTGTCGAGTCGTTAATTGAGTCTAGTCACATAGTCTAGCCACATGGTCATGACACGAGTCTTAACATGACACCTACACTCACTAGTCTTAGCACACACTTTGAGTACATCACCATGACCATGTCTTAGGTTCATGCATGAGTCGGCTTTTTCCGTCATTTGAGTTGGGGGGTACATCCTATTCCTAATTCTTCATATCCCTCTACCTCCATCATTTTTTCTTTCTTCACATTCCATTCCAATCTTTCTTCACTTCCTCCATCCATGGCATGTTGAATAAAGTTTGAGTCAAATAATTAACAATAAATATCCCCAATTTCCTTTTCCATAGTACTTGGTCGAGGAGAGAAGGGCGATTAATCAAGGACAACCTCTTTATTCAAGTCTCACTTTTCGATAAACCAATTCATCAAAAGAGGAAGGCTAAAAGGATAATGGCAACTCAAGAAGAAGTCAATGAGCTTAGGAATCAACTGGTTACCATGACTGAAACACTGAAGCTACTCACACTCAAGATCGATGACCTTGTGAAGCAACAACAAATGAACCTCATGCAAGAAAGCTTGAGCAAGCTATCTAATGACTATAAATTTCAGGGCTTCAGTTCACAAGGGGTCTCGCTGGACACGGAACTTCTTCCGCATAAGTTCAACGCCACTGACATCCCTAAATTCAAGGCAACAGATAATCCTTATTTTCATCTAAGAGCTTTCGAAACCATAATGAGCATTGAGGGTATCGATAAGAAGGTTTTCCCCTCTCTGTTCCCACTATCTCTTGAAACCGTTTGCCAACAATGGTTCTTCTCCCTTGACAAGGAGAAAACCTCTACCCGGGAATCGATAGTAAACGCTTTTGTTGATAGGTACAAGTGCAATATTCAAGTTGAAACCGACCATAGACAACTTGAGATGCTAAGACAAAAAGAGAATGAAGGCTTTACTTCTTTCTTTAATAGACGGAGGGAAACTTCCGCTAAGATGATTGAGGTCCCCACCGAAAAGGAGTCTGTGAGGATGTTTATCAAGAATCTCCAAGAAAAGTATTCAAAGCACTTAAAATATCAACACAACTTGAATACTTTCAGAGTCGTCTATGACATAGGTATCGAGATTGAAGACGACCTTGCAAAGCAAAAAGCTACTAACAATAGTAACCACGGTGGCTGGAAAGGAAAGAAGAACGACAATCCTTCTTCTTCCAAAAACGCCCACTCTAGTAATAATGTTAGTACCTTTGACCATAATGGTGTCTTAGCCATGGACAATCAAGGATCTAAAAGGAAACCCAGGCGAGAGTTCACACCCATTGGAATGACCTACGATGCTGCTTTTGATCGTCTCTATGATCGAGGATTAATCAAACCTATTGGCCCTACCGAGGATCCAACACCATAAAATCGGTCTTCAAGATGGAATCCAAACTCATATTGCAAGTACCATCGAGGAAACGGTCATACTACTGATGAATGCTACAGGTTTCAAAATCTCATTCAAGATCTCATAGAAGCAAACAAGATTCCATTGCCTCTAGCTAGCGAGAAGACTGGGTGATGATGAAGCGAATGACACTAGACAAGAGGCGAGCTTCAACGACAAGATTTTGTGACCTCTTTTTTCTATTTCTTTTTTATTTACTCTTTCCCCAATAAGTCTAGCATAGGCACCTTTTCTTTTCCCTTAGATTAATTTTGTAGATTCTTTCTTTTCCCTTTTTTAATAAAATGAGCATTTATTTTCTTGCATATGATCATTTCATTATATTGCGTTAAAAAAAAATCCATGTCGAACTAAGCACAAGGTATACCAATGATTTAGGCACCCTTGTAGCCACATCATATTACATTTCACCCTTCAAATTTACAATCCTTTCTTCATAAACCACTTTGAGCCTCTTCTAACGATAGACCTTTCTTTTTTCAACCTACATTTACCTAACCTTGGGATGGGATGGTGTGTAACTTATGCAATTCTAAAAAAGAGCTTGAGTAATTTAAAAGATTAAAATAGCAAAAATAAGCAAAAGTAATAAGTAAATAAAAGTGTACAAAAGGGCAAGTGTTCCAATGTCTTTGATATGAAAATATCTTTGATAAGAACACGTATCAGATTGCGTCTCTTATCGAGTGCTCGGTACCGTGCCTGAGAAGCATGAATGCCAAGTGAGTGATAGACCACATGATCGGGATTGCCCACACTTATTAATATAAAATAAATGCAAGAACAAAAAAAAAGAGCTAAACAGGCATAAAAATACAAAGATTCAAAAGCAAGGTTGCCCACCTTGGGGGCTTATCTAGGGTTTTGAGCCTTTATCCCCTTCTTCTATAACCTATAGCCTAACCACGTTACAACCTTTAAAAAGACCTTTTTGAGGTATACACATACTTGTGCGAGGTTCGGCTAGAGCTATGTTCGGCCTGATTCCTAACGGATATGTAGGCAACCTCATATCGAGGTGCGGCCGTAATAAAAATGCATTCATATTCACATTCACACATTCATACACCGTGATCATATCAAGAGATCTCCTATGCTCATCCCTATCCATGTAGAGCTAGACTTGGGGGCTTTATCCCTACATCATTAGCTTACCTATTCTAAGAGTCACCACCATTTGACTATTTTAACAAATAATATCTTTCCACACACTTAGCTCTTGTGGCTTAGCTTTAGTGTCACTTTCACACACTGCACAGATACATGACCAAATTTACTTCCCTTAGGAACCCTTTGTCATGGAATCTTAACATAAAGCATGCCTTGCCACATCGCTCATCACTTGTCAATCATCGTTGCATCACGAAGTATGAAGTACTTAGCCTCCGTGCCTAAGTTACCCAAATACTTTCATCATGGAGTCAACAGTTGAGATATCCTAGGATGGGTTAATCCTTGCACCTTGAGAGATAGTATCAAACAACATTTGACTAAGCTCATTCAACATGCACCTTCAAAACTTTCGTTTCTTTTTTGCGTCTTTCGTTTTCGGGAGAAAGTCGGTACCCTCCACAAAGATGACGGAAAATTTTTGCTTTTTTGCATTTTTTTCGAGTCGCACGATCACATTTCAATACACACACGAGTCATGTACACAATGAGTCATGTCGTGTCATATCACTTTGATTTAAGTCTAACACATGTGTCAAACTCTTTGAGTCAATTCAACCTTGAGTCAATCACAGCGAGTCAAGTTTATGCCTTGAGTCGTGTCAAGTCAATGAGTCAAGCAACATAAAACCTTAGGTCAACCCTAAGATAAAGCCTTAGGTCAACCCTAAGATGGTTAAAGAAATTGGCAAAGTTCTATAGTAAAAAATAAATACAGGTGCAGTAGAATAGAGAAGACCCTACTCCAATTCTTGGCGCCAGAGATATTTCAGCAGCGACAGAGATCGAAGCCTCTCAGAAAGGTGATTTCGACCTCATACAGCAATTTCGGGTTCCTTGGTACGCCAGTTAGCCCCTATAAGTAATTTGACATGATTAAGTAGTCGGTTTGATTACAATTGCAATAAGTGATTGACCTGACGAAAGATCGTCTCACTTAGCTTAAGCGCCAAAAACACTGGCTCATTACAATCGGTTCAAAAGCAAGCACTTAAACGACAATATTTCCAAATATGGATTGTCGCGCATTCTTCTTAAACGACAATTTTTCCAAAAATTGGATTGTGTTGTTTTAATGAATACTACAAGAAGGGGGGGTTGAATTGTAGTATGAGAATTTAGCCAAACTTTTTGCGGAATTAAAATTAAGTTAGCTAAAGGAACTGAAAGATTAACTAAAGGAACTAAAGAATGCAAGAGAGATTTTACGTGGAAAACTCCTTGGCCCTAACAAGGAGAAAAACCACGACCACTTGGGATTTTGGGAAAAGAATCTTCACTATAATAGGGCAAATGATCCTATTACAAGCTAAAGACTCAAACTCAAGTTCCTCTACGAACTTGAGACCCTGAGGAACTAGTCACCCAACTAGTTACTCTTCTCTTCTCTTTCTCTCTTCTCACTTCTCTGTTCTCTCTTCTCTTTCTCTTCTCTTTCTCTTCTCTTCCTCTTCTCTCTCTCTCTTCTCTTTCTCATACACAAACGTTCACTCGAACTTCCCCATTCCCCAATTACAACTTGAAAGAAAAACAAACTCTAGTATAAGAACATTAAGAACACTCTAATGAACTTGTGTGGAATTGACACTTGACTCGATTTGAAGCTTGAAAACTTATGTGAGCAAGGGTGAGTTTTTCCAACAGAAATTAATAGCTATTTATAGATCAATAAACGCTTTGGAAAATTCTCTTTGTGCAACAATTCCATTACGCCACTACTCATACCCACTAAGAAGATCATGTCCCTATAATTAAGGAACCATGAACTCCTTAATGTGCAAACCCATGACTGAAGAAGAACATGGGAGAGTAGGCCGCAGGTTTTGGAAAACATGGGAGATTTTATTTTGCAAAAGATATTTTCCGAAAATCAGAAAAAGAAATAAAATAAAATCTTTTTAACTTGAGAAAAAGATAAACGTTTAAATGATAACAGTTTTCCTAAAAACTAGCATGCACATATTTCATCTTTTAGACCAATTCCACACAGATTTTTCGAGTGCTATTTAATATCTTATACTTACATAAATCCTAAAATATAAAAATATATTTAGTCTTCATGTTCTCTGATGAAGCTTCTACTCCGAGGCTTCTGTTCCTTGGGAGGAACTTCTCTTCTCTAATGAGGCTTCTTCTCTGAAGCTTATGTTCCCTGAGGGAACCTTCACTTCTCCAGTCTTCATTTTTGAAGCACCAGTTCCTGTGAGGGAACTCTTCTTTATGGCTGGCTCTGCTTCTGGCCTTCTTGTTCCTCATGGTATATTTACAAGACACTTCATTCTCCTAGTCTTTGTAACTGAGTACACACTTAAACAATCAAGCACTTATTAGTTTGTAAGTAAGTGAGGTTGTGTCATCATAAAAATCATTAAGTCCAACAGATTGTCATCCCCAACTGACAATATTTCCAAAAATGGATTGTCGTGCATCTTCTTCAAACGACAATTTTTCCAAGATTGGATTGTCATCTCTGGCAAGGTTTCCAAGCATGGATTGTCGTGCTCTTTCTCTGTTTGGCAATTTTTTCCAAGTTTGGATTGTCATCACTGGCAAGTTTTCCAAGATTGGATTGTCATACACCCAGTTCCCTATGGCAAAATTTCCTAAAGGATTGTTGTAGGTCTCTATTCATCATAAATTTCGGTAAAGTTCCTCAACGTGGATTGTCATTCATTTCAGTAAGTGGCAAATTTTCCCGAAGTGGATTGTCGATCGACTCTTTTTTGGCAAATGTTCCAAGACACGGATTGTCAATTGTGGCAATATTTTCCTAAAAGGATTGTCGCATAGCATTGGCAACTTTTCCCAAAAATTGGATTTTGGCAAATTTTCTGAGATACGAATTGTCTCTTCATCGTGGAAACATTTCCAAGGATGGATTGTTACGAAGCATTGACAACTTTCCCTAAATCGGATTGTCATACATCATACAAGAGTTGTGTTGGAAACTATTCCCAAATAAAAGAGGATTGTCGACATACTGGTTCAAAGCAACGGAAGCGCCGACGTACAGGCATAGCAGGAGCAAAGTTCAGGCGAGCTTTTAAAGATCGACAAGCGGAGGTCTTCGGTTATTTCCTTCGGAAAATTAGCATCAAATGAGGATGGCTTCAAGCGAGGATATCTTCGATGGCATTCCCTAGCTTGTGGAGAGTTGTCACAAACAACTAAAGGTAATTTCAAGTGAAGTTGTCTTCAACTCTGTTTCCTTAGACGTGGAAGATGGTCATAATGCGAATGGGGATTGTTTCAAGAGAAATAATCTTCGATAGTATTCCCTTGGACGTGGAATATTATCAATGCGGATGGGGATTGTTTCAAGAGAAATAATCTTCGATAGTATTCCCTTGGACGTGGAATATTATCAATGCGGATGAGGATTGTTTTGAGAGAAATAATCTTCGATAGTATTCCCTTGGACGTGGAATGTTATCAATGCAGATGAGGATTGTTTCGAGAGAAACAATCTTCGATAGTATTCCCTTGGACGTGGAATATTATCAATGCAACTGAGGATTGTTTCAAGAGAAGCAATCTTCGATGGTATTCCCTTGGACGTGGAATATTATCATAGCGGAGGAGGATCGTTTCAGGAGAAGCAATCTTTTATATTGGAAGCAGTTACATGCGTAGCAGTTTTCAAGCGGGATGGCATTCTCTAGCTAGCAGGAGGTCATCAAAACAATCGGTTACTTTCAGAGACGTGTGCTCGACGGTGCAAGATACGCGTTTCTTAACTCTTTTATCTGTTTAACTAACGCTAGTTTTGCAGGTATCGGCGTTACAAGAGTGATTTAGGATTGCAGAACGTTCTGAATCATTCTCCGTCCCTATCGATACTTTGACTTTTGTTTTCGAAACTTGCGTTTCTCCAAACTCAATCAAAGTGGGGGCTTCTGTAGACACCCATTTGTGTCTCCCCAAAACCAAACTCGGTGATGAGTACCTTTCACGTCGAATCATAATTGAATGAAGTGAAAGTGTGGAAAGTCTAGTGTTGTGGATAGTTTTAATTTCTTTTCTCTTCTCTCTGTTTTTGAAAACTTATTTTAAGAAAACAGCAAATCTAGTTTGATTGGTCCATGATATAGGCCCAATAGTAGTATAGTTGGATGGGGCTTGACAAGATCTTTCCAACGATATATTATAAGCCCAATTCCGATGAATATTGAGGAAGTTATGGCCAATTTACTAAACTGGGCCTGATTTGAGCCTTATGCGCGGCCTAATGATCTAGGGGAGGGCCTAATATAGATTTATCATTCCTAATGCAATTAGGAATGGTTTTAGTCTTCTAGATTTTTCTAGAAGGTTCTTTTCATTCCTAATTCAATTAGCATTGATAAATTGACTTTTGTTGACTTTTCAGAGTTTTAATTAAAATCAAAGAGCATTTTTGAGTAAAAGATACGATTTTATCCTCCTGTACGGCAAAATTTATCTGATTTGAGAAAACGCATCAAAAATAGGTTTAGCGCCAAACGTCAGGCATTGGCGCCAACTCTGTTTCTGTGCGCCAATGCTCTGTTTTGTTAATTTTATCTTTTTGGCTAATTTTCTCTATAAATAACGTATTAAAAACTCCGTTTTCGATAACGAGATTTCATCTAAAAAACAGTTTTAACGAATACATTCACCTACAACCAGTTTTCATTCTCTCATTCTTTAATCATTCATCATATCCATCTCTCTTTCTCTATTCTAAACTAGTCTTTTATATACAAAATTCCGCATTCGCAAGATCTAGAAACACCTAGCCATATTCGAAGTTGCCTTCGCCCTAGACGTGAAAGGTTTAATTTCTGAGGGTTTGGTCCCAAATCTTTATTTCAATTATTTAATTTAATTGTTTGTTTATTATTTTCCTTGAAGTTACTAACGTGTGTATTTTGTTATTAGAAAGAGGTACGAGGCATCAAAGTAAGTACTTTAATGGTTTTTTATTGATGTTATGATGTAGAAATCATGTTTAAATTGTTATTATGATATTCCTAGTATCATGTTGTAGACACCCATTTGTGTCTCCCCAAAACCAAACCCAGTGATGAGTACATTTCACGTCGAATCATAATCGAATGAAGTGAAAGTGTGGAAAGTTTAGTGTTGCGGATAGTTTTAATTCTTTTCTCTTCTCTTTGTTTTTGAAAACTTATTTTAAGAAAATATTCAATCCAATTTGGTTGGTCCATGATAAGGATCCAATAATGGTGCATTTGGATGGGGTTTGAAAAGACCTTTCCAACGATATATTATAAGCCCAATTCCGATGAATATCGAGGAAGTTATGGCCAAAATACTAAACTGGGCCCGATTTGGTTTTTATATGCGGCCCAATGATCTAGAGGAGGGCCTATTATTAATTATCATTCCTAAAGCTATTAGAATTGATTATAGTCTTTTAGAATACTCTAAGAGGTTCTTTTAAATCCTAATGGAGTTCGGATTGATAATTATGTTTTAAAGAGTTTGAAATTGAATAAAACTACTCCTTTTAAGAATCCTTGTTTTGTACGAAGAGGAATATATTCAGATTTTATTTCGTGCCTCAAAATATTTATCCAAATTTTATATGGTTGGATAGATCTTGAAATTATCTTTCCAATGATATATTATAATATTAAATCCGAGTTATAACGAAAAAGATATGAATGAGACATGAAACTTTATCCAAAACTGACACCCTTCCACTATTTTGGCCATATCTTTTTATCTACAAAATATTTTAATCTGATTTTAATTGGGTTGGAAAGTAGACTTTAAGAGCTTTCCAACGACATATTATTTGCCTTATTTGGACTTCCGGATCAAAAGATATGATAAAAACAAAAACGCGTGAATTTCTGAAATCGGCGCCAATTAGCTGGTGCTGGCGCCAGCTCTGTTTTGCGTGCGCCAATCTCGTTTTGCGTGCGCCAAGTGCTCTGTTTTGATATTTTATCTTTTTGGCTGATTTATCTATAAATAACGTATTAAAAACTCCGTTTTCATTCACCTACAATCAGTTTTCATTCGCAATTATTAATTCTCTAATTCTCTCTTAATCCATTCATCCTTCTTTCTTTCTCTCTAAACTTTGTTTTCAAATACAAAATTCCGCATTCGCAAGATCTAGAAACACCTAGCCATATTCGAAGTTGCCTTCACCCTAGACGTGAAAGGTTTAATTTCTGAGGGTTTGGTCCCAAATCTCTATTTCAATTATTTAATTTAATTGTTTTGATTATTATTTTCCTTGAAGTTACTAACGTGTGTATTTTGTTATTAGAAAGAGGTACGAAGCATCAAAGTAAGTGCTTTAATGGTTTTAATTGATATTATGATGTAGAAATCATGTTTACATTGTTATTATGATATTCCTAGTATCATGTCTAGGGTAATTTTAATATTAAATATGACTCCTATGATGCTTCCTAGCTATGTTCTTCCTAATATTTATTCATGTTAGTATCATGTTAGGGTTAAAGATTTGATTTTTATTGCTTAGTGACATGCTAGGGTTTGTTATTAATCTTGTTAGTATCATGCCTAGGATCTTGCTATTATTATTATGCTTTAATATTAACATGAGCATGATTATGATTATGATTGTTATGATTATGATTATTATTATTATTGTGATGATGATTATTTTTTTATTATTATTATAATTATTATTCATGATATTGGTTATTATTATTATGTTGCTTGATATTTATTGTTATTGCTTGATCACGCCTTTTATGCATGTTTTAAGGGAATTGGTACTTGTAATCACACTTAATAAGATAATTAATAATCTTGTTTAGGGTTAATTGTGATTATAATTCAAGTGATCGCCAATAATAGTTTATTTGTGCATTAATATTCAACCAACATAGATAAACAGGTTTAGGGTAATCCTATTGTTTGCATGTTAATCAGAAAGCGCACATGAATACGATCAGAATAAAGTAGAGGCATATTATTAGGGCAGGTTCAATCTCTTTTAGATTGGATTTGTACCTTCATCCCCGAACCTTTATTTGGTTCTAGACCTTATGGAGTTGACGATCTCTTGGATCGTTAAGGGGTGTAACCTTCACCTCGTGAACGGTTTACAAGTTCCTAAAAAACTTGTTGGCGACTCTTTTGCTCTATCTTCTTTCCCTTTGGACGCCACCGTACTTTAGTGTATGATCACAGTGGGGTTCAAGCTAGGGGTTTAACGCTTGAAATTTATTCCCTACACATGTCTAGGGTAATTTTAATATTAAATATGATTGTTACGATGCCTTTTATTCTCTTCCTAATATTTATGATTGTTAGTATCAGGTTAGGGTTAAAGATTTGATTTTTATTGCTTAGTGACATGCTAGGGTTTGTTA
The DNA here is from genome assembly GCF_948465745.1 of Chenopodium album. Taxonomy (NCBI): domain Eukaryota; kingdom Viridiplantae; phylum Streptophyta; class Magnoliopsida; order Caryophyllales; family Amaranthaceae; genus Chenopodium; species Chenopodium album. The sequence goes on along the minus strand of NC_137842.1, from coordinate 12,317,671 downwards.
TTAATCTTGTTAGTATCATGCCTAGGATCTTGCTAATTTTATTATGCTTTATTGTTAACATTTGATTATTTTTATGTTGCTTGATTATATTTATTGTTATTGCTTTATCACACCTTTAATGCATGTTTAAAGGGAATTGATACTTGTAATCATGCTTAATAAGATAATTAATAATCTTGTTTAGGGTTAATATGATTATAATTTCAAGTGATCGCCAATAATAGTTTTGTTTGTGCATTAAATTCAACCAACATAGATAAACAAGTTTAGGGTTAATCCTATTGATTGCATGTTAGTCAAAAAGCGCACATGAATACGATCTGAATAAAGTAGAGGTCTATTATTAGGGCAGGTTCAATCTCTTTTAGGTTGGATTTGTACCTTCATCCCCGAACCCTTATTTGGTTCCAGACCTTATGGAGTTGACGATCTCTTGGATCGTTAAGGGGTGTAACCTTCACCTCGTGAACGGTTTACAAGTTCCTAAAAAAACTTGTTGGCGACTCTTTTGCTCTATCTTCTTTCCCTTTGGACGCCATCATACTTTAGTGTATGATCACAGTGGGGTTCAAGCTAGGGGTTTAACGCTTGAATTTATTCCCCACAATACCCTACTTTGGTCTTTCCAGGAATACAGTGTGCTAAGTGTTGATACATTAAAGAAGGAAAATTAACCTTGATTTTCTTAGAAATGCAAAAAATTACTACCATATCCATCAAACATGCTTCCCCTTTCTTAGCAGTTCTAGGCAGAATTGTTTTCTTAACAAGGTTAAACAGCAATTTGTTCATGGGACTTAGATCATTGTGACTCATAATGTTCTTCCCCCTTTTTCCTCCTAAAGCTTCAACTATATCCCCACTCATATAATTTCCCACTTTTACACTCGCTTTTCCTTTGATGTAAGTTTCATATCCTTCAGTAGGAGTTTTTAAGATTTTGCCTAGGGTTTCAACATTAAGTTCGATTTTAATACCATCAACTTCACTAGTAATTACCCCCAATTTTGCTTCAAAATTTTGACAAAATTCAGTCATTGCAATTGGATACATGAAATTATCTGATGCTTTTGTCAACAAATACTCCCACCCCTGGAACTTAATTAAATCAAGAAATTCTAGGAACTTAGCTTGTTTAACCCAATTCAAGTCAATTCTGTGACCAGCTACATACCTCCCTGCTTGTGACTCAAGTTCAGCTTGATCAGCGATCTCCTCTTCTTCCTCCTTCTCCGATTCTTCTTTGTCAGAATTCCCTATCTCTTCAGCAAAATCCTCAACTTCCTTAATGTGCTCTTCAACCGTCTTCCTTTGTTTTTCTTTTCTTTCCATTCTTTTAATTTTCCAATGAGTTGCTCATAGGTTAGGTTTTCGGTTTCAGCGGGTTTTGGATTTTGCATGTTTTCAGAAGAGGGGAGGGGGCTGATTGTGTTTCGCTGAAGGAGACAATTGGAAGCGATGAAACTTCTTCTTGTTCAGTGGGATGATTGTTTTGTGAGTTTTTAGAGGAGCTAAGAGAGGTAATTATGGCCATTGTTTTCTTTTAGAGGGTTTTAGAAGGGTGTAGAGCTTTTTCACAGTGGTGTAAATTTGATTTGACAGTGATGATGTAAGGTGGTTGAAAGGGGCCTTTTATATTAAATGAAGCGGTGTGAGGAATTTAAGGGGTTTTATTGTGCAGTCATTAATTAAACAAGTTCAACTAATTTTTTCGAAAATATGCATTTACCAAAATTATTTTCTTTCCAAATTCATTTGATTTTTGAAAAAAAAACTTACTGAAAATAAAACACGCAATTGGAACACGCTTTCTACACGCATGCAATGTACATCATTACTAGCAAATTTAATTGAGCGTTTAATGAACTAACCTCCAGTGATCAACAACAGTGACACTTCAACTATGTTTAGCACACCAAGATTGTACTAAATGCTCTTTTTGCTCTATTTCCATTATTTTTGACTTTTCCATATCTTGGAACTTCAGAGGCAATCAATTCAGCTTGATCATTCCAAGTTCCAGTCTCAATTTCTCAAATCTTTCTCTGTTCAAGGGTTTGGTCAAAATATCTGCAACCTGATATTCCGTATTACAAAATTCCAATTTAATATTCCCTTGCTCCACATTATCTTTTAGAAAGTGATGCATAATGTGGATGTGTTTTACCTTAGAGTGCTGAACTAGATCTTTAGAAATACATATAGCACTTGTGTTATCACAGTAGATAGGCACACATTCAAAAATAAGACCAAAGTCTCTAACCTGTTGCTTTATCCAGAGTACTTGTGAACAACATGTTGCTGCTGCCACGTATTCAGCTTCAGCTGTAGATAATGCAACTGTGTTTTGCTTCTTGGAACCCCAAGAAACTAAACAAGGTCCTAAGAACTGTACCATACCTAAAGTGCTTTTCCTATTCACCAAATCACCTGCATAGTCAGCATCAGTAAAGCCATATAAATCAAATGAGTCACTTCTAGGATAGAAGAGACACAAGTCATCAGTTCCTTTCAAGTATATAAGGATTCTCTTTACTGCTTTCAGGTGAGACTCCTTTGGGTTTGCTTGGAACCTGGCACACAAACCTACACTGAAAAATATGTCAGGTCTACTAGCTGTTAAGTAAGGTAAATATCCTATCATACCTCTATACATAGGTTGATCAACACAAGTTCCAGATGGATCTTCATCCAATTTGGTTGCTATACCCATTGGAGTATCATTTGTCTTAGCATTTTCAAGTTTGTATTTCTTGATCATTTCCTTGACATACTTTTGTTGATGGATCATGATTCCTTTTTCAGATTGCTTTATTTGCAGTCCGAGGAAGAAATTAAATTCTCCCATCATGCTCATTTCAAATTCTCCACTCATAAGGTTAGCAAAATACTTGCACAAAGATTCATTAGTTGCACCAAACAAAATATCATCAACATAAATTTGTACAACTATTATGTCAGTTCCATTTGATTTTAAAAACAAGGTTTTATCTATTTTACCACGTTTAAAACCATTTTGTAATAGGAACTTTGACAATCTTTCATACCATGCTCTAGGAGCTTGCTTTAGCCCATAAAGAGCTTTGTCAAGCTTGTAGACATGGTTTGGGAACTCTGGATTTTCAAATCCAGGAGGTTGTTCCACATAAACCTCTTCATTTAGGAAACCATTTAGAAAGGCACATTTAACATCCATCTGGAACAACGTGAATCCCATATAAGCAGCAAAAGCAATAAGTAAACGAATAGCCTCTAACCTGGCTACTGGAGCAAATGTTTCTTCATAGTCTATCCCTTCTTGTTGATTGAAACCTTGTACAACAAGTCTTGCTTTATTTCTGACAATAATACCATGCTCATCCAGCTTGTTCCTAAACACCCACTTTAAGCCTATCGTCTTCTTATCCTTGGGTCTAGGTTCCAGATGCCAGGCTTTATTTCTTTCAAACTCATTTAGTTCAGCTTGCATAGCATTAATCCAGTCTGCGTCAGTTAAAGCTTCACCATAGTTCTTAGGTTCCATAGAAGAAAGGAATGCATAGAATGCACAGAAGTTTATAAGCTGAGATCTGGTCTGAGTTCCTTTTGTAATATCACTCATGATTGCATCTACAGGATGTGACTTCTGATGTTTCCATCTCTTAGGTGTAAATTCCTTGACTGGATATAGTCTTTCCCGATCACTGTTGACTGGTTCTTCTGTAGGAACTCATTCTTGAATCTCAGTTGGAACTTCAATAGGATTTTCCTCATTCTGATCTTGAATCTGTTCTTGAGAAGGAGTTCCTGGTGCATTCTCCGTTTCTGGTTATTCATTTGCTTCTGGATTCGTTTGCTCAGTAATTTCAACTTGCTGCTTCTGAAATGATGTTGATTTTTCATCTGGATCTGTCTTGCGTACAAGTCCAATTTCAAAATCATTATCACATTCTTGTACATCATTTTGAGATTGTTCAGTTTCATCAAATATAATATGTACAGATTCTTCAACACACATTGTCCTTTTATTATAAACTCTATATGCTTTACTATTAGAGGCATATCCTAAGAACACTGCCTCATCACTACGGTCATTAAACTTCCCCAAGTTCCTTTTACCATTGTTATGAACAAAGCATTTACAACCAAAAGATCTAAAGTAAGAAATATTAGGTTTTCTCCCTTTGATTAACTCATAAGGAGTTTTGTTGGTGATGGCTCTAACTGATACTCTATTAAGAATGTAGCACGCTGTATTCACTGCTTCTGCCCAGAAGTTCCTAGGCAGACCACTTGAGATCAGCATTGTTCTAGCCATATCTTCAAGGCTTCTGTTCTTGCGTTCCACCACTCCATTTTTTTGTGGGGTCCTTGGGGCAGAGAAGTTGTGATCCATTCCATGCTCAGTGCAAAATTCATTAAATTTTGAATTTTCAAATTCAGTTCCATGGTCTGATCTGAGGTGAATTAATGGATTACCTGTTCTTCTCAGTTTTTTCTTTAAAAAAGCTACAAATTCATCAAACGTTTCATCTTTACTAACAAGAAAGAAAACCCAGGTAAACCTTGAAAAATCATCAACAATAACCGTTTCATATCTCTTACCACTTCTACTTTGGATTCTCATAGGACCGCATAGATCCATATGAACAAGTTCCAAAGGTCTTTTGGTACTTACCATTTTCTTAGACTTAAAAGAAACTCGAGTCTGTTTTCCTCTAACACAAGCGTCGCACATTTTGTCATACAGGAACTTAATGCATGGAAGTCCTTCCACTAGTTCCTTAGATCTCAATTTATCAAGTAAAGTGAAGCTTGCATGTCCAAATCTCTTGTGCCACAATAAAGGATCATTCTCAATGACACTAAGACATGTTAAACTGCTATTAGGAACTTCGTTAAGATCAACAACATATGTGTTTCCTTTACGAGTTCCTTCTAAGATAATGTTCCCAGTGTCATTGTGAATGATTCTGCACTTATTAGAAGTAAAGCTTACAGAGTTACCTTTGTCACAAAATTGTGAAATACTTAACAAGTTGTGTTTAAGGCCCTCGACCAAAAATACATTATCAATAGCATGGGAACTTGACCTTCCTACTTTGTCAATAGCAACTATATCTTCTGTCATGTTATCACCAAAGGTCACAGTTCCCCCATAGTAGGCATCCAGTGAGAGAAATCTAGATTTGTCTCCAGTCATGTGCTTAGAACAACCACTGTCGAGGTACCAAGTGTTGTTCCCCCTCATTGGAACCTGCATGAGAAATCAAACATTAGTATCAGGAACCCAGGTTTCCTTGGGTTCCTGTGTAACAACAGTAGGTTTATTCTTTTTGATCCAAATCTGTTCTACATGTTTTTCATTTTTCTGTGTGCTCTTTTCTTTCTTAGGACACTTAACCTGTTTGTGTCCTGTATTGCCACAAAAATAACAAACTATACTACTGGGCAGGTCAACATACTTCTTTTCCTTTTGGAACTTCCTTTTGAAACCCAAACCTTCTGTTCTTTTAGTTTGAGCTTTGGTGATCCAATCTGAAACTCTGTAATCTACAGGTTTTTGCCTTTCCTGGCTTTCTCAAGTTCCCCCTCAAGTCTTACCTTATTTGCTCTTATATCTTCCAAATCGGATTTTAGTTTTTCAAAATTCGGATATTGAGCAAGTGGAGGAACTTCAGAATCAGGTGCAATAAGACAGAGTTTCATCAAGGATAGTTCCACATTTAATATGATGTTATCATGTTTCAAACTATTTATAGTTTCTTTTAAATAGTTATTATCATCAAACAGACTAAAGAATCTATATTGAATATCTAATTTCATATTATCAACCCACTCACTGTTTTCTTTAAAAGCAACCAAAGCTTCATCACTTTTCTGTTTAGCTTTATGCAATTCTTTCAATTCTTTTTGAATTTCTAAAACAGCTAATATTAGGTTTTCTTTAGTGAAATGTCTAAGTTCTTTTTGAGAAAACCATACCTCAGATTCTAGCTCCTTCAGTTTTGCCTTTTCATCAGTTTTTTCCATCAAACATAGATGGGAAGTTTCCTCTGATGGTTGTTCTTCCTCTTCCTCTGAATCCGAATCTCCCCAAGCAGCCAACATGGCTTTCTTCACATTGTCCTTAGTGAAGTAAGGTTTATAGACTCTTGACTCTTTGGATTGTTCCTTGCCCTTTATCTTTCCTTTTACACCATCTGGTAATGGACAATCTTTAATGAAGTGATCTTTCGAACCACACTTGAAACAAGTTGTGTTTCTGGAACTTGCATATTTCTTGTTCCTATCAAACTTCTTGTAGTTCATCACCCTTTTGAACTTTCTAACTAGCATTGCCATTTCTTCCTCATAGGCTTCTGATTCCTCAGAGTCTTGGGCCTTAAGAGCAAGACTCTTGTTCCTGGAACTTTCAGAGTTGGAACTCAGATGTAGGTCATGAGTCATCAGTGATCCAGCTAGTTGTTCCATGTTAAACTTTGTGAAGTCCTTGGCTTCCTGCATGGAAGTAACCTTGGATCTCCATCGTTCATCTTGTGGTAGACTTCTTAAGATATTCCTAGCCTGTTCATCAATAGGAATGTGTCTATCAAGGGAATTCAATTCATTAATAATATCATTGAACCTAGTAAACATTTCCTCTATAGTTTCCTTTGATTGCATTTCAAACCTTTCATATCTAGACATCAATAAATCAATCTTAGAACGTTTTACCTCATTTGTACCTTCATGAGTTACTTCTAGTAGATCCCAAATCTGTTTAGCGGACTTGCATCCCATGATACGATTATGTTCATGAGGTCCAAGTCCACAGTGCAAATACTTTATAGCTAAATCATTTAGTTCAAGTTTCTGATAATCTTCTTTATCATAATCAGAAATAGGTTTAGGAACTACCTCTTTCTTTTCATTGGTTGCAGTTATTTCAAAATCACCGGTTTCAATGACACGCCAAATCTGGTAATTTTCTGCCTTGATAAAGATCTCCATCCTGTTCTTCCAGTATGTGTAGAACTTACCATTGCACATGGGTGGACGTTGGGTAGAATACCCTTCTTCAAGTTTCTCCTTGTAATTCATCTCTCCAGGAACTTACTCAGCAAAGTTATTTGCTTACACATGAGAACCTTGCTCTGATACCAATTGTTGGTTGAGACGATTAATACAAGAGGGGGGTGAATTGTATTAAGTTTCTAATGACTAATTTTTGCGGATGAATAAACAATGCATGTAGGAACTTGCTAAAACACACAGATTTTACGAGGAAACCTTCCAGGGCCCAACTGGAAGTAAAACCTCGACCCTACCTTAGGGATTTCAAACACAAAACACTTCACTATAATAGGGCAAACACCAAGTTACAACCTATTAGACACGGACCTTTATTTCACAAGTTCCTCACTGGACTTGCTACTTGATAGGACCCTATCCTACCCAATCTAAGTACCACACTTAGATTCACTCGTACCACCAAAGTACTACACGTACTGGGCAAAGTACAAAATACTTGTACCACCTAAGTACAAAACTCACAGCCTCACCTAGAAGCTTACAAAACTGTATGTAAAACAAACAATAAACTCACCCAAATAAACCAACCCCAATACAAGTGTATGACACCTAGTATGATAGGTAAGCAATGCACAAAATCCGAAACTAATATGACAAGTTAGAAGCTCGGTAAACTTACTCAATTATAACACTGTGATTTCTCCACGCATAAACTTACAAAAACCTAAAACCATTTTGCTCTCTACTATTTATACAAGTAACACTCGTATAGAAAGTAGGTTTTCTAAAAGATAAATAAGTTAACTTATCTTTAAACACGGTTTTATGTAAATTAAGTGGGATAAAATCTTTTCCGAAAAATAAGATTAAAAAGATATTTATTAAAGAGATTTATCTTTTTAACAAACCGATTTAAAGAAAATAATCATTTTAAAAAAATCTTTTTCTAAAATATATCTTTTATTATTTTCCATATTTATTTTATTTACCAAGCAAACTTATCACGCTTCTAATAAATTTCGTGCACTAACCTACTTAACATATTAACAATAATTTATAAAATAAAAACCTTAACTAAATATTATTGTTGCGCCGCACTTTGATCAGGTAGATTACTTGGGCTCCACGCGTAATAAGTTCCACCAAAGAACTTAAACTTGCTTGTCTTCAAGTTCCTGTTAGGGAACGTTCCTGTTAGGGAACTTAGTTCTTGTTAGAGAACACTTCCTCTGATTTGTTTGACTTCTTCAATAAAGATCTCTTCAAGTCTTCTTAGTTTCAGATACTTCTTCAATCACCAAGATCAATCTTCACCTAAACTTATCACACACTAGAGAACCTTTATTAGTTGAGTTTGCTTTAGTTCAAGTTCCTCATCATCAAAACCATTATGCTTCAACACTATTGATGAACAACCTATTGCCCAAATAAATATTAGAGATAATGATAATCATGTACTAATTCTAGAGATTGAGGATAGTTTTTAACATCTACAACACAATCATCTAGAGGAGCAGCATCAAGCTATTGAACAACCTGTTAGCCTATATATAATGGAGATAACATGTTGGCCTAGGAAGCCTCAAGTCAAATGAACACAATTGATAAAGCATGCAGACTGTGAACTCAGATGTGGAGGTCGTGCATATGTAAAAGTATCATCAAAGATATGCAAACCAAGCTGAGACAAATGTGAAGAAGGCTGACGAAGGACGTAAGGCTACTGCTCTCGAGCTCGAGCAAAGCTAGGTCCAAATGAAACTTCTAGAGAAGCAAGTTGTTAAGAAGAAGCTTTTAGACTATAACAAGCTAGCAGCCAAAATTGCCAATCTAGAGAAGCGCTTGAAAGCTAAAAAGACAAAAAAAGGCGGGGCTACTGCTCTCGAGCTCGAGCAAAGCCAGGTCCAAATGAAACTTGTCTGTGTTTTTTCATGGTATTTAAAAAACTCTAGTACTTCCTCCGTCCCATAATATAATTCTTGTTTGTGTTTTTTCATGGTATTTAAAAAATACTCGTAGGAGGAGAAAGTGGATAAAGTACATAATAAAAGTAAAAAGTACGATCATAGACAAAATTTAGAGAGATAAAGTGAAAAAAAATATCAGGCATGTGCAAAATTCAAGTGTAAATTAGGAAGTGCAATGAATATAATAGTCTTTACCTACTATTCATAAATGGAAACAGAAAACAGCATTTTAGGTCTCCAAAATAGGAAAACATGAAGTATATTATAGAACGGAGGACATACTAGAGTTTTTTTTTTTTTTTAAATAATAATAATAAATTTAGTGGAAAGCGGCTATTTAGCTAACCAAAAAAAAAAAAAGTCATTTTTCAAACAACTAGGTTCAATCCCAAACCATGCAGGGATGTTGAATAGTTATAATAAAAATGTAATAATTATATAATGTCATCATTGCCCTAATATTAGAAAATCAATTTTTTTTTTAAAGCAAAACCGATTGTAACCGATTTAACTCAGCAGAATTTTTTTAAGGAAAAATTGCTCGGAATAATCCGACCTTTGCCTCATCCGCCAAAAATAATCCCACCTTTCGATTATTTTTTAATAATCCGACTTTTATACCCAATATGCTCCCAATGGTCCCAAATGACTTGAAACCGGCTAAAGAGGTTACAATTTGTAACTTTGGATTGTTTGCACATGTGTCACCACGTGATTGGACAAAAGAGAAATAAAAAATTAATTAAAAAATATTGAAAAGTTAAAAAAAAAAACCACGGCCAGGCAGACCCCAACGAAACCACCTCCCCTACACAGCCCGACCACCGGAATCTCCTCCTCTACACAGCCCAACCACCAAAATCTCCTCCTCTACACAGCCTAAGCACCGAAATCTCCTCCTCTACCCATCCCAACCACCGAAATCGTTTCTGTTTGCGATTTGGGTGATGCGGTGTGTTTGCAATTTTGGGTTGTGCGTTTGGTGTTTGCGATTTTGGGCTGATTGGGTGTTTGCGATTAAGGGGCTGATTTTGGGTGGTTCGTTTGGTGTTAGCGATTTTGGGGCTGATTGGGTGGTGCGTTTGCGAAGGAGTAACAGCAGGAGTATCGTTGCTGTTTTAGTGGTGTTGCAGGCTAGTGCTGGGATTGGTGTCGACCGAAAACTGGGAGGGGAAGGAGAGGGGATTTGGTGGCCGGGAACAGGGAGGGGAAGGGATATGGTGGTCGGAATGGGTAGAGGACGGTGGCTGAACTGCCAGAGGGTTTGTGGGTTTTTAATTTTTTTTCTATTTTTTAAAGTTTTTTTTTTAATTTTTTTAGACCAATTATAGGCCGACACGTGTCTAGCAACTTGTAATAACAGGTTGGATGACTGGTTGGGACCATTTAAAGCGGAAGAGGTATAAAGGTCGGATTATTAAAAAATAATCGAAAGGTGGGATTATTTTTGGCGGATGAGCTAAAGGTCGGATTATTTCGGGCAATTTTTCCTTTTTTTAAAGCAAGTACTCTATCAAAGTTGAGTACTCACTTTGCAATAACTGAAAGGTGAGTACCTTATTTGCAATTTTCTTGATAGTTTAGAAGTATTGTGCTTAACTCATTTTATGTTATTCAAATAAACCAAAAACTACCTATTTCACTATTTTCCTAATTTATTTCTTAACTCATTTTATGTCATTCAAATAAACTGCAAACTACCTATTTCACTATTTTCCTAATTTATTTAAAGAGACTCCAATAACTACCAACTAGTATATTTTTTTCGTGTATTAACACGGATACACTCTCATTTTATGTCATTCAAATAAACCGAAAACTACCTATTTCACTATTTTCCTAATTTATTTCAAGAGACTCCAATAACTACCAACTAGTATATTTTTTTCGTGTATTAACACGGATACGCTCTGGTATACGAAATCTGACAGGGCAACCATTGGCGATTTCAGTACGGGTTCAGTGGGTTCAGCTGAACCCATACTGAATCCGGAAAGTTCTGATAAGTTTTCTTTGCAAAAAAGTTGAGATAAATAAAATATAATGTAATAATATGTGTTGAACTTCTAACGCGGCCCAGCGGTTGAAGTCCATTACTTTTTCTTGAAGGTTGCGGGTTCGAGTTCGCCTGGCACTATATTGTGATTTTCCTTTTTCTTTTTTCCTTTTATTTTAGGTTTATTTCTTTCTCTTTCTTGTTTTTTTTGGGCTTTTATTTTGTTTCTTTGGCTTTTCCATGCTTAATACCCCAATTACCCATTATCCAAAATACCTTGACCATGAAATATGATTACATTGAAGATTCAATTTTTTTTTTTCTAGTTCAGATTTGTAGAGATTATAGATATATAATCGTTCCAAAATTTGGAGATTTGTCAAGTTTAATTATAAAATTTTATTATTTTGCACTTGTATTACAAATGTGCACACCCAAATTATCAATTGTAATGTATTTTAAATTATGTTGTTTGAATTCATTTACATACGAAATATGTGTTTAGCAATTTCGAACCCATAACAAAAAATTTATGGAATCGCCACTAAGAGCATTCCCATTAGTGAGGAGAATTTTGCTCATGAGCAAAATTGCATTATTTGCTTTCCCACCAATGAGCATTACAAAATATGCTCATGAGCATATTGAAATTTGCTCATCCTATGAGCAAAACTGATAGTGAACAGTGATAGCGTGGGGCCCACAGCAAGCACTAAACGTCATTTTTTTTTTACTTTTCGCACCCTCAAAACGACGAGTTTTGGGGTTTGGTCTGAACAACCATCCTCCAAAACGCGTCGTTTTGAAGGCAGCAAAGCAAAAAAAAAATTACATTTATCGGCTGACAGGGCGCGTCAGTCCAGCCAATAGGAAGCTGACACGCGTCCCTGTCAGCCTGTTCCTCCAATCAAAAAATTCAACCGTTTAGCAACGGTAATTAAATCAAAACGGTAATTTGGCCGTTTTATAATTATTAAAAAAAAAAAAAATTTCACCAACGGTTATATTTTTTTTTTCTCTACAAATATAGATCCATTTTGACATATTTTGGTATAATTTCAAAAATCACAAAAACACCCAATATTACACTTAATCACATTTCTAGTGATATTTATGTTATAATTTCTAATATAAAGTTGAGAAAGGTTATTTTTTTTTTTGTTTATTATTTTTAATTACAGTTTTTAGTACTTTAATTTTTTTCAAAACATTATTAATGATATTTTAAGTAGCAATATTTTTTTTTGTTTAAAAAATCCAAAAAACTCTTTATTATTTTCACTCCCAAGTTTAGTTTGATTCAATTTTCATTTTCTAATATTACTGTTTATTTTTTAGTATAACTACTTTTTTTCTCAACAAAAAAAAAAAAATTATTTAATTACTTTTTGTAGCACTAGAAATTATTTAAAACGTTATTAACGTTATTCCATTTTAATTTAGGTGTGCCTCTTAAGTAATTATTGTTGTTTATTATACAATATAATGGATCCAAACAACCCTAATTACAATCAACTTGCTCAACATTTTTCTGATTTAGGTGATGATTTCATTAGTAGTCCAAATTTTCAATTATTCCTAGGAAGATTAGGCAACCCTTCTTCTCAAAATTCCGTTCATCAACCAACACCTCCTCAGATTCCCAACAATGAAAACACTTTTTTTGAGCAACAAACTCCTCCCGTTACCGAAGGGAGCAACTCTGAGTACGATCTCAGCCAAGAAGAAGTTGTTCCGGAGACACCACAGTACCCTCCACCACCTCCAAGGATTCCGACCAATCAACCACTTGCCAAAGCGAGTCGCATTTGGTCGGTTGCTGAGGATGAAGCTCTAATTGGGTTCTATCTAGAACTAAGTGATGATGCGCTTCGTGGTACGAGCCAAAAGGCATCCGAACTATGGCGAAAAGTTCATGCAGCTTACTGTAAACTACAAGCTGAGAAACCGCATATTCTCCCGCCAAGACCTTTGAAGAGTTTGGAGACACATTAGAGAAGAATGGCAGCTGATTTGCTACAGTGAACTAATTGCTATGAGGAGGCGGGCAAACTCCCTGAAAGCGGAAGTGGTTACAACGAAGCCGATCGAATTAAACACGCTTCCAAGTTGTTTTATATCTCCTCTAATCCACAACATAATTTTGCATTTTCACATGGAGTGGAAATGGTTAATAAAGATCCGAAGTGGAGGACTAAACTAAGATGGGGTCTGTCAAAGGAGGAAAGAAAGGGTTGCGGTGCCGATGATGAGGAAGATAGCAGTGGAAGTGGGAAAAGGTCTAGGGCGGAGAGTGAGAATGAAATCCGTACTGATGGATTTATGTCCGGAGGATTACCACGACCAGACGGTGTCAAAAAAACGAAGGCTAAGCGTAAGGGCAAAGCAGTTGCTTCCGAAAGTGCAATATTGAGCATTAGTGAGCAGATAAAAGCGTGTACTGAGGTTAGAGAAAGGGAGGCGAATTTACGACAACAACGGTTGGAACTTGATAGAGAAAAGGAAAAGAGGAAGCAAAAACAAGTTGAGTTAGCAGAGAAGAAGATGAATTTTGATATGCTTCAATCACTTTTAGCAAGGACAACACCGCTCACTCCAGCTGAAGAGGCCCACAAGGACGAGTTACTTCAACTAGTCTACGGTAGAAATTGACTGTATTTCCTTAAGTAGTTTATTTTTAATTAGTTGTATTATTTGGTTAGATTTGTTTAATTAGTTTATCTTTTATTAGCTTATCTTTATGTTGTTCAATTTCAATTAGTTTATTTTTAAGTAGTTGTATTCCGAATTTAGATTTGTTTAATTATTTTATCTTTAATTAGTATATCTTTATTTTGTTCAATTTTTATGAGTTGTATTCATGTCCCTTGTCTTATTAGACATTGAGTAGTCATATGTATTTCATGTCAGTTGTATAAATGTATTTTGAATAGTCAAGATTCTTTTCTGTCTTACTATCTTAAGTGTCATTGAATTGTCAATCATGTTTCATCACTCATTGAGTTGTCAATCATGTTTCATCAGTCATGGAATTGTCATTCATATTTTGGACTTGTCACTGAGTTTTCATGCTTATAAATGATAGTGATACCATCTTAAGCAAATATAATCCAACTCCTCAAAAAATATTGCAAACACCCAAGTAACCAGCAAACACAATGTTTTCCATTAGCTCAACCTCCAGCTCGTCTGATTCTGATCAATACGTTGAATTTGATCATTTAGTTGACGAATTTGTCACAACCCATCTACCAACTTTGTTATATAACAACCAAACACAACACCAACCCGTATCCGATGTTGAATGTGTTCCAGAGCGTAGAGGGGATACGGATAGAAGAGATAGGGAAAAGGGGCATGTTCAATTATTTAATGATTACTTTGCAAGTAATCCAGTTTATAGCGACAAACAATTCCGGCGTAGATTTCGAATGCAACGACCTTTGTTTTGTAGGATTATGAACAAGGTGGTCGAGGGGGATCAATTCTTCCAGCAGCGTAGGAATGCAGCTGGAAGGCTTGGTTTATCACCGTTGCAGAAATGCACCGCTGCGATTAGAATGTTGGCGTACGGTACCTGTCCAGATGCGGTGGATGAGTATCTGCGCATTGGCGAAACTACCTCCAGATTGGCTTTGCAACATTTTTGTCAAGGGGTTATTACACATTTTGAAGCTGAATATCTCAGAAGTCCCACCGACGAAGATTTAAGGAGAATCTTGCATCAAAATGAAATGCGAGGTTTTCCCGGTATGATAGGTAGCATTGACTGCATGCATTGGGAGTGGAAGAATTGTCCTATGGCTTGGAAAGCGCAATACGCAGGCCGTAATAAAAATGCAACCCTCATTCTAGAGGCCGTTGCAGATCAAGATTTATGGATTTGGCATGCATTCTTTGGGATCCCGGGATCTTGTAATGATCTTAATGTCCTTTACCGATCTCCGGTCTTTGATGATGTTCTTCATGGTCGGGCACCTCCAATTCATTTCACCGTGAACGACCATGAGTACAACTTGGGCTATTACTTAGCAGATGGCATTTACCCAAAATGGGCTACTTTTATTCAAGGTATAACACTTCCACAACTTCAAAAGGAAAAATTATTTGCTGATAAACAAGCTGCAGCTCGGAAGGACGTTGAACGGGCTTTTGGGGTTTTACAGGCTCGGTTTGCCGTTCTACGACAACCCTCCCTTGCGTTTAACGAAGACATATTGTGTGACATAATGAAAGCTTGTATCATTATGCACAACATGATTGTCGAAGATGAACGACACAACTATGCTCGGGCCGAAGTTTTAAGAAGGTACTATGAACAAGATCGCCCGCAAATTACAAGACCCACTACAAGTGCTACAGTTAACAATAACGAGCCTTTTGAATTCAATGTTGGCCGACCGCCAAACGTTGATTTCGACACGTACGTCCACAGAAGAATGTCACTACGTGACAGAGACACTCATGTTCAATTAAAAGCGGATTTAGTGGAACACATTTGGCAAAAATATGGCTCTATTAATGAGTAAAAAAAATAAATTTGTCGTAAGATTACAATTTAATAGAGTATTAATCGTACGTTTAAAATCTAGGTTCGTTATTGGTTTGTAGTATTAAATGTATTCGTACGCTAATTTAATTTTATGTTGTATTACATTTATAATTAATTAGCGATTAAATTTCAATATTTTGAATGAAAATTTAATAATTGTATTAAATTAAATAAAAGTATAATTGTAATTAGTACCCATAAATATTAATTTAACCAAAACATATTAAATATTAATAGGGTGATGTGTAAGAGAGAGAGATATTGGTGGGGTATGTGAAAAAGTAGGAGAGAGATTGATGAGCATTTTTTTTTTGCTCACTAGTGGGATAGATTTTGCTCACTAAAAATGCTCATGAGCAAATTTAGTTGGGAAGAGAGAGAAAGTGGGTAGAGAGAGAATGAGGAGAATTTTTTTTTGCTCACTAGTGAGAATGCTCTAAGGGCAAGTGAGTGAGAACTGTAAAGACCACTCCCTCCATCTTTGTGCAACAATTTGGTACAATCGTGCAAAAGCGGTTAACGTGCAATTTCAAATCTCCTACTTCTTCGGATCAACCAACCATTTTTAAATCAAATTCTTCTGAGCAAAACCCAGATGACAGAGTCGCCCACTAATCCCACATTTGATTCCCACGATCACCAAAACAAAATCCATGAAATAAACGACTCTCAAATCAAAATCCCAGTTGAAATTGTAAGTGAGGAAGAAATGGCTTTCATTGAAGCTGCCTTTTCCTTAGCTTCTCGCCGTTCTTCACTCTCTCTTTTCTGTTCCACCTCTTTTCAATCTATTTCCATTGCTTCTAATAAAATATTCTCCACTTCAATTGTATGTAATGATTTCGAAGATTTGGGTAAAACTCAAAGTCCCAAGAAAAAGAAGAACAAAGTTTCTGAATCCCTTTTGAATAAATATAGGAAGAATAGGGGATTGTCTGTCACTGATTTGACATCTACGGTAATTGGGTTTTTATTTGTTGATTTGATTTTAGTTTTGTGTTTATCAAAATGGGTTTGATTTGTTTTTGCATTATTTGATGATTAACTTTGTTAATTTTGAATGTTTTTTTTTTTCATAGTAATGTAGTATTGGTTTATGTCAAGAAATGATATTGTAATGTTGTTATTGAAGTTGGAAACTTTTGATTGGTTTAGGATTTCTAAGTGTAATGTAGTTAAGTTTTAGATCTAGCAATGAAATTGATCAGTTTTTTATGCTTCTATGTATGAATGGCCTGTGATATTAGCCCAATTCGTGGCCGATAGCATATGTATTGAGATGTTGTTGAAGTTGGCTGCCTTTTGGGAATTGGTGATTGTTTATGAATGTAGCATTGATCAATTTATTAGCTTGCTGTAGAAGTTTTGAGTGTAGTGTAAGAAAGATTTTGAATTGGCAGTTGGAGTTATCAATGCTTCTTTGTGTGAGTGGCACAGGTTCATAGCCGAAACCAATATTGATTTTATTACGATGAAATTATTGAAATTGGAAGCTTTAAGAAGGGATTCTATCATTTTTTGGGTTTGATCAAGAATTTAAGGCATTTGTGGGATTTGGTGAATGGATATAAAGTCAAAATCTTTGATTTTGTCTGGAATTTTCATTCCTACTTTATTCTAGTCTTTTAGATGTATATATCTCTATCTATTGTAATCCTGAGTAATACTAAGTCAGTTGCTAAGAGAGTGTCTACCTTCATTTTTGGAGAAATTAATATGTATGCAATTATTAATAATGTGAAACGTACATATGTTCAAATGACTTGTTTTGCATTGAAGTTGAATCTTGTAGGATGACCTGTATTTTTGATCAAACAATATTGAATAAAGCAAATTTTATTTTGGATCAGTTAGAAAAATGTGTAATAATATACTTTGAGTAAAATGACTAAAATCAATGGTCCAATTTTGCCCTTTAAAAAAAAGGATGTCAACTCTTTAAGGGCTGGAGTAATTGGGTTTTGAAAATTAAGCTAATGGGATACATAAATGAACATATCCATACAATTTACCTTTGCACACCGAGAATCAGGAACTGATTGGTTGATAGGCTGATAATCTTAGTTTGTGCTTTAAGTAAAATGTAAATTGCTTTATCGAGTGACTGATTGATGGGATTGGATGAAAGCAATGCACATACTTAGGGCACGTTCACTTCAGCCTAATTTCAGTTAAGTTCATCTCCAATCAGTTCAGTTCAGCTCCTAATTTCTTTCTGTCATAAAATATTCATTTCAGCTCTGGTTCAGTTCAATTTAGTTCAGTTCAACTCAGATCCAATCAGTTCAGCTCAGCTCAGTTTAGTAAATGTGAACAGGACCTTAGTTGACAGAAGGTGAATAAAAAGATTTTAAATAGCTTGCCTAACTTATGAACATGTATAGGCAAGCTTTGGCATTATAGCTTTTTTGCTGCTTAAATCAGAGAAGCTTTCTTAATCTTTATGCTGCTTTTGTTCAGTTGATTTTTTTTTTTTTTTTAATTTTTTTTAATTATTAAAACTATATAGACAATGTCTCCTTGACCCCTCCCACCTCCCCTATTCCGCCCCTGCATTAACAAATAAGGGAACAAAGATAAAGAAAGAAACCATTCATATCCAATAATTTTAATGAATTGTTGTTTTCTTATGTATTTGTGAAGTAATAAGTTCAGTCAGCTACCTTTTTAATCAATGGCCTAAGCTTTTTGCAATGGTGGGGAATTAGGCTAGAACCATGTTGCAAGAAAGACTTTGTAAATATGAGACCCCTCTTTACAAAAGGGTCTCAGAAGTATTTGGTGGTTCTGGCTTTTGAATCTGTTAACTTATTGGTCTACTTACATTGTTCAAGTTTCTACTCCTTTTTTATATAATAATAAGAAATCTAGTGTTATTGCTACTTGAGCAAGTTATTCGCTCTTTATTATGATTCTTTATCATATCTATATAAGTTTTATGTAATATATGCAATCTAATTAATTGTAGTAAACATCTTCTTCTAACTTGGGTGTGTTATATTTTTGTTTGTTGATTGTTACCAGTGGTTTGGATTGGCCTCCATTTGGTTTTAACTGTCAATGACCACGAACTTAATCAGCTAGTACTTATTTTGTTTAAAACTTGTAGGAATGGTGTGAAAAACAAATGGAGTTCCTTCTCACTTATGGTAGGCCAGAAAAGACAAAAGCTATGAAAGCTGGGATTGCTCGGCATGCCAAGTTAGAGGAAGAGGTAATTTTTGTTTCAAACTGGTTGCTAAACATGATCTTCCTGGTGATTATCAAGCAACTCATGGTTTATATCATCATCTTTCTTAGCCTATTCTTGGTTCTTACATAGCTGCATTAGTTGAGGTCCTGTTAAACTAGGGGTACTTTACTCAGGTCCAGGTGTGTAATTTGTTGTGCTTTCGCATTGCGGATATGGGCTCAGTGGCTGCATAAGCTATCTCCAACTAACATCTCTAGTCTTAGGACCGAGGAGTGACTTGTAGCAACTAGCAAATGAAGATAAAATTAGACTTAATTATTGAGTTTTGATTTCCTAGTTGCCTGATTGTATTGAGCATCTGAATATTAGGTGCAGACAGAATTAGTATGAACAGCCGCTGGAAAGAATCAGACCGATAGGTTATATGCTCTTGAAGCTACATTCCATTAGAATATTTCACAGTTACCTCATGTGTCTATCAATTATATTTTTGAGAAAATTTTTGTTTTTGAGAATACTCTATAAAGTGATAATGATAGGAAATACACTGTATTAAGGTAAGAAAGACATTGCCTTTATCAGATTGGCAAGATTTGTAGAATTAATCTAAAGGCATCGATTGTTTAAGCTTTGAGTGGCTTTCCTCTTCATGGATCTACTTTTTTATAAGCATATCGCATATAATTATCCTAAATTCTGTGGTTACTGAGGTAAGGCTATATACATCTTTTTTTATACCCTTGGCAGTTTTCACTGTGTTGTTCTGTGTAATTTGTTACTTACTCGAAACTCTGTAAAGCTAGCGAAGGGAATGTTTTCGTAATGTTAATTGTGTTTGATTTCAAATCTTCAATCGGATTTTTATTTCCTTGTTATTTGATGTTTGAAGTCTTTTATCATTTCTATGTAAGAGAAAGGTGTGATATCTTTGCATACTGGTTGCTAAGATACTTACCTTTCTTATCATTTTATGACAGTTGCACTGTGTGATGTATGGCAGGTATCAAAAAAAGTAGAAGTACGTGTTGAGACACTTGAAGATATATGGGCTTTGAAGTTTATAAATTTTATCATCTGTGCAAACCAACTATTGTTTGACGGTTTAACACGAGAAATCCCTGTGTAAGTGGCTATATTATGTATCTTATTCTGACTTTTGCAATGACACTTGTCATTTGTGTGACTATTGAATACCTACACACACACATAAATCCGTCAATCACAGATTAAGAACACTTAGTGTTTTGTTTTGATGTGAGAATCTATTATGTAGTAATTGGTTATACTTGTGTCTTGGTTTTGATGAGAATCTATGATGTAGTGATTGGTTATACTTGTGCCTTGGTTTTGATGCTTTTACATTGATGACCTGATACCTCTAGCAAAACACTAATGTGTAGCCTTTTTTGTGAGTTTTTGTCAGAAATTTGATTTATGTTAGGTTTGTCATGTTTTTGGATACAAACCATAATCCTCCTATGTTCCAAAGCTCAAGAAAATGATACTTACTCTGAACTTTGAGAAGTAAATCAAATTAAAATGGAACATGACAAAGCATACAATCTGGCTATGGACTTAATCTTCCTAGGTCAATTAGATTTTACCTAGGGTGGTTAAGAAATAGGATTTTGCACTAATTGGATACGCTAGCACCATTTAGCTGCTTTCAACTACGTTTGTAATATCCTGATCTCCCTCTTAGATCTATGTTACACCACTTGGAACATTAAAGCCTGATTCCACAAGAAGAGTAACTAAGCACTTGACATGTACAAATCATTAATTAAGAATTAGTTGTGTTTTCTTTTATATCACTCAATTTTGACAAATTTTACCTTAATAGTTGGGCTTGGAACTTGCCCATTTTGTACCTGCACTAATATTAATCCGGGTATGAACAAGGGATATGGGTTTGAGTCAGGCAAAAAAGTAGACAAACGGGATGTACTTAGCTGTTGAAATGAAATTGATGGAAGAGAAGCACAATCCTAACAGGCATTCCATGTGGAGAAACCAAATCTAAGATAAAATTTTGTGATTAAGACTATAGAATCAAATCCCAATAAGAAAACAGAAGACCAATAAATTAGAGGATCATATTATCAACGGAAAGGACACAAGCTTTGGGTTTCTGGCTTTGAGAAGAGGCAACTTCATTGGAGAATTTTTACTTGCCCGTCTCTGGTTATCGTTTGTTTTGGGGAAGGATACGATGCAGTGAGAAGTACAGAGAGATTTACTAATTGTGCTTGTTGTCCCTCTTAAGCCAGAACCATAACTTGCTTCTAGACGACTAGATCGTCCTCTGTTAGCGGAACAACTTCATTTTTCTCCAGCCTCCTCAGCTTGACTTATGGGCTACGACAAACAAGTTAATTCCAGCTCAATCATGTTTTAGCAACATTACAGTTCATTCGAATCCCCCCCCCCCCCCCCCCCCACCCTGCCCCCCAAAAAAAAATCATGGTCTTTGGCAAATAAGATATCTAAGTGCAACTACGCAAGCAACATAGTAGAGTATCTGATTGTACAGTCTGCAAAAGTTTTGTAAGCTATTACTCGTAGAGTATCTGATAAAAGGTCTTTAAAACAGATTGGCAGCCCTCTATTTGGTGATATTCATTAACGACTTGCATAATAAACCTTAGTTTATACTTTTATCACTGTATGTAGCTTGGAAGGTGGCTCGGTTGTTTAGGCACCTCTGTGGTGACTGGTAACTGTACTGAGCATGTTCATGGAAGTAAATTTGCAAGTCAAAGTAGATTTGGCTATATTTTTGTATATAATATCTTGCTCTTATATTTTGTTGTCGTTTTGGCAAACTGGAATAGCTTATGGTATTGGCTGTTCACGATTTCTTTTGTTTCCTTTATTTTATTTTAGCTTCCAATTGTTATGAGGTACTGTTTTGAAATGTCTGTTGAGCAATACTCTGTTTTTTAAATTTTCTTATTCGGTTATACATACAGATGTTATGTTGATATATCATGTCAGTTGTGTATCTAATGCAAGAATCAAATTAATACATGTATGTGTTAAATTACAAGCATTTATCAAAGAACAAGAGAGTATATTTCCGTTTAGATTAAATTCTCTTTAACTGTCCTTTACTTCAATTGATCTCTATAAACCAGCCCCTGGCCTTGGCTTTTTTCTAGCACGGGCTTGTTTGGGAACAGTAAGAAGAAGAAAGTTTCTGATTTTGATCACATTTGTTATACCATCAGAGTTGGCCTTGTTCAAGGTGTATGGATGGTGGGAGTGATTGATGAACTCCGGATGCCTGATGATGGGGAAAAAAGGAAGTTAACATTAGTTGATACAAAGACGCGTGGTCAGCCAAGGCTTCCTGCTGAACCACAATGCAGAAATGGAAGGTATTTTTTAAGATATGACACAAGGCCATACTTATTTTTGCTTGTTAGTTTGACAATACTCTTCTTATATTTACTTTTAAATTTTAATTCTTTCAGGCTACAATTGAAGTTCTATAAGCGTTTGTGGGACAATATGGTTTCTAATAACTTTCCTTCTAAACAATTTTATGAACATTTTTCCATGGATCCTGAACACAAATTATCTGATGAAGTGAAGATGAATGCCGCTGATTCAGGTTTCCCTGCTGAGGTATGATGGGATTTTGCTGTTTTAAGTTGGATCATTAATAGATCAGCAGAATGTATTTGTTCATTTGTTGGGGGAGGGGGGGGGGGGGGGGGGGGGAATGGTGTTTTTGATTGGAGTAAATGAGTAATCCATCCCAAAGCTATAGTTGGGTGCCCTGGAGACATTTTAAGGTGGGAGTAAAGGGTATGGCGTATTGGCATGTACCGATGTTTCAACCTTAATTCTTCTGCTGGTGGTTTATTAATCAAAAAATTCTGTTTTTTTCAATACTCTCTTTAGGACCACCTTTTTCATACCAAGATATAGATAGGGATTTAGAATGTATGGAAATATGTTTCATAGATCATAGCTGATATTTCTTAACTGGTATGTTGTATGTAGGATTCTTTCTTTTTTGTTATGATGATAACTAAAGTTGTTGACTTATAAAGTTATAATGTCTCGTATGGGCAGACACTTGGAGAAGTGGTAGGATACCTCAATAATGTTTGTTCTGCACTACCGCCTGCTCACGATCAGCTTCTCTTGAGGTATTGCTTGTTATGATCCTAAAATTTTTAAAAAATTTCTTATCGAAATATAAATCATTCTCTCTACTTTCTGATTCTAAGCTCTCATAAACCGAAAATACTCTGTTGCTGGATGTTAAGAGAATAAGTGTATATCAGTCTTCTTCAATTCATACGGTTATGACGATATTGACTCCTTTTTAGATAACCTCTTTTCTTCCTGATGTATCCTTCTGTTCAAGTAAAAATATATTAACTAAGGTTATGTTTTGTTGAAAGGAAAATGTTTTGAACTGAATTTTGTTTTCAATAGATGGGAAAGTAAGACAGAAATTAGGGAGAAAAATGTGGCAATTATTTCTTACAAAAGAAATGTGGGGTTACTAATTTCACTCTTGACAAACAAAATGAAAGAAATTAGGAGAACCAGTTTTTTTTTGGAAAATGGTTATTCCCAACCAAACACAGCCTTAAAACATGAAGTTGTTAATTATATTCCAATGGCTTGTTTGTCTGGTGGCTTTGCAGATATGAACTTCAAGAGGATAACTCATTGATCGGCGAGGTTAAGTTCAGTTACGATGAGGACTGGCTTAAGGCTCAATTGCACAGCAGCCTTGAGTTCTGGAGGGGTGAGCGAGAAGCCAAATATGTTCCAGAGATGGAGAAGTGGAAGTGTCGATTTTGCCAATACGCAACTGTCTGTCCACAAACTCAAACTCAACTCGAAACTGAATCAAATTCTCAATCTAGCTCACAGAACAGCTAAAAGGTGGTGATCTTTAGTTTATTTTTCGCGTTCTTATTTGCTCGTAGTTGAAATTCATATTAATATCATGAATGCAAATGAAAAAAATTTCAGCTCAGAGTTATTTCTTGGGTGCAAATATAGGCAAAAATACATGTGCTAAGGAAGTAGCACTTTGAAATCTGCTAGGATATCAAGCAAATGTTGTACTTAATCATAATTATTGTTATTAATTAGCTAGGTGATTCATTCTTTGTAAAGCACAATTATGTAATTTAATCTTGTATCTTTAAAATTGGTGCTCTTGCGCTCACATTGATTATAGCTAATCAAATACTGCAAACAGGCCAAGATAAAAGAATGAAATTTGATAGTTTTCAAATTTTTCCTCCACTATACTCCCTTTGTCTGAAATTAATTTTTAAGATAAGACACCATTTTGCTTAAAATCTCTTTATACTAGTCAAAATTCACAAGGGAGATTGTAATTTATTTAGAGAGTATATGATAAATTGTGATTTTGGAGATTAAATTCATTATGTTTTTAATATAGAAATTCAGCAATGTCGAACATTAGCTTACTCCCTAGATAATAAAAAATTATAAAAACTTAATTATAAGGGGTCGGAATAATATGACAATAATTTAAAGAATGCAAATATAATCACAACCATCTATCCCACAATTTATATTCTCATTAAAAACTGGCTAAGAAATACTATTTTCATACAAATAGAGTGTATCCATTGTTTATTTAGTGACTTTTTTAAATAAATCAAAAACTTTTGTCAAATGTTAATTTATTTACAAAAATACTATGCTGATTGAAATTTAATTTATTTATAAATTTACCACTAAATAAATATTTTTTTGTTTATCATACAGATGAATCGGGGCTCCGTTAGTTTTAATTATCGTCGTTTATTTTTTACACAAAATTCAATTTCCAAACAATCTAAATAACGAAGCTGAGAATTGAAGCAGATGTTTAAAATTATTTTAGACTTTGATTCTCTACTCAACCAGTGTCCTTCATAAAACCTTGACACCAAACTCTGTAAAATCCTGCATGAAAAACACGTGTCACCTCAATTCACTCCCATATTTTGCTACTTATACCACAACTATGACAATCCAATTTTCCTTAAACTAATTAACAAATCATCATAAACCAAAAACAAAATCATGGGAAGTTTAAAGGGTATATTGTTGGTTGCACTTATAGTGTGCTACTCCATGCAAGTTGTGGTAAGTCAATATGATCATGAAGAAGAGAGGAGGGCTAAGGAGGAGGATTGGAAAAGGAGGGAGAGGACGGCGGAGGAAGAAAGGCGACACCGACATCGGAGTTGGGATGAGGATGAGGACGAGGACGAGGATGAAGAAGGGGGGAGGGAGCCGAGGCCAAAGCCGAGGCCGGAGCCGTATGGACCAGGAGGAGGGGGGAAGGGAGAGATGTTTTTGTTGAAGGATTCAAAGAAGGTGGTGAGTACACAAGCAGGGGAAATGAGGGTGGTTAAAGGGTATGGAGGGAAAATTGTGGAGAGTCCACTTCATATTGGTTTTATTACTATGGAACCACGTTCACTTTTTGTTCCTCAGTACATGGATTCTTCCTTGATTCTTTACATACGTAGAGGTATTATTCTCTCATTTCCTATCTTTTTTGTTACATGGTGTAGGGTAAGGGTCTGTTTTATTCACCTGATTTTCAGTGATCTTAATTTATTTGAAATTATCTGAATTTATTAGATCTTATTAAAATTTATTTTAGTTGTAATTTGTTGTTTGGTAACCCTTATCAGAACTTATATTAAACTTGAATGGAAGTATTCTGAACTTATTACCTGAAATAAGTGAAAATAAGGTAAACAGAACAGACACTAGCATGGTGACTGTTGTATTGATTAAAATAAAACATGACGTAGGTAACAATTGTTTGTATGGTGCATATGTCAACTTTATCACAAGAATTATATGTTTATGTATATATGTACAGTTTCATATATGATTACATGACCCTAGATTTCATTACAATCATGTATCTTAACAATAAGTAATTTCTTAGTATTCTAGCGGATAGTCGTCGTTAATATGAATTCTTGATGTGCATGTGTCTCATGAATTATTGTTTTCATAAATATGTAATCTCTTCATTAAAAATCTTATAGTGATGATTTTATAAGTTCGGATAAGTTCAATTTCAAGCTAATAAGCTCGGATTTATATAATTGAGGACTAATTAGTTTAGATTAGTTTAAATTTATCCCGATCGAGCTATTGAAACTACCTTAAAAGAGATTGATTGTCACCCCTACAATAAAGAAGAGGTACCCTTGTCAAAGTTTAAAGGAGTTCTATCTCTTTGATTTTCATGGCTACCCTCTGTCAAAGTTTATGTATGTTTTCGAGCTTAGATCAGCCCTTAGTCTAAATTATTGATAGCTACTAAGAAGTTTTTGCTTACCAATCCATAGCTAGTAAGAACAATTTGTTATAGCTAGAGATAATTTATTGATTTTTTTTTCCTTTTGTGTTCCATTTATCTAATCATCTTGATCCGATTGCACTATGCAAGTATGCAACAATCAAAATTAGTAGCACACACATGGTACACAAAAAGTGCGATAGAGGATTTGATCTTCTAATGCTCCGATCCTTAATTAGATATCGTGTGCTTACATATTTGAAATGGACTTGCATGAAATTCTGAATTCGAACGATTGTGCTATACTTGAAAGACTGTATGTGTGAAAGAAATTTAAATTATTAGACGATTACAATTCTGATAATGTAGGTGGTTTATAATAAATATTTATAATATTTCGGTTTAAATTCTTTAGGTGAAGCAAAACTTGGATTCATCTATGATGATAAGCTATCAGAAAGGAAACTAAAGAATGGAGATGTCTACAGAATTCCAGCTGGTTCAACTTTCTATATTGTTAACACTGGGGAGACTGAACGGCTTACTATCATTTGTAGCATCGATCCCTCGGAAGGCTTGGGCTTCAGTACCTTCCAGGTTCGCAAACTCTACTTTTGAATGAAGAGTTTTTACGTGTTAAACCGTTTAGTGTATCAGTTTATTTTACTAGATTTCTTGTTTGATTATATTCTTTTCTTTAGTCTTTCTTCATCGGAGGAGGAAGAGATCCTGTTTCGGTGTTGGCTGGATTTGATCCTCAAACTCTTTCCACTGCGTTTAATGTGAGCAAATCCTCCCTTACATTTTCTCGGTTTCTTCTTTAGTTTATTTTTGGTCATCTAAGTGAAATTCAAAGGTTTTTACCTTACTATGCGATTTTATGCACAATAGTCACACAATTTCCTAACTAATTGATTTGTATGAATATGAAAGTTTCCAATGTATGCATCCTAGTGTAAGACTAAGCTTTCTTATGTATTATATCTGTGATTTCGTTCCAAAATCAAGCATCAAGGGTCTATAGTGATGTTGGAGTAGTGTCGAGGATTCAACACGGTATTTTAAGTGATATGAAGAGTCCAAACAACATAGCATACTGCGCTTTGAGATAGTGAATTAGACTTTACGAGAAGCTTACTCTCTCTTTAATGACTATATATGAAATGAATATAAAGATGTAAAGATTATGAATTATTTCTTATCAAGTGGTGATTATTGTTTAATACATAGGAAATGGTTTGGTTAATCTAGTTAGAAACTTGCTTAAATGTTAATTATTATCGTCCAAGTTATAAAGGAAGTGTGTGTAACATGTAACTATTAATTCTCAAAATGAAAATTGTGATTTTGTAGGTCTCCATAGGACAGTTGAGGGAATTCATGACAGGTCAAGATGCAGGGCCAATCGTATATGCCGATACAACCCATGCTCCTAGTTTGTGGGCGAACTTCCTCAAACTAAAGGGCGAAGAGAGACTAGAACGTCTAAAGATGGTGGCACCAAATGCTGGTACTGATGAGCCTAAAATAGAACAACCCAAGAGTTCTTGGTGGAACTTTTTTTATTCTACCGAAAACAAGAAAGGGGAAAAGAAGGATGATTCGCGAACAGGTTCTAGTCCTGACTCTTACAATCTTCGCGATCAAACACCTAGTTTCAAAAACGACTATGGCTGGAGTATTGCTGTTGATAAGCACGAGTATAAGCCACTTAAGAAATCCGGCATTGGACTCTACTTGGTTAACTTGGCAGCGGTACGTTTTGTTTTGAGTTTATAGTTATGTACTTGCATGTATTAAAAATTTGCTTAGATTAGTTTGTTCTTTTCGATTGAGATCATTGCTTGATGTCCCTTTTGTTTATCCTGCAAGGGCTCCATGATGGCACCTCATGTAAACCCCATGGCAACAGAATATGGCGTCGTGCTATCTGGGGTTGGCACCATCCAAGTCGTCTTCCCTAATGGCACATCAGCAATGAACGCGGAGGTGAAAGAAGGTGATGTGTTTTGGATACCAAGGTACTTCCCATTCTGCCAGATTGCTTCTCGGTCTGGCTCGTTTGAATTCTTTGGGTTCACCACCTCTGCCCATGAAAATCGGCCTCAGTTCTTAGTTGGCGCTTCTTCCATCTTAAGAAGCATGCGCGGCCCAGAATTTGCTACTGCTTTTGGTTTGACAGAAGACAGGTTCTATGATATAATAGATGCACAGAGGGAGGCTGTCATTCTCCCTTCACCGTCTGCTGCTCCACCCGGTGACAGGCCAGATTTGAAGGAAAAGGAAACAAAACCCGACGAGAGGTCAGAGTCCGAGGGACAGGGTAAGAAGGCGGACGAGTCCAAGGGAGAGGAGAAGAAAGTGGGGATTGAGAAGGTGCCAAAGTTTATGAGAAGCCTAGGCAGTGAAATGATCATGGGTTTTGAGTAATTTGTAGTAATGCTTCTTGTATCAGAGTAGTTAATTTATAATTTGTGTCTAATTTGTAGTTTTTGGCATGTCAGTAAATTTTGTGTTTCTTCACAGATTTACCTTTTGTCTATGAGTTGTAAAATAAAAATGCAAGATGATTTTACTTTTGTTTTTCTGTAATTGATTGGGATCATCTGACTAGCTCTTTATTTTGGTAAATATTTATTTATAATTATGCTGTTATTTTTTCCTATGATCTTGATTTCTAAAATAATCACAAAGTTCGAAATTAAAAATAATAATATTCTTACTAAGAAAAATTGTCAATATAAATTTAAGGAAAAATTAGAAATTAATACCATAAATTTCTCAAAAATTGGCACCACACCATACAAGCTTGTTATGGAAATTCATGTCATTTGCTGATAGAACTTGAGCATAGTGCTTATTGGGCTATCAAAACATTGAATTTCGACCTTCAAAGTGCCGATGAGAAGAGGTTGCTTGACCTTCATGCCTTGGAAGAATTAAGATTGGATGCATATGAGAGTGCACGGATGTACAAAGAGAAGACCAAGGCTTAGCATGACAAGCATATCAACAAGAGAGAGTTCAAGGAAGGTGACAAGGTCTTGCTATTCAATTCCTTGTTAAAGTTGTTTCCGGGTAAGCTTAAGTGAAGATGGAGTGGCAATTTAAATCTCCAATGACAATGGTGAACCGTTCAAAGTGAATGGCCAAAGGCTTAAGGCATACTTTGACGGTTTTGTTCACGAGGAAGCCAAGGTTGTTCACCTTAATGAGTTTGATGTCCCTTATTCGCGTTGATCCTGCAATGTTGTCAAGCTAGTGACGTTAAAAGAGCGCTTTCGGGAGGCAACTCGAGTTTCTCGACCTCTCTTTCTTTAATCATCATTCCATTTCCATTAATTTTATTATTACTAACTTTTCTCTTAATATCTTTTGTAGGTATTGATGAAAAGAGAAGTAAGAAAAATATACTCCCTCCGTTTTTTTTATTTACATCACTTTCCTTTTTGGGGTGTTTTTTTTTAAATGCATCACTTCTATATTTAGTAACTTTATACTATAAATTATTATTTTTCTCTCTTACTTTAAACCCCACTCAAATTATTTTATCATATCTCTATCTTCCATGGTCCTCACTAAAATAATAAAAATATCTATCCTCTTTCACATACTTTCTCTTTCATGGTCCCCATTTTACTTTTATTATAATAATTTATTCACCCACTCACAATATTATATTACTCTCCTAAAACTTTGTGCAAACCAAAGTGATGCAAATAAAAAAGGACAGAGGGAGTATTTGGAAGTGAAGTAGTGGGCTTAATAATAATCATAATAATAATAGTGATAATAATAATCTATTATTATTATGCCTTATTGTTATAATTATACGAAAAAAAAAGACTAAAGTCGTACAACATCAGGTCTTCAGGATGTGTAGAGCATCGCACGTTTGTGCAAAAGCAGTCAACAGCAGGCAGAACCTTGAGCATTATGAAATTTTCAAGTTTGGCATGGCCGTGCCAAACTAAGCACGTCAGTGCAAGAATAAGTTGCATGTCCGTGCAACCTGCTAACTGAGGCTGCACATCCGTGCCGATTGTTGCAGTCTGTGCAGCCCCATAAAACCGAGGAAACAACACGGATTTATGTAAACACAATAAAAAAAATTCATTCTTTCACTCTTTCTCACACCGGAAATCCCCGCTATCTCTCTCTCTCTAAAACTCCTTTCCTCCTCCTCCGTACTCACTCAAATCAACCTTAAACACCCAAATTCTCACCCAAAATCAACATATTTTCACAAAATCTACACTCCTTTTCAAAAATTTCCCAAACTACTACTCCTTTTTCCACATTAAAACCCAAATATCACCCAATTTCTCAAACCCTAACCCTTAAAAATCAATTTGGGGGTTTTCTTGTGGGTTAATATTTGAAGCAATTGGTTGAAAGAGAGAACTCAAGCAAGCATAAAGAAGGTTTGAACGGTTCATTTGCGGGTTTTACACACTACAAGAAAAAAATTAATTTACTGCTATTAATTTGCTGCATTTTTTACATTTCGCTGCAAATTAAAGCGGGTTTTACATACACCTAATATTAAAAGTATTAATTAACAGTGGTTTTTCCTTAGATCCGCTGCAAATCAATTACTTCGCATTTTACATTTACTCTAAGCCCTATTTCCTTAGCCGCCCCAAGTCATTCATTTCTCTCTCCCTCTTCCCACATTCATCTTTTCTCACTCACCTCTACCGACCCTCTCTCTCTCATTGGTATCCTCACCGACGGTTATGATTGCTCACTGACCTCACCGACGATTCTAGTTTCTAACTGCACAACTTCAACTATCTCACTCACCCTTTTTGGCGTTGGGGTCTAGGTTCAATCAAAATCTTACGCTCATCTCAACCTTGTATATTATTCCCAAAGCTAAGGTATCTAATTGTATATATTTTTTTTCTTAATTGAGAACGAAATAGGTTGCAAACTGTGATAATTGAGGAAGTGAATGTTAATTTGTTGCAGAAGATTAAAGATATTGAAGGTTGATTTTTTGCAAACTAAGTTGAAATGGGTTTGAGTTTGTGAAGAAATTTGATTTGAGCATGTTTGAAATTCTTGGGTTAATTTGATGAATACAATTGTGTTATTTATTATTTTTAATTGATTTTAAAGTTGATTGTTCATCATCAATGTTAGATCTAACCGTGTATGTGATTTGATTATTAAGCTCTTTTTTTTTTTTTTTTTTTTTTTTTTTTTTTTTTTTTGTTGATTTTGATCTTAGTGTTGTTGATTGTTAGTCTTGAATTTGGCTAAATCTTGTAGAAATAATAATTTGAGATTTTTTGGTGCCATTATCTGAATTTTCACGCAAAACTAACTCGGAATGTCATAGAGCACTTGCGACCTTTGTTGTTGTGGTGCCTAGTTTAAGTAAGTTGAGTTGACAAAACTAACTGATACATGTGATTAATTGATGATTATATGGTGTATTTGTCACCCTCTTTTTTCAATGGTATAAATTACTTTGTATAACAGAATTTATGCTTGATTTGTTGCAGATAGCTGAAATAGCTTTATGTTTGTGGGGGAGGAGAAATGGAGGACATAGAATGTTTTTAAGGGAACCAGATGAGTAGGATTTGAGAGCATTGGACTTGTGGGATGGAAGGATAATGGAAAACTGAGATTTAGAGATAATGAATAATAAAACCGATCTAGATAGATATGATCCATGCAGGTAATATATCTTAAAAACTGTCCAATGTAGTCCTCTAGAATTTGTATATTTTTAATCTTTCTGCATACACATATGCTGATTGTGTAGTTTTTTCTTATCTTTCCTCAAGATAGATGCTACTCCACCAATGAAGGAACATTAAGCTAATCATTTATTGAAATGCAGGTATTGGAATCTTTTATAGAATGATGCTACTACCTACTATACTAGAAACATATGATACATTTGTTCTTCTCGCCTTCATCTTTTTTTTGTTTTCCCAAGATATATGGATAATATTTGTTGCATATGGTAAATTTAAGACTTCTTTTTAAAAACAAATTTAACTTGGGATATTTGCTAATCATATGTAGGATAAAAGCTACAAATTTCAAGTGATAATGTCAAATGATGAAGCAAATTTTAACATAGGTGTTGGTGCTGCTTGTGTTGTTGCTACCTACTATTGATGTCCGATTAACGCCACAACTGTTGCTGCGCCAGATTAACACCATTGTTGCTGTTGTCTTCTGTTACTCCTTTGATCATCAGATTTTAGAGTTTGTAATATTAACAGCGGCTTTATGTTATGTTGCTGCAATGTCTAATGTTGTCCATTTTTTTATTTTATTTTTTTTAGAGGTGTAATTTTACAAGAACTTATGGAAATATTTAAGTTTATATATAAAATATACAGGTCTTTGAGTATCAATTTCAGGTGCAAATTTTTTTTTTTGTTGGTAGTTGAATAGAGTAGGTTAGACAAATAAAAACCCAACAATTATAATTTTTTATAAATTGTAAAACATATTTATTTGCAGGGGTTAATAGCATTAACCGCTGCAAATGAATCAATTGATTTGCAGCAGTTGTTAACCGCAGCAAATCAATAATTGATTTGCTACCCTGGCGTTTGCTGCCCCTTAAAAAACGCAACAAATTAATTATTTTTAACCGCTGCAAATAAATATTTTTCTTGTAGTGACACCCACAATACGTTTGGTATAATCGTTCCTTCCTTTCATTACTTTCTTGCTTAAATTCTTGAGTATTGTGTATGAAATTTCTTGGAAAGGTTGTTTGAATTGGTTATGTGTAAATGATAGGTGATGATTGTTAAGCATTTTTGAAATTTGGAGAAATTTGTGATTGTTGATAAAATTGGGTTTTTGTGACTAAGTTTGAATGATTTGGAGTTGAGTTGGTGAATGAATGACATGATAATGATATTCATGTTGTTG
This sequence comes from Chenopodium album, assembly GCF_948465745.1. NCBI lineage: Eukaryota > Viridiplantae > Streptophyta > Magnoliopsida > Caryophyllales > Amaranthaceae > Chenopodium > Chenopodium album. The sequence goes on along the minus strand of NC_137842.1, from coordinate 12,284,743 downwards.
TGACTAAGCTTGTTGTTGAATTGTTGTGAATTGGAGTGGTAAAGTCCTTATTGCCTATTTTGAGACTTGCTTGAATATTGATTCTAGGTGGCGGATTTAGAACGTGACTTAATTTGTGTGGTGCTTGTTGGTGTTGTGTGAATTGAACCTTCATTTGTTGGCTTAGTAGACCTAGTACTCTTTGTGTGGTTGTTGTGGTGATTTCCTTGTTTTGGTTTGTTTGATTACTTTGCATAAAGACCGACAATGTCTTGAAGAAAATGACCTAGAAACACCGATGCTAGGTACCGCAACCCATCACCTCCTCCTCCCGTTGCTCCACCACAAGTGAATACAATGGGGATTTTGTTTAATGATCCGACCTTCTTATCCAACTATGTTAGGAATAGTAGGAGGCAAGTTAGGCCAACCAAGTTTTACAATGATGACGTATCCGACTCCTTAGGGGTAGGGGGAGATGTAAGAATGCTTTTTGAGGTTTCCAGCCTAGGACCTTGGCTATATTTCATGCCCTCACCTACAAGAGATTGACTCTTGAGTTCCTTTCTACCCTCTATGTGCACCGAGACACGACCCGGACCCCCCGATACATAACCTTCCAGCTCATGAATGCTAACCATAAAATGACTATTAGAAGGGTTAACCAAGCATTTGGGTGGCCAACGACCGTAACCAGAAGACCCAAGGATAGGTACCCCCATAATTATAATGCGGGGGAGGTTTGGAGAAAAATTATGGGCCTTTTCGAGTATAACCCTAGGTCCGATAAGGCCACAACCATTATCCACCTCGATTTACCCCTGCCTGGACAGCTTGACTTTAGGAGGTCGTAACTTCTTTGTTTCTTGCCAAAAATGGACTTATGACCAGTCTTTGGAAAGATCTTGAGATGAAATTTAATCTTCAATTTGAATCACTTTAAAAGGTTGAGTATTTCAAAATTTATAGTCAATTGAAGTTGACACTTACGCAAACAACCCTTCATGGCTCTCCAAAAACTTTTTATTTCTCTTTAAGGCACTCATCCTTTTTCCTCCATGTCTCTATCAACAAAGATTTCCCTTTATCCTTGCTCACTCATTCTTGATCACATATATAGTGCTAAAAATAGCTACATTAAATAAAAACAAAAACAACCCGAGAAACATGGATGGTACAAAATTTGCATAAAAATAGTATAAATAATGAACTTTGATGCCGAATGATAACGAAATTAAGGTTCATAAGTACGCTAAAATCATACCAAATAACATGCTATCAAATCCCCCTAAGAAAGCTTTTGCTCGACCTCGAGCAAAACAATAATGTCAAAACAAAGTAGGGAAATAACTTGCTAGAATCATAACAAGGAGGGGCAACAACGAGAATGTACATACACACTAATCCTCATTAGAGTGTAGTTAACATCGGAATTGGGTGAATTCCGCAACATGTACCGGCATTGGTACCCTAGGGGCTCAAGCTCTCAAGGAGGCCCGAGCTAATGAGTTAGTATTCTTCCTCCTCTTCTCTTTATGCTTATATTGTTTTAACATTGAGGAAAATGTTTATGATAGCTTGGGGGGGAGTCTTTTTCTTGATTCATTGGCTCATATGTTGGTTCATGTGTGTTGTTGTGTTGTCATTGAATTTGCATGTTGTTTGTTCCCTTTCCTTAGCATCCAAATCCCTTTAATCCAAACTTGATCCATTTTAAATCCAAATTTCTTAACTTGTGAACACTTCTCTTATCTCCTTATCTAGATGTATAGATATGCTTTATCTTTATTCTTAGCTTAACTTAGCATTGTAATTATTCTTACTTTATAGTATGCTTTCTAGTATAAAAATAATAAAAAAAACCAGAAAAAATAGCCCAAGGATGAGACTCAAATGACGATGGTTATGTGTTTTGCATGCTTGATTTTTGAGTGATGAGTAAAAGTTCTTTTAAAAGGGCGTGTGCAAGAGTTGGAGTCATTTAGAGGTCTATTAAACTTGATTGCATCAGAGCATATGAAATTAAAATGATGAATGCTCAATTGCACGTCTAGCATAGGATATTGTCAAATTTTCCCAAAGTATGATATGTTTAAATTGAAATGCAGTCCCTTGTGCCCTTGATGTGCCCCTTTTCTTCCCCAAAATGAAACTCTATTAGGAAATTGGTTCTATTTATTTCTTGTGTAATAAATGGAATAATAAGCCACATGTTTGGTATAAAATAAAGAGGCGTTCACAGTTAAAAAAGGTGAGGGCAATGACTAAAAAAAGGGAGAACAAAAACTCCCCCAAAATTCTCAAAATTTTCACTTTATCTTATTTAGAGGTCAACTTGTGGATGCCTCCCACACAATGTTTATTTTAATGTTTCTTGTGAAATTTCCGAGTTAGAGTGTAGTTAAAGGGGCTTGGGTGTGCATTTCGGGAGGTGGACTAGCATTTTGAGATTTTGTAATTGAAAGAGGGCTTGTTACAAGTTTGGAATATCTAGATGTTCTCTAATGAGCTAGTAAAAGGTCTAAAGAAATATCCCAGTGCAATCTTTCTTAGTTCTCCTCTTTACCCCTAACTCATATGCACATTTATATGATTGGTAATTCTTAAAAGTCGCACACTTGTCTCGCTCGCTTGTGATTTATATCCCGATGAGTTGACTTGGGTGATAAAAGCATTGGAAATTGTGTGGTTTGATTACTTTGATAGTAATGGTGTGGTTTGATAGTTTTGGTGTGGTTTGTGTGATTTGTGGGTTAATCTCAATGGAAACCCTCACGAGATAAAAACATGTCCTCTTAGGCGACTATGGCGTTTAAATTGCTTTTTTCACTTGTGCTAAAAGTGATTATGATTGTTACCATGCGGATTTGTGTTTTTGTGCTTCCTCCTTGTTACCTTTCCTTGCTTTGATCATTAGAAACTTATTTTCCTTCTTGATTTGGCATTTTTTTGCCCGAGGACTAGCAAAAGCTTAGCTTGGGGGGATTTGATAACTTGTTATTCAATTTGGTTTTAGGGTGATTTTGATCCTTGTTTACTTGATGAATTGGTGTGGTGCTTGTTGGTGTTGTGTGAACCTTGATTTGTTAGATTAGTAGACCTAATACTCTTTGTGTGGTTGTTGTGGTGATTTCTTTGTTTTGGTTTATTTGATTACTTTGCATAAATACCGACCATGTCTCGAAGAAACCGACCTAGAAATTAAACACCGATGCTAGATTGCAACCCATCGCCTCCTCCTCCCGTTGCTCCACCACAAGTAGATACAATGGGGATTGTGTTTAATGACTCGACCTTCTTGGCTAACTTTGTTAGGAATTGTAATACCCCGTATTTTAATGTATTTTATATATATTATTTATTTAATAATAAAATATATTTTGGGTCAAACTATTTTAATTATTGGAATATATAAATAAAACAAGTTTTGGGTCAATAACTAATTAATCTAAATGTAGCCCATTTTCACTATAAGGCTAATCATTTTATTTACTTATTTATTTGGGCCAATTATTCTTCCCATCATACCATTTCTTATGAGGCCCAAATAATTATAATTTACCCTATTCTATAAATATCCCTTTGACCCCCAAATTTGCCTCACAAAAGTCAAAGGGGTAAGCTTTTTTTTTCTTTTCCTTCTTCCTCATTTTCTTTCTCTTGTTCTTACTTTTCTTTTCCCCTGCTTCACGTGAACTGCTCACAATGCAAGGAGAAGTTGGAAGCTTTGCTCCTCCACGTCACCCGCCACCTCACACCTGCCACGTCACCAGCCACCTCCGGCCGCTCAGCAGCCGCCGGCGACCAGCCGACCACCACCACCACGGGTCACCTCCTTCTTCCCTTTTCTCTCCTCTTTTCATTCTAGCTATTTTGATGATTTTATTTATGGGTTTTGGTTTTAATTATTCAAAGTATGTTTGATTAGTATCATAATTATGTTTTGATGATTAAAGATTGTAAATTTTAAATAATTAAGTGTTTTATTTTCAGATTTCATAAAATTATAAGTTATGGTTTTTAATTATTAAAGTGTTGATTTTTAGGGTTCTAACTCACAATTGATTTGGGGGTTTTATATACCCATTGATTGTAAGTGGTAATAAAGCTTAAGGATTGTATCTTTATGGAGTTTTAATGAAATTTTAATGGGTTTTTGTTAATAGAATAATGTTGGAATTTTTATTTACATACTACTTTTGTGTATTAATTAAAGGGAGTTGATTACCCATAAGTAGAGAATATTCTAAGTGGTTTTAATATAATTTTAAGATTTTTTTTAAAGGGTTTAAGCCTTAAAAAAGTATGCTGGAATTTTTATATGAACACTATAATTGAGTTTTCACTTTGTGGTTTTAATTACTCTCTTAAAGAGAGAGTTTTAAAGGTTTTAAACCAAAATTTCAGCTTGTTAGTGAGGTTTTAAAATGTTTAAAAGTTGCTGGAAATTTGTGTATACTAAGGTAATTAATATAGGTTTATTGTCCCTTTATGTAGGAGACTTGGTTCGAGAGGTGTTGTAGTGTAATTGACCATTTTAAGAGCTTAATTGAGGTACGTATGCGTACTTAGCATATTTTGATGATGTAGAATCATGCTAGGTTTGATTTCAATAAATTACAAGCATGAGGAAGGAATTATTTGTAATCATGCTAAGGTTTATGTATGGAATTGTGAATTTATGGTGTTTGTGATTGAATTGTGAAGCATGAATTATTTGTGATGGTTATGGATAGGATTTTTATATTTTGGGCATGTTGTGTTTGAACCACATTTTTATTTATGGCATGTTACTAGGCATGATTAATTAAACTACATGTTTAATTATGTTTGGAATATTGAAAAGGAATTTTATTATGGTTCAAATAATTTTTATTGATGCTTTAAGCATGAGGAAGGAGCTATATAAGTGTCTATGTACACAAGGAATAAATTGTATGTTGGTGCCTTTGTGCACTTAAGGTGTTTTTAACACCGAGGGATAGGATTTTTGGCGCATTATGCGTTTAAGGTGTCTTTGACACTGAGGTAGAATTAAAAAGGGTTCAACATTAAATAATATGTAGTCACTAATTATTCAAGAATTAAATTGGTATGTTTGTTTGATTGAATAATTATTGTTGATTGACTTATTTTGCTTTGAGAGTCATCACCAAGTCTAATAATACGTAAATAACGTAAAGTGAAAGAGATTACACACCAAAACTCTTGGAACGTATATACCTTGAGTATGAACAATGGGGGGAGTTATGGGGTTTTATATTTAACCATAACTTCTAATGGAGTACAGGATGCTGTATATTCCTTTTTTATTTATTATTATGCGCAGGAATTCCGCCACCTTTGAGTGGTTTTGTCGCTGGCACGGTTAGCTCCCGTGTCAGTTAACCTCAAATTTATTTGGGGGAGGTTAGGAGGTGGAAACCCGTTCGATGCGTAATCAACGCTAAATGAATTAATTAGTGTCTAGTCATTGTGTCTTGTTGATTGGTGTGTGCGCTTGTGAACGGGTGTAATGAGGTAAGTGTGTGTTGATAAGTGAAAGCATGATAGTGTGTTTAATTACGCTTATGTACTCAGCTTTGCTGATTGTGTGTGTTTGTGTATTTGGCCATGTCTTTACCTTGGCCCTATGATGACCCATTTCTAATGGAGAGTAGTGGAAACAAGTAGAGATAAACTTTTCAGGTATTGAAGCATGATCATGATGGGGCATGAGAGAAGAGTGAATCTTACTAGTTTTCATTAGGTTACAAGGTGTTTTATGCTTTATTTATTTATGACATATTTTATGTGGACTAACACAAAGGTTTGGTTTTGGAACGGTTTTTGAATAAGGGCCTTTAATGGTTCCAAGTTGTAGTTTGATTTTATTTGACTTTGTTTGTTTGGTTTTAAACTTTATTTTCGTTTGGTTGACTTTTGAGTTGACTTGCTTAATCGGTTTTTAATTTTGAGTCTTCCGCTGTGTATCTTTGATAATTGCCTTAGTCGTTTTCACGGTGGCGGTAATGTCTTAGTTATTCCTAAATCGTGTTTTTAAAAGAGTAGAATGGGTATTTAAAAGAAAGGAATTTCTAGGGTGTTACAGGAATAGTTGGAGGCGAGTTAGGCAGCCAAGTTTTACAATGATGACGTATCTGACTCCTTAGGGGTAGGGGGGAGATGTAAGAATGCTTTTTTAAGGTTTCGACCTAGGACCTTGACTGGATTTGCACGCCCTCACCTACAAGAGATTGACTCTTGAGTTCCTTTCTACCCTCTACGTGCACTAAGACATGACCCATACCCCCCGATACATAACCTTCCAGCTCAAGAACGCAAGCCATAAGATGACTATTAGGAGGTTTAACCAAGCATTTGGGTGGCTGATCCGTGCCATTTATGGCACCTTTAGGCTATGTTTTCTTTTTATTTCTATGCTCTTTTTTAGTCTTTTATATCGTGTTTTTATAGAATAATGCTCGATTTGCGTGTTTTTGTGTTAGTTTAGAGAAATGCGTGTTTTTAATGGTTTTCTTATCATTTTATTCATTTCTCGGCTATTTCTCTCGATTCTCCGTTTCTTTGTCTTGTTTTGTAGGTACGTCGAGTTACCGCGAATTTAATAATCAAGGAGGGAGCTCAAGTGCATTCAAGGAATTCAACGGAGCCAAGTTAGGGAAGCCAAGCACGCAAGTCAAGCCAATCCAAGAAACAAAGGAAAATGAAGGCTTGCAAAGTATCAAAAAGGACCTTTGTGCATTGTTTCAGCCATATCTCGAGTTCTATAGATTCGATTGAGGTGATTCAAGTTGGGTTAGAAACTAGACTTGAATAGCTTTCCAATAATAGGTTGCACGCCTTCATACAATTCCTATATTGTGAGTTACAGCCTTCCAAAGTTGGCCCTGCAAATCTGCCGCGGGCTACAGTACCCGCGGGCGCGGGGCTGCCGCAACCTATTTCTGCCCATTTTCGACCAGGAACTTGGAGAGGGCTAGCCGCGGGCACCCTGCCGGCGCGGGCCTAGCCCCGGGGGCGCGGCTTTCTAGGTTTTACTTGCGATTTCATTTATTTCCTCCTTTTGTATACATAGTGTACGACCTTCTTTATTCTTCAGACATGAAATACTTTAGTTTAAGATAGTTTCTCTTTCCTCTAAGGAGGATTAGCTTAGATTAGGAGTTCCTCTCTCTAGATTAGGAGTAGTTTTAGAGAGAGAAAGTGAAGGATTTCAATGGTGATTGAGAGATTGAAGATACAAGGGTGACAATTGTGTTCAAAATCTTCTCTATTATCAATGAACATTCTTTACTCTATCTCACCTTATTGCTTTGTTTAATTTCATGTTTGTTTGGATTGATTTTTTTGTTTGATGCTTGATTAGTGTAGTTATTCTTGATATATTGTTGATTCTCGATTTCCATAGTTGTTACTTGATTTGATGATGATGTTTCTTGAGTAGTTTACTTGCTAGGGTTTGGGTAGACATGTGTGATTGATGAATTGAGATTGATTTGGAAATTTAAGTAGTTCTTGTGTTGTGATTAAATTGATTTATAGAGGTTTGCATGTTGCTTAGTTAATTGGAATAGCTAACCATGATTGTTAGCATTGATTGCATGATTGAATTGATTGACATGACCACTTGATATCGATTTGATCATAATTGTTTGAGTGTTTGATTATATTTCTTCTTATTATTTAGCACTAGAGAAATTTATGTAAGAGAGTATGAGGATGATTAGTTGAATGCTCCTAATTGCTCCTACTATTTGTCTTTGCATTGCTTGGATGGGTTGATTCCCTAATTAGCTTGGTTATCATGAATGCATGTTGATCCCCATTCCCTAGTGCTTTATTTGTTTGGTTCTTTGCGTAGTTAGTTGGTTAGTGTTTACATTTTACCCTTAGACTTCGACCTAGCTTAGGCACATAATTGAGAGCACTTGAACATAACCGTTCCTAGTGGTTCGACCCTTGACTTACCTCTATACTTGTATTTAGGTTAGTTGAGTGATTATAAATTTGTTTGACCGTAAGGAGGATTAGTTCAACGACCTAGATTTCCCCACGTTAGTGGCCAACGACCATATTCATAGGACCCAAGGATAGGTACCCTTGTAATTATAATGTGCGAGAGTTTTGGAGAAAACTCACGGGCCTTTTCGAGTACAACTCTAGGTCCGATAAGGACACAACCATTATCCACCCCGATTTTCGGCTTTCTCAGGGGATTATAGCAAACACGACATTTGCTAGCGGTAATAGCTCGAGGGTGGTGTCCACAAGGGAGCTTTACTTCCTTTGGCATTGAGTGAGAGGAGCACGACCTTAGATGTAGGGTCTTGGCTTGTTGACATGTAATCCCCCGTATTTTTTTTAAAATATTTTATAATTGAAAATTTATTTTATTTATAATTTTTATTTGTTATTTTCCGGAATTTAATTTCAAAAGTTTCAAATTATTAATGTGGGTCGAAAATTATATGAACAAATTATTTTATATACCTTCATTCTACAATATATGTCCAAACAAACAAGCCTAACCCATTATTTTTATATGGCCCAATCTTCCTACTTACTCTACAACTCTCTCTTCTATAAATACCCCATAAGTCCCTAAAAGTTTTCCCCACACAAAAGGTAAGTCTTATTTTTTTTCTTCATTATTTTTATTTTTCTTTTCTTTTTCCTTATTTTCCTTATTTTCTTATTCCTTTTTCTTTCTTTCTTTCTTTTTTTTTTTTCTTTCTTTTTCCTTTCCTACGTGAGTTCCCCAAACTCACTGCCAACACCCCTGCCGCCAGCCACCTCCGGCGTACTCACCTGCCGCCGTCGCCAGACTGGCGGCAACCACCCGGTCGTGGCCCATCCATGGCCCACTCTTCATTCCCCTTTGTTTTGTTTACTTTTCATAATTGAATTAATTGCTTTGAGTTTTGGTTTTATTGTTTGAAATTAATTTATTCAGTATGAAAAACTATATTTTGGTGATTTAAAGTTATAATTTCTGATTATATAAGGGTTTTAATTTTTCAGATTTTGTAATTATAAAACCTACGGTTTCAATTTATTTAAATTATGATTTTAGGGTTCTTATGATCAATTTAATTGGGGCTTTTGTTCCTGTTGAATTTCTATTGATTAATTGAGCATAATTACATGCTTTAAAGGAAGTTTTAAGGAGTTTTAATCAAATTTATATTGCTAGAACTTTATTTAAAGAAGTAGTGTTGTGATTTTAATGAAAGGGGTTTGATTACCCATTAAAAGAGAGATTAATTAAGGGTTTTAAAATAATTTTCAGATTTTTATAAAGTGTTAAACTTGTTGTAAGTCCATGAAAAAGGTGTATTTTAAGGTTTTCATCAAGGAAATTTAAAGAACTATATATAAACTTTTGATTTTAATTAAAGGGAAGGTTTAATGTTGTTTATTAATTGGATTTTAAAGGTCTTAAAGTAATTTAGTATTGCTTTAAATTTGATTGTTTGGGTATTGATTGAAGTTTTATTGTTTGGTTTAGGAGAGGAGTTTATTGAAGTTGATATCTAGTTAGTAAAGTGGCATACTGTAGGCGTCGCTCGAAGTGCGCATACATTAAAGCATGTGATGAATATGCTTGGCACTCATAGGAAGTGGGAATTGGCATATACGATTAGGGACAAGGAAAGTAGGGAGCCGCCAACAAGTTTTTAAGGAACTTGTAAACCGTTCACGGATCATAAAAGGCAACCACGATTAAGGAACAACGATTGACCCGTGAAGGTTACACCCCATTCATAATCCATGAGATTACTAACTCCATATGGTTCGGAACCACGAAAGGAGGATCGGGGATGATAGTACGAAGTGAGTCATGGAGTCACATTCGCCCGTATTGGCCTCTACTCGATTCTTATAGTGAAAAGTGATTCATGCGATCTCAAAGGCATATAAACAAAATATTCAATTCGCTCCAAACTATTATTATGCTAAATTGGTTTAATATTAATGCATCATATCATATTATTCTAAAATATTAGTGATCACTTTAATTAATAACAAGATTAAAAAGGAACCTAAACCGGTTGTCCAAATTATCTTATCAGGCGTGATCTTCAATTACATATTCCATTTAAACATGCAATACTGTGATCAATAATAACAATAGAATAAATATTAATATTGGAAGTAATTCAACAATAATAGCGTTAGTCAAATCAAATATAAATTAACCTAATCATGATACTAGCAATATAAAATAATAAGAGTAATTAAGTGAATTAATTACTCACTTTCCGCGTTTCCTTGAATTGCTACATCATGAATAAATTGTTAATAACTTCAATAAAAATATAAATCAAATGAAAATTAATATAGATTTGATTTGGTCCAAACCCTCAGTTATTTAAACCTTTCACGCCTTGGTTTAAGGACGGAACCTCGGGTTCAGTATAGACTCCTTGGAGTGCTTAGGAGAAGTATTTTGAGAGAATAGGGTGGCTAGTATTTAGGCTAAAGAGGGAGAAGAGAATTATTTTGTGATCAAGCTTGTTGATGATTGAAAAAGGGGTGATATGACCTCTATTTATAGGAAAAAATAGGGTCGAAGAATCAAGAAAAGATCGAGTTCGAATCGGATTAAAACTCTTGCGATAGTCAGCAGTTTTTACAGTTTTTGTTTTTATCATATCTTTTGATCCAGAAATTGGAATAAGATGAATAAGATATAGTTGGAAATCTCTTGAAGTCTAATTTCTAAACCAATTAGAATCAGATTAAAATATTTTGTAGAACAAAATATATAGCCGAAATAGTGAGACGGTATCAGTTTTGGATAGAGTTTGACATTTTATTCATATCTTTTCCGTTATAGCTCGGAATTGATATTATAATATATAATTGGAAATATAATTTCAAGGGCTATACAAAAATATAAAATTCATATAAAAACTATGAGGCACGAAAATAATATCTGTCTATCTTTGAATGTCTTTTAATTCGGATAAAATTAGGACTTTAAAAAAAAGGAGTTTCATTCAATTTCAAACTCTTTAATCTTATCTTTTCAAAAAGGATAATTAAGATCTTTTAGAAACTTATAGAAGCTTCCAATTAATCCTAATTGGTTTAGGAATTGTATTAAATCATTTGGACCCTGCACATGATCATTGGGTCGTAGGTAAGGTGGGCTTAGGTTCGGTTTGGGCTAGTTTAATATTTTGGCACTAACTTATTCGTTATAACTCGGATTTGGGCTTATAATATATCGTTGGAAAGCTCTTTTCAAGCCCCATCCAACTATTCAATCATTAGACCCATATTATGGACCACAATAAACTGGATTAAACGTTTTTATAAAAAGGACACGAAATGAATGATTTTAAAGGACACGGAATGAATTATTTTGGGTTTTAAGGCACGAAAAGAGTAAAATAAGTTATGGTTTGGGGAAATGGGCTAGGAATTGGGTTGGTTTATGAAATGAAAATATGGATTTAAGCACTCCAAAAATTAAATACTCAACGCGACCAATAATGGCGTGAAAGGTTGTTCATCATTGGGTTTGGTTTTGGGGAGACATTTTTAGGTGTCTACAGAAGCCCCCACTTTGACTGAGTTTGTAGAAACGTTAGTTTCGAAAACGATAGTCAAAGTAGTCGATAGGGACGGAGAATGATTTAAGACGTTCTGCGATCCTAAATCACTCTGTATATGCCGATAGGGCTGTACACCGGTCCAAAACCGGACCGGACCTGACCCGGACCTGAATGGACCGGGACCTGAATTCTTGATTTTTAAGGACCGGAGACCGGACCTGAATCAACAGGTCCGGTTCCGGTCCAGACCTGAAAAATCAGGTTCGGTCCGGGTTTGGACCTGAATAGACCTGATTAATTTTTTTTTTTGATTTTTTTTTTAAATAATATGAAAGTGCTGACCTGTTTAGACCTGTTTGGACCTGTTTAGACCTATTATGGACCTGTTTGGACCTGATTGGACCTGTTTGAACCTGTTATGGACCTGTTTGAACCTGTTTATGGACCTATTTAAACTTATTAAATAAAAAAAGTAGTTTTACCGGTTTCAGGTCCGGACCTGAAATTTCTGGGTTTTACCCGGACCGGACCTGAAACCCGGAATCCTTGAATTTCAAGGACCGGGACCGGACCTGAATCTACAGGTCCGGATCAGGTCCGGTCCCAACAGGTCCGGTTCAGGTCGGTTTTCAGGTCCGGGCTAGTTTTTGTACACCCCTATACGCCGATACCTGCAGAAAAATGTTAATTCCACATATAAAAGAGTAAAGGGATAGAACGCTTATCTGACACCAGTGTATCGGTGACAAATTAGTTTGGTAGTTTCCTATGCTTGAAGGAATCCACCGGATGATGTTTGTTGAAATGCTTTCCATGCTTGAGGAAAAACGACAGATGAGTTTGGTAGCTTTCTAAGCCTGAAGAAACCTACCGGATGACACTTTCCATGCTTGAGGAAAGTCGACATATGATTTTGGCGTTTTTCTATGCTTGAAGAAATCCACCGATAATGCTTTCCATGCTTGAGGAAAGCCGACAAAGGAATTTGGCGGTTTTCTATGCTTGAAGAAATCCAACGATAATGCTTTCCATGCTTGAGGAAAGCCGACAAAGGAATTTGGCGGTTTTCTATGCTTAAAGAAATCCACCAGATAATACTTTCCATGCTTGAGGAAAGTCGACAGATGATGATATTGCAAGTCTCTGTGTATCGAGAACCTTGTGTCATAAAATGATGGTGGTTTGATTGTCCCCGAACGTGGGCTGTAGATGGTTCGCTTGTCCCCGAACGTGGGCTGTAGATGGTCCGCTTGTCCTCGAACATAGGCTGTAGATGGTCCGCTTGTCCCCAGACGTGGGCTGTAGATGGTCCGCTTGTCCCCGGACGTGGGCTATAGATGGTCCGCTTATCTCCGGACATGGGCTGTAGATGGTTCGCTTGTCCCCGAACGTGGGCTGTAGATGAGACCTACAAAAATAAATTTGCCAATGGACTCGTATATATTGTGATTAACTTAACCACTGACTTGACCAATTTTGACTTGATGTGACATGACATGTGTATGACTTGTGAGTGTGTGTGTGTGTATATGTGTGTGTGCAGACACAAGCAAACGAAGATGTAAAAGCAAAAATTTTCCGTCAATTTTTGTCATGAGTGGAGGGTACCGACTTTCTCCTGAAAAAGAAAGATGTGAAAACTGAACTTTTATTTTCAAACTTCCCTCGATGAGAAAATTTTGAAAAAGTTTTTTAATTTCCCCAAAAGAAAATAATGAAAAAGGGAAGAAGTTTTAAACTTCCTCCTTGAGCAAGACGAAATGAATTGTATGGATTGAATTGCTTGTTCTGAAAATAATGTATGCATGACGAATGTTCTTAGGCCAGGAGGCTAAGGACAATTACATCATGTGACACGATAGATGAATGAACTTAAGTCATGGAGCTAAGCATCATATATGGTGTAAAGAAGCGATTTTGAACGTCACTTAGGTCTAGAAGCTAAGCACGTATATAGATAAAGTGATTATTGCATAATGAACGTTGCTTAGGTCAAGGAGCTAATAACGATATGCTTTGTATGATTAAAAAATGTTGCTCAGCACATTATGCGATGCGTGAAACAATGAATATTGCTCAGGTCAGGAAGCTAAGCAAGTATACAACGTTTCTTCTAATGAATGCTGTCTTGAAAGATGATGAAGCATGCACAATAGGGAAACAAGATTTCACGATAAAGGGTTCCTAAGGGAAAGATGATATAGCTATGTATGTGTGAGTAAAGTGTGTGAATGTGATACTAAGGCTGGCTGCAAAGGTTATGGTGATGGAAAGAGATGTGAGAAGAGTCAAAGATGATGACTCTTTAGGCTAGGTAGGCTAAATGATGTGGGTTCAAGCCCCCAAGTCTAGCTCTAAATGGGTAGGGGTAAGCATTGGATATTCTTTGACTCGAGCATGCATGGATATGAATATGAATGTGGCCGTACCTCGATGTGAGGTTGCCTACGTATCCGTTAGGAATCAGGCCGAACGTAGCTCTAACCGAACTTTGCACAAGTGTATGTACACCTCAAAGAGGTCTTTCAAGGGTTGTAATATGGTTAAGTTGATGATTTAAAGAAGAAAAGGGTACAAGGCTCCAGACCCGAGAGAATCCCCAAGATGTGTAATTGTGAATTTGAAAATTTTGAATTTTGCAAGTTTATTTTCATTTTTTTTTGTTTTGATTTTTATTTATTTATTTATTTATTTTTTTTGTGAATGTGGGCAATCTCAGATCATGTGGTCCATCACTCACTTAGCATTCATGTTTTTCAGGCACGGTACCAAGCACTCGATGAGAGACGCAATTTGAGACGTGTTCATATCAAAGACATTGGAACACTTGCCCTTAGACATTGTTTTATTGTTGCTTTGCTACTTTTTTTTTACTTGCTTTTTGAATGTTATACAATTACACACCTTCCCATCCTAGGGTTAAGTGAATGTGGGTTGAATAAAAAAGGTCAACCGTTAGACGAGGCTCAAAGTGGTTGATGAAGAAATGGATATGTGCTTGAACGGTTAACAGGGAATGACAGGGTTGCAAAGGTGCCTCAAGTCATTGGTGTACCTTGTGTTTAGTTCGGTAATTGATTTTTTTTTTTTTTTTTTTTTTTTGGCGAAAGACATGATCAAATGCAAAGGAAAAGAAATACTCATTGATGGAACTTGGCATATAGACATAAGGATAAGGAGAACCTATGCTAGACGTATTAGGGGAAAAGGATAAGAAAAAATAAAGCATGAAATCTTATATGGGAACTTGGCTTGTGCTTCGTCTTCATGGTTTCTTATGAATTACTTCTTGCCGCCTGGTACTCGGATTGGAAAGGAAGAGTGTATGAAAATATTTTGAAAACTGATGGGAAAAACTCCTCTCATTCCTATTACGACGGAAATCGATGCATGCATGGTCCTAGTATACGATCATAAACAATATAGTGCATTACTCGAAGACAAAGTGTGTGCAATGACTCAACATGTGTGATTAGGTGAGTTTATTAAGACTCGTGGTATGATCGCATGGCTAGATATGAGGACGTTGTGAAAAACAAAGGACCCAATGACCAAATAGCACAGAAGACTAAAAGACAAACTAACTTGATTAATTTTGTCCAATTTTAATGTTTATGCTATTTACTAGGTGAAAACGGTCCATTGGCAATCGTTAGTCATAAATAAGATCAACCACAATCAAAGACAAAGAACACATGTTAAGGTTAGCACAAAAAATCACAAGAAACTAGGAAAAGGACTAGAATTCTAGAAGAGTTAGGACTCATGGGTATAAAAAAAATAAATTAAAAAAAAAAACAAAATCTATAATCCTATTTTATATGAGTTGACACGGATTAAAGGACTTGGCTAAGACTAGCCTAACACGAAAAGTTTAAAAAAAATAAATAAATAAGAAAATTGACGCTTAAAAGACACCTAAACTGGACAGGCTGTAGTAAATCAGTTATAAATTTTTATCTGTGACTCTGATTGGGACAAAACTAACGCCAAATGAAAGATAAAAATCAGGGCTACAGATCCATAGGTGGCACGACACGTAATAAAAATCCGGGTTGACTCAAATTAAAAAAAAAAAAATCTATGACTCGACTCTAAAAAAAATAAAAAGGGTTTGATTATAAGCATATTGTCACGCATGATGTACATATAAGCATATTGTCACGCATGATGCAATGAAATTTGCAACCTAAAGTCAAGTTTTATGTTCGACTATGGTCAAGCTTTTGCGTGTCAAAGGGTACCATGGTTAAGAGTTTGGACGCGTTAGCAAGGCAGCCTCCCTTGAGGGTGTATGCCAACGGGCGACTCCGCGAGTTCGTGATGAAATTGAACTCGACTCCATGGTTTGGGTGGATTTAAAAACTCGGATGAACCCTTATTGCCATGAGCGTTTTTGGGTTGATAGAGCATAAATCCCTCGGGCTAGCCACATACGTAGAACACGTACTATTGTGGCAAAATAGGTAAGCTAAAATGCATATGCATATGTGACAATGCCAATTAAATCATAGGAATATTTTTCAAGAATCTTTCAAGTCTCATCCACTCATCTCAATTAAATACCGATCACTCAAATCGATAAATAACCAATAATCCTCCCCAGTGGAGTCGCCAAATTGTAGGCGTCGCTTGAAGTGCGCCTACATTAAAGCATGTGATGAATATGCTTGGCACTCATAGGAAGTGGGAATTGGCATATACAATTAGGGACAAGGAAAGTAGGGAGCCGCCAACAAGTTTTTAAGGAACTTGTAAACCGTTCACAGATCATAAAAGGCAACCACGATTAAAGGACAACGATAAGCAACAACGATTGACCCGTGAAGGTTACACCCCATTCATAATCCATGAGATTACTAACTTCATATGGTTCGGAACCACAAAAGGAGGATCGGGGATGATGGTACGAAGTGAGTCATAGAGTCACATTCGCCCGTATTGGCCTCTACTCGATTCTTATAGTGAAAAGTGATTCATGCGATCTCAAAGGCATACAAACAAAATATTCAATTCGCTCCAAACTATTATTATGCTAAATTGGTTTAATATTAATGCATCATATCATATTATTCTAAAATATTAGTGATCACTTTAATTAATAACAAGATTAAAAAGGAACCTAAACCGGTTGTCCAAATTATCTTATTAGGCGTGATCTTCAATTACATATTCTATTTAAACATGCAATACAGTGATCAATAATAACAATAGAATAAACATTAATATTGGAAGTAATTCAACAATAATAGCGTTAGTCAAATCAAATATAAATTAACCTAATCATGATAATAGCAATATAAAATAATAAGAGTAATTAAGTGAATTAATTACTCACTTTCCGCGTTTCCTTGAATTGCTACATCATGAATAAATTTTTAATAACTTCAATAAAAATATAAATCAAATAAAAATTAATATAGATTTGATTTGGTCCAAACCCTCATTTATTTATACCTTTCACGCCTTGGTTTAAGGACGGAACCTCGGGTTTAGTATAGACTCCTTGGAGTGCTTAGGAGAAGTATTTTGAGAGAATAGGGTGGCTAGTATTTAGGCTAAAGAGGGAGAAGAGAATTATTTTTTGATCAAGCTTGTTGATGATTGAAAAAGGGGTGATATGACCTCTATTTATAGGAAAAAAGAGGGTCGAAGAATCAAGAAAAGATCGAGTTCGAATCGGATTAAAACTCTTGCGATAGACATCAGTTTTTGCAGTTTTTGTTTTTATCATATATTTTGATCCAGAAATTGGAATAAGATTAATAAGATATCCTTGGAAAGATCTTGAAGTCTACTTTCTAACACAATTAGAATCAGATTAAAATATTTTGTAGAACAAAAGATATAGCCGAAATAGTTAGACGGTATCAGTTTTGGATAGAGTTTGACATTTTATTCATATCTTTTCCGTTATAGCTCGGAATTGATATTATAATATATCATTGGAAAGATAATTTCAAGGGCTATCCAACCATAAAAAATTCAGATAAAAAATATGAGTCACGAAAACAATATCTGTCTATCTTTGAATGTCTTTCAATTCGGATAAAATTAGGACTTTAAAAAAAAAAGAGTTTTATTCAATTTCAAACTCTTTAATCTTATCTTTTCAAAAAGGATAATTAAGATCTTTTAGAAATTTATATAAGCTTCCAATTAATACTAATAGGTTTAGGAATTGGATTAAATCATTTGGACCCTCCTCATGATCATTGGGTCGTAGGTAAGGTGGGCTTAGGTTCGGTTTGGGCTAGTTTAATATTTTGGCAATAACTTATTCGTTATATCTCGGATTTGGGCTTATAATATATCTTTGGAAATCTCTTTTCAAGCCCCATGCAACTATTCAATCATTAGAACCATATTATGGACCACAATAAACTGGATTAAACGTTTTTATTAAAAGGACACGAAATGAATGATTTTAAAGGACACGGAATGAATTATTTTGGGTTTAAAGGCACGAAAAGAGTAAAATAAGTTATGGTTTGGGGAAATGGGCTAGGAATTGGGTTGTTTTATGATATGGAAATATGGATTTAAGCACTCCAAAAATTAAATACTCAACCCGACCAATAATGGCGGTGAAAGGTTGTTCATCATCGGGTTTGGTTTTGGGGAGACATTTTTAGGTGTCTACACATACCAATTCATTTCTCAAGGTACGTACGAGTTACAAAACCTTGCCTTTATAAGCATGTTAGGGATGTATCGAGAACTTAGTATCATGTATAGAAAAGACTAGGCATAATTGTTTGGTTATAAATTGTGATTTTCGTATGTTGTGCACTATTTTACTTTGCAAATAATATTTATGCATTAATTTTGCAAGATGCGCTTAGAGATAAAGATATGTGAATATGTGGAATGAATTATTTATTACTCATTCATGATTATTGAAATAGAATGAGTAAAGGAAGAATTTAAGTCTTATAAGACGAGGTTAAAGTTTTGGGGTGCCTTATGCACTCAAGGTGTTTATACACCGAGGTTGTTAAAGGAATCAATAATAAATATTGCTTGTCACTAATAAATCAAGATTGAAATTGGAAACTTGCTTTGCTTGATAGAATTGATATTGGATTTGGTGGTATTGTTTTGCATATGAGTTATCACCAAGTCTAAACTTGTAAATCACGTAAAGTTCAAGATGGATGAGCAATAAAACTCTGGATTTGTGCACATCTGGAGTAATGAAAATCAGGGGCTGGGGTACACGGGGTATTAGTCGTGCACTTTTCTTGAGGCCGTTTGATCTACGAGTCTCTTATTTCAAATATTTTTCAAAACTAGGAGTTAGATGAGATCTCATACTAGCTACAGTCACGGATTCGCGCCCGTGGTCATTGGATGTTTTATTTATGTTTTCGAAAGGAGGCGTGGGGTTTTTCTTTTATTAATGTTCCAAATAGAGCATGGGTTGGACAACCTTGTCTATTGCTTAATCCAATGAATAAAAATGATGATTAAATATTAGTAAATTGATAGTTGAGTCATGTGTTCAGTCTACAATTTAATAATGTGTGATGATTGATTATCAGTAGCATGCTAGGGATTTATTATTATGTTTCGCAGCTTGTATGTACTCAGCTTTGCTGATTGCGTGCTTTGTGTGTCTTTCTTTGGTCATGGCCTTCGCCTTTCTATGACCCTGTGATGATTCATTTTTTACACTTGTAATATTGGGGAGTACATCAGCCACAGGTTCTTACACATGCAACATTCTTATCTAGGTGGTGGGATCTTGAGTGGAGTGTTGGTTGATTTTCTCATTTTTATTGCTATTCACTTTTGAATTTACTTAAATTCGATTTCACTTTTATACTATTTCTAATGGTTTGAGTTTTGAATAAGGGCCTTAATGGTTCCAAGTTGTATGACTTAATTTGATTTTGTTCGTTGGTTTTGAAACTTATTTATAACTTTGGACACCCATTTGTGTCTCCCCAAAAAACCAAACTTAGTGATGAGTACCTTTCACGTCGAATCATAATCGAATGAAGTAAAAGTGAGGAAAGTCTAGTGTTGCGGTTAGTTTTAATGCTTTTCTTTCTCTCTGTTTTTGAAAACCTATTTTGAGAAAACAACCAATCCAGTTTGGTTTGTTCCATGGCAAGGGTCCAATAATGGTGTAGTTGGTTCGGGTTCGAGAAGAGCTTTCCAACGATATATTATAAGCCTAATTCCGATGAATAATGAGGAAGTTATGGCCAAATTACTAAGCTGGGCCCGGTTTGATATTTATATGCGGCCCAATGATCTAGAGGAGGGCCTAATATTGATTTATCGTTCCTAATGCGATTAGGATTGATTATTGTCTTCTAGAATCTTCTAGAATGTCATTGATAAATTGACTTTAGTTTACTTTTTAGAGTTTTAATTAGAATAAAAGAAGTGTTTTTAAGGAAGTTACAGTTTTACCCTCTCGTACGCTTAAATTTTATCAAAATAAGAAAACGCATGGAAAACTGATTGCAACGCCATACGACACGTCTGTCGCCTGGCAACAGACCTGGCGTCTGGCGACAGGCGCGTGTTTGGCGACAGCGTCGTGTTTTATTCTTTTCGAAACTCTGATTTCATCTATCAATTTCCATCAATTCATATAATCAATTTCCATCAACAACTATTAACTCTCATCAAGAAATTCTTGATACTCTCTCTCTATTTTCTAAACTAGCTTTTCTCAAACAATTCCACTTTCACAAGATCTAGACATACCTAGCCAAGTTCGAAGTTGCCTTCGCCTTAGACGTGAAAGGTTTGATATTTTTGAGGGTTTGGTCCCAAATCTCTATTTCAATTATTTAATTTAATTCTTTAATTTTATAATTTCCTTGAAGTTACTAACGTGTGTATTTTGTTATTAGAAAGAGATACGAGGCATCCAAGTAAGTATTTTAATTGCTTTGTTGATATTTTGATATAATAATCATGCTTAGGTTTTGATTCCTAGTATCATGTTAGAATGTTTTATTGCTTCCTAGTATCATGTTTAGGGTAATTTCTAATATCAAGTATGATTAAAAGAATGATTCCTATTGTCTTTCCTAATAGCATGTTAGTATCATGTTAGGATTTAAAGCTTTGATTTTTGATGTTTAGTGACATGCTAGGGTTTGTTATTAATCTTGTTAGTCTCATGCCTAGGATCTTGCTATTAATATTATGCTTTATTATAAACATGATTATTTTAATTATGATTGTTATTTTTATAATCATTATGATTGTTGTTATAATGATTATTATGTTGCTTAGTCTCATGCCTAGGATCTTGCTATTAATAGTAGTTTTATTTGTGCATTAATATTCAACTAACATAGATTAAACAGGTTTAGGGTAAACCTAATGATTGCATATTAGTCAGAAAGCGCACATGAATACGATCAGAATAAAGTAGAGGCCTATTATTAGGGCAGGTTCAATCTCTTTTAGGTTGGATTTGTACCTTCATCCCCGAACTTCCAGTCATGGTTCCAGACCTATTGGAGTTGACGATCTCTTGGATCGTTAAGGGGTGTAACCTTCACCCAGTGAACGGTTTACAAGTTCCTAAAACTTGTTGGCGACTCTTTTGCTCTAGCTTCCTTCCCTTTGGACGCCACCATGCTTAAGTGTATGATCACAGTGGGGTTCAAGTTTGGGGTAATGCTTGAAATATTCCCTACAATAACTGATTTAGTTTTTCCGCTGCTAATTTCTGATATAGCCTTAACGTTTGAACACCTGGCGGTAGCACGCCAGTAATTCTCTTGAATATTGTTCAGGGTACTCACAAGATTAAAGAGAGAATTATTTGGGTGTTACATGACCACCTTAAGAATATTGTCACGGGATCTGGTAACATCACCATAGGTAGCATGATCACCATTATTGCTGCTTCTCTTAATCTTAATTTTGCAGATGAGGAGGTTTGTCCAGGGTCGACACAATTAGACATGCAATCGTTGAGGATGATGAAATGGGTCATGGACGCAAAAGGGTCCCATCCTTACTTGTGGTTTGTGAGTGGGCGACCCTATTCCTACCTTCCCGTTATAGAGAGAACGGTCATTTACGAAAAAAGTTGTTGGGTCTTTGAGAGAGACCTTCCTTGAATTCCTGGTGAAGAGGAAGAAATGCAAGAGCAAAAACAATAAGATCAAAAGAACAACAAGATTAACAACAACAACAACAATTTCAACAACAACAACAATTTAAACAACAATTCCATAAGGTCAAGGTGTGGGTGAAGACAACCAACACCTATCATTCGAGCAGCAAATCCAACTCATGAATGCGGGTTTCACTCGCATGACCACTGAGTTTGAGACTATGAGAAAGTCTCACAAAGACATGAGGTCCTCCTATGCCAATATGAGGACAACCTTCGAGGATTTAAGATCGGAATTAGGTGAATTCCGCAATATGCACCGGCATTGGTACCCCGGGGGCTCAAGCTCCCAAGGAGGCCCAAGCCAATGAGTTAGTATTCTTCCTCCCCTTCTCTTTATGCTTATATTGTTTTAACATTGGGGAAAATGTTTATGATAACTTTGCGGGAGTCTTTCTCATGAGTCATTGGTTCATATGTTGGTTCATGTGTGTTCTTGTGATGGCATTAAATTTGCATATTGTTTGTTCCCTTTCCCTAGCATCCAAATCCTTTTATTACAAACTTGCTCCCTTTAAAATCCAAATTTATTAACTTGTGAATACTTTTCTTCTCTCCTTATCTAGATGTATAGCTCTGCTTTATTTTATTCTTAGATTAACTTAGCATTGTAATTATTCTTGCTTTCTAGCATGCTTTCTCAAAAAAAAAAAAAAAAAAAAAAAAAAAAAAAAAAAAGAAGCCTAAGGATGAGACTCAAATGACGATGCTTATGTGTTTTGCTTGCTTGACTCTTTAGTGATGAGTAAAAGTTCTTAAAGAAGGGTGTATGCAAGAGTTGGGGTTATTTAGAGGTCGATTAATCTTGATTGCATTAGAACATATAAAATGAAAACCGATGAATGCTCAATTGCACGGTTAGCATAGGATATTGTCAAATTTACCCAAAGTAGGATATGTTTGAATCGAATTGCAGTCCGTTGTGCCCTTGATGTGCCCCCTTTCCCTCCCCGAAATGAAACTCTATTATGGAATTGGTTCTATTTGTATCTTGTGTAATAAGTGGCATAATAAGCCACATGTTTTGAATAAAAGAATGAGTCGCTCACAATTAAAAGAGTCGAGGGCAATGAATGTTGAAAAAAAATATTGAAAACGAAAAGGAAAAAAAAAAAAACCCCCCAAAATTCTCAAAAAATTTCACTTTATCTTATTTAGATGTTAACTTGTGGATGCCTGCCACACATTGTTTATTTTGATGTTTCTTGTGAAATTCTCGAGTTAGAGTGTAGTTAAAGGAGCTTGGGTGTGCATTTTTGGAGGTGGACTATTATTTTGAGATTTTATAACCGAAAGAGGGCTTGTTACAACTTTGGAATATCTAGATGTGCTCTAATAAACTACTAAAAGGTCTAAAGAAGTATCCTAGTTAAATCTTGCTTAGTTTTCTTATTTACCCCTAACTCATGTGCACATTTATATGATTGGTAATTCTTGAAAGTCTCTCACTTGTCTCGCTTGTGATTTATATCCCGATGAGTTGACCTTGGTGATAAAAACATTGGAAATGGTGTGGTTTGATTACTTTGATAGTAATGGTGTGGTTTAATAGTTTTGGTGTGGTTTGTGTGAGTCGTGGGTTAAGCTCATTGGAAACCCTCACAAGACAAAAACTCAGCCTCTGAGGCGACTTAGGAGTTTAAATTGCTTTTCACATGTGCTAAAAGTGATTATGGTTGTTACCATGCAAATTTGTGTTTTTGTGCTTCCTCTTTGTTACCTTTTCTTGGTTTGATCATTAGCAAGTTACTTTCCTTCTTGATTTGACATATTTGTTTTGCTCGAGGACTAGTAAAAGCTTAGCTTGGGAGGATTTGATAACTTTTTATTCAATATGATTTTAGGGTGATTTTCAATCTTATTTACTTGATAAATTGGAGTTTTGGTTCATTCTTTACTCTATTATTATGCTATTTTTGTGTATCCTATGCTTCACGGGTTGTTACTATTTTTGTTGAGTTTTTAGGTCAAAGACGAACATTTTAATCATATGAATGATTAACCGAGGTTTGAAGCTAAGACAAAGGATCAAAAGTGAAGAAAAGTTGATGAAAAGAGCCTTACAAACCCTGTACGGTCGTGCCATGTCCTGCACGTCCATGCAGGAGTGTTCCAGCAAGATCTGAACCTTTTGCCAATGTGTTTCAGAGCATGCACGGCCGTGCAAGAGTTCAGCACGCCCGTGAAAGACCCCATGCACGACCGTGCAGAAGCCCTACACGACCGTGCAAAAGCCTACACGTCCGTGCAAGATTCTTAGGCCAAAATAGAGTCTGATGTAACTGTCTATCTTCCTCTGCATGACCGTGCATAAGGTGACACATCCGTGCAGTATAGGTTGCACGCCCGTGACAAGCTTGGCACGTCTGTGCAGACCTGCAGACGAGCCCGACTCTTGTTTTCTCCATACTTTTTATTTTAGGGTCATATAAATACCCCCTTAACTCATTTGTACGGATTTCACACTTTTTAGAGCTTTTCTCTTAGTTTTTAATCTTGGAAACACAATAACTCTCAAATCACTAGTTAGATCTTAATCATTGTAGAAGACAGCCATTGTTATTGAAGTTTGAAGCTTCTAGTAACTATTTCTCACTCTTCTCTTCTATTTTCTCTACTTGAATTGCTTATTGTTTCCATAATTCTTGTATGCTTAGATTTTTATTTAGCTTAATCCTTAGTTTGAATCTTGTTCATGAGTTACTTGAAATTCTTGATTGCTTTCATTTCCATGCAGTGTGAGTAGTCTAATTTTCTAGGGTTTAGGTAAAAGCCTCAATGTAGTCACTAATTACTTGTTGCATGTGATAATTTGGTAATTATTGAGTGTTAATTAATTGTGATTAAGTGGTTTAATTGCTTAGTTCTTGTATATATGGTCATTGCTAGAACTATTTATCCAAGCTTTCTCAACGAATGATCGAGAGATGAACTTCAGTTAGCTCCCTTATGCTAAATTGACTTGAGATACCATGAGAATAGGAATTTTAAGTCAAGAGAATGTTTTTGTTATCGTGATTATGCTTTAATACTTGTTTTATGCTTTGTAACCACGAGAGTAGGTTGTATTCATGATTCAAGTAATCCCTCCAGCTTAAGAGAGTAGTTGGGTGCTTTAGATTAATTCCCCTATACTATCCCCTTATTTTACCTTGATTATTACATGCTAATTGTGATTTGTGATGAAGTTGAGTGGTATAACCTGAGCCCTAGAATCCTCTAATTATTGTTAATCTCCTCTTAGTGTTAGTTGATTGAACTAGTAGAAGTTACCTAAACCAACCCATTTTCGACTTCATTTGGCTTATTTAAACGATAATATCTCGGTGGTTGATTCAACGCCTCTCTTGGGTTCAACCCTTTCTTACCCTTGCTATTAGCTAGTGAGACCAAGATAGATCTTTATCTTTGGTAGGTTTGCCGACGACCTATCAAATGTTGGCAGTTTTATCTTTAAACAAGGAAAGAAGAGAAGTATGCACAAGTTAAGAAATTTGGATTTCAAAGGGAGCAATATTGGATTAAAGGGATTTGGATGTTAGGGAAAGGGAACAAACAACATGCAAATTCAATGCCTACACAAGAACACACATGAACCAAAATATGAACCAATGACTCATGAGAAAGACTCCCCCCAAGCTATCATAAAAATTGTCCCCAATGTTAAAACAATATAAGCACAAAGAGAAGGGAAGGAAGAATACTAACTCATTGGCTCGGGCTTCCTTGGGAGCTTGAGCCCCCAGGGTATCAATGTCAGTATATGTTGCAGAATTCACTTAATTCCGATTTTAAATACTCAAAGTTTGTCCTCATATTGTCGTAGGAGGACCTCATGTCTTCATAAGACTTTCTCAAAGTGTCAAACTCGGTGGTCATGCGGGTGAAACCCACATTCATGAGTTGGATTTGCTGCTCGAATGATAGGTGTGGGTTGTATTCACCTACAACTCGACCTTGATGGAATTGTTGTTGTTGAAATTGTTGTTTTTGTTTATGTTGTTGTTGTTGTTGTTCTTGAAATTGTTGTTGTTGATCTTGTTGTTCTTATTTTTGTTGTTGTTGCTCTTGCTCTTCTTCCTCTTCACCAGAAAGACAACAAAGGTCTCTCTCAAAGACCCAACTGCTTTCGTCGTAAATAACACTTCTCTCTAGGTCGAGGAGGTAGGCATAGGGCCGCCCACTCACAAACCCCAAGTAAGGATGGGACCCTTTTGCATCCATGACCCATTTCATTGTCCTCAACGATTGCATGTTGATATGTCTATTTTATATAGTATTTTACCCCAGTCCCTTGGTTATATTTTGTAGTGTTTTTGGCTCTTTCGCCACTTTTATTACTAATTGGTGTTTTCTAGTGTTTTCGTAGTTTTGGTTGAGTTTTGTAGGGATTTTAACTTTTGGAGAATTTTCCCGAGATACTATGTAGCAACTACGAGCATTGGAAAAGCACGACCAGTTTCTATAGCCCAGGGTCGGTTAGAGCCATCGAACCGGTGATTAAGGGCTCGGTATATGCGATACCGGGGCATTTAGACCAAGTATTCAAGGCCCGAAGAGGAAATACAGATTGGCCCGAAGAATTGGAGTCCAATCGAAGTCCAAATGATGGCCCAAGAGTGCCGCCCGGCCAAAGGAGCTGCCGCCTGAAGGCGCGCCCGGCCGGGCGCGAGAAACGTACCTGATGAGGAAAAAGGCGCGCCCGATCAGGCGGTGCCTCACCCGATCGGGCGCGTGTTATTTTTAGGAGTTAATTATCGATGTTTAAGTTTGTTTTAGTTTAGGATTCTTGCTCAGTATAAATACTTTTCCGTTAAGCAAGTTTAGGATCTTCTTTTAATCTTTCTTAATTCTTTCTTAGATTTTCTCTCTCTACTTAGCTTTTAGATTAGTTTCACTCTCACATACTTTGTTCTTAACTTTACTCTTAATTCTAGATTATTTCGGTAATGATTTCTTCGATTTTAATCTCAGTTATTTATTTTAATTCATGTCTTGTTTTATTACTTTGATTAGTTTAGATTTAATTATGTGTGAGTTGTTTTATTTCTAGGGTCTGTGGGGATCCATAAATAATATGAAGGGGTAATTTATCGTTGTTGATTATCAATGCTAGATTAATTTCCTATTGATTGATTTAATGCTCTGTGACTAGATTAGGCCTGATCTTTTATGCATGAGTTTGACAATATTGATTCGAGATTCGAGAAATGAGAATTGATGTTTAGGTCTAGTTTCAATAGGCAGGTTAATTTATAAATGGTTAAGTCGAGATTCGAGAGATGAGATTTAATACCGGTAAATTAATTGTGTGATTGTAATACGTAGCGAAAGCCCTTTATGATCTGATTAATTTATGCATTGATGATTGATTATTATGTTTTACCTTGGAATATTATTTATTGGTGAACCTATGCCCTAGGCCTTTTATTCATTGTTTTCTCTTTATTCTTAATCCCCGTAGTTTAGTCTTATATCCATATTATTAAATTGTTACTTAATAATTTAGATTGCTTTAATTAATTAGGAATAAAAAGACTTGTTTCCATGGGGATTCGACCCTAATTCCCTATCTATTTTAGTTAGTGATTTTAGGAATTACTTTTGATTAGGTGATACGACTTTAGCCTGTCAAAATTTGGTGTCGTTGCCGGGGAAACAGTTTTATTTTTATTTCTGATTATTTTTGTAGTCTGGGTTATTTCTTTTTGTCTCAGAGAACGTTAGTTCTTTGAGGCAAGTCTCATATTTGCTTCAAGTTCTTTGTTTATGCCCAGGTGTTCCAGATCAGGTTACATCCCATTCGATCCTGAGATCGAACGATCCTTCCATAGGCAGAAGAATCTTTACAAGCAAATTCTGGCTGGTTCTGGTGATAATAATAATCACCGAGACCCTCCAACTGATTCTAGCGATTTAGAGGTATCTTCAGATCCAGAATCAGAGATGACGGCTCCAAAGAAGCTTAGTGATTATTCACAACCAAAGCTTACAGATTTTCCACACCTTACTCCCACTCCAGCTCTTGATGGGGTACAGTTTGAGATTAAACCCCAATTTATAACGATGATAGAAAGGAAGCAATTTAGTGGAGCTAAGGGTGAAGACCCTAATCTTCATATTGAAGACTACTGTCAGTACTGTAATACCATCAAGCAAGCTAGGGTCACACAAGACCAAATCAGGGAGATTCTCTTTCCTTTTTTTAACTGGAAAAGCCAAATTATGGTTTAATGGTTTAAATAGAACTGCACTTGGTATAACTGACTGGGCAACTCTTGTTTTGAATTTTTATAACAAATATTATCCTGTAGAGAGAACAGCTGTACTACGGAGTGCAATTCAGAACTTTGCCCAAGAAGTCGATGAAACTTTATATGAGGCTTGGGAGAGGTTCAAGGACCTACAAAGAGAATGCCCCCACCATAATTTGGCATAATGGCAGTTAATCCAAGCCTTTTACAATGGCATTGGAAATTCATCTAGAATAATCTTAGATTCTGCAGCTAGTGGGAGGTTTATCAATCTTAATGTTGATGATGCAGGTCAGATTATTGAAGATATAGCGATACATGATTCCCAATATGGGAATCCCAGAGGCTTTGCTAACAAGGGGAATCATAGTGTTGACTCTGTATCCTTTTTGCAAGCTCAATTAACCTCTATCTGCCAGAAATTAGATAATCTTAGCACTGCTAATGTAGCTAATGTTTCTGCTATGAATAATAATGCTAACGAGGCTTTATGTGAAAATTGTGGAATTTTAGGTCATTGGGAGCAAGATTGCAGGAGTGTCGTGGAGCAAGTTAATGCCTTTCAGGCTTATAGGCAGAATTAACCATACTCCAACACCTACAATCCTGGGTACCGGAACCATCCATACCTTTCCTTCCGGAGTACCAATGTTCAAAATCCACCACCACCACAAGAACCACAGGCGCCACAACAACAACAGCAGAAATATTACCACCCCAATGCTGGCTAGAAGAACCAACCACTACAACCCTCCTCATCTTCCGACCCTTCTTTAGGAGAAATTAGAGCGATGTTGGTTAACATGCAGAAGCACATGAAGAGTAGAGATGCACAGATTGATTCAATTCTAGCACACAATAAAATTGTAGATAATCAAATTGCACAACTTTCTGCTACTCTACAAGCCCGCCAATAGGGAGCTCTGCCAGCACAGCCGACCAGGCCTACGGATCAAGCCTATGCAATTGCTCTAAGGAGTGGTTCAAACTACGAAGGGCCCCTTATGCCCAGAGATGATGAACCTGTTTTAATAAATAATGCTAATCTTGATTCCGTTAAACCAGACAATGTAGCTAATAGCCCCGTAGGGCTAAAGAGTAGTACTAATATATCTAATTCTACATTGTAGGGTACGACTCCAGGGTAGGTGGCCACTCCAGATAAGAGCAATAATGCTCCAAAGCCAGTTATCAAACTTCCATTCCTCAATCGTCACTTGAAGACAAACTTGGACAACCAGTTTGGTAAGTTTCTGGAGATGGTAAAAGATTTAAAGGTAAAAGTTCCCTTCACCGAACTAATCACACAAATTCCTGCATATGCTAAATTTATGAAGGAAATATTGACAAGAAAAAGGTCTATTAGTGAGGTAGAGACAGTATCTTTCACTGCAGAGTGTAGTGTCGTACTTCAAAATAAATCTCCACCTAAATTAAAAGATCCAGGTAGCTTTTCTATCCCTTTTCATATTGGCAATCTAATGATTGATAATGCATTGTATGATTTGGGTGCTAGCGTTAGTGTCATGCCATTATCTGTGTGTTGCAAGTTAAATATGGGTAAATTAAAAGCTACTAATATTACTCTACAAATGGCCGACCGTTCTTTCAAATACCCCGTAGGTGTTTTAGAGGATGTTCCTGTTAGAGTAGGTAAATTTTATATACCTGTTGATTTTGTTGTTCTTGATATGGCTGAGGATATGCAAACTCCAATCATTTTGGGTAGACCATTCCTTAACACTGCAGGAGCAATTATAGATGTGAGAAGTGGCAAATTAACACTATCAGTAGGGGACGATAAAATTATTTTTAATCTAAATAATACCCCTAAATGCCCCATGACAGAGGAGAAGTGCTTTAGTGTTAATGTGGTTCAAAGTTATTCTAACAAGCCCCAAGCTCTTGTAAAAGATCCCTTGGAGGCGGTATCTTGTGTTGCATCCCTTTCAGATGAGATAGACAAATGGCAGAAGAAATTTGATGCGATAGAAAGAGCCCTCTAAACTGTCGGTCTTGGTTTTGAGGACGAAAAGGTGGAATCAATCAAGCAAGTTGTGGAAATTGAGCCTACGGTGAGTGTTCCGCCAGATCGAGTTGCAAGTGCTAAATGCAATGACAATTTGAAGCAACCCTCGATCAAAGAAGGATCTTTAGTGCGTAGCATTGAAGAGCCCCAATCCAAGTCAAGGAGGATCCACCAGATAAAGTGAATTGGCGTCCCACAGGGTATGTCAGGAAGCCGCGTCGTAGCCTAAACAATGCTCGACCGGGTGAGGAACCACCCGACCAAGCGTTAGGCCAAGGGTCCTAGTTCTTGTACTTGGTAAGAAGGTTGTGCGGGACCTAGATAAACCAGCGCTTTGCGGGAGGCAACCCGTATTTTAATGCTTTTTAGACCAGTTTTTCTTTCTTTTTTTTATGAGAGGAGAGATGAGGGAATTTAATGAGTTTTATGATTTTTTGTACAGGTTTGAAGGAAAAGAGGTAGGAAAAAAAATTGAAGAAAAGAAGAAAATAAATAAAATTCGTCCAATTATCCTCGGGTCTGACCGGGCGAATCTCGCCCGACCGGGCGCGAGAGCAATTGTCAAAAAGGTTTAATTTTTGCCCGATCGGGCGCGAGATTTTACATACACGGACATATTCATCTGTTCGACTGGGCGAAGGGCGCCTGACCGGGAGCAAGAGATAAACAATTTTTGGGCGTTAGATCGCCCGATCGGGCGAAGCTCGCCCGACCGGGCACGAGAGAAGAAGAAATCTGGGCGTTAGATCGCCCGATCGGGCGAAGCCAGCCCGACCGGGCGCGAGAACAACAATTTAAAAAATCCAGATCGCCCGATCAGGCGACAGGTCCGCCCGACCGGGCGCGAGCCACCCTGCTTCCTTTTCCTCCATAATTTTCTGTCTCTAAAACCTTAAAACCTCTACCTTCTCTCTAAGATTCTCTCTTCATTTCTCACCCTAATCTAAATATTTTTACATATTCTTAATCCTCTCTTCATCCTCTACAATCTTATATAAAATTTTTCAAATTCCATTCAAATCATTTTTGATACCCATTTTATATTATGGCTTCAAAGAGGGCTCGATCTATTTTCGGTAGGAGCTCTAGCTCAAGGGAGGAGTATGATCCAGATTTACAACTCCCCTACTGGCCAACGATCCGTATTGCTAGCAAGGAACAAAAGGAAAGGCTAGAACACCTAGCCAGGCGCGAGGTGGCAGTGGAGGTGGTGGTTTCGGCTCCATGGATGAGGATGTCAGGACTAGCTATGTTGGGCTAGTTCCCGAGCCAATGAGGACATTGTCTGATTCTGGCTTGGGGGGGATTTTGGATTTGGTATCTTTCTCTTTCTCTTTTCTTTTGTTTTGGTGTGTTTTCTTAGTTTAGATTTATTGCTTTCTAGGTTAGTTTTATTGCTTTCTTTTATATGAAAATTAAAAAATTCATAAATAAAAAATTCAAAAATACGTTCCAATGATTTGTAAATCATGCTTCCCTATGCCCCATACTTGAGAAAATTATTTTGATTCTTGGTATATGATGATAAGCATTATGGATTTCTTGATCATGATTTGATGTTTGATTGCCTTGAAACCTTAACATGAGTCAATTTTGTCCAACTACTTGTGAATATAGTGTTTCACTAGTTGATTTGGTTAGGAATGTGTGTTAGTTCCTGGTATGTCAATGAATTTGAGTATTGATTTGCAACTATAAGTAATGTTTGTATGACTCATTATTATGCACATTGTGGAGGACGAAGGCATTTGTTCTTTTAGGTGGCCTTCAGATGATTGTAGATACATTTGTTCCCTTCTTGCTACCCATGTTGTTGCCTTGACTTTTTGTTGTTTATTAGCCATATTACAAGCCGATTTTCCTCATTGGTTACTAGTCCCAAGCTTGGCTTGGGGGAGCTATTAGTAAGTGAGGTGAGGGAGTTTGTAGTGTGCTTATTATTTTCACAATTTGGGTGGGTTTTGAGGAGTTATTTTGTTCTTGATCGTAGTTTATTTTTGATGAGCTTGAATGTTTAATCTTCTTGAGAAAAATAAAGTATGATGTTATGAAAAAAACAAAAAGAGATGTTCAAGAAAAAAAAAAGTGAACTTCAGTAGAAAAAAAAGAGCAAAAGGAAAAAAAATATTTAATGTTCAAATGTTCTAGTTAGAGGTTAATCAAAGGAAAGAAAAAAATCGAGTTTCAATGAATAAAATTCAAGTTTGGAAAATAAAGTTTGTTTATTCACTCAAATTCTTTATTGTTATATTTTTTGTGAGTGTATATGTAAGTGTTGGGATTGTTGTTTATGATTGGAGTATATTTGGTGGATTTTTGTTAGAGTTGGTTATGTAGGAGATGTTGATCATTATTTGTTTCGATCATGGGTTTTACTAAGATTTGCTCCCTTAAGCATTGCTTTTCTATCACTTGTTTCCAAATGATTCCTACCTTTTACCCTACCCTTACATTACAAGATTTAAAGACCTTCCGACCGTTGTGCATAGAGTTGTATGAATGTGAAAGTGTTGTTTATCAATGCAAGTTATGATTTGACATATTTCGAGTCGACTAGTAGGTTGAGTGTACATCTTTTTAAACACACGAGAGCGTGAGTTTGGGAGGGCATTGTTCACATTAAAGGGGTGGTTGGAGAGCGATCGAGTACATCTTTTACTCGCCACATAAATGAGAGTTGAGTGTGTGAGCACTAGTCTTGAATTCTATATGCTCTTATGGTTTGCTCTATTTGACAATTGTTATGGAAGATTGGTAGTTGGATGGATTTAATTGATTGACTTTGATACATGTTTGTCGACTTTACCTTGAATTGTATTAATCGATTTAAATTATTTTTGGGGTGAAGTATTGATTTATTTATTCATTGCTTTGCTTAGGGACAAGTAAAGGTTTGGCTTGGGGGAGTTTGGAGTCTATTTTATATATATTTTTATTCCCGTCCCACGGTCATATTTGTGCTTAATTGAGCTCTACGGAGCTATTTTTATTACTAATATACGTTTTGTAGTGTTTTTGTAGGGTTGGTATTATTTTGTAGGAATTTGCAGATTTATGATAATTCCCGAGCTTATTGAGCCACTACGAAGACATTGGAGCCAGATCGTATTTTATGACTGTATATTTAAAGCCCAGGACCGAGATAAAGAAATTTAGTTCGGTGATTCAGGGCTCGATATATGAGGAGGTCCAAGATTACAAGATTATACAAGTTATTATTACGGACCAACCAAGTGAAGAAACTAAGGCTAATAAACTCTAAAAGCCCAAGTCAAAACCTACAAGGCCTAGTAAATAGATGGGTTTGATCTCCTTGGGCCCTACTCCAGCTGACCCCGTATTTGCTCCAAATTCACGCGGCTTTTGTATTTGGGGATTTATTCTTTGTTGGTTAATGGGATCTTTGGGGTTATTTTCCTATATAAAGGAATAGTAGTTACGTAGGATGGGAGGTTAGCTTTTTCATTGTTTAGTTTTAGATTAGTTTTAGTTAGTTTTATTTGTTTTGTGTTTCATTAGTTTAGTTTTAGTTTTATTAATTTGTTATTAGTTTTGGTTTAGTCTTCTTTTCTCTTTCTCTCTCCAACTTTTCTCTCTCTCTCTCCTTTTAATTAAAACTCTTAATCTTACTTTCTCTCTTACTTCTCTCTCTACAACTTTTGATTTAATTTCATTAATTTATTCTCTTTCTTTGATCATGTATCCTTTAATTGTTTTGTTTTGTTTAGATTTAATTATGTGTGAGTAGTTTTCTTTCTACGGTTTATAGGGATCTATAAATAATATGAAGGGGTAATTTATTGTTATTGATTGTCAATGCTTAATTAATTTCCTATTGATTGATTTAATGCTCTGTGACTAGATTAGGCCTGATCTTTTATGCATGAGTTTGACAATATTGATTCGAGATTCGAGAGATGAGAATTAATGTTTAGGTCTAGTTTCAATAGACAGGTTAATTTATAAATGGTTAAGTCGAGATTTGAGAGATGAGATTTAATACCGGTAGATTAATTATGTGATTGTAATACGTAGCAAAAGCCCTTTATGATCTGATTAATTTATGCATTGATGATTGATTGTTATGTTTTACCCTGGAATATTATTTAGGAAAAATTGCTCCCATTAATCTGAACTTTGCCTCATCCGCCGAAATTAATCCCAACTTCAGTTTATTATCTATCACTCCCAACTTTGGGGGGGTATTAATTTTAGTTGCACCCAAATGACTTGCAATCGGTAAAGCAGGTAAACCTTTGTGATTTTTTTTTTGCACACGTGTCAATATGTAATTGGTTGAGAAAAATAAAGAAAATTAAAAAAAATAAAGAAAAATGTAAAAATAAATAAATAAATAAATAGAACAACCCAGCAGCACCCACCACCACACGAACACCACCGCCGCACATCAAACCACCACCACCGTTGGCCAAAATTGGCCGATATTGGCCACAAATGGCCGATGTTGGGGCTGAATACCCTAAACTGGCCGATTTCGGCCGTTTGTGGCCGATTTCGTGCATAGGCGTCGCCGATTTCGTGGCTGGGTTCGCCGATTTCGAGGGTGGGGAGGGGTTATCGGGGGCTGGGGAGGGGTTATCGGGGGGTGGGGAGGGGTTATCGAGGCTGGGGAGGGGTGTTATCGGGGCTGGGGAGGGGTAATCAGGGGCTGGGGAGGGGTTATCGGGGGTGGGGGAAGGGAAGGGGTGGCTGGGCGGCGGTTTCCGGTAGCGGGGGAGAGGTTTCCAGGGAAGGGGCGGTTTTTTCCGGCGGGGTAGGGGGTGGGGGTGTGGTGTTTTCCGGGATAGGGTGGGGGGCTGAGTATTTTTTGTTTTTTTAATTTTAATTTTTGTTTTTTTTTGGACCTATCTCGTGTTGACACGTGTCTAGGTAACCTACTACATCATGTTAGAGGACCTGTTGGGTGCAACGAAAATTAATACCCCCCAAAGTTGGGAGTGATAGATAATAAAGTGAAGTTGGGATTACTTTCGACGGATGAGGCAAAGTTCAGATTAATGGGAGCAATTTTTCCTATTATTTGGTGAACCTATGCCCTAGGTATTTTATTCATTGATTTTGTCTATTCTTATTCTTCCCTACTTTTACACTTAGTAGTTTAGTTATCCTTCGATTACAATATTTTGGTTACTTAATAATTTAGATTACAATAACTAATTGATGTGTCTATTTTATATAGTATTTTACCCCCGTCCCTTGGTCATAATTAGTAGTGTTTTTGGCTCTTTAGAGCCACTTTTATTACTAATTAGTGTTTTCTAGTGTTTTCGTAGATTTGGTTGACTTTTGCAGGGATTTACACTTTTGGAGTATTTTCCCGAGATATTTTAGAGCAATCACGAGCACTGGAGAAGCACGACCATAGTTTATAGCCCAGGGCCGGTTAGAGTCATCGAACCGGTGATTAAGGGCTCGGTATGTGTGATACCGGGGCATTTGGACCGAGTATTCAAGACCCGAAGAGGAAACCCAGATTGGCCCGAAGAATTGGAGCTCAATCGTAGTCCAATTAGTGGCCCAAGAGAGCCACCCGGCCAAAGAGGCTGGCGCCCGGAGGCGCGCCCGGCCGGGCGAGAGAAGCAAAGGTCGGCGCCCGGTGACGCGCCTGGCCGGGCGCGAAATTTGTATTGAAGAGCAAAAAGGCGCGCCCAATCGGGCGGTGCCTCGCCCGATCGGGCGCGTGTAATTATTAGGGGTTAATTTCGTCGTTTAAGTTTGTTTAGTTTAGGATTTGTACGGAGTATAAATATTCCTCCGTAATACGATTTTAGCATCTATCACTTTTTTACTCTTTCTTTACTCTCTTAATCGTTTTCTGAGATTTTTTTCTCTCTTATACCTTTGTTCTTAATCTACTCTTAATTCCAGATTTATTTGGTAACTATTTCTCTTCTCTTAATCTTAGTTGTTTATTTCATTCCTTTGATCATGTCTTGCTTTATTGCTTTGATTAGTTTAGTTTCTATTATGTGTGAGTAGTTTTATTTCTAGGGTTTATGGGGATCCATAAATAATATGAAGGGTTAATTTATTGTTGTTGATTGTCAATGCTAGATTAATTTCCTATTGATTGATTTAATGCTCTGTGACTAGATTAAGCCTGATCTTTTATGCATGAGTTTGACAATATTGATTCAAGATTCGACAGATGAGAATTGATGTTTAGGTCTAGTTTCAATAGGCAGGTTAATTTATAAATGGTTAAGTCGAGATTCGAAAGATGAGATTTAATACCGGTAAATTAATTGTGTGATTGTAATACGTAGCGAAAGCCCTTTATGATCTGATTAATTATGCATTGATGAATGATTATTATATTCAACCCTGGAATATTATTTATAGGTGAACCTATGCCCTAGATCCTTTTGTTCACTGTTTTCCCCCTACTCTTGATCTTCGTAGTTCAGTTTCATATTCAAATTTATATATTGGTTACTTCATAATCTAGATTATATTAGTTAATTAGGAATAGAAAGATCTGTTTCTCTGTGGATTCGACCCTACTTCCCTATCTACATTAGTTAGAGGATTTAGGAATTACTTTTATTTGGGGATATGACTTTACCCTGTCAAAATTTGGCGTCGTTGCCGGGGAAACGGTTTTATTTTTATTTCTGATTACTTTGGTAGTCTAGGTTATTTCTTGTTGTCTCATAGAACGTTAGTTCTTTGAGGCAAATCTCATATTTGCTTTTAGTTTTTTTGTTTATGCCCAGGTGTTCCGGATCAGGGTACATCCCATTCGATCCTGAGATCGAACGTTCCTTCCATAGGCAGAAAAACCTTTACAAGTGAATCTTGGCGGATTCTGGTGATAATAATTATCACCGAGATCCTCTAACCGGTTCTAGCGATTCAGAGGTATCATCAGATACAGAATCAGAGATGACGGCTCCAAAGAAGCTTAGTGATTACTCACAACCAAAGCTTGCAGATTTTCCACATCTCACTCCCACTCCGGCTCTTGATGGGGTACAATTTGAAATTAAACCCGAATTTATAATGATGATAGAGAGGAAGCAATTCAGTGGAGCCAAGGGTGAAGACCTAAATCTTGACATTGTCGACTATTGTCAATATTGTAAGACCATAAGGCAAGCCGGGGTCACACAAGACCAAATCAGGGAGATTCTCTTCCCCTTCTCTTTAAGTGGAAAAGCTAAATTGTGGTTTAAGGGCTTAAATAGAACTGCACTTGGTATAACTGACTAGGAAACTCTTGTTTTGAATTTTTATAACAAGTATTATCCTGCAGAGAGAACAACCGTACTACGGAGTGCGATTCAGAACTTTGCCCAAGAAGCCGATGAATCTTTGTATGAGGCTTGGGAGAGGTTCAAGGACCTACAAAGAGAATGCCCCCATCATAATTTAGCACAATAGCAGTTAATCCAAGCCTTTTATAATGGCATTGGAAATTCTTCTAGAATAATTTTAGATTCTGCAGCCAGTGGGAGATTTATGAATCTCAATGTTGATGATGCAGGTCAGGTTATTGAAGATATGGCGATACATAATTCCCAATATGGGAATCCTAGAGGCTTTTCTAACAAGGGGAAGCATAGTGTTGACTTTGTATCCTTTTTGCAAGCTCAATTGACCTCTATCTGCCAAAAATTAGATAATCTTAGCACTGCTAATGTAGCTAATGTTTCTTCAATTAATAATAATTCTAATGAGGCTTTCTGTGAAAATTGTGGAATTTTAGGTCATTGGGAACAAGATTGCAGGAGTTCCGTGGAGCAAGTTAATGCCTTTCAAGCTTATAGGCAAAATAACCCATACTCCAACACCTACAATCCTGGGTATCAGAATCATCCGTACCTTTCCTACCGGAGTACCAATGTTCAAAATCCACCGCCACAAGAACCACAGGCGTCGCAGCAACAACAGCAGAAATATTACCATCCCAATGCTGGCAGAAAAACCAACCACAACAATCCTCCTCATCTTTCGACTCTTTTTTGGTGGAAATTAGAGCGATGTTGGTTAATATGCAGAAGCATATGGAGAGTAGAGATGTGCAAATTGATTCAATCCTAGCGCACAATAAAATTGTAGATAATCAGATTGCGCAACTTTCCGCCACTCTACAAGCCCGCCAACAGGGAGCTCTGCCGGCACAGCCGACCAGGCCTACGGATCAAGCCTATGAAATTACACTAAGGAGTGGTTCAAACTATGAAGGGCCCTCTATGCCCAGAGTTGATGAACCTGTTTTATTAAATAATGCTAAACTTGATTCTGTTAAACCTGATAATGTAGCTACTAGCCCTGCAGGGCTAAAGCATAGTACTAATATATCTAATTCTACATTGCAGGATACGACTCCAGAGAAGGTGGCTACTCCAGATAAGAGCAATAATGCTCCAAAGCCAGTTGTCAAACTTCCATTCCCCAATCGTCACTTGAAGACAAACTTGGATAAGCAGTTTGGTAAGTTCCTGGAGATGGTAAAAGATTTGAAGGTAAGAGTTCCCTTCACTAAATTAATCACACAAATTCCTTCATATGAAAAATTTATGAAAGAAATATTGACAAGAAAAAGGTCTATTAGTGAGGTAGAGACAGTAGCTTTCACTGCAGAGTGTAGTGCCGTACTTCTAAATAAATCTCCACCTAAATTAAAAGATCCAGGTAGCTTTTCTATCCCTTGTCATATAGGCAATCTAATGATTGATAATGCATTGTGTGATTTGGGTGCTAGCGTTAGTGTTATGCCATTATCTGTGTGTTCCAAACTGAATATGGGTAAATTAAAAGCTACTAATATTACTCTACAAATGGCCGACTGTAGACACCCATTTGTGTCTCCCCAAAACCAAACCAAGTGATGAGTACCTTTCACGTCAAATCATAATCGAATGAAACGAAAGTGTGGAAAGGTCTAGTGTTGCGGAAAGTTTTAATTTCTTTTCTCTTCTTTCTGTTTTTGAAAACTTTATTTTAAGAAAACAGCCAATCCATTTTGGTTGGTCCATGATATGGGTCCAATAGTGGTGTAGTTGGATGGGGCTTGCAAAGACCTTTCCAACGATATATTATAAGCCCAATTCCGATGAATATTGAGGAAGTTATGGCCAATTTACCAAACTGGGCCCGGTTTGAGCTTTATGTACGGTCCAATGATCTAGGGGAGGGCCTAATCTGATTTATCATTCCTAATGCAATTAGGAATGGTTTTAGTCTTCTAGAATCTTCTAGAAGGTTCTTTTCATTCCTAATTCAATTAGCATTGATAAGTTGACTTTGTTGACTTTTCAGAGTTTTAATCAAAATCAAATAGCATTTTCGAAGAAATTATATTATTTTATCCTCCAATACGGTAAACTTATCAGATTTTCAAAAACGCGTTAAAATCAAGACTGGCGTCCAACCCCAGGCCTTGGCGCCTGGAACCAGGCTTGGCGCCAGACGCTAGCCATTGGTGCCTGGCGCCAGCTAGCCAGGGTTGGCGCCAGCTCTGTTTCTTGAGCGTCATACTCTGTTTTGTTAAATTATCTTTTTTGGCTGATTTTCTCTATAAATATCGTATCAAAAATTCCGTTTTCATTCATCATCATCATCTACATTCACCAATTCTCCTCATTCACAAGCTTTAATTAGCATTCTCCATTCATCTTTCTTTCTTACTTTGTTTTCATACAAAATTCCGCATTCACAAGATCAAGAAACACTTAGCCATATTCGAAGTTGCCTTCGCTCTAGACGTGAAAGGTTTAATTTCTAAGGGTTTGGTCCCAAATCTCTCTTTCAATTATTTAATTTAATTGTTTGTTTATTATTTTCCTTGAAGTTACTAACGTGTGTATTTTGTTATTAGAAAGAGGTACGAAGCATCAAAGTAAGTACTTTAATTGATTAATTGATGTTATGATGTAGAATTCATGTTTATATTGTTATTATGATATTCCTAGTATCATGTCTAGGGTAATTTTAATATTAAATATGATTAGTACGATGCTTCCTATGTTCTTCCTAATAGTTATGATTGTTAGTATCATGTTAGGGCTAAAGATTTGATTTTTATTGCTTAGTGACATGCTAGGGTTTGTTATTAATCTTGTTAGTATCATGCCTAGGATCTTGCTATTTTTATTATGCTTTAATATTAACATGAACATGATTATGACTATAATTGTTATAATTTATGATGATTATGAATATTATTATTATTATTATTATTTTGATGATGATTATTTTATTTATGATTATAATTATTGTTACGATTATTATTATGTTGCTTGATATTTATTGCTTGATCACCTTTTATTGCATGTTTAAAGGGAATTTTGTACTTGTAATCACGCTTAATAAGATATTAATAATCTTGTTTAGGTTAATGTGATTATAATTTCAAGTGATCGCCAATATTAGATTTTTTTGTGCATTATATTCAACCAACATAGATAAACAGGTTTAGGGTTAATCTTATTGATTGTATGTTAGTCAAAAAGCGCACATGAATACGATCAGAATAAAGTAGAGGCCTATTATTAGGGCAGGTTCAATCTCTTTTAGGTTGGATTTGTACCTTCATCCCCGAACCCTTATTTGGTTCTAGACCTTATGGAGTTGACGATCTCTTGGATCGTTAAGGGGTGTAACCTTCATCCTATGAACGGTTTACAAGTTCCTAAAAAACTTGTTGGCGACTCTTTTGCTCTATCTTCTTCCCTTTTGGACGCCACCGTACTTTAGTGTATGATCACAGTGGGGTTCAAGCTAGTGGGATTAAGGCTTGAATTATTCCCTACACCGACCGTTCTTTCAAAACCCCTTAGGTATCTTAGAGGATGTCCCCGTTAGAGTAGGTAAATTTTATATACCCGTTGATTTTGTTGTTCTTGATATGGCTGAGGATATGCAAACCCCGATTATTTTGGGTAGACCATTCCTCAACACTTCAGGAGCAATTATAGATGTGAGAAGTGGGAAGTTAACACTATCAGTAGGGGATGATAAAATTATTTTTAATCTTAATAATACCCCTAAAATCCCCATGACAGAGGAGAAGTGTTTTAGTGTTAATGTGGTTGAGAATTATTCTAACAAGCCCCAAGCTCTTGAAAAAGATCCCTTGGAGGCGGTATCTTGTGTTGCATCCCTTTCAGATGAGATAGACAAATAGCAGAAGGAAGTCGATGCAATAGAAAGAGCCCTCTACACTGTTGATCTTGGTTTTGAGGACGAAAAGGTGGAATCAATCAAGCAAGTTGTGCGATTTGAGCCAACGGTAAGTGTTCCGCCAGATCGAGTTGCAAGTGTTGAATGCAATGACAATTTGAAGCAACCCTCGATCAAAGAAGGATCTTTGGTGCGTAGCATTAAGAACTCCCTACCCAAGTCAAGGAGGATCCACCAGATAAGGTGAATTGGCGTCCCACAGGGCATGTCAGGAAGCCGCGTCGTAGCCAAAACACCGCTAGACCGGGTGAGAAACCGCCCGATCAAGCGTTAGGCCAAGGGTCCTAGTTCTTGTACTTGGTAAAAAGGTCGTGCGGGACCTAGATAAAACAGCGCTTTGCGGGAGGCAACCCGTATTTTTGATGCTTTTTAGACTAGTTTTTTCTCTTTTTTCTTATGAGAGAAGAGATGAGGGAATTTAACGAGTTTTATGAGTTTTTGCACAGTTTTGAAGGAAAAGAGTTAGCCAAAAATTGAAGAAAAGAAGAAAGCCAGTGAAATCGTCAATAAGCCTCGGGCCCGATCGGGCGCGAGAGCTAGGTCCAAATATCGAGTGATTTCGCCCAACCGGGCGATGGGCGCCCAACCGGGCGCGAAACTCGTCGTATAAGGACAAATTTGTCCGCCCGATCGGGCAAGCCTCGCCCGACCGGGCGCGAGAAGTGTCGAAAATTTGAACGTTAGATCGCCCTACCGGGCGAAGGGCTCCCGACCGGGCGCGAGAGTTGAAGGAAATTCGGGCTTAGATCGCCCGACCGGGCGACATACCGCCCGACCGGGCGCGAGGGGTGTCCGCCTCTTTTTCTTCTCTCTTTTCTTATTTATTCCTTCTTTTCTTCTTACCTTCATAACTTTCTCTCTCTACAACTCAAATTCTCTCTACCTTCTCTCTAAGATTTCTTCTCCAATTCTTACCCAAATCCAAAACTTTTTACATATTATTACTCCTCTCTTCATCCTCTACATTTCTATATAAAAATTTTCTAATTTCTTTCAAATTAATTTCATACCCATTTCTACCATGGCTTCCAAGAGGGCTCGGTCTATTTTCGGTAGGAGCTCTAGTTTGAGGGAGGAATACGACCCGGATTTGCAACTCCCGTACTGGCCGACGATCCGTATTGCTAGCCAAGAGCAAAAGGAGCGGCTAGAAAACCTAATCGGGCGAGAGGTAATTCCTTCACGGTGGTTACACTGCCCTACTTTAGAATTGTTTGGTTTGTATGATTCTGTAAAACGGTTTTTAAATGACATTGGCATGAGAAAATTCGTTGATATGCATTATCCTACTTACCGAGAATTAACTTGTGAATTCTTGTCTTCTTTAAAAGTTGTAAATAGTAGGAATGGGCCGAATTTAATTTTTAGGTTGAACAATAAGAATATTAGTTTAACTTATGTAGAATTTTGTAAATTATTTGAATTAACTTCTAAGTTACCTCACCAATGGCATGCAGACTATAAAATGGGTGACATTTATTTTGCTCTGACTGGTTTGCCTACTCCCGACCCCCAACATGCTAGTACCAAACCTATTCATTACCCTGTCCCAAAAATCTAGCAAAGATTTGCGGGTTTGTGTTTTTTAGGTAGGAACAAGCCCCATAACGCCCAAACTAACGAACTAGATGTCATAGGACACTATATGTATGGGTTCGGGAAATTGAACATAGGTAGGTATATTATTCACCATCTGAGCAGACATGCCACAGCCAGTACCACATCTCGCACCCCCATCTGTATAGGAGGCCTTATCACTCGAATAGCGGTGAAAAAGGTCGATTTTGTAAAGGATGGACCCCACCAACTAACCAACTGTGGACCAGATACCTATACGACTGCTAGGTATTTTGAGGAGTTGGGGTGGGTACGACCGGATAGCGAGCAGACACCCTTTTGGTGTACTAGGACTAGGAGCGAGCAGCCTTTGCCCATCTTTCCCCTACCTAGTCCTGACTTGACCGCCTTTCCCCCAGGGCAACCATCCTACACATATGATCTTATAGTTTCCAATGCTAGGGGGCAAGCACCACCACCACCAGTTCCAGCACCCCAGCCTCAGCCTCAGCCCGAGGTGGCGTTTTCTCCACCTCGCATGTCTCACTCTGTCCCCCATGTTGACTCTGACCCAGTTTGGGACCTTCAGAGTATAGGTCAGGCCTTAGGACGTATCGAGCATTCCCACACTGACCTTAGGAGGATGGTAGGCTCTATAGACCAGAGGTTAGGGTACCTGGAGAGGAACCAGAGCTCTACCATATTTACGATGATTATGCTCGTCGGGGCAACATTCCCGACGATGCTATTTACCCTGACTGGTTACATCCCCCACCCCAGGGATACGATAGGGATGCCACTGCCCATGGCATTTACACTGACTATTCTGCCTTCCATGGGTACGGCCAGGACATTCCTTTCGGGGGACCGGCGGGGGGGGGGGGGGAGTTTTCATGCTGATTATTTTGGTGGTAGCTCTTCAGGTGCAGGTGGCAGTGGAGGTGCAGAGTTCTGGCTTGGGGGAGATTTTGGATTTAGTATCTTTCTTTTTCTCTTTTCTTTTATTTTTGGTGTGTTTCCTTAGGTTAGATTTATTGCTTTCTAGGTTAGTTTTATTGCTTTCTTATTTATGAAGAATAAAAAAAATAGAAAAATAAAAAATCCAAAAATACGTTCCAATGAATTGTAAATCATGCTTCCCTGTGCCCCTTACTTGAGAAAACTGTTTTGATTCTTGGTATATGATAATAAGCATTGTGGATTAGTTGATCATGATTTGATGTTTGATTGCCTTGAAACCTTAACATGCGTCAATTTTGCCCAACTACTTGTGAATATAGTGCTTGACTAGTTGATTTGATTAGGAGTGTGTGTTAGTTCCTGGTATGTCAATGAATTTGAGTATTGGTTTGCAACTATAAGTAATGTTTATATAATTCATTATTATGCACATTGAGGAGGATGAAGGCATCTGTTCTTTTAGGTAGCCTCTAGATGATTGTAGATACATTTGTTCCCTTCTTGCTACCCATGTTGTTGCCTTGACTTTTTGTTGTTTTATGAGCCACATTACAAGCCTATTTTTCCCCATTGGTTACTAGTCTCAAGCTTGGTTTGGGAGAGCTATTAGTGAATGAGGTGAGGGAGTTTGTAGTGCGCTTATTATCTGCACAATTTGGGTGGGATTTGAGAAGTTGTTTTGTTTTTTATCATGTTTATTTTTGATGAGTTTGAGAGTTATATTTTCTTGAAAAAAAATAAAGCATGATGTTATGAAAAAAAAGAGAAGTTCAAGAAAAAAAGTGAAAAAATAAGTGAACTTCAAGAGGAAAAAAAAAGGCAAAAAGAGAAAAAATGTTAAATGTTCAAATGTTCTAGTTGGAGGTTGATCAAA
Source organism: Chenopodium album (assembly GCF_948465745.1). Classification (NCBI taxonomy): domain Eukaryota; kingdom Viridiplantae; phylum Streptophyta; class Magnoliopsida; order Caryophyllales; family Amaranthaceae; genus Chenopodium; species Chenopodium album. The sequence goes on along the minus strand of NC_137842.1, from coordinate 12,240,159 downwards.
AGAAAAAAAAAATACAGCTTAAATGAAAAATTCAAGTTTAGAAATAAAGTTTGCTTATTCACTCCACTTCTTCATTATTATATTTTTATGAGTGAAATTGTAAGAGTTGGGATTGTTTATTATGTTTGGAGTATATTTGGTGATTGATGTTGGAGTTGGTTATGTAGGAGATGTTGATCATTATTTATTTTGATCATGGGTTTTATTAGGATTTGCTCCCTTAAGCATAGCTTTTCTCTCACTTGTTCCCAAATTATTTCTACCCTTTACCCTAGCCTTACATTACAAGATTTAAAGACCTTCCGACCTTGTGCATAGAATTATATGGATGTGAAAGTGTTGTTTATCAATGCAAGTTATGATTTGACATATTTCGAGTCGACTAGTAGGTTGAGAGTTCATTGTTTTATACACACGAGAGTGTGAGTTGGGAGGGCATTGTTCACATAAAAGGGTTGGTTGGAGAGCGATCGAGTACATCTTGTACTCACCACATAAATGAGAGTTGAGTGTGTGAGCACTAATCTTGAATTCTATATGCTCTTGTGGTTTGCTCTATTTGACAATTGTTAGGGAGGAAAGGTAATTGGATGGATTTGATTGGTTGATTTTGAAGCATGTTTATTTGATTTACCCTGAATCGTTTGTGCTTGATTTTAACTTTTTGGGGTGAAGAATATTTATTGATTCATTGATGAGATCTTTGCTTAGGGACAAGCAAAGGTTTGGCTTGGGGGAGTTTGATGTGTCTATTTTATATAGTATTTTACCCCCGTCCCTTGGTCATAATTAGTAGTGTTTTTGGCTCTTTAGAGCCACTTTTATTACTAATTGGTGTTTTCTAGTGTTTTCGTAGATTTGGTTGACTTTTGCAGGGATTTACACTTTTGGAGTATTTTCCCGAGATTTTGGAGCAATCACGAGCACTGGAGAAGCACGACCAGAGTTTATAGCCCAGGGCCAGTTAGAGTCATCGAACCGGTGATTAAGGGCTCAGTATGTGTGATACCGGGGCATTTGGACCGAGTATTCAAGACCCGAAGAGGAAACCCAGATTGGCCCGAAGAATTGGAGCCCAATCGTAGTCCAATTAGTGGCTCAAGAGAGCCGCCCGGCCAAAGAGGCTGGCGCCCGGAGGCGCGCCCGGCCGGGCGGGAGAAGCAAAGGTCGGCGCCCGGTGACGCGCCCGGTCGGGCGTGATATTTGTATTGAAGAGCAAAAAGGCGCGCCCGATCAGGCGGTGCCTCGCCCGATCGGGCGCGTGTAATTTTTAGGGGTTAATTTCGTCGTTTAAGTTTGTTTAGTTTAGGATTTGTACGGAGTATAAATACTCCTCCGTAATACGATTTTAGCATCTATCACTTTCTTACTCTTTCTTTACTCTCTTAATTGTTTTATGAGATTTTCTCTCTCTTATACCTTTGTTCTTAATCTACTCTTAATTCCAGATTTATTTGGTAACTATTTCTCTTCTCTTAATCTTAGTTGTTTATTTCATTCCTTTGATCATGTCTTGCTTTATTGCTTTGATTAGTTTAGTTTCTATTATGTGTGAGTAGTTTTATTTCTAGGGTTTATGGGGATCCATAAATAATATGAAGGGGTAATTTATTGTTGCTGATTGTCAATGCTAGATTAATTTCCTATTGATTGATTTAATGCTCTGTGACTAGATTAGGCCTGATCTTTTATGCATGAGTTTGACAATATTGATTTGAGATTCGACATATGAGAATTGATGTTTAGGTCTAGTTTCAATAGGCAGGTTAATTTATAAATGGTTAAGTCGAGATTCGAAAGATGAGATTTAATATCGGTAAGTTAATTGTGTGATTGTAATACGTAGCGAAAGCCCTTTATGATCTGATTAATTATGCATTGATGAATGATTATTATATTCAACCCTGGAATATTATTTATTGGTGAACCTATGCCCTAGGTCCTTTTATTCACTGTTTTCCCCCTACTCTTGATCTTCGTTGTTTAGTTTCATATTCAAATTTATATATTGGTTACTTCATAATCTAGATTATATTAGTTAATTAGGAATATAAAGATTCGTTTCTCTGTGGATTCGACCCTACTTCCCTATCTACATTAGTTAGAGGATTTAGGAATTACTTTTGATTTAGGGATACGACTTTACCCTGTCACTAATTAGGAATAGAAAGACTTGTTTCCCTGTGGATTCGACCCTACTTCCCTATCTACATTAGTTAGAAGATTTAGGAATTATTTTTGATTAGGTTATACGACTTTAGCCTGTCAGATACATCATCCACCACCTGAGTAGACATGCCACAACCAGTACCCAGTCTCGTACCCCTATTCGTATAGGAGGCCTTATCACTAAGATAGCAGTTAAAAAGGTCGGTTTTGTTGAGAATGGACCCCACCATATGACTTACTGTGGACCGGACACCTATATGACTGCTAGGTATTTTGAGGAGTTGGGGTGGGTACAACTGGATAGTGAGCAGACACCTCACTGGTGTATTAGGACTGGGATCGAGCAGCCTTTGCCCATCTTTTCCCTACCTAGTCCTAATTTGACCGTCTTTCCCCCCGGGAAAGCGTCTTACACGTACGACCTTTTAGTTGCCAATGCTAGGGGACAAGCACCACCAATACTACCACCAGTTCCACCACCCCAGCATGAGCCTGAGGTAGCGTTTTTTCCACCTCGCATGTCTCATTCTGTCCCCCATGTTGACTCTGACCCAGTTTGGGACCTTCAGAGTATAGGTCAGGCTTTAAGCCTTATCGAGCATTCCCACACTAACCTTAGGAGGATGGTAGGCTCCATTGACCATAGGTTAGGGTACCTTGAGAGGAACCAGGGTAGAGCTTTCTACCCTATGTATGATGATTATGCTCGTCGGGGCAACATTCCCGATGATGCCATTTACCCTGATTAGTTTCAGCCTCCACCCCAGGGATACGATAGGGATCCCACTGCCCATGGCATTTATACTGACTATTCTTCCTTCCATGGGTACGGCCAGGACATTCCTTTTGGGGGACCGGCGGGGGGGAGTTTTCATGCTGATTATTTTGGTGGTAGTTCTTCTGGTGCAGGTGGTGCAGGTGGCAGTGGAGGTGGAGGTTTCGGCTCCATGGATTAGGATGATGAGGACTAGCTATGCTGGGCTAGTTCCCAAGCCAATGAGGACATTGTCTAATTCTGGCTTGGGGGAGATTTTGGAATTGGTATCTTTCTTTTTCTCTTCTCTTTTGTTTTTGGTGTGTTTTCTTAGTTTAGATTTATTGCTTTCTAGGTTAGTTCTATTGCTTTCTTATATATGAAAAATACAAAAAAAATTGAAAAAATAAAAAAATATCCAAAAATAGGTTAGGGAAAGGGAACAAACAACATGCAAATTCGACGCCAACACAAGAACACACATGAACCAATGACTCATGACAAAGACTCCCCCCAAGCTATCATAAACATTGTCCCCAATGTTAAAACTGTATAAGCACAAAGAGAAAGGGAGGAATAATACTAACTCATTGTCTCGGGCCTCCTTGGGAGCTTGAGCCCCCAGGGTACCAACGCCGGTAGATGTTGCAGAATTCACCCAATTCCGATTTTAACTACACTCTCATGTGGATTAGTGTGTATGTACATTCTCCTTGTTGCCCCTCCTTGATCTGATTCTAGCAAGTTATTCCCTCATTTGGTTTGAAATTATTATTTTTCTCGAGGACGAACAAAATCTAGCTTGGGGGGAATTGATAACATATTATTTGGTATGATTTTAGGGTACTTTTGAACCTTGTTTTTGTTATCATTCAACATCAAAGTTCATTATTTATCCTTTTTTCTACAAATTTTGTACCATCCATGCTTCACGGGTTGTTTGTATTTTTGATGAAATGTAGCTATTTTTAGCACTATGGATGTGATCAAGCATGAGTGAGGAAGGAGATGGGCAATATTGGTTGATAGAGCCATGGAGGAAGAAGGATGAGTGTCAACTTCAAGGGTTATTTGTGTAAGTGTCAACTTCAACTCACCATAACTTTTGAACTACTCAACCTTTTAAAGTGACTCAAATTGGACATTAAAGTTAATCTCAAGATCGTTCCAACGACTGGTCACAAGTTCATTTCCGGCATGAAACAAAGAAATTACAACCTCTTGAATTCAAGCTATCTTGGTAAGGGTAAACCGGGGTGGATAATGGTTGTGGCCTTATCGGACCTAGGGTTGTGCTCGAAAAGGCTCATGATTTTTCGCCGAAAATCTCCCGCATTACAGGGGTGCCTATCCTTGGGTCCTATGGTTCTGGTCGTTGGCCACCCAAATGCTTGGTTAACCCTCCTAATAGTCATTTTATGGTTGACGTTCATGAGCTGGATGGTTATTGTAGACACCCAAATGTGTCTCCCCAAAACCAACCCAGTGATGAATACCTTTCATGTCATTTGATTATCGAACAAAGCGAAAGTGTGAAAAGTCTAGTGATGAGGATGTTTTTTATTAAAATATCTCTTCTTTCTGTTTTTGAAAATATTTCTTTTCTTACCTTATTTTTGAAAAATGTGCATTCCAGTTTAGTTTAGTCCATGATATGGGTCCAATAAAGGTGTAGTTGGATGGGTCTTGAAAAGACCTTTTCAACGATATATTATAAGCCCAATTCCGATGAATAATAAGGAAGTTATGGCCAACATACTAAACTAGGCCCAAACCGGATTTTACCTACGACCCAATGATTATGTGGAGGGTCCAAAGGTTTAATCCTATTACTAAAATAATTAGGATTAATTAGAAGATTCTATAAGTTTCTAAAAGATCTTAATTATCCTTTTTGAAAAGATAAGATTAAAGAATTTGAGTTAAATAAAAACTTTTCTTTTTTAAAACTTTCCTTTTTCTTAAATCCTAATTCTATTCGAATTTAAAGATGTTCAAAGGAAGTTATATATTATTTTAGTGCCTCATAATCTTTATCCAAATCTTTTATGGTTGGATAGATCTTGGAATTATCTTTCCAATGATATATTATAATATTAAATCCGAGCTATAACGAAAAAGGTATGAATGAGATATGAAACTTTATCCAAAACTGACACCGTCCTACTACTTCGGCCATATCTTTTTATTTACAAAATATTTTTATCATATTTTAATTGCATTAGAAAGTATACTTCAAGAGCTTTCCAACGAAATATTATATGCCTTATTTGGACTTCTGGATCAAAAGATATGATAAAAACAAAATCCGCAAAAATTGCTGTCTATCGAGTTCTATTTCGATTCGAATTCGGATTATCTTCTTATTCTTCGACCCTCTTTTTTCTCTATAAATAGAGGTCATATCTCCCCTTTTTCAATCATCAACTCTCATCAAGAATTTCTTGATTCTCTCTCTTTCTAAACCAACCCTTTTACAAACACAATTCCTCATACATTAGCACTAGACACACCTAGCCAAGTTCGAAGTTGCTTTCGCCCTAGGCGTGAAAGGTTTGATATTTCTGAGGGTTTGGTCCCTAATCTCTCTTTCAATTATTTAATTTAATTGTTTGTTTTATCATTTTCCTTGAAGTTACTAACGCGTGTATTTTGTTATTAGAAAGAGGTACGAGGCATCCAAGTAAGTACTTTAATTGTTTAATTGATATTATGATTTAAAACCATGCTTATGTTATTATTTTGATTCCTAGTATCATGTTAGGATGTTTTATTGCTTCCTAGGATCATGTTTAGGGTAAATAATAAGTTCCTTAAATCAAGTATGATTAAAAGAATGCTTCCTATTTTCTTTCCTAATATCATGTTAGGGCTAAAAGCTTTGATTTTTATTGTTTAGTGACATGCTAGGGTTTGTTATTAATCTTGTTAGTATCATGTCTAGGATCTTGCTATTAATATTGTGCTTTAACATGATTAATTTAATTATTTTGATTATAATAACAATAATAATAATAATAATAATAATAATAATAATCAATCAATCAATCAATCAAAGCCTTAATCCCAAAAGTGGGGTCGGCTAACATGAACCAAATTTGATTATTCCGTGTAGTCATCAACATAAATCTTTCTCCTCCATCCCTTACGATCCAAAACTTCATCCTCACGTAAATCCATGCACTTCATATCCTTCCTCACTCCTTCCAACCAAGTCATCTTTGGTCTCCCTCTTCCTCGTTTAATCCCTCCATGGTCCCACTCTTCCACTCTTCGCACCGGTGCACCCTCGGGTCTCCGTCTTACATGTCCAAACCAACGCAGACGATTTTCCCTTAATTTATCTACAATGCCCGCCACACCTACTTTCTTGCGAATAACCTCATTTCTGATTCTATCTCTTAAAGTGTTTCCACACATCCACCTTAACATGCGCATTTCCGTAACCTCCATCTTTTTAATATGCTCTTTCTTAGAAGCCCAACATTCTGTACCATAGAGCAACACTGGTCTTATGGCAGTCCTGTAGAATTTTCCCTTCAACTTTAAGGGAATGCTGCGGTCGCATAGCACTCCCGTGGCCGCTCTCCATTTAAGCCACCCTGACTTAATCCTGTGGGTCACGTCTTGATCAATGTCACCATTCTTCTGGATGATCGACCCTAGGTACTTAAAACATTCACTCATGGTCAAATCCTTTCCATCCAAACTCACCACTTCATTGCTTGTCCCCCTCTGAGTGCCAAAACGACATACCAAATATTCAGTCTTACTCCGACTTAGCTTAAACCCTCTAGATTCCAACCTTTGCCTCCATTGCTCCAACTTGACATTAACCCCATCCTTAGTCTCATCCACCAAAACGATATCATCTGCGAACAGCATACACCATGGAACCTCATCTTGAATTGGTCTAGTTAATTCGTCTAGAACCGTTGCAAAAAGAAAAGGGCTTAATGCAGACCCTTGATGCAATCCGATTGTAATAGGGAAATCTTTTGTCAACCCTCCGCATGTCCTCACATTTGTTGACACATCCCGATACATATCCTTAACTAGGTCTACATACCTTCGTGGGATACCTTTCTTCAACATTGCCCACCAAAGTATCTCTCTTGGCACCTTGTCATATGCCTTCTCTAAATCAATAAAGACCATATGAAGATCTTTCTTCTTTACCCTATAAAACTCCATCATTTGTCTTATCAAATGGATTGCCTCCATAGTAGATCTCCCAGGCATAAAACCAAATTGGTTATCTGAAATGCTTGTGCATGCCCTCAACCTTTGTTCAATCACCCTTTCCCACAACTTCATAGTATGGCTCATAAGCTTAATTCCTCGATAGTTAGAACAATCTTGAGCGTCTCCTTTGTTTTTATAAACCGGGACCAAGGTGCTCTTCCTCCAATCTTGTGGGATCCTTGTAGCCGTCCATATCTTGTTGAAAAGGTTTGTTAACCAATCAATACCAATCTTACCCAAACACCTCCACACCTCTATCGGTACCCCATCAGGGCCAACCGCCTTCTTAGGTTTCATCTTCCTCAGTGCAATCTCCACCTCTACTCTCCTAATCCTTCGCACATACTCCATGTTGATTTCTTCATCACTCATAGAGGTATCTCCTATCACAACTCCATTACTTCCATTAAATAATTCATCGAAGTACCCCTTCCACCTGTCCTTGATGCCCTCCTCTTGCACTAGGACCATTTGGTTCTTATCTTTGACACACTTCACCATGCCAATATCCTTCCTTGCCTCTTGTCTTCTCTTTGCCATCTTATAAATGATCCTTTCTCCCTCCTTGGAATCAAGCTTTTCATAAACCTCCTGATATGCCTTTTCTTTTGCTTGGCGAACAGCTGCCTTTGCCTTACTCTTAGCCTCCTTATACGCTGCAAAGGTTTCATCACTCCTACATTTTCCTAAGGCTTGATAGCATTCCCTTTTTTGCTTAATTACTGCTTTCACCTCTTCATTCCACCACGAAGTATCTCTCTGTACCGAAGTTCTTCCCCTTACTTCCCCTAAGACCTCTTTGGCCACTCTTAGGAAACAGTTCTTCATTCGTAACCAGGTCATGTCCGAAGTTCTCTGCTTAATTATTATTATTATTATTATTATTATTATTATTATTATTATTATTATTATTATTATTATTATTATTATTATTATTATTATTATTATCATGATTAATTATTATGATTATTATTATGTTGTTTAATATTTATTGTTATTGCTTGATCACGCCTTTTATGCATGTTTAAAGGGAATTGGTACTTGTAATCACGCTTAATAAGATAATTAATAATCTTGTTTAGGGTTAATATGATTATAATTCAAGTGATCGCCAATAATAGTTTTATTTGTGCATTAATATTCAACCAACATAGATTAAACAGGTTTAGGGTTAATCCTATTGATTGCATGTTAGTCATAAAGCGCACATGAATACGATCAGAATAAAGTAGAGGCCTATTATTAGGGCAGGTTCAATATCTTTTAGGTTGGATTTGTACCTTCATCCCCGAACTACCAGTCATGGTTCCTGACCTATTAGAGTTAACGATCTCCTGGATCGTTAAGGGGTGTAACCTTCACCCTGTGAACGGTTTACAAGTTCCTAAAACTTGTTGGCAACTCTTTTGCTCTATCTTCTTTCCCTTTGGACGCCACCGTACTTAAGTTTATGATCACAGTGGGGTTCAAGCTAGGGATAATGCTTGAAATATTCCCTACAGTTATGTACCGGGGGGTCCGGGTCGTGTCTCGATGCATTTAGAGGGTAGAAAGGAACTCAAGAGTCAATCTCTTATAGGTGAGGGCAAGAAAATCTAGCCCGGTCCTAGGCCGAAACCCTCAAAAAGCATTCTTACATCTCCCCCTACCCCTAAGGAGTCGACTACGTCATCATTGTAAAACTTGGTTGGCCTAACTCACCTCATCTCCTACTATTCCTAACATAGTTGGCCAAGAAGGCTAGGTCATTAAACACAATCCCCATTGTAACCACTTGTGGTGGAGCAACGGGAGGAGGAGGCAATGGGTTGCGGCACCTAGCATTGGTGTTTTTAGGTCGGTTTCTTCAAGACATGGTCGGTCTTTATGCAAAGCAATCAAACAAACCAAAACAAGGAAATCACCACAACAACCACACAAAGAGTACTAGGTCTACTAAGCCAATAAATCAAGGTTCACACAACACCAACAAACACCACACAAATTAAGTCAAGGTTTAAGTCCACCACCTAGAATCAATATTCAAGCAAGTCTCAAAATAGGCAATAAGGACTTTACCACTCTAATTCACAACAATTCGACAACAAGCATATGCTTATCATTACATTGAAAATTCATGTTTTCATCTCATACAATTCACCACAACAACATGCTTATGCTTATCATGTCATTCATTCACCAACTCAACAACTCCAAATTATTCAAACTTAGTCACAAAAACTCAATTTTCACAACAATCACAAATCTATCCAAATTTCAACAATGCTTAACAATCATCACCTATCATTTACACATAACCAATTCAAACAATATTTCCAAGCAATTTCATACACAATACTCAAGAATTTAAGCAAGAAATAAAGTAGTGAAAGGAAGGAACGATTATACTGAATGCATCGTGGGTGTAAAACCCGCAAATGAACCTTTCTAACCTTCCTTATGCTTTCTTGAGTGCTCTCCTTCAACCAATTGCTTCAAAGTTTAACCCACAAGAAAACCCCCCAAATTGATTTTTAAGGGTTAGGGTTTGAGAAATTAGGTGATTTTTGGATTTGAATGTGGAAAAAGGAGTAGTAGTTTGGGAAATTGTTGAAAAGGAGTATAGATTTTGTGAAATTATGTTGATTTTGGGTGAGAATTTGGGTGTTTAAGGTTGATTTGAGTGAGTATGGAGGAGGAGGAAAGGAGTTTAGAGAAAGAAAGGGAGGAAAAGTCGTGGGTGAGGAAGGAGGAAGTGAGAATTTTTTTTTTTGTTTAGAATTTGACCCGTGCTGCTGCCAGCTTAAACTGGGGCTGCAAGGATGTGCTTCATTTGGCACGGACGTGCAGTAACATGCATGGACGTGCAACCCTTTTCTAGCGAAACACCTTCTTTTCAAAAGGTCATAACGTCTTCATTACTCAACAAAATAAGGAATGTGACCAGTCTTTAGAAAGCTCTTGAGATGAACTTTAATCTCCAAATTGAATCACTTCAAAATGTTGAGTAGAACAAAAGTTATGGTCATTTGAAATTGACCTTACTGCAAAAATCCTTCCAAATACTCTTATTTCACTCTTGGACTCTTTTCCTTGTTTCTTTCATTCTTCCATAACTCCCTTATTTACTCCTCTTGCCTCCAACTTCTTTTCTTATTTGTCCAAAAGCTTCAAAGTGCCTTCTTTATACCTAAATATGCACCAAAACACTAGTACAGGAGGTGACTGGGTTGAGGAGGGATTTTTTTTTATAAAATAGTTATTATTACTGGTAATAAAAAATATTGTGTTACCAAATATAATAAGAATTTTTGCAATTCACCACTAAGAAAATTAAAAAGTAGTGTTACCAAAGTGAATTTTCCTTTTTTTTTTTTTTTTTTTTTGAATTAGGCTTTCTATGAAATTTTGAGTTGTTGCTATGAAATTAGGGTTTTACTTTAATAATTTTAAGGGTGGTTGAACACTTGACAGAGAACCAATGAAGAAAGAAGGAGAAGACTGATGATTTTTCATAAATTTATTGAAGAAATTTAATGAGAGAAGGGTTTATTTGAGTGTAATAGAATAGTTAGAGGGTAAAATCGAGTGAAAAGAAGAAAAAAAAAAGAGAAAAATAAGTTAGGTGGGGCACACTGACGGAAAAGCCACCAGATTTTTTTTAAAAAGGTGGGAAAATAAATGCGTTTTTAATTTATGGGGTGGTAATTTCAAAACAGGTATGCTTTTTGGGTGGTAATTTACAAATAAATAAATGTAAATAAATCGTATTTTAAATATTTTGACAAATTTCAAAGAAAAAAAAATTAAGTGGGGTTCATAACTTTAATCTTAGATTTGCCCTTGATCCATATATTATTATTGTAGAATGTGCTCTACTTGCAACAACCGATGTGTTATAAGCTTGAAAACAAATTGCTGAATCTAACGCATCAAACAATTAAGAAATACATTAATGAGTTGTTGGTGATGGTTTATTGCCAAATCATCTTTACGAAATTGGTGATTATGATATGCATCGTACAGGTACGATATTCTTTTGGCTCCTCAAGACAAGTCTTATAACTACTCGTCTTAAGTATGCAACAAAAAAAAGGAACAAAATTTTAATATGGGTATGGTTTACCTGATATAACGGGATGTTTAGCTCACAAATTCAAGGAATGCACTTTGATTCTAGAAGATTTTCAAGGAGATGAGAGAGACATGGGTAAAAGAACAAGATTTAAGGAGTTGCGTTAGATTCTTCAAAAGGATAGGTCATTTTATGGGGCAATAAACGAGTTCAGTCGTTCTTTGCCGCCTATTTTAGGCACGTAGAGAGTAGGACTAGTATGGTAATCTGAAGTTTAATTTGATGTTATACATGCATCTATGGTTGTTGGATGGGGACAATGTGAACTCGACCCGTCTAATGATCTCATGCGTCAAAGTGAATATGATCTGATTGGGTTATTTAAAATTTAATTGGGGAAAAAATCATACTAAATATGGTAGAATAAGTAATGAATGTCTATGCTATAGGTTATGTGCATAATTAGGAAGATATGAAGTAGTTTCATGAAATCATTTCAAGGTATCGATGGTATGCTGGACGGGGACATATATATATAGTTAATACTCAATATTGCTTGAAATAATGTAACGCATGTATGGCTACAAACTAACCTTTAATTTGATAATAATATGCTAATCGTGATTTAATTGTACATAGTTGCTCTCTTGTATCGTTATTATATACAAATTATCAATCACAACAAATTATAGGAGACCTACCAAAAGAAACAAGAGGAAGCAACTAGTCAATGGGTTAAAAAGAGCCCTAATTAGCTGTATTGGGAGACTGTTGGTGGGCACAAGAAGGGCTTATTAAGGGTCTTGGTCAAAGTGGAGAGTTCTACTACGACACCCCTTAAGGTTGAGGAACCAGTTCTTCCTAGCAGTACACATCGTCCCTTGTCATTCAGATGTAGGAACAATTAAAAAGAGGGTGCAAAACATGCGGATTAAAATGGAGTCCGAGGTTAAGTCTTGGGTCGAATCTCAAGTGCAAGAGTAGGTTGCGGCCCAGGTCTTAGCCTAGGTTTTTTCCCAGATTGCTACAATGGAGAGACGAAACAAGGAGATTATAGGCAAAATGATGAACCGCATATCTAGATTCAACAACGACACTTGTTCTACGTTGCAGCCTCATGCTACCGAAGCTTGTATCTAACTTCTAGTTGTGCGTAAATTTGCAGTTTGTATATATAACTAATCGAGCAACATTAGTATTAGTTCTTTGTATACAATTAATCTACTCTAATCTAACCTAATATATGAACCTATTATACATATTTACGTATTTCTAGCTATATTAAATGATTATTTTATATACCCAGGTTTGCCAAAAACAGGTCACTTTATGCAGGTTATAATAAAAGGAAACAAAAAGATATTCATATGTTAAAGCTATTGGAATCACAGGAATTTTTCTATGGCATTTGGCCATAGGAAATTTCTGATGGTTTTAACCTGTAGGAAATTTGAATAATTTTCGACGGTTTCATAACCATAGAAATTTTCCTATGGCTGAAAAACCATCGGAAATATAATTTTTCCAATTGTTTAAGCCATAGGAAATAATCAAACTCCATGGGCCTAAAATCCATAGAAAAACTCATTTTTGAAGGTTTTTCCATCAAAAAAGTTGGAATTTTTCGATAGACATTTTCCGATGGAAAATCGTCAGAAATTAAGTTTACGATGGATTTTAAGGGATTTCTGATGGAAAAAAACCATCAAAAATAAGCTTCTTTCTTGTAGTAAATGATCTTGCGTGCTCAAAACATATCTCATCTTATCACCACTCACCACATAAAAGTAATTTTTTCGGTTAATTTATATACGTGAAGCTAGGTTCAATTACACAAATCTTCTAATTACGTAAAATTAAAAAGAATCATAGCTATTATCTTGTTGATTTTCTCACAAGGAGTACATATTACAATGAGATCACTAATAACAAGATTACATGTACCAAAAGTGTGACGCGTCACTTATATTATAAGACTAACAATTTTCCCAAACGTACACAACTAGCTGCTAGCACACATAATATTAGAAATTTACAATCAAGTTTAATGGTGAAATAGAGATAGAGTCGTATCCTAGTTTCCTACGCTTCATTATTTTGACTATGAATAAAAAAATGTATCAACGCGTTATATAATTATTGCCACGAGTATATAAATCAAACTTGTAGTATTTGCATAGTTTGAAGTTATTCTAATAATCATAGGCTTTCTTCAAAGATAAATAAAACATGGTATACTACTATTAGTCTTTCTTGCAATTCCCTCTATTATCTTTCAATAATGAATGACCTAAAGGGATTCCTCTACTCGAAAATGTACACCAATTTGACAATCAAAATCAATGGTCTGGTCTTGTCGTTGAGATTAGGAAGTGTACCGGTACGGTTGTGGTGGTTTAATCAGCTAAGACGACGTAAGAGGTCCTACACACACAAGATCTAAACTTCTCTTATAGGCCACCAAAGTTAGGCTCGCAAAAGTTGAGTTATAGTGGGTTAGATTAAGCTTTTGCTTATAGCCTTGATTATCTTAGAGAAATAAAGAAGGTATGTGTTGCTCATGTTTTTAGTTCCAAGAAAGTGGATGCTTTGACTCAGTTTCGACAAGAAGAAGTGTTGAGCATGATTACTGCCTTGTCTTCTACTTCAGAAATTGTTAACTTGAGCGAGGTGCTAATGAGTTTTGCAAGTTCCAAAATATGCAGGATTGCTTTTGGCAAGAGGTAACATACATATTACTACTCATGACCTTATGTTTGACATTTTTCATACAATAATAATACTATTAGCAATTATATATGTGAGGTTAGCATTTATACAAAGTAAAAACATTGAAAATATATTCTTCAGTAAGTTATAAACTTGTTCTGTAAATTTATATAAGTTAAAACTTTTAAATACTTTGATATATATGATCAATGATTAGTGAGTATTCTTGAAGACCACCAAAAGTATATGAAGTTTTGTAACTAATTTAATATCAAGGAAGTAACATGTTTTATTATTCGATAACATTTCATAGGTATGACGATGATGATTGTTACATCCAAAATTTAAATTTAAATTTAAAGTCAGCTCTTGTTTTTTAGAGTTAGAGTCTCCTTTTGAGTATGAAGTTTATGAAATGAATTGTTTCAAGGTGAGTGCTAACATGGATATTGTGCAGGATAACATATAGGGAGTGAAAGAAGTTACTATTGCAATCACATTATCTGAAAAACTAGTCAAGTAAGGAGTAATTCTGTCACCGCATTAGGATGATGACTGGGAAGATATATATGATGATGTGTAGATGACACTTTAGCTCTATTATATTCATGCCACTAATGAGTGTTTTTCTTTCAAGGGGTTTCCAAATAAGAAAATCATAACAAATGCAATAAGGATTTCAGAGCTAGAGTATTAAGCGATGAACCTTGCTGAATATAACCCCGAAGGAAAGAAAGATAATGCCATGACATCGTAAACTGACCATAAAATTCAAAAATTAAGCGATGAAACTTGCTGAATATAACCCTAAATTTTAAAATTGTGAATTTTCTTGACTTTGACCTATTAACAAAGTAAAACGAACCTTATAATACGTTAAAGGCTTTGGATCAGGAAATGGTGCAACTAAAGGTGGGTGGGTTACTTTAAATATTAAAAAAAAAAAAAAAAAAAAAAAAAAAAAGAAGTCAAATGAAGAAAAAGAAGTTGCCTAAATCAGAACAAATGAGGGTGCTTCGTTTATAAAATGTAAGAGGTGGATGAGTTACTTTAAATATAGGAGAGAAATTAAGGAGGGAAAAAAAGGAGGGAATTAAAATTGGTCAAAATAATAGTTTTTAACCTATTACCCCCTAAGTCCCATAATACTTGACACAGTTCCCATTTTCGTCCGTCTCAAAATACTTGACACGTTACCATATATGGAATGGGACCACCAATTATTAAAAAAATGCCACATTTTCTCTCTCCACACCTACCCCACACTCACCCCACTTGTTGATCTCTAGCAATATAAAAATTTAATTTTAAAGAAAATCTTTTATACAATAAACAAATGTTTTAAATGGATTCACTTGAAATTTTCTTATACTATGTGTCTACCTCAGCGTCCCAAGTATTATGGGACAGAGGGAGTACTAACATTTAATTAACGAAATGCTTATTGTAGTTAATTAGTTGAAAGTATAGGTGTACCGCTGATAATTAATAAAACTTAAGTAGGTGTATCATTGATAAAAGCTCAAACTTGGGATGTACCAATGATAATTTCCCAAAAATAGGAAAAATTATCAGGAACTACACGCTAAATAGGGGTATTTGTGAACAACTACTCGTTAAAAATTTTAGAGTAGCACTACCTATTTTAACTTTTCGACAACAAACTCCGACGTGTGGGCATCACTTGTTCAATTCCCTCTAAAAAGACACACGACGCAATGACAAATTCGACTTTAATTTGTAACCCTAGGATAACCAATTTGAATTAAAAGCAACAAATTCAACCAATTTCAAATCATCCCCAATTTCTAAGGACCCTAATTTTGCTAATCGTTACACCCTAACATCAAAATTCATAATTAATGGAATAAAAGAGAAGAGTTACTCATGAATTGCAGAGCCAGCTTGTTTTCGCTTCTTCAATTAGAGATTTTCAGAGAGAAATTGAACAAGTGGGGCCCACTCGCCGGAGTTTGTTGCCGAAAAATTGAAATGGGTAGTGCTAATATAAGTTTTTAAATTTAAGGGTAGTTTTTTTGATAAAATTTTTTAGCGAGTAGTTGTTCACAAATACCCTTATTAAGCATGTAGTTCTTGATAATTTTTCCTAAAAAATAAAGGAAAATTTGATAATACTATAGTTCACGTTTAGCAATTACCACCAACAATTTTTTTTTTCCTAATTTTACCACCAATATTTTTCTAAAATCAAAATTTACCGCCTTTTTGGCCAATTTTCTTGCATGATGTCACTTTGGGCCCATTCCTAAATTTTTCCTATTTCTTTCCTTCTCCTACAATATTTCCTTCTTTATTCATTACTTTTTCTCAAATTTGGGTAAAAACCTAAAATCGAAATGAGAAAACAATAAATAGGGTTTCAAAAATCATTTTCCTAGCTTCAGTACTTGAATGCTATTGAGGAAAAAAAGGTATGTATTGTTGTTTCATACTTTCGAAAACTTAAATCGGGGGTTTTGAAATGAAAATAGGGTTTTGAATTAAATAAGGGATTTAATTATATTGTGGCATTCGGGATAATTAACAATGGGTGGTTGTCATTAAAGAGGGACCCACAAAAAAAAAAGGAAAAGAGAAGGAAATTGAATGGAATGACGTTATGTAAGGGTGCATTTTTTTAAGGCTCATGCAAGGGTGTTTAGGCAAACAAGTGGTAAAATTTAAGGTTTTGAATAGAGCTGTCAATTTGGGTATTCTATTCAGGTTCGGGTCGGGTCTAATAAGGTTTTGGGTTGAATTAGGATCAGGTTATGTCGGGTCAATCTAGCCTCAGATCAGGTTCAGGTTCAGGTCGGGTCAATTTCAGTTTAGATTATTCCGGGTCGTTTACCTTTTCGTATATAGGTTGGGTTCGATTCGAGTTAAATTCAGATCGGGTTCAATTTCAGGTTTGGGTTGTGTTGAGTCGGGTTAATAGATGGTACATTTGGGTTCAGGTTAGGGTTGTGTTAGATAATTATTTGGTCAGATAATCATAAAAGTTAGATCATTCTTGGTTTTGGTTCAAATTCAATTCGAATAAATATCGATGTGTTGAAGCTGAACCTATATAATTACGCCTTTAATAATTTGATCAAACATTATCAAGATTTTATTAAGCTTATATGCAAAGTAATAGAGAACAAAAGGTATGTAAGCTGAACAAATTGTACCAATATTTTGTTAAGGATTGAGGGTTTACAGAACTGTACCGGCCAGCTAAACGAAAGGTGTGTAAAATTTTATTAAACCTTTCATGACTCGGTCAATAACAAGTTGTGTTGGGTTATAACCGTCTTCAAGTTGGGTACTAACTCGGGTTAGGATTGTTGACGGGTCGGATTAAATCGGTTGACGGTTACTATTAGATTGGGTGCAGGTTCGGGTTTAGGTCATAAAGTATTGAATCGGTTGTCGGTTATCACCAAGTCGATTCAGGTCGAGTTACAGGTCATTAGTTTCTCCCCATTGTTCGTGACAGATTAGGTTCAGATCATTGCCAGTTCATGTCGGGTTCTCGGGTCATGTCAGTTTTTGACAACTCTAGTTTTGAACAATTATTGATTAAAAAAAATTAAAAAATTGTTAGCAGTAATTCCTAAAACATGAAGTACAATGGGTGGTAATTATCAAATTTTTCAAAAATAAATACTAAGTAAATAAGAGGTAGAATTTGTTATATATACTCGGGTATATCGTATAACAAACTAACTCAAGATTAGTTTTTATTCTTCATCTATAAATATAACTAAAATAATTATCGTTGATGTCATTACTATACACATGTCAAGCTCTTATAAAAAAATTTCCCACCAAAACTAATAATGACATCATTTTTTTCAACAAAAATAAAAGTTTGAAAATGCTGAATTAATTATTTTGTATCCTAACAATTTTTATATTTAAATTGACTAATTATGCAAATTCCATTGGAGAAATTAAAGGAAGGTCGAACTTTTTTTTTTTTTGACACAAACCGAAAGCATAGCATTTTATTACTCCATCAAAGATTCAAGGTCTTTACAAACGGCCTCATGAATTTCAAGAGGTTACTCTTCTAACCAAATACGACATTCATCATAACTAAAACTCAACTTTGCTAAGCTATGCGCAACACCATTACCCGATCTTCTAATAAAAGAGAAAGACACAAATTGGCAACCTGAAACGATCTTGATGATGTCTTTCACCATGTTGCCAAACGGAGTCGATGGGGTAATACCTTTATTCATGTGGCGGAAAACTTCAAGCTGTCAGTTTCAAGAATAAACTTGTTGTAGCCTGCTTCTCTAGCAAACAGAAGACTCTGCCTCATCGCCATTACCTCACCAACCTCTACCTCACACACACCTGACCACGCTGCACAGCACGCCATCACAATGTCCCCCTCTGCGTCCCTAAGAACCCCTCCCAAACCACTTTGCTGCTGTTTAGAAAAAGCCACATCCGAGTTTAATTTGTACGTTCCAGCAGCAGGGGCTTCCACACAGTCTCCAATTTTTGCATCGGCTTTGGTAGAGCATCAATCTCCATTGCATTTTCATATTCACCAACAAAGCATAAAGCTTTATGGATAGAATCCTAATCAGGCAACCTTGTGTAATATCTCGTATTTTTATACGTATTTTAATTAAAATAAGTATTTTTAGAAGTATTTAATTAAATTGAATTGTTTTATTTAATGCATTTTAATTATTTATTTTAAATAAGTTTAAAAAGAATTATAAAAGGAAAGTTTATTTAATTAACTAATTTAATTAAGTTGGGGTTTAATTTAAGGAAAGTTTTAATTTAGTAAAGTTTTATAGGGACGGGATTAGGAAAATTAAAAGAGGAAACTTAGGGAAAAAGGGTTTGTAGAGAAGGGGTATCAATATCCCACTTATGAGGCAAATCAACTTTGCCCAGAGTGGAGAAAACCCAAAGTAAACTTCTCTCTCCTTTCTCCTTATTTTCTTTCTTTTTCTTTCTTCTTTTTCCCTTTCCTCTTTTCTTTTTTTCGGCTGCTCCTCCCCCCCCCCACCACTGCCAACCATCGGCAGCAGGTGGCCGCCGCCAGTAGCATCAATCGCCGCCAGTAGGCAGCCACCAGCGTTGGCTGCCGCTGCTCTCCCCCTCCCTTTTTTCGAATGTTAAAAAAAATTTAATCTTTATTGTTAAAAACTAATCTAGGCTTAAATCTAATTGTTAATTATGAATTTTGGGATTTGATTTTAATGTTTGATTATAAGTATTATGTTAATTAATTTTCAGATTATGCTTTTAATTAAAAAGCCCTAATTTTTGAAACCCTAGGTTCTTGATTTGTAAATTATTGAAGGGTTATGATGTATAATAATTTAGACCTTTGATTAAAGTGTTTTAAGGCTTAATTACAGCAAGTTTTAATCAAAATATAGTGCTGGAATTTTTAGTAGAGCACTTAAAATCAAGTTTCTGTAAGGAATTTTTAATTACCCATTAATTGGGATTAAATTATGATGTTTTAAATATAATTTCAGCATGTTTTAATTAAATTATGAGGGGTTTTATAATAGTATATATTATTGCTGGAAATTTGTATAAAGTGGATTTTACTATAATTTTAATGTAGGAGACTTTGAAGTGAGTGATTTTTATTAGTCGTGGCGATTCTAAGATCATATACAAGGTATTTTCGTGTACTTAGCATAATTACGTTAATATAATAGCATGCTAAATGTGTTTGATTGATTACAAGTAGTATCATGCTAGGTTTGGATTGGAAATTATGATCTGGATGCTATTGACGATTGGATTATGAAGCATGATTTATTTGTGACGGATTATTGAATGGAAATTAATAGTTTAGAATATTATTTATGAACTACATATTTATTTATGGCATGTTATAGAGCATGTTTAATTAAACTAAATGTTTAATTTGTTTTGGAATATTGAAAAGGAATTTATTTATGGTTCATATAATTTTTATTGATGTTATAAGCATGAGGAAAGAGCTATATAAGTTTCTATGTACATGGGGAATAAATTGTATGTTGGTGCCTTAGTGCACTTAAGGTTTTTTTAACACCGAGGGATAGGATTTGTGGTGCTTCGTGCGTTTAAGGTGTCATTGGCACCGAGGTAGAATTAAAAAGGTTTCAACATTAAATATTATGTGGTCACTAATTATTCAAGAATTAAATTGGTATATTTGATTGATTGAATATTTGAATATTATTGTTGATTGAATGATTATGGTTTGAGAGTCACCACCTAGTATAATAATCTGTAAATAACGTAAAGTGAAAGAGATTACGCACCACAACTCTTGGAACGTATATACCTTGAGTATGAACATATGGGGGGAGTTATGGGGTTTTATATTTAACCATAACTTCTACTGGAGTACAGGACGCTGTACATTCCTTTTATTATTATTATGCGCAGGAATTCCGCCATTTACGAGTGGTTATTGATGCTGGCACGGCTAACTCCCGTGTCAGTAACCTCAAATTTATTTGGGGGAGGTTGAGGGGGGAGCCCGTTCGATGCATAGTTAACATTAAATAAATTATGTAGTGTCTTGTTAGAACTGTTATTGAATGTTGTATGCTTGAAACACAGGTGCAACGAGGTAAGTTGTGTGTTGATAGGAAATTATATGTTAGTGTGTTAATTACGCTTATGTACTCAGCTTTGCTGATTGTGTGTTTATTGGCCTTCTCTTTACCTTGTCCCTATAATGACCCATTTTTAATGGAGAGTAGTGGAAACAAGTAAAGATAAGCTTTTCACGTGATGAAGCATTTTCATGAATGGGCATGAGTGAAGAGCGAATCATGCTAGTTTCTATAAGTATATGAATGTGTTATTGCTTATTATTTATAACTTTATTTATTACATGTGACTAATGAAAAGGGTTTTGAATTTTGGTTTTTGTTTTAATAAGGGTCTACAATGGTTCCAAGTTATAGGTTAACTTAATTTTACTTCATTTGACTTTAGTTTGACTCTACTTTCGTTGTTTTATTCTCAATGTTGACTTGGATTGAAATGTTTTGAAATTAATCTTCTGATGTGTGTCTTTGATACTTGCCTTAACCGTTATCACGGTGGTGGTAATGTCTTAGATATTCCTATTTAAAGTTTTAAATATGGCGAAACTGGTATTTTAAAAGGAAGGAATTTTCTAGGGTGTTACTCCTTGTCCCCTCAAAAACCCATACATTCCTTCTTATCCACACCCCCCACGCCAAGCTCCAAAAGATATCCCACCAAGCATCTTCTTTAAATATTTTCATCTTCAAGCACCAGTCACGCAAGTCTAAGGCATTCTCATAATGCAACTTCAAACGGAGGGCAGACTATCTCCACAAAGGTGCAACAGACGAGCACAAAAGCAGCATATGCATTAGATTTTCCTCCCCCTCCCCACACATAAGGCATATATTGTCAATTCCCATCCCCCTAGCTACCAGATTACTCCTAACAGGGACACCATTTTTCATACATTTCCAAGCAAACAACCTCACTTTTGGGGGAACTTTAGCACACCAGATAGATTTGTATGGGAACTGACTAATCACATTTGATGAGGACACTTTACTTTTTTCTTCCTCTTCCACCAGTAAGTTATATGTGCAGCAAACACTATATAAACCGTCCTTCGAATAATTCCAGGTCCACCCATCCTCTTCATCAAACAAAGATATAGGAATGCTACATATCGTTTCCACCTCTCTCTGAGAAAAAAATTCTCCCAGTAACTCAACATTCCATCTCTTGTCATCCCATAGCTCATACACATAATTTGGCAGATTTAGACCATCCCCTTTGCTCGAGAAAATACGAAAATCAGGGAGCTTCGGAACCCAAGGGTCATCCCATATATTTACAGTAACTCCCCTTCCGATCCTTTTCTTATCTCCTTTCACAATCACATCACACACACTTAAAATTGACCTCCAAGTAAAGCTCATATTTGATGCCGGCTTCACATCAAAATAAGATGAGTGAGGAAAATAGTTAGCCTTGAGGACCCGAGACATAAGGGACTTCTCATTGGTCACAACTCTCCAAGCTTGTTTAGCTAACATAGCCCTGTTGAAAATGCGCATATTTCTGAATCCCAATCCCCTTTTTTTTTTTTCCCGGCACATCTTGTTCCAAGCCACAAAACGAACCTTCCTCTCCTCGCCCTTTTGCCCCCAAAAGAAGTTCCTACACAATCTTTCCACTACATCAAGGATGCTCATCGGTATAGCAAAACACTGCATTGCATACGTAGGAATTGCTTGGGCCACCGATTTAATGAGGATCTCCCTTCCCGCTATCTACAAAAAATTTTCTTTCCACCCCTTGAGCTTCTTCCAGACCCTATCATGAATACTCTGAAAAACGGCTTTTTTAGACCCTCCAATGTACGTTGGAAGCCCTAAGTATTTATCATGTCCATCGACAACCTTAAAAGATAACTTCATCTGAAGCAAAATTTTCTTTTCATGATTAATGTTTCGGCTAAAAGACACCTCCGATTTCTCCATATCCAGATTCTGGTCCGACGCCAGAATTTCAAGAACCCTATTAGTCCTCCTCATTTCCCATATGAAAAGAAGGCTATCATCAGCAATAAAATCAGGTGCGAAATTGGTTCAACATGATGTCGAACTATTTTATTTTCTTTAAACATTATAATTTTCTCCTACTTCGTATATTTTATATCGATTAATAGATTATATGAATTGAGTTTTCCACTTTTTATTAATTTATCAATTTATTAGATTTTGCTTAAATTATTTGTACTACGTACATATTACACACAAATAAGATAAAAAAATATTGTTAAAATCGTGGATCGCACGAGCCTAATCTAGTTTGATAATTGAAAAACAATCATCAAAATACCTTAGTGTATATAAGCCGTATTTGGAGTATTAATTAATACAGGTCGAAACATGAGATGCAAAAAGAAAGCTAGAGAGAGAAAGAGAAAGAGAAAGAAACACCCAACCCCACCCAAAAGAAAACCCTAGAAACGCCACGAAAAAGAAAATCCCCTTCCGCTGCCGTTTCACTTCCCCAAGACTCATACTTATGCTCGATCTTCCCCCCTGCTTTTCCTAATTAGCACTAGCAATTATTATGCTATTATCCCTTCAATTGGTCAACTATGGATCTCCTATATCCTTGTTCCAAAATATTATCTACTTTATGAGATAAATTACCATATTAAGCTTTTTAATTACAATATCGGTGAACCCAAAAGGCCTCTACGAATCAAGATCTTACAGATCTTGGGTAATACGCTACTCGTCTCCGTCTATGGAGTAGATGTGATGATTATTTTTCTGGGGAAATCCGCAAATATACAACAAGCAATCTCAAGCGATACTATTAAGAATAAAAAAAATTGGATCTCAGGGAAGTCTCTCTACCTTCTTTTACTTAATTTTGTGGCTTTACTTGCATGTTTAAATTACTTGCCTTTTTTTTCTATATTTTCTGAAATTTTGAATTGGACCTTTACTCTTCCCAATTTTTGTTTCTGTTCTTCTCTCTTTTTCGAAAAATATGTGTGATCTTCGTTCTGTTTTAATTATTATTTTTATCATGGTTTGTTATTGTCCCTTCATTTCTCTGGTGGTTTTACTTGGGGAACAGTTTTTCCTGTCTATTTATACCCTTGCTTATGTTTAGTTGCAACATCTATCTTTAGTGTTTCTTTCATCCTCTTTGCTTATTGTTTCCGTTGTGCTTTGTTTTTTCTTCACTTTCATCTTCCTACTACTTATAGTATAAATTTCATGTCAGACGTCCCCCCTCCTCCTAGTTATGCCTTTATTCTTACAACACGACATCCTTCTCCTGCCATTTGCCCTTCCAAATCTCAACTTGCTGAATGTGGAATTAATAGTATGGATAGCCTTAATTGTGAAACCAGTCAATCCCACCTATCCAGTGACACCCTCAACTCTCTAGGAGGTCACCGTCCTAGTATTCCTGCCCTTCCCTCTTCTTCAGACTGTGCACGTCCTCCTTCACTGCCAATTTCAAATACAGTCCACTCCAGTATAACTGTCAATGCACCTACACTTGCTGAAGCTACCATAGCTGATCACAAATCAAGAATCTTTTATGCTAAAATTTGGGGAGAGTTTGTGCCTTATGCTGCTGTCACCTCTAGGTTGGTTAGAGAGTGGAAATTCATTCATGGGGAAGTCTCTATTAGGTACCTAGCCCATGGTTGGTACATCATCAAATTCACCAACCCTATTGATAGAGATGAAGTTTGGTCCCACAGACCTTGGTTTGCTCAGGGGCTTAATCTGGTACTCATTCCTTGGAAGCCAAACTTTTTCACCTTTGATAATGAGATTACTCATGTTGATCAGTGGGTTAAAATCCCTTTTCTTCCCACTGAGTATTGGACTTGGGATCATTGTGTTTCTCTGAATTCTAGCATAGGTACTTTAATCAAGCTTGATGAGTATACTTTAAGAAATGATGATAAAGCTCAGTTTGCTAGGGTCTGTCTTAATACAGATATTTCTAAACTTGTCCCTTGTACTCTCTCTATGCATATCGGTGAGCGAAATAAATTTTTTTATCTTTCTTATGAGGGAGTTCATGAAGTCTGCCCCTTGTGTGGAAATAAAGACCACACCTTAAAGGCTTGTCCTAAAAAGCCTACTTCTTCTCTTGAACTCATAGTGGCTCAGCTTGAGGCTAGCAATCTGGACCACTAGGGTGAACAAGCCCCTTTCCCTCACTCTGACTGGATACATGTCAAGCCACAACGTCGTGCTAGACCTAGATTTTTCAATAGGGGTGGGAAAATTGGGAGAGGTGCTTTTACTAGCCATTTCTCTAGGTTTAACAACACTGTCTACTCTACTAATCCTAACCCTACCAACTTCAATCAGTCCCCTTCTTCTTCTTCAAATCATGGGGAGGTAGCTACTGTTCCCATCAGCAATGCTTTTGCTTCTTTGGGTGAGTTTCAGGTTTCCAAAGGGGAAAAAATCACTCTTAATCCTCTTGTTCCAGAAAAAGAGACTTTTGTTGATGATGAGGATGATCTAGATGAGGATTTCTTCAATGCTTTGGGGGTTATCCACCATATCCCCCGAGATAAATTTCAATGCTGACATGAATGTTTCTCCTTCCTCTAACACTAACAAGTCCGAAAATTTTAAAAGGAGGAAACGTGATGATGGGGATGTGGGTTCCCCTACTTCTATTATGAATTATGATTAAGTCTCTAGGCTATGTGTGCTGCTTTTTGGGTTTGAGATTCCAGCTACTAGCTCTTTATTTTACTAATTTCGTATGTACTTTTTATTTTCTTTTCATTATCTATTTCCTTATAAGGTTCAACCTATGATATCTTGCTAACTATCATGCTGATCCTTCCTTTTGTAATTTCATTATCTTTAAGCTAATGCAACGTCTCTATTTAGTTTACCCTCTCTTGCATTATCGGTTTATGTGTTCAGTCCTTTTGCAATTTACTTTTACTGCTACTATGGTACTGCTAAGTGTTTTCCATTGGAATATTATTTATTCAGCATTATTTTTGCTCTTATTTCTTCTATATAATAATGAGTTGCCCCCTTGGTATTTGTGGTTTTATAATTCTCAAGCCTTGCACCCTGCTTCACTATGTTCAGCTGGTCTTCCTATGTTGGGTTTGGTTACAGGTTGTATTAAGTTTTATTGTTGTTATGCTATGCTTCCTTGCTGGCAGAAGCAAAGGACCCTTCTTCTCTTTACTCCCCTTCATTGTCACACCATATTCTCTTGGTTATGAGACTAATTGTAGGAGTTTTGAGGGGAGCGGCCCTTTGTAGTTACCCTTGGATGCCTTGTCCCAAGGATGAGCCATGGACTATTTTTTTCCATGGGACTGAGGGCTTGTCTTTATGTTGTGTCTCTTGTACTAATACTGATTATTCTAGTAATTTTTTATATGAATTATGTATACAGTGGTGCACTTATGTATTTTGCTCTTTTTGGCACAGGTCATGCCAAAATATAGAGGTGGATTGCTGCAAATTTCTACTGGAAAGAAGCTTTTGACTTAATGTTCTTCTTTCTTCGCACTTCCTGGAAATTTTTATTGTGTCTTATTTTATGTTTCTCATGAAAATGTATGTTTGTAATAGTTTATATTATATAACCGGGGCTGCAAACCCCCAATAGAATCGAGTGCTTGACACTCGTGATGAATCTAATGCGGCAAAGGCCCTCTTACATGATCATACATTATCATTATGAAAATTCTATGCTAGAATATACGAGGTGGGAAAAGACCCGAGGCTATGGCCGAACTAATATTTTTAAAAAATAAACATAAGCCAGACATAATATTTATCTTGGAAACAATGACGAATACTGCTAATAGTAAGAGAATATTAAAATCTTTACATTTTGATCACACGTTTGTTATTGAACCAAATGGTCATTCGGGTGGCATTGGGTGTGTTGGAATGTTAATAAAATCAGTATTAATCAAACTACCTTGACAGAAAGGTGTGCCCACTTAAATATTATTTTTATACCTCTAAACTGCGAATTGTTAATAAGTGGCATTTACGGTCCAACTCAAGAGTCTAATAAAAATGATTTTTGGGATAACCTTAATTCATTTAGCTCAAATATTACTGTGCCTAGGATTATTCTAGAAAACTTTAATGAAATGTTGTGTGTAAATGATAAAATTGGTGGAAGGCCATTTCTTCCTCACCAATTACAACGTCTACCTAATTTTATAGCAAATACCCATGCAATAGACGATCCTAATACCCAAAATTCATTTTCATGGAAGTAATGTGTCAATAACAGAGTTATATATGAAAAACTTGATAGAGCAGTCTGAAATAATGATTTCCTTCGAATTTTCCCACGGAGTCAAATAAAATTTGATGTCTTTACAATATCATATCATGCTACTCTAATTTATGATTCTCATTATAATGATCAAATTGTGCCTCATCGACCCTTTCAATTCCAAAACCATTGGACTTTTGAGGCCGATGCTCTTGCAATAGTAAAAAAAACGTGTCCATCACCAATTCAGGGATCAAGGTTATACAGAATTCAACAAAAATTGTCCCGTACAAAGGTCAATTTAAAACAATGGGCACAAAAAAGATATGGGAACAATAATAATAAGCTCATACTTAATTCAGAAAAAATAAAGGATCTCGAAAAAGCGTTACACATACAACCTTTTTACCCGATCTTAGTAAGTCATATGAATAGAATGTTACGCCAAAGAGAGAAACTTCTACTTTTTTGCCAACGACATTGGGGTGCCTTTTCTAGGAAAAATTGGCTTACGCAAGGTGATAGAAATACAAGATTCTTTCATAATAAAATGCGTAAAAGGATAGCTCTTAATACAATTTATAGATTAAAAAATACAGATGACAGTTGGGTAGAATCTAGGGAGGAAATCCACAATCTTCTCTAAGAATCCTTCAAATATAGATTCAGTTCTAATTCACCAACTAGTCGACAAATTGATCTTTCGTTCATTGAACCAATTGTTTCACCAAACGATTGCAACACCCTCATAAGCCCAATCTCTAACGAAGAAATAAAAAGAGCCTTTTTTTATATAAACCCAAATAAATCCCCCGGATCAGATGGCTTTGGGGCTAAGTTTTTCCAAGCCTACTAGCCAATAGTTGAGAACGACATCAATTTAGCGATTCAGAGTTTTTTCTCGCATGGGCAGCTTCCTCCCTTTGTGAACCACACTATTATTGAAGGTAGATATCCCAAAAACCCCAAATCATTTACGACCAATTAGCCTCGCAAAAATCATGGTTAATCGTCTATGTCCGATCCTAAAAAAGTCGGTCAACCTCTTACAAAATGCTTTTACCCCCGATCGCTCGATACATGACAACATCCTTATAGTGCAAGAAATACTTAACACCTTCCATAAATAAAAAAATAAGACGGGTTGGTGTGCACTAAAACTGGACATGGAAAAAGCATATGATAGGATTGAATGAGATTTTGTGTGGGAAACCCTTAAATGTTTTGGATTCCCTTTGAAATGGATTTATTGGATCCAGGAATGTGTCACCAAAGTGTCATATTCTCTCAAAATCAATGGAGAAACTACAGAATGGTTCAAGCCTTCAAGAGGGCTAAGACAAGGAGACCCCCTCTCTCCGTATCTGTTTATCTTATGCACGGAAGTTCTAATTAGAAAATTATCCCAAGAAAGCCAAAAAATTAAATCAGGGATCGGGTTCAAAATTGCTCCTCGCTATTTTAATATTCCATGCCTCCTTTTTGCAGATGGCAGCTTAGTTTTATGTAAAGCTACAACGTCGGCTTGCAATAATTTAAAGAGAATACTAGATGAATTTTGCTCCTCCTCTAGTCAACTAATTAATTTCCATAAATCGTCAATCATTTTTTCACGTCAAATTACAAATAGTCGTCGCACTGTCCATGCAGCCCATTTCAGATCAACATGACTCCTAAGTCCTCTCTCAGAAGATATTTAGGGGTCTTTTTTAGCTCTTATTACCATATGAAAAAAGATTTTAGAGAGTGCTTGATAGTACCAAACAACGAATAAGCTCTTGGGAAGCCAATTACCTCTCTAAAGCAGGTCGCCATACTTTAATCCAAAGTAATCTAGAAGCCCTTTCGTCCTACATTTGCTCTTCATCTCTTCTTCCCTCTGATATTGCGAAAAATCTAGACTCCCTCCATAGAAATTTCTTTTGGAGGTAGCAAAAAGAAAAAAATGGTACCCCTTTAATAGCATGGAATAAAGTTTGCAAACCCAAGAACCATGGCGGCCTAGGTTTAAGGCGAACCCTTCCCTTAAATCACGCATTCCTTGCTAAGTTAGGTTGGAAGATTCTTTCAGACCCTACTAATCTTTGGGTTAAACTTATAAAAGAGAAATATCTCCATAGCTCCTCTTTTTTTACTATCAACTTCAACCTAAAGACTTACATATATGGAAAACCATTCTTGCGCAAAGGGAAATTCTGCGCAAAGGCATTCGTTGGAAAATTGGCAATGGCAATGACATTTATTTTTTGCTAGACAACTGGGTGATGAACAAGAGTCTCCTAAAAGCCTTAGAGTTACAAGGCCACCAAGTCAACATTAACTTAAAGGTTGCAGACTTTATTCTCCCCAACCGAACTTAGAAGAAACGCAAGCTTTGTTCTTTATTACCGAATTATATTGTACAGCTAATCATCTGCATCCCCTTACCTAACTCTCAAATGACTGACACACCAGTATGGGGCCCTACGCCTTTGGGAATTTTTTCATTGAAGTCGGCTACATGGGTAACACATGATTTAGAGCCAAATTCTGTAAAATGGCCCCATCGTTGGATATGGAAATTGGACATCCCACCTAAACTCCAAATCTTCTTATGGCAAATAATGCAATGCATAATAGTCTTGGAGTTAGAGACATCCTTTATAAAAGAAAGATTATTCCTTTCAATCATTGCACCTTTTATTCAGCCTATCCGGAATCTCATGACCACTTATTTCTTACTTGTGATAAGGCCAAAGAAATTTGGAACAACACTTTAACCCAAAACTGGTTTCCTGGTACTCTTCCACCCATAGACTTGATAACGACATTACCTACGCTTTGGAAAAACAACTCCGCCCTCCGAAGATTTATTTTCCTTTTATGGAGTATCTGGAAAGAATGAAACTCTATTATTTTCAAGAATGAGAGTTTTAGCATCTCTAGAACCTTCCACCGAGCGCAATTTGCGTTCTAAGAGTGGAATTATCGCATTCTCATAGATACCTCTTTAAGCTCGGGGTCTCCAATGCAGAGATCCCAAACCCATCATCTACCTCACCCAAACCACTCCAACACTCAGTTGGTTGCATGGGAGGCACCTCCTCTCAATTCTTTCAAACTCAACTTCGACGGTTCGGTAAAAAACTACTCAGCTGCAGCAGGAGTCATCAGAGACAGTGAAGGTACACCCATTGCAGCACAAAGCTTTCAACCTTGGAACCACCGACGTCTTCGTCGCTGAAGCTTTTGGCCTCCACAAGGGAATCATTATCGCCCTCCAACAAGGAATACAAAATCTTCACAATGAAGGGGACAACCTCCTAGTTATCAACGCAGTAAACGGTATTTGGTCGACCCCATGGCAAATTGATCACATTATAGAAGATATCAAGATCTTACTTCGCAGATTCCCCCATTGGGAACTCCGACATGTCTACAGAGAAGCAAATAGAACAGCAGATTGGATAGCAAATGTTAGGCATATTGTCACTGACAAATTGGATATTCCATTTTGTACCTCTTCAGCTTTATACCCTATTCTCACCGTAAATGTTTTAGGATCGCCCTTTGTGAGGAGGGGTTCTAATTCTTTCTTTTTTCTTACCTTACTAAAAAAATATATATAAGCCGTATTTGGAGAGTATTAACGAACACGAACACGAAGAGAGAAGCATGAGAATAGCAATGGCGGACAGCAGGAGGTTTCAATTCAAAGTATCACCATGTCTTCTCCTCCTCCTTCTCCTTCTCACCATTCATACACGATGCAGAGCTGATGTTATTACCCTAACTGAAGATATTTTCTCCGACAAGGTACCAATTTTCTTTTCTATTTTTCTCGATCGATTCTTCAATTTTTTGAATTTTCTGTCATTTTCTTTTTACATTTTTTTCCCAATTATTATCGTAATTTTGTTAATTATTAGCTTATTAGAATGATTAATGTTTTTTAGTATAGTTGAGATCCAGGTTATTGTGATTGATTCATTATAAGACAGTTGCTATTGATTTTTTTTATCTTAGTTGTGATTATAAATTGTGATTTTTGGTGAAATTATCTGCAATGGTAGAAATTGGTGAATGTTAAACTATATTTGTGATCCACATACTTTGATCAATGATTAATCTTTTAGTAAAATTATATATTGGGTTGTTGACTTCAAGTATCAGGAGTAATAGGTTAAACGTGTGTGCATTCATCCTTAATAAATCATTAGACGTAGTCGATCGATGGACTGCTGAAACTATTGATTTTATTGGAATTAGAGATTAGTATCGAACATTCGTGGTTAGCATGATGAAGCAAACATATAACCATGAGATAAGCAACCTATTTTTTGCTAATTTAGGGCTTAACATTTTTATAAATCCTGCTTACAGGCGGTAGTATTGAAATATCTACATTAAGAGGAATCTTAGTTTACAAATAATTTGGCAATAAAATGAGGTAGCAACTATCGTGGTACCGGCTTTAAAAATGAAGGAAAGTTTTCCCTGGTGAAAATCCCTAAGGATTACTTTTCCACTCAATGGAATGACTAGCCTTACAATCTTCCATAAGTAAAAATGCCTAGAATCGCCATCATCATAAGCTCCTTGATTATTTATTCATCATGGGCTGCCGTCATTGAATGCAGATACCAAGAAGTACCAACACAATTTCCTCAAAAAAAAAAAAAAAAAAAAAAAAAAAAAGTACCAACACAAGCGCCAGCCACAATAGCGTCATGAAAATTAGAATTGAAAAAGTAGAGACCGTTTGAGGAATAAATTTCTAAAGGCATGCAAGCATTATGGCTGTAGGCCTGTAGCTTCATGGGCATTTCAACCATTATGGCACAGTCCGTCAGTCCTTATAATGATACTGCAACGCCAAAGGAACATTCTAGGACATTAGCTTCACTATCCCTTGGCGTTCCTTTACTTTTGGCCTGATACACTAGAGTTCTTTTTGCCAAATGACCCCTATTAGCATTATAAACCACCGACCATAAGAATTTAATCATCAAATTCTACCTTAAGTTATTTTTTTTTCCATCCTTAAAGTAATGACTTCAGGTCTGTAAGTACAAATTTCTTCGAAAGTTTAAATATTCATGAAAGGTTCTAGTAAACTTATACTAGGATTTTATCTTTTATTCACAACCAAAATTATGCTCAGGTTAGGGCTAATAGGATTAGGTTGGATAACTCAAAGTTTAGATTTTTGAGGTGAAACAAGCACTTCTTAATTGTGGCAATAGCAGGTTTTATATAAGTGAGGGTGCAGAGATGAAAACTAGACAAATTAGACTGTAACAGTTTAATCTTGACATCTGGGGAGTAGTCTCTTCTGTCTTCAATTCCCATGCAATTAGTCAATCCCAAAAAGACTTGATCCTGGATTGCTTCTCTATGGCAGCCCTAAATAAGCTACTAGATTCTAGATACCATTGAATTTGACACCTTAGCCATGATTAGGATTAATTCTTCCTAAATTACTCTCGGAAAAATTAGCCTCATACTGAACACTAATTTTTGAATTTGCTAACCTGTAAGAACCTGGTTGATTAGTTGAGTGTATTTGAGGGCAGCTAGCCAGCCAAAGAAAAACCATAACTTCTTTCCTCCCTGCCACAAATTTTCTAATCCCTAATTTGAAAGAATTAGCTTGAGTATTAGAGTTCATTTCATCAGCAATTAGAGAGCCATTAATAGAATCCATCGCTTCTTCCCTCTCTGCCTTAAGCCTCTCAGCCTTAAGCCTCTCAACCCCCCCCCCCCCACCCCCCCCCAAGCACAATTATCTCTAGCAATTTATAAAGAACATTAACCAATAAAGTAAAGAGAAAAGATGATGAATTGTTTTCTTTTTAAAAAATTCTCATGATGAAAACAGATGCTCCTAGTGAAAGCCCATAATTTAATTGTAGAATTAAAGCATTAGAAACTACACCATATCCAGCATTTCAGCATCTCCATTTCCCAGCAAACCCCTTCTTTCAAGCAACACCATTAGAAAAGATAAACTCTTCTTACTCCTTTATTTTCCTTAAAATTCTGACTTTAACCTCTTTTGGATATAAGGAAACTATCACTTTCATCTCATAAGGCCCCTATGTTTTTAACTTATAATTATGACCACGAATTCTGTGAAGTTGAAGGATTAATATACATAATAACATGGAATTAACATTATGAAAATAATTTTAAACATGTTTTTTTTTTTTTTTTTTTTTTTTTAGCATTCTTTATCAGTATATTTTAAGTGAATTGGACAGTGGAAATTGTTTCTTTATCTTTGAATTATTATTTTTGGTGAATTCCACGTCCAATTCTGTGATCCATGCCTATGTGACCCTCATTTTTAAGTCATAGCATCGCAGATAAACAAAAATGAATATGAATTGATATACTTTGGGAATTGAAGCAATTTGGTGTGCTAGAGGCCTACTCCTGGATCATAATCTTACATCTGAAATGGAAATTATCTCTCTAGAAGTCAAGAGTATGCAAGTTTGGAAGCTCTTACCTCTTGCTGATGGAGAAAAGAAGTCCTCAAACCCACCCTTCCACTAAACAGTGAAAACGGATCCAAGGGAGACCTATTAATCACCCTGTAAACAAGGCAGCATTGCAGCAAATAAACTCTGATACTTGATTAATTGCAGCTGTGCAGTGCAATTATTCAATGCTGAAGCTGTAAAGTAGCCTATGTTGAGTTTGCAATGTACTAAATGATATATTTTGAATTCTTAATTGATACTTCCAAAGAAACGAATCATAAATTATTGCCTTTCAACCTCTGAATTTATTTGCATAAGTCGTGTTCTGCTCCCCTTCCCTCTAAAATGATGTTCTAAACCCTTACATTCAGCATATGTCCATTTTAGGAGAGCTGATTGATTTACTATCGTCTAACTTTTATTAACAATAGACTAAAGTTCTTTATAAGCTGACAACTATGTCTCTGGTGTATTCATTGCACAATTGAATTTTGTGTAGATAAAGGAGAAGGATACTGCTTGGTTCGTGAAATTCTGTGTTCCATGGTGTAAGCACTGGTAAGAAATTATCTCTACTTTAGAATTTATAGCTGGGTTTAGTAGTGAATGGTGAACTATAAATTATAATTTTTTTTATTTATTTTTAGTTATTTTGTATTTGGCTTCTATTAATTCTAATACTGGGTAATTTCAGTAAGAATTTGGGATCATTGTGGGAAGACTTGGGGAAGGCCATGGAAGGGGAAGATGAGATTGAAGTTGGACAAGTTGACTGCAGTACTAGTAAACCCGTTTGTTCCGAAGTTGATATTCATTCATATCCAACATTCAAGCTCTTCTACAATGGTGAAGAAGTT
Organism: Chenopodium album; assembly: GCF_948465745.1. Taxonomy (NCBI): domain Eukaryota; kingdom Viridiplantae; phylum Streptophyta; class Magnoliopsida; order Caryophyllales; family Amaranthaceae; genus Chenopodium; species Chenopodium album. Next base: position 12,206,112 of record NC_137842.1, on the reverse strand, counting down.
GCAAAATATCAGGGTAATTATTTCGGTCATCTGAATGATATGTCTGTTTTTATATGGAACTGTTTATGCTTCATTGCTATGGCTTGGCTAATCCTTTACGTCGGATCAACATTCATATTTCCTGCTTAACGGAAAACCAAATACAATGTTGTTAGATGATTAACTCTTATTATGCCTGATTTTCTTAGTTGACTTTTTACTAAATTTTTAGATATAAACCAGTTAAAAAGGACTGCCATTGAATAATATTTCCCTTTATCGTGGCCTGAAATGAAATTTAAGTACCAATTACTAAGAAAGTACGTCCTTAGGCCTTGGATTATATGATAAGCTCAAACTTTTTTACCTTCATACACCATATATTTAGATTACTCATAACAGCCACTAGTCTTGGAGACCCTTTTTGTTATTTTGAGTCTCGAATGCCAAGACCCAACTTATCTAACTTTAGCCCACCAGAAAAGCTATTTAATCCAAACTAAGGCTGCTAATTAACATTTGAAGAGTAGGTGATTAAATCCTTATGAACTCGTGTTCTACCCAGAAAATGTCGAGGATGGACTTGCATCCCCACTTAATAAGCTCATCTTAGTGCACTGCCCTTTAGCCAGTCAGAGCATAATTCTTTGCTTGCAAATTTCTGCACACTATTTTTCTTTTTTTTTAACCTTTTTGTTTACCAAATAATCTTATACCAAGTTCTTATGGAGGACTCATTTTTTGTAAGAGTAGAAACCAATCTCCTTGAAACCCCTAACGGCATTAAGTATTTACGGGAGCCAAAAATCTCTGGCCATCCAACTGCGCTTTTGAAGATGCTTCCTGAATTTATTTCTGTGAATATTATGCTTATAGCCTCTTCGCCATATTTGTCCTTTTTGCATCATAGCCTGAAGAAGTATAAGGATAGCAGCCTATTTATAAGAAGTAGTCTGAACCCCTATAGAGTCTACTCTGTGCCACAACATTCTTTCATCCTTGACAATCAAACACTCCAAGAACAGAAGGGTCCTAGTAGCTTCAATCAACTTGAGGATTTCTGAAGTAAAGGGAAAAAGATTTCTGGACTTTGAACACCTGCGATGCAAGCAGGACCTATATAGAACCATGACAGAACATGTTTAATAAATGAGATTCACCTAGCATTAGATAGCATCCTTGCAGAGATAGGATGACATTTTTACAAGACTACCATAAGACTAGTGTTGCTCTATGGTACAGAATGTTGGGCTTCTAAGAAGGAGCACATTAAAAAGATGGAGGTTATGGAAATGCGTATGTTAAGATGGATGTGCGGGAACACTGTAAGAGATGGAATCAGAAATGAGTTATTCGCAAGAAAGTGGGGGTGGCAGTGCGGACAAACTAAGGGAAAATCGCCTATGTTGGTTTGGGAATGTAAGGCGGAGACCTGAGGGTGCACCGGTACGAAGAGTGGAAGAGTGGGACTATGGAGGGGTTAAACGACGGAGAGGGAGACCGAAAATGACTTGTTTGGAAGGAGTTAGGGAGGATATGAAGTATATAGATTTGCACGAGCATGATCGTAAGGTTGGAGGAGAGAGATTTTTGTGGATGACTATGGAATAATCATTTTTTGGTTCATGTAGCCGACCCACTTATGGGATTAAAGTGATTGATTGATTGATTGAATCTGATCAAAATAGGTATCAGAATCGAAAGTGATAACTCAGTCGGGCAATCTGATTATCTGAGAGTGTCTACTTAGATTCAAGTATAAGTTTTCTACCGGAACCTAATTTATGATGTAGAGAGGCCAAACTCAAGTCGTTCATGACACATAGCTCTTCTCTCTAAAACAATTTTTTACCCCAAGGCCTAGTGATGGAGCAAGTTTAGTTTTTTATTTTTTTATTTTTTTTTTTTTTGTGGGGTGGGGTGGGGTGGGGTGGTTGGGGGGGGGGGGGGAAGGGATAAATTTAATCTATTAACATTGCTTGCTTGTGTGTGGACAGGTTTTGTTTGCTAAAGTAAAGCTCAAGAATGTAAGAAAACAGCATGTCAAACAAGCTTTATTAGTTTATACTACCCAAGTACCAGGAGACAAATGAAAGTGAGGTCGAGGCTTCTACTGTATTGCATGACCCTCAATCCCAATACTCCTATTTAGAATTTTCTATCATAAAAGCAGAGAACTAAATATATGAACCTCATAAAGCCTACCTTCCCCTATCTCTCCCATATGTAACATTATTGATCTGCAAGTACACCAAAACACATTTTGGACGGACTCACTGAACATATATGATTGCTAGCAACTAATTCCAAACATCCTGGCCATTCACTGTGCAAAAAGAGTTGATATTTTTGGTTATCAGCTCATCCATGAGATAGGGAAAGGAATATAGAAATAAAAATGAAAGGAAAGAACTAAAACATACTTTCCAAACTTAAGCATCCCTTAATATATTGAAAATTTAGTTGCACATTACAGCATTCATCAATGAGTTTGGTTTCTCATAAAGGACTAAAATATTGGTATCTAAAAAAAAGAACTCAATGTGAGCTTTTACACTGGGATGGTGGAAGATACGTAGGGAATCGTCTAGCACTCTAGCATGTGAAGAGGCTTGAATTTGCTTGTTAATGACCAGAAGTTACTGTTTGACAATATTAACTAAATTCTTGTACATATGTCAAACAAAGGTATGTGTCCAGTTGTTATACTTAATAGTGTTAATTTTCTTTATAAGCGTCTTCTCTAGTTATTTTTCTTTTTGATAACCTTCTCTAGTTATTTTTCTAATCCCATCTTTGTATTAGAATTTTAGAACACCTAAACTAGCAATCAAGTGGAAGGCCAAACCCACCCCCCACCCCTTATTTTTTTTTCCCTGATCATGGGCATCCAGGTACTATGACCTTTCTATTCCTAGGGTTGGGTTTATTTATAACCATGTAAGTGAGTTGAGAAATCTACCATCGTGGAGGTGAAATGAAGAATTTGTGTTGTGCTCATCATTCTTGTATCTGGTTGAAAATATGGTTTTGTACTTCAGCTGTGTAGAATTCAATGTTCTTGATTTTGTTTTTCTGTTTGCATTTTGTAATGACCACTAGTAATGTGTTCATGAAAAAACATTTCTCTGAAAAGACATTCAAAACATGAAATTTGGAAAATCTTGCTATTTTAGATTATGAAGTACAGTATTTTTGTAAAAAGTGCTTTCCAAGTGTTTTTGGGTAGTAATTACTTTTAAAAGGTTTGTAATAATTGTAGTTGATAAGATTTTGATTTTCTGACGCTTTATTTCTCCCTTTGGTCTTGTTATTATTTTAGGGAAACGAGATGTAGAATCACTCAAAGCATTTGTTTTGGAAGAAACAGAGAAAGCAGCAGCAAAAGCAGAAAATGACATTGACAGAGAATTATAGCTTATATTGGTATGCAGAAGACAGCCTAATTAACTTATTTTAGTTAATATGTCTATATGAACTTGGTAGTCCTTATATTTCCTTTTTTATTATAAACTTTCCAAATCTTAGTTTTTTTACGTAACTTTATACAGTTTGAGCTTATTAACTCTTAACTGAACTTCATTATCCTAAAATATGTGGAAGTAGGGTGAACAAAAAAGGGTTATCCAGTTATGTTTGTATAGTTTATGAATTTCAATTACATGTTTATTTGTCTCATTGCAGGATTTTACAGAAGCTGGTATGGTATGTTATCATCAGAATCAATGTGCAAAATGTGGCAAGCCTAGAATTCAGAAACCGGTCATATGATTGATCCCAGGGTTGTCATCAGAATCAATGTGCAAAATGTGGCAAGCGTAAAATGTAGTGATCATGAATAATTTTTGATATTGAATGTACATTGGCGTTCATCAGCCCATAACTTTGAGATTTCTGCTAGCTATGCAGTCTTTATTCTATTATACCACAGAGGATGGGTCGATATGAAAAAGAAAACGCATGTAACATTAGATTAATTAACATTGTACTGAATATTGCAGCGTCTGGCGTGCTGGAAAGTTATTATATACGGGCTGAATTTTTGTTTTCCACTGTTGTCACTGTTATGGTCTTATGGATGCAATTTTTTCAATGCAATTAATTAAAGTTTTCGGTGGCCATTTCTGAAAGCAGTCACGTACCTGAAACGTAAGTAGGTAACTGCAATATTATACAAAGTATTAGTTATATAAATGCAATCATTGAAACACTAGTACAATTGAAACACAACCGTAATTTGTGCGGGTGCATTGAGCTATCCTTTTAGCTCATCATTTTATATGAAATTGTTTTATGACATCGAGCAAGAGATTGATGTGCCCATAGATAGGTACACTCGTGTGTATGATGTAACCAGTGTTTACTTTTCGAAAATAAAATCCAGATAAATAACCATTATCAATTAACCATGTAACTTATCATGTATTCATGTTCTTTGTCTTCTTCCTGCTGACGTCGAATGCCTGACGTAATAAAATTGTGAAGATAAAAACCACATAGTTCACGTTTCCTTAATATTTAATAAATAAAATAAATAACCCACGCCATAGAAAAAGGAGATAAAAGTTTTAAGGTGGCGCAGAAGATAATCATGCAACTCCCCCAATTATTGATTATTGTTATCCCACTTGGCTAGCCACATAAAAACAAACCTTGAAGAATCATTGGCACACAAAGAAAGTCATGATAACATTGACTACAAGTGTGCCAAAAATCATTTTGTTTAGTATTTGAAACATCAGTAAAGAAGAAATGAAAGGTTTACTTCGCAGGAGAGATGATGCCTAATTTGAAACCATAATAAGTTCAATTTTGGTATCATTTCTCTTGCATAGTGAACCTTTCATCTTCTTCTACAAAAATGGTGCTTCGATGATGATCGATCATGGAAGCTTAATGTGAAACCGAAACAGGTAAACTCGATATTTATGCTTGAAAATCGATATACATTACACATTTCATTTTTATTGCTTGTGTTTATGAGCTATATCTGAAGCACCTTGTTATTTGTTAATGTTGGAGTTATTGGTTCTAACTCTCAATTGTATGCTTAAAAATTAAGATTAATCTCTTATAGCTATGTCATAACTTTGGGATGTAAACTATGGGATAAACTTTGTGATGGTTAAATCTGTAAATTTGACAGTTTGATTTAATTACCATTTAAGCCTACTTGACTTCTTCAGTTCTTCTTATTGATTGTCTCTTAATAGTAATTGACTAATTGTCACATTTTATAATCCATTCTTGTTATTTTTTTTTTTTTTTTTTTTGAAGGAACTCGTCTTATCTTCGCTTAAATGAAATTATTTTTGCTGAATTGTAATTTTTTTTACTAGACTTAAATTATCTTTTATAAACTGAAAATATTGTTACTAATTAAAAATTATTTTTTACTAATTTTCCATTATATTTTGTTCATTAAAGTTACATATGTTTAATAAATTGAAATTGCTTTAATTGAATATTATTATTGTATTCTTCAAAAAAAAAAAAAAAAAAAAACATATTATTATTGTAAAATGAATAGAATATGGCCTACTTAGTATATGCCATGGTCATTTTTTGTTATAGGCACTATTCTCTTAACTCTAATTAGCTCTCTATGCAAGTGTGGATTTTATTTATTTTTAAATCTACTAGTTGGGGCCCAGCGTGCTTCGCGCAATCCCCCAATAGCGGTGATTATTATTGTTAAGTAACTAGGTTAGGTCCCGTGCCATGCACGGTTATTTTAATCACTCCATATTTTCTTTATATAAATTAATTTATGCCTTTATGGCATACAAAATAAAAAGTTAATATATTTGTAGAATAAATTATATTCCATCATAATTACACTTCTGTACAGAGATTATTTATTTCCTTATTAATCCGTACTTAATTGGGTAATAACATAAGAAAGGTAAATATTATTATTTCTTTATTTGGTTGACAAAAAAAATTTCTTTTAAATAACTTCTTTAAATAAAATTTTCTAAATTGTAAAAAAAAAAAAAAATACAAAATACTAAGAACACACCAGAGCATGACACGTGTCATTGCTGGTGTGTCTTTTAGTATATAGTTATTGATTATCCGGTGGTTTTGTTATACGGTAGTTATGTTTGCGTAGTGTTTGAATGTTGTAAGAATCCGAAATATTAGAGGCAATTTAAGAGAGAAATATTGCATTTTAAGTTATTACTAGGTTAGTTCCCGTGCCATGCACGATAATTTTCAATAAACCATTATTAAACTACCTTTATAAATAGTTTTTTATAAACAAACTAGGTTAAGTCCCGTGCCATGCACGGTTATAATTAAACTTTACAACAAAAATTATAAAGAATGGTTTTTAATTATTTTTTATTTTTATTTTTGAGGGGAATAAAGAATGGTTGTTAATTTAACAATATATCAAAAAAAAAATATTTGTGACAAAATAACTTGAATTTTAATTTATACCAAATGCGTAAAGGTTATTGTTTTGAATTTTATAAAAAAATAATTTATTAATAGAAATTTAAAAACTATTGGGTTTTATATAAGAAAACGAAAATATAAGCTTAGGTTAGTACCCGTATATGTCTTCAAAAAAAAAAAGGGAAAAAAAATAAAAGGTTAGTACCCTTATTCGAACTCATATACATTTGTCCTTATATTTTTGTTGACACACTTTGACCGGCATTAAATGAAAATTTAGTTGATCTATATTACTTTAGGATAATTAGTATTCCATAATCAACTTTTTAAAAATGTATTTATAGTGAGTAGTAGCGGTTTTTATTTTAATTTTAATAATCACATTGCATAACGATTAATGTCAAATGATTAATGTTGGAGCTTGGAGGAAAAAATTGATACTCCTTAATATTTAATACCTTATTTTTAATCTATGTTTGTATACTTGTAACTAAAAGATTAATAGTATATAGAATATATGTTAAAAAAAATATTAATTGAGTATGATTGGATTAGATATGTTGTCAAAATAGAAATAAGTATTATTGTAGCTTATAAAATGGAAGTCATTAAAATTTGGTAAAAAAAAAAAAAGGAAAGTGCAAAAAGGAGGGAAAATTATTAATGACATCGTGACAAATGTCATCTTAGGTTCGCTTTTAGTATAGGTTAATTGATTAAACTCTAGAAATGTAGTTGTCAAATTTTGATCAAAATAAAAGATTACGAAAGATATGTTAGATAAAAAATGATGTAGGAAATTATCAAATTTATGTTAAGAATGCTATTTTAAAGCTATATAAGAATATTTATGTTATAAATATGTCAAATCTTTTTTATTTTAAGTAATTGTATTGTATAAGATTAGAGAATTATGTTTGCATAAGATTAGTTTTAACAGAATTTTATTCAAAAAAAAAGGTGAAAGATACACCAAAAGATGAAATGTTTCATTACTGATGTGTCTTTTAGTTATTGATCAATTGTTGATTGATTGATATGATATTTATATGTCCTCATCAATACAATATAATAGTATTTCACTTTCTTTAAGGTAAATATATAGTCTTCATCTATATTAAAATAAAATACACACATAATAGTATATAACTGAACTACTAATTGTTTGTTATCAAAAGTGAGTCAACTGTAAAGTTAAATGTAATATTGCATAATTTATATTTATATTAACGAACCTTTTCTTATCTTAGTTTTTTTTTTTTTTTTTTTTTTTTTTTTTTTTTTTTTTTTTTTTTTTTTTTTTTTTGCAGGGTAGTTTTGTTAAGTCTAAGATTGCAAATTTAAAATTGAATTTTCCTTATTTTTGTTAAGTCAAGGAATGCTTTTTTTGAAGGGTATCTTTGTAAGGTCTAAGATTGCATAATTTTGTATCACCATAATGTATATGTTATGTATATGTTATGATAATCATGGTATATTTAGTAGATATTTTCTTGGTGATTTATTTCCTTAATTCTAGGAGATAATAATTGATCTTGGAAATGTTTATTCATATCTTTGACATTATTGTATCTTTGTGATAAATTTGAATTTCTCAATATAACATAAGATTTATATTTATGCTAAATATTTGAATCTTTAATGTTAGATGTGGCCTAAAATTTCATATGGACCAAGTTTTGAAGAAGCCTAATACAATTCTTCTTGCTTCTAGAGTATGTCAAATATTTTACAATTATGTTGATTATTCTAGAAAATGGTCAACTTTTCTAGAAGCAATATTATCATGCAAGCAAATCTAGAGAATTTTTCATACATCTTGGGGCATCCATTTCCATAGACCTAACCAACTATAAATAGTTGGAGTTTGAATCATATTGAGGCATCCAACCAATATACATTCAACCTCCATTATACAAATTTACCCACTCACAAGATTACTCATCCATTTACACTAGTCTCCCTAGTTAATCTCCTCCTTGTAATTTATTCCACTATTTTCTTTTCTTTTATTTTGAGAGTTTAATTGTAAGAGTTGTATCTCAATACCCTATTATTGGGGTAACTTTGTACTCTCATTTTATTATAGTGGAATTTTTTGGTGCTTGTCGTCGTGGGTTTTTTACCTCTATTTAGAGGGTTTTTCCTACGTTAAATATCGTGTCTCCTTTTATTGCTTATCTTACATTTTACCTTTAATTTCTCGTTCTATTTTACATTTTCGCTGCGTGCTCATACCCTAACATTTAATATAAATTTTTATTTTTTTAAAAAAAATAAAAATATACTAAAGACACACCAGTAGATGACACATGTCATGGTTGGTGTGTCTTTTAGTATATAGTTATTGATTGATATGAGAAAGATGAAAGTTAAATTATATCATTAGAAAGGATGTAAATTAAACTATCATGATTCTATATGTCAAATATAAACTGAAATTTTGAGTTTCACTGCAATTACATAATTATATTTAGATGTTTCTAGGATTTAGGATCTCATGGGCTGCAATATTGAAGGTGGTCTGATGATTGTAATGTGAATCCCTTCTTGTATTGCTGAAAATGAATGATAGACAAGCTTCGTATTCTGTTAGATATTACACTAAAAGAAACTGTAACCAAAATATGCTTGATACCTGCATTAATTTTTGACAAGGAATAATCAAAGTAGTTTTGAGTTTGATCTAATTTGACGATGGATTCTACCCAGTGGCGGATCCAGGATTGGGTAATGGGGGTACGGAATTAAGTTTAATAAAAAAATTTACAAAAACAAAGTAATATGTGGAGCGTAATAATTTTTTCTTAACTAAATTTTGAGTTAAACCATTTACTCCATAACTATTGTATTAGTATTTGCGTGTACTAGCACCCTATCTTCCGACAACAAGGCTTATAATTGAGTAACGAAATATCTTTTTAAAAAAATTGTCTAAGCAACTTGTTATGGTAACAATAGATCTCTTTGATCAAAAGTACAAATTGGAAAAATAAACAATATCACATAAGAAACCTGTTATTGTAACAAAAGGTCTCTTTGTTCAATAGCACTATTGTTGAATATATATCATCTAAGAGACCGCTTCAGATCAGTTTTAAAATAGGCGGTCTCTTAGAATTTAATACTTGTACAACAAAAAAGGCGCTGATTAGGTTGTTGTGGACTTGTGGTAGGACTGGTAGGTTACTGTATCTAAGAGGCCGCCTATTAGATACAGGCGGTCTCTTTTTGTATCAGTTTTTATTTCGCAGAATGGTGGTACAGTTGTAACTCTATGTACCCCCTAGACCCGCCACTGATTCTACCATTTTATGTTATTTTCTTTTTAATATATTGAACTGTTTTAAGGTTCAATTTTCTAAATGTACGAACTTAATACTTTGACAAGTTAAATATTATGGTAGATAAAAAATATACCCACAACCTCTCCAATATAACTTTTTAAAAATATCCAACAGATAAAAGCACAACCTCTCCAATAAGATTAAATCATTATTCATTTTGCCACTACTTTCCAAAAATGATTATAGAAAATAAAAAATAAAAAAAAATAAAAAATGAACTTTGATGAAATGATGAAATAGTAGGACATTGACCATATGATGAGATAGAGGTCCAATCTAAGGTTTTACTATAGATAGGTGAGTTTACACCTGTTTGGTTCCACAAAAAAAAAAGGAAAAAAAATATCCCAAAGATAAATAATAACGAAACTATTTAGTTATGCATTCATCAACCGACGTTTAGAAGCGCATGTTACTGTCTGTGAGAAAAAATAGAGAACAAGAAATTTTCTAAAAGTGCAATCTGCATCATTTGTTGATCACCAAGTAAACATTTTACAACAGCAATATGGAAATCAGTACACAATACTAATCCACCAAAAAGATCTCTATAAGATGGCTAAAATGTAGCGTACATATGATATGAGACATTATCTATGTTAATGTAGTTGTTATAACTTTGCTAATATATAACTTTGCTAATTGTAGCAGATTTTAGCCCCCAAAAAGCAGTTATAGGCAATAGAATACGTATGAAAAACCATTTGTCATCAATCCCTTATCAAACTCATAAGTCTTAAGTGTTCGGCCTCTAAAATGTACCTTAAACATTTTTCTAGTGACAACAACATCTATAATAAAGCAATTTTGATTTACCATAATTTATAGATCTTATATCTATCACGTTTTATAAATAAACATTACATAAGTGCAAGTTTTTTTTTGAACAACATAGAATACTAACCTTCATAGTGTTTTCCAATAACATGAACTATTATTGTACATGTTCCTAAAAAAACTCTTCAAAAGATTTAACTCAACATCCTTGCAACCCTATTTACATTCCTACCTTCATCTAAACTTTTTTTAACGCAATAATGAGCAATACTAAAGAAACAAAAGGGCTTTGAACGAAATACATAGTCTGAACCACGCTCGTTCAATTTATCAAAATATTAAGTTTTGTGATTACCCCCATGTTTAATAGATGTCACTGATGTAATTACCATGCAAGAAAAAGATTTTAAAATAGAGGACATGACTATATCACACTTATAAGTGATTTACAGTAATTGGTTCACTTAGCTATATTATGTGCATTATTGTTGAAAGACGTAATGCTAATTTCCTTTGGCAAGAGAGTCAGTTGAGGTCTCTGTGACATCATCTCCATTCTTGGTGCAGCTGTGTTTGCATCACTGTCTGGTGTATCAGATTTTCCAGGAGCGGATGTTGCTAAAGTAGTTGGTTCTCTGTTAGCGGAGTCATGATCTGCATTTTCATCAGAAGGTGATGTTGTGAAATGGAGCTTCTTTCGATCAACAGTTTTTACACGAACCGAGTCATTTCGCTTATCTTCATTATGTGCTGGAGTGACTAGAGACTGTTTGTTTCCACTCATGCATGTGCGACATAGTTTGGGCCCATTCATCAGGTGAAATCTTTTGAGATTTCACAGTTACAGGTGTTTCAACAGTTGAATGTTCAAGGGGTTTGATTATCAAGTTGTTGTCAGCAGCAGAACTGAAGTCTTTGGGAGTTGCATTCTTGGGACTCTGAGTGATTTTTCCATGGCCTTCATCAGCTATAACAATTCTTGTAAATTGGCATATAGGTGTATCAATGTTCATGAATGCACTATTCATAATTTAGAAAACTCGTTTATTATAAATATGTGTTAGAATTCTTACCTTTTAGGGACAATGAGAATTTAAGGGTAGTTGTTTGTGAGAGTTTCCCTTTCTCTTTGTCTTTGGCTTTTGAATCAGGTGTATCTTTACCTGTAGCTATAGCATCTTGTTCCACACCAACTGAAGCACTCCCACGAGATTTGGTTGATGTATAATCCATATTCATAGTTAAATCTGAAAATTCAATTTCATCGTTTCTTGTAACATTTGACTTTGTTAAATCCTTTTTGGATGCATCTTCAACAATCTCGATTGTTTTGAGTGACCATTATAAAACACTTCTTGAACCTAGTGAATTAGATGGACCGAGTTTGAAAAAAAGTTGTCTTTTTCCTGAGTCTTTCTTCAATCGCTTGGAAGGCAACCACATCACCCTACACAATATATTTGTAATTAGCATATGTATTAATAGTTCTAATGGAAACAGAGCACTAACAAGGATATATATATTATTAACAACATTCATTATAAATATAATATTTGCAATTTCTTTTAAGTTAAGTGTTTATTTAAAGAATCATTATGGAAAGGAATCATACAAGATCTTTCATAGTTTTGATTTCAGTCGCGGTCTTGCCAAACAATTTCTCTGTCATTGTTGAATGATGTCAATGTTATTGAACCTGTCACATGTGTTGCCTCGAATTTAAAAGCAACCCTGTACAAAAAAAAAAAAAAGAAAAATATAATTAATGGTAGGCTAATTGCATTTTTCACTTTATAGATTAATAAGTTAATCTTTTGTAGATCAAATAAAAAGGTATTGTTCAAATCAAAGAACAGGACTCCAAAAGAAAGGATGAAGCAACAATTTATACCCCCATCTCTAAGAACTTTAATGAATAAAGTAAAACACAAACTATTGAGTCATAAGTTTCAGAGAAGCACAAGACATCTAAACTTGGAGTCTATAATCTCTCTGGCCAAAGAAGGTTTGCAGTTGAAATCAAATCATGGTGCAAGGCTTGATCTTGTTGTTTCATGGAAAAGACACGATGCCTATATTTAATCACAAAAACTGTTGAAGATAAAACAAGCTATAAGTCCCACACAGTTCTAGTGATTTAGAAAAATTGAACAGGGCGTTTTTATGTATAGTGTGCTACTAAAATAATGGGAGAAAAAGGAATAACTTTATTATTGATTGAGCCGCCATCTTTACCTTCAAATAATATCATAATCAAAATAATTCCCAACCAAAGGACAAACTTTAAATGATTCCAACTTGCAAACTAAGCATCATATTTCAACCATTATAGAATCTAGATATAGTGGTGTAAAAGAATCAATGGCTAGAATTCAACTACTTATGAAATCTGAATAAGTAAATAACATGTGGTATAGTGGATATGATTTGCACAAACAATAACTTACTACATAAACCCATAGTCAACAGAAAACCCATCAAAACTTTAATCAACAGCTCACTATTTTAAGACCTACAACAAAGTACAAAATTGTGGTGAAAATTGGATTTAAATAAGGAAAAATTTCTAAAAGTAATACAACCTTTGGCCTATTCTTTTTTAATAATAAAACCTTTGGATTATTTTGTAATAATACAACCTTTATGGGGTGTTCATTTTAAACAAGATAAAATCAAATTTCGGTGGACTTTGAGGTTAACAAAGGGGAGGGATGAGTTTTTGGTGGTGGGGGATAAGGAAGGGTGTTATTCCTCTACCCTTCTCCCACCTCAAAACTCACCAAAAATTCGATTTAATCTTGTTTAAAATGAACCAGTGGCTTTTCATACGATTATTGGCATCCCTCAAATACTCGTTCAAAACTGGTGGCATTGAGGGGTTTTGAACCGGTGCCAATCTCCTTTTTTCTACTAGTGTACTATTCACATATATAAGTACTACTTACTTGCTAATGTATAGTACTACTACTTCCTATTATTATTATTATTATTATTATTATTATTATTATTATTATTATTATTATTATTATTATTATTATTATTATTATTATTATTATTATTATTATTATTATTATTATTATTATTATTATTATTATTATTATTATTATTATTATTATTATTATTATTATTATTATTATTATTATTATTATTATTATTATTATTATTATTATTATTATTATTATTATTATTATTATTATTATTATTATTATTATTATTATTATTATTATTATTATTATTATTATTATTATTAATTTCATAAATACATGTGTTAATTTTATAAAAAGGTTACGATAATAAATTGTTCATGCACAACTTGTCAAATTCGTTATTCTAAGTCCTCGTGTCTATGGGTTGAAAAGTATTTGATTAGGATTATTGGTTTATTGTAGGACGAATTTTGGAGTTCGTAAGTAGGAGTTCCGTACTTGTGTGCAAAGATTAAGGTACGTACACTTGGCTAGATCTTTTAAAAGTGATTTTTATATGCAACGTGATTTACATGTTAAGTGATTTCGAACCATGTTTAAATGATTGTGAAATATATTTCGGTGAAACATGTTTTAAGTGTTTAATCTCAAATGTTTAAATATTTCATATGGTTGATTATAAACTTGTACTGATATTCAAGATGTTTTAATAAGGAAGTTTTATTGTTTAAATTATCCCGAGTATGTGATATTGGAAAGTTTATTTAACAGGATTTACTCCTTGGATCTTTGGATTTTTAACTCCCACTATGCGGAGTAAGTTGAAGACTATGGACTTTGTATGACCTAGTATTTCCCTTTGATAGCACTATGTAAAGGAGTTACTAGGTTGGGGGGTATGCACACTTACATGGGAAAATGATTTATGAAAATATGGATTGATCCATCCTATTCGGAATTATCTTTGGAAAGTTAATTATTTCTGAAATTGGTCCTTTTGACAAGCTTTTATACATGAATTTCTATTCATGAATGGTTTGGATAAATTATGATTTATTAAATTTAAATCTCTTCGAAAACATGTTTAATTAATTAAATTGATTTACATGTCTAGCATTTGTATGTACTTAACATTTTGGCTAATACGTATTAGTTTTGTTTTGGCTTGGCCCTACTTATCATTTTAATAAGTAGATAGGTGATGGCGATCGGACAACGTGAACTATATGCTGCATTGGGAACGATGGGCGGTGATCACCTAGTTTAATTTAGTAAACATAGTATTAGTGTTGTAGTTACTTTGGAAGTGTTTCAAAACTATTACTATTACTATTATTATTACTAATAAAAGATAAGTACTGTTTTCCGCTGCAAAACTATGTTAAAGCCTTATGTAATCACGTGGCGGTAATACTCCCAAGTTACTCCCTAAAGCTAGATTATTACTGTTAAATATTAGAGAGTAATTTGGGGGTGTTACATAACAAAATAAAAAAATACCAAAAATTATTATGAAATATTGGCTGGATGCCCATTATCTTTCTTGTATCATCCAGAATATTCTAGATCTAGGGTTTATTAATATCCAAGCAAACCCTAATTATATTGTATGTATATATACCGTTATCATATGGAATAAATATACATACATTAATTATCTCTCGATCTCTCGTGTTTCTCCCTATTTCACAACACGTTATCAGCACCACTTTCTATCCAATTGAGCCATGCACGTTTGATTATAGTCATATCTCAAAGATAAACAAAGGTACACTTATACTCCAATGCTTAGTTATTAATTATTTTCCATCGATAAAAGTTGGAATGTATGTGCAATATTTTCAAGACAACTGGTGATTCGTATGAGATTTTTGATGCACTATGATTTAATCTGCCAAACTTATATTGATTACTTCAGTGCTATAACTTAATAGATTCACTATTATTTAACTTGTATTCTTTTCATATGTATATTATTTTTGGTTAATTGACTGGATAATTATCCACTAAACTCTTGTTGGGGTTTGGTAAGTCCGACTCACCGCGGAAACAACCCCGACCCAACGAACCACTCGTAATTAATAAAACCATAAAGCATAAATAAATAAACACAAGAAAAGGAAGAACGAATCATACCCTTGAAGCGATCTTCGTCCTCTCAAAACGGGCTCTTACTTGAAAGCCTTGAGCACCGCAAATGTCGTGCCTCCAACGGTATCCACCCACAAAGGACGAACACGACTTTTTAGGTCCGCTACCTTGGAGTTAGCAAGGTCCGACCAAAACCCAAGTGTTAATGGAGTTTAAGAGTTTTTCCAAAATATGGAATTCTCTTTCTAACTCCCACTCAAGCACTTTAATCCAAATCCCAAGGTTGGTATTTATAGAGGAAAGTATGAGTGGGAATTTCTATCCCATCAATGTGGGATCATGAAATTCCACAAATTAATTTAAAGCTAAATTAAATTAAAATTGCAAACTAATAATAAATCTACAAGTGGCATTACCATGTGAAATGGGTCGGTGAGGACCACATGGAGAGTAGGGGACCATACTTGCTCCCCACTCAATACTCTCCTTGTGCCACATGTCCTTACCCACTTGCTCCCATATTCCTCAAGCTTCCCCATAGTGACCGGTCCTATGGCCCATCCACGAGCCCAGCTCGAGCCCAGCCCCGCATCAAGATGCGGGCTGCTGCTGTGTGCGCAAGCCACGCACTTGGTGCGGGCTTGCTGCTGTGCGTGGCTGCTAGTGCGTGCGCTGCTAGCACGCCTAGCTTGCGGCAGCTAGCTGCTGCACACACCACGTGCACGCGGCTGCTAGCTGCTGCTGTGCGTGGCTGCTAGCACGGTGCGCTAGCACACACCTTAACAGCCATGCTAGGCTCGGCTTGGTGCGCTTGCTAGCCACCTATGCTTGGACATTTTTTCCCCTAGCATTTGGATGCTCGGGGCATTCCGATGCTAGGGGTATTTTGGGTATATGGTCGATTTATTATTATTTTGCGCGTCTCGTCTTTTTATTATTTTTTACTCGACTTCCGACGATCGGTTTCGACGCTCCAAGCTCGAATTACCGACGTCTAAATATTTAACACTCGGGCGACGAATTAATTTCTTCCGAATTAATTCGTCGAGTCGGTTCGTATATTTTGCTTGGGTGTGACCCGAAGGGCTCAGTCAAGATTGAGCTGTAATATTAATTATATTAATATTACTGATCGGAAGCGGCCTCCACCCAGGCATTCCGATCACTTGACCTTACTGAATATATTAGCTTTCTAATAATTCTGAACCCGCTATCAGAATAATACACTTGTTCGAAGGACACCATTCCTTTAAATCTCCCACTTGTCCTTCCGGACAAGTGTGCATTTAGTGTATAGCCCCTTTCCTATGTCTCTTCATGTCTCTTCATGAACTACATAGTAAGATTACTCGTCATCTCTGTTACGTCCAGAAGTGTTTCTCGAAATCCGAGTTTGACTGTCAATAAGTAGATGATTTCTAAAATCAATCTGAGCACGGCCATGCATTTTCACAGTCTCGCTCTTCGAGAGGCCTTGTAAACAACAAGACATGTTCCCTATTGTTAGTAGGGGGACATTTCCAATCTTGTAATGTAGCTTCTCTTACTAAGAGGACCTAGCCGCCCGATATCTGTCGTTATAATCCCCAGTTACGGCAGACGTTTGGCGGATACCAAAGCGGACTAGTACTCAAACAAGAGACCTCCCACTACTCATGGTCAAGGAAAAGAGTTCCGATAGTAATAATGAGAAAAATACTTATGACGAATTTAAATCTCTTAAAGTATTCTCATAGGTCGATCCAGTATGGTTCAAAACCAATACCTGTGCAAATGATTTATATCCTCATAGCACAAGAAACGGTGCTATAAATAATACTACACACTAATCTCTAATGGTCATTAATTGTCCACAAAAAAATATGACCTTGATTAGGGATAATTTTCGATTAAAATATTCAATGTTCACTTAATAGGTATTTCTTTATCCAAGCCATTGACTTGATACCCTATTTTGAATATTTATTAAAATCGGGAATGGACTCATTATTTAATTCTAAACCACAATTAAATAGAGATGGAGTGAATTAAATTGCATGAAAAATTTTAATTACTCCAAAAACTGAATGGTTCTTCATAGTGCTTTACATTAACATTGTCCAAAATTTAATTAAAACACTATAATATGGAAATTAAAGCCAGTTCGCGACATGCTTGATTCCCATTGCCTCAATGTGTTTGTTGTGCTTCACTTGAGACAAGGGTTTAGTAAGTGGATCGGCTACATTGTCATCCTTTCCCACTTTGCAAATTCTGATTTCAGCCTCTGTCTTCCATTCCCGAATCATGTGAAATCGCCTCTTGACATGTTTGACCTTCTGATGTTCTCGTGGCTCTCTAGCCTGAGCAATAGCTCAATTGTTCTCACAATGGAGGTCTATTGGACCCTTGATGGAGGGTACAACACCAAGTTCATCAATGAACT
Source organism: Chenopodium album (assembly GCF_948465745.1). NCBI lineage: Eukaryota > Viridiplantae > Streptophyta > Magnoliopsida > Caryophyllales > Amaranthaceae > Chenopodium > Chenopodium album. The sequence goes on along the minus strand of NC_137842.1, from coordinate 12,188,161 downwards.
TGCGAATCCAAACTGCCTCCTTGGCTGCCTCAGAGGCTGCCAAGTACTCGGCTTCAGTTGTAGAATCAGCGGTTGTGCTTTGCTTTGCACTCTTCCAACTAAACTCTCCTCCATTGAGACAGAATATGTATCCAGATTGTGACTTGGAGTCGTCTCTGTCTGTCTGGAAGCTTGCGTCGGTATATCCCTCAACAACCAATTCATCTTTACCCCCATAGACCAGGAATTTATCCTTGTTCCTTTTCAGGTACTTCAGAATATTCTTGGCCGCAGTCCAATGCGCCTCTCCAAGGTCTGATTGGTATCGGCTCGTAGCACTCAAGGCATATGATACATCCGGCCTAGTACATATCATGGGATACATGATCGATCCAATAAGCGAAGCATATGGAATACGACTCATCCTTTCTCGCTCATCAGGTGTCTTTGGACACTGCTTCTTGCTTAAGGTTATGCCATGTGACATGGGTAGGTGCCCTCTCTTGGCTCCTTCCATTTGGAATCGAGCTAGTACCTTATCGATGTAAGTACTTTGACTCATTCCTATCATCCTCTTTGATCTATCCCTATAGATCTTGTTTCCTAGTATGTACTGAGCCTCTCCCAAGTCTTTCATTGAAAAACATTTCCCGAGCCAAGCCTTTACAGACTCTAACAACGGAATGCTATTTCCAATGAGCAAAATGTCATCGACATATAAGACTAGGAAGGCGATGTCACTCCCACTAACCTTCTTTTAAACACAAGACTCATCTGGATTCTTGATAAAACCAAACATACTGATGGCTTCATCAAATCGCAGATTCCAACTTCTGCTTGCTTGCTTTAATCCATAAATGGACTTCTTAAGCTTGCATACCTTCTTAGGATTATTCTGGTCGACAAAACCTTCAGGCTGTGTCATGTACACAGTTTCTTCCAAAATTCCATTGAGGAAGGCGGTTTTGACGTCCATCTACCATATTTCATAATTGTAATATGCAGCAATAGCTAGAAGAATTCGAACGGACTTAAGCATAGCTACTGGAGAAAAGGTTTCATCATAATCAACGCCGTGAATTTTCCTGTAACCTTTTCCTACCAGCCTTGCTTTGTAAATGAATACATTTCCATCTTTGTCGGTTTTCATCTTGAAAATCCATTTACATCCGATAGGTGTGTAACCTACAGGTAAATCAACCAAGTCCCATACTTGATTTTCAAACATGGAGTCCATTTCGGATTTCATGGCCTCTTGCCATTTTGCAGAGTCGGGGCTCGTCATAGCTTGCTTGTAGGTTGCCGGCTCATCTCCATCCACTACTAGGATGTCCTGATCTTCGGTTAATACAACACCGAGATATCTGTCAGGTTGAGATCTTGGCCGAGTTGACCTACGTAGGGTAATGGACTGAGCATTTGCATCGTCGGTTTGACTTTGCATATTTTGACTTTGACTAATGTCAACAGATGCTTCGTGAGCACTTTGATTGTCAACTTGTCCTTGTTGCTCGTCCTCTCGAACTACGCCGAGTTCGATTTTCCTCCCACTTGTCATTTTGGAGAGATGCTCCTTCTCCAAAAAGACACCATCACGAGCAACAAACACTTTGTTCTTGGATTTGTTGTAGAAGTAATACCCTTTGATTTCTTTTGGATAACCCACAAAGTAAACCTTGTCAGATTTCGGATGAAGTTTGTCAGAAATGAGTTTCTTGAAATATTCTTCGCATCCCCAAATCTTGAGAAAAGACAAACTTGGAGGTTTATTTGTCCATAATTCATATGGAGTCTTTTCCACTACCTTTGACGGAGCACGATTCAGTGTAAGTGCCGCAGTTAAAAGTGCATGTCCCTAGAAAGAGATTGGAAGTTCACTAAGACCAATAGTCGATCGGACCATGTCTAACAGGGTTCGATTCCTCCTTTCAGATACTCCATTCCATTGAGGAGTTCCCGGAGGTGTCAACTCTGAAAGTATTCCATGTTCTTTCAGATGGTCATCGAATTCTTGGCTCAAATATTTGCCACCTTGATCCGATCGAAGCGCTTTGATTTTCTTACCGAGTTGGTTTTCAACTTCGTTCTGAAATTCCTTGAATTTATCAAACGATTCAGATTTGTGCGACATTAGATAGACATAACCATATCTATTATAGTCGTCCGTGAAGGTTATGAAATACCGATAACCATTCCTTGCGGGTGTACTCATTGGCTCACATACATCGGTGTGTATTAGTCCCAACAAGTCACCGGCCCTTTCTCCCAACTTGGAGAATGGTTTCTTTATCATCTTGCCTAATAAACATCCTTCGCAATTCTCAAAGGATTCTAAATCAAATGAGTCAAGAATACCTTCTTGAAGAAGCTTCTTGATGCGTTTGATGTTAATGTGGCCAAGACGACAGTGCCACAAGTAAGTTTGACTAGACGGTGTAGTCTTAGCTTTCTTTGTATTGGTATCAAACATTTTGTCTAAAAACACGTGAAAGTGTCATTCCATAAATATATTCAAGACATCAAAACAAAAGTCTTGGTTGATGAAAACGACGTCCAACGTCGGAAATACATCAAAAGTATGGTGCATAAAACTAAATAAGTTCTACTTCTTTAGACAAAACATGAGATTACAAGTTTTCTTGGATAGATCACCTTCATCCTACTTGTGTACTCATTTCCACATGAAAAAGCACCGCTCACTTGGTTCCTGAAAAAGGAGTGTATTGTGAGTCAATTTTTCGGTATCTAATACCTTTTAAAATTGCTTATATTCAAGTGTTTAAGATGATAACTGAGGTTGAGGTTACTTTTCCTTTTGCCTCATCATCCAAATACTCGCTGCATTCTCTTTTGTAGTGTCCGGGGTTACCACAATAGAAGCAGCGCATCTTCCTCTTGTCTTTGAACTCCTTCTTCCTTGGTCTAAGGGTAAAGTTAGCCTTCTTGCAAGAATAGGTCTTTTGGAGCTCTTGGATGACTTCCCTTAAGGACAGTGTATCCCTATTGGCGGTGAGACGCATTTTAAGCCCCACATATCCCGAGTGAAGAGAGCTAAGAAGCATGTGAGCCGCTTGCTCTTCTTCCACTGGTTTGCCAATTAGCTCCAGATGGTTGAATAGCCTTGTCATGTTAATTACATGAGCTTGAAGTGGCATTCCGGGCCTAAGTCTCGCATTATAGACTTTTCCCCACACCTCTTGTCTTTCTTTCGAGAGACAACCATCTTGCGGTGGCTTGATCCTCATTTTGGAGAGTGACCTAGTCACATCCTCCACGTGACCATCATAATTGCCCCTAGAACTTTTGGTGACCCTCAAATTGACTACATCCTCAAGAGCTTTAAGCATCATGTCCGGAAAATAGTCGGAGAAAATCTCCTTCCATTGAACCGGGATGGAGTTTGCCATGAGTTTCGAAACTCTCTTGCAATCCATGCTCCATTCTTCATGAGCTTCATCACTCATGATCCCTTTTGAGTAGAAACTGGGGATCGGAGTGTCCAAGATATGCTCTAGGTAGCAATTTCTGAGTGTCTTTCGGAGTTCATCTTCCCATTCCTAAAAGTTCACCAAATTGAGCAAAAATGGTAACTTTTCGGGAAGTTCTGGGTACATAAGGTCGTTGTCATTAGTTGAAGACATGATTCTACAATTGAAAGAATTTTAATGAAAAACCATTCAAAATTACTTAAATAAGATTGAATTTTATTCATGCAAATTTTCAATACTTATTTAGCGTCTTATTTACACGTAAAATTGTCGCTATTTTGTGAAAATAAGGCGATTCCAAGATCCGAAGAAACAAAGAGTGGTTAAGCATGCTTTGGCTTGTCTTAACACTCAATCTTCTAGGGTAAGCATTGCCTTGCTAATGGCTCTAAGCCACTCTTGGTTAGACAATCGTCGCATCTAATGCATCTTTGACGATGTATCTCTTTTGCCACGGTATGTGAGGACTCCTCACTCATACCGATGAGTTAAACCAAAACCAACGTGCACACCCGGTGTGCCTTATGAGCCTTGGAGAAGTGATGGCACCTCGCTTTGGCGTAGCCTACCATCACCCTCGTTCGGTTGGTAAGTGTTGTTTTGGAAAGGCAAGTTTGACTCAATATTATTAAGGACCTAGGATTTCTATGTTGGTTGATTTAAGTGAACTTAACTAATCATCGCAACATAAAGAAAACCTAAACATGTATCTAACGAATAATTCACATGTTTATAAGCATAAAATATAAAGCGAAATTATAGATGCATATTGGCAACTAGCATGACCCCTTGAATTCTTCAAATCTTCAAAAGGTCTTCATTTGCAATTCAAGGCTTTGTCTTCCAAGATACGCCGTCTTCAAGACTTAACCAAACTATGCAAACACTAGTGTCTACGACTAGGAATAATCTAAATATTAAGGTACAAAAATACTAAACGGTGCGTAGACCGTATTTAGATTTACAAAAATACATAACGGCACGTAGTCCGTATTTTCTATCCTAATCGGGTCCCACTAGTTACCATTTCATAAAACCTGTGAGAGAGAATATATATATTCCATTCATCCATTCACTATTTGTGAATGGCCCATGCAATTTACAATATCAAACAAGTAAAATGCATTTAAACAACGCGCGCACTAGTAACTAATCTAGGTGGTTAATCCGATTAACACGCCTAATTAAAACTAGTCAAAGTTGTTTAACCGATTATGTAATTGACGTCATTAATAATTGAAGCTCCCACTAAATTCCGCATTTCCCTTAATTAATCCAATTAATTAAGTCGATAGCACCCAAATTTGTCAAAATAAAATTTTGCCAATGCCGCTCAAAACCGAGGCCTAGCCTCCCAAAATTTTAATTAAAATAAACAAAATTAATTAAAATAAATAAAACGGCAAAATAAGCAATATTAAGCCAACCGTATTTCAAGTGGCTTTCGCTTTAAGCGTTTTGCCAAGGAAAGTCGAATAATCGCGGCTCATGCAAACCAAGCATACTACGGCTATTCACCTCACCGCACCAAGCATATGCACACACAAAAAACTCCGCACACACGGCTCGCGGCAAGCAGCCATGGGCTGTTGCCACTGCCGCACGCACAGCCATGGCTGCTGGTACGTGGCTGCTGCGGCCGTGTGTTGCTGCCGCGCGTGTGGCCCCACGCAAGGCGGGGCAGCCACCTTGACAGCCACATGCGGGCTGCTATGCAGCCCGGCTAGCCAAGGGTGGTTCTTTGCCTCGTTTTGCGTGCCATGGCCTCGGGATTTGATCCCATTTTGCGAGACATAATTAATTAATTCTAAATTAATTTTAGAACTAACTCAATGAGAAAAAAAATAAAATTTTAAACAAGTCTAACTTAATAAAATTTCAAAGTGCAAATAACCAAAATAATTCCAAGAACCATTCTTAATTAAATTGGTTTAGCTTGGTGCAATAACAAAGTTGAGGCAATTTCTCACTTTTAATTTAATCAATTTAAATTAAACTTGAGAATTTGACAAAGTAAGGGGAAGTTGGAAAAATATGAACTTTAATGTTCAAATGAAAATTCCAACATCTAAATTTTGTGAATCCTTGAAAATTATATCTTCCAACATGAAGATAACCAAATTTCTATCACAAAAATTGAAACTTTATGTTTCCAATCAACTCAAAATGATTAAAACAACAAAGTTTAACACAAAATAACATGGAATTTAGTGGTTTTTAAAGTTTCAATCACTTATCACAAATAAAGATTGAATCTTTAACACTTAGGAAGCCTCAAAACAAAAATTTTCACACTAAAAAGCAATTAGTTTGCAATTATGTGAAAATAAATGAACCTTTAAGCATCAAATACTACCAAGTGTGCTTTAAGGGGACTTAAAAATGCAGAAAATAATGCAAATAATCAACCACATAATCAACAAGTTATGCCATTAATTTCAAGGTTAGAAAAGACTTAAAATTTTTCGTCAAAAACGAAAAATCCCTCAAAAAAGGCATTTCTGGTCAGAATTTGGCTAAAATCACAGCCCCAAAATTCACTATTTTTGGGCGAAAATCTTTCCAGAACACCTTTTCCACCCAAAATTCACTATTTTTGGGCGAAAATCTGGGTTCTGGGCCAAATTCGACATTAAAAACGGGAAAAAAACCGAGCTACTAATCTAATTAGCAACTTAAACCAGAAAAATAAGCCAAAATAAACCTTGAAAAACATGATTATAAAAATAAACGAGAGGGGCTCCGATACCGCTGTTGGGGTTTGGTGAGTCCGACTCACCGCAAAAACAACCCCGACCCAAGGAACCACTCGTAATTAATAAACACCATAAAGCATAAATAAATAAACACAAGAAAAGGAAGAACGAATCATACCCTTGAAGCGAGCTTCGCACTCTCAAAACGGGCTCTTACTTGAAAGCCTTGAGCACCGCAAATGTCGTGCCTCCAACGGTATCCACCCACAAAGGACGAACACGACTTTTTAGGTCCGCTACCTTGGAGTTAGCAAGGTCCGACCAAAACCCAAGTGTTAATGGAGTTTAAGAGTTTTTCCAAAATATGGAATGCTCTTTCTAACTCCCACTCAAGCACTTTACTCCAAATCCCAAGGTTGGTATTTATAGAGGAAAGTATGAGTGGGAATTTCTATCCCATCAATGTGGGATCATGAAATTCCACAAATTAATTTAAAGCTAAATTAAATTAAAATTGCAAACTAATAATAAATCTACAAGTGGCATTACCATGTGAAATGGGTCGGTGAGGACCACATGGAGAGTAGGGGACCATACTTGCTCCCCACTCAATACTCTCCTTGTGCCACATGTCCTTACCCACTTGCTCCCATATTCCTCAAGCTTCCCCATAGTGACCGGCCCTATGGCCCAGCCACGAGCCCAGTCTGAGCCAAAGCCCCGCACCAAGATGCGGGCTGCTGTTGTGCGTGCAAGCCACGCACTTGGTGCAGGCTTGCTGCTGTGCGTGGCTGCTAGTGCGTGCGCTGCTAGCACGCCTAGCTTGCAGCAGCTAGCTGCTGCTGCTGCACGCACCATGTGCACACGGCTGCTAGCTGCTGCTGTGCGTGGCTGCTAGCACAGTGCGCTAGCACGCACCTAGCCAGCCATGCTAGGCTCGGCTTGGTGCGCTTGCTAGCCACCTATGCTTGGACATTTTTGCCCCTAGCATTCGGATGCTCGGGGCATTCCGATGCTAGGGGTATTTTGGGAACATGGTCGATTTATTATTATTTTGCGCGTCTTGTCTTTTTATTATTTTTGACTCGACTTCCGACGATCAGTTTCGACGCTCCTAGCTCGAATTACCGATGTCTAAATATTTAACACTCGGGCGACGAATTAATTTCATCCGAATTAATTCGTCGAGTCGATTCGTATATTTTGCTTGGGTGTGACCCGAAGGGTTCAGTCAAGATTAAGCTGTAATATTTAATATATTAATATTACTGATTGGAAGTGGCCTCCACCCAGGCATTCCGATTACTTGACCTTACTGAATATATTAGCTTTCTAATAATTCTGAACCCGCTATCAGAATAATACACTTGTTCGAAGGACACCATTCCTTTCAACTCTTGTGTCATAATATTACTTTTTTTTTATTTTTCATGGCTATATATCATCATGCATGTATTTCTTTTTCACTGTACTTGTATGTGATTACTATCTACTTTGTTTATTTGATGGCATATATATTTTTTTTATCAATAATCATTAATTATTTTTTGTGATTGGTTTATATTATAAACTAAAATAAATCTTTAATTTACACTTTAGTCACTGCCTTATTGTTTGATCAATGATTTACTACCTTCGATTTTTTTTAGTTACAACGTTGGGGTATTATTTGAGAGATATAAAATATTACAAAGTTGCAACTAAAAAAAATCGGAGGTAGTATATAGTTGTATCAAGTACACATTAGTTTTGGGCTTAGTTTATTAATGAATTAACAAAGTAGTAGTAGTCAGGCTCTTCTTTAAATAAATTACTTTTCTGGTTATAAGTTTTAGAATTCGTAATTGTATCATTAAGGAGTATGTGGTTTCTCCGTTTCAATTAATAGTCTGTTATATATGCCTTGAATTATCACTATAAGACTTTAGCGGTAGCTAACATTATTGAACAAATTATCTTGAAATTTTGTTTGGTATTAGTGTCGAGTTTCAGAGTCAATGGTTCACTTTGCTTGCCATGTTTTGTTATGCTTAGTTAAGTAGACGGACATTGATAATACTATGTATATGTTCATTAGGTGAGGTCTCATGTTTTGTTGACTTAGTTGTGGTTTGCAAACAACATAGATGCTTTGAAACATGTGTGTATGTATAGTACATATAATATTATTGACCACTATTAATGTAATTAGGATTATAGTGAATATTCGTGATATCTTCAGTTTTATATAGTTTTCTAAATTGTCAGAATATATGCATTATATTTAATGTATATATCTTCACTCTTTGTACTTATCATAGGCCCTGTTCTTTAGAGCTGCTCTACCTTGCTCTGTTCTGCTCTGCTGAAATCTGCTCTGCTCTATCCTGCTCTGCTCCGCAGTGTGTGGAAACATAGTCCTACTCTGCTATGCCCAGAAGCTCAAAAGAACAGGGCCATAGTCCAGCAATTAGTTAGGCTTTATCTTAGTCAATAGTTTTCCCATGTACTAAGGGATTTAGCTAGGAGATTATCTGCCTAGCTAACTTTTAATTAGCTTGTATATATTATGTTTAATGATAATGCAAACCTCACGGAATCAGTTTCCTTTATAAATCCTACTGTATTATTATTTTCTTTTTATTCCTAAGCTTAGTTTGTTTTTAGGTCTTGCATAATTGCATGATGGTTTTGTCAAAGATCAAATTCCAAATCTTAACCTATATAATAGGCGTTTGTCATATTGGTAGCATAATTTGATGAATTGAAGTACAACTTACTGCATATATATTTATTATGGGTGCTCTCTTGATGGTTAAAGTATTATACTCTTTATAGTTAGTTTTATGGTTATATAAATTATTGAACTTATAGAAAAGTTGACTGTGCATATCTAATCATAGATGCTCTCCATTTATATGTAATATATTGTAGCCTTGTTTAATTTACTAGACTTCAATACCACTTTGTTTTTTGTTTTTGTTGATCTCCTCAAAGCAACACTATACAAAATATTATGAGATGGTTGATCAAATCTAATTATTAATTTAATCTATTGAAAAGGGGTGAATTTGCATGCTAATTATATTCATATATACTCTTTAATTTCTATCAACATACTCACCTTATGAATAGTTCATTTTTCCGTCCTCCTACCGAAATCAGATGTCTTAATTATAAAGTTTGCATCTATATATAATGGTGATTTTGCTTTGTTTTCTTCTATTATAACTTTATTCTTTATTATATGTGGAATGAATTTGAAGAATGGAATATACTACCTTTTTGATAAATATATAAAATAATGAACTATGGTTTTCAAAAAATAAATATTTGTAACTAAGATGTATTCATCCACCGAAGTGAATGAGATATTGATGTATGATGGAAAAGGATAACAAGAATGTTTGTTGACTTTATTGATCATGATTCATGGAAAAGTTCATAAGAAATGTAAACATGAGTACATAATATTAATTTGAGTAAGAAATAATTGTATGAATTTAAGAAATTGAGCATGACATACTTTTCAGAATTTTTCAATATAAAAATTCATATAATTGGGCTAGAGGAAAAAAATAACTTTGCTTTGTTTGATACATGCATTGCTAAAAGAATATATGGCTTAAAAGGAGCAAGGGATTTAAAGATTGTTTGACTATTTTTATACCCTCATATGCAAGAATTAGGGGAAGATACGTGTAGTATATGAATAATTAAATATGTTGATAGTCAGTTTGGTACATGCACTAGCCTAAATATCAATGATTTATTTAATAGAGATGGCCACATGATATAATCAAATATTTAGAATGATACCACTCTAAAGATGGATATGAATAAATGTCATTACCTATATACTATCTATAAATGTACATATAAGTTGATGTCCTAGAAGGACAAGATCAGTTGCTATTGAAACTAGCAGACCTAAAGTGTTGTAAGCCAAAGGGTTACAACGATAAGAATCCTTGAAAGAGGAAAGGAGCAATAATTGACAATGACAAATTTGATAAAGTAACACATTTTGATGGATCTCTTGAAGAGATAGATCATTTCTAGTATATTAATATGTGTTATGATTATATATAGTACTCCAAAAGCGTATAAAAATGTTGTCCAACAAGATTAGCATGAATAGAGATTACAATCAATGCTCTAGTGGAGTATGAGTATTTGTAAGGAGGGTGATCCCATCGTAGGGGGTCCTTCCTTAGATGCCCATGACCATTTAAAATCCTAGGACTTTACACTTGTTAGGGTGTATTAGAATTTGAATTCCTGACTGTTTGGGAGATCTTGAATTAGAAATGATACTCTCATCACGCTTTTTGGTAAGAAATAAGTAGGAGTCGCCAATGAGTTTTAGGAAAAACTCATAAACCTCGTTCATGCCTTTCTCCCAAGTAGAGTTCAAGGGATAATTAGCACGAATCGTAAGTTTACCCATGCCCAAATTGGTCTACATGAACCAGAAATAAGTTCGGGAGCGAGGGTACTAAGATAACGTTCCCTTTAGAGGAGAATCGCTATCTTAGCCCTAGTACGACCTCTACTAGCTCTTGTTTTTTCACAATTTCATTACCAAACAATATATGCAACTTGATACCTAAAGAATAAGTTAGTTGATTTTATTTACAAGCATTAATCACGTAGGAATTACATTGCAAAAGTCGTTATTCTTTGTTTAATCAATATTCGTGAAAAGAACAAAATAAACAATATTCGCCTTGTCTTAAGTAATTAAACAACAATTGATTATCAAATTCTATTCTTGATTAACAAAAGAATACTATGTGAATTAATTAATTAAAAGTTTGTTTAAAGTGATCAAACAAAACTATTTATTCAATTAAATTTATTTAACAATAAAGGAAAAGTGATTTATCTAAGTGCTCTGGAAACTAACCGTCCTTCTTTTATGTTAAATCTCCGTTTAACGTGTTTATGGACTTTCTTTCTTCTTCGTACATTCAAGAGCTTCAATGGATTCAATTAGCGTTGGAAAGTATTTGGAAAGAGAGAAGAAAAAGTATTATGATAGTAAGAGAAGTTGAGATATTAGGGTTTTGAGAATACTAGGGTTTTAATTCTGAATTTTTTTGTCCTCATAACGCTGAACAAAGACCCCTATTTATAGGCGTAGGGATCTAGGTTTAGGGTTTTAGAGCCGCGCCGTCAGGTGGCGCGCGCAACTCTCTGAGTCGCGCTGGGTGCCGCGCGCATCTCAATGAGTCGCGCGTGCCAGGCGCGCGCAACTGATTGAGTTACGCTGGTTTGCGGTTTGCCTTATAAGAAAATGCGTTTTTAAAACTTCCATAACTTTTGATTGTGGAGTTGTATTAAAGCGCGTGAGATATCATTGGAAAGCTATGAATGTCTACTTTGCAATGCCGTTAGAATTAGGTTAAAATATGTTATGGATCAAAAGTTATGGCCGTTGGAGTGCAAGGGTGTCGGTTTTAGGGCCCGATTTAGTGTTTTAATCATAACTTCTTCGTTTTGGCTCGAAATTGGGCTTATAATATACTTTTGGAAAGCTCTTTAAAAGGGCTATCCATCTTCATAGGCCTTGCATGGGAATTTGATGGTTTTTTTATCTTTTTGGTTCGGTTTTCAACAATGTAGGTTCCATTGGATCCAATCATTGCATTTGACGCATTTGGGTCCGTTATTAATCAAGTTTAAACATGTATGAACATGTTTTAGGCCTAATTAGTAATCAGACAAGGCTCTAAGATAAATTGGTCTCAAATATAAGTTTTAACTTACTTCATAATTCTTTTCGTAGTCTATAAACACTTCAACTTTGATCTAACATGAAGAACGGATTTCTGTAACATCATTGCACTTACTTTCGGGACAAGAGGCCAAAAGTAGGTGTCTACAGTATTAATTAAATGTCTTGCCAATTTTAGAAAGAAACACATTGGTAATCTAATATCACATCACATTCATGGTCATACATAAAGTAACTTTAATAAAGTGATCACTAGTGTCGGAAAACTTACCAGAGTTAAAATTTAGAGAAGTGGTTGGATGTGATAGTTAAATTAGGTCCTCCGGGTTTAATAATTACTCGTTATGGAAACCTGAAGTTTCATTTGATAATGTGCTGACGCTGTCGCAATATTAGATATATGAAATGAATTGAATGGCAAGACATAACATTGAGATTTAGCTATATTTGGATTGTAATTCATAATAATCTGTATAAATGAAATTTCAAGAGTTAATAGGTTTTGTTTTCGTATATAAAAGAGTAATGGGTGACAAGAAGTTCACCAAAATAACTTATATATTATTGTCAACTATCACGTGACCAGAAGCTCACCAAATACATTATTTAAGTTTGCAAAGATCTTGAAGATCACGACCTAGTAAAATTACAAGCAAGTGATTTATTCTTGTACAACAATTCTTTTGATTGGGGCTATTATATGTCCGCACATAAGAAATTGGAAAATAAGGAAAAATGTATAACTGTAAAACACATGTCTCCCTATTAACATTGTTTTTCCAGAAGATATTATGAAAAGGGTAATAGTAAATACACATGCAATGTAAAGTTAATGAAGAACTGATTCTTCATTGAAATTGTTCTCTAAAAGAGATAGAATTTGTTTAATACAAATATTCTGAGAAATAAATTTTGACTGTGATCCTCCTAATGAAGTGAATATTAATAATGAAAATTTGTTTACTAAGTTGGTATAGAATTAGATGCCCCTACAAATGAGATATTTTACCAACTTAGGTGGAGAAAAACGAACTAGCAAAAGTTAGAAAAATTAAAAAAAATAATAAAATAATAATTATGATACCTATAATGGTAGTTTGAGAAGTTATGTCAATTTTTGTCTATATATTATCAAGATATGTTGCACATTTACGACTTGATTTGTATTAAGTTATGACTCATGTTGCATAGTGTTGAAGATACATTTTGGTCGCATTAGTTATGTGTATACATTGAGATAAATTCTTGCCTATTATACTTGAATCACTACACCTGAAGTGTAGGTTGTATGATTGGTTCCAAAATAAAGATATGTCTAATAGATATGATATTTGGCAAGATAGTGGTGTTAACACTAATAGTGTAATAGTATACAAAAACCATAGTGTATGAAATACCCTAACAGTATTATAGACATATGAATTATTACAATAGATGGCTTATGATGTAAGAAAGTTTTGATGGTACTAATAAGAAAATGTATTCAGATATCATAGTAAAATAGCATGCGAAATGTACGTTAAAGGAATTTTATGATACCGGTACATAATGGAACCGATGAATAATATGCATATGCACAATAGAGTGGACTAGTGAATAAGGGATCTAAAACATATGTCCACTTTGATGTCAACATAATGATAATTATCATAAGTTTAACATGAACCGATGAATAACATAATGATAATTATCATAAGTTTAACATGGACCAATAATAATCCACATTGTACAGTGTCTTGCATTATTTAGAGTCGTATGTATGTTCATATACATGTGTGAATCATAGGTTAATGGATTATTCATTGCATGTGTCGGAAGTTGTTAGATGCATCACTCATTACAATTTTTGTTTAGTATGTTACCATGCTTACTATATCTCAAATTGCATGCATTAGTTTCTATATAATATTTTTGGTATATGTAAATGTTCATTATATATATAGTAAGGCATATTTACAACTTTGATGGAAAATTAGAAAGAGATATTAATATTCCAATGGGTTTATAATTGTGATGAAATTATTGATGATGCTGACTTAATTACATGTTATGAATCATGTAAGAAGAAATCATGAAGAACCTATATACGATGTATTTAAATATCTAGCCCTACAAAGTTTATATCTTGAATATTGAAATTATTATCAAACTCTTGAAAAGTCTATGTGACTACATCATTGACATCGATCTCAACCTAAAGTTTGAGCATATAAAAGTTAGTTAGATTTACTACTTGTATTTACAAGAGAGGTATTTGGTCAATTACGAAATGTCAAGAGAATATCAATGGAACTTTATGCGTGAGAATGTTTTCTTATGGCCCAGAAGCACCATGATTAGCGTATACAATTACATGTGTTATATTGTAATTCATATGAGATTGAAGAACGACATTAATAATATCAAGTTTTGTCATCAAATTATTATTAATGAATGTTTGATCAAATAATGATTATCGATTGCTATTATTCATGACTTCCAGAAAAAGTCATAACCGCATAAGTTTAACTTTCAAATCTACTATTAAACAGAGATTTGAAATAATGACATTAGAGATAAACACATGTACAATGAAATGAAGACACTTCACATGTTCACGTGAAGACTTGAAGATTTGAAGATGCAATTTCAGTTTAGGAGGATCAAAGATAAGCAAATGATATTTTACTACATATGAGAATCTATCCAACCATATTAGATTCATTGTTGCGGCACTAGAAGATATCAGGTTTGTATTCATCATGGGGAGAAAATACGAGCTGCACTCCTTTTCCCTTGACCATGGTTTTGTCCCACATTGGGTTTTCCAGTAAGGTTTTTAATGAGGCAGTATCTAAAGCGTATTACGAATAATGTTGTACTCTTTTTCCTTAATTGGGTTTTTATCCCATAGAGTTTTTCCTATTAAGGTTTTAATGAGGCACAATCTTTAATAATGGACATCCAAGTGGGAATGTTATGAAATATTGGGTGGATGCCCATTATCCTTCTTGTATCATCCAGAATATTCTAGATCTAGGGATTATTATTATCCAAACAAACCCTAATTATATTGTATGTATATATACCCTTATCATATGGAATAAAGATACATACATTAATTCTCTCACAATCTCTCATGTTTGTCTCACTATTTCACAACAAAAATAGAACTTAAAAAAAAACTCAATCTTTAAACATTTAAAAAGAAAATTGATTATGCAACTCAATTAAAAATCCAAACGAAATTTTGATACACAGTTCTTCTTTTTTAAAAAGAAAGCGATTAAGCACCAATCACCCAAAAATTCTAAAACAAATCTCAAAAAAAAATTTAAAATATTAAAATCCTACATAAACTTAATAAAAAATCAAAATCTGAAAAAAAAAAAAAAAAAAGTGACACATGATAAAACTAGAATAAAGTAAAATTAATAGAAAAAAATTATTTGTAAACATTGAAAACGGAAATAAAATTATATAAATATTTGTAAAAACCTAGACAAAATTCTAAATTACAATTTTTTAAAAAAATGATTAAATACAAAAATAGCGAAAGAGTAAAAAGAAATTTGAAAAAAAAAATTGTAAATAAAGTTTAGAAAATATACCTTTGATTGCTCCCTTAAATTCAATATTGCTAATATTTAGGAAGAGGACAAGAGTCCTTAAATTTCATGTTTTTAAATATTAGTATAGATATGCACCTTATCAGTTTGTCGTACATTTTTTTTTTTTTTTAATTCAACATGCTCTTTCCATCATGTTAGAAAATTGGGCAGTACTCGTATCAAATTTTAAGATCTCAATTTGTTAAAAAAATAAAAAAAAATTAAGATATCAATTATTTAATTTTGCTCCATCTGTTTTCAAAAAATTCCACTTCCATTTTTATCTATTTTTGTAAGTTCTATTCACTTTTACTTTGTTTCTGATAGTTTTTTATTCATTTGTTATCATCTAAAACTCCACTTTGTGTGACCCAATTTCATTTTATAAATCTCTTATTCTCTATCTCTCTCCTCCTATTACCCATAGTCCCATATGCATGGTCCTTATTTTTCATTTCCATGATTTACAAAACTACAATAAATAACTGAACACTCATCAAAATGGAGGAAGTTTATGAATTGTAATTTTAAGAATTTTTTACTTTTACCACAATAAAGAAAACACAAAATTGTTTTTTACCACCAAAACTTCTAAAAGTTTTATTTTATTACAAAAAAAAATTCTAAAAAATGTTTTTTTACCACCTATCATCAAGAAAATTGTTAAATTTAACAGTTTAAAAAAATTCCTCGATTTTTGTGCGCAAAACATAATCTTCACTAGGGGTGTTCAAATCCGGGTACCCGGCTTTTTGGGTACCCGAAAATGCGGGTACCCGGGTCTTCGGGTAGTTGAAAAGTCGACCCGTGTCCCGACCCGATAAAACCGGGTACCCGCCTAGCGGGTACCCGGTTTTATCGGGTCGAGACATGGGTACCCGGTACCCGAATTTTTTCCAAAGATATATCAAACACAAACCATACTTAAAAAAACACATAACTCTTTCGAATTACAACCCCAATCAGGCAATCAAGATCCCAACAATAAATAGATATACATAGTAATCAACCATATTAAATCAAAGATTAATTTGTATAATTCCCACATAATTAACTTGAATTTTTTTAAAAAACAAAGACTATACACATAGTACAGTAGTAATAATAAGGTTAATCATTAACAAGTAACAAATCCTAATTTCATCAATTTACATAATTAAACCAAAATCAAAGTTCGTCAAAAAAAAAAAAAAAAAAAAAAAAAAAAAAAAAAAAAAAAAAAAAGAGAAAGAAATTAGACAAAAGAAAAACTCAAATTTTGAAAATCATCCATAAACCCTCATCTTTGATAATTTCATCAACTTACAAATCTTCACAAAAACCACAATTGAAAATTAACCTTCCCAAAATCTTCATCAGCCTACTGTCTTGCATGGCTATCGTTGGATAAATGCTTGCTCTGATCTTGATGTTAATTAACCCACAACTCTTCACATGATTTAATTTGTGGGTTGATAATGTTTACTCTTGATTTTTGTTGATGTTTGCATGATTTGTGACTATGAGTGAAGGAGAGAAAGAGAAAGAGAGCTAGAGAAGTGTGGTGTTTGCAGACACGTGAAGGATGAAGAAGGCAAGAAGACAGAGCAGGATGAGAGAGAGAGAAAGAGAGGTAGGAAGATAGAGAGAGGAAGAGAGGGAGCGGCGGAGAGAGAGAGAGGAGATTGAAAAGTATGAGAATGAACCTTAATTTCATGAAAGGAGGCTGGTCTGAGGAAGTAAGGATTTTTGTGCGAATTTTTTTTTTTAATTTATTAATTCGGGTAATCGGGTACCTGATTCTGAAAAAATCCGGCCCATGTCCCGACCCGGATAGAAGGCAGTTTTTTCGGGACGAGTACCCGACCCGGAAAAACAAGTTTTTTTCCTAAAATTCCCATCGGGTATTTACCGGGACAGCGGGTTAGCCGGTCGGGACAGCCGGGTCGGGTTTTTTTGAACACCCCTAATCTTCACGGGTTTAAGGGCACTTTGGCTCTATGAACCATTTACGATCATTTATTAAGAAAAATGAACCATTTACGATCATTTTTTGTCAATTCTAAACTCAAATTGAACTCGTAGGACCAAAATTTCCCGTGTAAAAAAAAAGACCAAAATTCCCCCCTAAATGAGGGAATTATGTCTTCGATAAGTAAATTACTAGATACATCAAGGATCATTATAATGGAGATAATATGTTTGTTTTTTTGGGTCGTCATTATCTGTTACTAGATATGATAAATGAAATATGGGCTAGTTAAATAGTCCAAACCCCAATAGAATGGATCCTAAGCTATGAGATCACACAACAAGAGTAGTGGGTTAAACATCTAAGAGGCCCATTAATGGGTCTCATGAGATCATGACATACAATATGGAGTGTTGGGCTAGAATAGTTTGATTTGGACAAGGTATTTGGGCTTGACATGGACTCTTATTTAGAGATATGATCGGTCTGTAAATAAGATCCATGACTAAGGTTGAAATAACAATTAACATTCAGTAAATTGTAAATTAAGGCAACCAAATCCCAAAACCCTAATCTTTCTCCTCACCTCACAGCCCTCCCTTTCACGTCAGTACGGCCGCCCACCCTATGTGGCGTGTGGTGCTTGTTCGTGGTTGTTCGTGTCTCTCTTCTCCGTAGAAGGTTTATTGAAAGATTAAATCACAACTAACTAGCATTAGTGGAGGTTTAATCTTTGCCCGTGGACCAAGTAGAGAGATCACGCTTGGGGTTCTTTATCTCCCATTGTTCTTGCTCGATCGCACGTGGAATCACGCTTCAAAGGTAAAGTTATATGATCTTTTATGTGTTATACATTGATCTTGATGTTTAGATTCTTATGAATATGATTCATGCAATTCTGCTTAGAGTATATAAAGTCCTACAGTGGTATCAGTTAGCCTTTGTATGTACGTATATTGAATTTTAATTCTTTGAATGTCCGCATAAAATTTTAATTTAATAAAGAGGGAGAATAATTTAATTATGCGTCAATTATTATTTTAAATGCGATTTAACATATGGAATGATTAAAAGTTGATTGATGTGCTCAAAATTAAACTAGTATGGACCGAATTTTTCCCCCTTTTGGTTCAAAAATTTCGACCCTCCCCCAACCCTAAATTCGCGAAACCCTAAACTGTTAAAATTTTGATTTTTGTGTTTTGGTTTTGATTTAATTCGATTGTCATGTGATTCATGGATTCAATTTATTTGTTTTCATGATTAATTATGAATATTTCATGATCAAATTATTTAATTTAAGAAATAAAAAATTGAATTGGGGATTAATTTCATGATGAACCATGATTTTGAGATTGAATATGATTTAATTTTAAATTTAATTGGACTAAATTAAGTTAATTTAATTTATTTCTAACAAAAGTTTTGTTTTAATTAAAAATTAAAATAAAAAAAATTGAGCGGCAGCCACGGCAGCTGCCGTTGCAGCAACGGCGCACCGTGCAACAGATGCGCGGCACTGCTGATATCGCATGTCGCTGCTATGCAGCGTACACCGTCACGGTGTACGACCACTGTGGCCGGCTTCGGCTAGCCATACCATGGTGGCTGGCGCAAATTTCAAAAAAAAATATTTATTTTATTTTAATAAAATCATATTTTAAAAAGGGATAAGTTTTAATTTTGAAAAGATGATTGTCATAATTAAAGTTGTTGATTTTGATAAGTTTGGATATTTTTGAACAAAAGATTCTATATGGATAAGGATAAATTGGCCACAACAATACCAACTATGATAAAGGCGCGTGTAGCAGCACAACCTTTTAAAGGTGCGGTTCACAACACAAACTATGTAATTGGGTGCACATATTAGCATAAATGACACTAATGAACTAAGGTTCCATGGAAAAAAGTAGAATCTTCATTATTTTATAATTGTTTAAACATTTTTTAAACTTACATGATTTTCCATCATGCATGCCTTCTATTTATTTTCCAATTAAGCATCTCTTATTCTCCACCAATTAAGCGGATTACTTCAAATATTTTGTGCTATTAATTATTTTCCTTTGTTCGCTTCTTCAATTGTATTTTTCTAATATCGATCTCACATGATTGACTTAGTTTCCTTTCCTTCTCCACTTAGTCATATACTAAATTGATAAATAAATAAATAAATATCATTTGAAAACCTTTATTCTACCAAATTTAGGATACATAAGTATCTTTCTAATACCAAGCCTCACAAAATAATTCAAAATACTTAATTAAAACAACAATATTAGAGTTGGGTTTTAGGATATGCCAAATTGAATTTTCTGGTTTTTGATGTACAACACATTAATTGTAGAGGTTGGGAGAGAATAACTTAAAAGGAAAAAATTAGTTATAATGGAAGAGAAAAATAAGTCAATCAAATAAAGTAATTGGAGAAACAAACGATAGAAAATAATAGTGAAAACTTTTTAAATAATTCAATTTATTGGAGGAAAATTGAATAGTGTTTAAAGTAAAACAATTAATGATAGAGAAGACTACTTAGTTATGTGAGATGAAAAATTAAGTAGAATGGAATTCAACAAAAATATATATAAATATAAAAGCATTAAAAATATTTAAGATTCCACTTTATGTAGAAATCTAAGTTATGCCAAAGTCATTTATGTTGCTATGTGCACCCAAGTGCATAGTTTGTGATGTTGAGTGTACCCTTAAAAGGTTGTGCTGCTACACGCACCTTCGTCATAGTTGGTGTTGTTGCGGCCAATTTTTCCTATGGATAATAATTAATTGATATAAATAATGTGATTATCCCATAATTATTTTAGGATATAATAGATTTAAAATGATGTGATTAGCTAGACAATTAGAATAGAATCTCCTAAATTTGTTAGGATAATCATGGAGAATAAATATGATTTATCTTCCAAGATTAAAATAAGATTTGATTCTATCTCATACCTAAATTAAAATATATAATATTTTATAATTGGTAATGAATAATATGTGATATTATCTAATAGCAGTAATTTAATTAAAATATGAGATATTTAGGAGCCATGTTTCCTTAATTATAAGTGTAGACACCCATTTGTGACTCCCCAAAACCAAACCCAGTGATGAGTACCTTTCGCGTCAAATCATAATCGAATGAAGTGAAAGTGTGGAAAGTCTAGTGTTGCAGATAGTTTTAATTTCTTTTCTCTTCTCTCTATTTTTGAAAACTTATTTTAAGAAAACAGCCAATCCAGTTTAGTAGGTCCATGATATGGGTCCAATAGTAGTGTAGTTGGATGGGGCTTGACAAGAGCTTTCCAACGATATATTATAAGCCCAATTCCGATGAATATTGAGGAAGTTGTGGCCAATTTACTGAACTGAGCCCGGTTTGAGCCTTATATGCGGCCCAATGATCTAGGGAGGGCCTAATGTAGATTTATCATCCCTAATGCAATTAGGAATGGTTTTAGTCTTCTAGATTCTTCTAGAAGGTTCTTTTCATTCCTAATTCAATTAGCATTGATAAATTGACTTTTGTTGACTTTTTAGAGTTTTAATTAGAATCAAAGAACATTTTTTGAGGGAAATACGATTTTATCCTCCTGTACGGCATTTTTTATCTGATTTTAAGAAAACGCGTGGATTTCTGAGTCAGCGCCAAACGCCAGCTGTAGCGCCTGACGCTACGATTGGCGCCTGGCGCCAATCTTAGCATCTGGCGCTAAGGTCAGCGTCTTGCGCCATCTCGGTTTTTTGCGTCAGAACTCTGTTTTGTTATTTTATCTTTTTGGCTGATTGTCTTTATAAATAACGTGTTAAAAACCCCGTTTTCATTCACCAATTCTCACCTACAATCATCTACAACCTACAATCAAGATTTTCTTGATTATTTTCTCTCTCTCTCTCTCTCTTTTTTCTAAACTAGCCTTCTCTCAAATACAAAATTCCGCATTCATTAGATCTAGATACACCTAGCCAAATTCGAAGTTGCCTTCGCCGCCCTAGATGTGAAAGGTTTAATTTTTGAGGGTTTGGTCCCAAATCTCTCTTTCAATTATATAATTTAATTGTTTGTTTATTATTTTTCTTGAAGTTACTAACGCGTGTATTTTGATATTAGAAAGAGGTACGAGGCATCCAAGTAAGTACTTTAATGGTTTAATTGATATTATGATATAGAAATCATGCTTAGATTGTTATTTTGATTCCTAGTATCATGTTAGGATGTTTTCCTTAATTTGATGTTTAGGGTGACAACAATAAATTCCTAGTATCATGTCTAGGGTAACTTTAATATCAAGTATGATTAAAAGTATGATGCCTTTTATTTTCTTCCTAATATTCATGTTAGTATCATGTTAGGGCTAAAGATTTGATTTTTATTGCTTAGTGACATGCTAGGGTTTGTTATTAATCTTGTTAGTATCATGCCTAGGATCTTATTATTATTATTATGCTTTAACATAATTCATGATTATTTTTATAATTGTTTTGATTATGATTATGATTATTTTTATGATTCATGATTATGATTATGAATATTATTATTATGATTTTGATGATTATATATTATGTTGCTTGATTAAATTTATTGTTATTGCTTGATCACACCTTTTATGCATGTTTAAATGGAATTTGTACTTGTAATCACGCTTAATAAGATAATTAATAATCTTATTTAGGGTTAATTTGATTATAATTCAAGTGATCGCCAATAATAGATTTGTTTGTGCATTAATATTCAACCAACATAGATAAACAGGTTTAGGGTTAACCTATTGATTGTATGTTAGTCAGAAAGCGCACATGAATACGATCAGAATAAAGTAGAGGCCTATTATTAGGGCAGGTTCAATCTCTTTTAGGTTGGATTTGTACCTTCATCCCCGAACCCTATTTGGTTCAAGACCTTAAGGAGTTGACGATCTCTTGAATCGTTAAGGGGTGTAACCTTCACCTCGTGACCGGTTTACAAGTTCCTAAAACTTGTTGGCGACTCTTTTGCTCTATCTTATTTCCCTTTGGACGCCACTGTACTTTAGTGTATGATCACAGTGGGGTTCAAGCTAGGGGATTAACGCTTGAAATATTCCCTACAGTTTTTGGCGACTCCGCTGGGGAGGATTTCTATTTGAATTCCTGAATTTGTTTCGGCAATGATTTAGAATGAGTGGATGAGACTCGAAACGTTCTAAGTATTTCATGTGCGTAACTTTGATTAACATTATTGTCATATGCATAAAAAAAGATCTCATTGGAAAGACCATCTGTAATGAGTTAAAAACATAGGATTTTACACGTAGGAAATTTGAGAAATATCTTTCACAACTAGGACCGAAATAACACTGCGCGAAACTAGAAAATTTTATCGAGCACAGAAAGCTGCTGAGGCATGTAGGAATTAGCGTCAGCGAACAGAAGCTGGCGCCAGACATTTAACTGTAGCGCAAGACGACAGCTCTGTCGCCAGGCGCTACAGCTAAATCCGGGCGCCAACCTCTGTTTGCTGGCGCCAAATTCTTCCAATACCGAGCCAGAAATATGCGTTCTAATTTCGACCAGTTTTTCGCATTGTTTGCTCGATCCTACTTCCTGATTGAGTTTTTCTCACTTTTCTGAAACCCATATGTGTTCTACATATGGACATAACCCTCTGGGAATTCATGCTCCATCTACCTGATTCAACGCTCTGAGCAACAAAGGGTACATCCGAGAATGTTGATTTCACCAAACCATGGAAGCGAGTTTTTTTAAACTCGCGGTGTCCCATCCACTCGCGCCAACCCTTCACGGTTAGGCTTCTGCGCGGTGCATCCGGACAATTAACCATGGACCCTCTATTGACTAAACCATATCCCGAACTTTAGAGAACTAGAGCCATGGTCAGGTTGCAAACTCAATGCATCATATTGTGCCTACTTGACTAATTGTGCATTATTTGTTGTGCATATATATGTTTTCTTAACTGTTTGTTTGACTTGTGTTGAGATTTAATAAATTAATGACTTAAAGAACTTTGCCTAATTAATTAATTGATTAATTATTTTGAGTAAATAAAGTCTAATATTTTAATCAGAATTGACTTAGTACGACTTTAGGCATACCCCTGTTGATTAATAACACCGAAAGCAGTTCCAGATTGAAGCTCCAGCAATGGCGCCAAAGTCTGAACTGTAGCGCCACTCTGTGAAGTGTGGCGCCTGGCTATAACCCTGTCGTCTGGCGCTACACTACACAGTGCGACGCCAGTTCTGTCGTTTTGACGACAGTTCGGATTATTGATCAAGTCATCACTTTGTGTCTAATCAACCAGTTTGCTAATTAATTCGGTTAAATTTACTTTCAATAATACCTTGTTAAGTCACTAATTGAGTCTGGTCACATAGTCTAGCCACATGGTCATGACACGAGTCTTAACATATCACCTACACTCACTAGTCTTAGCATACACTTTGAGTACATGTATCACCATGACCATGACTTAGGTTCATGCATGAGTCTGTTTTTTCCGTCATTTGAGTTGGGGGGTACATTCTATTCCTTGTTCTTCGTATCCCTCCATCTACATCATTTTTCTTCACATTATATTCCAATCTTTCTTCACTTCCTCCATCCATTGCATGTTGAGTTTGAGTCAAATAATTAACAATGAATATCCCCAAATTCCTACTTGGTCGAGGAGAGAAGGGCGATTAATCAAGGACAACCTCTTTATTCAAGTTTCACTTTTTGATAAACCAATTCGTCAAAAGAGGAAGGCTAAAAAGATAATGGCAAGTCAAGAAGAGGTCAATGAACTTAGGAATCAATTGAATGACGTGACTGCGGTGTTAAAGGCTTGAACCCTCAAAATTGATGACCCTGTGAAGCAACAACAAATGAACCTCATGCAAGAAAGCTTGAGCAAGCTATCTAGCGACTATAAATTTCAGGGCATTAGTTCACAAGGGGTCTCGCTGGACAAGGAACTTATTCCGCATAAGTTTAACGCCACTGACATCCCTAAATTCAAGGCAACAGATAACTCTTACTTTCATCTAAGAGCTTTTGAAACTATAATGAGCATTAAGGGTATCGATAAGAAGGTTTTCCCCTCTCTTTTCCCACTATCTCTCGAGACCGTTTGCCAGCAATGGTTCGTTTCTCTCGAGAAAGAAAAAACCTCTTCTTGGGAGTCGATAACAAACGCTTTCATATATAGATATAAGTGCAACATCCAAGACGAAACAGACCATAGACAACTTGAGATGTTAAAACAAAAAGAAAACGAAGGGTTCACGTCTTTCTTCAATAAATGGAGGGAAACTTCCGCTAATATGGTTAAGGTTCCTACCGAAAAAGAATCTGTGAGGATGTTTATCAAGAATCTCCAAGGGAAGTATTCAAGGCACTTAAAGTACCAACACAACTTGAATACTTTCAAGGCTGTCTATAATATAGGCATTGACATTGAAGATGACCTTCTGAAAGATAATAGTGCGAGAGGAAAGAAGAACGACCATCCTTCTTCTTCCTCTCCCATTAATGAGGTACATGCCACTAACGCCTCTAAATCGCAAATCCAAAAGTCAAAAAGGGTGTTCACTCCACTTGGCATGAGTTATGAAACGTCTTTCGAGAAGTTACACCACAAAGGACTAGTCATGCCCATAGGGCCTATCAAAGATCCAGCTCCAGAAGCTAGGCCACCCAAGTGGGACCCTCATAAGCACTGCAAATATCACCAAGGAAAGGTTCACGACACTGAGGAGTGTTGGAAACTCAAAGAAGCTATTCAAAATCTGATCGATAACAACGAAACTTCCGAAATTATAGCCATTGAAGAAGATCAAACACCCTTCGATCCATCACTTCTTATCACACCTGTAGGAGAGCCCATGATCGAGACAGCTTATATAACCTCTCTCGATGAAGTGGCCATGATTGGGGAGGATGAAAGTCTTTTCTTAGATAATACCAGGGAAGACTCGCCAAGTCTAAAAGAGGACGTTCGAAAACTGCAAGATGTCGTTGCCATGATCTTGAATGTGTTAGAAGGACTAGCAAACCGGGTGATGGTCATCGAACAAAATTCTCGCCAAGAGTTTAATGAAGAACTCAATGCTCTTAAGCCACGGGCAAAACGGACCATTGAAGAATACACACCAATAGGAATAACTTACAATGAAGCTTTTGACTGTCTTCATGATCAAAGTCATATTCACTCCATTGGTCCCAGTCAAGACCTTCCACCTGAAAAACGTTTTCCCAATTGGGATCCAAATTCCTATTGTTGATACCATAGAGGTCGCGGTCACACTACTTAAAAGTGTCTCGCCCTCAAGGATCGTGTTCAAGACTTCATTGATTCAAATCTCCTTCATGTTCCTCCGTGCGACAAGAAGGCTAAGATCATTAACAATAACAACAGTGGCTGTAAAGTAAAGAAGAACGACTATCCTTCTCCTTCCAAAAACACCTACTCTAGCAACAGTGTTGGTACTTTCGACCTTAATGAGATCTTAGGATTTAGAAAGCAACAAAAAAGGGATTTTACCCCTATTGGAATTAACTACGATGATGCTTTCGATCGACTCCATGCCAAGGGACTCATCACTCTTATTGGACCTCTTCAAGATCCCCCGCTTGAGAAGAGATTGCCTAGTTGGAATCCAAATGTGCGCTGCAAGTACCATCAACGTAGGGGTCATGCTACTGAGAGCTGTTGGAAGCTAAAGGAGGATATCCAACATTTGATTGATAATAACAAGCTTCCCATACCTCCAGTTAACAAGAAGAGTGAGTGATGATAAAGCAAACAACACAAGACAAGAGGCGAGCTTCAACGATGAGATTTCATGACATCTTTTTTCTTTTTTTTATCCTTTCCCCAATAAGTCTAGCATAGGCATATTTCCTTTCTTTTCCTTTAGATTAATTTTGTAGATTCTTTCTTTTCCCCTTTTTAATAAAATGAGCATTTATTCTCTTACATATGATCATTTCATTATATTGCATTAAATAAAAAAAAAAAATCCATGTCGAATTAAGCATAAGGTATACCAATGATTTGAGGCACCCCTTGTAGCCACATCATATCACCTTTCACCCTTCAAATATACAATCCTTTCTTCATAAATCACTTTGAGCCTTGTCTAACGATATACCTTTCATTTTTCAACCCATATCTACCTAACCTTGGGATGGGATGGTGTGCAACTTATGCAATTTTCAATTTCAAAAAGCTTGAGTGACTTCAAAAGATTAAAATAGCAAAAAAATAAGTAAAAAAATAAATAAATAAAAGTGTACAAAAAGGACAAGTGTTCCAATGTCATTGACATGAACATGTCTTTGATATGAATACGTCTCAGATTGCGTCTCTTATCGAATGCTCGGTACCGTGCCTGAGAAACATGAATGCCAAGTGAGTGATAGACCACATGATCGGGATTGCCCACACTTATAAAAATGAAATAAATGCTAAAGCAAAAGAAAGAGCTAAAAAAGAGTAGAAACTCAAGCATAAAAATACAAAGATTCAAAGGCAAGGTTGCACACCTTGGGGGATTATCTTGGGTCTTGAGCCTTTTATCCCCTTCTTCTTTAACCTTTAGCCTAACCACGTTACAACCCTTAAAAAGACCTTTTTGAGGTATACACACACTTGTGCGAGGTTCGGCTAGAGCTACGTTCGGCCTGATTCCTAACGGATACGTAGGCAACCTCACATCGAGGTGCGGCCATAATAAACATGCATTCATATTCACATTCACACACCATGATCATATCAAGGGATCCCCTGTGCTCATCCCTATTCATTTAGAGCTAGACTTAGGGGCTTGATCCCTACATCATTAGCCTACCTAGCCTAAGAGGCACCATCATTTGACTCTTCTAAAAATAATATCTTTCTACACACTTAGCTCTTGCGGCCTAACTTTAGTGTCACTTTCACACACATCACAGATACATGACCAAATATACTTCCCTTAGGAACCCTTTGTCATGGAATCTTAACACAACGTTGAAGCATGCCTTGTCATATCAACATCCCTCATCAATCATAATTGTCATTACATCACGAAGTATGAAGTGCTTAGCCTCCGTGCCTAAGTTACCCAAATACTTTCATCATTGAGTCAACCATTGAGATCGCCTAAGATGGATTAATCCTTGCACCTTGAGAGATAGTATCAAATGACATTTGACTAAGCTCATTCAACATGAACCTTCAAAAACTTCGCTTCTTTCTTTTTCACGTCTTTCTTTTTCGGGAGAAAGTCGGTACCCTCCACAAAAATGACGGAAAATTTTTGCTTTTTTGCATTTTCGAGTCGCACAATCATAATACAATGCACACACGGGTCATGAGTCACACGTGTTATTTCACTTCGAGTCGAGTCAATCACAGCGAGTCAAGTTTATACCTTGAGTCGTGTCAAGTCAATGAGTCAAGTGACATTAAACCTTAGGTCAACCCTAAGATAATTAAAGACCTTAGGTCAACCCTAAGATAATTAAAGAAATTGGCAAAGTTCTATAGTAAAAAATAAATACAGGTGCAGCAGAATAGGAAAGACCCTACTCCAGCGCCAGATGACAACATCTAGCGTCTGGTAGCAGGTTTCAGCGCTTGGCGCTAGATCCCAGCGTCTGGCGACAGAGCCAATTCTTGACGCCAGAGATATTTCAGCAGCGACAGAGCTCGAAGCCTCTCAGTAAGGTGATTTCGACCTCATAATGCAATTTTGGGTTCCTTGGTACGCCAGTTAGCCCCTATAAGCGATTTGACATGATTAAGTAGTCGGTTTGATTACAATCGCAATAAGTGATCGACCTGACGAAAGATCATCTCACTTAGCTTAAAGCGCCTAAGAATTTCACAAGCAGCAAACTGCCGACGTACTGGCATAACGGAAGCAGAGTTCAAGCGAGCTTTAGAGATCGACAAGCGTTGGTCTATGGAAATTTTTCTTCGGAATATTATCGCAATAATCATCAAAAAGCTCTTTTGTTCAGAGATGCGTGGACATTCCTTTCAAAATCTCTTTTGTTCAGAGACGCGTGAACATTTCCATCAAGCTCTTTTGCTCCAGAGACGCGTGGGCATATCGTCAAAGCTCTTTTGTTCAGAGACGCGTGAACATTTCTATCAAGCTCTTTTACTCCAGAGACGCGTGGACATATCGTCAAAGCTCTTTTGTTCAGAGACGCGTGGACAATCCTTTCAAGCTCTTTTGCTCAGAGACGCGTGGGAATCCTATCATCAAAGCTCTTCTATTTAGAGACGCGTGGACATTTCTTTCAAGCTCTTTTGTTCAGAGACGCGTGGACACATCATTCAGAAGATCATAATAAAAAAATAATAATAAACAAGCTCTTTGTTCAGAGACGCGTGAACATATCCAAAAAAAAAAAAAAAGAAGTTCTTTATTCAGAGACGAGTGAACATCTAAACAGCAAGATGGCGTTCCCTAGATTGTGGAGAGTTGTCGTAAACAACTGAAGGTGATTTCAAGTGAAGTTGTATTCGATCATGTTCTCTTAGATGTGGAAGATGGTCACATTGCGGAAGAGGGTCGTTTCAAGCGAAGCAATCTTCTATATTGGAAGCAGTTACAAGCGTAGCGGTTTTCAAGTGGGATGGCATTCTCTTGGCAGGAGGTCATCAAAACAAGGATATAGCAGCAAATCGGTTATTTTCAGAGACGTGTGCTCGACGGTGCAAGATACGCGTTTCTTAACTCTTTTATCAGTTAAACTAACGCTAGTTTGCAGGTATCGGCGTTACAAGAATGATTCAGGATCGCAAAACGTTCTGAATCATTCTCCGTCCCTATCGATACTTTGAATTTTGTTTTCGCAACTTGCGTTTCTCCAAACTCAGTCAAAGTGGGGGCTTCTGTAGACACCCATTTGTGTCTCCCCAAAACCAAACCCAGTGATGAGTACCTTTCGCGTCAAATCATAATCGAATGAAGTGAAAGTGTGGAAAGTCTAGTGTTGCGGATAGTTTTAATTTCTTTTCTCTTCTCTCTGTTTTTGAAAACTTATTTTAAGAAAACAGCCAATCCAGTTTAGTTGGTCCATGATATGGGTCCAATAGTAGTGTAGTTGGATGGGGGTTGACAAGAGATTAAGCCCAATTCCGATGAATATTGATGAAGTTATGGCCAATTTACTGAACTGGGCCCAGTTTGAGCCTTATATGCGGCCCAATGATCTAGGGGAGGGCCTAATATAGATTTATCATTCCTAATGCAATTAGGAATGGTTTAGTCATCTAGATTCTTCTAGAAGGTTATTTTCATTCCTAATTCAATTAGCATTGATAAATTGACTTTTGTTGACTTTTAATTAGAATCAAAGAACATATTTTGAGGGAAATACAATTTTATCCTCTTGTACGACATTTTTATCTGATTTTAAGAAAACGCGTGGATTTCTGAGTCAGCGCCAAACGCCAGCTATAGCGCCTGACGCTACGATTGGCGCTTGACGCCAATCTTAGCGTCTGGCGCTAAGCTCAGCGTCTGGCGCCAACTCGGTTTTTTGCGTTAGAACTCTGTTTTGTTATTTTATCTTTTTGGCTGATTTTCTTTATAAATAACGTGTTAAAAACCCCGTTTCCATTCACCAATTCTCACCTACAATCATCTACAACCTACAATCAAGATTTTCTTGATTATTTTCTCTCTCTCTCTTTTCTAAACTAGCCTTCTCTCAAATACAAAATTCTGCATTCATTAGATCTAGATACACCTAGCCATATTCGAAGTTGCCTTCGCCCTAGACGTGAAAGGTTTAATATAATTTCTGAGGGTTTGGTCCCAAATCTCTCTTTCAATCATTTAATTTAATTGTTTGTTTATTATTTTTCTTGAAGTTACTAACGCGTGTATTTTGATATTAGAAAGAGGTACGAGGCATCCAAGTAAGTACTTTAATGGTTTGATTGATATTATGATATAGAAATCATGCTTAGATTGTTATTTTGATTCCTAGTATCATGTTAGGATGTTTTCCTTAATTTGATGTATAGGGTGACAACAATAAATTCCTAGTATCATGTCTAGGGTAACTTTAATATCAAAGTATGATTGTTATGATGCCTTTTATGTTTTCCTAATATTTATGATTGTTAGTATCATGTTAGGGCTAAAGCTTTGATTTTTATTGTTTAGTGACATGCTAGGGTTTGTTATTAATCTTGTTAGTATCATGCCTAGGATCTTATTATTATTATTATGCTTTAACATAATTCATGATTATTTTTATAATTGTTTTGATTATGATTATGATTATGATTATTTTTATGATTCATGATAATGATTATGAATATTATTATTATGATTTTGATGATTATATATTATGTTGCTTAATTAAATTTATTGTTATTGTTTGATCACACCTTTTATGCATGTTTAAATGGAATTTGTACTTGTAATCACGCTTAATAAGATAATTAATAATCTTGTTTAGGGTTAATTTGATTATAATTCAAGTGATCGCCAATAATAGATTTGTTTGTGCACTAATATTCAACCAAGATAGATAAACAGGTTTAGGGTTAACCTATTGATTGTATGTTAGTCAGAAAGCGCACATGAATACGATCAGAATAAAGTAAAGGCCTATTATTAGGGCAGGTTCAATCTCTTTTAGGTTGGATTTTTACCTTCATCCCCGAACCCTATTTGGTTCAAGACCTTATATGAAGTTGACGATCTCTTGAATCGTTAAGGGGTGTAACCTTCACCTCGTGAACGGTTTACAAGTTCCTAAAACTTGTTGGCGACTCTTTTGCTCTATCTTCTTTCCCTTTGGACGCCATCCACCGTAGTTTAGTGTATGATCACAGTGGGGTTCAAGCTAGGGGATTAACGGTTGAAATATTCCCAACAATAAGCATTCGATGTTGTAGTTTAAAAAGCATGATGATTGATTTATTATATGGCACTTTATAATATATGATGTTATTTATTGATATATTTAGACTATTATGGCCCATAAATTCTAAATACGATTTGCGCATCATGACATATTTTTGTAATCTAAATACAGTCTGCATACCGTTAAATATTTTTGTAATTTATTTTATTTTATTTAAGTAATAGATAGAATAGAATAATATTATAGGTTTGTAGTTAATCCATGAAGCCAATGGAGTGAAGAGCAAGATGTATAAGATCCATGAAGGTTCAAGTGGGAGCTTTTGATTTATTAGTTTTCTTAGATTAAGGAGTCATATTATGTCATGCTTTTATTTATGCATTAGTAGATTATGCATGTTAGATTTTATTGATGCTTGTGATGATGCACTAGAGTTCACTAAATAATCACAAACATAATGAATCTAGGGCCTGG
Organism: Chenopodium album; assembly: GCF_948465745.1. NCBI lineage: Eukaryota > Viridiplantae > Streptophyta > Magnoliopsida > Caryophyllales > Amaranthaceae > Chenopodium > Chenopodium album. Next base: position 12,156,389 of record NC_137842.1, on the reverse strand, counting down.
TAATATGAGGTTGCTTTTCCAATTAAAAACCTAGTAAACCTTTGATAATTATGATAGGTCATGCCAAAGGTGGGTATCATTTTATATCTTGGGAGAGTTGGGGTAAATCAAGTTTTACAACTTTAATTACCCAACAAGGTAACCTAAATAGGTTAGAACCTTAAAGCAAAGGGTAATAATTAAACATGATTATTAATTATTCAACCAAGAGTTGTAATCAGTAAAGAGTTTACTCACTTTGAAAATGTAGTGGTTGATGGTAGGGCCAATGTTTGGTCAATTATTGCACAAATAAAGGAGGAATTCCAAGTTTATCTTCATGATAGACAAACTTTATCAATCTTAGGGTATTTCTGGTATTTTACATTAGTTAGTTGAGGATGAGATTGTCATTTCCACCAGATGAGTAGGATCCACATCAGCATGTCCTTGCCTTGTTGGACTTCATGGCACATGTCCTTGCCTTGTTGGACTTCACATCTTACAACAATCATATTCTTCCATTAGCTAGTCAAAGAAACTTGGAAAAAATTGCTCCACAACTCATTTATTGTTGCAAAATTGTTCAAAGTATATTACCCCACAAATGGCATAATATGATTTGGGAAGAAGGAGGCTTTACTTCTTTGTATATTTACTTTCTTTATTTATATATATCAACATGTACATTTTGCTTGTAATTTGTTAAAATAGATTTTTAATATGATACAGTATATAATTCACTTTCTTTATTTGTAAATCAACATTCTTCCAAAGTATATTTACTTTCTTTATTTGTATAAATCAACATGTAAAATCATATTGTAATTGGGTAAAATTAATATTTGTGTAAATCAACATATAAATTAATATTGTAATATATAAATCAACATGTAAATTAATATTGTAGTTAAATCTGTGAGGTGTTATATTTATCTGATTTTTTTTTATATAAATTTGGTATTTTCTTATTTCCTTATGTTAGGTTCAATGTAATTGTAGATATGACGAAATTGAAAATGAAAATTTTATGGTTTTTGTTTTGAGTTGTTAGGCATTTGGTAAGAGATAATTTTGCAAAGGGAGCAACCCAAAGAAAACTAAATAATTAGGCTCATGCTCATTGAAGACCAACGGGTCTTAGCTGCATACTTATGTAGCTATTATAGCTGTAACAAGAAAAGACCCAAACGCGCGACCTAAATCAAATAACCCAGATAATATATTTGCGACCCGCCCAAATCAACTCCACGCTCTATAAATAAACATTTATTAAAAAAATATAAACATGAAAAAAAAATGAACATTTAATAATAAAAAATGAATATGTCAAAAAATAAACATTTAATACTAAAAAGTGAACATGTTATACAAAAATGCTCATTTATTAAAAATGAGCATGATTATCATATGATCATTTATCTGCTAGACCACGACCATAAAAACGAACATTTAGTAAAAAAAACACATGTACAAAAAAAAGGAATATTCAGTAATAAAAAATGAACGCGTAAAAAACACAAACATTTAGTAATAAAAAGTGAACATGTAAAAAAAAATGAACATTTAGTATATTAGAAATGCACTTTTATCATACAACCATAAAATAGCTAGACCATACAAAATAAAATAAACATTTCATAAAAATATATGAACACATTAAATAAATGATAATTTAGTATTAAAAAACGTAAAAAAAATGAACACGCCAAATAATATTATGAGCATTTAATATATTAAAATGAACATGATTTCATATATTCATATAGGTTCAAATTCGTTGTATTTAATAAATTTATATAAATAAAGCTAAAATAAATCGTTAAAATATGTTCATTTTTAGTCTACTAATAGTTCATTTTTAGTGTACTAAATATTCATTTTTAGTTTACTAGATGTTCATTTTTAGTGTACTAAATGTTCATTTTGTACAAAATTGTTCAATTATACACAAGTTCAATTGTAATTATATTAACTCTAAAAATTTGAATATCCACCTTAAATGTAATCTTGATTCATCATAGAGACAATAATTATTGATCAATAACGTGATAGATTTGGAATCACAAATGAAAAATTGATAGAAATTAACAATTTTACAACATTCTCATGTATATTCAAAAACACAAAAAAAAAATTAAATATGAAATTAAACCACCTCAAGATTCATGATTGCGATGAAGATGATGACGATGGAGAATGCTACAGTGGTGGCAAATTGGAAAATATCCGGAGTAGGACAAAGAAGTTTAAAGATTGAAGGGAAGTAACGTAAACATTTAAGGTTGCTTTTAAAAAAAAGTTAACTTTTGAGAAAAGGGAAAAAAGAGGAGAGAGAAAATTTTGAATTGAGAATAAATCAGAATAGAGAGAAAATTAAAAGAACTAAGAAGAAAAAAAAGAGTTAAAACATTAAACTCATTCTACAATTTATGATTTATAATGCATATACCATCTACAATCATCTACTTCTTTTTTGGTCTTGTTGCACATTACTTTTCAATAAAATATTAAATTCGGTCCACAATATAGTATCATGTAAGTTCAATAATATACAATCACCTACTTCTTTTTAGGTTTTGTTAAACGTTACTTTTCAATCAAAGCTTTTCTGAATAAAATGAAATTCAAATAACAAAGCTAGTTAAATCAAATGAAAGTCAAATAACAAAGCTAGTTGAATCAAATGAAAGTCAAATAACAAAGTTAGTTTAATCAAATGAAAGTCAAATGCATTAGATGAATCAAATGAATGTCAAACATAGTCAAACAAAGCTTTTTGAATCAAATGAAAGTGAAATGCATTCAACAAAGCTAATTGAATCAAATGAAAGTAAAATGCATTCCACAAAGCAAATTGAATCAAATGGAAGCTTAATGTATCAACTAAGCTAATTGAATCAAATCAAAGGCAAACATATTCAAACAAATATTTTTAGAATAAAATAAAAGTCAAATGCATTCAACAAAACTAATTGAATCAAATGAAAGTCAAACACATTCAAACAAAGCTTTTTTAATATAAAATCCAAATACATTCAACAAAGCTAATTGAGAGTTGTGAAGTATGTGGGCCATTGGGACGGTGCTTCGACCGTGATATTATGGCCCGAAATAATTTATTTATACTTGTTACCAATGCACATGTATTTTTAATACATTGTTTAATTTGCTAAAAAGCTATAGGTAGTAAACTAGTGATCCATAAGAAGCAAGTATGTACTCCATAGTATAGAGTAGGTCATTTAAGGATAGTCTACACCTCAAACATGCAAAAACTTTGTATTGGACATGCAAGACTTTAATTTAACATGCAAGAGTAGTTTGTGTTCAACATGCAAGGCTTGTTTGAATTCAACATGCAAGACTATGATGTCAATTATGACTTTGACTCTTGACTTCAACATTTATTAGAATATGACTTCAACAAGAAGACTTAAGTAACAAGAGTACTCTCATGGTATCATGCGCCTTTTGATTTTTTTGTCCATTAATTAACCAATATATGATCTTGGCTTTTATGACAAGTTGAAAATAATTAAATAATTATAAAACGTGGTTCTAAATAAATGTATATCATTAGTTTATATTTGATACATGCAAAACCACTTCGGAAACGTGTACAACAAGATTATTAATCCATTTAAGAAATGTATTTTTGCTTATTTGTTCATGGCATGATAGTAATTGTATATTTGTAACTAAAATTAAATAATGTCGTGCTCATCAACATATTCACTTCTATCTTCCAATGTCTCGTTTGTGTTGATAGAAGACATATATTTATCACCAAATTAAACTAGTCCTCTTCAGACCCAAGATCAATAACAGTATGATGATCATCCCCATATTCACTTCCACCATCCATACTATCAACCTTTCTTTAAATCAACTCCTTACTACCAATTTATACACCTGCTGGAAATGTGTCAAAGAATTAGACCATTTTTGAACAAATTTGTGTTATTTAGTCTAAGCATAAAGTACATCTTCATAGAGATTAATCATTCTAAAATTTTAACATGTTAGAATATTCTTGAAACCCATTCGTTACCCACGTCCCCCCCCCCCCCCATTCAGTAGTTCATTGCAACATTTTTTTTGTAAAGATAAGTGAAGTTACTGCTTTATTAATCAGAGTTTAGAACAACTTTGTCCGAAAGAACATACGGGGAAACTTTTTAGAAGAATTCCAGTCCTTGATTGATTAAAAAGATTAATCACATGTTACCTATACTATCAACAAATCAATTATATAAATGTACAATTTACAACTGATATTAAAATTCAACATATATATATTTGCAATCGAACATAATAGCACAGAGTTCAGTATAGCTGGGCTATTACATATACCCTTCATTTTGTGATTAGCACCATCTAAATACTTTCTCCTCCGGAAATTGTTTTCCAAACAACAAATTATAAAATCAAAATTTTCACATATTAGAAACTTCATCGTTCACACTTTCTCAATTTCGTCAATTTTAATTTTTTTTAATAGTTGTCCATTTACTTACAATATATAAAAATGGGTAATTTTTATTTGCATGTACATTTCCCATAATCACCGAAAATTATAATATATTTTGTTTATTATAATTATATATATTGTTTTGGTGTTCATTAAAATTATATATATTTAATAAATTTAAAGGATTTAATTCCTTGATTAAAAAAATTAATCAATTCTTAGCTATAACAACACCAAATCAATTATATATATGTACAAATTATTAACAATTACTATTTTAATTCAATAAATTATTAATTTAACTGGAACATAATATCACACAAATTATTTCGTCTAGGCTAGCTACATATACCCTTGATTTTGTGATTATTTTAATCTCATCCAAATACTATATTAGTCGAAATTGTTTTCCCATAATAAAATAAATAACCATTTTCTCACATATTACAAACTTCATCAATCTCAATTTCTCAATATCGTCCATTTTAATTATAATTGATTACAAAATATTTCAAATAATCATTTTGTATAGGTTTTTTTTATTCATGTTATATGCAAACAAAAATACCTTTTTTAATAATACAAATTCAAATTATGACTTACAGGATGATTTTATACAATTACACCATTAGTTCGGACCTGAGATGTTGATTGTCCTCATCATTGTTACTTTCTCAATCGCTCACTCAAGTTTTTGTTAATGAATCTTTGTAATTAAGAAATGTTGCTTGGTTGGGAAGAAATATGAGTCAAAGATTTATATTTTCATGGTCAATGTAGTACCACCTACCAACAATAAATGCATCTAATGACAAAGTAAAAAAGCAAGTGACGGAGCCGTTAACCATTTCCATTCAAGTTGTATTCTCAAACATATGACTAGGCTGCTGACTGGACTCCCTCAAATGCAAGAAGCTGATGTGGCTGCAAAGATTGACAAAGTTCGTTAACCATGAAGATTAACTGGGCAGCCCTCCAAATAAAGGGTTTTGGAATCACTTAATTCAAATTGGGATCATTATTGAATGAAGTGTTTTAACGTTACCTTTTAATTCACTTTTGGTACTTTAAATTTTATTAAACATAATTATTGAACTTTGCCTCGTTTTGATTTTTGTTTGTAGATGAATAGCTTTAATGACAACACTGATTTGCCAACTAAACTAAAAACAAGGCTAAATCTCGTAAACTTCAGGGAATGGGAAGAAGAGTTAAGAAGTGTTCTTAAGAGCCACAAGCTCGAGGCTTGGTTATATATTCCCATTGAAAGTATATTCACAGTTGGTTTCACTCCTACTAGGCATGCGAAAGATGTTTCAGATGCAGATTAAATCAAGAATCTCATATTGGCATCTAATCTTACTTGTTGGAAGAGAAGGTTCAAACATTATGAGTTGACCCATCTACGAGGATGTCTAAGTGCCATCTGTAGAGGTGGCATTGGGGAATTAGAAGGTGAAGACATCAATGACCAAAATGTATTGTCAAGGAAGTCGTTAATTCGATTCCTCAAATATATTACTCCTGGAATGATAGTGTAAGGTTTGAGACTTACAATATTCATTGTAAGATAATGGCTAAGAAACTCATTCCTGTCAGTCAGTTAAGAACCATGTGAAAGAACTGATTGATTTACTCAATCGGATGGACATCTTAGGGAGACCATTTAATGATGACTCTGCACATGACACTATTCTGTTTTCACTCTATGATGGATTTGATTTCGTCAATTAAGCTAATTCATGATGATGAAGACTCGAAGGTGATGCTTGTCGATCTGTTGATCAACCATACAGAGGAGTACTTGAAGAAAGAGGGAAGCCAATTCTTCTATTGCGGTAGGTGGTCTTGCCACTTACTAGAATGTCCTCACAACATGATTTTTAAAATGAAAGGTAAGGAGTTACCTAGTATATTTGTTGTTGAAATCAATATTACCTCTTCTTCCAATTAGGTATTCGATACCGGTTGTGGTGCTCACATTGTTAATATCATGCAGAGCCTAAGAGAGAGTAGGAAGTTAGCAAAAGGGGAAGTCACGCTTCGAGTAGGAAATGGAGCAAAAGTTGTTGCACTTGCTATTGGAAACTATCACTCGAGACTTCCATCAGGTATTATTTTGGTGCTTAATAACTGTTATTATGTCCCAAAAATTACCAAGAACATTATTTTAGTTCCAGTTTTAGATATTGAAGGTTTTTCTTTTGAAATAAGAGACAAAAGTTGTTTTATTTCCAAAGACAATATGTTATATGCTAACGCAAAATTGATTAATGGTTTGTGTCTCTTAGATTATACAACTCATTTTTACAACATTGATCAGAAAAAGCGCAAAACATATGAATCAAACCAAACCTATCTATGGCATTGTAGGTTAGGTCATATAAACCAATCTCGCATCCAGAAATTACGAAAGGATGGACTCCTAAATTCATTTGACTATGAATCATTTGAAAATTGTGTGTCATGATTGTTAGAAAAGATGACCAAATCACCTTTTGCAGGAAAGGGTGAAAGAGGTAATGACTTTTTGGGCCTCATACATACAGATGTGTGTGGACCAATGAGTTCAAAAGCTAGAGGTGGTTTTAACTACTTCATTACTTTTACTGATGATTTAAGTATATATGGCTATATCTATTTAATGAAGCACAAGTCGAAATCTTTTGAAAAGTTCAAGGAATTCTATAATGAGGTAGAAAACAAGCTTGGGAAGACAATTAAAGCACTACGATTCGATCGTAGTTGTGAATATTTGACTCAAGAGTTTGATGATCATTTGAGGGATTGTGGAATACTTTCACAATTAACTTCTCTAGGAACACCACAATTGAATGGTGTGTCAGAAAGGAGGAATCGAACTTTGCTTGACATGGTTTGATCCATGATGAGCTTTACTGATTTACACATATCATTCTGGAGATATGCATTAGGAATAGCTACGAACATACTTAACGGAAGCCCATTTAAAGCAGTTGAGAAGACAACATATGAGTTATGGATTGGAAAAGTTCCAAAGTTGTCTTATCTCAAGATTTAGGGATGTGAAGTATGTAAAACGTTTACAAGGCGACAAACTTGGCCCTAAATCAGACAAATGTTTCTTCGTGGGTTATCCCAAGGAGACAAAAGGGTATTACTTCTACAATCGCGAAAATAACAAAGTGTTTGTTGCTCGCGATGGTCTCTTTCTAGAAAGAGAATTTCTTGCTAAAATGTCAAGTGGGAGTAAAGTGGTTCTCGAAGAAATTCGAGACGGGCAACAAATGGATGTGGATAACACCACATCAGAGGCGAGGGCACATGAGTCAGCTAATTTGACAAATGTGTTGGAGCAAGCTAATTCGACTAGCGAGACTCCTATTATCCCACTTGAATCTAATTCTTGAGAAAATCTTCGAAGGGTTGGAGAGAATATTTCTATTGTTACTCTTACCCCTCGTAGGTCTGCCAGAATCAGAAATAAACAGTTTGTTGAGGTTATGTTAATTAAGGATTCTAAAATCTTTTTATTAGAAAATGAGGAACCCACAACCTACAAGCAAGCTTTGGTGAGCCCCGACTTAGTAATGCGGCTTGAGGCCATGAAGTCCAAAATGGTATTGATGGCTGAAAATGTTTTGTGGACCCTGGTAGACTTGCATAATGGGGAGAAACCCATTAAAAGCAAGTGGGTCTACAAGATTAAAATAAATAAGGATGGAAATGCCTACATCTATAAAGCAACACTGGTTGCAAAAGGGTATAAACATATTCATGGTATTGACTATGAAGAAACCTTTTCCCCGGTAGTAATGCTTAAGTTTATTTCGGAATCTTTTAGCGATTGGTGCATTTTTCGATTACGAAATTTGGTAGATGGATGTCAAAACCGCTTTCTTGAATGGGTTCTTGACGGAGGATGTGTACATGACACAATCTGAGGGTTTTGAAGTTCCAAAAAAATCCTAGAAGGGTATGCACAATTCATAAATACATTTATGGATTGAAGCAAGCATCAAGGAGTTGGAACCTTCGTTTCGATGAGGCAATGAAACAGTTTTGTTTTCTCAAGAGCAAAGAAAAACTTTGTGTATACAAGAAGTCTAGTAGGAGCAGCGTAGTTTTCTTAGTTTTGTATGTAGATGACATACTACTCATGGGGAATGGCATACTAATGCTTGAATCAGTCAAGGAATGGTTAAAAAGTTGTTTCACTATGAAAGACTTGGGTGAAGCCGAGTATATTTTGGGAATCAAGATCCATCGAGACAGATCTCGAAGGATGATTGAACTTAGGGGTGGGCAAAAAACCTGTAACCGTTAACCGGTATAACTGGCTCGTTTAAACTGTTCATTTACCAAACCGTTTAAATTAAACGGTTACGGTTAACCGAACCTCTAAATATAAAGATTAACGGTTACGACTATGGTTACGGTTATAGTTATAATTTTAAGCAAACGGTTAACCATCGGGATGGTTAACAATTATAATAAATATATATGTGTTTTTATTTAATTTTTTAGGGAAAATATATAATGATGCAATTTGATCTTCTAGGTTGCTAGTCTGCCAATATTCCATGGTCTTAATTTGAAGATGCTAAGTATGTACTACGTATAATATCATTAGATTGTATGTCTCATCATGTTTAAAATAAAAAAAATATATAAAAAAAAAAAAAAACCTTACTCGTAGCAATTTAAACATTGTAATGTATTTGGTTTATCGGTGTGTACTCTTAATTAGAACATGAATTTTATTATTTTAAAATTTGAATTTTAATACAATGTTTAGTTTAAATTTATTAAATGGGTAGCGTTTAACCTGTAACCATACCTTTAAGAAATGGTTCACCAGTAGCGGTTAACCGTTCCTTAACAGTATAGTTACGGTTCACATTTTTTAGTAACCGACATAACGGTTAACCGTACTGTTAACGGTAAATGGTACATTTAAACTATTGTGTCGGCCCTAATTGAACTAAGTCAAGAGACTTATATTGATAAGGTTTTTGACAGGTTTAAGGTGAAAGACTCCAAGAGAGGATTTCTCCCCATGTCTTATGGTATTACCCTCAGTAAATCTCAATGCCCTCAAAAGTTAGAAGAGATGAGACGTAAGGCTAGTATACCTTATGCTTCTACAATAGGGTCTTTGATGTATACCATGATATGTACAAGGCTAGATGTTTCATATGCTTTTAGCATGTGTAGCAGATTTCAGGCAAATCCAGGTAAAGCACACTGGACAACTACTAAGAACATCCTTAAGTACTTGAGAAGGACTAAAGGAATGTTTTTAGTATATGGCGACGAGGATTAGTTGGTTGTCAAGGGTTATACGGATGCGAGTTTCCAAACAGATAGAGATGACTTTAAATCCCAGTCAGGGTACATTTTCAGTCTGAATAGAGGAGCAGTGAGCTGGAAGAGTTTAAAGCAAAGCACTATCGCAGACTCTATGACAGAATCAGAGTATTTGGCTGCTGTTGAAGCAGCTAAGGAAGCAGTTTGGATAAAGAAGTTCCTCACATAGCTGGACATTGTACCAAGTGCTCGAGAAGGAATTGTGTTGTATTGTGACAATAATGACACCATTGCTCAATCAAAGGAGCCAAGTCACACTTCAAATCCTCCAAACATGTTGAGAGGAAATATCACCTCATTCGAGAGATCGTTGGCAGAGGAGATGTCAAGATGTGCAAATTTCATACAAATAAGAACATACTAGTGCAACTAAGCATGAGACTCATACTAGTGCAACTGGATTGAAGCTGATGATGTAATTTAAGTTGTATTTATTTTTGAGAAGAACTTATTGCATATGTAATACATTCATTTGCAGAAGTATGTTTAATCAGACATTTATTATTTCTCTTATTTAATTATGATTTTGATATTAAATAAAATGTCCAAAATAAATATGAATAGATTGAATTATCAAGTTAATGACCTGGTGAATGAAACCTCACAGGTGAACTATATTCATATATTATTTAAGTTCCTAGTTCGAAGTCATTAAAATGGACATAAATCACTTCAACTCATGGACTGGCATGTAAGATTGATTGGATAACGCAATTTCATGGGCTATAGGGGCGTAGTGATGCTCGATCAATCACATGGATATGTATAAATGATGCATGATCAAATTATAGACCTACTTTGAAGTTCAAGTATAGAGCTTCCGGATATATTAGTGGATTCCTTTAACATGAGTGGAACATTGATTCCATTCAATGATTGATTTAACTGTGGTACATTCAAACGTCTTCCCGTAACCGGAGATTATAAAGGGTGTTTCCTGGTTACTTCAAAAGTTGAGTGGGAGCTTTGGTTTTCACAAGATTGGATAGAGTCTACCTATTTAATTAGGAATGTGTCTTGGCTCCTTATAGAGGGAGAATTTAGAAAACATGGTCATGCTAAAATAGATTACATAGTAATTATTTGATTTGTAATTCTAACTCAGATTTCAAGATAAGATTTGTAGATTAATATGATTTCAACATGAGTTGCAATCATATTGTCAAATAGACGCACATTAACTTAAGGAATTTGAATATTGCAAACTTGTCTCAAACAAGTGGGAGATTGAAGGAATTATGTCTTCGATAAGTGCAATTACTATATATATCAAGGATCACTATTATAGAGATAATAAGTTCGTTCTTTTGGGTCGTCATTGTCTGTTGCTAGATATGATAAATGAACTTTAGGCTAGTCAAATAGTCTAAAGCCCAATAGAATGGATCCTAAGCTATGAGGTCACACAATAAGGGTATTGGGTTAAACAAGTAAGAGGCCCATTAATGGGCCTTGTGAGATCATGACATACCGTATGTAGTGTTGGGCTAGAGTAGTTTGATTAGGACAAGCAAGGTATTTGGGCTTGACATGGAATCTTACTTAGTGATATGATCTATAAATAAGATCCATGACTAAGGTTGAAATAACAATTAACATTTAGTAAATTGTACTCAAGGCAACAAAATCCTAAAACCCTAATCTTTCTCCTCAACTCGTGACCCTCCCCTTCACATTCGTACGGTCTACCACCCTAGGTGGCATGTGGTGCTCATTCGAGGTGGTTCGTGGTTAGTTTGTGTCTCTCTTCTGTAGAAGGTTGATTGAAAGGTTCAATCGCAACTAACTAGCATTAGTGGAGGTTTAATTTGTGCCCGTGGACCAAGTAGAGGGATCACACTTGGGGGGTTTTTTTATTTCCCATTGTTCTTGCTCGATCACACGTGGAATCAAGCTTCAACGATACAATTATATGTTCTTTATGTGTTATGCATTGATCTTGGTGTTTAGATGCTTATGAATATGATTCATGCAATTCCTCTTAGAGTATCTAGAGTCCTACACTAAATCCCTATAGACCATGTGTTTGGCACAAAAATCAAAGCATTTAAAAAATTTCGTTAGGTTTATCGGTTTTTTTACGGCGGGTGGTTAAAAACAATTTTTAATTTTTTTTGTGGTAAAATAAAAGTTTTAAAAGTTTTTTTTTGTTTTAAAATAATTAATTATGTCTAATTTGGATAGTCTGTAATTAATGATGTTGATCCATACATATATATATATATATATATATATATATATATATATATATATATATATATATATATATATATATATATATATATCTTCAATAAACCTTAAATGAAATTTTTGCAAGAAGAAACCTGATCTCAATTTCTAGTTGAATCATACATATGAGACACGTCACCCCTATTTCATTACTTTTCCCTTATTTTTTTCTCTCCATTTTCTTCTCTAACCTCCATTTTGAAGTTCATGCTCAATATTCTTCATCATTTTCATCTTCTATCTCCACATACGCAAGTAGTGGATGTTCAAAATTCATACTAGGAAAATCATAATTCCTGGCTCCATCTCTGTTCTCCAATTTTCCTCATATTCAACATCATCTTCTTTCTTCATTATCCAAAAAAGTTAATAAACTACCCAAATCGTTGAATGAGTATTTTCAAGCTAATGTGTGATAGGATGAAAAGCTTAAGTAAACCAATCAATGATTGGATGGACTTCTATCGTTCACACTTCAATTGCCTTTGAGAACTCATTGTTTTTTGAAATGTTGCCTTGAGGTTTATATGATCAAATTGAATTTTCTGAAGAAAAACCCTAATTTTCGATACAAGAAGCATTTATTAGAAATTTAAGAGATGTTAGAGAAGAATCTAAGAGAGAACATCCATAGAATATTCTCCTCCTAGGTTTAGGATATAGTTTGTATGAGAAAATCTTTATGATATCCTTACATATCTTGTTAGTTACCTAATATGATTAGGACTCTTAATGTAACCCTGCAAATATTGATCAATAGAAATCACTTTGATTAATGAGTTTTATGTTATCTAACTTGGTATTAGAGCTTAGGTGAGACATTGGGATCATATACGAAAATTTTCCCCTTGCTCATGGGTTAGATAATTAAACCCACCGGCGGGATGTATACACAATTTTATATGCTTTTGCAAACATCTAATTATAGATTTTTTAAAAAAAAGGTTTTTTAGAATTGTATGTGGATCACACTATCCACTTAGGGTTGTACCATAATTTCCACAATCTCCCAACGTGGCCTTGCGTGCTTCCGTCTTTTCGGTTATATAATCCTCTTCTTCATGTTGTTGAGTTTCTTTGTTATTTTGGATTCACATGACATTAATAGTTGTTTTCTTGGATTTAATGTTGTTCTTTGATTTGGCCATACAAAATTATAATTTCAAGTGATGGACCTTCTTATAATCGTGTGCAACAGCCCTTTGGAACACCACAAATGTCCAGTAACAATAGTCATCCTAAGAGCTCATAAACGCATCAGTACAACACCCTTAGCTTGTTTTATTTTCTTTAATGATGAATTTTCTACAGCAATGTCTTCTCCTTAGTGATGGTCGATATATACCTTCTTCTTCTCTAGATTTGCAATAACCTGCGCGCGACTCTTCTCCCACTCCTCAAGCCTAGCATCACTTTTTTCTCTTATACATAGATTGTGGTTGTTGCTTCTTCTTGTCATCACCGTATCGACACATTATTGTTGCTTTTCCTTTCCTTCTCTGTTTGATTCAAGATTTAAATCCAGACTGATGATCCGTTGTTCTCCCGTTCTGACTACGGGGTGTGATAGAGAATATTCGTACAACAATATCCTTCTAGGTTAAGGATATTTTTTGTATGACAATATATTTAAAAGTCTTTTACATTTCTTGTAGGTTACCTAATATGATTAAGACTCTCAGCGTAACCTATTGATCAATAGAAATCACTGTGATTAACAGTTTTATATTTTTTTGACACAATCCAAAGGAAACATATACTATTATTAAAACACAAAGGGACAACATGCTAACAACATGTGTCATCATTCCCAGCCTCGGTGTAATTTGGTGCCACATCACCGTTTTGCATCACCCTTACGTGTCACCCTGTGTATCATCACTCAACACTCTTCATATGTGTAACCTTTATAATATTTAATTTCATATAGGATGTAACTTCTAAATAATTGCACATTAAACTACAATTTCATTTGTAAAAAATCAATCACATACTAATGGTTGTTTCCTTGGATGAATTTTTTTTTTAAGAGACCTTGGATGCTATTTTTCTATATGTAATACCAATCAATTAATTACACATAGTAATATCTACAAGTATTTAACCTTAAGGTAGTTTCAATACCCGGGGCATTGCCCGAGCCACAATCTAATTTGATTTACAAGAAATATGTAAGCTTTGAGAGAACTTAAGCTTTCCAAGATGCAAGTGAAAAAAGAGAAATGGAAGTACTTGAGGTTAATTTGGAGGGAAAGGGTGATAAATAGAAGAAAGGAGGGTCATCATGTCATGTGACCAGCACATGCAAGTCATTGTCAGAAATATGTTAGTTAAGTTTGGAATATAGGTTAAATTTTAACTTGACAATATAAAAAACAAAAATGTAGGTTTAAGGTTTGAAGTTATCAGATATTTATTTAAAACTCACAAAAAGGTGTTTTAAAAGGTTTTTCCTAAACCAAATTTCATTATTACTTTTAATCAATTAAGGGTTGTTTGGTTCGCACCGGGTAAATGGAATGAAATCAGAAAGAGAATGAAATGAAAACTCACATATATGTTGTTTGTATAAAAACAAAGAGTAACAAATCGGCAGTTGCATCACCACACAACAAACCATTTCCTTTATTTCCCATCTTTTTTAGCCACCACCCAGCCACTCCACCATTCGCCGCATCAACCCCACCACTCGCTGCTACTCGCCGACTCTCCCTTGACGTGATGTCGTTCTCGCAACACTGTCCCCACCCTCGGAAAAATTCCCCCAGCCTAGTATAACCCTAGAAACCACTTCTCTCTCCCCGTAAAACCATCGTTCGCCTATCCCCCGCCTCGAAATCGTAACGGATAGGGTTTTGAGGGCGGGGGATGGGAGAACGACGATTTTACGGGGAGATAGAAGTGGTTTCTAGGGTTTTATGGGGATGGGGAAGTTTTTCGGGGAAGGGAGGGGTGGCAGCGCGGCGGGGTAGGGGCGGTGAACAGCAGTGAGTGGAACTGCAATGCGACAGCTAGCTTTTCCGGTGGTGTGGATAGGCAGGAGGGTGATGGTATAGTGGTCTGGTGGTGGCTAGGGAATAGGAATGGAAAGGGGGGTCGAGAATCAACTTGGAAGGATTTAAGGTAATAAAGAGGGTAAAGGGAATGGGAAAAATGTCTAACAAACAACAACAAAGGGAATCAGGGCAGTTGATTCCCTTTCTTTTTGATAAATACCCCCAACCAAACGGCCCCTTAAAGTATATCATAAGTAAAACTGGTTTTTGTTTCAAAGAATAAGTAAAACTTGTTTATAATTTATTTTCTATATATGAAATATTGTAAGTATTTTCTAAAAAATAAAATGCTAATAATATATTTACTCTTAAAAATTCTATCAAAATTTCATATACTTGTCATCATGTGTGGGCTTACAACATTTGACAAAAATTAAAAATTGGCCACATGTTGTTGTCTTGTGGCCTTGCCTAGCTACACTTCTAACTCTATATATTAGTTATATGTTATACATTTCAGATCGATTAAGATAGAGAATCACCTAGACATTAAAATAAACCCAATTCCTAAAATTTGTGAAAGTTTTCGAGTCCGTCTAGACTTACATCAAAATAAGTTAATGGATTTTTTTCAGAAGACCAAAAAGGAACTAAGTTAAATTGTGTGTATTTTGAACTAAGTCAAGTTGTGTGTATTTTAAACTAAGTCAAATTGTGTGTTACTCGACTAACTTTTTAGATATGAGGTTAAAAAAAAAACTACGTTATGAAAATAAAATTTGGAGGAATTATTGTTTTATTAGTATTCAAAATTATTTCAAAAGACAATTTTTTTTATTGGTGAAAAGGCAAGAAGGTTGTGGTAAATAAGTTCACTAAAATTTTCGTGATTACAAATTTTTAATTTTTACATCATGAAATAATTTTATCACATTTTATTTTAGGTTTTATTTGCAATTTTTATCCTTAATATTTTGATGGTGGTTCATATGACAATATAGTCATGAAAGTGATTATTTTAATGTGTATTATCTACAAAATGAGTTAAATGAGTACCAAAGTTGTGACATGAAAAGTTTAATTAGGTTAGTTTGTGATAAGAGTGATTTTCTCATAAAGAATTTGTAGTAAAATATTACAAAGTTTTTAGGAAGAAGAAAGTTTTTATAGAGAGGAAAAAAGAGAGGGAAAAGAAGCAGGAGATGAATTAGGTGTATTTATCATATAGCTAGTACATAAAACTAAACTTTTAGCTAGTCGGGCTACAGACAACGACACTTGGACTTTTAACTTTTTGTTAAGTGTTACGCTACGTAGGTAAAAATTAAATCATTTGGTTTTTGGTTTGGATTTTGGCCAAATATGATCCGATCTGAAATAAAATCGATTGGTTTTCAATTTTTAAATCTAATCCTATCCGAATTCCTTACCAAATCCGATTCAAGTTAAAATTCAGTTGTTTGGATCCGATCCAATAATCCGAGTTAAAATACGTTACAAATTGTTAACGTCTAATGATATTATAAAGATAAAAATATAATTATTTTTAAGGATTCATTGTACATGATTCATACAAGTGTTGAAAACATAACTTTACATGATAAATACTAATGTAATCATAAACATACTTTAACATGATTAACATTAACAATTATTTGTAATATCACGGTTTCATATTTCACTTATTTCGGTTCTTTTGATCCCCAAATAAGGTCAATCCGATCTGAAAATCCAAATTGTCAAAAAATTATAAATATGATCCGATTTAAAGTTGGGATTCAATTTGATTTAACAATTTGTTTGGATTGGATTAGACTTCGTTTGTAATCCGAATAATGGACAACCCCAAACAAAACATAAAATTAGATTCATGATATGTAGTTATAAGATGGAGTTCATCATTCAGGGTTTTAAATTGAATTGGGGATTTGCTATGTAATAATTAATTTACAAAATTAGGATTTATTTGCATTAATTTCGTGTATTATGTTATCGGATTGGTTAGTACCAAATTAAATTGATACTTTCTTCGTTTCTTTTTAGATGCATAACTTTCCAAATATAAAAGTTTCAATTTCAATGCATCACTTTCCTTTTCAACTAACTAAGCTAATTCTCTCTATCTCTCTCCTATTACATATATGGACCCCATTTATTTATTCACTCCGCCTCTTTCTACACCAAAAAATACCTAGGAGTCCGTGGAAACTAAATCAATTGCAACTAAAAAAACAGAGGAAGTATTATTGTTAAGAAATCATTACTATCGATTGTTATGAAGAATTAAAGTTCATATATCATTTAGATTTTTTCTAAATTTTGAGATAAAATCATAAATTGAGCATATAAAGTAATTCAATGTATTATGCTTAATTTAGAAGATTTTCTCAAGAAAATTCCCTATATTTAAGATAAACCATAAAAGAAGAACAACAAATTATAATTAAGGAAAAATTGTTAGGAACTACCCGCCTAATAGGTCATTTTGTCAACAACTACTCGCATAAAATTTTTATAAAAAAAACTACCCATTAAATTTAAAATGTTTGACTAGCACTACCCAATTTGATTTTCCGGCAACAAAAGCCGGCGAGTGGGGCTCACTTTTGTTTTTTCTTCCAAAATTTAAACACGAAATGATGAATCACTCAATTAAGAAGCCAACACAAGTGAATTTAACATCATTTTAGTAGCATTACGTATTTTTTAATTAAAATCATAATTACTTTTGCCCTCATTAATTGGAGAAATATTGAAAATTTTGTGTTTTTAGGGTTAGTCGTTGTAAAGGAGATTAGGTTGGTTGTTATATACGAGGTTTAGGGTAAGTTTTGGAAGAAAAAAAATAAATAAAATTCGGCCACACTTGTCAGATTATGTTGCCGGAAAACCAAAATGGATAGTGCTACTCAAACTTTGTAAATTTAGTGGGTAGGTTTTTTTATAAAAAATTTTTAGCGAGTAGTTGTTGACACAATGACCTATTAGGTGGGTAGTTATTGACAATTTTTCCTATAATTAAATCAAATAATACACTTTAGTTTGATTAAATTAGATTCTAAATTGTGGCCCAGAGCAATTTCGATTACCAAGTTGGAGAAGATCAGAAGACTCGTGTATCTAGGAAGTTTGAAGTTTGGAGTTTGGATTCGAAATCATCTATTAACTAATACTAAAACAAAACGTTGCTAACATCATCCTTTCTCCAAATTGTACACATGTAACTTATGCATAAAAAAATTTACTGCTAATTTGCTATGATGATGTTATTATTATTACTATTTTTTTTTACTTTTACCATTGTTATTTTTTTTAATCTAATAAACCTTTCATATGTTTTATCCTAGCTTTAATTTGTCCCTATCGAGTCATTTTTTTTATGTTAATATTTCAATATTCAAAAGTGTTCATCGTGATTTATTTTTATTTTTTTTATTTTGCAAGTAATTAATATCCTATAGTAGAAACTAGGCAAATTACTTACCATGTATACAAAAAATTTACGGAGTATAAAACATTCTTTCTCCGTATTATAAACAAATCTCAAAATGTACGTGTTTGTTTAAAACCGTGCATCGCACAGGAACTATACTAGTTAAATAATAAGATACATTTTTTTTTGTTTTTGTTATACTGAACAATTAGTGGGTTTAATACACCCATTGAATCCACCGTGCAGTGGATCCGCAAATGCGGTTCACTAGCCGGGTTGAGGTGAAGATCAAACCCTGGTCACATGGGGAAAATGGAGGAACTAATCATCACTACACTCCTTAATCCTCATGACCTCTTCTTTAGTAAAATAGGATATACAAAGTAACTAGTTATTGGTCCAGATGATTTCCCAGCTCACTATAAATTTGTAAATTTGTTAAAAACTAAATTTAAAAGGTTAGTGTCAACAACTTTTATAAGTGAATAAAAATATAATAATAAATTTAAGATAAATGGTGCTAGTTTGTATTCATTTTACTTTATATATAAAAAAAATAATAGTTTTTAGTAAAATAAAATGATAACTTATGTAAACATTATGGAGTATTTTGTATAATTGTTGACTGGTATTAAATCTAAAAAATTAGCATCCAAAGAAGGAAATTTTGACATTTGCTACCACTAAAAACACCATGCTTCACATTTGCTAGTGGTTAATTTTTTTTTTTTTTCACTTTACCACCACCTAAATCAGAGTTTGTTAAAAATAACTACCACTTGCCTTATACCATTACTATTTCCGTTAGTGGGGCCCAACCACCTTCCAGCCACCCCCTCCCCGTCAGCCACCCCTCCCCCTGCCTTTTCCCCACCGACGCGGCCCGCACCAGCAGCCTAGCACCTGACTCGCACCGATTTTCTCATCAACCACCACTGCAATAACCACCTGCAACCACCGACCCCACTTCTCTGCAGCCGCATCCCAGCCCCTACCATAACAGCAGCGAAAATTTAGCACCAAAACCACCACGTAATCAGTAGCGTTGGCCAAATTCTCACGCCACAACACTCAATCACCAACCGCCAAACTGCACGTATCTGCGATCGGCCGCCACAACACTCAACCATCAATCGAACCCACAAAACAACATCCCCCAAGAAGCTTCAATTTAGCCCGATTCGATTTGGATTTTGTGTGTTTGGGTTATGGGGTTATGGGTTTCATAGATAAAAGGGTGGCCTGGGTTTCGGGGCTTGGGAGAGTGAGGGGCGTCAAGGAAGTGGTGTGGACGGTGTGGTCGGAAATTGGAAAACGGAAGGGAGAAGGAAGGGGAGGTTTCGGATTGGTGGTTTAAGGTTAGGGATGGCGGTTTTGGGTGGGGGAAGGGGAGGGAGTGGGGTCGCCGGCGCCGGTCGAAGCTTTGGGCGTCGACCACCGGCAGAAGAGAGGGGGCAAGCTATTAAGGGTGGCTGGTTTTTTTTTTTTTTTTTAAAAAAAAAAATGTTAATTTTTTTTTTAATAAACTTAACGGAACTCTAACGGATTCCGTTAAGTGGTACTTATTTTTAACAAACTCTAATTTGGGTGGTACGTAGTAAAGTAAAAAAAAAAGTAATAAACCGGCAGCAAATGTGAAGCATGGTGTTTTTAGTGGTAGAAAATGTCAAAATTTCCTCCAAAGAATTAACAACAATTAGTGTGTGATTAAATTATTAATGTGCAATTATTTAGGGGTTACATTCTATTGGAAAATTAAGTACAAAAGGTAATACATATGTAGAGTTTTAGGGCCTGTTCACATTTACTGAATTGAGTTGAACTGAACTGATTGGAGCTAAACTGAACTGAATAGAGCTAAATTGAATATTTTATAAGAGGAGGAAATCAGGAGCTCAACTTTGCTGAACTGATTGGAGCTGAACTGAACTAAAATTAAGCTAAAGTGAACATACTATTAGAGTAATGAATGAAGACACAATACATAAGGTGACACATAGTGCTCATATGAGGTCAAGTCATATGAAAGGAATGGTGAGTCAGGTTACACATGGCAATAGCATGTTATCCCTTTTTATTATTAATACTTCGTAACTAGTTTTTGACCTGGACAATGCCCCGGGTCATTATATGTATATTATAAATGAGGTTGTATAATAAAAATTATGTGATAAAATAATATAGATTTAATTAGTTACATTTGTTGTAAATAAAGGAACAATCTAGAACAAATAGTATAAAAATATTTAAGTAAGATAAAAAAAGATAATCTCACAAACAATGGAACAATATCGGTGCGTTGTGATGCAAATCACTGACTTGAAAACAAATTTCCGGCGCAACCAAGGTGCTCAATTGTATTTGCCAGCACGAACCCTAAGGTTAACACACCACTTCCACACAAAGACACTTTTAGGTGGAAGGTTTGAGTCAAGTAACTTATGCCCTATAGAGAATGTGTTTAGACTATTGTGCTTGATGTATTTTTCAAGTGTAAAAATCAGAAAAAAGCTTATTTTATTTATAGAGAAACATGAAAGAACATAGAAGAAGAATCTTATGCATCAAGGCAGGTGAATAATCACATTTAACATCCTCTTAAATGAGGGGTTATTAGTGTACTGTTATTTATAAAGAGAATAATGGTAGTGATTAATAACCTTAAACATCCTCTTAAATTGGGAGTTATAAGAATTAGTCAAGAAATGACATAGCTCCACAACATCTACCTAGTCATGATGACACGTGGTAGACACATGTCTTTCCACTGAGTTTTACTTCCTCCATTTTTAAATACTTGCTCCACTTTCCTTTTTCGGCCGTTTTTAAATACTTGCTCCATTTCCTTATTTGGAAAGTTTTTACAATATTTAATTATTTTTTCTCACCTAGTGGACCTAACATAAATCATATTTTATTAATTTCATATTCTTTATCTTCCAATTCTCTCCACTACTTTTTTTTTTTTTATTTTTTTTAATGATTTTTTATTCTTCTACCTACCCCACTACCTCCATATTTATTACTTTCTCCAATTTCTCCTCAAAACTCCGCGCATGGAGAAATGGAGCAAGTATTTTAAAACAGAGGGAGTAAGGGCCTGTTCTCATTAACTGAACTTAGCTGAACTAAACTAAACTGAAATGAATATTTTATAAGAAAAGAAAATTAGGAGCTAAACTGAACTGAACTGAATTGAAAGTAAACGTATGAGAACAGACCCTAATTTCTATTAACTATTACTAAAACAAAACATTGCTGACATCGTCAACTATGAAACAATCTTTCTTGTCATTCTCACATTAAATTTTTGGAAAAATTGCCCGGAATAATCCCACCTTTGAGCCATCCGCTAAAAATAATCCCAACTTTAGATTATTTTTAAATAATCCCACCTTTGACCCCCGATATTTTTTAATGGTCCCATTTTACCTGGAACCGGTTATGTAGGTAATTTTTTTTTAAAAAAAAAAGTTTAATTGACATGTGCAGCTACTTGATTGATCAAATTTTTTCTTAAAAAAAAGTAGATAAAAAAAAAAACACCAACACCACCTAAGCTCCACCATCCCCACCACCACCCAAACCCAAACCCTAACCCTAGAATTGAACCACCATCCTACCCAGACCGGAAACCACCACCGCAGCGCTGACGGGAATCCCACTTAGGTGACCCAGCCGACCCAACTCCAAAACCCATTAACCCATTAACTCAAGACCCTTCGAAAACCATCAAACTAATTCCGAAATTGGGCTCGACGCGGAATCGGGGAAGGGGATGAGTTCGACAAGGCTGGAATCAGGCCAGGGGACGGGGGAGGTCGACGCGGACGGAGGGAGACGGGGAGGTCGGCGCGGCCTGATGTGTCTATTTTATATAGTATTTTACCCCCGTCCCTTGGTCATAATTAGTAGTGTTTTTGGCTCTTTAGAGCCACTTTTATTACTAATTGGTGTTTTATAGTGTTTTCGTAGATTTGGTTGACTTTTGCAGGGATTTATGCTTTTGGAGTATTTTCCCGAGATATTTTGGAGCAATCACGAGCATTGGAGAAACACGACCAGATTTTATAGCCCAGGGCCGGTTAGAGCCATCGAACCGGTGATTAAGGGCTCGGTAGAGGTGATACCGGGGCATTTGGACCGAGTATTCAAGACCCAAAGAGGAAACCCAGGTTGGCCCGAAGAATTTGAGCCCAATCGAAGTCCAAATATTGGCCCAAATGATCCGCCCGGCCAAAAAGGCTGGCGCCCGGAGGCGCGCCCGGCCGGGCGGGAGAAGCGCCCGGTGACGCGCCCGGCCGGGCGCGAGATTGCTATTAGAGGTGAAAAAAGGCGCGCCCGATCGGGCGCGTGTATTTTTAGGGGACGATTAGCGTCGTTTTAATTGTTTTAGTTTAGGATTTTTGTACGGAGTATAAATACTCCTCCGTAATACGTTTTTAGATCGTCTCTTTATTTTGGGGAGATCTTCTTCTCTCTTCTACTACTTCTTCTTCTCTTAATCCTTTCTCTTAGTTTTTCTCTCTCTACTTAGACTTTTCTCTCTAAACTTTCTCTCTAAACCTTTGTTATTATTTCTTTGATTAATTTCAGATTTATTTTGGTAACGCTTTCTCTTCCCTTAATCTTAGTTATTTATTTTATTCCTTTGATCATGATTTATTTTATTGCTCTGTTTAGTTTAGTATTTAATTATGTGTGAGTAGTTTAATTTCTAGGGTATGGGGATCTAATAAATAATATGAAGGGGTAAATTATTGTTGATGATTATCAATGCTAGATTAATTTCCTATTGATTGAATTAATGCTCTGTGACTAGATTAGGCCTATCTTTTATGCATGAGTTTGACAATATTGATTCAAGAATCAAGAGATGAGAATTAATTTTTAGGTCTAGTTTCAATAGGCGAGTTAATTTATAAATGGTTAATTCAAGAATCGAGAGATGAGATTTAATACCGATAAATTAATTGTGTGATTGTAATAAGTAGCGAGAGCCCTTTACAATTTGGTTAATTGATGCATTGATGATTGACTATTATTGATTGTTGGTATTGCATGATAATTTCCTATTGGATTGTTTTAATGTTTTACAATTGCGGCTTGTAAAAGTATAGCAATATTAAATTAATGAATCGAGCAGATGTTAATTTGATATTAAAGGCTATTTTCAATAAGAACTTAGATCTAGTAAATTGCGAGAGTCTGTTAGATCTATGTTGATTAATAAATTGCGAGAGCCTGTTAATCATGTTATTTATGCCATGTCAATGATTGATTACCCTATTTTACCCCGGAGTATTATTTATTGGTGAACCTATGCCCTAGATCCTTTTATATATTATTTTCTCCCTTTTCCTACTCTTTTTAGTTTAGTTTCATATTCAACTTTTAATATTGGTTACTTAAATAATTTAGATTATAATATTTAATTAGGAGTAAAAAGACTTGTTTCCCTGTGGAGATCGACCCTACTTCCCTATCTACTTTAGTTAGAGATTTAGGTAATTATTTTTTATTAGGGGATACGACTTTACCCTGTCACGGCCGTAGGGGGATGGGGGATGTCGGTGAAGCTCAAATTGGGGGACGGGGGATGGGGGAGGTCAGCGAGCTTGAATAGGGGTATGGAGGTGATGAAGGTGGTCGGATTTGTCAAGGGCGGTCAGCGAGTGGCAAGGGAGGGGCGGTGGTTTGGCTAGGGTGGTCGGGGCGTGCGGGATCGGAGGAAGGTTGGTCGAGGCGTGCGGGATCGGTGGCAGGGAGGTGGTTTGGCTAGTTGTGGTTTATAAATTAATTAATGTTTTTTTTTAACTTTTTTTCTAATTTAAATTTTTGGACTTATTGGGTGCCGACACGTGTCAATTAACTTGCTATAAGTTAACTGACCGGTTGGGACCATTAAAAAAGAAGGGGGTGTAGACACCCATTTGTGTCTCCCCAAAAACCAAACCCGGTGATGAGTACCTTTCGCGTCGAATCATAATCGAATGAAGTGAAAGTGTGGAAAGTTTAGTGTTGCGGATAGTTTTATTTTCTTTTCTCTTCTCTCTGTTTTTGAAAACTTATTTTAAGAAAAACGGCCAATCCAGTTTGGTTGGTCCATGATATGGATCCAATAGTAGTGTAGTTGGATGGGGCTTGACAAGAGCTTTCCAACGATATATTATAAGCCCAATTCCGATGAATATTGAGGAAGTTATGGCCAATTTACTGAACTGGGCCCGGTTTGAGCCTTATATGCGGCCCAATGATCTAGGGGAGGGCCTAATATGGATTTATCATTCCTAATGCAATTAGGAATGGTTTTAGTCTTCTAGATTCTTCTAGAAGGTTCTTTTCATTCCTAATTCAATTAGCATTGATAAATTGACTTTTGTTGACTTTTTAGAGTTTTAATTAAAATCAAAGAGCATTTTTGAGGAAAAATACGATTTTATCCTCCTGTACGGCAATTTCTATTTTATTTTAAGAAAACGCGTGAATTTCTGAATCAGCGCCAAACGCCAGCTGTAGCGCCTGGCGCTACGCTTGGCGCCTGGCGCTAATGTTGGCGTCTGGCGCCAATAGCCAGCGTTGGCGCTAATCAGGTTTTATGTGCGCTAGAACTCTATTTTGATATTTATCTTTTTGGCTGATTTTCTTTATAAATAACGTCGTAAAAACTCAGTTTTCATTCACCCATTATCATCAGTTTTCATCTACAATCACCAATTTTCTCTTTCATATACCAACTCTCATCAAGATCCTCTTGATTACTCTCTCTCTCTTTTTCTAAACTAACTTCTCTCAAATATAAAAATTCCGCATTCATTAGATCTAGAAACACCTAGCCATATTCGAAGTTGTCTTCGCCCTAGACGTGAAAGATTTAATTTCTGAGGGTTTGGTCCCAAATCTCTCTTTCAATCATTATTTAATTTAATTGTTTTGTTTATTATTTTCCTTGAAGTTACTAACGTGTGCATTTTGTTATTAGAAAGAGGTACGAGGCATCAAAGTAAGTACTTTAATGGTTTTTATTGATGTTATGACGTAGAAATCATGCTTAGGTTGTTATTATGATTCCTAGTATCATGTCTAGGGTAATTTTAATACTAAATATGATTGTTATGATGCCTTTTATGTTCTTCCTAATATTTTTGTTAGTATCATGTTGGGGTTAAATATTTGATCTTTGTTGATTAGTGACATGCTAGGGTTTGTTATTAATCTTGTTAGTATCATGCCTAGGATCTTGCTATTATTATTCTTTAACATGATTATTATTATTTTTGTGATTATTTATTATGTTGCTTGATATTTATTGTTATTGCTTGATCACACCTTTTATGCATGTTTAAAGGGAATTTGTACTTGTAATCACACTTAATAAGATATTTAATAATCTTGTTTATGGCTAATTTGATTATAATTCAAGTGATCGCCAATAATAGATTTATTTGTGCATTAATACTCAACCAACATAGATAAACAGGTTTAGGGTTAATCCTATTGCTTGTATGTTAGTCAGAAAGCGCACATGAATACGATCAGAATAAAGTAGAGGCCTATTATTAGGGCAGGTTCAATCTCTTTTAGGTTGGATTTGTACCTTTATCCCCGAACCCTATTTGGTTCAAGACCTTATGGAGTTGACGATCTCTTGGATCATTAAGGGGTGTAACCTTCACCTCGTGAACGGTTTACAAGTTCCTAAAAAAACTTGTTGGCGACTCTTTTGCTCTATCTTCTTTCCCTTTGGACGCCACCATTCTTTAGTGTATGATCACAGTGGGGTTCAAGCTAGGGGATTAACGCTTGAAATATTCCCTACAGGGGGTTAAAGGTGGGATTATTTAAAAATAATCCATAGGTGGGATTATTTTTAGCGGACGACCCAAAGATGGGATTATTTCGGACAATTTTTCCTAAATTTTTCCCTCCAATTTTATATGATGTCATCAATTATTAATGATTTTATTTTTTTATTTTTATTTTTCATTATACTTTTGACTTTAATGCATAGATGTCTATATAAAATTCAATTAACCAAATTTCTCTCCTAAATTATAGTTTCACATACCTAATTTGTTTGATGTTTGATTGTGGTTACAATTTTATTTACTTTCCTTAAATGTAAGTAAATTATTTTTATATTTAATTCTAATCTTCATATACAATGTAAAGCAACTTAATATAAACTAGCCTTTTGGCCCGTTCGATGCACAGGTTCTTATCTAGGTTATTTCATATGTAGGTATGTTTTTCAATAGTTGAAACTTTTGATATGAAATACGAAGTAATTGTTTCATTGCTAAAACTTAAAAGGAAAAATAGAATGAGGTTAGTGTGGTACCTGGTTTTTAGTAGACAGAAATTAGTCTATAAAAGGTTCCACTTAAGTATCTGATAAGACTTATAAACAAAACTTAGAGTCGCCACCTTATTTTTATCCGAATAAGGACGAATTTTAGAACAGTCAATTTTAAGAAATTAAAACTTAATAAAAATCAACTGCTAACTTCATAATAGGAAATAAGGCACAGGGTTCGGGGTTTAGGTTAAGAGAATCGAACGTCTTGAACTCGTCTTCTCTTCCGTTCTATGGAACGGGCTCTTACTATTGTGTTGTTAAAAATCAAGTTTTAAGACACATTAACCACATAAAAAAAAAAATTAATACAAGGTAGGTTTGAGCACCAAAGTTGCACTACGTACCGATCATAGTGAGATTTTGAATTCACTCACGGATCAAAACCTTCGTAGTTCGGACAAATGCCATGTTTTAAATAACCAATTCCATTAGGTTTTTAATTTGGGTTGTCGACATAAATGCCATTTTTGTAAGTGGGATTTTAGTGATCTTTGACGGATTCATTCATAAAAGTAAAATGAACCACCTTGGTTGAGGAAGATCACCTCGATTAGTGATCACCAAAAAAAATGTCTTTTGAATAAGACAATTCAACAAATGCGTCCCAATTGACGACTTTTTAGTGGGTCAAGGTATTTTTTGGAGCGAAACTGTAAGGGTTCACTATATAATCTCACTTTGGGTTTAAATTCACTCAAGGTTAATTTTTGTAAGGTTTTAAGGGTTATGTGTTTAGGCTTAATGGAATTGACCAAATAAAACACGACACCTGTCAAGGCCTTACTTCCAAATAAAAGGGAACAATAAACTATTTAATCATATCCGATTGTCAATTAATCCATCGGGTAATTATGATGGGATATAAGTTTATTTTCATGGAGATGGATAATTGTTACAACCTTATACAACTAAATAATTAATCTTAACCTCATGTTTGAAAATGAGGCCATAACCTCATATTAACTATCATTACTTATTAAAAACAAACAAACAAGTTATGATTCATTCTTGTGTCGCAAAAGGATTTGAAATAAAAAGGTTCACGAAATTATAAAAGAAAATAATAGACTTTTATTTCTGAAGTCATCTTTAAAAGAAAATTAAAGTTCTTAGGACATCAATTATTTCAAAAGTCATCTTAAAATAAAATTAAAGATTTTTAAAACAACGACATTTAGAATTAAAGACTCTTATTTCTGAAGTCATCTTTAAAAGAAAATTAAAGTTCTTAGGACATCAATTATTTCAGAAGTCATCTTAAAATAAAATTAAAGATTTTTAAAACAACGACATTTATAATTAAAGACTCTTATTTCTGAAGTCATCTTTAAGGTAAGATTAAAGTTTCTCAAAATAATACTTAGAAATAAAGCTTGTTAAAACTCTTATTTCTAAAATCACCTTTTAAAAAAAATTAAAACATTTTTTTTTAAGATTCCATAAGTTTAAAAGTATATATATAATATAGTGTAATATAGGTTTCATACCACCATTAGATTCTTAAAAAGAAATTAATAAAAAAAATTTTAAAAAAAAAAAGCAATTAAGAGAAAAACGTGCATATTTCATCTTTTTGATAGCTTGAACTAAAAAAAATCATTAATAATCATAGAAAAATCGAAAAAATTATTGTGAGATATGGTTGGAAAGCTCTTGAAAATTTCTATCACTTGAGTTAAAGAAGTGGAACTTATTCTGGTCGTAAAGGTTCTGTAATAGGCCATCTTTGGGACGTGGTAAGTAGTTCTTTACTCTTGAACAACCTTTGCTTAAACTCTTAATTCCTTAGGTCTTTAAGCTCACTTTAAGAAATACATCATTCTTTTAAAAAATATATTAGGTAGTCACGTGAATGTATTAACCTTTCATATTTAAAATGCATTATAAAGAGATACAATGCAAAATGCAATTAACCCCCTCCCCCCACTTTGTAACCTATCACCTCACCAATAGGCTTGGCTTTCTAATGTGGAGTAATGAAAGATTTAGGGCTAATTTAGCACCTAATATCGTCATTACCCCTATTGGTAACACCACATGAAAACAAACACATTAGTTAGCATAATAATAATAATTAAGGAAATTAAGAAAGGAATAAAGATAATACCTTGAACTAGATGTAGCAATTTTTTGGATAACCCTTCTTACTTATCAAGAATGAAAAGATGATTACTCCTTAGTTAAAGTGTAATAAAGAGACTAAGTGATTTTTTTTTGGAATTTTGAGATATTAAAAGAAATTAATGCAAAATAAAGCTAAATAACTTTTTTTTTAATTTTTTAATTATAGAAAATAATCTTGAAAAATAAAACTAAATCTTAAGAAAAAAAAATTTAGTTTTTTTTAATATAGACTAGGATACTTGAGCAATTAAACTAATATTTTTAACAAAGATAATAATAACAACAATACTTGAACTTGAAATATTTTTTGTGTTTTTTTTATAGGAATTAAAGATAACAACAATACTTAAATAAAAAAATAGAAATAATAACTTTTTTTTTTTTTTAAAACAAGCAAGTCACATGTCATTAATTAGCGGACAAATTGTCCATGAGTACATAGGGCGTTACAACGGTCGGACAAGGATGTATCCATACTTGTTCGTACCCTATCGGGATAATACGTGCTAAATGATGGGCAACATAATTGCCACCTCTTTTTACATGTGACCAAGCAATGAAAGAAAAATAAGAACTAACATCTAGGACATCTTCAAGAAGCAGATCCAAGTCTGCTAAGTAAGTGTCTGCATTTGAGAGTCTTGTAATCAGCCCTTGGCAATCTGATTCCAAGATAATTTCTTTGATCCCCTGCTTCTTGGCTAGACAAACCGCAAACAAAATTGCCTTACATTCAGCGAGGGCAGGATCCCAATTACCCCTTAATCTTTTCGTGCCTGCAAATAGCACCTCTCCCAAGTGATTTCGGGCTACAGCCCCCAACCCAATCCAACCTTCTTCACAAACGGAGGCATCACAGTTCACTTTTATGTGTCCTTGCGGAGGAGGAACCCATGTAGCAGGGCTCTTCATAACACCAGCCGCCTTGTGACCATAAATACGTGTAGCATACTTATCATAATCATCTACCTGCTGATGCATTCGAGAAATCACAACCATGTGGGGCGTGTCGATATTGTTAAAAATCAAGTCATTGCGTCTTTTCCATATGAGCAACAATAGCGCTGCTCCTCTCTGCTGCAGCTTTGTGTTTGCTTTCCCCCAACTCTCGAACACCTCTCTAAAATCAGTGGAGTGATCTTCCCACACCAAAGCTTCACAAGATGCTTCCGCCCATAAATCACTCACCGCAGGACATGTAAATAAGGCATGCTTTACAATTTATGGTTCCTTTTTACACCAAGGGCAGGTATCCTCTTCAGTCATATGTCGTGCTTTTAGCAGTGATTTCACTGGGAGGGTATGGGTGCATGTCCTCCATAGCATGTGCCGTATCTTAGGAGTAGTTTCCAGCTTCCAAATCTTAACCCACGCTTGATGAAACAAGTCAAAGTTGTATCCCTTGCCGAGCATGTAAGTTGTTTTTACTGCGTACTGACCATCTTTAGAGAAAGCCCAGGTGAGGCAGTCCTTGGGAAATCTGATGCTGATGGGAATAGATCGAATGCAAGCCACATCCCGCTCATTAAAAATGCGTTCCAGTAAGGTATGGTTCCAGTCCGCAGTTTCAAAGTCAATTAGCTCGCTCACACGGCTCACTTCCGTAGTCAATTCGGAAGTAATTTTGCTGCCCTTCTCATCTGCAACCCAGGAATCTTCCCAAATGTTTATTTCACTCCCATTTCCTACTCTCTAGATAAGCCCCTTCTCCATAAGATACCCCGCCCCGAGTATACTTCTCCATGAATGACTGCACGATGATCCTGCTACTGCCTTCATAAAATCGCCACTTGGGTAATACTTCATTCTCATTACTCTGCTCAGTAGCGTATCAGGTTTGGAAATCAACCTCCAAGCTTGGCGTCCTAGCATTGCATCATTAAATATGGACATGTCACGGAACCCAAGCCCACCTAAGCACTTAGGAGAGCACATAGCATCCCAATTAATCCAATGCACCTTTCTTCCTGTACCCGAACTACCCCACCAAAATCTAGCTGTCATAGCTCTGATTTCATCAATCACACCCATGGGAATTTTATAAGCACTCATAATGTAGGTCGGGATTGCTTGTATGACCGATTTTATAAGTGTTTCCTTTCCGGCTCGAGAGAGTAGCTTCTATTTCCATCCTTGGAGTTTCTTCCAAATTCTCTCTTTTAAGGCTGCAAAGACACTTTTCTTCTATCTTCCGATGATGGTTGGCACACCAAGATATTTTCCATGATCATCCACTAGCCGCATTCCTAAGAGCTCAACCAACTCCTTTTGCTTCTCGGGACAAACTCCTTTGCTAAATGAAATCTCGGATTTTTCATAATTAATTTTCTGACCGGAAGCTGCTTCATAACTGTTGAGGATATCAACTATCTTTGAGCACTCTTTCCGATTGGCCCTGGTAAATAGCAAACTATCGTCCGCAAAAAGGAGATGATATATTTCGGGTCCGTTGCGACTAGCTCTAGCCCCATGAATCTCTATGTTCAAAACCGCTTTTGAGAGAAGACCTGGAAAAGCGTCTGCAATCATGATAAACAAATAGGGTGATAATGGATCCCCTTGTCTCGATCCCCGGGAGGGTTTAACATTTCCGCAAACAGTCCCATTGATTATGAAGGAGTAAGAAACGGTCTTCACACAGTTCATGACCACCCTAACCCATCTGTTAGCAAACCCCAACCGCAATAGAAGTTTTTCCAAAAAGTGTCATTCCACTCTGTCATATGCCTTGCTCATGTCAAGTTTTAGAGCAATGGTCCCTTTACGGCTAGTACTCCTCTTTTTCATAGTATGAAATAATTCCAAAGCAATAAGGGCATTGTCACTGATCAGTCTTCCCGGAACAAAAACACTTTGATTCTCAGAAATTATTCCGGGCAAGATTGATTTTAGCCTCATAACTAAAGCTTTCGACGCAATTTTATATAATACATTACAAAGTGCAATTGGTCGAAACTCAGAAATGTAATTAGGGGATTTTATCTTTGGAATTAAAACAATATTAGTGCGGTTCTCTTCATTAGGAATACCCCTACCTTGGAGAATGCTACGAACATGATTGAAAACATCGTCTCCAATGACGTGCCAAAACTTCTAGTAAAAGATTGCGTGAAGTCCGTCTGGACCCGGGGCTTTGCAAGGGTGCATCTCGCTAATGGCTTTAAATATCTCGTCCTTGGTATACGGCTTGAGGAGCTGCTCATTTATTTCAGTGGAGACAGCAGGAGCTACCGCATTGAGCACTTCATCACATTGTGTGTCTGGTTGAGTATAGGACGAGAAGAGATTGGAGTAGTAACTAAAACCAAAAAAATTGAAATCTTCTTCATCTGAATGCCAGACTCCATTAGCATCATACAAGCATGTTATCTCGTTCTTTTTCTTTCTCTGGGATGCCTTATGATGAAAGTAAGAGGTATTGCGGTCCCCATCCTTTATTTCAGCTGCTCGAGACCTAAGGTACCAGTAGGCTTCCTGTTTATCTAGCACCTCCTCTCGTTTTTTCTCAAGCTTAGTACAAATGCGGATGTGACCTTCTGAAATCTCTTTTCTTTGCATCTCTTGAAGGTTTTTCTCCAGGGAGTCAATTTGTTCGTTGAATTTAATAAATTTCTTCCCACTCCAATTTCTCAACGAACCCAGCATCATGCGGATGTGATCTTAAGAAATAACAACTTAATTATAAGATGCTTTTAATAAGCTAATAACTTAAAAATAAAGCTAAATAAGAGAGATTTTAACTAAAACAAAGATTAGAAGAGAAATTTTTAGAGAGAATTTTTAGAGAGAGAAGTTGTAAGAATTTTTTGATGTGTTTAAAACTTGAGAATTAGGGGGGTATTTATAGGAAAATAAAGAGGTTAATTTGTAAATAAATTAAAATTCAAGGATTATTTTGGTAAATATCAAGATTTTGGTAATAATGAGAATCTTGATATTAAATTCTCTTGTTTTACATGTAACAAACTTGCTAATCTGTTTTGCAACGCTTAAACTGATAAAATAAAGAAAACCGTAATAAAATCAACTCTAATATTCACATAATAAAAAAGGTTCTAAAATTCCATGGTATATATATATATATATATATATATATATATATATATATATATATATATATATATATATAAATAAAATAAAATATATAACCAAGTCGTGCCATAACTCAAAAAAAAAAAATAATACTCACATGCATGGTATATAATAAAAGAGTGCCTAAATTTAATTAGTGACTATTATATTCGCCAAGATGTTAAAACAACACTTATACAAAAAAAAAAAAAAAAAAAAAAAAAAAAAAAAAAAAAAAAAAATCAGCTCTGAGAGGTCAGCTCTAAAAGATACACAAAGACATCAGGTTACAATACTAATAGGGTTGGACAAAATATCTCAGAGTTAGTAAAAAAAAGTAAAAAGAGAAATAACACCTGCCCTCATTAGATGGTACATATAAACTTACCCAAGAATATCTAAACATACGACAAAACCTTATACATACGAGCATTTCAAATAATAACCCTTACTAAAAAGTAGATCATATAAAAATCATAAGATTGACATGGTCAACGTGAAAATATATCATACAATATTAAGTCATACAACATGAATTTAAGGTGGTCAAGAGTAAAATATATTCCCTTGACCAAATGACCTAAAAAAAAAGGTGAACTCTTATCTTGCTATACTCTACTAAAACACAAATTTATATTTATCATAGTCGTAAAAAACACAGACAAAAGATACAAAACTAGATCAAAACAACAGAAAAACAAATAAAACGGAAGCCACATTCACGTCGGCGAAGCAAATCAACGTAACGGAAATTACTATTTGGAATAGTGTCAAATAGTGTTTGAATAGTGTCAAATAGTGTTTTGAATAGTGAGATGCAATACATGACACGTCTGAAATCTAGTTGTTCCTATTAGCGTCAGATAAATATTGATGCAATTGGTCCAAATTGAAATTTATTGGATACAATATTAACCGCGGGGGATAAAAAAAAAGGTGACGTTATTTCACTATTGACAATTGCTTATCAAAACTGACAAAAGAATACACAAAATAGACTGAGTAAACAAACCATAAAAAAAAATAAGACAAAAAACAAAAAAAAAATAAAAAAATAAAAAAAATAAAATAAAAAAGGAAAAGAAAACAAACGTGAATGTCAGAACTCATTATTGTTTTTGTTAAAATGAAAGTCAGAACCCATAAGTTATAAGAATTCTCAGAAAAGCAAAATATCATTGAAATGATACGAAGCACGATCCTATTTTTTAGGAACAAACACTATTCATCTATACGTGCAATTATATATTTACATCCATACGTATCCCTCTTTTATTCTCATCCATACAATACTCAATTATCCTTAGATAAATATCAATGGGTTTGGTCCGAACTTATATTTATCGGATCAAGTATTAACTGCGGGACAAAAAGACAAAGATATTATAACAAGCGTACATAAAAGGGGGCCCCTTTAGCACTATAACATGTAGTACTCATTTAGGTGTGTAAATGTTTGTCATTTCCCTATATTGGTTGGACATGAGTCTTTAGAGTAGTGGACTTTATAGCCTAGGTAAACTGGTCATATAATAGGGTAGTGCACAAATAAATTAAAAAAAAAAAAAAAAAAAAAAAAAAAAAAAAACTAGATAAAAAAAAAAACAAAAAAAATTCTAATTGTCTAAGTGAACATATTAATATACTTACTATACTCTAAAGGGTTAAACAATGCTTGCTTATAAGGAAAATGACACATTCTCCTAGCGAGACAAAGAAAAAAATATTTACTTTATACTATACGATTATTATACATACACTTATAAAAAAATACGGTCTAAAATACGTACTTTTTACTATAAAAAGAAATTACCCTTATCCAAAATCTCCACTCACCACTTAATTCTTATCTTCTTCCATCTTCCTTCTTACCCGGAAAAATCAAACAAAAACCACCATTAAACTCGAACACCATGTTTCAAGAAAACCAGGAAGATCAGCATGTCTTCACCTTTGAGGAAGACATGAGGATGATAAGGGTGTACTTCATGTACATTGTGGGGCTAGTGGTCCTCCTAATGGTTGTATTAATTTACTTGTTAATCCATAAGTAAAAACCCGAAAATTACTTCGGTGGAGCAGGGTAGAAATGCATGTAGTGTTAGTTGTACTTCAATATTTTGTAATTTAGTAGTTTAGAAGTACAAATTATAACATGTATTTTGGGAACTATGAATAAAAATCATTATTATTACTCGTTTTCTTTGTTTTAAATAATAAAACGAGCGTCATTAAGTTTATAAAAATAATTAGCAAAATAATAATAATTATTTGCAAAGAAAACGATAACTATAAATAAAAGATAATTAATAATGATAATTACAAAGGTAAGATCAAAATTTGGTGTCTACAGATTGCCCCACATTGATTGAGTTTAAATAAAACGATAATCAATGTTTGAGAAAAGATACAAAATTTTGATGTATGTTAAAAAAAAAAAATCTTAATTGATCTTCATTTAAACATTGACCTGAGTGCAGTTGAAAAACTGGCTACAAAATAGAGTGAAATTCTCACTCAATTGCAACACAAATGTTGGCTTGGGTGCAGTTGAAAAACTAGCTGAAAAATAAAGTGAAATTCTCACTCAATTGCAACACAAATGTTGGCTTAGGTGCAGTTGAAAAACTGGCTGAAAAATAGAGTGAAATTCTCACTCAATTGCAACACAAATATTGGCTTAGATGCAGTTGAAAAACTGGCTGAAAAATAAAGTGAAATTCTCACTCAATTGCAAAACAAATGTTGGCTTAGGTGCAGTTGAAAGACTGGCTGAAAGAGAAAGAAAAAAAAATAGAGTGAAATTCTCACTCAGTTGCAACACAAATGTTGGCTTGGGTGTAGTTGAAAAACTGGTTTAACCTTGCAGAAGATTAAAACTCCGATTTGCACGAGCTTGAAGAAAAAAATAACCATCATTCTTGAAAAAAACACAGTTTATGGATTTCGGATGCAAAAACAGCAGGTGGTTTGTATTGAGTTTTCGGAAAAGTAAACTCCTTCAGCCTTTTCTCCCTGGCTCTATTACCACCACCACCCCTATAAAAAAAAGGTGGTATTCATTCCTTTCTACACCAAATCAACTCCCTTCTTCTTCTTTCAAGCTTCTCAAGTCTTATTTATTCTCTCCTCAAATTTCTAAGAAAAAATGAATGCCATGTTTCAAGAATTCAATGAAATCAGTGGAGCTAGAAAGCTCCAACTAAAAGGGGTGATTGAAAACATTTCTCCACCTCGTCTTTCCCCTTATACAAGTGTCTTTACTAGAACCATCACCCCTCTCCTAGTTATTCAACCTCAGTATGATATGATTCATGCTGCTGTTGAATTTTGGGATGAAGAACGCCATGCTTTTCGCTTTAAAGAGACGGAAATGACTCCTCTTCTAGAAGAAGTGGAGGGTTTACTTGGCCTTCATAAAGAAGGCCGTGTGATTACACCTGCTAACCCGAGGGCAACTAATGCGGTTATTAGGGATTTGCTAGGTATACCATTAAATATGGAAAGCAATTATCGCCTGCTTGACATTTTAATTTTACATAACTTCCTTGAAACCTTCTCTTTATCTCATTGGGAATTTGCCAACAATGAGGATTTCAAAAAGTGACACGAAAGAGCTTGCATCCTTTTATTGCTCGGCCTTGTTTTACTCAAGGAATCATTATTTTCCTGTCATGTTCGTTGCCTTTCTTTGTTGTCACAGATTGAGTCAGGGAACCGTTTAGGGCCTCTTATCCTAGGGGAACTTATGATGGGGCTTGACCATCTGAAACAAAATCCAGGTGGTTTTGTTAAAGGGTGTCCAATTGTGCTTCAATTTTGGTTATGCAAGAAATTCAAGCTGTCTAGACCACCTTTTCAAACTCCTTACCAAACCCGACATATTCGGGA
Source organism: Chenopodium album (assembly GCF_948465745.1). Classification (NCBI taxonomy): domain Eukaryota; kingdom Viridiplantae; phylum Streptophyta; class Magnoliopsida; order Caryophyllales; family Amaranthaceae; genus Chenopodium; species Chenopodium album. Next base: position 12,119,484 of record NC_137842.1, on the reverse strand, counting down.
GAGAGGCTTTTTTCCTGTATTTCGTCAATGTTGCAATCATGGTGGATGGGTAGACGTCTTTGCCGTAGCTGATGTGGAATGGATCATTTCATTTCTCAACATAAATTCCATAACAATTAGCACTAGCAGGCGCAGAGGTGTTCAACTCCCAGGATTGTGTCGCGTCACATTCTATCTTCCTTGGAGATGCTTGAGACAAGCGGGCCAACTCCAACGACTCCTAGAGCTCCATGAGCTCCCAGTGGTACCTTGTACCACTTATGAAATTGGTAGTGTGGAAGCTCTTAGGGCGTCATCCCGTGTATGGCAATTTGCACGAATGCTTCCAGCACTTTCAGTCCTCGAAGATGATGTTCTAACTGCGTCCTATACAACATGGTTGTTGGAGGACCTCGAGGGTGATGCTTGAATAAATCCTTAGAGGGATTTCATTATTTGTACTTCAGAATTTGTATTTTGTGTTTCCCTTGCTTATGTATTTTCAATTCCAAAAGAAGAAATTGTATCCGAAGGCATTGGTCTCTTGGGTATGGTATATGTGGTTGTTGTTTCCATGTTTAAAAATGGATGTAATCTCGCCAAAAATCGAGAGAGTTTGTGTTATGATCAAATAATAAAAAAATGTTTGTTGTAATCATATTTTGTTAAGTATTGCCTTGATCATGATCTTTTAATAATAATGAATATTTCTACATGACCCTTAAGCATGCAATGCAAACATGAATGAAATCTAAACTTTAACATGATACACATAACTATCTAGAGCTAGTAGGAGATTCACCTTTTTTTTTTTTTTTTTTTTTTTGCGAATCTCATAAATACAACACCGTACTAATCAAGCATAATACTTTTTTAACTGATCAAGGTTGGTGAAATGAACAAATTCATTTCCATCAAGATCCATCAATTTTACTGCTCCTGTTGGTGTAAGATGTTTGACTAGGAAGGGACCAGACCAGTTGGGCTTGAACTTTCCACGTGGATCATGAATCGGTGCTCGATTTTCCTTAAGTACCAAATCTCCCTCTTGGATATTCCTTTCCCTGACCTTTTTATTAAAAGCCCGAGCAATGCGTCTTTGATAAATTTGAATGTTGTGAAGGGCTTGTAACCTTCGTTCACTTGCCAAAGAAAGTTCGTCATATCGTTCTTTAAACCATTGTTCTTTAGATATCTCGCTTTCATTCATTACGCGAAGCGATTGAATCTCTGTTTCGATTGGAAGAAGTGGATCCATTCTATATACCAAAGAATATGGAGTAGTCCCAGTTGGTGTTCGAATGGAAATCCTGTATCCCCAAAGTGCGTAGGGAAGTTTATCGGGCCATTCTCGAGCTCTATCTGTCATCTTGGCGATTATCGTCTTGATGGTTTTGTTAGCAGCTTCAACAGCTCATTGGTTTGAGGACGATATGGTGATGATTGGTGATGTCTGATTTTGTACTTCTCAAGGGTTTCTTTGAGATGGCCTTCAAATTGCGAACCATTGTCGGAAATAATTTCAAAAGGTACCCCATACCGACATATAATGTTATTGATTACAAATTTTGAAACTTTTTTTGCCCCTAGTTTCGAATATGATGATGCCTCCACCCATTTCGAAAAATAATCGACAACAACCAATATATATTGATGCCCATTCGAAAATTTCGGATGTATTTGCCCAATGATATCTATGCCCCAGCTGGAAAAAGGCCATGGAGAAGTAAAATTATTCATGCTAACTGGCGGCATATGATTAAGGTTTGCAAATAGCTGACATTTTTTGCATGTTCGTACGAAATGGATGCAATCACTTTCCAAAGTGGTCCAATAATACCCTGCTCGCAGAATCTTCCAAGCAAGCATTCGTCCATTCATGTGAGGCCCACATTCTCCCCCATGTACCTCTTCCATGATCCTTTGTGTCTGCTCCCCATCGATGCATAATTGCAAATTTCCATCGAAACTCTTATGATACAACAAACCTTTCAATATTGTGAAATGAGAAGCTAGCCTTCGAATAGCCAATTAATCCTTCTTGTGACTTCCTTCAGGATATTCTCCATTGATTAAATACTTCTTAACATCAGTATACCAAGCATCCTCATCATCTTCTTGGGTTAATAAAGCAATTGTTGGTTTAAAATTAACCACTGGAATTTCTTTTTCTACAATTGTTACCGACTGTACCTTCACATCATCGTCCCAAGTTAAATTTACCGCCAGATTTGCCAAAGCATCGGTGAAACTGTTTTGTTCGCGAGGGAGATGTTTGAACTCTATTTCTTCAAAGAATGGGATAAATTGTTGAAGATACTCCGTGTACATTTGCAACCTTTCGTCCCGAACTTTCCAAGCTCCAATAGTCTGGGAAATTATGAGATAAGAATCACCGTATACTGTGAGATTTTTTGCACCAGCTGCTAATGCCGCTTTGATTCCATAGATGCAGGCTTCATATTCAGCCGTGTTATTCGTCGTTGGGAAACTAAGCTTCACAGCGAAGGGATATGTACTCCATAAGGATCGATCAATAATACTCCTGCACCATTGCCCCTTCTATTTGAGGCTCCAGCGAAATACATCTTCCATTGTGACGTACTAAGACAGAAAATATGTTCATCTGGAAAATCATCATCAAATTCATCACCCGATATAGGTCCATCAGCCAAAGCTTCAGATATAGCCCTCCCTTTGACAGACTTTTGATTCACACACTGAATGTCAAATTCTGACAATATCGCTTGCCACCTTGCTATTATTTCACTCAAGATTGGCTTCTCAAAAATGTACTTGGTTGGATCTAACCTCGAAACCATATAAGTAGTATGTGCTTGCAAATAATGTCGAAGCTTCTTTGTTGCGTAAATAAGGGAAATGCAAGCTCTTTCTAAAGGAGTGTATCTAGTTTCATACTCAAGGAACTTTTTACTGAGGTAGTAGATAGCTATTTCCTTCCTTGTACCCTCTTGGTATTGTGCCAAAAGAGCTCCCATGGCTGTTTCCGTAATAGTAAGATATAATATCAAGGGCTGCCCTGGTTTCGGCGGCATTAAAACCGGAGGATTGGAGAGGTATTCTTTCATTGAATCAAATGAGGCTTGACATTCGTCATTCCATTTTGTAGGAACATTTTTCTTAAGTAACTTGAATATAGGTTCACACCAGGTTGTCAATTGCGATATGAACCTACTAATATATTGAATTCTACCAAGAAATCCCCGAATCTCCTTTTCCGTCCTTGGCGGAGGAAGCTCTTGTATGGCCTTTACCTTGTCAGAATCAACCTTAATTCCGTCTTGACTTACGACGAAGCCTAGAAGTTTTCCCGAAGTTACTCCAAATACACATTTATGAGGATTCAATCTCAGATTGTATTTCCTAATTCTATCGAAGAATGATTTTAAGCATCAAGGTGCGTCTCACGATCATGACTTTTGACAATCATGTCATCAACATAAACCTCCACAATATCGTGGATGAGGTCATGCAAAATCGTCGTTGCAGCCCGTTGATAGGTTGCCCCAGCATTCTTTAATCCAAAGGGCATTGCTCTATAACAAAAGGTTCCCCATGGGGTAATAAAAGAAGTTTTGGACATGTTCTCTTCTGACATAAGTACCTGATTATATCCCGAGAATCCATCCATGAATGAGAACATGGCGTGTCCAGCAGTGTTATCAACCAGAACATCAATGTGGGGCAAAGGAAAATAGTCTTTTGGTGATGCTGAATTTAAATCCCTAAAATCAATGCACACTCTGACCCTTCCATCTTTTTTGGGCACTACCACCACATTCGCCAGCCATTCCGGATGCTTAATTGGTTTGATGAAGTTAGCATCAAGCTGCTTTTGAATTTCCTCCTTAAATTTGAGACTAACTTCTGGTTTCATTCTACGAAGCTTTTGTTGCTTTGGCTTGCTATCGGGATAGAGTGGAATACGATGTTCAGAAATGCTACGATCGACACCAGGCATATCAGCATAAGACCATGCAAACACATCCACATATTCTTTAAGTAAAATAATAAATGCTTTTTGTTCATCGAGGGAAAGGGAGGATCCTATCTTGACTTCTTTTACATCATTATCCGTACCTATGTTTACAGTTATAGACTCTTCCATGGGTGTCACACATGATTTAGGTTCATTGAAAAGTTCATTATTAGAAAATGCTTCATGATCAAGATCAATTTCTTGTACGCAAATATGTTTACAAGTAATTTTATCGATGTCTTCATGATATGGGATATCAAGCAGTGTATGGATAGATGATTGGCTGGATGATGAGCTATCGGTTTCATAACCGTCTGAGATAGAGGAATGAAAATGATATAATTTAGGGAAAAAAGGAAATTGTTCTCGAGTTTCGGATCGGATATTGTTTTCAACTTCTGTTTTTATTGGAGTAATAAGCGTAATGGAATCCAATCGGACTTCATAATCAGAAATTGATGAAAACAAGCCTCTTAGAACTCCTTGCTTTAGATGTCGGGCCAATCAAAATCTTTCTTAAATACTGGTTTCTTAACGAACCATTTCTTAATAAATTCTTCATTCCTTGCTTCTGCAAAGAAAATTTCTAACCCAGGGAGAATTTTCTCTTTATCCAAGTCATACCAAGGTTCAGGAAACCCATAAAATGGCTCAGTGTCATTTTGCAACACAAATTGCCCATTCAAGGTGAGAGACTTCTTTTTCATAACCTTATAACCCATGTTCTCATCAAAGCTCAAACCATGACGATTTCGCTTATCGATTATTAGGATTGGGTGCCTCATGCCTTCACTGTTTCGTCCTAAACCAGCTCCTGGAATATAACCCATTTTCAACATCAATTGAAGTCCTCTAGTAAGTGTTTGGGGTATTGGATTTTGGATTTCTTGAATGGAATCCGAGGGTAGAGTAGATTTTCGAGTTTGGTTGGTCATTGGTTGGCAAAGGATACCTAAACATTACATACCGAAGATTAGGATTTCCTCCTTTTTTTTTTTTTGAAAATAATTAAAAAAAAAAAAAAAAAGTAAACAATAAATGCAAAAATGCATGCGAAAAAAAATTTTGGTAAACATTTAAAGGACGTTGTAGGCGTCGCTCGAAGTGCGCCTACGTTAAAGCATGTGGTGAATATGCTTGGCACTCATAGGAAGTGGGAATTGACATTACGATTAGGGACAAAGAAAAGTAAGGAGCCGCCAACAAGTTTTTAAGGAACTTGTAAACCGTTCACGGATCATAAAAGGCAACCACGATAAAGGGACAACGATAGGCAACAACGATTGACCCGTGAAGGTTACACCCCATTCATAATCCATGAGATTACTAACTCCATATGGTTTGGAACCACGAAAGGAGGATCGGGGATGATGGTACGAAGTGAGTCATGGAGTCACATTCGCCCGTATTGGCCTCTACTCGATTCTTATATTGAAAAGCATTCCTGTGATCTCAAAGGCATACAAACAAAATATTCAATTTGCTCCAAACTATTATTAAGCTAAATTGGTTTAATATTAATGCAACATAATTCTAAAATATTGGTGATCACTTGATTAAACAACAAGATTAAAAAGGATCCTAAACCGGTTGTCCAAATTATCTTATTAGGCGTGATTTTCAATTACATATTCCCTTTAAACATGCAATATGGTGATCAATAAAAAATATAATAGAATAAACATTAATATTAAAACCAATTTAATCACAATTCCAACAACATAAAATCGTTAGAAAAATAATAAAAATAAAAGGAGCATGATCCTTACTTTGATTCTGTTTGTTTGCAACTACAAAATAATAAACGAGTTAGTAACTTCAAGGAAATAAATAAAACAATAATGAAATTAAATTAAATAAAGTATAGTTGATTTTGGGGCCAAACCCTCAAACAATTCTACCTTTCACGCCTTGGCTTAAGGATAGAACCACGAGTAAAGTATGGACTCCTTTGAGTACTTGAAGAAGGAATTTTGAAGTAGAAAAGGGTAGGCTATTGTTTAGGCTAAAGCATAGAAGAGAGAAAATAAAATTAGAGAGTTACTCGGTGCCCAGTACATCAGAAATGAAGGGGTATTTATAGGGAAAATGTGCTGAGGGAGCACACGGAACCCTAAAATGATAAAAACCCTAAAAAAGTATCCCGTGACACGGTCAGACTGTACCGTGACACGGTCAGACTGTACCGTCAGACGGTACACTTTCCCGTGACACGGTACACTTTTGGCGTGACGCGGGAAATTTTCAGAAAACGGGATAGAAAACGCGTCAAGGGTTTACGCGGAAAAGACACGGAATGTCCCGTGTCACGGCAGACCTCACGTGTCACGGGAAATCCCACCGTCAGACGGGAAGGATTCCCGTGACACGGTAGGTACCTGCCGTGGCGCGGGAAATTCCTGCCTGTTTTTCCGTCTAAATACATTTTTAACCCTAATTTCCTTCGGCATTTTAAGTGCCGATTGACAATTTCGAGCCTTTTCTGACTTTTTATTATTCGGGCTAAAATAAGAAAATAATTAAATAAAAATAAATAAAGGGTTTGGGCCAAAAATAAATAATAAAACAATAAAATAAAAAAAGGTTTGGGCTAAAAATTAATTAATAAGTTTGGGCTGAAATTAAAACTATGCTTTTACAAAACATCAAGACTAATCCATGGACTGTTCAAAAATATGAATTTAATAAAATACGATTTTTTAAGCACTCTCGGGATTAAATACTAAACCCGACCAATAGTGGCGGTGAAAGGTTGTTCATCATCGGGTTTGGTTTTGGGGAGACATTTTTAGGTGTCTACAGAAGCCCCCACTTTGACTGAGTTTGTAGAAACGTCAGTTTCGAAAACGATAGTCAAAGTAACCGATAGGGACGGAGAATGATTAAAGACGTTCTGCGATCCTAAATCATTCTGTATATGCTGATATCTGCAGAAAAATGTTAGTTCTACAGATAAAAGGAGTAAAGGGATAGAATACGTATCTGACACCAGTGTATCGGTGACAAATGAGTTTGGTATTTTCCTATGCTTGAAGGAATCCACCGGATGACGTTTGTTGAAATGCTTTCCATGCTTGAGGAAAGCCGACTGAAGAGTTTGGTAGCTTTCTAAGCCTGAAGAAAGCTACCGGATAATACTTTCCATGCCTGAGGAAAGTCGATGAACGAATTTGGTGTCATTCTATGCTTGAAGAATTTCACCAATAATGCCTTCCATGCTTGAGGAAAGCCGACAAAGGAATTTGGTGGTTTTCTATACTTGAAGAAAAATCCACCGATAACACTTTCCAAGCCTGATGAAAGCCGACTTGGCGGTTTTCTATACTTGAAGAAAAATCCACCGATAACGCTTTCCAAGCCTGAGGAAAGCCGACTTGGCGGTTTTCTATACTTGAAGAAAAATCCACCGATAACGCTTTCCAAGCCTGAGGAAAGCCGACTGATGAATATGGTGTCATTCTATGCTTGAAGAATTCCACCGATAATGCCTTCCATGCTTGAGGAAAGCCGATTTGTCGGTTTTCTATACTTGAAGAAAAATCCACCGGATAATACTTTCCATGCTTAAGGAAAGTCGAAAGATGATGAGATTGCAAGTCTCTGTGTATCGAGAACCTTGCGTCATGAAATGATGGTGGTCCGCTTGTCCCCGGACGTGGGCTGTAGATGGTCCGCTTGTCCCCGGACGTGGGCTGTAGATGGACCTGCAAAAATAAATTTGCCAATGGACTCGTATATACTGTGATTGACTTGACCACTAACTTGACCAAGTTTGACTTGATGTGACATGACATGTGTATGACTTGTGAGTGTGTGTGTGTGTGTGTGTGCAGACACAAGCAAACGAAGATGCAAAAGCAAAAATTTTCCGTCAATTTTTGTCATGAGTAGAGGGTACCGACTTTCTCCCGAAAAAGAAAGATGTGAAAACTGAACTTTTATTTTCGAACTTCCTTCGATGAAAACTTGGAAAAAGTTTTTTGAACTTCCCCAAAATAAAATAATGAAAACGGAGAGAAGTTTTGAACTTCCTCCTTGAGCAAGACGAAATGATTCGTATGGATTGAATTGTTTGTCCTGAAAATTATGTATGATGCATGTTCTTAGGCCAGGAGGCTAAGGACAATTACATCATGTGACACGATAGATGAATGAACTTAAGTCATGGAGCTAAGCATCATATATGGTGTAAAGAAGCGATTTTGAACGTCACTTAGGTCTGGAAGCTAAGCACGTATAGTGATTATTGCATAATGAACGTTGCTTAGGTCAGGGAGTTAAGCACGATATGATTTGTATGATTAAAAATCATTGATATATAAATGTTTCTTAGCACATTATGCGAAACAATGAACATTGCTCAGGTCAGGAAGCTAAGCAAGTATACAATGTTTCTTCTACTGAATGTTGTCTTTAAATATGATGAAACATGCACAGTGTTGAAACAAGATTTCATGATAAAGGGCTCTTAAAGGGAAGGATGATTGATATGGATATGGATGTGTGAGTGAATGTGATACTAAGTTTGGCTGCAAGGGTTATAGCGATGGAAAGAGATGTGAGAAGAGTTAAAGATGATGACTCTTCAGGCTGGGTAAGCTAATGTGATTTGGGTTCAAGCCCCCAAGTCTAGCTCTAAATGGGTAGGGATAAGCATTGGATATTCTTTTACTCGATCATGCATGGATATGAATATGAATGTGGCCGCACCTCGATGTGAGGTTGCCTACGTATCCGTTAGGAATCAGGCCGAACGTAGCTCTAACCGAACTTTGCACGAGTGTATGTACACCTCAAAGAGGTCTTTCAAGGTTTGTAAAGTGGTTAAGTTGATGGTTTAAGGAAGAAAGGGATAAAAGGCTCAAGACCCGAGAGAATCCCCAAGATGTGTAATTTTGGATTTGAAAATTTTGAATTTTGCAAGTTTATTTTCAACCCTTTTTTTTTTGTTTTGAATTTCTTTTTTTTTTTTTTTTTTTAAATCAATGTAGACAATCTCAGATCATGCGGTCCATCACTCACTTAGCATTCATGTTTCTCAGGCACGGTACCAAGCACTCGATGAGAGACGCAATTTGAGACGTGTTCATATCAAAGACATTGGAACACTTGCCTTTAGACATTGTTTTATTGTTGCTTTGCTGCTTTCTTTTTTTTTTACTTGCTTTTTGCATGTTGTACAATTACACATCTTCCAATCCCAGGGTTAAGTGAATGTGGGTTGAAGAAATGAAGGCCAAACGTTAGACGAGGCTCAAAATGGTTGATGAAGAAATGGAATGTGATTGAACGGTTAACAGGGAATGACATGGTTGAAAAGGTGCCTCAAGTCATTGGTGTACCTTGGGTTTAGTTCGGTAATTGATTTTTTTTTTTAATTGAGAATGACTGAATGAATGGAAAATTCTATGATCGAGATGTAAAGGAAAATTGCTCATTTTATTAATGGAAAAGGTGAACGAAACACATGAAACATATAAAAAAAATTCAAAGTGGAAAACCTATGCTAGACATGAATGGGGGAATGGAGAAGAAAGAAATCATGAAATCTTGCACGAAGGATCTGTGTGCCTTGTATTCATTACTTCTTGCCGCCTGGAGGGACAGGAAGTTTGTTTGCATCCATCAAGTCTTGAATGGCGTCCTTCAAATTCCAACATTGCTCCGTAGTGTGGCCCCTTCCTTGATGGTACTTGCAATGGGCATTGGGATTCCATTTGGCGCTCCTTTCTTCAGTTTTTGGCTCTATAAATGGCCCAATAGGTGTGATCAAGCCTTGACTGTAAAGGCGATCAAAGGCCGCATCATAAGTCATTCCTAAAGGAGTGTAAGTTTTCTTCTTGGGCAATGGAGTATCAAGAGCTAACACTTCATTGATATCAACTTGGCTTATATTGTTGGTAGTATTTTCGTGCTTAGAAGACGAAGAAGAAGGATGGTCGTTCTTCTTGTTTTTCCAAGTGTTATTATTGTTACTACCAGCAGTCTTTATTAGCTCATCCTCGATATTGATGCCGATGTCGTATACAGCTTCGAAAGTGTTCAGTGGAAGAAATTTGAGATGTTCCCTATATTTATGAGTCAGATTTTGAATAAAGAGGCGAACCATCTCTCTTTCTTTGGGGGGATCTACCAAGAGTGAAGCTGTTTCCCTCCACCTGTTCAGGTAAGCGGTGAAGCCTTCATTCTCTTTCTGTTTGAGAATGAAGAGTTCACGTTCAGAAGTTTTAGTTTGAATGTTACACTTGTAACGATTCATGAAACTGTCGGTGACATCTTGCCAAGTCGCAGTATGCTTGGCATCTAAGGAATAAAACCATTGTTGGCAAGCATGTTCTAAGGAGAGAGGGAACACCGTAGGGATTAGTGTTACGTCCAATCCCTTAAGAGCCATGGTTGCAGAGAACGCCTTCAAATGGAATATTGGATTGTCAGTAGGCTTGAACTTTGGAATATCAGTAGTGGAGAACTTTTCAGGGAGTCTATCCTTCACATCCAAAGGAGTGGGAGGCCGTTCCACATAAGTGAAATCCTCAGAGATCTTACTCATTTGTTCCTTCAGTTTGTCAAGGATGGAAACAGTGACCTTGTTTTGTTCCATGGTAGTGACCCTAGTGGTAAGGGTTTGCATCATGGAAGACAGTGCCTATATGGATTTGTTGATGTTCTCAATGTCTTCTTTAGTGGCCATTGAAAGGTGATGAGTAACGGAGATGACAAAGTTCTCTTTGAATGCCTATCAGATCTGAGAGATTGTTGCGGTAATGGCTCGAACCGTATTGATCTATCCCTGTTCCTTGACCAAGTACTGTGAAATAAAATAATTCACTTAATTGTTTGACTCATTGCTCAAGATAGGAAAGGAAGGAAAAAAAATAGACATTTGAAAACAGGTGAGAAAACTCCACTCATTTTTTATTATGACGAAAAAAGGGTGCATGAACCTAATATACGATCATAAACGACCTGGTGCATGACTCGAGTCGGAACATAAAGAAAGTGTGTGGACTATACTTGACTCGTGAGTGACTAAGTGATGTCATAAGACTCGGGGTATGATCGTATGGCTAGACATGTAAACAATAACCAAAATGACTGACGCGAGGACCAAATTAACACGGAAGACTTGACTGACGCGGTTTTTTTTTTCCCCGTGCCATGGTGGACATTCCCGTGCCACGGTACGGTACACCGTCAGACGGTGCACTATACCGTGACACGACTATTTTTTTTTTTTTGGAAAATCCACCGTGTCACGGTGGAAATTGCCGTGACACGGTGAACTTTCCCGTGCCACGGTAAACATTCCCGTGCCACGGTAAACATTCCCGTGCCACGGTACGGCACACCGTCAGACGGTGCACTGTACCGTGACACGGAAATTTTTTTTTTTTTTTAAAAAAATCTATAATTTTGAAATTCTACTTGTTTATTTTTAAAGGGAGGATACCATCCGACTTACTCCGAAAAAAAACGACACAAAAACAAGACTTCCCTAAAATACGGTCAAAAAAGTGGTGCACGACTTGTGTGAACACGACATGTGAGTGATTAAGTGAAGTTATGACGCGTGTTTTGGCCGTATAGCTAGACATGACACCAAACTGGACACAGCATTCGCACAAAAATCGAAAAAAAAGACTGACAGTAAACTTTCCTGGGCACCGTGTCACGGTGCAGACTGTCGTGACACGGTGCAGTCTGCCGTCAGACGGTAGACAGCCCCGTGTCACGGCACTGTTCACCGTGGCGCGGCAGAACATGCCGTGACACGGTGCGCAGTTCCAGGTCAGTTTTGTGATTTTTCCAGATTTTAACCGATTTTAGATCCGTACTAATTACTATGTGAGAATAAAAACCCTCGGTCACGGGTTAAACAAAAGAGCAAACACATGAAGGTTAGCACCAAACAACCACATAGCATTTAGGCACGATGATGTAAAAAGTTCGCAACCTAGAGTTAAGATCTATGTTCAACTATTGGTCAAGCTTTGGGTGTCAAAAGGGTACCATGGTTAAGAGTTTGGACGCGTTAGCAAGGCAGCCTCCCTTGAGGGTGTATGCCAACGGGCGGCTCCGCGAGTTCGTGATGAAATCGAACTCGACTCCATGGTTTGGGTAGATTTAATAACTCGGATGAACCCTTATTGCCATGAGCGTTTTTGGGTCGATAGAGCTTAAATCCCCCGGGGCTAAGACGCATGTAGAACACATACGTTTTTTCAGAAAAATCGAAGGAAGTCGACTGTGAGGAAAGAAAATAAGCCACCGGACTGATGTTAGGACTGCCGTGACACGGCAAAAATTCCCGTGTCACGGTACTGTGCACCGTCAGACGGTGCATTGTACCGTGACACGGCAGATTCTGCCGTGGCACGGCAGTCAGAAGATCTGACTGGTGCCCTGTTTTCCTTCGCGCACAACCAAGTTATCCAATTTTTCCTACGGGATAGACCTGAATGCGACGTTAAAACGTCTATGCAGATGCAAAAATGCCAAATTAATCACAGGAATATTTTTTCAAGAATCTTTCAAGTCTCATCCACTCATCTTAATTAAATACCGATCACTCAAATCGATAAATAATTAAGAATCCTCCCCAGTGGAGTCGCCAAGTTGTAGGCGTCGCTCGAAGTGCGCCTACGTTAAAGCATGTGGTGAATATGCTTGGCACTCATAGGAAGTGGGAATTGACATTACGATTAGGGACAACGATTAGGGATAAAGAAAAGTAGGGAGCCGCCAACAAGTTTTTAAGGAACTTGTAAACCGTTCACGGATCATAAAAGGCAACCACGATAAAGGGACAACGATAGGCAACAACGATTGACCCGTGAAGGTTACACCCCATTCATAATCCATGAGATTACTAACTCCATATGGTTCGGAACCACGAAAGGAGGACCGGGGATGATGGTACGAAGTGAGTCATGGAGTCACATTCGCCCGTATTGGCCTCTACTCGATTCTTATATTGAAAAAGCATTCCTGTGATCTCAAAGGCATACAAACAAAATATTCAATTTGCTCCAAACTATTATTAAGCTAAATTGGTTTAATATTAATGCAACATAATTCTAAAATATTGGTGATCACTTGATTAAACAACAAGATTAAAAAGGATCCTAAACCGGTTGTCCAAATTATCTTATTAGGCGTGATTTTCAATTACATATTCCCTTTAAACATGCAATATGGTGATCAATAAAAAATATAATAGAATAAACATTAATATTAAAACCAATTTAATCACAATTCCAACAACATAAAATCGTTAGAAAAATAATAAAAATAAAAGGAGCATGATCCTTACTTTGATTCTGTTTGTTTGCAACTACAAAATAATAAACGAGTTAGTAACTTCAAGGAAATAAATAAAACAATAATGAAATTAAATTAAATAAAGTATAGTTGATTTTGGGGCCAAACCCTCAAACAATTCTACCTTTCACACCTTGGCTTAAGAATAGAACCACGAGTAAAGTATGGACTCCTTTGAGTACTTGAAGAAGGAATTTTGAAGTAGAAAAGGGTAGGCTAGTGTTTAGGCTAAAGCATAGAAGAGAGAAAATAAAATTAGAGAGTTACTCGGTGCCCAGTACATCAGAAATGAGGGGGTATTTATAGGGAAAATGTGTTGAGGGAGCACACGGAACCCTAAAATGATAAAAACCCTAAAAAAGTATCCCGTGACACGGTCAGACTGTACCGTGACACGGTCAGACTGTACCGTCAGACGGTACACTTTCCAGTGACACGGTACACTTTTGGCGTGACGCGGGAAATTTTCAGAAAACGGGATAGAAAACGCGTCAAGGGTTTACGCGGAAAAGACACGGAATGTCCCGTGTCACGGCAGACCTCCCGAGTCACGGGAAATCCCACCGTCAGACGGGAAGGATTCCCGTGACACGGTAGGTACCTGCCGTGGCGCGGGAAATTCCTGCCTGTTTTTCCGTCTAAATACATTTTTAACCCTAATTTCCTTCGGCATTTTAAATGCCGATTGACAATTTCGGGCCTTTTCTGACTTTTTATTATTCGGGCTAAAATAAGAAAATAATTAAATAAAAATAAATAAAGGGGTTGGGCCAAAAATAAATAATAAAACAATAAAATAAAAAAGGTTTGGGCTAAAAATTAATTAATAAGTTTGGGCTGAAATTAAAACTATGCTTTTACAAAACATCAAGACTAATCCATGGACTGTTCAAAAATATGAATTTAATAAAATACGATTTTTTAAGCACTCTCGGGATTAAATACTAAACCCGACCAATAGTGGCGGTGAAAGGTTGTTCATCATCGGGTTTGGTTTTGGGGAGACATTTTTAGGTGTCTACAGACGTCTATTAAGTTAGATAAGTTAGTGCGGCGTTCATTCCCAAAAAAAAAACTTTTTAATTATTTCGGGTCGCGCCATAAGGCTGCCTACGTATCTCCAGATAGATTTTTTTGTATTTTCACATTTTTCTTCTCTCTTTTTTTTTTGCAGAATCAGACCCGTCGTAGTTCAAAACGGAAGAAGGAGGTTTTTTTTTTAAACAGCTGCACTCGATCAGAGTTGCCTACGTACCCCAATAACAATGTGCGTGCTAGTACAATTTTGTGTATGATCATGAAATAGTGCTTTAGGGGATCAAGCTGTACGTAGTTCTTTGTACCAAAAGAAAACATAAAGAGGAAAAAAAATGCTTGGTTTACAGTGCTCATACTACCCCTTTTATTCATCCTTCTTGATGGAGGGTAAGATAGAGGTCACCATGTCGTTGTAGATGCTTCCTTTCCAATGTATAGATTCCTTAGGCTTCAAGGTTTTCAACAGTCTTTCTCGTAGTCCGAGTAGTAACGAGCAATCAAAAGAGTGGGATCATCTTCGTGTGTCCAAAGGGAAAGGGAATTTATGGACACTTTCTGATTCGGGCAGGAAATTCCAATTGTGCGCTTTATACACCAACGGAGGGCGTGACATTCGTTAGTATCATGGCCATGTAAATAATGATAGTGACAATATTTGTTGAGATTTGGTCCAACAAGATCAGCTCCTGCTCGATGAGGTAGTGGCTTGATACGACCTTCTTCGAGTAGTTGAAGGAACAAATCAGCTTGAGAGGCCCGTGGCTGTGTCGGGCTTGTCTCTGGTGCGCTAGACTTAGGATGGGCCGGTTTGATGATCCCACGATCAATAAGATCCTGGATTGCACATTTAAGGTCGTAACAAGTATCGGTTCAATGCCCATATAGATGACAATAACTGCAATATTGTCTCATATCGGTCCCATGTGGTGGTAATGAATACACATAGCTTTTTTCCCGAAGAATACCCTTTTTGCTCAAACGATCGTACACCACACTCAATGGTTCGTCGATTCGAGTGAATATCCTCTTGTTAGCTCTTTCACCTTGAGGGTGCACCTTAGGCCTTCTTTCCTGTAGTCGATAGGAATCAATTTCGTAACCATGTCTCTCCATGTGCGAGAGATCGGCGTATTTGATGGAGACTATATGTTGATAATAAAAATCATTTAACTTTCTTAGCAATATCAACATAAACTCCCGATCAGTTATGGGAAAACGAAGTCGAGCCCGAATGTAAGAACATCTTGAAAAGAGATGTGAAAATGATTCCCGGTCACTTTGCTCCATATTCACTAGCTTCAGTTTTTCGGTGCCAGTCTGAAGAAATTCAAATGCCCAATCACTGAATGCTTGAGCTATTTATCCCCAAGAGCCTTTACTTGTTACCCCTGAGGTATAATACCAGGATAACGCGGGTCCACCCAAACTTCTATTAAACAACATAGGAAAATGTTCTTCTGGAACATTTAAAGGGTATAAGGTGTTCACAAAGTTGTATAAATGGAGAATAGGATCTCCCAACCCATTGAACTTCTCAAACTGAGGAAGATTAAGATAACGATCTACATGCCTGTAGTTAGGGAAAAGAATCAAATCCTCCGGGTATACCAACCTTCTATAACACAGGACATCAAAATCCAAATCAAAATCCTCGGCCCTAGACCTCTTCCGAGATCCCTCATCATGTTTAAAGGAATTACTTGTCCAAGATTCTCCTCTAAAACAAGGATCGCTGTCTTTTGGAGTTTTAGGTTCCTCTTCTACCCCATCTTCATTGGACCAGTTTGTTCCATCTCTAGCTCCTTGGGGATTAACCTCATAATCATTGTCATTTTCTTGAAGCTCTTCTTCTGGATCTTCCTCAGTTTCTTCTTTCGGATCTTCCTCAGTTTCTTCGTCTTCCTCTAAGTCCTCTTCCGGATCTTCTTCCGTTTCTTCTTCTTCTTTCCATGAGCTACTTAAATCAAATCCAATATTATGAATAGTGAATCCGTCTAATCGACTACCCTCTTCTTCATCTAAATGGAGCACTGATTTTCCAACACTAGAAACATTCATAACTTCTGGATTACCCACAAGTGTCACTGCACCATGATCTGTGAGCAGCTTCACCTTTTGGTGTAAGGTAGAGGCTACCGCCCTATTCTCATGAAGCCAAGGTCTACCGAGAAAAAGGTTAAAGCACGCTTCAATATCAATTACCACAAATTCAACATTTCTAGCCACTAGTCCATATTCCAAAAGTAACTCAATTGACCCCAAAACGTCCCTTTTGGCATTGTCATAAGCCCTAACAACCTGTCTTTAAGGTGTCAAATCTTCTTTTTGATAACCGAGCTTCGTCATAACTCGATAAGGACATACGTTGATGGCGGAACCATTGTCAATAAGTACCCGGGGTATTGTCCACCCATGACATTTCACAGTTATGTGCAAAGAGTTGTTATGGTTGACACTTTCTGGGAGATCATCGTCGGTAAACATTAAAGTGCGGTCGGCTCCATGAATAAGTCCTACCATTTGATCCGGTGTTATGGATACATCAATTGAAACTTCATTGAGATGTCTCAGAATAGCGGCCCGATGAGGTTGAGAATGAGTCAGTAACTTCCATATAGAAACATTTACATTAACCTCCTTCATGCGCTTAATAGCATCATCTTCTTCCTTATTCACCTCTACTAATTCCCTGACTTTTTCTTTCCTTCTCAGGGCTTCCACAGGGTTCTCATCTTCAAGATATGAAAGTTTAAAATGACGACCTGCACGAGTCAAATGGGCCACATGTAGATCTTCATCATTACTAAGATCATCAAGATAGATCGGAAATTGAAAATTACTAGGGGTACTAAGGTGTGCCCCAACATTTTTCTCAGCCATTGACAACAACGAGAGAGCATCCTCTTCATAATCTATTAGGCAAAATTCCCCATCATATCCTATAGTGGCGCAGACATCGGAGAACGAATCTCTATTGAAGATGACATCAAAACCTTTGCATGGCACAAGCTTGACCTTTTGCTGAGTGGAGTGATCATACACAACACACACATAATTCCCGAATAATGGCATCTGATAAGTGACTTTTATGCCACTTTTTAGGGTGTTTATTGAGTCGTTTTTCGGCTTATTTTTCCAATAATTTAACCCTTTTTGTCCTTTATTTCTTTATTTACTTATTCTTGTCTTTTATCTTGATTTCGAGTATTTAAGTGGTTTTTAATAGTTTTTAGCTTATTTTCTTAATTTATTTAATTTATCTTCTTTGTTTTTATTTTGATCTCCATGCTTTGGTTTTGTAGGAATTATGCGCCGAAAGAAAGAGGATATCAAGAAGCCAAGTTATCTGTTGTGCGCGGGGTGCTGTGCGGCTTATGCGCGGGCGCACATGTGAGGCTGTGCGGGCGCGCAGCCCTGTCAGAACCCGCACAGCCAGACTGAAGAAACAGAGCAAAACCAGAGAGTTTGCGCGACCCTATGCGCGACCGATATGCGGGCGCACACACCTTTGCGCGGGCGCGCATGACTCATGTGCGGGCGCGCTTATTTTCCCCGTACCCACAAAGTTGCGGCCGCACACTACAATGAGAGGGCGCACACACATTGTGTGCGGGCGCACAGGACTCATGTGCGGGCGCGCACGACTGGGTTTACGATTTATTTGCGCCTTGTTGTCCAAGTCTCTTTCTTTTGTGCGGAGCCACATATATATAGACGGGACTCTTTGTAAAAAGGGGGGGATCTATTATGCTATTTTCTTAGTTAGTTGAGGAGAGCTTCTCTCTCTTAGGGTTAGATTAGGAGTTTCTCTCTCTAGTTTAGGAGTAGTGTAGAGAGAGAAAGCTTGGATTTTTCATGGAGTTTTTGGGATTTTGAAGAAGCAAATTTGTGGATTTTCCCTCTCATAAATTCAATGAGTCTTCCTAACTTTCTCTCACCTTTATTGCTTTCATTTATTATTGTTTTTGCTTATTTATTTGTTTATTTGAGTAGATTAATTAGTTTAGTTGTTGATTCTTGCTTTTATTATTATTTTACCTTGTTTTCCATATTTTTGTTCATTATGTTAGTTTAGGTTTTGTTCTAGGGAAATGGATGAAGGTTATGTTAATTAATTTAATGATTGATTGTGGTTAGTATGAAATTGTTTCTTGATTATTGTGTATGGATGATGCTTTTATGGATTAGAATCTTTCTAGCTAATTGATTCTATGCTTTTAATTGTGTTTTCAATCAATTGTGCGAAAGTGAGTTGTTTGAGAACCCTAAATTCCTCCATATCTTTGCTAGGCTAGTTGCACGAGAGTGAATTAGTCTAGTAGGATTATTAACATGTTTAATTGCGCGAGAGTGAGTTAAATGTGTAAATCGTCCTAATTGAGGTCATTTTCATCTAATTGTTTGATGTTGTTGAATGCATTAATTTAATTGGATTCCACTTTCCCTAGTTTTAGTTATTTGCTCTTAGTAGTGTTTAATTGAACCTCTCTTACCTCACAAGCTTTCCTAGTAGTCTAATTAGCATAGATTGATACACTTAGTCCTTTTGGGTTCGACCCTTTACTTACCCCTATACTCGTATTAGGGTAGTTTAGGTATTATAAATTGTTAATTTGATTAGGGTTAGTAGACTAACGACACTATTTTAACCCTCGATCAAATTTTGGCGCCGTTGCCGGGGACTAAGGCGTTCACTAGTTTGTGTTGATTAGATTAGCTAGGTTCTTGTATATAATTTGATTTTTGTTTGCATTTCTTTGTTCAATCTTTGTATAAAAATGGCATGCTTATCTTTTCCTCAATTTGATGGTGAACCCTTCTATGCTTACTTTGAAAGACTAGATGGTTTTCTTAGTTACCATGGGTGTTCTCTTAATGATGCTTGTGATATAGCTTATTGGGGCATGAATGAGTATACTAGGGGAATGGTTGAGGACATGAATAATGGTAGATTTTGTCATTTGTCTATGCATGATGCGTGGGATTTCTTCACATGGCTTGCTAAGGATTCTTTAGATAGAGAATCTCATGTTTCTTACTTTGATTCTCAATGCCAAGATTCTTTTAATTTTTGCATGAATTCTCTTGATACTTCTTATGTGCCTAGTGATAATCCAAGTATGCAAATTGACACCTTTCCCCCTTATGCTCATTTTGATGAGGTTTGTGCTAATTTTGATGATGTGCAATTTGACTTTGATCATGAACCTCAACCCAATAACATTGAAGCCCAAATTCTTTCTCAAATGCAATATCTCACCCAACAACTCCAAGAGCTTCAAGAGGAACAAAAATTGAGAGAAGTGAGGCTTGCCCAAGTGATGAGTGCTTTGGTTGATGTAAATGGATGTGAGGCACCTCATTTGGAGTGTGAGAGTGTTTTTGAGAATGATGTGGGCCAAGGGTGTGAAGTTGAGGGGAGATTTTCTTGTGATGAGGGGATTTTTGAGGATTTTGATCCTTTTCATTCCCCATTTGAGCTTGAATGCCATCCTTCCCCTTATTTACCCCCTTTGAGAGCTTCCCTTGGGGAGGATGTGAGTGAGCCATCTTCAATTTTGAATGAGGGATTTCATGAGGATGATGATGATAAGTTTGAGCAATCAAGAGAGATTGAGAGTCCCTTGAGTGATGGTGGAAGAGTTGTGAATGAAGAAATTGTCGATTTCGAGGTTTCCAACCCTCTTCCCCATCTTGATGAGTCTACCTTGCATGTTTGTGACCCTTCTATCCATGAGTATTTGGACTCATTTGAGGTTATGGCTAGTATGTTCATTGAAGGTGTAACAAATCATTATAGCCTCTTGAAAGAGTTCATTGGCAATGCTTCATGGGAAAGGGATGAATTTGAGAGAAACCTTTATCCTTTCATGCATGGTTTAGAGACTCTAGGCTTTGAGGATCTTGAGGGAGTTGTTGTTCATCGTTGTGATAAAGAGGAGGATGAGGTTGTTTCTATTGGAGAGTTTTTGTTTGAGGGAGATGAGAGTCAAGAGTGTTCTTTTGAGGATTCTATGATTGATTTTCATGCCCTCATTGGTGATGTGAGGCTTTGTGAGTCCATTGTTTCTCCTCCCCTTCCTCATGTCCCTTTCTCAAGGAAATTTGACCACATCTCCTACTATCCCATGTTCCTCCCTTCTTTTGTCAAAGAGCCTATTGAGGACCCTCTCTTGTTTGATGAGACTTTTCCTTTTCATCCTCCTATTATTGAGGAAATGGTTGATTATGCCACCCAAAAAGATTTTGAGGAGGTTTTGCCTTTTTATTCTTTTCCTTATTTTTCTTCTTCTTTCTCTTCTTATTTTCTCGATTTTTCTTTTGATTTTTCTTCTTTCTTTTGGCATCTTCCTCCTCATTTACGTGCAATAATCTTGTTGCACGTCCTCCTCTCGTCATTTGCCTACTTGTTATCATATGAGATGTGTAGTAGTGCATTTGATAAGCTCTTGCGTTCATTGCAATTTTATTTACTAGAGCGGTCTCGCTTGGACGTTAAACAAGCCTTTCTCGGGAAGTAACCCGAGGTTTTTATTGCTTTCATTTTCTTTCCTTTTTAGATTAGATTTTCTCTCATGGAAATGTTTGTGTGCCTTTTGCTAGGTACATGGCTTGATATACTCTTATGCATTGGTTTGGATCAAGAACCAAGGAAGTTTGACGCCTATTTTTGCTAGCATAAGGAAATCGAGATTCAATTCAAGAGGAAATCGGCTTTGAAAGGTTAAATTGGTTCATTTGCGGGTAATTACACCCACCAATATCCGGTAATATCTTTCTTAGCTCTTTCTCTAATGGTTGGTAACTCGTTGGACATGTGTTGGTTTGTTGGGTTGATTTCTTTCTTTTCCCCTCCCATGTTTTATATGGTTTATGTTTGAGTATATTGTCTCATTCAAGCTTGGGGGAGAATATCCTATCATGTTTGGTGGGATGTTGATTCGTTTATGCCATGCACTTGAGTATATGCATTTTCATGTCTTTTCTTATATTTTGAAAAGTCCAAAAAGATTTTTGTTTACTTTCAAGGTAATTTTGGCAAAATGTGTTTTGTTTGTTCTTATTTTGGACATTTTGTTTTGGAATTGCATTCTTGAATGTTTTTCTTCCTAAGTGGTAAATGTATGCACGGTTTGAGAGTGTCATTGGTTGACTCTAGGATACTATATGCTAAGGTAGCCGGTTTAAGAACTTTTAGGGGTCCATGAAGCCTTAGTTCACGGGAATGTGGTAAGATGGAGTTGCTCTCTATAGTGGATTTGAAACCCTTGGTTGGTATTTGTTTGGTTATAATCCCTTGTGAGCTTCATTTGTTCTAGCCTTCATCACCTTGTTGAGCGGCTATTTAGGATCCTTGACTATGCATGTCTTAATCCTTGTTTTGACCTCTAGCTCCCAAGATCGTGACCGGGCCTCTCTAGGGGAGGAAAAGGGCACCTTTTCTCATTTTTCTTTATCTTCTTTTTATTTTGTTACAAATTTGATTTTCTATTTTGCATCAACCTACTTATTAACCAATTTGAGCCTAATGTTTCCTGCTCTTGTTTAAACCGCATTACAAACCCAATGGCCTATGTTTACCAACCCTTTTAGTTAGTGAAGCATAGGCATGTGAGGTTTGAGTTTTGAGAGTGTTGATCATGAGCAAGAAAACTTTGTGAATTGGTTTAAGTACAGTATTTGAAAGTTGAGCTTGAAAAGAATATGCAAAAAGTTCGAGAAGAAAGATGCAATTCAAGAAAATCAAATGAAGTTTCAAGAAAAAGCCGTCCATGGTTAGAAAAAGGCAAGGACACATATAAAAAAAAAAAAAAAAAAAAAAAAAAAAAAAAAAGAAACAAAAAACACAAATATATTTTAGTTTGGTTTCGTTTTCTACCCTAGTTTAAGCATTGAGGACAATGCTTCGTTCAAGCTTGGGGGGGGGGGAGCGTTCCTTCATTTTTTTTTTGTATATATTGTGTGTTAGTGTTGAGTAAGCTTGGGGGAGTTGGCATTATTGGTATTTTTGTTTGATATTTTGCGATTTCTTGAGTTTGTTTTTGAGAGTAGGCCACTCATTTGCTTCACTTAGGAAATATCACCAAAATTTTCAAATTTTTACCCCGCCTTAACCCTTAGCCTTATGTTACAACCCAATAAAAGACCCTTAGACTTTAGTAGGGTTAGGTCAAAGAACGGTGGAGGGAGATAGATTTCAAACCTATGGAGAGAGTATGCATAGTTGAGATGTCGGGATTACCTTCTCAAAGTTTTTCATTTCTTTATCTTTTTCCGATTCCTTCGTGGAATCATGAGAAGCTAGCTTAAGGGTTGATTTGAAGCTAGTGGAGAGAACGCGGCCCGATTGGTTGGGGCAAGGGTGGATTGAGTCCTCATTAGTTCTCTATGCTTAGCATATGTTATGTTTCAATCAACCATTGACATCTTGGAACGTGCATACATTTATCTATTTAGAAAGGTTTGCATCCATCGGTGTTTGTTCCAATCTCTTGTCCAAATATGAACTTGTGTTTTTCTTTCTCGTTTTATGTTTCTTTTTCTTTTCTTTTTATTGCCTTGCCTTGGTTTTTATTTAGAGTTGTGGGTTAAACTCTTAGGACACCCTCACGAGAGCACACTCGTCCTCTAGGGCGATCTAGGGGTTTAAAGGGCTTGTCATTAGTTGCTAAAAGTGACCGTGATTCCTACGAAAGTGAGTTAGTGTACATTCTTGTCTCCTTAAGTGTTCTAGCTTTGCTTGAATAAATCATTCTCCTTCTTTCGTGTTTCATGTTAATTTGCTCGAGGACGAGCAAAAGGTTAGCTTGGGGGAGTTTGATAAGTGACTTTTATGCCACTTTTTAGGGTGTTTATTGAGTCGTTTTTCGGCTTATTTTTCCAATAATTTAACCCTTTTTGTCCTTTATTTCTTTATTTACTTATTCTTGTCTTTTATCTTGATTTCGAGTATTTAAGTGGTTTTTAATAGTTTTTAGCTTATTTTCTTAATTTATTTAATTTATCTTCTTTGTTTTTATTTTGATCTCCATGCTTTGGTTTTGTAGGAATTATGCGCCGAAAGAAAGAGGATATCAAGAAGCCAAGTTATCTGTTGTGCGCGGGGTGCTGTGCGGCTTATGCGCGGGCGCACATGTGAGGCTGTGCGGGCGCGCAGCCCTGTCAGAACCCGCACAGCCAGACTGAAGAAACAGAGCAAAACCAGAGAGTTTGCGCGACCCTATGCGCGACCGATGTGCGGGCGCACACACCTTTGCGCGGGCGCGCATGACTCATGTGCGGGCGCGCTTATTTTCCCCGTACCCACAAAGTTGCGGCCGCACACTACAATGAGAGGGCGCACACACATTGTGTGCGGGCGCACAGGACTCATGTGCGGGCGCGCACGACTGGGTTTACGATTTATTTGCGCCTTGTTGTCCAAGTCTCTTTCTTTTGTGCGGAGCCACATATATATAGACGGGACTCTTTGTAAAAAGGGGGGGATCTATTATGCTATTTTCTTAGTTAGTTGAGGAGAGCTTCTCTCTCTTAGGGTTAGATTAGGAGTTTCTCTCTCTAGTTTAGGAGTAGTGTAGAGAGAGAAAGCTTGGATTTTTCATGGAGTTTTTGGGATTTTGAAGAAGCAAATTTGTGGATTTTCCCTCTCATAAATTCAATGAGTCTTCCTAACTTTCTCTCACCTTTATTGCTTTCATTTATTATTGTTTTTGCTTATTTATTTGTTTATTTGAGTAGATTAATTAGTTTAGTTGTTGATTCTTGCTTTTATTATTATTTTACCTTGTTTTCCATATTTTTGTTCATTATGTTAGTTTAGGTTTTGTTCTAGGGAAATGGATGAAGGTTATGTTAATTAATTTAATGATTGATTGTGGTTAGTATGAAATTGTTTCTTGATTATTGTGTATGGATGATGCTTTTATGGATTAGAATCTTTCTAGCTAATTGATTCTATGCTTTTAATTGTGTTTTCAATCAATTGTGCGAAAGTGAGTTGTTTGAGAACCCTAAATTCCTCCATATCTTTGCTAGGCTAGTTGCACGAGAGTGAATTAGTCTAGTAGGATTATTAACATGTTTAATTGCGCGAGAGTGAGTTAAATGTGTAAATCGTCCTAATTGAGGTCATTTTCATCTAATTGTTTGATGTTGTTGAATGCATTAATTTAATTGGATTCCACTTTCCCTAGTTTTAGTTATTTGCTCTTAGTAGTGTTTAATTGAACCTCTCTTACCTCACAAGCTTTCCTAGTAGTCTAATTAGCATAGATTGATACACTTAGTCCTTTTGGGTTCGACCCTTTACTTACCCCTATACTCGTATTAGGGTAGTTTAGGTATTATAAATTGTTAATTTGATTAGGGTTAGTAGACTAACGACACTATTTTAACCCTCGATCAAATTTTGACTCACATCCTCATACATTTGAGGGGTATTTCGAACCATTAGTAATGTTGGATCAATCTAGTTATTGGTAGTGGATATGGTGTTTATAAAGACAAGAGGCTTATGATTGGGGAGAGGATTATTAGTGATGCTTGGTTGTGTATTTTTAAATTTATTAGAGGGTGCCCCAACTGAAAGCCTTCCTCCATCTACTAGATCTTGAATACGGTGCTTGAATGCTGTGCAATTTTCAATGTCATGCCCAGGCCCTTGATGGAATTCACAGTGTTGGTTTGGGTTGTAACTGGGAGGAGGGTTTCTTGGGGGTGGCCTTGGGTTTAAAGGTTGAACAAGGTTGGCCTTTTTTAGTTTGGAGAAAGCTTGAGCATAGGTCATGTTGAAAGGAGAAAAATTCCTCTGCGGCCTGAGTTGGAATGCTGGTGCGGCGCCGATATTGTGTATTAAGTTTGTTGGTTTTGAGGGTATTGAGTCGTTGTTATTGGTTTTCCTATTCCCCCCAAACTTAGGATTGTAAGAGGTGTTACTGCTGCTCCCTTCATCCTTTTTGATATCTCCCTTTTTTATGGCATCCTCTACCAAAGTTCCTGTTGATATGAGGGCTTTAAATGACGGAAAATACTGGAAAGCCATTCGTCCTTGATAGACGGGAAGAAGATTCTTCACTATCATCTGTAATTGTTCTTCCTCGTTCGGCCTATTCACCATCTTTGCAGCCTTGTTTCTCCATCTAGTAATGAAGGCGGAAAACGTCTCATTAGGATTTTGTGCAGTTGTCTCCAAATCCCTCCTTGTTACATCGATCTCTTCATTATATTTGTATTGGCTAGAAAATTCTCGCACAATATCGGCCCACGAAGTTTTCTTTGAATTTTCCAGATTAAGAAACCAATGAGCGGCAGCCCCATCTAAATATTGCTGGAACAATTGCGCCATTAAAGGTTCATCAACACCCCAAGGACTCATAGCCCCTACGTATAATTTTAAGAAATTGGTGGGACTTCCTGTACCATCAAATCTCGTGAGATTCGGCATCTTAAACCCAGGTGGCAGTCGTGCTTTCGGAAATAAGGTGAGACCATGAATATCCAACCAAGGTTCTGCTTTGGTCATACCCTTCAGTACTTCCTTGAGCCTGAGAATATCTTCCTCAATTTTGGTAGGAGCTTCTCTATCACCATTTCCATCATCTAAATGCAATGGTGAAGCTACCTCTGAATCATGGTGAGGAGGAGGAGCACTTGCACTCTGTCTTAACAAACTCTGTGTTGTTTGTTCCATAGTATCTTGACGATCAAGGATAGCTCGCACCATTCCTCGAAGATCATTGGATGGATCAGGGTTTAGCGAACTTTCATGGCCAGGAATCTCGGACATTTCGCTTGGTGGTGGAGAATGAATTTCCCTTGGCGTCGAATGACCCGGTGAGAAGGCTACTGAATCGGATTGTAAACTGTGAAAAGAGGTTTGCCGGACAAGCCTGGATCCTGTGCGGGTCCAGGTGGATTTCCTGGGTAAAAAGGAACATTACAAAAAAAAAACTTCTTCAACAAGCTAAAATAAAATAAGTAAATAATTTTTTTTTTTTTTTAAATGAACACCCCTTTTTTTCTACAAAAAAAAAAAGAAAGGCTTTTTTCAAAAATAAAATAAAAAATTAAAAAAAAATATTGGACCCTACTACGAAGATTCCTTGTGTGTTGAACACACC
Source organism: Chenopodium album (assembly GCF_948465745.1). Taxonomy (NCBI): domain Eukaryota; kingdom Viridiplantae; phylum Streptophyta; class Magnoliopsida; order Caryophyllales; family Amaranthaceae; genus Chenopodium; species Chenopodium album. The sequence continues at coordinate 12,093,027 of NC_137842.1, read as the reverse complement.
ATTGGTTATTGGCTTATAAAAAACTAAAACTTGAATAAGGATTATTCACCCAAACTTCTTCTCTCTCTAAAATCTCAAGTGTTTTCTTTTGAGATTTTGCTTACTTTGCTTAAATTTAAGTTATGGATCCTAATGCCTCACGCGTTAGAGATTTAATTCACTTCTTCTCTGACACTTCGCGCTCCTCCCTCCAAGAGTTACGAGAAAGAGAACGCAACGAGATTCTTAGTTCAATACGGCCAGAAGATCATCCATCTCAATTTTCTAGGGAAAACCTCTCTCTCCCTTATGATCAAAATTCTACAGCTATCCCACCTTTAGTTCCTCAAGTGAAACTTGCACTAGTGACTGGTCCACCCCAGGTATTCGAGATAAATAACTCTCCAGAGTCACTTTCCTTATTTGTGGCAGATACAATGGTGCTAGCTATGTCTCTATTTCTACGTCTCTGTGATGACTCGTTTTACCCTATCATAGCTACTATAAGCCAACAAAACCTCCCATTCGCTAGCCAACTTGTAGAGAGTCCGAACCTGCCATCACATTTCCCTTTTAATATTCCTATGTACTCATCTCTCAGGTTACTGTTTTGGGATGCTCGTGGGTACTGTACGAGTCAAATATTACATAATATCTCCCTATTACACAAAACCCATATTCCTACTTGTTTGGTCTTACTCATCTCTAATTTGTCAATTGGCAAGGAGGTCTCTGAAAACATAGATGTAACAAGGTCTTGTATTCTCGCGGGGCATAATTCTCTCCCATCAACTCTATTCCTTTAGAGTGACACGTGTTTCTTTTCACTCACTCGATTGTCTGAAGGATCAATAGCCATATCGGCTTACAATACCCCTCGCAGTATTTATTCTGGGACTTCCTCACGCCAAGGGAGAGGCCCACCCCAAAGCTCAGTTAATCATCCCTGGTTGGGTATATCAGACTTCATAACCTACAATCACTTAACAATGATGATGGGTGGTCCTTCAAACAATCGAGAATCTAAGGAGAATTTTCTTCAAAAACTACCTCCGCGTCATAGGCGTTACGTATCTCGTCTCCCTGAGACTTTATGGTCAATAGGTCAAAGGAGTCTCTTCATAATAATAGATAGATTAACTAAGGCATTGTCGACTACTCCTTGGTTACAAGAAGATCCTCATACTCTATCTCTAGCAGCCTTATCAGATGGCTCAGATGGATGTAGAGGTGGGTATATATTGCGAGAACCCAGGCAGTTTGGAAGTTTGGTTTTGGTTCAAGGCTTAGAGGACCTAGCTTTTCCTTTTTCTCGCTTTGTTTTACTTCAAAATGGATTGCAAAAGGCTCGCTCTGTAGAGGTGAAACAATTAGAACTAGTGATGGACGTTAACCGCTTCATCTCATCTTTGTCTAGGCTTGATGTCTACCCAACAAATACCGAGCAGAAGTTATGCGACATACTACTCCTAATGCGCTCTCGTGGTTGGGAAGTTAGTATTCGACATTCCCCTCAAGACATGCTTCGAGGAGTCTGCCTTATGGTTGATCATTGCCAAGGGTTTACTTGGGGTCAAACAGAGGTGTTCGAAGCTCCACCGTCTCCTGAGATTCAGTTAGGGCCTTTTTGACTTTTGCATTATGTATTTTATTTTTATTTACTATTATGGTTATATCACTATGTACATATGAATTAATGTTCTTTTTCGTCTATTTTCCACCTCATGATGAAGGAAAGCAAAATAAATCAATAAATAAATAAGTGAATCCTGCAGCAATAACAAACTGTTAGTGGCCGGGCCCGAAGGCTGCCTACGTATTCTTGAGTGCGGAAATGTGCTGAGTGTAATGTGATTCAGGAAATCAGGCCTATCGTAGTTCGACACAATAAGGAAACCAACTTTTAAATTTTTGCGACTGCACTCAAAGCGAGCTGCCAACGTACCCTGTTACAAGATTTTTTTTCATTTTTTTTTAATTTTTCATTTTTTTCAGGGATCAAGTCGCTCGTAGTTCGCAACAAAAAAAAAAACTTTTACAAAAATAACTTTAATGAAAATGACACTACCATGAATCTATTTCCCCGGTCAAAAGTCGCTTCTCCCAAGCAGCTTTCCATTTAGCAACATAGAAAGGGTTATCTTCTTTGTCTAAGATCCATAATGCCCATGCTTTACATACGACTGTGCACGATTCTGTTGTAAAAAGGTCGATGTTGTCGAGGAAGATGTAGGGTTCCATGATTTCTCGAAGAGATGCCACTTTATTTGCAGATGTTTCAACCCCCTCACAAGGAACTGCTATATCTTGGTCGTAAAGCCAATTAAACCTTCTTCGGATATCATCAGCCTTTGCCTTATTAGGCATCCAATTTGGCTTGTCCCGTTCATTCTCCGGAATAGGAAAATATACTGTTCTTTTTGCAAAGGGTGGGCGCCTTATAACTTCAACAGCTTCATTATTTTCTATGCAATAACCTGCTGTGCTTATGGTGTTTATCCAACCACCATACTATGACGAGCTTTCTTCTTCATAGGCTCCCCTGCTATAGTCACCACATATAGTGATGATTCCCCATGGCGCTCTCATTCTTAATTTTTGATGTAAGCTAGACGAGACTGCTTTACACCCGTGCAGCCATGGTCTCCCTAGTAACAAGTTGCATGAGAGTCGAAAATCGACTACCATAAACTCTATGCTGAACAGAGCATTCTCATGTACCAAAGGTAAGACTATAGAGCCCGTCACTTCCCTAGGTAATTGGTCAAAACCTCTGAGAAGAATGGAGCGATAAGTGATATGTAAATCGTTGTACCCTATCTCGTACAGGTATTCTCGGGAACAAAGATTAACATCAGATCCGGTGTCAACCAACATGTGATTAATATAACTTGCACCGTGTCAAAGAGTGATATGCAGTGGTTCATTATGATAGTGATTAGGGGGTAAATCGCTATCTGTAAAGGTGAGTCCTGGATCAATATCGTGATGTTCGACATTTTTCCCTTTTTGTGAGGAAGAGTGAAAAGCGTCTAAGGTTTTGAATACGTTTTGAGAATACATTGATTCATGGATAGGCACATCATATAATAATTCTGGGCTAGTTTGACGAGAATGGGGGACAATGTTTTTTTGGCGAGAGGCCTTGGATCGTTCTATAGTGGAAACTTTTGGATGCGGGCTTTTATCATTTGGAGATTCAGGCCTTAAATTTAAACTCTTAGAGCCATCATGGAAGGTCAAGGATTCGCGAAGTTGGGCCGGCGTCTTTTGGGATTGAACTAACATAAGGGGATGAAATTGGTAAATCCAAGGCTGACCAAGTTTGATATCATAGGGAACTGGTATATCACAAATTATGTAACTTTGGTGAACCTTACACCTTTGTATTTAACAATTGCATCAATTTTACCGCATACATTTTCATATAAATCGTTATTACAAAAATCATCTATTGTTACAGGTTTAAGTTCTTCTTCCTCGAATTCCCAATCAACAAATGTATGGTACGGGCACATATTAATGGAAGATTCTTCATCAATGTGAACATGATAATACTTGATGTTATGACATATCATTGCATGATCCAGTGAGTCATTTATAAAACCCTTTCTAATCAAATCGTCTTTGACCTGGTGCGGATCAAGTTTGAAGATTTCCCTCAAATCTCTAAAAGGGGTTGAGGCGTTTATGATTGTTCTTTTGAGATAATCACTAAAAGCCCCACGATACATGGAGGAATTTGATAGTAAATCCCATAATGATTTTTCACAATTCTCCTTCTTTGGTCTCGAAGTCGAACCTTCCCCAAAGCTCACCATATTACACACCGTGGTTGCCGTGTGCGGTAAGACTGCATCCCCATGAATGGTTATTACGCCGCCCGGGGTTGAAAATCTGATTTTCTGATGGAGTATGTGTTGTAACCATGATCTTACCAGGGTAAAGGTGAGGCTTTCCGGGTCATCGATTACTTGAAACTCAGAATTACAAACCCAATCATGATATCCTAATGGTAAGGTGATTTCCCCAATTGCCCGCATGAGAGTGCGATCGCTTGTTCTAACCACCTTTTTTGAGGGTCTTAAAGGAGCGTCTTCACACCCTAATTTCTTGAGAATCGTTTTGCTGCAGATGTTGAATGTGGACTCTCTGTTTACCAAAATTCCTGAGACCTTGTAACAATCCGATACCAAGGTAATGGACAAGGGCCGGTCATTACTGTAGTCATTCGGCAAATCTGCATCGGTAAATCGTAGAGTAGGTGGAGTCCACGATCTTGGAATTGGAATTTTCCCATCATAAATGAGTTGTTGGACTGCATGTCTCAGATCACTACAAACATTTGTATTGTGTCCGTAGTCATGACAATAGTTACAATACTTTCCCATATCAGCCCCAGGAGATGGCATAGTGTAGTTATTGTGTTTTGACTTGAGAAAACCCTGTAACTTTAGCCGATGATATATAGAACTTAGTGATTCACACCTCTTAGAGTAAATCTGGCGGATGGAACCCCAACGTTGTCCTCCAATACACATTTGTGCTCCTGTATCCATATCTCGGTCTCTAAACAACAAGTAAACTGCAATTTCAAGAACATGGTTAAGAAAACCTTCAAGGTGTTGAGGGGTATAAGGCTTTCCTTTGAAAAGAACATTAACTCATATATTAATTCATAGATAGTGATTAAACCATTCTTTAAGTTGAAAAGGTTTTAAAGGGAGATTTTGGCATTGCTTAAAATGCACCACATGTGGTGTTAGTAGTCTTAGAAAGTTAAACTCTCTTGAGATCATATGAGGAAAGGTCTAAGTATAACTCTTAGTTTATTGTTGGGTCCATAAGTAAGCTTTCTAAAAAAAATTCACTTAAAACAAGTTTTTGTTGAAAAAAAAAACTTTCATGACAACACGAATGAATCATTAACACAAATGACCGTAGAGTCTTCATGTATGTATTGATGCACATGTTTCTTAAAGGTCAATCCATTTTGAGGAAATTATTAACCAAGTGGCCTCGTATCACTTCCAACTGTGAACACCGAGGGTGGACGTTCCCAACAAAGCCGATTGCAGTAGCGCACAGATGTAGGTTTACGCCCTTAATTCATTAATTTTGTCGTCTAAATCTGACCTTACCAATAGGCAGAGGTGTCGGCCTAAAAAAGAAAAGTAAAAAAAATTCACATGCTCATGACAATTGATGATTGATGAATGATGAATGACCACATGAGTACACTTAACAACGCAAATTCAGGTTTAAACCACTACACATTTAAAAAAACAAAATTCCCCAGCAGAGTCGCCAGACTGTGGTACCTGGTTTTTAGTGGACAGAAATTAGTCTATAAAAGGTTCCACTTAAGTGTCTGATAAGACTTATAAACAAAACTTAGAGTCGCCACCTTATTTTTATCCGAATAAGGACGGATTTTAGAACAATCAATTTTAAGAAATTAAAACTTAATAAAAATCAACTGCTAACTCCATAATAGGAAATAAGGCACAGGGTTCGGGGTTTAGGTTAAGAGAATCGAACGTCTAGAACTCGTCTTCTCTTCCATTCTATGGAACGGGCTCTTACTATTGCGTTGTTAAAAATCAAGTTTTAAGACATATTAACCACATAAAAAAAAAATTAATACAAGGTAGGTTTGAGCACCAAAGTTGCACTACGTACCGATCATAGTGAGATTTTGAATTCACTCACAGATCAAAACCTTCGTAGTTCGGACAAATGCCATGTTTTAAATAACCAATTCCATTAGGTTTTTAATTTGGGTTGTCGACATAAATGCCATTTTTGTAAGTGGGATTTTAGTGATCTTTGACGGATTCACTCATAAAAGTAAAATGAACCACCTTGGTTGAGGAAGATCACCCCGATTAGTGATCACAAAAAAAAAAAAAAAAGGTCTTTTGAATAAGACAATTCAACAAATGCGTCCCAATTGACGACTTTTTAGTGGGTCAAGGTATTTTTTGGAGCGAAACTGTAAGGGTTCACTATATAATCTCACTTTGGGTTTAAATTCACTCAAGGTTAATTTTTGTAAGGTTTTAAGGGTTATGTGTTTAGGCTTAATGGAATTGACCAAATAAAACACGACACCTGTCAAGGCCTTACTTCCAAATAAAAGGGAACAATAAACTATTTAATCATATCTGATTGTCAATTAATCCATCGGGTAATTATGATGGGATATAAGTTTATTTTCATGGAGATGGATAATTGTTACAACCTTATACAACTAAATAATTAATCTTAACCTCATGTTTGAAAATGAGGCCATAACCTCATATTAACTATCATTACTTATTAAAAACAAACAAACAAGTTATGGTTCATTCTTGTGTCGCAAAAGGATTTGAAATAAAAAGGTTCACGAAATTATAAAAGAAAATAATAGACTTTTATTTCTGAAGTCATCTTTAAAAGAAAATTAAAGTTCTTAGGACATCAATTATTTCAAAAGTCATCTTAAAATAAAATTAAAGATTTTTAAAACAACGACATTTAGAATTAAAGACTTTTATTTCTGAAGTCATCTTTAAAAGAAAATTAAAGTTCTTAGGACATCAATTATTTCAAAAGTCATCTTAAAATAAAATTAAAGATTTGTAAAACAACGACATTTAGAATTAAAGACTCTTATTTCTGAAGTCATCTTTAAGGTAAGATTAAAGTTTCTCAAAATAATACTTAGAAATAAAGCTTGTTAAAACTCTTATTTCTAAAATCACCTTTTAAAAAAAATTAAAACATTTTTTTTTTAAGATTCCATAAGTTTAAAAGTATATATATATAATATAGTGTAATATAGGTTTCATACCACCATTAGATTCTTAAAAAGAAATTTTAAAAAAAAATTAAAAAAAAAACAATTAAGAGAAAAACGTGCATATTTCATCTTTTTGATAGCTTGAACTAAAAAAAATCATTAAAAATCATAAAAAAAAAAAAAAAAAAAAAAAAAAAAAAAAACCCGAAAAAATTATTGTGAGATATGGTTGGAAAGCTCTTGAAAATTTCTATCACTTGAGCTAAAGAACTGGAATTGATTCTGGTCGTAAAGGTTCTTTAATAGGCCATCTTTGGGACGTGGTAAGTAGTTCTTTACTCTTGAACAACCTTTGCTTAAACTCTTAATTCCTTAGGTCTTTAAGCTCACTTTAAGAAATACATCATTCTTTTAAAAAATATATAAGGTAGTCACGTGAATGTATTAACCTTTCATATTTAAAATGCATTATAAAGAGATACAATGCAAAATGCAATTAACCCCCCCCCCCCCCACTTTGTAACCTATCACCTCACCAATAGGCTTGGCTTTCTAATGTGAAGTAATGAAAGATTTAGGGCTAATTTAGCACCTAATATCGTCATTACCTCTATTAGTAACACCACATGAAAACAAACACATTAGTTAGCATAATAATAATAATTAAGGAAATTAAGAAAGGAATAAAGATAATACCTTGAACTAGATGTAGCAATTTTTTGGATAACCCTTCTTACTTATCAAGAATGAAAAGATGATTACTCCTTAGTTAAAGTGTAATAAAGAGACTAAGTGATTTTTTTTTGGAATTTTGAGATATTAAAAGAAATTAATGCAAAATAAAGCTAAAGAACTTTTTTTTTTTATTTTTAAATTATAGAAAATAATCTTAAAATAAAACTAAATCTTAAGAAAAAAAAAATTTAGTTTTTTTTAATATAGACTAGGATACTTGAGCAATTAAACTAATATTTTTAACAAAGATAATAATAACAACAATACTTGAACTTGAAATATTTTTTGTGTTTTTTTTTTATAGGAATTAAAGATAATAACAATACTTAAATAAAAAAATAGAAATAAAAACTTAATTATAAGATGCTTTTAATAAGCTAATAACTTAAAAATAAAGCTAAATTAGAGAGATTTTAACTAAAACACAGATTATAAGAGAAATTTTTAGAGAGAATTTTTAGAGAGAGAAGTTGTAAGAATTTTTTGATGTGTTTAAAATTTGAGAATTAGGGGGGTATTTATAGGAACATAAAGGGGTTAATTTGTAAATAAAAGAAAGTAAATAAATTAAAATTCAAGGATTATTTTGGTAAATATCAAGATTTTGGTAATAATGAGAATCTTGATATTAAATTCTCTTGTTTTACATGTAACAAACTTGCTAATCTGTTTTGCAACACTTAAACTGATAAAATAAAGAAAATTGTACACTAGTACATAATTAACTTTATGTAACACCCAAAAAATGTTACGTAAAGTGTTAAAAGTGTTATTATAGACAATAGGTAACACTTCAGTGGGTGATACATCCGCCCATGTTACCTAATGTCTTATGTATCACTTTAGTAGTGTATGGTAACACTTTTGAAAGTGTTACTATAAACCTTGTTATGTAACACTTTTTTATATTATAAGTATCATTTTTAAAGTGTTACTTTTTATTTCATATGTATCACTTGTCTTTAGTAACATTTTTCAATCATATAGTAACACTTTATCAAACATTATGTATCACTTTTGAGAACTAATATAACACCTTTTTTATTATTAGGTAACATTTTTTAATCTCTCTTTGATGCATAGTATCACTACATTTGACATTATGTATCACTTTTTGCAAATTAACGTAACACCTTGTTAAATAATAGGTAACATTTATTATTATTTACTTCTACAACTACTAACACTGATTATTTAAAATAGGCAACTTTTAAAAATTTTTTAATATATAAAATAATATTAACATGTGCAACAACCACAAATGTAAAATTAACATATATGATAAACAATATTTTGAATTGATATAATATCATATTTCCTTTAAAAAAAATTCATAAACACCATTTGTTTTTTTTGGCTAAACAATCTAATAATCCTAACAAAAAAAATTCAACTTCGATCACTAGACCACCAAATTCCAAAACAAAAATAGCAAAATAACAGTAACATAGAGCAGTAGTGACTCCAGACAACGGCAACTGTCAGGAGCTGGCAGTAACAAATAGCAGTAGACAGCAGTAACAACAGTTACAGCAGCAACATTCAACGTAATAGTGACAACAGCGAGCAACAGTACTACCGGAGGACTCCAATTTTCAATCGCGGGAAAAAAAATGTTTATCTAAGTTGATCTTATATATATTATGTATCTCCCAAAGCATTGGCAGCTACATATGTGCACGCATGGTTCTTGTGGGCTTGTGGCTTCATTACTTGCTACTCTAATCCTTCATCTTGATCCATTTGATCCTATGTAATGTGTGAGAAATCATCATATATTAGACAACCTGAAATATGGATTCATGAAAATCATTTAAAGTATTACATGATTTTTTAACAATTAATTTTTTGAAATACAATCTGAGTTACAATCTGGCATAAATCATAGTATAATACCCTCATTTCCTAAATTACTCACTTTCTCTCCAACTCTCTTCTAGGATTACAAGTGTTATACCATTCAGGCAACCACCAATAAGATAAGGAAGAAAAATGAACTTCATTATTTTATAGAGATTTAATCTATAAAATTTGGAAATGAATAAGAATTCAAGGGTTTGTGAATTTGATAAATTTGAAAAAACAAATTACCTCAAAGAGTGATTTGATAAGTTGAGAGAGCTAGATGTTCGAGCAGCTTTGAGCACTCGATTCATAGTATTTTTCTGATATTCTTCCGAAAAGGGTTAAGTCAAATGAAACTTTGGTGAAAAACTTGGTTGTCATGACCCTGATACAAATCAAAAATTTCAATTCAAGAAACATGATATATTTAAACCATACTATAAGTACAACTGATGTAGTTACATTTAAGTTGATCACATCAAGTAATCTTCTCTTTTCATTTTTTTGGTTTTACTAATCTTAGATTATCTTCATTCGGAAAGCACTCTTTATGGTATACTTGGGCTTCTTATCGAGTTGTGTCAATAAAAACCTATCATCGACACAATTAGATCACTTCATAATTAAACTAATAAAAAAAATAACTACATAGTTGATAATGTATTACTCACTTCCAAAATGATAAATAGACTAAAAATTAGCAATATATACTAATCATCAAAAACTAAATAATTCTATGTCTACCAAATTTCATTAAAACTCAACATATATACATAACTTCAAATTTCATAATTAATGATAAAGTCAAAACTTTTTAAGTTCACACACACTCCAGTTTCAACACATTGATGCTGCCAACCAGCGAACAGATATAGTAATTGATAACTATGAATGCAAATAAATAGAAAGAATCAGAATAAGAAGGGTTATTACTTGACTTCAACTTAATCCATTCCGTAAACAAAACACTACAGAAAGATCACAATGGTTGAAATGAAACCACTTCAGCCATATCATGAACTAAAGCTTTATTAAAAAGGGAGCTCTTTTTAGAAAAACTAAACTATGAAACCAAAAAGCATAATTTAAAAAATAATAATAGCTTATACCATCCCAATAATCTTCTAATTACGAATCAAACCTAAAAAGACTATGCAACTTCACACCACTTGTAACCAAGATAATATTCCCCAATTTCCCAATTTTGCTCCTAGAAAAGAATCAGATTGCAGAAAATTTTATCATATCTTAAAAATAAATTTGAATATGACAGCCCCAAAAGCATTTATACCATTGCCCCATAATATAAATAAACAAAAAAATTATCACATAAATTACAATTTTCCCACACTACACTACTTCAACATCATCCAAAATAATGAAAATCAGTACCTTTAGAGTTGCAAAGAAAATACACCAATAAGGGAGGAATTTCAATTAGTTTGTGTCGCTTGTTGTATAAACTTACACATCAGAGTCCAATTAGCATAGCTAGTACAAGAAAAAAACAAGTGAAAGGGCATTAGACAGAAAGGAAACAGCCAGCATTGGCCAATTACTGCTTCTTTCTTTGTCAACTGCACTTTAATGACTCTCGGTTCATGTAGGCAACTCCATCCTTTTGGAAATAAGGCTTTGGTTTTGTTATCTTTGTGATAGAAGATCAACATAACAGCAATGACAGCTGCATCTATATTGTAGCTTCTTGTTAAAAGGAGGTCTGAATAGATGTACAAAGCCTTGCCCCTAAGTCCTTAACTCTATTAATGGAGACAGAAGTCAGCCAAACAGAGTAGCCAGATTTGAATTGAAATTCTTGACCCCACTCTAACTTGACCGTGGACTTTGTAAATGGTTGAAGGCATGGCTTCCCATAGCGATTTCCCAGTCCCCCCCCCCCCAAAGGATTTTTTCCATAATACGAAGTACTCTTTAAAAAACTTACTATGTTTGCTTTTTTATATACTCTAATCGTAATATGATAAAGAGTTAATTCGACAATCACCATTGATGGACTTCCTTCAAAATCCAATTCTGCAAAACCATCACACTATTCAAACTCTCACAACACCTAAACCTTAAAAACTAACATATGTCAATAATCAGACAAATTAAAACCAAAATAGCACACAAAAATAGAAATTAACAACGAAATTTGAAATCTAGAACCCTAAATCTTACAAAAATCAATAATAAAGCGAATTACTACCAAAATTAGCACTAACATTAGCAATTCAACGTGAAACTGTAGAAAATTCAGAAGTTGAGATTCTTAATATACATATGATCAATAAACGAGCATAATTAAACAATTTGGGGATTTAAAATGAAACCCTAGAAATTAAATCACGATAAAGAGAGAAAATTACCATCACGTTTAAGAAATGTAGAGGAAGCGACAATAAAAAAACAGCGGAATTAGCAGCGAAATTACCATCACCACATCCCTTCTCCAACCGTTCAAATATTTTCATCCCTCCTTTTGATCTTCTCTATCGTCGGCCATGTAAAGAAGGAAAGGGGATGCCAATGGAAGGAAAAGTGAAAATGAATAGGGAAACATGCGCCTAAAATAACTTTGGAAATAGAAGAAAGAATAAGGGCAAGGGCAAAATAACCAAACTTTGATACTCGTAATTATTCAAGGGAGAAGAGGGCAAAATAGGTGTCACCATCCCTCATAAATAAAGTTAAAAAAAGTGAGGGTATAATGATCTTGAAACAGGTAACAATATTTTGAATCTCCAAAAAAGGAAAACGGGAACTATATCATGAAAAAGAGGGAGTAAAAGATTTGGGGGAAATCGGTTCCCTTAACTCAATTACAAGAATACTCTTAAAAAAAACAAGGGTACCAGTTCGAACCGAACCGATGCCCTTGTATGTCGGTTTATTTTTTATTTATCCAAGTAAAGCTTACAATTGCAATCAAGTGTTAATATTATAATAGTGTTATAGTCAAATGATTCCCAATAGAAATGTTACTATAAAGTGTTACTTAATATCAAAGTGTTACAATCAAGTGTTACTTAATATCAAAGTGTTACAATAAAGTGTTACTTAAGCTCAAAGTGTTACAATTAAATGTTACGTGATGTTAATGTGTTACAAAAGTGTTACTTATAAATTAGTTAAGGTTCTAACCTTCAAAGTGATACCATTTGGTGTTACCTAAGGTCACTTTTTAGTCGTGCCATAACTCAAAAAAAAAAATAATACTCACATGCATGGTATATAATAAAAGAGTGCCTAAATTTAATTAGTGACTATTATATTCGCCAAGATGTTAAAACAACACTTATACAAAAAAAAAAAAATAAAAAAAAAAAAAAAAAAAAAAAAAAAAAATCAGCTCTGAGAGGTCAGCTCTAAAAGATACACAAAGACATCAGGTTACAATACTAATAGGGTTGGACAAAATATCTCAGAGTTAGTAAAAAAAAGTAAAAAGAGAAATAACACCTGCCCTCATTAGATGGTACATATAAACTTACCCAAGAATATCTAAACATACGACAAAACCTTATACATACGAGCATTTCAAATAATAACCCTTACTAAAAAGTAGATCATATAAAAATCATAAGATTGACATGGTCAACGTGAAAATATATCATACAATATTAAGTCATACAACATGAATTTAAGGTGGTCAAGAGTAAAATATATTCCCTTGACCAAATGACCTAAAAAAAAAAGGTGAACTTTTATCTTGCTTTACTCTACTAAAACACAAATTTATATTTATCATAGACGTAAAAAATACAGACAAAAGATACAAAACTAGATCAAAACAACATAAAAACAAATAAAATGGAAGCCACATTCACGTCGGCGAAGCAAATCAACGTAACGGAAATTACTATTTGGAATAGTGTCAAATAGTGTTTGAATAGTTTCAAATAGTGTTTTGAATAGTGAGGTGCAATACATGACACGTCTGAAATCTAGCTGTCCCAATTAGCGTCAGATAAATATTGATGCAATTAGTCCAAATTGAAATTTATTGGATACAATATTAACCGCGGGGGATAAAAAAAAGGTGACGTTATTTCACAATTGACAATTACTTATCAAAACTAACAAAAGAATACACAAACTAGACTGAGTAAACAAACCATAAAAAAAAAAAAAGACAAAAAAAAAAAAAAAAAAAAAAAAAGAAAAGAAAAGAAAACAAACGTGAATGTCAGAACTCATTTTCGTTTTTGTTGAAATGAAAGTCAGAACCCATAAGTTATAAGAATTCTCAGAAAAGCAAAATATCATTGAAATGATACGAAGCACGATCCTATTTTTTAGGAACAAACACTATTCATCTATACGTGCAATTATACATTTACATCCATACGTATCCCTCTTTTATTCTCATCCATACAATACTCAATTATCCTTAGATAAATATCAATGGGTTTGGTCCGAACTTATATTTATCGGATCAAGTATTAACTGCGGGACAAAAAGACAAAGATATTATAACAAGCGTACATAAAAGGGGGCCCCTTTAGGACTATAACATTTAGTACTCATTTAGGTGTGGAAATGTTTGTCATTTCCCTATATTGGTTGGACATGAGTCTTTAGAGTAGTGGACTTTATAGCTTAGGTAGGCTTAAGGCAAGGTTCAAGGACTGGGTCTATCGCCTCTAACAACAGTCTTCGATAAAACTGATCATATAATAGGGTAGTGCACAGATAAAAAAAAATAAAAAAAAAAACTAGATAAAAAAAAAAAAATTCTAATTGTCTAAGTGAACATATTAATATACTTACTATACTCTAAAGGGTTAAACAATGCTTGCTTATAAGGAAAATGACACATTCCTCTGGGGAGACAATGAAAAAAAAATATTTACTTTATACTATACGATTATTATACATACACTTATAAAAAAAATACGGTCTAAAATACGTACTTTTTACTATAAAAAGAAATTATCCTTATCCAAAATCTCCACTCACCACTTAATTCTTATCTTCTTCCATCTTCCTTCTTACCCGAAAAAATCAAACAAAAACCACCATTAAACTCAAACACCATGTTTCAAGAAAACCAGGAAGATCAGCCTGTCTTCACCTTTGAGGAAGACATGAGGATGATAAGGGTGTACTTCATGTACATTGTGGGGCTAGTGGTTCTCCTAATGGTTGTATTAATTTACTTGTTAATCCATAATTAAAAACCTGAAAATTACTTCGGTGGAGCAGGGTAGAAATGCATGTAGTGTTAGTTGTACTTCAATATTTTGTAATTTTGTAGTTTAGAAGTACAAATTATAACATGTATTTTGGGAACTATGAATAAAAATCATTATTATTACTCGTTTTCTTTGTTTTAAATAATAAAACGAGTGTCATTAAGTTTATAAAAATAATTAGCAAAATAATAATAATTATTTGCAAAGAAAACGATAACTATAAATAAAAGATAATTAATAATGATAATTACAAAGGTAAGATCAAAATTTGGTGTCTACAGGTAGAACTGTGGAAATAGATAAGGAATTTAGTTACGTATATGTGCATGAAGATTGTAGGATATGAAATGAAATATTGGTTTAAGTTATATTTTAAGTCTATTAGTTGAAAAGACAATTTTTATATAATTCAATTCATATGTTATGTGATGTATATTAACTGGTTCAACTTTATTTTATTATGATGGAAATGAAATACTTCATTTTCTTAATTGAATTTGCAAATTATAGAATGTATAAAGATTTAAACAAAAAGATTAAAAGGGGTGACATGTGTTATATGTGGTAGTGAGTGACTTGGGATGACATTTGTCATAAGAAAAATTATGGTTTGTGTTTTTAAGTACTAAGAGCAAGATTAGCGCAGCTAGCCCTGAGACTCACGGCGACATCATCATTTTTTGATTTTTTGATCTTAAGATAAGACTTTGTTTTTGTAATGCATTTAAGAAGCTAAGTCTTAACAAAATCTGAAGTGGAGTCTTGAAAATTCAAGACTCAACTTAAGACTCAACTCTGCACACTATACACCGTGTTTTCCCTATATGTACATCAAAACACAGTGTTTTGATAAAAAAAAACATTTTTTTTATTTCTTAAATACATTAAAATCTATTTACATTTCTTCAAAAAAAAAAAAAAAAAAAAGAATTCTATGTCGTTTTAAAAAAAATGTATGTACATTGTTTCCAAAATTTTTTTATAGATTTGTACGTTGGTTTTAATTTTTTATGTGCAAAAATCATTGTTTGTTCTATTTTATCTTAACTATGTACTTAATCTTGTTGTAAAAAAAATAAAAATACATACCAATCACAACAATTATCAATTTATCTTGTATTTAAATTATCCTTTTTTTTTTATTGTTTGTTGGTTTTTAATATTTATCATGTGTGTACCTAGTCATAATTAAATTACTCTATATATGTATTATAAAAGCTAAATATCCTATTGATTTTGCTATCATTTATTTGTCTTCTTTAAAAGCCTACAAAAAAAATATAAACAACGTACAATAATTTGATTTGCACGTTCAACAGCTTTCTTCAAAATATGGATCCCATTCAAAAGTTTGATTTGCAATCTTTTATGAATTTGATTCAAAGCAATAATAATCAAAATCTACCCTCACAACCAATGCAAAATTCTCAAAATACGCAAGTCCAAAATTTAGCCAATTTTCTCCAAGCTTCATCCCAACTCCCTGAATTTTCTAGCCAACAAGGGTTGGATAGTATTGAGGTACAAACTCCTCCTACGACTACTCAAGGTCGAAAAAGAAAATCGACTCCTTGGACGATTAAAGATGATTGTCTCCTAGCTACTGCATGGTTACATAGTAGTAAAAATAAAATCACCGGTAATTCACAAAAATCGGATGATTATTGGATACAAGTGACATATTTATTCAATGAGAATAAGGAGAAGGATCAAGCTCCAAGGGAAACAAATCAGTGCAAGCAACACTAGTGGATTATCACTGGAGCAGTGAATAGATTTGTTGGGTGCTATAGTCAATATGAAAATAAAAGTGGGTATGATGAGTCACTGAAAATTTCCGATTCTCATTCTTTGTATGAAACAAAGTACAATACTACATTCTCATACCAACATGTTTGGAGTATTGTACGCAACTCAGATAAATGGAAGCAAGAAAACAGTAAACGAAAAGTTATGAATGGTGGTAATTCCAAGCAAGGAGAACACAAATCATCTAGTGAGGATATTGATGATTTAGAAAAAATCGATGAGGGTCGACCCATTGGCTAAAAAGCAGCTAAGGAGGCAGCAAAAAAAAAAGGGAAAAATATACAAATTGATTATAGTTCTACTGTGTTCGAGATTAGTAACATTGAACAATTACATAGTAGCAACTTATAACAAATACTTGAAATGAAAGAGAGAGAGATTGCACTCAAACAACAAGAGATTGAACATCAAATAATTTATGCCGATGTTAGTAAGATGAACCCCTTACAAAAAAAGATGCACGAAAAGAATTTGCAAGCAATAGCTGAGAAATATGGTTTGAATGTCGATGATTAGTTTATTTATTTCAATTCAATTAAGTAAATTTTATTCTGTTAGTTTTTACGTATTCCGTTGATTTCTTTTGCTTATTTTTTTGCTAATCAAATATAATGTAAGTTGATTTCAATGAATAAAACAATTATTAGTTCTTTTTTTTTTTTTTTTTTTTGGTGAGGATAGTATTAGAGATAATATCAGGAGAATATCTTGATATTATTCTCATTATGTATCACTCCTATAATGCCGGCAAGATTAATTATATAAGATTAGTTCCTTTGATCTTGCATGCCTATTATGCCTAACTTATATCAATCATAATATTATAGTATAGCTGTACTACATTATTATTGTAAACGTTTTTATTTCTTTTCTATTATAGCTAACTCTCTTGTAATTATAATTGTATTTGGTACTTCTTGAATTGCAATACAAAACACCTTCGATCCTTTCACATATTGGCATGCAAACGGTGGTTAAGCTAATCTAGTTAGTTGTATATATCTAATTATCACCGTTTGCATAATTATAGTAATTTGTTCTAACCCAAAACGCAAACAACGACAAGGATAACTACTATACTAAAAACTAAAAGGAACTATCTAGAAAGAATTGCTAAAAGATTTGATTGATACGGTGATTATATATCTAGTTAGTTGTATTTATCTAGTTACGCAAACGGTGATTATGTATACTACGTATACTTATCATATATTATATAATTACGGTGATTATGCTACGGTGATTATGCAAGAGTTTAGCACTATCCTAGGCTATAATCTAGGAAACTAATTACACCAAAAACGTATAACAGAAGCAATAAACTAGGGAGATAATCTTTAGAGAAATTATCTCCTTTGACTAAATACAAATATGTACCATATATTTAACAATTGTATATTTCTAATTTACTTAATTTATATTTACTTCCGTTACTTTTAGTAAATGGTTCAGCTAATCTAGTTAGTTGTCAAACATTTAACTTTTAGTATATTTTAGTAAGCTAATTTAATTTGTAGCCTAACTTCAAGCTTCCAATTTGTACATATCTATGATTTACAATACAACAATAACGTAATTTATTTCCAATTTGTACATATCCGAGTAAAATTGTAGCTCGTTGACTACTACTTTCAACAAATGCTTCATTATACATATTACTTCCTCTGTTCTTTTTTACTTGACCCGTTTCTTTTATCACGCTTGCCAATGCAAAACTTTAACGGTCAATAACTTTAATTCTCCATAATTAAAAAATATAAAAGCTATATATTATGATAGTACTTATTGAGACGAATTCAAAATGATCCAACATGAATATGTTTTTCCTTACATATTATTCACAAAACACGGTCAAAGGAGGGACGGTGAATAGTGTAAAAGTCAAAGCGGGTCAAGTAAAAAAGAACAGAGGAAGTATAAAATAACAATTAAATTTCAAATATCAAACTTTGTTTAGATATTGGTAGTTTCAAATATAGTAGTTAAAAAATAGCCGTTGAAGTATTTAATTTTTGAAAAGTTGTTGAACAAAGGCTATAAGTTAGAAATATATAAATTTTATCCGCCATCACAACTCACATACTCTCTTTCTTGAATAATTATAACACTCTTAATACCATCTTTTTCAACCTAGCAATTGGGAACTATGTCAAATGTCGTCAATGGCCAGCAAATAATTGACGAATACATTTAGAGCTTCTTAAATTCATATGTAGAAGATACTATTACTTTTGATATTTTAACAAGTATCAACGTTGCAATTACACAAGTTGTCTCATCCTCTACTAAAAACACTAGAAAAAAATGAAATCCTGACACCGATAGGCGTCGTGAAGAAGGCCATCTATGAATATGGAATGATTACTTCTCTAACAATCCTATATATTCAGATGATCAATTTCGGCGAAGGTTTCGAATGAGGAGGAGTTTGTTCCTTCGTATTGTAAATAATCTAGAAGATCATTACGAGTATTTTAAACAAAGATATGATGCTGTTGGTAGAAAAAGATTATCCCCTCTTCAAAAGTGCACTGCAGCAATGAGAATGTTGGCGTATGGGGTTTCAGGCGATGTTATAGATGATTATGTGAGAATTTCTGGAAACACGGCAATTGAGTGCCTTAAAAAATTTTGTATTGGTATCAATGAGATATTTGGAAAGCATTATTTGAGAAGCCCTACAACTGATGACATTCATAACATACTTGAGGAATCGGAGCGTCGTGGTTTTCCGGGTATGCTTGGTAGCATCGATTGTATGCATTGGAAGTGGGAGAAATGTCCGGTCGCATGGCAAGGCATGTACACCCGAGGTGATCAAGGTAAGTCCATTATGATTCTTGAAGCTGTAGCTTCTTATGATTTGTGGATTTGGCATGCATACTTCGGAGTTGCAGGATCTAACAATGATATCAATGTGTTGGATCGCTCGCCAATATTTAATAATTTTCTTGAAGGATGTGGTCCTGAAGTTCATTTACTTTAAATGGATCTATATACAATATGGGATACTATCTTGCAGATGGGATTTATCCAGAATGGTCAGTTTTTGTAAAAACCATTCCTCGGGCAGATTTGTTATCAGAGAAGAGGAAGTTGTTTGCAAGACTTCAAGAAGGTGCAAGAAAGGATATCGAACGAGCATTTGGGGTGTTACAAAAAAGATTTGCAATAGTTTCTAACCCAGCACGTCTTTGGGATAAACATGAGGTTGGAGATGTCATGCAAGCATGCATTATATTGCATAATATGATCATCGAGGATGAAAGAAATGACATAGCATTGGATGCAGAAGTATCATATGATAGAGCTAGGAGTCAAAGAGATGGACCCCAAGTGCAAGCTGGTCTCCTTCCAAATTATTATGCCAATCGTGAAAAATACTTTGAGAACCATCGAAGACTTAGGCAATGTTTGGCAATTGGCTTTTTAATGGCTTTTTGGTTAGCTTTTGGCTTTTGGCTCTTTTAGGTGGTTAAACAGCCAAAAAATGTGTTTGGTAATTGGCTTTTTAGTCAGCGAAAAAGCTGGCTTTTAAGCCAAAATGAAAAAGCTGCTTTGAGTAGCTTTTTTGTTGGCTTTTGGCTTGTTGGCCCACAAATTATCTAATAAACAGCCAACAACCAACAATTAATTTACCAAACATTTTTATAAACAGCCAGCTTAAACAGCCAATTTCAAAAGCCAATATAAACAGCCAACAACCAACAATTAATTTACCAAACACTTTTATAAACAGCCAGCTTAAACATCCAATTTCAAAAGCCATTATAAACAGCCAACAACCAACAATTAATTTACCAAACACTTTTGTAAACAGCCAGCTTAAACAACCAATTTCAAAAGTCATTATAAACAGCCAAACATTCCAGCTGGTCAAACAAGCCAAGTGAACCAGCCAACAGCCAACCGCCAACAGCCATTTGCCAAACAAGGCCTTAGAAATCGGAGAAGACATCATCAATTGCAACATGATTTGGTTGAACATTTGTGGATTCGTTTTGGGGGAAGTGATATTTGAATTCAGATCAATTTTACATTAGTCATTTTTATTTTACATTTATAACTATTTAATGCAATATGTGTAATTTTAAAATTTCATGCATTTTTAAATCAATTAAATTCATGTAGTTCCATTATAATTGATTTTTTTTTGCTTGATCATTTTGCTATTATTTTTCAACTATGACATCTAAATTGGGTTAGAAATTTGTTACCCCACTGTGAATATTTATATCATATTAAAATTGTATATGTATTCCGAAAAAATATATATTGAAATATATATGTTAAAAGACAAAAAAAAATTAATAAATATTTTAAAGAAATCTAAAATAAGTCTTAGGATTGAAGAGATAAATCTGATTGAGTCTTAAGCAGTCTTAATATAATTAAAATTAAAAAAAATAATTAAATTTAATATAAAATCTGGTGTGGCAATTAATTAAAATCTTAAGACCAGACAGGGCTAATCTTGCTCTAAGTATAGATAGATTACAAGAAAAGTTAATTTTAATTGTGCATAGTATGATAATTTTAACCAACCTAGTATATATAGATATTATAATGTTATAGTCCCTCCGTTACATATTACTCGCAATAAAGAGACGTTATTTGTGCGACATAATTTTTTTTTTATTGCGAGGCGTAGATTAGGAGGAAAAAAACCATACTCCATATTGTGTATGACTGTATAAGTACTCCAGTATAAAGTTTTTTACCCCGTATACCAAACAAGTTTTTTTTTTTTTAGGGAAATATACCAAACAAGTTAAAAAAATGTAACTTTGTAAGAAAAGTTGGCATTTTCCGAAAAAAGAAAAAGAATTGATTGAAAAATGAGGGACCACCCTCCACAATACGCAAACGAAAGACGCAACTGCTTGCTTACCAAAGCCAGGATAGTACACTGTACGAGTACTCCAAATTTCACATAACCCGGATTTGAACACCCATTTCCTTAACTCTATTTAACAATGGATCCTCACGTCCGAACCTTGTGCTGCAATTGGGTGGAAAAACACAACCCAATATTCAATTAAAATTAATTAAAAAAACAAAAATTTAAAATAAAAAAAAATTAAAAAAATAAAAAAGAAGAAAAAAGGCGTTTTGTTTGGATTTCTCTTTTTTCCTTCCTTCGTCAAAAAAGAGCGAATTCCTTCAATCGCGATTACACTGACATTTACACACCATAGAAGGTTAGACCAACAAAAGAGGAGAGAGAAAATCATCTTTACAACTTCCGCGTTTTCTCTGTCTTAACTCATCTTCACTTTCTCTCTCCTCTCTGACTACGACGACGACTTTCTCAATCTTCTGGTGATTTTCCCTTTTTTTGGTATTAATATGTGAATTTCTAGGTTTTTTAGATTTTTTTTTTTTTTGTGATTTTTTAAGGCTTTTTTTAGTTGAATTTGCGGATTTTATTGTGATTTTTTTTTATATTTTTGATGAGGTTATTGATTGATTGGTTTGTTTGATTTTCGAATTTTGATTTTGTTAATGGTGTCTATGATGAACATTCATTTATGATTTTTTGATTGTTTGTTTGTTGTGATTTAGGTGAAAATTTAGGTTACTTGAGTATGAACTGCAGTCGTTAGTGTGCTTATTGGCTTTCTGTGTAGCAGTTGAGGTAGATACGTCGTGGTGGATCTTGCAGCTGAGTAATGGATTTGGTGGCTAGCTGTAAGGTATACATTTTTCGCCGTCTTCGTGTATATGTCACTATATATTGTGTTATGTGATTGAATTTGATTGATTTTTTATAAGATTGCAACACTCAATGGCGAAATGACAGTAAGGAGGAGTTTAGTTTTTTGGCGATGTTGTTTATTTATGGCTGTGTATCATTTCTAGGCCGTCTTTTATGGTTAGAATGCCACACTATGTTGTTGATAATTATCGATGACTGGTGCACTGACGTAAATTAGCTTATTTGTTTGGTGTCTAGGGTTGGTGCATTGAAATGTATTTATTTTTCGTATTTGGCGGCTGAGGGGTTATGAGAGGTGGGGAGCATAGCAAGCTGCTTGGTGTAGTTTATTCATTTTTAGTTCCTTTTACTGTCGTATTACTTTATTGTAATGTTGCCAGAATTCCTATAGGGAGCTAATGTAGAGAATGTGATTTGGCCTCATGGTGAAGGGCTTAATATTGGGTATTACAGGGAGCTAGTTTTCATTTGTAAAGGCAGGGAAACTGAACAAAATGTACGCTTGTATTAAAATTCAGATTGGAGGGTTTGAAACTATCATGTTTCACGTGAGTTGTGAGGTTGTTTGAGTAGTAGTGTCATAGTGTGCCATTGTCTTATAATTTTGGTCTTTTAGAAAGGGAACACTGTAGATTTCACACTTATTGATGATTTAAAGGAATAATTTTAGAAATAGAAAGATATAAACGGTTTACATGGTCTTCCCAAGCGAAGTGTGATCTAGATTGACTTGGAAAATTAGAATTTTTAAAGAAGAGACAGAGAAATTTATGGTGTCATGCTTCATGATGTATAGATAGAAGTTAAATATGTAGGTCAAGAGATGAAAAGAAACTAGATAATTGCCTCTTTAAGGCTATGTTTGGATAACAAAAAATGGAAGGAAAGGAAGGGAAAGGAAAGGGAGGGAGACAAACTTCCTTGTTTGGATAATATGTTGGGGAAGGGAAGGGAAGGGGGAGGGAGGGATCCATTTTCCCTCCTCTTTTAATAAAGTCCATCCCTTCAAAATTGGAGAGATTTGGAGGGAAAATGGAGCTCATCATTTCCTCCACTTTCCCTTCCTTCCCCTTCCTCCTATTTCCCTCCCTTCCATTTCCCTTCTAATATGTTATCCAAACATAGCATAATGGATGTTCTTTGGTACACATTTTTTTTATGACAATTACATTGGAATAATGCCTATTTTTTACTTTTGTAAAAAGTTATTGCTCTTTTAATTGGTTGTTGGTAAATTGGCTCCGGGAAATTTCATGTGACACTTTAGCATCTCCTATGAGTCCTTGAATTTTTATCTGTACATATCTTCTCTATTTTCTCTCTTTCTGGTGGACATTCTAGTATGCCAATTTGATATGTTTTTCAAGTCTTAAATTTTTATCATTCAAAAGTCTAGACTAAGCAAACTGTAGAGATAGTGGGAAACCCAACATGGTCACAATTTCAAGCCTCACCATCACTTTTACTGCAGTGGGCATTCCATCTGTGTAGCTGTGCTAAGTCTGCTGGCTAAGCCGTGCGAATCCTCTTGGGTCTTTCCTTATTAAAAAATTATTAAAAAATCTATGTTAGAGACTTGGACTAGGTCTTTTGTCTCAGTCCATAGAAAGCGTGAGATAAACTCTTCAGTAATCTTGGAAGACTGTTGTTGTATGATGTCTTTCCTACTCTATATGGTGAGTTTAGGGGAACAAGCCATTAAATTCATGTTCAGTGAAATGCAGTAATTATAGGATAGGTAGAGGCTGTTGTTTTAAATTTCACTTGATGACTTGAGGCTCTATTATCTATGTGATACTTGTGTAAATGTACATGAAGGAAATTATGAAGAATGTCTGTAGTATAGCCCTCATTTGTGTAGTTTATGATGGAAACATGATGCAAATTGCATCGCTTTGTGGTTTGTTTAGAGCTAAGTTGTACTTGCTTTCTCTTAAGAACCTTATTGTTATTTTATTTGTATATTTTATTATCATTGGTTTATATCTTTGACATGCGATAATGTTTTGTAGGACAAGCTGCAGTATTTTAGAATCAAGGAGCTGAAGGATGTGTTGACTCAACTAGGTTTCTCTAAACAAGGAAAGAAGCAGGTGTGCAATGATTTATAGTTGTTTGCATTGCTAAATGTGGAGGACTTTAATGTTAGTGTTTTGAATGCTTTTTGACCTTTTTGTAAAACGACATTTAAGATTTCAAATTTTTTTTTTATACCTTTTGTTTTGATCTCTTTCATTTTTAGAGATAGCTGATTAGTTGTTTCTGTTACACTTCTGTTACACTTCTTTACTTGCTTTAAAATATGATTTATTTGTTGTAAAGGCTTGTGCATTAGAATATGTTATTACATGAATGATTTCGAAATTGACTTCTGACCTCCAAACAATTCATTTCAATCTATTCCAAGGGTTTGTAGGATGATTGTTACTTTGTTGGGGTGAATCATGTTTACTTTGGATCCGCCATTTATGTTTTGTCAGCTATCTGGCCACTCTGCTTTTTGAGTAGAGTTTCTTATGTGTATCTGCCGTTCAGAGTTAGTAAATATCGCCTGTCTTGGACATGCACATGGACATTATATTGGGCTTCAGTGATATATAATGATACATATTGATTACATTTGGGATTTCCACAAACTCAAACCTAACTAAATAGCTCACAATTTTGTATCCATATTCTATGTAGAGTTCTATTATCAGTATTATGTGTTTCGGAAGTAAAAGATCAAAGGTCTTGGAGCTAAGCTGCTATAGGTGTGAGGCTAAGATCAATTGTGTATTTCTTTAATAAACCTTTCTTGTTTTTGAAATCTGAATCATATATACTCCATTCTTTTTTGATCGCAATGTTGGGGTTTTCACACTTTCAGGGCACATTTTATAATTTAAATACCTTTAATTGTATTTTTGTAAAAATTATAAAGGTAATATTATGAAAGTAAATTTTGGGATGAATATAATAAGATCCCACATGATTATATTTTTTGTAAGAAAATAAATCACAAAAGACGATGGAATGTGTGTGAATAGTGTAATTTTCCAAACGTTGCGATTAAAAAAGAACGGAGGAAGTATTGTATTATCGATATTTGTCATCTTTCAAAATTACTTATTATATAAGGGAACGTTTGAGAAGAGCGGGAAAATCTTTTGATGGATCTCTACAAGATTTGGCTGAAGTTCCAATTGTAGAAGGCTCAAATACAAACAGATGAGATAAGAACGGAATATAAAACTGAAACAAGCACCTTTGAAAGGGGTCAAATATAAAATTGATTTAAAAGGAATAACTCAAGCCATCAAGGGAGGACAGAAACATATAAAAGAAGTGGCAACAGTTGGCTGATTATAGTGAAAATTGGGATTCGGTTGTGTAGTAGTTAAATTGAAGACAAGAGTCGGAGTTGAAGATTGTGAGAATTTCTGGCTTGAAAGAATGCAAGGGGAAAATTATTTGCAAAAACTGTGATTCATTACTGAATGTTAGATTTTTTTTTGAGATTTGGCTTGAAGAATTTCATGTCCTACATTGTGGGTTTAGATAAAAATAAGATGTATGATTTGAAAAATAACCTAATAACCTATTTAGGCAAGTTTTAAAGTATTTAAATCATACAACTTTGCCTTGATAAGTTGATGCAAAAGAGCTGCATTTTTGGCTGTCCAGTGGCTTGTACAATATGCTGATGTGCTATCAGCTTGTCAGTGGCTGACGTGCATGAAGTTGCTGCCAAACCTGAGAATTTGAAAGGGCAAATAGGGAAGCAGGGTAAGTATGCTTGGCAATATTGCCTTGTATTTTTTTGAAGGGATAGTCCACTGAAGTTGCTAATATACTCTTCATTTATCTATTGGTGTTTATGCATCCTGGTTTATTTAAATGTATGGGCCTGTGTATGACTGTTAAAATGGACTGTGAGAATCATAATATTATTTACTAAAAGTTTTATGTAGAAAAGTAGTCGCTCAGAAAGATGTAGAGAATTTAGTCCTGCAGCAGCTTGTCCATTTGTCGAATTTTTGAGTGAACTTGCGAGTTGTAACTAAGGGTGCTGAACTGCAGACGATATAGCCTTCTTAAGAGTTACTCAAGCTTAAATTAGTCAAATGCTCAGTTAGAGCTGGACTTGGTTTGATTTTTTTTACGAGCCGAGCTTAGCACAAAGCTCACCTCTGATAGTTCGTGAGCAGGCTTAGATACGTATAAAGTAAGCATAATATGAAAGTTATAGTTTCATGTGTAATAATCAAATTCAGAAGAATACTTTCTTGGTCTGTTTGGGAACTTTGGTTTCATTAGAAAAGTCTATGATTGAACCAAATTGAGTGCTAGGCAAATCTAAGATTTTGGAATTGGGTTGATCCAAATAAGCTCTCCTTTGATAGAAGAATGTCAAATTACTAATTAAATCTGTCATTTTTTATTCCTTAGTTGTTCATGCAAAAAATCAGACCTCATCATGTCCCCCTTTTGTCTTTCTCTCTCTTCCTTTTGTGGTCAGACGTCTGATCATCTACGTCAACCCTTATATTTTTCTCTCTTTATTTGAGGCCAGAGCTACAACATCCATAGCTGCTGCCACCCATTTAATTGATATTTGAAGTGCCGATTTTAATTTTGCTTTGTTCAAGTTTTTGATGTTATTTTGAAACAAATATTTCTATTGTTATCACTCTAGATCACAAGTAATTATAGACCATTTGTAAAAAAAATTATGCTATCTAAATGTTATAGTGGAGTTGAAATTCAAGAAATTGAAATACTAATAATTCCCAAATTTGATATTTTTAAAATTAATAGTACAGTTATTATATTCCGAAATGAAATTCCATCATTTCAATCAATTCGTGATTTCTGGTTTCCAAATACCACCTTTGAGATATTGAAAGCATTATCAATCAGTTAAAATAAATAATATCATGATGGGAAAACATGTATTTTTAGTTGAAGCTCAACACTTGAGCAAGAGCAACTCAAGCTTGGCGTTGGAGTCAGAGCTTGATTCTGAATCTTGTTTTGAGTAGTTTGACTGCAAGATTGAGTTCTGGTTGGCTTCTGCTTTAACTGTATGTCCTGCAGTTAGGAACCGTCTCATGCAATTTTCTGTAATTATACAACTACAACCATCCTGTTATTGTAACATAAAATTGGAGTTCATCATGGGTCAATGTTTATCAAAGAGTGGCTCTTTTATCTGTGTGGAGGGTGGCCCATCTTGTGGAAGTCAATAAATGTTTTTTTATGCATCTTGGCTACATTTGCATGCTTTCCAAGAAAGTTATGTGTTACATGGAGATTCAGTCATGGACATGTGTCTCTAGAGTTGTACTGCATAGAAGATGCTATGTGCTGAGATGCGTATTGATTCAGATTTAAGTTGTCTTTACTATGTTCTGAGATGCATATTGTTTCACAATTAATTTGTCTTTACTAAAAGCCATGACTAATTGTTGCTTAAAACAGCCATTGATGGCCACTGTCACTTGCCCATCTCTGTGTCATTGTCCATCTAGATGTAAGCTTCTTTGGCTGTGTTTGTTGGATGTAATCCAAGGGAGTGAGATGGAGTTGGTATATTTGGGATGTGAAGTGATTTACAATTAATTTTTGAGTAGAAAATTATTTCGAAAGTCATTTTTCAATTTTGTTTCATGTTATGGGTGTAGAATGGTGAGGCCATTTGCTTTAACAAAACCTTGTTTTAATGACAACATACTTGTTTCAAACATGTTTGCAATTGGATTAAGGATTTGATGTTTTATATTTCAGTTGGATGTTGCTATGCGTTGGAAGTAGTTTTGTTTGATTTGTTTTCGTATGCTATATTACTCTTGAATATATAAAAACACTCAATATTTGGTAATTAACCTTTATGTATCAGAAGTAAACTTTTTAGTGACCTATGTATGCTGTATTAGCATGCATTACCTTTTTCTGGAGCACTTGTCATACTATTACCCTTGCAAATTGGTTTGGAATTTAAGTTTCAACCACCACATATTGTTGTGTGGAAAGTGAATTGTGTTATTTTTGTAGAAGAAAATGCTTGTAAGGACTTGTCTTTCAGAAGGGTTTAGGGTATTTTGGATTGATCCTTATGATTTTGTTGCATGGCTTACATGTTTATCTATTAATTTTGTTTGCAGGAACTCGTTGATCGAATTTTGGCTTTTCTTGTTGATGATCAAGGTAGGTGCTCTAGTTACTACCCGTGATTTATTTTATGAATTTCTGAAGTTTGAGATTAACAAGGGCTAAGTGTCTTTTGTGGTTGTAACTTGGATGCCTCTGTCTTTATTGGTTATTGATGTTTTATGCTTCCTAGTTGATGAAGTTTGTTTTTATTTATTTATTTTTTATAATGTTTTTATCTGTTCTTGAGTGTTTCTAGCTTTAGTATGTGAAGTGGTAAAGGCAATGTAGTATTGACATGTGTTTTTGGGTCCCTTTGTCCGCTGAGCATGTGTTGCAGCTTTCTATTGATTTGCTCAGACTTTTTATTCATGTACGAAGTACATGTTTTTGAATAAGCTCAGTTCTTCCTTCTCCCTTGCTTTTTATTTTGTCTTGATGCCTAATCTCTCCCCTTTTAACCCTTGGATGTGGGAGTCACAATATAGCTCTACTCAATCGAGAAATTCAAAAAGAAATTCAAGGATTTACTGGTTGTTTCAGGATTTCACGTGTAGCATTGTATATTGAAGCTTTAAACTTGTACAACCCTTTACTGGAGTCATTACTCATTAGTGATCTAGTTATGCAAGCATAGAACATATTTAATCGTTTTGATACAATTCAATTCAATTTTCCTGTTTATATGGTTTCATGAAAAGAATAACTCCCGGGCTTGGTGCATGTAGGCTATTTAATTATTATCTTGTGAAGCTTGATAATGTATGTTAGGGAGAGATTTTAGTTTCCTTGAGCTCTTTTTCCATGTTTACTAGCTGACAAATTCATTTCTGATTTGATCTGTGATGTACTTTCTTATGGGCCTTTGTAAATTATCCCAGAGCCTTTTTTGCCACATTTTCACTTTTTGTGCAGTCTTCTGGAAAGGCCTGCATGTCTATTATTATTTGCGTGATGTTTTTCCATGGAAATTGCTTGACTTCGCATTTTCCATGGTTTTTCTGCCATGTTGAAAGTTTTTCTTCTACTTGTGTATTGTGGCTTGACTAGTGGTATTTTATTTTCATATTGCAGCTTCCAAGATGTGGGTAAAAAGACCTGCACTTTCAAAGGAAGAACTAGCAAGATTAGTGGATGATATTCACAGGTGTTATGACTAGACTTTTTTTTTTTTCTCATGGTGAAATGTTTTATATCCATGTATATACATCCTTTCTGATAGCTGTTATTTGGTAAATTTTCTAATCTAATTTACTATGTCTAGATTCTTGAGGTATCTTTTGTTGTTATCTATGGTAAATGTTACCCGAATTTCATTGAAGATTGATCTATCTGCATTCTGTATTTTTAAATGATGTCTTGTTACAAGGAAGCCTTAGTTTAGGTCAAGAGGAACAAAATTATTCTCTATTTTTAAATGCTGTCTTGTTGTTACAAGGAAGCCTTAGTTTAGGTCAAGAGGAACAAAATTCACAAGCACAAACATAGTTTTCTTAATCGGCACTCTGGGTCGTTTCTTGGCTGTAGCTACTAGATTTGGAACATCTTTGTAACTTTCACCTTATACTTTGTTACCAGGAAAATGCAGGGGTCTGGTGCTACTGATTTGGCTTCAAAAGCACAAAGCACGTCGGATACTGCTACGCCTACCATTACCTTGAAACCCAAAGAGGAAGTTGATGACTCTTTGCATGTGGATATGAAAATTCGGTGCCCTTGTGGTAGCTCGCTGCTTACGGAGTCAATGATCAAGGTTTGTGCTTATTTTCCTTATAAAATCTGCCGGCTTTTCAATTATGTCAAGCGAGATTTTTTTATAGTTGAGTAAAGACTCTTGTTGTCTCCCTCCATATTCATACATAACACCTTAGCCAAAGTATATATAATACATTGATACAGGGTGGATATAATGAGTTTTGGAGAATTGAAAATTATTGAAAATGTGTTTTGCTTCAACTTTCAAGATGCAACTTTGTGATATATTGATTTTGTGTCAGATAAATCAGAGCTTGAATCTTTAATCCATTAATTTAACATTAAGAATTTTTATTAATTTGTAGGGAAGTCTATGAATTGAATAATGTGGTTGTAGAGTGGCTGTAATATTTATCAGAAGCTTATGCCTGTGGGGAGTGTAATTAGCATTGACATATACTCATAATTTTATGGCCGACACTTGAAAGTAAATTTTTTGGTGAATTTAAGCTTAGCTACAAGTAAAATAATTGATAGCAGAACAGTGCTTTTAGCAATGCATTGCCTTTTTTTTTTTTTTTTTTTTTTTTTTAATAAAATTTTTATAATACAAAAAAATTCTAGGTACTAAATAAAGAGTAAAAAGAACAGACTCTCTATATGGAGATCTGTTGTAAATGTTATGTCAACTTAATGCGCTTCTTCATATTTATATTTTGTGTTTATCTGACCTTCTGTCGGCTCTAAAGATTATTTTTTTTTATTGGGGGAAGCGGGGGGGGGGGGGGGGGGGTTGTATGCAAGTTGGTGTGTATATCTCTAACCTGTGACTAGCAACAGATCTTTGGAGTGGTATTAACACGAGTTTCTGGGGCATCCTGAAATATATTCACACTTATTTATGACCGTGGTCATGTTTTTGTCCCTGTTAACTTAATTGTTGTTTCTTTCTTGTTTCTGAAATTTCTGGAATTTGGTTTTCAGTGTGAGGATCCAAGGTGTCAAGTATGGCAGCATATTAGCTGTGTAATTATACCAGAAAAGCCTATGGATGGAATTCCACCTGTTCCTTCCCAGTTCTATTGTGAAGTTTGCCGCCTCAATCGAGCTGATCCGTACGTACCATTGACATCCTACAGAATATGCTATGTTCTCACTTTTCATGTTTGTTCTTTGGATCTGGTGTGTATTATTTGATAGGCTCTACTTCTGAAGAAGACAACCTCCAAGTCTTGTATTGTGCATGATAAGTAACAAGGGTCTTTACACACTTAGTTGATTGGAATGTTTTGGTTTCTTTGTATAATGTTATCTTATACCAAGGCTATTCACAGTGCCTGATGAAAGTGATTCGGAGTGATTTTTTTTTTTTCTGGTTACCTGTTAATGTTCCTAGTAAAATGTGTCACTGTGCTTAGTTTCTGTGTTTCCACTGGTCAGAAATATGTTAAGTAATGAGGGTCTTGCTGCTTTCAAACATGTCTTGGCCCTTTTGAAATGGAAGCAGCCTTCGTCTAATCTTTTCCTAGGCCTATTGATTGTCTTATGTCCATCTATTTATCATTTGCTTTTTTGACGGGAAATTATATCATAATTCTACTGTTGAAAAATTCAACGAGGGATCCTTGAGTGAGATTAGATGACATAAACTTGCTAATTTGTTGATTTCAGTAGTTTTTCTTGATTCCCTGGATAGGTGAGTGTCGCTGCCAATTTCACTGGTATGTTATTGCTTATCTTTCATTATCAATGCACAAAGGCTATCAAATTTAGTCTTCCCTTCAGTGATGAGATCTTGAAGCAAGTCAAAGCTTTTGCAACGGCAATTGTGTTGGAGATACTAAATAGTAAATACTAACGGATTAGGATGGTTTGGATGTATCCTTTTGAGAAGATGTGTTGTCAGGCTTTCATAGCAGGACATCGTGAGGAAAAGAACTTGACTTTTTTATTTTTTATTTTTTTTAATGAAGGTTCACTAAAAGGCATTATTGCTTTATGTGTGTGTTTTGGTTTTGATTATGATTGTTATGGCAATTTTCTTTGGAGTCACTCTTAAAGTCCTGTCCCAGTCCATGTAATATGTATTGGGAAATCAGGGTTTAATCTCTTTTGTTTCCCATATAGGATTCAGATGGGAACCAAGATTATGTTTTGGAATCTTCACCTATATTCTATTGACCTTTTATACCTTGGACTTGACATCTAGAGAATTAGATGCTTTTCTTTTTATTGTCTCAGAATTCCAGTGGTGGGAATTGGATGAGTTAGTTGTTTGTTTGGTGGCTGAATTTTTACCTTTTTTATTGTCTCAGAATCAGTTAGTTACTGTAAATCATAAAGTGATCTTTTTATCTTAAATATTTTATGACTTAATGTTCTCTCTTTATTTTTATTTTATTTTTTGTTTTTTTGAGGCTATGATTTTCTTTTAATCTGTATTCTCAACTATCCGTATTGTTACATGGTGCAGCTTTTGGTCTACACTGGGACATCCATTGTCATCTGTAAAGCTGATGGCTAGTACTTTGCCAACTGATAGGTATGTAGTCCAATCTTCTCCTCATGCGAGTTGTGCATTATGAAGTGAACCTTGAAGTTTGGCTTTCTGTTTTGCATTGTACTTCCTGGTTTGATAAAAATTGCATTTTATTGTCCTGAATGGGATGATATTGCATATGAACTTAATTGTTTTGCCTTGGTGTTTTCCTTGGTAATGCTTAATTGTTCTTTATGTTGCATATGTCTTTCATTTAAATGGTAGTGCTATGCGATCTTTCTGATTTGTGGTTTCCTACCCATTTACAGTGCAAACCCTGTGCAGTGTGCGGAGAAAACGTTTCATCTTACAAGGTCTGACAAAGAGTTGTTAGCTAAGCCAGATTATGCTGTCCAGGTTTGTGAATTGCTTAAGTAATAATGGAGATGCCAGATGTGCTATGTCTCCTTGTTGTCATGTGAATTAGCTCGTCAATTTTCTCTTTCTTTTGTCTGCCTGTCTCTTTTTTTGTGTTTCAAAATTATATTCCCTCCATTGTTTTGAATGTTTCTTGTCGACATTTTGACCATATATATCTAGGGATATAAATAATTGAAAAGTAACAATTATCAAAGTATATGAAAACATACATTGAATTTTTTTTTTTTTTTTTTGACAACAATCCAACATTATTTTACGTTATAAATCTGCTTTTATATATTCCTGTTTTTGGTCAAAGTAGTTCATTGGAAAATGTGAAAGTCAATATGGAAAGGTAGTACTATTACAAGGGAGGGATTAGACCTATTTTAACTATGTAAGGAATGAAGAAATTCTGTCATCCACTTCAACTTTGCATACTGCTCATCCGTGATTGGCATTGTTCCAGATTTTTTAAAAGGGTGGAGAAGAAAACTAATGATCTAATTACTTGTATCTCATTCAGGCTTGGTGCATGCTTCTCAATGATAAGGTTTCTTTTAGGATGCAGTGGCCACAATATGCAGATTTGCAGGTCAATGGTAAGAATTTTGATTTACTAGATCCTGTTCATAATGAGGTTGTGATCATCTTTATAGAATTTCTTAGTTTGGCTTTAAGTCCTTGTTATCTGGTAACACTTGAATTTCTTAGTTTTATTTGATTTGGTTTGTTTGTTTGTTTGTTTTTTTTAAACCCCTGTCTGATTAGGTTGTGTTTGCCTCATCTGGATGTTTTCTTATTGCACTTGTTGAATTTTTGCAAAAAGACCTATAGAATTGATTTTGATGCATCTGTCTGATTTTTGTAGAAATATTTGTTTGGTATGCTTGGGCCGTTTATAATATGGCTTTCACTGGTAGTGATCTGATGTGTACATCATAGTCAATTCTGGTATGAAGGTCAATGAGGGAAGATTGAAATAGACTTAAGGAGAAAAAGGAGGCAATGCCAATTTTATTACTTGTATTAAATTTTATTTATTATTTTTTTTTCTTGTTGTATTACTTGAATTTGGGCCCTCCATGTTATATGGGATTTATTTAGTTTTTAATGCTATCTTTTTTCACCTTTTAAAAAAGGAAAGAAAGAATAAGAGGTGTTGCTTGCTGGCTGACAATTTTAGCTGATGAGTTCAACAATACTGTTGTTGGGCATAAATTAGTACTTTTTTTGTTGGTTAAGTAGAATATGTTGTATGAAAATATTGAACATATCTTTCCACACTGTTGATGTAGCATGTGTATTAATTTTTCATAGGCATGCCTGTCAGAGCTATCAGTAGACCTGGTTCACAATTGCTTGGGGCTAATGGTCGTGATGATGGTCCAAATGTGAGTTTTTCATTTATTTTTTCCCCATTTTCAAAAACTTTGTTGGGTAAATTACCTTTAGTTTGTCATGTTGTTATTGAATCTTCTTATCAACGTGTTTATTTGTTCCTCTGTCAGATATCACAATGCACCCGAGATGGAATTAATAAGATCTTCATATCAGGATGTGATTCTCGTATATTTTGTTTCGGTGTTAGATTAGTGAAGCGGCGTAGTCTTCATCAGGTATAATTATACTTTTTATTTTATTTTTTCTTTGTTGTGATGTAGCTGGCATATGTGAATTTGGTGAAATGAATGAAGCTAGATTTTAGATGCCTGCTTCGATTAATATTTAAATGCTGTAAGTTTTATGAGCATGTGTGGGGGGTCTTACTAAAATATCTAGAGCATAGATAGAAGAAGAATTACACTTGCTCCATTGTTAGGTGACTTAGTTTTCTTTCCACAAAATTTGTTAGGGAACCCTAACCAATATTAGTGGTACTTACTGGAGCGCTGCCGTTGTTTCACAAGGGTAAATGGTGGACATTTAGGGCCATCTATTTGAAATGTACTAATATGGAGACTTGCACAACACATCTAATGGGAGTGGGTCTTAGTTGCACTTGTTTTCAAATACAAAACTCAACCCCTCCCCCCCTTTAATGTACTTTCCATGTATCCTCTCTCTCTCTCCTTCAACCTCCTTTAATGTACTTTCCATGTATCCTCTCTCTCTCTCTCACACACACACACACAAACACACATGTCCAGATCCCTTAATTAATGGTTCTAACTGTATAGTCCACCTTTTAGATAGAGGGAGGCTCCTTTTTCACCTTATTTGAGCTTAGGTATTCTATATTAGTAGAAGTGTATTTTAGTTACAAATTTAAAATACTCTACTGTTATACGAAGTATGAAGTTATAGATTTTTAGTGGACGTAAAATATTAAACTGGTTTTTACTAATTGAACTTATCTTAATAATCTAAACTTATCTACAATGGTTACAACTTTTTAATTACTGAATATCTTAACTTCTTAAGTTGAAGTAAACAGGGCCGGAGTGTCTGTAGCCTTGTATCATGCGCATAATCTGGATCAATCTTATTGTCATAAGGCGCTAGCCACACCGACTTGCATAGGGTTCCCGTAGCCACAACTTTATTTTTTAAGTTTATATTAAAATTATGGAAAATTTGCAAATTGCAGCCATTTAAAATTTTTTTTGCAAATTGCAGCCCAAAAGTTCGTATAAATTGTAAATTGCAACCCGATTTAATTTTTTCATCGGTTTACATGTTGAAAAATCTCCGGCTAAGGTTTTAGAGGTCATTTTAGCCCTTAGGGGCCCGAATTGAGCTCGGAATTAGCAAAAAGATAACGTAAGTATCTTGTTTTACGTAACAAAAATGTATCGAT
The DNA here is from genome assembly GCF_948465745.1 of Chenopodium album. NCBI lineage: Eukaryota > Viridiplantae > Streptophyta > Magnoliopsida > Caryophyllales > Amaranthaceae > Chenopodium > Chenopodium album. The sequence goes on along the minus strand of NC_137842.1, from coordinate 12,057,432 downwards.
TTGTGGGAAACTGTAAATATGAGACACTTACGTTATTTTTTTGCTAATTCCGAGCTCAATTCGAGCCCCTAAGGGCTAAAATGACCCCTAAAACCTTAAACGAAGATTTTTCAACATGTAAACCGATGAAAAAATTGAATCGGGCTGCAATTTACAATTTATACGAACTTTTGAGCTGCAATTTGCAAAAATAATTTTAAATGGCTGCAATTTGCAAAATACGAACTTTAAATGGCTGCAATTTGCAAATTTTCCTAAAATTATTTCTATTTTGGTTTTCATAAAAATAAAATTTAAAAAATAAAACTTTTTGAAAAGAGTTGGGGGAAAAAAAGAGAAGAGGGGGGGGGGGTTGTTTATGTGAACAGCTAAATTATTGTCGTGGTTCTTGTCAATTCTGTCAACATATATATATATATATATATATATATATATATATATATATATATATATATATATATATATATATAGATCAAGATTGAGAAGACCAAAAAAAAAAAAATAAAGAAAAAAAAACCAAACATCTTACTAGTAACAGAGAAGAAAGAATACTGAGAAGAAGCTCTTCCAGACTGAGAAGGAAAAGTGAAGAGTGAATATAGAAGAGGACAATGAAGACAGAATGAGAGGAGAAAAGAAGATTAAAGATTGATATTGATGAAAAAAGAGCAGATTTAGGAAGAGAGAGCGGTCCTGGAATTCCTTGATCACCGATGAGTCGATGACTGCAGATATGGTGCCAGAAAGCACCGGAGAAGCCTCATCGCCTTCATTTGTTGTACCAGCAACCACCAATTTGCCAATCACTTCCCAATTATGTATCCCTCTCTCTCGCTTTTGAACTAAAAGTGCACAAAGCACAGCTCCTCACGCCTCGCCTGAGCCTCTCAGTCCCTTCTGGAATGCACTGTGCCTAGGTAGGGGGAGGCACGCTTTTGAAAACTAAGCTCTATCCCCAATCAATAGAATCCTTGAGTGACTCCTGTTATAAGCTGCTTCTTATTTTCTGTGTTATCCCTTTGTCTCAACTCTCATATTATGTCATCGTGCTATCGTCATTATTTGTAAATTGCATGATGCTATACATTATGCATTGCAATGAAACTTACATAGTTCCATGTTTGCATGTGAAGTGATTTTTACTGATTAGTTATAAACACAAATGGTATTAATGTATGGGCTGTCTTTCCTGTTTACTGCTTATGATTTGGTGAGTTCAATTGAATGCCATTTTGGTTTACGAAGGTGGGGCTTTTAGGTATATGTTTCTTCTGTATTTACCTATGCTGATTCATAAATCACTTTCTCTATTGCGGATCCTTTTCCCTTGGGTTGTAACAATATTCATGTTTGTTAACTCCCTTTCTTGTCCAATAGAGGCACTGTTTATTGTTGTCCAGGTCTCCAAAACAGGGGGTTAATTCCTTATAATATTATATCCCTTTGGTCTATTCTTTTTCTGCAGAATTGTTACTTCCTTATAAGATTGCATCTATTTGGTCTTTTACCCATTCTGCCCGTATAACATTACATCCATTTGGTCTTTACTTGCTCCATTGAATTGCTTGTTTGTCCAACAGTTACAAATTGGGATTAAGTTACTGTTACTTATAATATTCCGTTGGTTTCAGCCTTCTTTATTTTTTTTAATTTTAGTAATTAATTAATTTTAATCTTTTTTTTTTTTTTTTTATATGTTTTTGTAGATATTAAGTTTGATTCCAAAGGAATCAGATGGTGAGCTCCTTGAAGATGCTCTTGCTCGTGTGCGTCGCTGCATTGGAGGTGGTGAAGCTGAGAATGCTGATAGTGACAGTGATTTGGAAGTTGTTGCAGAATCCATAACTGTTAACTTGCGTTGTCCTGTAAGTTTTCTTTTAATTTGAGTGAAGAAATAATTCTATTAGCTGTGTATCATCAATGGTGTATACATCTACGTAGCCAAAAATTTTACTCCATTCATTTTGGATCTCCTTTCCCTTAATAAATTATGTTGTGGACAAACCATAGGCAAAGTTTCTTGAAATTTGGCTGACCTTTGGAAAAATTCTAATTTTACAGTTTCCATTACAGAATAACCTTTTTATTAGGTTAGATACTGATAAAGGAGTTCAACGGTGTGTGAGTATTCAAGTGACTATTAATCTGGATTTAGAAAATTAGTATGACAAACAGATAATGTGGTACATTGATTATGTTTATGATTTGAGGAAATTGATTTTTTTCAAATCAGATGAGTGGTTCTAGAATGAAGATTGCTGGAAGATTCAGGCTATGTCTGCATATGGGTTGTTTTGACCTTGAAACTTTTGTTGAGATGCAGCAGCGTTCGAGGAAGGTAAGTAATTGATTTTTAATTATTTTTCTCTGGCTTCCTTGGGAACTTATCTAACTGTAGCCTTTTTTTTGAAACTTTTTGCAGTGGCAATGTCCAATATGTCTGAAGAATTACTCCCTTGAGAGTATAATTATCGACCCTTACTTTAATCGCATTGCAAATATGGTAGTTTCCACAATTGATCTTTCACTTCATCTTATGTTGGGTTTATACTTATGGGTAATTTATGGTTTCTTACAGATGCAGTCTTGTGGCGAGGACACAACCGAGATTGAAGTGAAACCTGATGGCTCTTGGCGTGTTAAGAGTGATACTGAGCGCAGGGATCTTAGGCATTGGCATTTGCCTGATGGAAGTCTCTGTCTTCCTGATGAAGTAGAAAGTAAGCAGAAGCCTGAAGCCTCAAAGCCAATTAAGCAAGAAGGCACCGGTTTGAAACTAGGAATCAGGAAGAACAGCAATGGAGTATGGGAAGTTAGTAAACATGGGGATACTAACACTCTATCATCCGGTGATAGAGTGCTAGAAAATTTACCGAATGGTGGTCCAAAGATTATTCCAATGAGCAGTAGTGCCACTGTTAGTGGTAGAGATGGTGAAGATACAAGTGTTAATCAAGATGCAAATGGTGCTTTTGATTTTTCTATTAACAATGGACTGGAACTTGATTCTATATCTTTGAATCTTGATCCTAATTATGGATTGGCTACTCAAAATGCTGCGGCAGCTGCAAAGGACTCGGAAGTTATTGTGCTTAGTGATTCTGATGAAGAAAATGGAATGATGGTACATGGGGTTATTCACAACAATGGTCTAATGGATAATGGAGTCAATTATGCTGTTGATCCACATACAGGATCATATCAAGAGGACCCTGGTCTTGGGGTTGGTGGAAGTTCATGTCTTGATCTTTTCAACCCAGCAGATGATGAATTTGGGCTTCCTCTGTGGCCATTGCCGACCACTACTCAAGGTGCCTCCAGTTTCCAGCTATTTGGTTCTGATGGTGATGGACCAGATACATTATTGAATCCTCATCTTAATTCTGTGAACTGCTCAACACCAATGACTGGCGGCTATATGTTGCCTCCAGAGACTGCTATGAACCATATGTCTTTCATGCCAGATTCTTCAGTTGGTCAAACATACAATGACCTAAATGATGGTTTAGTTGATAATCCCTTGGCATTTGGTGGAGAGGATCCAGCTCTTCAAATATTTCTTCCTACAAGGCCTTCTGATGCCTGTGGGCCTACTGATGCAAGAAATCAACAAGATATGTCTAATGGTTTACGTGGTGAGGATTGGATCTCTCTTCGGCTTGGGGATGGTGGTGACAGATCTCATGATGAGTCAGGTGCTATGAATGGTTTACATACTGGACCGCAGCCTCATTCAAGAGAAGGAGCAACGGATTCACTGGCTGAAACTGGTTTGTTACTGTTTAACTCTCATGTGTGTTTTTGCTTCTGTTAGTTTGAAAAACTAAATTAAGTTCTGGTAAATTCTGGCCAGATGGATATTAGGAAGCTCTCATTCACACGTCTGCAAGGAATGCATATCGCATCCACTGTGACAGGTGTTTTGCATTTTAGTTTAGCAGCAGATATACTCTGTTTAAATGGTAACATAACTCGTGTGCTTCCTACGGCCCTAGTTAATGATGTTAAGTTAAAGAAGGATCTACACATGAAGTATGTTACCTCTGGACATGCCTGCCAGGCTAGAACTTTTAAGTTTACATAATTGCTACTCAGGCTATGTTACTTTGATTCTTCCTTTTACCTTAAGTATTCATGTTGGACCCTTGACACTTAGATGTGACTTTGACCCATAGTTTCGGTTCAACATAATGGCACGTTTTCACAAAATAACCAAGTCCAACATTTGTATATGTACCAGCGTGGGACATTGAGTACCAGAGTGTGAACAATAAACTGGGACATGGATCTTTTAGCAATAGTTATTTACAAACTATACTTGGCCTATAGTATCCTCAATCACAAAATACAGGTGTGTCCTCATATACTATCGCAATTAGACTTGGTAACCTGACTAGAATGACCCAGTCCATACCTGCAGTATACTTGAAACTTGATGAGCCAATATTGACCCTTTATATATACATCCAATTGGTCCAACCCTAACCCAAGTTGAAGAAGTTGATTGCTGCCTCCAATTTTCACAATGAACTTTTACAAATTAAAAGTTTTATGTGATTATCCTTAGGTCGTTGAACATCTAGCACATGATAACCTTGTCTTGTCCAGTGACATTTTTGAGTGTGGGGTAGTGTGTAGGCTGCGAAAATATGTCACATGCACTGGAAGCACTTTAGCTGAGTAGCATTAGCAGTCATTTTGTATTGTATTTGAGCACTTACATGGGAGGCTAGGTGGTTCAACCGGGTTTTTGATAGGTTCTTCCTGGGTTTCAACCCTTTCCAGTCTAGTGATTCTCTTTACTATACATGCACGTTTCTTGGTAGAACTGGTTGTTTTAGCCTATAATGTAAGAATTAACATGTATTTTTTTCTGTATATGCAGCTTCTTTTCTTTTGGGATCTAGTGGCAGTAAATCTGACAAAACTCGAGAACGACCAGACAGTCCTTTTTTGTTTCAGCGATCAGATAGCCCTTCCCCGTTTCCTCAGCACAAACGTTCTGTTAGACAGCGGTTGTACCTTTCTATTGATTCTGATTCTGAGTAAGCGTTTTAGTGGTTTTGCTAACCATAATGCTCCAGACTCAAGGTGGCTTGTGGGTCAATTATATAATATTATTGCCCTTCATGAAGCTAGCCTGTAAATAAGAACTTGAAGTTGGTTTGCACTGACCATTTTTGGATGACAACTCAAAAAGGGATGCTGAGTAGGGCGGAAATGAATATCTGCATTTTACTGAAAGATCAGTGCCTCTTCATTCTCGGTATTGGTGAGCTGGAATACCTCTTTTCGGCTTCGCATGTGGCTGGACGGTACATATCATTGCTAATTTTATTGTGGCACAGGGTTTGGAAGATAGTAGCACATACATTTTGATGAAGAAGCAAGTCTAGTCTAGTACATTTGGTTAGTGGTGGAATTTAGATGTGAATTATTGAGCTCCAAAGCTTATGACCTTTGATCAGTAACAGAGGGGGGGTTCCTCTCGTATCTGCAATCTGCAAAAATATACCAGCCTCCTATTTTTTGGTGGCATTATAGCCTGTAAATGTTTTATGGGGTTGAGTTATTTATAGAAAAGGGACTTCTTCCCTTGCCCTAATCCCTTTCCCCTCCCAAAATGGCAATCTATTGCACTATGCAGGATATAATTTATGCGCGGCCAATTGCCCATCATTCTGCACTCGTGATTTCGTTGTATCTGTAATAGGCAATACCTATATCAGCTGTGCGGTGGATATGATCTTTTGTGAGCTCTTCAAATCCTTACTAATCTAAGAACTAAACTATTAAAGCATTACATAACTGGTATTCTAGGTGTATATGGGCATTTACAGTATTGAATGTTGGTAATGGACTTATATTTTTGGTGCCTCGTCTTTCTCGAAATGTCACAAACTAGTTTTTTAACATTTATATATAAATTCTCTTATGTCATATCCTATTAGTATGTATATATTTTTTCAGGAGGAAAGGTATATAACCTAACGGTCACTAAACCAAAAGAAGATAGTGGTTTTCCTATCTCAATCTCAAGGAAAGAACCAAAAGAAGATAGTGGTTTTCCTCACTAGTCACTTGACGTAAAGAAGATAGTGGTTTTCCTATCTCAATCTCAAGGAAAGAACCAAAAGGCAGAAGTAGAAGGTAATAAAAATTCGATATATATGTAAAAAAAAAATACGTAAGACCCAGGGTATCCCAAAGTATGACCTACCGAAGACCCTGAACTTCAAGCGCATCGCTAACTAACCAATGGCGAGGATTAAGGATATCAAGGAGGGCTAGGAAATTGGAGCGAGTGTTGCTGAAAATTGACTACAACAAAGAAACTTGGAGATGAACAGACTCCTACCCCTGACTACAAAGAAACTAGGAGATGAAGAGAAGAATCTCGTATGCATTAGATGTGAGGGTCAAGGGTAAAAGTCAGTCAAAAGTAAGAAATTGTTGCTCAATTTCATTCATATACAATGAACAAATTACAATTATGTCATTTGAGAAATTAAAAGTACTTTGGATCTTAATTACGGAGTAAATTTCATGGGGGTAAAATGAAGAACAAACCCAGCCAATCTTCGAAAAAGAAGTTGTCATACTTAATACTTATGGAGATGAATGAACGGTGATGGATCAAACAGGTGGTGACAGAGCTAAAAAAGTAACTCACGACAAATAATAAATTGATATTTATGGTTAAAGTAATGTGTTGACAAACATGTATAATTAAAGTTAGAAAATTATTTTAAAACGAATAATAAATAATTGACAATCCATTTTGGGTGGACCCACTCCTGGACCAAAAGTTTCACGTGCCAAAACCCAAGCAAAAGACGCTGAAATTCTTCCAGCCTAGCACACTAATGAAAAAACAATGAAATCTCTTTCCCCCTGCAACTTAAACATCACGTGATTCGCGTCATTAACAACTTATCATCAAAGCTCGATTTTTTTCCCTCTCTCCTTTCAAAAAGTTTTACATACAACCGATGTGCAGTAAAATACTGAACAACCGGTTTTTCGCACGTGTGAACAGTATTTTTTTTTTTCTTTTTCCAAAATAACGAACATCTTCTTCAGCAACCAACAATGGAGGAGAGAGAAAACTCCAATTTTCCAGATTCAAAGCTCCTTCACCAAGCAACCATGGAGGAGAGAGAAATCTACAATTTTCGATCAACAATGCCGGAAACCTCCAAATCTTCCAATTACGAAAACCTAATGCGCGAATTTCTGCAATTACAAAGAGAAAATCGACCACCATTAACGCAACATCTAGAGAAAACATGGAGTTTCGACCTCAATCAAACATTCAGAGAAGGTGAAGCAGAGAATTTCGTTGATGATCTCGATGAGTTTAATGATGATAACATTCAAAACTCAAAAGTTCCAGAAATTCAAATACAAGGTAATAATCTAAACAAATACTAACCTATTGTTTGTTTTTGCTTAAAATTTTGATTTAATTTTCAATAATTAATGCAGATATTGAAAATCAAGGTGTTTCAAATACATTAGAAGATGAAGATCAAGTTATTCCGAACACACTAGATGAAGAAGGACAACCAGTAGATGAAGACGAAGGTAAAATTCTATAAATGTGACATATATTATGGCAAAAGTTACATATATTATGGCAAAAGTTACATTGACTATATGTTTATTTATAAAAGCATTTATGCATGTCTCTTGGTACAAAAGTTACTAATATCATTACAAATGTTACCTTTATTAATACATAAGTTACTTGTATTATATACCTCTGTACTAAATAACTTATTCTTTATGCATATGCTTAAGTGAATAACCCTATGCTCCCATGTTCTCATGCCTCTAGGTACTTGCTTGTGATTTTGTTCATGCTGTAATTGTGATTTTGGTTACAATTGTTACAAGAAAATGCTAAATATCTCTTATTCTACTAATGCACAGATACAAATCCAAAACCAACAGATACCACTGGTTTAGATATGGAAGGATCATTAGTTGGAGTGGAAAGAGACACTTATCAAGAAATTTATGACTTGTACAGTCTACATGCTTCTACAGTGGGATTTTCAATAAGAAAGCATACAACAAGGTATCGCTTACACACACGTATAGTCACAGAGAAATACTATGTGTGTTCTGCGGAAGGAAAAAGACATACTGTTGCAAAGAAGACAAATATGGTTCTAATGGTTGATGAAGATAACAAGGATTTAAAACAAAGAAAACCACGACAAGTCTCCATTACAAGAACTAACTGCAAGGCAAGTCTAAGAGCAAAAATGAATGATGATGGAAAATTTAAGGTGGTGTCACATGTGTTACAACATAATCATGAACTAACTAGAAAGCAGTGGCATTATTTGCATCGATCTGAGAGAGAAGTAACAATAGAAAAGGCAGAAGCAATTAAAACAATGAAATCTGCTGGACTTTCAACAATGGACACATATAATTACATGTGTACATAAGCTAATGGAGAAGAAAACTTGGGGCATAAGATCACCTCAATTTCTGATCAAGACTAAGAATGGAACAAATAGAGGTTGGAGATGCTCAAACATTAGTGAGTATTCTGATCGAAGAACAAAAAGAAGATCCTAACTTCTATTTTAGAGTGAAATTCGACAAAGAAGGTAGAATTTCCAACATTTTTTGGAGAGATGCAATGATGTTAGAGGATTACAAAATATACGGAGATGTTCTTGTATTTGATACAACATACAGAACAAATCGGTATAACCTTATATGTGCTCCTTTTGTTGGAATAGATAACCATTGGAAAAATTGTATGTTTGCATGTGCTTTCATAGGCAATGAAAAAACAGAGTCGTTTGTGTGGTTGCTTGAAACCTTTAAAAAATCTATGGAGAATAGAATTCCAACCTCCATATTCACTGACCAAGACCAAGCTATGGCTACTACAATTGAGCAGGTACTTCTTTTTCTATTACAATATCATATTCACTGATTCCACTCTCATTTTAAGTCATTTTTGTGTTCATAACTTTTATGAATATAATTATCACTTTTGTGAGTATAAATGTTACTTTTGTGAGTAAAAATATCACTGTTGTGAGAATAAGTGTTCAAGTTTAGTGACATATCACATTCTGAATGCAGGTATTGCCAGACACAAGGCATAGGCTATGCATATGGCACTTAGAACAAAATGCAATAACACGATTTGGAGCCCTTAAAAGGGATAATGAGTTCAAAAAAATATTCAACAAATGCTTGAAGGGATGTGTGACAGAAACAAAATTTGAAGAAAGATGGAAAGAAATGATACAAAAATTTGATTTGGTTAATCATGCATGGTACCAAAGGGTGTACAATCTAAAGGAAAAGTGGTGTCCAGCACTTAGTAAAGATTTCTTCTCGGCAGGAATTCTTTCATCACAAAGAAGTGAAAGTACGAACCATGCAGTAGGATTCAGAGCTAATAAATCAACAACACTGACAGAATTCTATGGCATCTTTGTAAGAACCATAAAAAGATGGAGAAGTGATGAGAAGTATAATGAGTTTACCTATAGCAAATCAATAGCCTTTACTTCATTGCCACTATCCGGAATGCTAAAGCATGCTGCTCAGGTACTTCTATATTCCTTTATTACATATATCTAAGAACTGAAAACAAACAATATAAGCAAATATAAAAATGATACATGCAAAGGAACATGACTGGTAGTAAGTTATTTCTCTAATGTACAGGTTTACACATTGTCTCTGTTTAGAGACTTTGAAGAGGAATTTGGCTACTCAATGGCGACCACAGTACAAATTCTAGGGAGAACTGAAGAAAACATTATTCTTTATGAAGTATCTCTAGAAGAAAAGCCATGGTCTTCCCAACAGGTAAGTTACATACATGAGAGCCAAACTATATGGTGCACTTGCAAGAATTTCGAAGCTTCTGGTTGGCTATGCTATCACTGCCTCAGAATTTTACATCTACATTCTATTACAAGAATTCCAAAGAAGTACATTAGAAAAAGATGGACAAAGCTTGCAAAGTTTGAAGTATGGAATAGAATGGAAAATAAGGATCCAAAACTCCCATATACACCATGGAGACATACAATGATGAGAAAATATTATAACTTAATCTTAAAGAGTCAAGAAAATGAAAAGGCAAGAGCATTCATGGAGGAAAACTTCAAAAACTGTATGAAAATGGTGGAAGACTTACTTGCGGCTGAAGCTTTTACAGAGGAGGTTGCTGCAAGTGATGACAATTCTAATGTGGCAGAGAGTGCTCAGAGTAACAATAATACTGCTTCTTCATCAACAAGTACAACCATACCCACTATATTAGACCCTAAGAGAGCTGTAACAAAGGGAAGAAGCAAGAGAGCAAAAGGAGCACTTGAAAAAGGGAAGAAATCAAAGCAAAAAGCATTACCAGATCCAAATTCAGAGTTTGGATCGAAGACACCTACTGTGCGACTTTTTTTAACTTGTAGTGAGTTTGGATGAAACACAATTGCAAACTTTTTTGTAGTGATTTTATTTTTGTTTAATGCTACTATTGACTTTCATACAGAATTTTGAATTGTGATATGGAATTGCTCATGAATTATGAACATTTATATAATATTACGCTGATACTTAAAAAAGTAATATAATGCATATACTGGCAAAAGTGATGCATATACTGGCAAAAGTGATGAATTTACTAACAAAAGTGACACTAACACTTACAAAAGTGATGCATTTACAGAAAAGTAACACTAATACTCGCAAAAGTAACAATAATGCTCACAAAAGTGATGCATCTTCTCACAAAAGTGATACTTTTTACTCACAAAAGTATTGCATATTCACAAAAGAAATATGTCACTCACAAAAGTGATATTTATATTCACAAAAGTGACAATAATTATCACAAAAGTGTCCGTTTTTAAAATTAATAACATGGTAATATATATGTTAAACTTCAAATTTTCATTTAAATCAACTATATCTCTGTATGATGATATATGATACACTTATAAAATTATAATCAGAAATATAAATAAATAAAAATAAGAACAACAGATTACCAATATTTAATCTTATATATATATAAAATAAAATTTGTACAAACATTTTGAAAATATTAACACTAGTTTAAGTGTCGATATTTATCACTAGTTTCAACTTCCAAAAGTACTTAACTAATTACAACTTCCAAAAGTAGTTAACTAATAACAACTTCCAAAATTAGCTAAGATTTAGAAGGAGTGTACTTCCGTGTAGCCTTTGTAGTTCGTTTTGCTTTCGGAGCAGTGTCAACAGTAGGAGGAGCAGTTTCAGATTTCTTCTTTTTCTTCTCCGCTGCTGCAGCCTTCCTCCTTCCTTCAATTTCAGCAACATATGCAAGATCGCTCTTCTTCTCATTAAATTTTTCAACTTCTGCTAAGACTTCAGATCTTGATTCGTTCATGTCAGACAACACGAGTTTCGCACAAATCTTAGCACGTAAAAATTTCCTCCCAGCAGCCTCACAACAAGAAAATAAAAGGCGCATTAATATGTATAAAACATTAGCATAAACATAACAAATGAATTAATTCAGATCAGTTTCAAGATCACTCATTGTTCTAAGTTCATCTACAGAAAACGATGTATCACCAACAAAATGCTCCATATGACACATCATATACACACCACAGTCATTATTATCAACCTTACTCTTCCGCCACACTAAATCAGCAATTTTAAACTTGTAAAAAGGGACTTTTTCACTCTTTGGATGATTTCTTCGTGCAAGAAAATCACCAAATTCAGAACACTGAAAAAAAAAAAACAGAATATTAAAAAAAAAAAAAAAAAATAAGATTAATATAGAAACATACTTTAAAATCGACAATAACATACCAGATAAAAAGTCAAATTTTGAAAATATGTAATCATCTCATCACTCCAAATGATATTATCAACATAATGAACCAATTCATTGCCATGATCAATCACAAACAACACATAATGTTCATCAACAAGAATAGGAAAATAAACCTGAAAAAAAATAGAACAAAAGTTAGCATAAAGCACAACCATCAAACAGTTAATATATATAAAAAATTAAGATATATACCAAGTCTGCACTAATAACATCACAACCAGAATTTTCATATGTAACCCATTCATCCCAAATTTCGTGCAAATCCGAGACAGCAGAACTATCTTCGTTCCCCTCTGATACATGCAAAAAAGCAAACTAAAAGGAAAAAATAAATAATTGAAAAGAGTAAGAAAACAAATAACTCAAAATAGAAAGTTGCTTACACTTTGCCTCGCACCAAAAAAGAATCTTTTAGGACCACAAGTATCATAAAAACATGATTCATTTAGATAAATGCAGTAGCAATCAACTACTGACCAACGAACCAAATAAGGATGCACCAAAGACACCATATCCTCTCTTGGAATGAGAAAATGCAATCCATAAGTAACAAGATTCTCACTGCAAGGTCAAACAATATTATTAATATCAAAACAAAAAGAAAAAAAAAAAAAACGTTTCAAAAAATATGACAATTAAAAAAGAACTTACTTATTATTAAATAAGTGTTCCACCAGACAATAATCAAGAGCTTCTAAATATAATCGAGGTAATTTTTCACTAAAAGCACAAGAATTACTTTTCATAAATGGCGTAACAAACACTACACTCTGACCACCAATTTCACCACAGTCCAAAGAACACAAACTTTTATTCGTTCTTCTGACTGAACCACCTCTACCACCACCATCTCCACCACCACCATCTCCACCACCTCCACCATCTCCACCATCTTGTAGGGTAGACTTTGATGAAGTACTTGCATCAACTTTAAGTAACTCATCCACTGACTTCATTTTTATAAACTCATCAATTAAGCCATCAATAAGCTTATGATAATGCGGGTTAGACAAAAGTTGTTGTGTTTGAGATAACTCAATAGAATCTGCATCCAAAGAAACAGAATGTTCAACAAAACGACTATGCACCAACCGTTGCAAAGTACTAAAACAATTAGAATTCGCAGATGAAAACAGCTCCATGTTCCTTTTCATATAAAGAAACGCCTCATGCAAATCCTACACATTAACAAACAATTATATCAGACCAAGAACAAATGTTTTATTAAAGAAAAAAAAAAAAAAAAAAACATACATCAGTTGCAGCACTTTTGATCTCAGAATCAGTTAATACTCCTTCAGGCAAATCAAAAGTCACACATCTTCTATCATCATCAATAAGAACCGCACCAACTTCACCCTTACTTAAGTTGTTAACATTCAAATCAACACACTTAGCAGAAACTAGATAAGTCAATTCATTCAAAACCCCCTGACCAAATCCACCAGCCTTCAACTCCAAGGACACCCTGTTTCTCACTTTTTTATCTGTCCAGTGTTGGATAAGAGGAATAGTGGAGTTCTCTACTACACCTTGGAAATTCAAACGATGAAAATACATAATCTTAAGCAACAACAAACATCCACTAATACTATCTTTAGCCTCAGAATTTTTGTAACTAACAACAGAATTCATCAACTTTCTCAAAACAAATGAACACCAATCAAGATTTTTAATCTGATCAACATCATCCACAGCATTAACTAACCCAAAATTAACAGTCCTATTAGCGGTAGGGACAAGCATAATACTAAGAGCATGCATAACAAATAACCTCTTAAATTCATCACCTCCATCCACCAACTCCTTGATCCTAGTTTCTAATCTAGCCAAAGGTATCAACTCCTTAACACCAACATCAAAAGAAGCTCTCCATTTATTTTTCAATGCACTATCATCTTGAGATTGACCTTTGTAACTACCCTTCATTTCAGGAACCTCACGACCTTCTACCTTAGGCAAACCAAAAACATCACACACATCATCCTTAGTCACAACAAACTCCTTACCATCAGCTACACAAAACATACAAGTATATCAATTAAAACTCTCAACAAGCCAAGGAAGTATACCTCCAACCATACTCTCCACACGTAAAGACAACAAACCACCAAATCCAACCTATTCTACATCTTTTTTTTGAGTCGGAGAAAGCCCACTTATAACCTTAACTAATGAAGAAGGTCTACAACGACATGTAATTTTCCTATCAGGCCTGAAAAAACAAAAAAAAGATGCTTACCATTCAAAAATAATAATAACATACTTATATACTGAAATTTTAGTTATCATATAAAATTAAACATGAATTATGAACATTTATCCAATTTTTATACTTATTCTCACAAAAGTGACAATCATAATCACAAAAAATGATACTCATGAGAGTCATGACACTCATTACATGGATATAATATTCAAAAAAGTGATTACTATCAAAATTTTCACAAAATGATACTTGCACTCACAAAAGTGACATTGATAAATACAAAAGTGAAAGATATACTCACAAAAGTAACACTTAATATATTGACACAAAAATCACATAAAAACAGTCCTATTAATCAAAGTTACCTATACTCTTACAAAAGTCACAATGCCATTCACAAAAGTATAGCAAATATACAATATTCTAAAACATAAAATCTTACTCGTCATCCTCTTTTTCATGCCTCTTCCTTTTATTTCCCTTGGATGTACTTCCTTCACCTTTCAACATCTTTTTTCTTCCTGCATCCATTTTATTTACCGCTTTTTGAGCTCTACTATAACGAAAAACTTTGATAGATCCTACCAATTAATTTAAAAAAAAAACATCACAACAGAAATTTTGACAAAATTTGACAAGATTGTACCAGGCAACACAAAAAGATAAACATATCCACCATGTTTGCCACACTAAAATCAAATGCAGCATTTAATTTATATTAAATTGTAAACGAAAATAGTAGCAAAATACCTAAAATTCATACACAAAATGCTTTCATCAATTGTACTACTATGAACATGCAATTTTTCATTTGGACATTTTTACAAACACCTAGCAGGCAATTCTCAAAATAAACCTAATCTAAGCAAAAGCAACTGATTAAAACGCACAACTAAACAAACATAGCACAAATTGTACAAAAAAAAAATAAATTGCGAAAATGAGAACAAACACTAACCTAGAGCAACATTATCATCACCAGAAACCTTCTTCTTCACCATTGCAAAAACTACAAAAATCCAAAACAACGAAACCCTAAAAATCGAAACACTTCAAAATTGAATAAAATGAAATAAAATTGAGTAAACAAACCTGAAATTAGCAACAATCAACTTCAAAGTGAAGAAATTAAAGATCGAAAAGAGAGAAATTCAAGTAGCAACGCCTAAAGCAAGAGAAGAAGAGAACGAGAGGAGAGAGAAAAAAAACCAGAGAAAGAGAAACAGGAAAGAGAAGAAGAAAGAGAAAATAAGAAATTTTTTGGTTCTTTAAATTTACACGTGTGAGCCCAAATTGAGCAGCCCAATTTGCACTTGTTTGCTGTGATTTTCAGTAAATTAGTGAAAACCCGGTTTTATTAAAAGTTTGTCCTCTCCTTTATTCTAGGGTTATAATTTCTCCATAATCAACCAATTTCTGCAAAAATCATGGCAACTTCTTCTATACATTCAAAATATACAGAATACTATAGAAAACTTTGATATTAACATAGTCAATTTCGATCTGAACCATGAAGCTCAAATCGAAAGCTACTTGATCATCTATTTGATTTTGATCAAATTGTGCAAATTTATAGATCATTGTTTGATTTGTCAAATATAGAAAACTTGTATCATCATCCCATTCAATTCGGACTTGAACAAGAAGATGAAACTGTTGTAGATGTAGAACAAACTCTTATTGAAGTTAAGGATCAGAATGATCAACATGTAATTGGAGCTACAAGAGAGGGGGGGGGGGGGGGGGGTGGGGGGGCTGGCTGGCAGAGGCCCAGCCCGTGTAGCCCAAACTCGCAACCTTTAATTTTACTAATTTGGCCCTTGTAGTTTTTTAGTACATATGCTGATGATTTCATTTATATGATATCGAAATTCTGGTGGCTTAGCGGTAGTTGGGCTTATATTGTAGGCCTAAGGTTTGACTAAGTTATAGTACCTTTTTTCTTTTCTTTTTTAAAGTGTCTCCAAAATCTTCTTCATAAATCCAAGGATATTAGATCTTTCATTTAATTTTTTCCTCTATTTTTTGCCCAAATTCTATACTAAATTTATTCCACTTTTCTATAAGTGATTTATCTTTTCATTTCTTCAATCTTTTATTTGTAATCAATTGGGTATTGATTTCATTTTATTTTATTTTATAAATTACGCCTTTATTTTATAAAACTCAAATGTTACTTTTGTCTATTTGTTATTACTCTATAGATCGTCTTCCAAAAAAAAAAAAAAAAAAAAACCACTCTATAGATCACTTTTTTTTTTTTTTTTTTTTTTTTTTTTTTTTTTTAATTTTTTTTAATAATACAAAACTCTTAATTTTTAAAGTTAGTGATTGATAGTCAACAAGTGGATTAACACTAGTTTTATACATATATCGATATACGTAGTATATAGGAAAAGTAATTGCCAATAATTTTAATATGTAATCTATTATTGATATTGATTTTAATATGAAAAATCATACATTGCGATTTAGAAAAAAAAAATTATTATAATAGCAAACTATATATTTATACTCGGTGTATTGAGCCGTCGGCCCCCCTAGCTTAAAAATCCTGGATCCGCCCCTGCATGTAATACAAGCTCAAGGTATTATGCGATATACGATATATATGCGAATTATGCGATTGGTTTTAGAATTTGATAATGTGATTAAAGCGATTATGCAATTATAGCCAACACAAAAAAAATATAATTAGCCAACAAATGAAATATATCAGCTACACATGAAACATATTAGCCAACAAGTAAAATATATCAACCAACATATGAAACAATAAGCCAATAAGTAAAGACTATTGGTTTGAAATAACGTCAAAACTAAACTTATGAGAATGAATTCCTAGCCGTTGATATTATTTAGATCAAACGGTTGTCATGACATAGTGTGTGTCATGGTTATTTAGATTTTTTATTTTTTTATTTTTATTTTTTTTAAAGAATTTAGATTATTAGATACACATAGATTTTTACTCATTAATCCCCTTGAGAGTAAAAGTTTTTTTCACTTTTACCAACCAACCAAAAAAAAAAAAAAAAAAAAAAAGAGTTTTTCACTAACAGTGTATGTGGCTCTCTATCTCTTCCTTCCATTGAAGCGCCTTCTAAGCTTTTTCGCCTCTATTGAAGTAGCTTCTCAGGTAAGATTCTTATTATTGATTTTTTAAATCATCGTATATCAATTGATCAATTTAGAGGTTTTAGTTTTACATCATCGTTAATTTGATTGTCAATATCGCCAATTTAGGGTTTGGATTATTGACCTCTTCGGATGCTTAATTGTTGCACTTTTTGAACCACTTTAATCATTTAGACTAAATTTAATGTTAAGAGTAATAATTTTGCTGTTATTATTGTTAAGGGCCACTTTGTTTTGTATCGTTTGCTATGACTGATTTGTTCGACATGGAAGAGGATAAGACGATGGTTTCCAGAGATGCATTTTCTGAGAGAATGAGGGATTCGTTGTTTTCTATACTCGATGATGATTGGTATAAATGGCATCGTGTGGATGTTAGATCTGAACCAGTGGTTGAGATTTTATCTGTGACTCTCCGAAACAATAACATGTGTAGCAGCAAGGGTTCGTGGGAGATTTTTGGTAAAATTTATGTTTATGATATTACAAGTCATCACAGATGTGATATTTATGACCGTGACGAAGAATATGATGAGCCAGAGATAATCCCTTTGGATGTTGGTGGTACCTTAAGCCTCACAGGACCCGATGATATAATGTCAATGGAGAAACCTGTGATTGGTTTTGATATTCGCGACAAGGTTACAGGTGAAACCATCATATGTGAGAGTGCTCCTTTGTTAAAGACAGTTGATACCGCGAAACAACAAAATCATCTGTTTGAACAATTCAAGAAAATTATAGTTCATGGCACTAGTTGTTCAGCTGAGGTGGAGTACCTCGCACTTACTTTTGCTGTTTTTGTCCCTATCGAGGTTCGACTCTTTAAGCAACAAGTGGAGGGAAGTGGGAACAACAAGCTACAAGAGGATAAACTAGACGAACTTGAGGTTTATGGGACCGTTTCAGCAAGTTATGGTCTTTATTATTCTGAGAGTAAATATAATCGCATTATGCTTTATGAGATTACTGAGGATTCTAATGATTCTGAATTGGTGACACTGGGATCTCCTATTACCCTGTCTAGATCTGTGGTTGCTGTGCCTGCGTATTCATCCCTCACTATCCAAGTAGAGTTATGGAATCGTGCTACCAAGGTGCTAATTGTCCAAGGAAGCTATAAGGTTGAAACTTGCAACGAATGGGATCATAAAATTATTACTGGTCTAAATTGTGTAAATGCTGACGTGATTGTTGATTGGGAGGAACCATTTCTGCTGAGTCGACCGGCTGCCAAAAAAGATGAAGTACAATGGGGGATTCACTTTCATTTTTGGGTATATTTGTCTACAATTTGCTTTTTTTAGTTACCTATCTAATGTTGCTCCTTTTGTGTTTAGGCACCTCATGCAGTAGAGGTATTTTCAATCTTTATCGGCCGCCAAAACGATGAACAATTGAGTCTTTATGGGATGGTTACTTTTGATGGCTCTCGGGGTCAAAAATGTCTTTTCAAAAGAGATAAGAATGATCCCTATGTTTTGCCTCCTGGCAGCAGTTTGTTACCTCTAAAAGGCCCTGATGACACTCTGATACCTGCGGATACATTTTCGATGTCTGTTGAGCTTGAGGATGTTGATGGTCGTGTGTCAATCAAAGGGTTTGTGCCCTCGAGTGTTCAACTTGATAAACATAAGAAAGCTTGGTTTAATCGCCTTTTGTGTGGGGTTGTTAAAGGTAGGCATGAGCGTAGTTTTGCTGCTATTCATTACACAGTCCTTTCTCATGCATTGAAGGCTACACTAAAGGTTCATTTCTTTTTCAAAGGTAAACTTTCTTCTGATGATTTTTGCAAAATACATGGGAGTCTGGTTGCTTTGTATGATAAATATGGGTGTAAAACACCTTATGAGAAATTATATTATCGGAATGTTCTTTTTGAGAGGCTTGAAGATAATCCATTGGAATTGCCATGCATGAATTTTGATGTCGATCTTTGGAGACATGCGGTTGCTGTTCCGCACAATTGCTCTTTGCAGATTGAAATAGATTTGAGTTGTCAATCAATAAGTTTCATTGAACGTTTAAAGGAGACTAAACGATTTCAAATTAGTCCCCGTGTTTGTGATGATGTGATCATTGAAAGAGCTGAAGTTGGCATCATAATCAATGTAGAATGGAGTCAAGCATAATGTAGTTTATATGTAGCTTTATTGTTCCTTCTTAGCCTTGTAGCAACCAATATCAATGTCGGATCTAAGATTTGGATAATGGGGGTACGAAATTAAGTTTAGTAAATTTTTTTTTTACAAAATACAAAGTAATATTAACTAAATTTTGAGTTAATAAACCATTTAACTATTGTATTAGTATATGTGTGTATTATGCACCCTATCTTCTGACAACAAGGCTTATAATTGAGTAACGAAATATCTTTTTAAAAAGAGATTGTCTAAGCAAGTACAAGTTGGAAAAAATAAACAATATTACGTAAGAGACCTGTTATTTCAATAGCGCTATTGTGGAATATATATAATCTAAGAGACCGCCTAAGACCAGTTTTAAAATAGGCGGTCTCTTATAATTTAATACTTATACAAAAAAAAAAAAGGCAATGATTAGGTTGTTGTGGTAGGTAATAGTATCTAAGAGACCGTCTATTAGATCAGGCAATCTCTATTTGTATTTTTTTTTTTTTTTTTTTTTTTTTTTTTTGCGAAATGGGAGTACAGTTGTAACTCTATGTATCCCCTAGATCCGCCACTGACCAATATTATTGTCTATTATCTTTCTCACATTAGAATTATTTTGGCTACATTTCCTGTGTGTTTTTGTAGATTGAGTTTTTATCTAACTAGTTCATGGTTTTATGTACAAGGTTGTGTACCACTACTGTCTCTCTCTCTTTATTTTTTATTTATTTATTTATTTTTTATTGACAGAACCTGTAACATTTAGATTATATCAAAATAGCCTCTTTGTCATATGGGCAGTCCTCCATCCAAAGTGGAATGTTTACCTAGGGAATGAGCTACCTTATTACATAGTCTTGACTGAAAACAAAACAACAAAAATCACAGACACTACTACTACTATATGTAAAACCCTTATTAATATGGGAAGTCCTACTGTAGCTTATCTGCAGTGTTCTTCTTAAAATGCCCTTAGGTACACTTTATTTTTTATGTGAACTCCTCCTGGCTTTCCTCCGGTCCATTGACCGTCGCACTTAAAACACAAACCCTTTGTTTTCTTATCTTGAAATTTCTCGCTCAGTCAGCCTCCGTACTTCGCCGCTGAAACGAGAGGAGCTAGGGTTAGTTCGATTTTGGTTGGTGATGGGTGGGTGGTTTACTGACGCTATAGAGCTTTGTGAGGTTGGGTTGGTTTGGGAGTTAAAAGGTGGGTTGGTTTCAATTGGATTATATTGTGAGGTTGGGTTGATTTGGGAGTTATAAGACTGTGTGTTGTGTAGGATTGGTTGGCCAGCTCCAAGTAGAATAGGGTCCAAACTTGGAAAATGCTCCACTAGGGTTCTTCAAGTGGTTGATCCGATTTCTCTCTTCCACCCGGATCGCAAGATCCATGGTATCCTCAAGGGTCCACGGGTTTAACATCCGTAACTCCGCCTTTATCTCCTCCTTGAGTCCGTTCACGAAGTGACTCTTCATGATACTCTTCGGGATGTCAAGTAAAGGTGAAGCCCTCTCTATGAACAAGCGTCGGTACTCCACCACCATTGTCGTTTGCACCACAGCGAGCCACTGCTCGTGGAGGCGGCCAGCATTAATGGGCCGGAATTGGGTTGGAATTCGCCCCTTGAGATCCTCCTAGCCTATGAATGGTCGACGACGGCTTTCTCATTGGTGCTACCGTAATGCGTCGCCGTTCATAGCCACCACAGCAGCCCGGAGTTTCTCCACCTTCGATAAGCGGTAAAATTGGAAATATTGCTCACTCCGGAGTATCCACCCATTAGGGTCAAATCCGTCGGGGATTGGCATATCGAGCTTCCTGTATTTCCAATTTCCCCATCCTTCTTGATTGTCGTCGTGGTTCCGATACCCTTCACCGGCACCAGGATCCCAAGTGCCGAATCTGAGGCCGTTGAAACCACTACCACTGAGCGGCATCCTGTGGTAGAATCACCTGCACCCAGCGGTGGTTCCCTGAAACCACTAGCACCCAGTGACTGCTGCATTTCCTCGTCCACCGTGATCGGTGTTTTCCCTCTGCCCTCCAAGGTCGCCATCTTTCCTCTAATCTCATCACAAATTTGTCTTGGTTGTTCTTCATAAGTGCGTTTTGTTGGTTCTGTTCATCTCTGAACCGGTTCCCACGACCTTCAATTTTCTGGATTGCTTCGTCTATGGCAGCCATGTTCTTGTGGTTGGACTCTTCAATGGCTTCTCTATTTTTGCGGGCCGCCTCTTCTTGATTCTTGTTGAATCTCTTCGTTAAAGTGTTTTGAATGGCTTCCATTCCTTCACGAATCGTCGTCATCAAGATGTGTTGAATGGAGTTCTCTCCATCCCCTACCTTGTCGATGATATCCTCTAAACGCTCCTCGAGGGCTGCAACTCGTTCCACGGTTACTGTCGGCGCCGTTGGAGGCATGTCGGCTCTGATACCAACTGCAACGAACTAGCGTAGTGCGATAAAATAAAATGGACGGAAGGTTGTTTTGGATACATTAAGCTTAAAGCTTGCGTACATTCGTTAATGGCTTTAGGCCATCACTCTCCAAGAACTCACTACAATAATATTCTGCTTAAACTTCTCCATTCTAGACTACTATTTATACTACTACTGCATTGCATAAGTTGGCAACAAGGCCTTAATTATTACAAGTTCTACTCTTGTCCTCTTTCCACTTTAGCACACTACAAACAAATAGCCTAAAGTTGCTTGTCTACTGCTTACAGTCCTCTGTCTCTCCTTGCGGTGGCCACGGTTTGTTGTTGTTGTTGTTGTTGTTGGTCTGCTCATGCTGCCTTCTCTAACACCTGCTATAGGTGAGTGTCACGGGTGGTGGTGGGAGTGGGTTCATTGCACTGAGGATGCTAAGAATGTTGATTGGTTTGTAATTTTAGATGATGGCTTGATCATCCGATGTCCAATAGTACCTTGGGAATTAGTTGTTGAGAAAGGCAAGCTTGTTTTTCAATATTTGGGTATGGACACTTAACTCAGACTTCTTGTTTATGATATGCTAGACTGTAATGTTTTGCATTCTTTTTGACTTCTGTTTGAGACTTGACATAAGTTGTGGTAAAGTCCATCACTAGAATGTGTAGATAATTAAGATATTGTATTGAGCTAACCTGAAATGTCTAAAGAATGAGAGGCAGAGAAAAGTAGAGTCAGATATGTTTTTTGTGTGTGGAGAGAAATCATATGTTTTGAAACACAAGATTGTTATGGATATTGAACGAAATAATGGTTGTTTGGTTCACTTAATTAAGGTATAAGGTATGGGTTTAGAAT
Source organism: Chenopodium album (assembly GCF_948465745.1). Classification (NCBI taxonomy): domain Eukaryota; kingdom Viridiplantae; phylum Streptophyta; class Magnoliopsida; order Caryophyllales; family Amaranthaceae; genus Chenopodium; species Chenopodium album. The sequence continues at coordinate 12,034,777 of NC_137842.1, read as the reverse complement.
GGTTTAAATACATATTTTATGTTTGTTTTATGATTTTAAAAGTTTCAAATTCATACCTCAAACCCAAAGGTATGGGGTTTAGAAATCTTTTTTTTTTTTTTTTTTTTGGGAGGGGGGGGGGGGGGGGGGCTGGGGCTGGAGAGGTGGGTTTCGCTCATTTCCATACTTTTAGGTATCAAATAAGGCTCTGTTCTCTTCACCTTAAAAAAAAATAATACTAAGTAAAAATAATTTCAGTTCAGTAAAAATAAGTCCAGTTCGGTAAAATTCAATTTTCTTAAAGAAGAATTATAATAAAAAATCAGTAAAAATAATTTAAGTTCAGTAAAAATAATTTAAGTTCAGTAAAAATAATTTCAGTTCAGTAAAAATAATTTCAGTTCAGTTAAATTAAGTTCAGTTCAGTAAAAATAATTTCAGTTCAGTAAAAATAATTTCAGTTCAGCAAAATTAAGGTGAATCAAACAGGGCCTAAAAGAAAAAAAAAATTGTATTCCATAATCATACCAAACATATGGTATTAAGAATCAAGTTCCAAACCCATACCATCATGGTTTCATTCTTGATTCAACCCGCATACCAGTTTCCGAACCAAACGCCCCCTAAATAGTGTTCGTATTGATTTTGAGTGGATAGGTATGGTTGAGTTTGTGATAATTTTAAGTAAACTGAATTATTTTTGGAAAATTGAAAAAGAGTTATCCCCCCTTTGCTTGGTCTTCGGAAACAATCTCACCTTCGATTATTCTAGAAATAATCCCACCTTTAACGTCAATCTTCTTGTAACAGGCCTTTTGACCTGCTACCTTAAGAAACGAACAGATAAATGTGGTTCTCGCAAGATCAAATTGTTCCAAACTGACTATAAATAATTCCATGTTTGTAGCACTGTCAAAACGGTTTGACAGTTCGGTTTCGGTTCGGTTTGAAATCGGTTCGGTATTTAATCGGGTCGGTTTGGAATCGGTTTAATTGTCTCACGGGTTGGTTTTGGTTCGGTTTAAATAGTTATCAGTTCGATTCGGTTTCGGTTTATTCTTAAGCGGTTTTAATTCGGTTCGGGTTGTAAACAGTCCGGGTAGTAAACGGTTCGGTGCAGACGGGTTGCGGTTTGTTAACGGTGCGGTGTAAACGGTTTTTATCCCGGTTCAAACAGTTTCGGGTTGGAAACGGTTTCGAGTTAGAAACAGTTCGGTTCTTTTTTGGTTCAGTTTATAACTCGTTCCGTTTTTTTTCGGTTCAGTTTATAACTGATTCGGTTCTTTTTCGGTTTCGTTTATAACTGGTTCGGTTTTTCGATGGTTTAACCACTTTAACGTTATTCATATCGGTTCCATTTCAAGTTTACTAAATTACGGTTCGGGTCGGTTTTCGGTTTCAAAAAATAAATTGTTTATCGAGTTGTTTGGATTCGGGCAGTTAAATGGTTTTGGTTTGAAATTTGATAGTACTTGCTAACCTTTTGCGTTCACAAGTTTTATATAAAGTCGCGAATCATTTCATATTTAGGCATCATATTATAAACAAATTCTCATTGATTTTATAAATACATATTATGTTCTGTTTCAAGTTTAGTCATACTGATCTTACTAGTTTATTACGAAGTAGATTATAAGAGTTAGTGTATTAATGTATTATTGTTTTACAATTAGGTTATTATATGCTTCTTATTTAATCATTTATATACTACGCATAGTATCATAATCATGATTTGATGAGTTCTTGTGAAATGGAAATTTGCAATTTGGTAATTCGATACTTGATTAGTCAACAAGACTGATAATTATGACTCGTTTATCATTATATATTTTCATGAAATTATGAAGATATTACAAAGTGCTTTGATTTGTATAATGAAAGAAAACACTAATGACTGATTAACAAGGTAATATTGATTATCCTTAAGACCTTAATGAATGATTTGCCTTGATATTTTTTAAAAAATATTCTAAGATTTCTAATATTTAATCCATTTAATTATATTCCCGTAAAAAAAAAAAATCCATTTATTTATATAAAAAAGTTTGTAAACGGTTCGATTTAGAAGCGGTGTGGTTCATAAACGATTTGGTTTATAACCAGTTCGGTTTACAATCAGTTCGGTTTTTAAATGGTTCGGTGCAAACGGGTAGCAGTTTGCTAACGGTTCGGTGTAAGCGGTTTTTTTGCCAGTTTAAACGGTTTCGGGTTGGAACCGGTTTCGGGTTAGATACGGTTCGGTTCTTTTTCGGTTCGGTTTTCTTTCAGTTCGGTTTGTTAACGGGTTTGGTTCTTATACGGTTTAACATTATTCGGATCGATTCGGTTTCGGGTTTACTAAAATACGGTCCGGGTCGGTTTTCGGTTTTAAAAAAATCGGTTTTTAATCGGTTCGGTTCCCATTTGGGTCGGGCGGTTTCGGGCAGTTAAACGATTTCGGTTTGAAATTTGACAACACTACATGTTTGAGATCCCATGCTTTAACTTCTTATCTTTGTCATGTTTCTCTTCTGAATTTTTTCACTCCCTTCTTTTTCAGCACGGCACTTTCATTGATCATAATTTGAAATTTGTGATTGAGTCGATGTGAGATTGTGATGCTCTTGCCTTATATTAGCTGCCGAATTTGTAGGTACCATTGCTTAATCAGCATTAGATTCCATGATTAGAATTAAGCTACTGTACTACTCCCTCCGTTTATTTTTATGGTAAAGACTAGAATAGACCCGGTCTATAATAACTTATTGTAGAGTCAACCTTCTAGTATACCATATGAATGTGATTATATCATACGAAATGTGATTATATTACTACAAAAGTGATTATATCATCTGAAACTGTTATGTAAATGTATCACTCAAAAAGTGAATTTATCATTATAAAAAGTATCAAATAGTAAATTACATTAGTCAAAAGATGATTTTTAAATTTTATCATCCTAAAGATAATTATATAATCTCATTAAATAATTTACTATGAGATTATATAATTCTAAATATGACTCACAAAAAGATAATTATATCATCTAAAAATAAAACAGTGCGTTTCTGGTGCGGCAGGGTACCAAATCAGCAAATGACAAAGTAACCCCCCCAGACAAAGTAACCCCAAGACAAAAGTAACCCCTGACTGACTTAGTAACCCTTGACCAAGTAACCTCTGACTGACCTAGTAACCCCTGATCTAGTAACCACTAACTAACCTAGTAACCCCAAGTAACCCCCGACCTAGTAACCCCTAGCAACCCCAAGTAACCCCTAAATGACCTAGTAACCCCCGACCTAGTAACCCCAAGTAACCCCTGACCGCCGACCTAGTAACCCCAAGTAACCCCTGACCGCCGACCTAGTAACCCCTGACCGGATCTAGTAACCCCTTACCCACCACCAACAAAAAACTACCACCAACAACCACCACCAACGAACCACTACCAACCTAAACCACCAACGAAACCAGATATAGAACCCAGAACCACGAAACCACCACTACCCATCCACAAAACCACCACTACCCACCCACGAAACCACCACTATACACGAAAACAATTTGTTTTTCGTTCTTCAATTAAACAAAAAATTAAGTAATAAAATTTAACAACTTACAAGTTATATAATCAAAATCTTCAGCAAATAAGCTTGAATTAAACATTAAATTCGTAGAAAATAAATTTCCAAAAGTAAACCATTAATGAAGTTTCAAGAAATTTGGGCTAAGAAGATGACACCAACAATGAAGTTTAAAGAAAAAAGAGGAGAGAGGAATAAAATTGGGGGAAAAGGAAAATATTGTAGAAGAAAAGAGGAGAGAGAAATAAAATTGGGGGAAAAAGAAAAATGTTGCAGAAGATAGAAGAAGAAAAGAGGAGAGAGAAGAAGAATTATATATATATATATATAGGGGAAGACTCTTGTGAGAATTTTTCTTATGTGAGAATTTTTCATATGTGAGAACACTCTTTATGTTCTAAATTTTTACTCGTATGTTCTAAATTTTAAATCTGATGTTCTAAACTATTCCTTAGGTGTTCTAAATTAAATCAAATGTTCTAATTTAGTACTCACATGTTCTAAACCATAAATTAGTTAAGTTTGATGTCATAAATTTTAAATAACTTGTTCCAAAATTTTAACTTATATGTTCTAAATTTTAAAACGTGTGTTCTAAGATTTTTAATTATATGTTCCAGATTTTAAAACGTATGTTCTATTTATTTTTTTACACGTATGTTCTAAATTTTTTACTCACACTTTCTATATTCTATATCAGTTTGTTCTAAATTTTTATTCACATGTTCATAATCTTAAGTCAGATGTTCTAAATTTTACTCATATGTTTAAAATTTCATAAAGCAAATTTTTTAAATTTTTAATCACTTGTTCTAATTCTAAAATCAGATGTTCTAAACATATTAGTCACACAAATGTTCTAATTTATTACTCATATGTTCAGAATTTTAATTTGAGTCACATGTTCTAAATTTTAACTCGCATGTTCTAAATTTTTACTCACATGTTCTAAAATTTTACTCACATGTTCTAAATTTTAAATCAGTTCTCATATAAGTATGAATTCTCACATATGGACCTATTCTCACCGGATCCCTCCCCTATATATATATATATATATATATATATATATATATATATAAGGCTGACCGCACCATACGGCCAGCCGTATATGAAACTTTGTGAAAATGTGATTATATCATCCAGAATGTGATTATATTATTTGAAAGTGTCAAATTTTGGGTCTACAATAATTTATTATAGACCGAGTCCATACAAGACCAACTATATTTTTATTTGCATCAATTTCCCTTTTGGAGTGTTTTTATTTTATTTTATTATTTTTTAAAATTGTATCATTTCTATATATTGTAACTTTATACTATATTTTATCATTTCTCTCTTACTTTAAATCCTACTCAACTTATTTTATCATTTCTCTCTCTTATATGGTGCCCACTAAAATAATAAAAATATCTATCATCTCTTACATATTTTTTTCTTTCTTGGTCTCCATCTCACTTTTATTGTAATAATTTATTCACCCACTCATAATATTATATGACTCTACTAAAACTTTGTATAATTCAAAGTGATGCAAAAAAAAAAAAAAAAAAAAAAAAAAGTATCATGTTTTAAAATTCAAGAGATATATCATCTCATTCTTTGTTCGTAGATAATTCACGTTCAAAGTGGCCTCGATCTAACAGTTTGATTATGTTTTTACTTATTTATACGTAGTATTTTTCATACGGCGTTATGCTACATTTTTTTTAGTTAATCAATTTTCATGTTTCAATGCTGTTTCTGTCTGTATCCGATTGCCCGAGAGTCCGAACCCGAGATCCTGATACTCCTATACGCAAGCTGAGAACCTACACAATGAACAGAAGTCAACTAGCCCTGGGGTGATCCGGGGATAACCACTCCGATGATAAAGTTAGAATGTGTTTAAGAGAAGGTAAGTAAGAGAGAGAAAGTAGAGAGAGAGAGAGAGAGAGTAATAAATGCTTACCATTTAGTGAAGCTTAATCTACTATTTATAATAAATTTCATGACAGGTGGCTACAAGGCATGCAAGACTTTTCTCGCCAAGTGTCAATGATAAAACTACCACGTGCCAAGTATCGAAAAGCCAATATGACCGATATGTCTGCTTTATGGAACATATCAGCCCTTGTCACATATCATCCCATACAACTAGCCCCCCAAGTGAGGACATTGGATAATTGATCGACGTTCTCACTTTAGTATATTGGTTAAATTTTGGCTACGTTTTGTTTGCATTATTCAATGTTATGTTATGTTCAGGCTTTCTTTTCCTAATACTGAAATGTGATATTAATTGATTTGGCATAATACTATATTTCTTGTACTCTGTCGAGTATATTTGGTAAAATATTTATTGTAATGTTTGGGGATTTCAAAAAACTCCGTTTTCCCCCCAAGTGACCTTGTGTATAGATAAGACACAAGGTCTACTTAATAAAAGAACTGGGAGCGAAAAAACTCCGTTTTCCCCCCAAGTGACCTTGTGTATCGATAAGACACAAGGTCTACTTAATAAAAGAACTGGGAGCGAAAAAACTCCGTTTTCCCCCAGGTGACCTTGTGTACCGATAAGACACAAGGTCTACTAATAAAAAACTGGGAGAGAAAAAACTCCGTTTTCCCTTAGGTGACCCTGTGTACCGATAAGACACAAGGTCTACTTAATAAAAGAACTAGGAGTGAAAAAACTCCGTTTTCCCCCTAAGTGACCTTGTGTACCGATAAGACACAAGGTCTACTTAATAAAAGAACTGGGAGCGAAAAAACTCCGTTTTCCCCCCAGGTGACCTTGTGTACCGATAAAACACAAGGTCTACTTAATAAAAGAACTGACAAAACGTAGTCGTTTAGGAGATTAATCGTTTGCTAGGTTTTAGTAAAATAAGCGGGAAATATGCATTGAGGCTAGACACGTGTTGCCAATCTAATGGTTTTATATTTAAACTTTACAAATTTTCCTAGCCATCGGATTTCTGACTCAACCGTCACATCAGTTTCTTCTTTTTTTTTTTTTTAAAAAAATTTTCCCTTTACTTTTATATTTCATTCTCGATTATAAACAAAAGTAAAAAACGGTTCAAAAGAGAGATTTTCAGAGAAAAGGGATTTCATCTAAACTTCCATCACTGCCATAGCAGAGTAATCGCCGGTCTTTCAGTTCGTCACTAAAGCAAAATCGAAGTTCTGCACCGTTGGCGAATAGCTTTAAGGTATTTACAGATTCTAATTACTATATATATATTTTCTTAAAGGATTTGCATGCTTCGTAATTCGATTTTTTTTACTCTTTAAAATTCTAAATTAAGACATTAGATGTCCAATAGTAGTATTGAGGAAGAACTTCCTTCCCTTAGCACTGTTAGGCATCGTCTTATTAGACAATCGTTGGGGAAGGACCTTGGCCGATCTGGAGGGACTGCCTCTTCCCTTTCTGACAATATTGACGATCCATTTCAGCCGTTATCGCTAGAAGAACAAAAGAAAGCTTTTTATTGTCACAAATTGCTAGCCGACTGTGAGAAGGCTACTCGCCCTATTAACCCCTGTATTCCGGAAGACATTGAAATTCTTGATATCGAACCAGTTAACGTCCGCTATCACCTGAGGAGTTTTGATAATACATGCTTTGATCAATAAGGTTCAAACGTCGGGAGTATTGGCGTAAGTACTACTTCTATGCCGAGAATGAAGCAAACAAGTTATCAGCCCGAAGTTGCCGCCAGAGAAGCTGCGGAATCAAGCAAAAAACCTTGGCAAGGTGTAGGCGTCGTTCGAAGTGCGCCTAAATAAAAGCATGTTGTGAATATGCTTGGCACTCTTAGGAAGTGGGAATTGACGTATACGATTAGGGACAAGGAAAGTAGGGAGCCGCCAACAAGTTTTTAAGGAACTTGTAAATCGTTCACGGATCATAAAAGACAACCACGAATAAAGGGACAACGAAGGCAACAACGATTGACCCGTGAAGGTTACACCCCATTCATAATCCATGAGATTACTAACTCCATATGGTTCGGAACCACAAAAGGAGGATCGGGGATGATGATACGAAGTGAATCATGGAGTCACATTCGCCCGTATTGGCCTCTACTCGATTCTTATAGTGAAAAGTGATTCCTGCGATCTCAAAGGCATACAAACAAAATATTCAATTTGCTCCAAACTATTATTATGCTAAATTGGTTGAATATTAATGCAACACATTACTCTAAAATATTGTGATCACTTGATTAAACAACAAGATTAAAAAGGAACCTAAACCGGTTGTCCAAATTATCTTATTAGGCGTGATTTCCAATTACATATTTCCTTTAAACATGCAATATGGTGATCATAACAATAATAGAATAAACATTAATATTGGAAGCAATTCAAAAGTAATAATGTTAGTCAAATCAAATATAAAATTAACCTAATCATAATACTAGCAATATTAAAATAAAATAAGAGTAATTAAATTAATTAATTACTCACATTCTGCGCGTTCCTTTAAATTGCTACATCATGAATAACAGGTAGTAACTTTAATAAAAAAAATATAAAGCAAATGAAAATTAAATTAGAGTAGAGTTGATTTGGTCCAAACCCTCAATCAATTATACCTTTCACGCCTTGGTTTAAGTATAGAACTTTAGGTATTGTATGAATGAACTCCTTAGAGTGCTTAATTAGGGGAAGTATTTTGAGAGAATAGGGTGGCTAGTATTTAGGCTAAAAAGGGAGAAGAGAATTATTTTATGATCAAGCTTGTTGATGATTGGAAAAGAGGAGATATGACCTCTATTTATAGGGAAAAAAAAAGGGTCGAAGAATCAAGAAAAGATCGAGTTCGAATCGGATTAAAACTCTTGCGATAGACAGCAGTTTTTGCGGTTTTTGTTTTTATCATATCTTTTGATCCAGAAATCGGAATAAGATGAATAAGGTGTCGTTGGAAAGATCTTGAAGTCTACTTTCGAACTCAATTAGAGTCAGATAAAAATATTTTATGGAATAAAAGATATGGTCGAAATAGTGAGACGGTGTCAGTTTTGGAGAGAGTTTGACATTTTATTCATATCTTTTCCGTTATAGCTCGGAATTGATATTATAATATATAATTGGAAAGATAATTTCAAGGGCTATCCAACCATATAAAATTCAGATAAAAAATTTGAGGCACGAAGTTCATATCTGTCTATCTTTGAACGTCTTTCAATTCTGATAGAAATAGGACTTTCAAAAAGAAAAGTTTTATTCAATTTCAAACTCTTTAATCTTATCTTTTCAAAACGGATAATTAAGATCTTTTAGAAACTTGTAGAAGCTTCTAATTAATCCTAATTTGTTTAGGAATTGGATTAAATCATTTGGACCCTCCACATGATCATTGGGTCGTAGGTAAGGTGGGCTTAGGTTCGGTTTGGGCTCAGTTTAATATTTTGGCCATAACTTATTCGTTATAACTCGGATTTGGGCTTATAATATATCGTTGGAAAGCTCTTTTCAAGCCCTATCGAAATGTTTAATCATTAGACCCAGATTATGGACCAAAATAAACTGTATTAAACATTTTTATAAAAAGGACACGAAATGAATGCTTTTATAGGACACGAAATGAATTATTTTGGGTTTAAAGGCACGAAAAGAGGAAAATAAGTTATGGTTTGGGGAAATGGGATAGGATTTTGGTTGGTTTATGAAATGGAAATATGGATTTAAGCACTCCAAGATTAAATACTCAACTCGACCAATAATGGCGGTGAAAGGTTGTTCATCATTGGGCTTGGTTTTGGGGAGACGTTTTTAGGTGTCTACAGAAGCCCCCACTTTGACTGAGTTTGTAGAAACGTCAGTTTTGAAAACGATAGTCAAAGTAGTCGATAGGGACGGAGAATGATTTAAGACGTTCTGCGATCCTAAATCACTATGTATACGCCGATACCTGCAAAAAATGTTAATTTCACAGATAAAAGAGTAAAGGGATAGAACGCTTATATGACACCAGTGTATCGGTGACAAATGAGTTTGGTATTTTCCTATGCTTGAAGGAATCCACCGGATGACATATGTTGAAATGCTTTCCATGCTTGAGGAAAGCCGACAGATGAGTTTGGTAGCTTTCTAAGCTTGAAGAAACCTACCGGATGACACTTTCCATGCTTGAGGAAAGTCGACATATGATTTTGGCGTTTTTCTATGCTTGAAGAAATCCACCGATAATGCTTTCCATGCTTGAGGAAAGTCGACTGATGATTTTGGCAGCTTTCTATACTTGAAGAAATCCACCAATTAATACTTTCCATGCTTGAGGAAAGTCGACAAATGATGAGATTGCAAGTCTCTGTGTATCAAGAACCTTGTGTCGTGAAATGATGGTGGTTCGATTGTCCCCGAACGTGAGCTGTAGATGTTCCGCTTGTCCCCGGACGTGGGTTGTAGTTGGTTCGCTTGTCCCCGAACGTGGGCTGTAAATGGTTCGCTTGTCCCCGAACGTGGGCTGTAAATAGTCCGCTTATCCCCGGACGTGGGCTGTAGATGATCCGCTTGTCCCCGGACGTGGGTTGTAGATGGTCCGCTAGTCCCCGGACGTGGGTTGTAATTGGTTCGCTTGTCCCCGAACGTGGGCTGTAGATGAGACTTGCAAAAATAAATTTTCCAATGGACTCGTATATATTGTGATTGACTTGACCAAGCTTTAATTTGACTTGACACGACATGACATGTGTATGACTTGTGATTGTGTGTGTATATGTATGATTTAAATGTATGAGCTAACACAAGCAATCAACAATGCAAAAAGCAACAATTTTCCGTCATTTTTGTCATGAGACGAGTGGAGGGTACTGACTTTCTCCTGAAAAAGAAAGACGTGAAAAATGAAATTTTATATTCAAACTTCCCTCGATAAAAATTTTGAAATTTTTTTTAAACTTCCCCAAAAGAAAACAATGAAAAAAGGAAGAAGTTTTGAACTTCCTCCTTGAGCAAGACGAAATGAATCGTATGGATTGAATTGATTGTCCTGGAAATAATGTATGCATGATGCATGTTCTTAGGCCAGGTGGCTAAGGACAATTACATCATGTGATACGATAGATGAATGAACTTAGGTCATGGAGCTAAGCATCACATATGGTGTAAAGAAATGATCTTGAACGTTACTTAGGTTTGGAAGCTAAGCACGTATATAGATGAAGTGATCGATGAGTATCGCATAATGAATGTCACATAGGTCAAGGAGCTAAGCACAATATGCGATGTATGAAACAATGAACATTGCTTAGGTCTAGAAGCTAGGCAAGTATACAATGTCTCTTTTGATGTTGTCTTGAAAGATGACGAAACATGCGCATCTTTGAAGTAAGATTTCATGATAGAAGGTTCCTAGAAGGAAAGGTGATATGGATATGCATGTGTGAGTGAAGTGTGTGAATGTGATACTAAGGATGGCTGCAAGGGTTATGGTGATGGAAATAGATGTGAGAAGAGTCAAAGATGATGACTCTTTAGGCTGGGTAGGCTAAATGATGTGGGTTCAAGCCCCCAAGTCTAGCTCTAAATGGGTAAGGGTAAGAATTGGATATTCTTTGACTCGATCATGCATGGATATGAATATGAATGTGGATATGAATGTGAATGTGGCCGCACCTCGATGTGAGGTTGCCTACGTATCCGTTAGGAATTAGGCCGAACGTAGCTCTAACCGAACTTTGCACAAGTGTATGTACACCTCAAAGAGGTCTTTCAAGGGTTGTAATGTGGTTAAGTTGATGGTTTAAGGAAGAAAGAGGTAAAAGGCTCAAGACCCGAGAAAAGCCCCCAAGATGTGTAATTGTGAATTTGAAAATTTTGAATTTTGCAAGTTTATTTTCAACACATTTTTTTTTGCTTTGAACTTTTTTTTTTCATTCTTTTGAGTCAGTGTAGGAAATCTCAGATCATGCGGTCCATCACTCACTTAGCATTCATATTTCTCAGGCACGGTACCGAGCACTCGATGAGAGACGCAATTTGAGACGTGTTCATATCAAAGACATTGGAACACTTGCCTTTAGACATTGTTTTATTTTTGCTTTGCTATTTTTTTTTACTTGCTTTTTGAATGTTATACAATTACACATCTTCAAATCCCAGGGTTGAGTGAATGTGGGTTGAAGAAATGAAGGCCAAACGTTAGACGAGGCTCAAAGTGGTTGATGAAGAAATGGATATGTGATTGAGTGGTTAATGGGGAATGACAAGGTTGCAAAGGTGCCTCAAATCATTGGTGTACCTTGTGTTTAGTTCGGAAATTGATGATTTTTTTTTTATTTTTTAATTTTTATCACATGATCGAATGTAAGAAGGAGATGCTCATTTATGAAGAAGGTAAGAAATGTGACATATAGACACATGGATAAGGAGAACCTATGCTAGACTTTTTAGGGGGAAGGGTTTGAAACAAAAGAAGAAGAAAACATGAAATCTTGGTGAGAAGCATGCATCGTGCATTGTCTTCATGGCTGTTTATGAGTAACTTCTTGTCGTCTTGTGAAAAAAAAAGTTTCTTGTTGTTGATGCTTTGATTGGAAGGAAAGAAGGAAGGAGTGACGTTCCCCTTATTCTTCCAACTATTGCCTAGTGATTTTAGACTCAAGTACTTTGTAAGGATGAACTCACTTAATGCATTCACTCAATACTCAGATTGGAAAGGAAGAGTGTAAGAAACAATTTTGAAATCTGATGGGAAAACTCCACTCATTCCTATTACGACGGAAAACGATGCATGCATGGTCCTAATATACGATCATAAACAATATAGTGCATTACTCAAAGACAAAGTGTGTGCAAAGACTCAACATGTGTGATTAGGTGAGTATATTAAGACTCATGGTATGATCGCATGGCTAGACATGAGGACGTTGTGAAAAACAAAGGACCCAATGACCAAATAGCACGGAAGACTAAAAGACAAACTAACTTGATTAATTTTGTCAAATTTTAATGTTTATGCTATTTACTAGGTGAAAACGGTCCATTAGCAATCGTTAGTCATAAATAAGATCAACCACAATCAAAGACAAAGAACACATGTTAAGGTTAGCACAAAAAATCACAAGAAATTAGGAAAAGGACTAGAATTCTAGAAGAGTTAGGACTCATGGGTATAAAAAAATAAATAAATAAAAACAAAAATCTATAATCCTATGTTATACGAGTTGACACTGATTAAAGTACTTGGCTAAGACTAGCTTGACACGAGAAGATATAAAAAAAAATTAAAAAAAAAAATATAACAAAAGAAAGTTGACTCTAAAAAGACACCTAAACCGGACAGGCTGTAGCATATCGGTTATAAATTTTTATATGTGACTCTGATTGAGACGAAACCAACTCCAAATGAAAGATAAAACCCGGGGCTATAGATCCATATGTGGAACGACACGTAACTATTTCTAGAACACCGGCTATGACCAAAACAAGTTGACTCTTGTGCAGTATACGAGAATAAAAATCCGGGTGACTCAAAAACTAAAAAAAAAAATAAAAAAAATCTATGGCTCGACTCTAATAATAAAAAAAAAAGGTTTGACAAGAGAAAAAATAAATAAATAAATAAAAAGTCAAAAAATGCACATATAAGCACATTGTCACGAATGATGCAATGAAATTCGCAACCTAAAGTCAAGTTATATGTTCGACTATGGTCAAGCTTTTGGGTGTCAAAGGGTACCATGGTTAAGAGTTTGGACGCGTTAGCAAGGCAGCCTCCCTTGAGGGTGTACGCCAACGGGCGGCTCCGCGAGTTCGTGATGAAATCGAACTCGACTCCATGGGTTGGGTGGATTTAAAAACTCGGATGAACCCTTATTGCCATGAGCGTTTTCAGGTTGATAGAGCATAAATCCCCCGGGCTAGCCACATACGTAGAACACGTACTATTGTGGCAAAATAGGTAACCTAAAAAAATCATATGCATATGTGAAAATGCCAATTAAATCGCAGGAATACAATTCAAGAATCTGTCAAGTTTCATCCACTCATCTTAATTAAATACCGATAACTCAAATCGATAAATAATCAAGAATCCTCCCCAGTGGAGTCGCCAAATTGTAGGCGTCGTTCGAAGTGCGCCTACATAAAAGCATGTTGTGAATATGCTTGGCACTCTTAGGAAGTGGGAATTGACGTATACGATTAGGGACAAGGAAAGTAAGGAGCCGCCAACAAGTTTTTAAGGAACTTGTAAACCGTTCACGGATCATAAAAGACAACCACGAATAAAGGGACAACGAAGGCAACAACGATTGACCCGTGAAGGTTACACCCCATTCATAATCCATGAGATTACTAACTCCATATGGTTCGGAACCACAAAAGGAGGATCGGGGATAATGGTACGAAGTGAGTCATGGTGTCACATTCGCCCGTATTGGCCTTTATTCGATTCTTATAGTGAAAAGTGATTCCTGCGATCTCAAAGGCATACAAACAAAATATTCAATTTGCTCCAAACTATTATTATGCTAAATTGGTTGAATATTAATGCAACACATTACTCTAAAATATTGTGATCACTTGATTAAACAACAAGATTAAAAAGGAACCTAAACCGGTTATACAAATTATCTTATTAGGCGTGATTTCCAATTACATATTTCCTTTAAACATTCAATATGGTGATCATAACAATAATAGAATAAACATTAATATTGGAAGCAATTCAACAGTAATAATGTTAGTCAAATCAAATATAAAATTAACCTAATCATGATACTAGCAATATTAAAATAAAATAAGAGTAATTAAATTAATTAATTACTCACATTCTGCGCGTTCCTTTAAATTGCTACATCATGAATAAACAGTTAGTAACTTCAATAAAAAAATATAAAGCAAATGAAAATTAAATTAGAGTAGAGTTGATTTGGTCCAAACCCTCAGTCAATTATACCTTTCACACCTTGGTTTAAGTATAGAACTTTGGGTATTGTATGAATGAACTCCTTGGAGTGCTTAATTAGGGGAAGTATTTTGAGAGAATAGGGTGGCTAGTATTTAGGCTAAAAAGAGAGAAGAGAATTATTTTATGATCAATCTTGTTGATGATTGGAAAAGGGGAGATATGACCTCTATTTATAGAGAAAAAAAGGGTCAAAGAATCAAGAAAAGATCGAGTTCGAATCGGATTAAAACTCTTGCGATAGACAATAGTTTTTGCGGTTTTTGTTTTTATCATATCTTTTGATCAAGAAATCGGAATAAGATGAATAAGATATCTTTGGAAATATCTTGAAGTCTACTTTCTAAACCAATTAGAATCAGATAAAAATATTTTATGGAATAAAAGATATGGCCGAAATAATTAGACGGTGTCAGTTTTGGAGAGAGTTTGACATTTTATTCATATCTTTTCCGTTATAGCTCGGAATTGATATTATAATATATCATTGGAAAGATAATTTGAAGGGCTATCCAACCATATAAAATTCAGATAAAAAATTTGAGGCACGAAATTCATATCTGTCTATCTTTGAACGTCTTTCAATTCTGATAGAAATAGGACTTTCAAAAAGAAAAGTTTTATTCAATTTCAAACTCTTTAATCTTATCTTTTCAAAACGGATAATTAAGATCTTTTAGAAACTTGTAGAAGCTTCTAATTAATCCTAATTTGTTTAGGAATTGGATTAAATCATTTGGACCCTCCACATGATCATTGGGTCGTAGGTAAGGTGGGCTTAGGTTCGGTTTGGGCTCAGTTTAATATTTTGGCCATAACTTATTCGTTATAACTCGGATTTAGGCTTATAATATATCGTTGGAAAGCTCTTTTCAAGCCCTATCGAAATATTTAATCATTGGACCCAAATTATGGACCAAAATAAACTGGATTAAACATTTTTATAAAAAGGACACGAAATGAATGATTTTAAAGGACACGAAATGAATTATTTTGGGTTTAAAGGCACGAAAAGAGGAAAATAAGTTATGGTTTGGGGAAATGGGATAGGATTTTGGTTGGTTTATGAAATGGAAATATGGATTTAAGCACTCCAAGATTAAATACTCAACCCGACCAATAATGGCAGTGAAAGGTTGTTCATCATTGGGCTTGGTTTTGGGGAGACATTTTTAGGTGTCTACACAAGGCCAAGTGGTAATCCCTAGTTCCTCCGACTCCGATAAAGAGGAGCGTCCTCCAACTCGGTTAGAAGATCAATCATCTCCCGTTCACGAGTCTGCAGTAAATTCGGTTCTTGGGGATGAGGATGATGACTGCACTAATGCTGAGAGTAGGAACGATGTTGTTGATTTAACGACAGAGGTAATTCAAGAGGAGAGATTGGATGAAGAGTATAACTCCAAAACTGATGATAATGATGATTTTCGGCAACCCCTTGTTTTATCAACGAACTATAAAGTAGCAAAAGCTATAATAAACAACAAATTCAGAAAAACCGCAATAGAAAAAGATTATTGTCGTCGTGGTAAACGATTTTATAACCTACCCGATGGTTATGACCTTTATCTCCCAGCCGCTGGATCTTTTGTATTAGATTGCCCTGCTGGCCATGTTGCCGTTTACGCTAAGCATTTTGATTTTGGCTTACGCTTTCCTCTTCTTCCGTTCATGGCAAAAATTTTAAAAGCTTGGAACGTATGTTTAGTTCAGATAACCCCTCCCACAATTCGTGCCGTAATCGCCCTTGTGTGGGTTATGCTGTATAGGAATTTTCCTTTAACTCTTAATGCTTTTCGGAAGCTCATGACCTTAAAGAGAGATGGTCAATCTGAGGGGTGGTGGTCTTTATATACTGCTTCTCGGAAATACACAGTTCACCCTAAATTATCTAGCTGTAAAGGGTGGCAAGACAAGTTTTTCTTTTTATCTGTTCCCGATGATTATCCTGTTCGGAGAACTTTTTACTGGCCACATCCTCAATTCGACACCATTCCTAAGAGGGAACTTGGTCGTCATGAACTTAGGGCTGTCAAATATTTTGACATCGTTGAATCCAAGGACGATGAAGGTAGATCTCGCCTTGCTCCAAAGGTGTGGGTACCTAATGTGGGGTACATTCTCGGCAATGCCCCATTGTCACATGTCAGTCTATGCTGGACTGATTGTTATGGTATTAATCCACCATTTATTATTTTTTATGATTTTACTTTTTGCTGTCTTATATTTCTGCCTTATTAGCTTAATAGAACTTTAACCCCCATTTTTTTTATATTTCTTTTCCTACAATAGGTATCGATAAACTAGACAATAAGCAGCTTGGATTGTCTGCTGACGGGAAGAGAGTCATTTGAAAGTGTCCTAGAGCTCCCAGCTCCAGTTACGACACGCTTGCTTCCTACTGCAGCCGCGCTTCCCTAGTCAATCCTAAAAGAAAAGCCGAAAAGATGGCTGATGACCAATCAAAGAAGAGAAAGCTATCAACTTTGAGAAACCGTCGGGGTGGCAATGTCGGAGTAGTCAACACCAGACTATCCGACAACCAAACTGAGAAAAAATCGAGGGAGAACGACAACCAGACTAAGCGTTCCTCTCCGTCTTCAAAGCCTGCTGAAATAGAAGACAAGACAGTGGTTCAAAGTTATGAACCAATTACTAAGAAGATGACTGACGGAGTGGAGATTGAAGATCTCACTCGTACTTTCGAGTCTCCCCCTCTTCATCCTAATGAGACAGTACCACCAGTTGGCCCAAACATCCCTATCAATGCCGTTGGTTCAGACACTAGCATTCCTGGGCTTATTTATCGGTCTCATCAATGGATCGAGCGCCCTGAAGGGAGGTTTCCGGAAGTTTTTTTGAGAGGGTTCGCTGTTCCCTCTGGCCATTCGGGAGATCGATGGCAGCCAAATGTCGATGTGTACCGAAATGAGTCTCTCTATACCGACGACCCCATGCAAGGTGGGAATCTCGGTTACCGTCTTCTGTGTAACTTGGCTCCTCCCCTTGACAGGCCTATGGGCGAAATCGTTCGGTCCCCTCGCTGCTGTTCATATGCATAACATGATGAAGGTACTCAAATTTGCACTTTGCCCCCTCTTTTTTTTAATATATCGTTATGTTTATACACACACACATTTTTTATATTATAATATTTTATTCATGTATGCAAAATTGTGTTTTCTTTTCACCTTTTACTGCATCGTTCTTATGTTGTCGTCTATGCTCTTATGTCTGGACGACTTTTTAACGCAGACTGTTATGTCCGGTACCGATCTTGTTGAGATGTACCGCTATTACCAGGAGCAACATCATCAATCCTCTGCCAACCAAAATGCCTTACAAACCGCCTTGGATAATGCTGACAAGGCTCGAAATCTGCTGAAAGAAGCTAAGAAGAGGGACGACCTAGAGTTGGCATCTCTAAAGGATAAAGCTGTCAAGCTCGAGGGACTTGAGAAAGAAGTCCAACAACTAAAGGGTCAAATTGCCGAGAAGAACCTTGCTCTTGAGCGTCTTCCCTCTCTTGAGAAAGATCTCAGTGACTCCAAGGCAAAAATTCAAAATCTTGAAGAAAAGGTTCAGAAAATGGAGGCTGACAAGCCCGACATTCGGCAAAGAGCGGTTGGCCGTTACTTAGCTTCTAAAGAATTCTGCACGTGACTCCAAGATCGCTTTGATGGAGGTTGGACAGCTGCTCAGAGGTGTATTGCCCATGCTTCCGGCTGGAAAAAGGAGGATTGGGCTAAGGTTGAAAAAGCCTTTGACAACGAAGCCTACAAGATACCTCCCGGATTTGAACAACAGCAATTAGCTGAAGAAGATTTGTTTAACTATGAGCCGAGCGTTGATGATGGCCCCAAAGATCTCAGCATTTTAGATTCCCCAGTGTCTGATAATAAACAAGCTTGAAGGGGCGGGCAGTCATCACCGACATCTTCTTGCGGGTCTTGTGTTGTTAGACCTTATCAGTCTTAATTTGAAATGTTTTTCGTGTTTTTATCAAACTGTGTTTCTTTGTTTAACAATGCTGCTTTATTGACATATACCCTTTTTGTGGTGGTGCCTGTCGATTGTTATCTTTTACTTTTTCGAACATGTAGTTGTTTTTACGTTCTAATAATTCATACTGTGTTAGTCTTATGACTATCAATTTCATATGTTAGTTAACTGTAACTCTTGCCTTTCATTACAAACTTTGTACGTAGATCATTGCATCAACAAGTTATCTAACCAATTCCCATAGTTACGACATTACTAGGCTTAACGCCCTAATTTCGCTTTTTAATTTTAACTTATCAGTAAGACAAAGAAGATATCAAATTAACTATATTTCCTGTATTTCCTGCCCCCCTAGTGCATATGTTTGTTAAACAACTGTATGCACTAGAACGAAATTTCCTTTGCTGATTCGGAGTATAATACTGGTCGCTTACTACACCAATTTCGTAGTCAGTTAAGCACCCTCTCGGTGATCATTATCAAAGCTATGCCTCTTGTCGGTGTATACTTGATTTGATTTTACCGGAATTATATTTTGAACCAGCAACCTCGTGAGTTAACGATCACAACTGATCAGGTTGCGAGTACATTACCCTCAAGGAAGCGGTTTTTAGCTGTCCGTCCCACTTAACGATGATTTGTTAAGTGGAGGATGCCTTTTTCAATAACAGAATTTGTACCGATAACTTGTATATATTCACCGTTGATATTGTTGTTATTAACATTAGTTTTGCTGCTTACAAAATTACTTCACACTTCTTACACATAATACTTTTTTAGTACTGTAGTGTTCCAAACATTTTTCAATGGTTTTCCATCCATTGTCTCTAAGTAAAATGATCCTTGCATCACCATGTCTCTTATCCGGTATGGCCCTTCCCAATTTGCCGTCAACTTTCCATCTTCACTACCTTTTCCTGTGGCCGCTGTTCTTCGCATCACTAAATCACCTTTACTCAAAGGTCGATATGCAACCCGTTTGTTATATGCACTTGACATTATGTCTTTGTAGGCGGCTGATTTGACTGCTGCTTTGTCCCGTATTTCAGGGAGAAAATCTAACTGTTGCCGTAATAACAAATCATTCTGATCTTCACAGTAATGCTGAATTCTGAATGTTGGCAATCCCACTTTCGCCGGTACCACCGCTTCTGTTCCAAATACTAATGTGAATGGTGATTCTCCTGTTGCTTCTCTCATTGTCGTTCTATTTGCCCATAAAATTTCTAGTATCAAATCAGCCCACAAACCCTTTGCATCCTCTATATTCTTTTTGATTGCTGCTATAATTTGCTTGTTTGCCGATTCTGCCTGGCCGTTTGATTGTGGGTGGCATACCGCTGCATATGCAAACTTCACCTTAAACATGGACAATAAATCCTTTACCGGTTTGCAGCCAAATTGAGATCCATGATCAAAGACCATTGCCATTGGTAACTCGAATCTTGTGAAAATATTTCTCCAGATAAATTTTTTCACCTCCGATGCTGTTATCTTTGCTACTGGCTTCGCCTCTATCCATTTTATAAAATAATCCACCCCTACTATGAGAAACTTCCTTCCGCCCGTTGCTGAGGGAAACGACCCTACTATATCCATTCCCCATTGTGCGAAAGGGATTGGATTGAGTATTGTCGTTTAATCATTGGGCGGCAAATTGATAGCAGGTGCAAATTTCTGACATTTCTCACATTTCTTCACATACTTAACAGCATCTTCATTCATTGTCGGCCAGTAGTACCCCCTTCTCATTGCTTCTCGCGACAGTGCTCTTGCCCCAAGATGATTTTCGCATGTTCCTTCATGTATCTCCTCAACCAACTTGATAGATTCAAGATATGTTATGCACCTTTGTAACGGTAACGAAAATCCTCTCTTGTACAGCTGGCCTTGATGCATTA
The DNA here is from genome assembly GCF_948465745.1 of Chenopodium album. Taxonomy (NCBI): domain Eukaryota; kingdom Viridiplantae; phylum Streptophyta; class Magnoliopsida; order Caryophyllales; family Amaranthaceae; genus Chenopodium; species Chenopodium album. Next base: position 12,014,414 of record NC_137842.1, on the reverse strand, counting down.
TAAACCACACGCTATCCCTGCGCAGTTTTCTTGATTCTTCCTTATTAGGGGGTAAAGCTCCATACAGTAAATACGCCAGTATCTTGTCAATCCACTGGATGCCGCTATTGATACAACACACTTGCTCTGATTTCTCTTCAATACTTCTATGTTTTAATACCTCCATCATAACTGTTCTTTCCAAGTCATTAAAGCTTGAGCTGGCCAACCTTGCCAAGGCATCAACCTGTGCATTTTGTGCTCTCGGCACTAGCTTGATTTCAAAGTATTGCAATTGTACTGTTAATTGCTTCATCTTTTCAATATATTTTATCATTGTTGGCTCCCTTGTTTTATACTCTCCAGTATACTGGCTGGATACTAGCTGAGAATCGGTAGTCAAAATTATTCTCTTTGCTTCAGCCGCCATTGATAACTGGATTCCTGCTATGGCTGCTTCGTACTTAACTTCATTGTTACTGGCCTTGAACTTAAATTTGATCGCATATTCAAAAGTTTTTTCATCTGGGGCCGTTATCACTATCCCTGACCCAGTTGATGTTGCGGGTCCATCTACTGATACCTGCCACATTGCAAGCTAATTGTAAGTATTTAATACATCTAATATTTTTGTATCTTAAATGTTTAACTTTAAAACTTGTAATTGATTTTTATATCATAAGTATTAGATTATAAACCACTGAAACCTGCCAAGTTCCCAATTCTTCTTCCTCATCATTGTATGAGGTTTCCACAATGAAGTCAAACAAGGCCTATGCTTTTATTGAAACTTTGGGCTTATAATTTATCTCATACTCTGACAGCTCCACACCCCACTTTAACAGATGACCTGATGTATCCATCTTGTGCAAAGACTTTTCCAACAAATGGTTTGTCAAGACATCTATCGGATGTGAATCAAAATACGGTCTCAACTTTCTAGCCGCTATGACCACTGCCAATGCCATCTTTTCTATTATCGGATATCTACGTTCAGTCGCACTTTAAACATGACCGACAAAATATACCGGCATTTGTAACTTCTTCCTTTCTATCAGCAACACTGCAGCTATCGTCTTTGGAGAAGCCGAGATATATAGCTGTAGCAACTCCCCCCCTTTTTGGCCTTGCCACTGTTGGAAGAGACCTTAAATGGTTCCTTACCACTTCTAATGCATCCCTTTGCTCCTTTCCCCACTCGAATGCTTTGTTCTACCTTAAAGCTACAAAGAACGGAAGTGTTTTGTCAGCTGATTTACTGATGAATCGAGTTAACCCTGCCATCATTCCGGTTAACCTTTGTATATCTCGGATATTTTTCGGTTGTTTCATCTCAAGCACTGCATTCACCTTATCGGGATTAGCATCTATTCCACGTTCACTAACCATAAAACCCAAGAATTTCCCTGACCGAACTCCAAATACACATTTCTCTGGGTTCAACTTCATATGATATTTTCGCAATGTCTCAAATGTTTCCTTCAAATAAGCTATGTGATCCTTCTTTTCTCTACTTTTAACAATTGTGTCATCTACATACACTTCCACATTTCGGCCTTTCTGCTTCTCAAAAATTTTGTCAACTAACTTTTGATAAGTTGCTCAAGCGTTCTTTAACCCAAACGGCATTGCCTTATAACAATACACACCCACATCGGTTATGAAGGCCGTTTTTGGCCTATCAGCCTTATGAAGACTGACCTGATGATACCTTGAGAAAGCATCCAAAAAACTGAGCATTGCATGACAAGAATTAGAGTCCACCAATCTATCTATCCGAGGAAACGAATAACAATCCTTGGGACAAGCCCTATTCAAGTCGGTAAAGTCCACACACATTCGCCACTTCCCTGTTGGCTTTCTCACCATGACAACATTTGCTAACCACTCTGGATATGTGCACGGCTCTATAAACCCTGCTGCTAAAAGCTTATTAACTTTTGCTTCTATGGCCTCTATCTTTTCAGTAGAAAAATTTCGCTTTTTCTGCCTTACGGGCCTAAACTCTCTGTTAACACTCAACTTATGCTCCATTACCCTAGGGTGGATTCCTGGCATTTCACTTGCCGAGAAGGCGAATACATCGGCGTTCTCACGCAACAGACTTATTAGATGACACCTCATATCTACATCCATATCTGCTCCAACTTTCACTGTTCAACTGGGATCTCCTGGCTGTAACTCTATCTACACCGTTTCACCTCCCGGCAAAGGGCTTGGAGTTGCTTCCGGCCTTGTATCAAAGTTGCTCATGGCCAGATCCCGTACTGTTGGCTCCATTTCTTTCTTAGGATTACTTTTCACCGCATCCTCCCCAGATGGATTTTTCAAAGCTGTTACATAGCAAGATTTCGCCATTACCTGCCCTCCGTGAACCTTTTCAACAACTCCTAAATTCGATACATAAGCTATCGTCAGATGGTATGTCGATACAACTGCTTGGACATCATGAATTATTGGTCTACCGATAATGGCATTATAAGCTGATGGAACATTGACCACTAAAAATTCTGCCATCACATCTCTCGCAGTCGGCTCATCACCCAACCGTACCGGCAAAATTATGCTTCCTTCTGGTCTCACTGTCGATCCATTGAACCCAATGATCGGATAAGATACTTGTGTCAGATACTGCCTCCCAATCATCATTTCATTAAAAGCTTTCATGAACAAGAAATTCGCAGAGCTGCCCCCATCCACCAGAGCTCTCTTGACATCAGCTCCATTGATCTTTGTTATGAGCACCAGTGGGTCATCATGTGGAAATACAATACCCCTAGTGTCCTCTTCCGTAAATACAACATCTGGGATTGAATCTGGCCAAGGGCGGTTGTCGGTATCCAGGGCATTGATGATGTGACGATGCTTAGACAGATGTTTCTTGGCCCCACTAACTGTTCCTCCATGAACCGGCCCCCCAGTTGTCACATCTACCCTTCTTCCTGTTGATAAGGGAGGCATTCCACCACCTCCTTGTCAGACCACTCCACCTTGTGACCTTTCCGGCCTTGCCTCCAACTGCTGTCTTTCTATCTGTCGGGGGGTGGTTGAGCTCCTCCCGCACTTAACCGATACTGAGTCAAGTGCCCTTTCCTTATCAATTCCTCAATATTATCCTTCAACTGCGTGCACTCTTCGGTATAATGACCCACATATCTATGAAACATACGGTACTTCTTAACATCTCTTGGTCTTACTTTCATCGGAATCGGCCTTGTCCAGCCTTCTCTATTTTGATTAACTGAATAAATTGATACTCTTGGTGTGTTCAAGGGCGTATATGAACTGTACCGCATTGGCGGTTTTGTAACTCCGAACTCCTGCCGATTTCCCCCTCCTCTTCCTGGGGTCGAAGTTCTCGGCCTTCCACTTCCAGAGGTTGCCCCTTCATATTGATGTTGACCTTTGCCAGCAACTACATTCTTACTACTCGTTTTTATCAATTCTTCACTTTTGATATAATCATGGGCTTTATTAAATGCAGTTGCCAATGTCTGAAAATTCTTTCGTGTAAGGTAACGCTTAAACTCGGAATCATTTAAGCCATTCATCAATGCCATCACAGCTATCTCCTGTTGTAATTTCGGGATCGTATTCGCCTCATTATTAAACTATCTGATATAATCTCTTAAAGACTCATCCGACCTTTGCTCTACTTCCATGAACTCCCCTGAAGTTCTCTACCGCACACTGTTACTAACATACTGCCCCACAAACATCTCGGTCAACTTCTGGAAACTATCTAACATTCCATTTTCCAGGTTATTGAACCAATCGGCCGCAGCCCCAATTAACGTAGTCGGAAGACTTTGCACCACACAACATCTGAGTTTGTGTACAGCATCATATGCCCTTCATATGATGTTATGAATCTACACGGGCCTCCTCTTCCGTCATAACTACAGGACAACATCTTAATTTTTTCCATCGGCTGGTCTAAGATACTTTGTGCAAATGGTGATGCTCTTAATTGTACCACAGTTCGTGGTACCTGTCCTTCAACCCGAGAACTTCTCTGCTGATGGGTTTTTGTAATAACAGTGCGACTCGACGACTGCCCCTCTATTTGACGCGGTGTGGTATGTGTTCTTACCGGCGTTTCTTCCCGACAGTGCCTTGGTGAATTCGTTGCTTGATTGAACTGTTCACCATGATTGACTAACGGCACCCCTCTTCAGCCTGAGCCGTTTCAACCTCTGTTCTCTTTTTACTCATTGCAGTCATTACTCTTGCTGCTACTTGCAACTCTTCTGGTGTAAACTCCTCCATGGGGTCTACTATCGTTCCCACCTGCCTTTCCGGGGTTAACGGCATGTGGAACTGATTTTCTTCCAATGTATGTGTTTCGTCTTCTACCTCAATTTCTGGCTGTTTTGTAATCGGTCGATTTACCGTTTTGCTTATTATTGGTGTTGCATTATTTTCGGCCATAATTATTGTTACTTTGTGTGTTAGGTTCTTGGGCGATAGAAGTAATCACTACTGACCCCTCCTTCTAGCGCCAAATTGTTTATGTCTGTATCCGATTGCCCGAGAGTCTGAACCCGAGATCCTGATACTCCTATCGGCAAGCTGAGAACCTACACAATGAATAGAAGTCAGCTAGCCCTGAGGTGATCCGGGGATAACCACTCCGAAGATAAAGTTAGAATGTGTTTAAGAGAAGGTAAGTAAGAGAGAGAAAGTAGAGAGAGAGAGAGAGTAATAATGCTTACCATTTAGTGAAGCTTAATCTACTATTTATAATAAATTTCATGACAGGTGGCTACAAGGCATGCAAGACTTTTCTCGCCAAGTGTCAATGATAAAACTGCCACGTGCCAAGTATCGAAAAGCCAATATGGCCATATGAGATTGTCATTACACCATATGAGATTGTCAATTCATTAGGCAATGTATGCATAATCTGTACGGAACTTCTCTCATGTCTCTCCTTCGACCAGCTTCTGAGACAAGATCTCCTTGATTATAATGTATTTCTTGTTGATGAACCAATTGTGTAACAAGGTCTTTGAGAATATGTGATAGAATTCAGCTATTTTATGATATTAAATTTGTTTTATTTAATGTAATGTGATATTAAATTTGTTGTTGATGAACAAATTGTGTAGGAAGGTTCTCAAGAATATATTTTAAGAGTTCGAGTTAATACTGCAATCATCGATGGGAGGGTAATCAATTTCAGGAGGTATCAAAGGGATTTTGTTCCCCAACAAATGAGTTTTTCTCTTGCCAGGATATGGGTTAGAGTGCATGGATTGCCTCTAGCTTACCTCACCACAGGGTGGGCATGTCAGATCTTTAGACATGTGGGATATTTGGAGGAAATTGATCAGTCAGGGGATGCTTTACCCTTACATGCAGAGCTCCGAGCATGTGTCTTGATAGATTTATCTATCCCTCTCATCCCTGGATGTTTCATTCCTCTAGAAGGGAATAAAGTAATTTGGGTGTATTTAAGATATGAAGGCATCTTCAAGCTTTTCAAGATGTGCGGTTGTGTGGGGCATGCTACGTCTCGATGCCACCTGCACCTAACAGGGTAAAGTCGTATCCCCTAATCAAAAATAATTACCTAAATCTCTAACTAAAGTAGATAGGGAAGTAGGGTCGAACTCCACAGGGAAACAGGTCTTTTTAATTCTAATTAATTATTATAATCTAAATTATCTAAGTAACCAATATTTTTAGGTATGAATTCTATACTACGAAGAATAAGTTTAGGAAGAAAAGAAACAATAATAGAGAAGCCTAGGGTCACAGGTTCACCAATAATTAATATTCCGGGATAGAACGAAGTAATTAATAATTAACAATGCACAGATAACAAGATTAACAGGCTCTCGCAATTTATTAATCAACATAGATCTAATAGGCTCTCGCAATTTACTAGATCTAAGTTCCTATTAAAAATAGCCTTTAATATTAAATCAACATCTGCTCGATTCATCAATTCAATATTGCTAAACATTCACAATCAAATTACATATGCTCGATTCATAATCTAATTGCAAAGAATTAAAACAATTCAATAAGAAATTATCATGCAATATCAATAATCAATAATAACAAACTATCCCTTCATATTAATTATGGATCCCCATAAACCCTAGAATGGAACTACTCACAAATCATCATAATTAAGCCAATCAAGTAAATAATTAAAAGCATAATCAAGAAAGCAATTAAAATAGCTGAAATTAAAAGGGAAGAAATTGTACCAAAAATAAATTTGGAATTAAAGGAAGTATTAAGAACAAAAGTTTAAAGAGAATTTAAGAGAGAGAAAAATACTAAGTAGAGAGAGAAAGTCTAAGAAAGAAGGTAAACTAATAATTCCGTACATAATCGTATTTAAACCTTTCCAAAAACAAGAATTAAAACTAAACTTAATCAGGTCCTCCAGAAACACGCGCCCGATCGGGCGAATGGCCGCCCGATCAGGCGCGCCTTTTTCCTCGCGTTCCTACCTAGCAGCATCGCCCGATCGTGCTAGATGCTCGCACGATCGGGCGTGCCTTAGCACACTCAGCCTAATAGTCCTGCCGCGCCCGATCGTGCTAGAGGTAGCCCGATCGGGCGGTTGCTTCTCCTTGAGGCTTGGACTTCGATTGGGTTAGATTTCTCGGCTCAATCCGGATTTCCTCTCGGGTCTCGAATACTTGGTCCAAATGCCTCGAGATCCCAATTACCGAGCCCTTAATCACCGGATCTCACCGATCCTGGGCTCCAAAAGTGGTCGTGTCCTTCTAGCTTCCGTAATCGATCCATAAAGCCCGGGAAAATGCTCCAAGAGTGCAATTTCCTGTAAAATACAACTAAAACTACGAAAACACTAGAACACACAAATTAGTAATAAAAGTGGCCCAAAAGAGCCAAAAACACTACTAATAACGACCAAGGGACGGGGGTAAAACACTATATAAAATGGACATATCAGCACCCAGTCACGACTCGAAAGAGAGTGAGACGCAGGTTAGACGAGGTAGAGGCAGACGGAATGCGAGTGTTGATTGGCCCAGCTGAGTACCCCTTCTACTCTAACTTCATAAGGGGAATGCCAGACAGGTATAGGTATCGTAATACAGGGGTAGATTTGAGGCAACTTGAGGCCTTCGAAAATAATGGAATCTTCCAAAGGATCCCTAGGGATGATGCGGAAATTGATGAGGGGCACCCGTATGAAATGTCAATGTCTCCTACGGATAGTGATGATAGCGAACGCTATCACACAGGGGAAGAAAACTTCTCCAATGATGATTCTGAGATCATTGAAGGAATAGTGGAACCAGTGCAGCTTGACTTGGCTCTGTCTCCGGGCAAAAGACTGGGTTTAGGTGGGGATCCGTACGCGAAGTTCACCCAACCAAGGAGGTCAGACTCCATGACGGAGAATGCGTCTTATGATCCTAAGGGGAAAGGCATAGATCTGAATGCTGCTAGGTTTGATGAAACAAACAGGCGCACGGAGTTCAATCTGGAATTCACCAACCTAGTTAGGGGCATCTCTCCGCCTTTACAAGGTAATCCGCCGCATCTGTCTAGGGGCCTATTAAGGGCTTCAACCTTCAAAATAGGGGAATCGTCCTCGGCTTAACAAGGAAATCGGCAAAGGGAGGGCCTGAGAACAATCTTCCAAACTCTCGGCATATCTGAATGGGCGAATTCTCCAGCAACCTTTTACAGGAACTTTTCGAATCTCCTGGGAAGTGCAGAGGGGAGAGCAGGGCACCAAAGCAATGAAGTGGGCTATTCATTAATGCTGCAGCAACAAGCTATGTTAAGCCCAAATATTATGGCAATGGAGAGGGTAAGTGAGGAAAACCTCACAAACGAGGAATATGCAAAAATTATCGAGGCAAGTACGATCTTAACTCTCGAAATTCGTGAAGCACGAAGTGAAGAAATTTGTGAGATACACCGGATTACGAGGGGTTCGAGGGCTCCGTTTCTGCAGTTATCATCCTTGGATTTGGCAGGAATGCCGAACCTACCTTTGTCGGAATTTGATCCACCAAACTCCCCGGAATCACACTTCAGCTCTTTTAATTTCACAGAATTGTTTAATTATGATGATAGTGCTAACTGTAAAAAGAGAATCAGAGAAGCAGTGGGTCACTTACCTCATTCCCTTGATGGAGATTCTATTAGATACAGTGAAACAGGCTTCGAGTGGGTTGAGAGGAAAAGGCTTAAAAGGCTGCACAGATGGGCTGACAAAGGAGGCTTTGCTATTTGGTTCGAAGATGATAAAGGGGATAAACAATTTGCTTCTAAGGCTATCTCGGACCCGGATATGGCCCGTGAGTTCGGGGTCAAGAGAGCTGATGCTATTAGAAAAAAATGGAAAGAACAAAAGGTTTCAAGACATGTCATCTTCATCATCGGAATCTTCTTACAAGAGGCAAAAAAGTGAAGAAGTAACTTCGGCATATCGTGAGATTAGGGATGATATGGATGTTGATTTGCAATTGGTTTTACTTTATTCGGTTAGGATCTCTTCCGGGGGTGGAGTGGCTTCTACAAGCCAACCCCCTAAAGAGATATGAAGATTGTTGCATGGAATTGTAGGGGTCTTAATGATCCACACTCCCTTACAATTCCCTACATAGTGTGGCTATTTCAATCAAAACTACCTATGTTTATGTTTTTATCGGAAACTAAAGGACTTTGTTAATGCGGCTAGTAAGTTAAATGTTTTGCACCCTACTTTAATTTTTGGTTGGAACTCGGAAGGAAGTAGTGGAGGGATTTTAGTTTTAAGTTGGTCTAGTGATGTAGTAGAATGTATGTACTCTTCAAAAAACCTTATCTTTTGTAAGATCTTTGAATCTAATGGTAATTTTAAGTATGTAATGTTTCTCTACGGTGAGCCTCAAGTAGAAAATAGAAGGTTAATTTGGGAAAAACTTCAATGGTTTGTGGAGGAGTTTAAGAATGTGTTAATAATAGGGGACTTCAACCAAGTAGAAAGTGGGAGTGATAAATTGGGTGGTTCTTCTACTATTAGAGGAATCGATGCTTTCTTAGATTGGAGGTTTAGTAGTAATGCAACGGAAGTTCCTTTTTCGGGTCCAAGGTTTACTTGGAGTAACAAAAGAGAAGGGGATGAGATTATCCTCGAAAGGCTTGATAGAGCCTACATGACGGAAGATTGGTTCCATCATTCACCGGATGGAAGGATTGTTAATGAACCGATTATCTGCTCCGATCATGCGGTAATTACTTATCATTCTAGCTTGAATGCTTCCTCGTCAAATAGGCCTTACCAAGTTGAAAATTGGTGTCTTAATTTCCTGGAAATTAGAGAAATGGTGGAAACAACTTGGAAGAATGGGTTTAATGGTTCTTACATGTTCCAACTTTCTAAGAAATTAAGAATGGTTAGAACAAAACTTCAATACTGGTGTTTGGAAAACAAGAAGACTTAGGGAATCAATTGGAGGAAGACGACAAAAGAGCTGCGAAGTACGGGGTTAAACATTGGCTCAGTTTAAGAAGGGGACGACTATATTCACCTGGTAAACCATCGTATTTCTGAAGATCAAATTAGTTTTGGGTAAGGTTTGGGGATTGTCCGACTCCGCTTATGTATAGGAAAGTGAAGCAGAGGCAATTGAGCAATGAGATTCTAACTTTGAAAGATGACAACAATAATTGGGTGGAAGGTCAAAAAGAGGTGGAGGATGTGGTTTTATCGTCCATCAAGGGAATCTATAACCCGATTATTTATGAGAATCATGGGGAAGAGGTGGATCTGCTGCTAAGACAAATGGATATCCCTTCGATATCCATGGAAGACCGGCTTTGTCTTAACAAGCCTTTTACAGATCAAGAAATCAAAAAAGCAATGTTCAATGTGCACAAGGCTAAGTCACAAGGGCTAGATGGGTTTACTGCATATTTCTTTCATTTATTCTGGAAAGAGGTTGGGAAATTAGTGACTGATAGTGTCCACCAATTTTTGAAAACAGGGCACATGTTGAAAGAGTGGAATCAATCTCTTCTGGTTTTAATCCCTAAGGTAAGGGTCCTAGAAGCGGCTAGCCAATTCAGACCAATCAGTTTATGCAACACAGTGTTTAAATGTATCTCAAAATGCTTGGTCAACAGGATTAAGGTAATCCTTCCAAATCTTATCTCGAAGAATCAGCATGCTTTTATTCCAGGGAGATACATGGAGAACAATAATGTCCTTCTAAGCCATGAACTTATGCACTTGATAAACTCAAGGAAGGGCTCAAACTATACTCCAGTTAAGATTGATATGTCAAAAGCATACGACAGAGTAGATCGGACCTTCCTCTTGAAGGTTCTACATGCTTATGGTTTTCCTAGCAACTGGATAAGGATGGTTTCTCAATGCATCTCAACAGTAAGTTTCAAGGTTGTCATAAATAGGAAGACCACATAACACTTTTCTCCTAATTGTGATCTTAGACAAGGGGATCCGTTATCCCCTTATCTTTTTATTTTCTGCATGGATATCCTCTCAAGAATGTTGACTTTAGCAGAGGATATAAATCTGTTAAAAGGGTTAAGGGTCTCAAGAAGATCGCCTTCGATATCGCATTTATTCTTTGCGGATGATGCTATGCTTTTTTTTTTTAAAGCAACTGAAGAATCTTGTAACCGCATTAGAGTAGACATCCTCCACGGGTTTGGTAAAGCATCTGGACAACAGCTAAATCTCCAGAAATCTTTTGTCAAAATTTTCACCAGGATTTGATATAAGTGCTAAGTCTTCGCTAAAAAGGATTATGTCAATGCCTGAGACGAATAATATGGGAACTCATCTAGGAGCTCCAATTAATGTCAAGGGGAAGAAGAGTGCCTCCTTTCAATTTCTGGTTGACAAGGTATCAGAGAAGGTTGTCTCTTGGGCCTCGTAGCGTATTTCACAAGCAGCAAAGCTAATCATATTAAATACTGTCTTGGTTAGTATTTCAGCTCATGTTATGAAATGCTTGAAATTACCACAAGGTGTGGCAAACAAAATTAACTCCCTTATTACAAGGTTTTGGTGGTCAAATAATGGTAATAAGGGTATGCACTGGGTGAAGAAGGCAATTATTCAACTGCCTAAAAGTATGGGAGGCCTAGGCATTAGAGGTACGTCAGCTCTTAATGAAGCCCTGTTGTTTAAACAGGCAACAAGACTGCACCTGAATCCACAACTTTTAATCTCAAGGGTACATAGAGGGTTTAACCTTGTGGAATTTGTAACATTTCCAGACCTTATGAAAGAGTTGGAAGCCCGTCAATGGGAAGGTCAAGTTTGCAAAAGGTGACAAGATCTTTCAAAGAGGGTTTTGTCTGGAAAGTAGGAAATGGGGAAAGCATTAAGGCTATTAGCATGGCTTGGGTCAATGGAGAAATACCAGTTGCAAATTCTAACCAAACGTTAGGAGAGTCGTTGAGTTGAAAGGTAAGTGATTTTATTGACAAGGACTTAGATGCTTGGAAAGTCGGGAAAGTTAGTGAATGCTTTGATTGGAATAGTGCAAGAGCTATTCTGGCAATGGAGTTTCCCTGTTCTATGGAGGATGATTTCCTCTACTAGAAATACCATCCGTCGGGTAAATTCGCTATTAAAACTGGCTACTACTTCTTAACAAAGACGCAGGGAACCGAGAACCTAGATCTTCCTTAGAGCAACAAGGTTTTGTGAAACTTATTTGGAGATTGAAGATCCATCAAAAGTGGAAGATTTTTCTGTGGAAGCTTTTTCACGATGAGATCGCAGAAAAAGGCAACTTGGCTAAGAGAGGCATTCAAGTTGAGGAGACTTGTGGTTTTGTGGGGTGGATGAGGAAGATAGCCAACACCTATTTAGGATATGTAATCTAGCAAAGGAGGTCTGGGAGAATAGCTCCCTGACAAATTGCTCTGACTCTAGTGGGTTCAACTCTTTAAGGAAGTGGATCCAGCACTATATCCTGTTGTTTTATAGCGAGGATGGTAAGTATGGTACCTATAGCACTAAGTGTATTGCTACCTTATGGGGTATATGGAAGACGAGAAATGCGAGAAGCTTCAACGAGGCCAATGGGGGAACAAACCTAGTCTTGGAATTTGTCAATTTGGCAATGAAAGAGCATGAAACTTTTTGCCAAAATGTTGGGGAGAGTATAGAGAATAGGGACAACTCGAGGGAAGACCCTTATCTCCCATCGGGTTTCAATGCTGTGCAGCTGGGAAAAGAACGAAGTGGTTTCGACAACTTCATCGTGGGAGTGGATGGCTCGTGGGATAAGAGAACAACAAGAGCAGGCATCGGTTAGGTGGCAATGGGGAGAAATCATGGTAACGAGGTTAGTGAGGGGGGCAAACATGGGGTGGCAACCTCAGCTTTACGTTCCGAGGCCTGGGCTTGCTTAGAAGCAATGAAATGGGCCAAAGATAAAGGTAGGCAAGGGATTCTCATCCTTTCGGACTCCATTATGCTTATTAACAACCTCCAAGACCAATCAGGTTAGGATATTTTGATCTCCAGCATAACAAAAGAAATTAGGAAAGTGGGTGCACTGTTCCAACGGTGCACAATTCTTAAAGTCCAAAGGGAACAAGTACAAAGGGCAGATGATATTGATAGGAAATGTCGTACTTCCCTTTCGAACTATATGTAAACCATGTGTTTGTTTTGCTATTGTCAAAAATAAAAAATAAAAAAATAAAAAAAAAAATTCATGAGCTTGAAGGTCTTATCTTTCCTTCAAGGTCCTTAGAGTAAATTGGGCAGTTAATGGATGCTATTATTTTACCCTAGTTGAGACACTTTTAAGATCATATTTAAAGTTAAATTGAGGAAAAAAATGAGCGTATAAAAATAAAAGTATTATTTTGTAGGGTTTAATCATGGAATAAAAAAGGGAAAATTTTTCAGGAACTATACGCTTAATAGGGGTATTTGGAAACAACTACCCACTAAAAAATTTTATCAAAAAAACTACCCCCTAAATTTTAAAAGTTAGAGTAGCACTACCCATTTGCATTTTCCGGCGAGAATGTCCGGCGCATGGGCCTAATTTTTGAATTTTTCTCTAAAAAGACACGATGCAATGACAAATTGGACCTTAATTCATAACCCTAAGATAACTAATTTGAATTAAAAGCAATAAAATCAACCAATTTCATATTATCCCCAATTTCTAAGAACGCAAATTTTTCTAATCGTTAAAACCTAATATCAAAATTCAAAATTAATGGATTAAAAGAGAAGAATTACCTATGAATTGCATACCCTACTTGTTTTCACTTCTTCAATTAGGAATTTTCTGAAGAAAAATTGAAAAAGTTGGCCCCACACGCCGGACTTTCTCGCTGGAAAATGCATGCAAATGGGTAGTGCTACTCTAAATTTTTAAATTTAGATGGTAGTTTTTTCGATAAAATTTTTAAAAGAGTAGTTGTTTCCAAATACCCCTATTAAGCATGTAGTTCTGGACAATTTTTCTATAAAAAAGTGATAAATAATTTTTTTGGAAAACGACTATCTAAAGAGATTTACAAAGCATATTTGATGCTTTTGTTAAAAAATTATGATATATAAATATCTCTAATCACTAATTCTTTAATATTTTGGTAAAAGTCTAACTTTATATTTTCATTATTTATAGTCTATCATCGTGACATGCAACCTAAGAAATATTTTGAGTAAAGATGATCTTGTGTTCAATATTAGGGGTGAAATATCTTATAAAAATGTTTTTGAATATTTTCATCTGTAATTTGAGAAAAAGAGTACCAAAATGAGCTACACGGAGCCAAAAAAATTTAAATCATTTAGTAGGAATGTGCTATATTTACCGGTACAAGATAAAGGGAAGGAAAAAGAGAGGGAAAAGGAGATAGAGAGGAGATAGATACATTTGAAAAGCGATGGGGAATAAATGAAAGGAAAGGGAGAGGGAAAAGGGATAGAAATGGTTGGTGAAAGAGAAAGAGGATTCAGGAGTGTAAACACCTAAAAATGTCTCCCCAAAACCAAACCCGATGATTAACAACCTTTCAACGCCGTTAGTAGCCATTGGAATGAATTCAAGATGAATTGGACACGAAGATGGATTCTGTGGAGATGATTGTGATGGTTTCCTTGTACGCCTCTTAGGTTTAAGAGGTTGTTGAGGCAGTGACTCGAACCGTAACAATCTACCTCTGCTTCTCGACCAAGTGCTGCGATTTAAAAACAAACGCACCTTTAATGACTAGATTCAACCTTAACCCGTCCGGAAAAAGAAAAGGCAAGAAATTTTTCAAAAATTTATTTTTTTTATAGAAAATAAAAGTATGTATGGGAGGATACCATCCGACTTACTCCTTAAAAAAAGGGAAAAACGGCACAAGACCTTCCTAAAGTACGGTTATAAATTACATGGTGTACGACTCGAAAAAAAATATATAAGTGTGTGGACTTGACTTGTGGGTGATTAGGTGGGGTTATGGACGCGTGTTATAACCGTACAGCTAGACATGATACTAAACGGGACATACAGACCACATAAATACACACAAAATACCAAAAAATACTGACATGAAATTTTCTTGGGCACCGTGGCACGGTGCCACTGTCGTGATACGGTGCATCATACACCGCGGCACGGGGCTAAACACAGTGGCACGACATTTCTGCCGTGACACGGTGGACAGTCCTTAATTCGTGCTAAATACTATGTGGAATTAAAAATTCTCGGTCACAGGTTAGTCCAAATTACAAAATGAACAAACACATGTTTGGTTAGCAACAAATTAACCAAGTAATACTTAGTCACGATGATGCAAAGAAAAAGTTCGTAACCTAAGGTTAAGATCTATGTTCAACTATGTCAAGATTTTTGGTGTCAAAGGGTATCATGATTAAGAGTTTGGACGTGTTAGCAAGGCAGCCTCCCTTGAAGGTGTTTGCCAACGGCCGACTCTTCAAGTTCGTGATTAAATCGGACTCGACTCCATGGATTAGGTGAATTTAATAACTTGAATGAACTCTTATTGCCATGAGCATTTTTCGGTTGATAGAAATTAAATTCCTTGAGGCTAAAACGCATGTAGAACACATACAGTTTTTCAGATAAATCGAAGGAAGCTAATTGTGATAAAAAAAAATAATAAATAAATTTAATGGAAAGATTTCAGGACTTCCGTGACACGGTAGGAAGCACCTTGACACAGCAGTCATGTCGTGGCGCGGCAGTCAGGAAATCTAGCTAGAGCCTCTGTCTTCTTTGTTCGCAATCAAGTTATTCAACTCTTTTTACGGGCGAACCTAAAATACGACGTTAAAAAGTCTATGTATATGCAAAAATGCCAATTTAATCACAGGAATACTTTTCAAGAATATTTTAAGTCTCATCCACTCATCTTAATTAAATACCGATAACTCAAATCGATAAATAATCAAGAATCCTCCCCAGTGGAGTCGCCAAATTGTAGGCGTCGTCCAAAGTGCGCCTACATTAAGCATGTGTGAATATGATTGGCACTCTTAGGAAGTGTGAATTGACCTATACGATTAGGGACAACGATTAGGGACAACAATATTCGATTTTAATTCAGCAAAGTAGGGACAATGATTAGAGTTAGGAACAATGTAGGTACAATTTGGCGAATTTAACAACAAGATTAGGCGAATCCTCCCCAGTGGAGTCGCCAAATTGTACCTAACCCTAAATAATCAAGAATCCTCCCTAGTGGAGTCGCCAAAGTAGGGACAACGACTTGGGACAACGATATTTGGTTTTAATTCGCCAAATTTAGCAAAGTAGGGAGCCGCCAACAAGTTTTTACAGAACTTGTAAACCGTTCACGGATCATAAAAGGCAACCACGAATAACGGACAATGATATGCATTAACGATTGGTCCGTGAAGGTTACACCTCATTCATAATCCATGAGATTACTAACTCCGTATGGTTCGGAACCACGAAAGGAGGATCGGGGATGATGGTACGCAGTGAGTCATGGAGTCACAATCGCCCGTATTGGCCTCTACTCGATTTTTATTGTGAAAAGTATTTCCCTACGATCTCAAAGGCACGCAAACAAATATTCAAATTTTTCTTCAAACTATAATTTTGCTAAACTGGTTGATTATTAATGCAACATATAACTATAAAATATTGTGATCACTTGATATAACAACAAGATTAAAAAGGAACCTAACCCGGTTGTCCAAATTATCTTATTATTAGGCGTGATTTTCGATTACATATTCCCTTTAACATGCAATATGGTGATCATTATAACAATAGAATAAAAGTTAATATTGGAAGAATTTCAACAATAAATCCAACAATTAATATATGACAAACATAAATAAAAATCGTTAGAAAAATAATAGAAATAAAAGGAACATGATTCCTTACTTTGATTTATTTACTTGCAACTACAAAATGATAAACGCGTTAGTAACTTCAAGGAAATTAATACAACAATAATGGAATTAAATTAAATAAAGTTGATTTGGAGTCAAACCCTCTAATAATTCTACCTTTCACGCCTTGGTTTAAGGATAAAACCTCGGGTAAAATATGGACTCATTGGAGTGCTTGGGGGAAGTATTGTGAGAGAATAGGGTAGGCTAGTGTTTAGGCTATAGCATAGAAGAGAGAATAGAGAATTATTTGATGCCCTAAACTGCAGAATTCAAGGGAGTATTTATAGAAGAAATGACCGGGGAATCATATGAAACCCTAGAAAAGATTTGCGCCATGGAAAAACCCTAATTGGGAACCGTGACACATTACTGGACAATAATGTGTCCCGGTATTGTCCACCGTGGCGCTATACAGAGCGTTGTGTCGCGGTGCACAATTCTGCCCAAAATGCCTCTAAATTCATTCCTAACCTAATTCTTAATAATTAAAATCGGTATTTTTAAGTCTTGTTTCATAGTTCCAGGCTTTATTTAGGTTACTATTCATTAATCGGGCTCAATTAATAAATATAAAGAAATTAATTTAAAAGGTTCGGGCCAAAATATAAATTGGACTATGCTTTGACTAAATATTAGGACTGATCCATTGACTATTTTTGTGAGCTAGGTTTGATTGAATATGGATTTGAAGCACTCTCGGGATTAAATCCTCGACCTGACCAATAATGGCGGTGAAAGGTTGTTCATCATCAGGTTTGGTTTCGGGGAGACATTTTTAGGTATCTATAGAAGTCATCAAGCATCGTCATCATCAGGACTAACTATATTGGATCTTGATAGAGCAACTACCAAAGGGAAAGATAACAAGAGTATCAAGGGGTATTATGTTTTATACAAAAAGCCAACAAAAAAAGGTAAAAAAAAGACAAAGAATTTAGTTCTACAACTCCAAAAGTTCATTTGTTTTAGTATTTTTGGTTTATTAACTTTTATGTCATATACAACATAATTAGTTTTGATTTGGCATAATCAGTTTTGGCTTGGCATAATCAGTTTTGTATTGGTATAATTAGTTTTGAGTTAATAATCCATTTTGATTGGGTATAATCATCACTAATTTCATATTATCTTATTTAATTTTAATTTGTAAAATCCACTCTATTTTCTTATTTTTCTTATAATCAGATTTAATTTAAATTTATGATATAGTGACCAAAATAGGAGTCAATATTTCATCAAAGCGGAGTCACCCTTCTAAAAATGCTTGTGCAGCTATGTTGTTGTACCATAGGCACAAAAAAGACTGGGAGAGGAGTGTCAAGATTGGTCAACGCTTATGGAAAAGCTAAAGTCTAAAGAAAAGCAAAAAAAGAAAGAAATCAAATAAGAAAGTGGCCACATAGGTGAAAAATGTTCTAGTTCTGTAGAATGTATATGTTAGCTATTCGTCTTATATACTCATATTTGGTATACTCGTTATCATATTTAATATTATATAATCATATATATAAGTTGTTAAACACTAAAATAATATCATGAACTTGATTCATTGATTTATATAGAGTAATTACATTGTTAGATATGTGTAGGGAATAATTTCAAGCCTTTAAATCCCACTAGCTTGAACCCCACTGTGATCATACACTAAAGTACGGTGGCGTCCAAAAGGGAAGAAGATAGAGCAACAGAGTCGCCAACAAGTTTTTTAAGGAACTTGTAAACCGTTCACGAGGATGAAGGTTACACCCCTTAACGATCCAAGAGATCGTCAACTCCATAAGGTCATGAACCAAATAAGGGTTCGGGGATGATGGTACAAATCCAACCTAAAAGAGATTGAACCTGCCCTAATAATAGGCCTCTACTTTATTCTGATCGTATTCATGTGCGCTTTCTGATTAACATGCAATCAATAGGTTTAAACCTAAACCTGTTTAATCTATGTTGGTTGAATTTAATGCACAAATAAACTATTATTGGCGATCACTTGAATTATAATCACAATTAACCCTAACAAGATTATTAATTATCTTATTAAGCATGATTACAAGTACCAAATTCCCTTTAAGCATGCAATAAAGGTGATCAAGCAATAAAGAATAAATAATGTATCAAGCAACATAATAAATAATAACAATGATAATAATAATAATCATCATAAAATTATAATAATAATAATCATGACAATCATAAATATAATCATAATAATAACAATATTCATGTTAAAGCATAATAATAATAGCAAGATCCTAGGCATGATACTAACAAGATTAATAACAAACCCTAGCATGTCACTAAGCAATAAAAATCAAATCTTTAACTCTAACATGATACTAACATGAATAAATATTAGGAAGAGAATAAAAGGCATCATAGCAATCATATTTGATATTAAAATTACCCTAGACATGATACTAGGAATCACAATAACAATCTAAACATGATGTCTACATCATAATATCAATAAATCAACTAAAGTACTTATTTTGATGCCTCGTACCTCTTTCTAATAACAAAATACACACGTTAGTAACTTCAAGGAAAATAATAATCAAAGCAATTAAATTAAATAATTGAAATAGAGATTTGGGACCAAACCCTCAGAAATTAAAACCTTTCACGCCTAGGGCGAAGGCAACTTCGAATATGGCTAGGTGTTTCTAGATCTTGTGAATGCGGAATTTTGTATGAAAAAGCAAGAAAGAATTGAATGCTAAAGAATACTTGAGAATGAGAGAATTAGTGAATTATAGATGTAGATGATGATCGTAGATGAATGAAAACGGAGTTTTTGATACGATATTTATAGAGAAAATCAGCCAAAAAAGATAATTTAACAAAACAGAATCTGAAGATCACAAAACAAGATTGGCGCCAACCCTGGCTAGCTGGCGCCAGGCACCAGTGGCTAGCGCCAGGCGCCAATGGCTAGCGTCTGGCGCCAAGGCCTGGGGTTAGACGCCAAACTGGATTTCAACGCGTTTTCGAAGATCTGATCAATTTCCCGTACTGGAAGATAAAATAATATAATTTCTTCGAAAATGCAATTTGATCTTGATTAAAACTCTAAAAAGTCCTAATTGAATTAGGAATGAAAAGAACCTTCTAGAAGACTAAAATCATTCCTAATTGCATTAGGAATGATAAATCATATTAGGCCCTCCCCTAAAGCATTGGGCCGTACATAAAGCTCAAACCGGGCCCAGTTTAGTAAATTGGTCATAACTTCCTCAATATTCATCGGAATTGGGCTTATAATATATCGTTGGAAAGGTCTTTGCAAACCCCATCCAACTACACCACTATTGGACCCATATCATGGACCAACCAAACTGTATTGGCTGTTTTCTTAAAATAAAGTTTTCCAAAACAGGGAGAAGAGAAAAGAAATAAAACTTTCCGCAACACTAGACCTTTCCACACTTTCACTTCATTCGATTATGACTCGACGTGAAAGGTACTCATCACCGGGTTTGGTTTTGGGGAGACACAAATGGGTGTCTACAATATGACACGTGTAAATGTCATTACATACCAAAAAATACTAATCCATATTATCTACTTTTAGAATTGTACAACTTTTTCTTCTTCTTAGACACTACAAATTTTTGTTTTTTGGCTTCAGGTTGCTTCAGCTTTTCTTCTTCTTTTCGAATCTTTTTCCTTATGTTCTCTTTAATTGCCTGCAAAGTCTTTGACCGACCTTTTATCTTTAAATGCAATCACATATTATTATCCAACAAATGAGATCTCACTTTATTCATATATGATAAGACAAGGGTTGCACATATACAAGCTCAACATATATTTCTTTATCATTCTCCTGAAAATTAAAAATTATATACTACCTTCGATTTTTATTAGTTGCAACTTTGGGGTATTATTTGTGAAATATAAAATATTTCAAAGTTGCAGCTAAAAAAAATCGGAGGTAGTCAAACATTATTCCTTACCTAAACTCTAACTATTTTTCATAGCATAGACAAAATGATATAAAATAACATAACATTCAAAAAAGGGCATCAAACCCGTAAGAACCATAAAAAAAAATTAATAAAAAAAAGAGCATATTAATTGATCGACACAAAAACAACACAGTCCAAATTCAAAAACAGCATAGTTGGTCTTCCACCTCCCTTTAATCTCTTCTATAAATAAACATGCACAATAAATATGAGGAACTTTATTATTAATGAAAGATGTGATATAATCACAATTATTTATTTCTTATAATCATATTTATATTGATATAATCACTTTTATTAGTTTATTTAATTTGATATAAAAGATATAATCAGTTTAATATGATATAATCACTTTTTATATCTTATAGTTATACACAAAGTTTCATATATGGCTGGTCACACCGTGCGACACAATTTTTTTTATTTTTTTTAATCCTTTTTCTCTCTCTTCTTTCTCTCTCCTCTTTTCTTCCTCTTCAAGCCAGAACCTTCATGTCATTTTCTCAGAGAACACAAATTTCACAACTGTCATCTTCGTGGTTCGTTCAAGTGGTGGTTTGGTGACTCCGTCGTCGGAAAACAAGTTCAAGGTTTTTAAGGCTAAATTCATCCATGAAAACTCTAGATCTAGAGTTTTCATGGTCGAATTTGGCCTTTTTAGCCATATTTGAAGTGATATTCGAAACCATTGTTAACTTTTTAAGGTATTTGTTCGATTTGGTTTTTTTTTAATAGTTTGGTTGGATTGGGGTTTGTTTGTGGGTTAAGGGCTAGTGCCTAGTAGCAAGGTTTTTAGGCTAGGCTGGTGGTGTGGGTACGAGAGTTGATGGTGTCATGGTGTTGTGGCCGCCATTGTGGATTGCTCAGAATCTTTCTGGGTGTATGATAATCACCATATTAGATAGGAAGATCTGATGCGTCCTCTCAAATAAATTATTATTTTTCTCAAAATTTGCATTTTTTTAATTTTAAATGAATTTAATCTGTTTTATATCTAATTGAATGAAAGATAGCCGGTGATGAATGTAAATTAATATGGTTGATTGCAGAAAATGTGCATATTGTTGATAAATTTGGACTAGGACGGTACAGAAAATTTCTTGGGGTTAGATGATGATGGTGGTGTTCTGGGTGGGTGGTAGTTTTCCGTTGGTGGTGGGTTAGGGGTTACTAGATCCGGTCAAGGGTTACTAGGTCGGGGGTTAATTAAAGGGTTACTTAAGTGGGGTTATTTAAGGAGCTACTAGATGAGTTATTGGAAGGGTTACTTAAGTGGGGTTACTAGAGAGGTTACTTGAGGGGTTACTTGGGGGTTACTATAGTAGGGTTACTAGAGGGGTTACTTAATTGGGGTTACTAAAGGGGTGACTTGAGGGGTCACTTAAGTGGGGTTACTAAAGGGGTTACTAGAGAGGTTACTTAAGTGGGGTTACTTGAGGGGTTAGTGATGTGGCACCTTGCCGCACCAGAAACGTGCTGATAGTCATATTGAATTTAATATAGTCAGTTTTTATTTTAATTTGATAAATCACCCAATACATCACATAAATCATAAGAAGTTAATCACTTACTCCCTCCGTCCTTTTATTAGATCTCACTATTCCTCTTTTTTTGCAAATCAAAATTAAAGTCCTATTGTTATAATCTTTCCCTTTTTAGTAAGTGAATTTTTACAATTTTAACCTTATTCTCCTAATTTAATCCCCAAATTATCCTCAATTTTTACTAATTTTTTGTGCCAAATATTTTTGGCATTTATTAATCCACCAACATATTTCCCTCATTCTTCTTTTGTCTAGGTACTTCTTCTTCTTTTTGGCATTTATTAACCTCTTTTTTCCTTTTTCTCTCACTTGTTATTTAATGCATTTAGGCCATGTTTGGTAAATGGCTTTTTTGGTTAGTTTTTGGCTTTTGGCTTTTTTATGAGGTCAAACAGCCAAAAAATGTGTTTGGTAATTGGCTTTTTAGCCAGTGAAAAAGCTAGCTTTTAAGCCAAAATGAAAAAGCTGCTTTGAGTAGCTTTTTTGTTGGCTTTTGGCTTGTTGGCCCACAAATTATCTAATAAACAGCCAACTACCAACAATTAATTTACCAAACACTTTTATAAACAGCCAACTTTAACAGCCAATTTCAAAAGCCATTATAAACAGCCAAACACACCAGCTGGTCAAACAAGCCAAGTGAACCAGCCAACAGCCAACCGCCAACAGCCACTTGCCAAACAAGGCCTTAATGTATTTTGATACTTCCAATCACATGATTTAAGAAATCTATAAAATTCTTAATTTCCATGAAAAATGAGAAATGGGAATCTAATAAAAGGACGGAGGGAGTAATATGATGTAATAAGTTTTTGTTTTTTAAAATCATATTTATTTGCTTGAAATTTTTAACCAAGTACACATAAGTTATGGTTGTCAAGCATCATGCAATATACAAGAGAATTTTACAAGAAGCATTTCGATTATTATCTAAATAATTGTAAGTCGCTTTATAATTTACTAGTTTTGTACCCGTGCGATGCCCGGGTTGTTTATTGAAACTTAAGATATATGTCAAATTTTAAAATATATCATTGATACAAATTAGTTAGGAATTGAAGTGTTGTTGTGAAGATTTGCTATCTAGTAGGAATTGGTGGAAATGTTCGATTTAATACATTAAAAAAATTAAAAAAAAAAATAGCAAAAAAAAAAAAAAAAAAAATGTTCAAAGCCCGTTGGGTTGACCCGGCCCGAACCCAAAACTTTGGGCAAGGGTTAAATATTTCGTGACTCGTAACTTGAAATGACTCAATTCGAGATGACTCATGACCCGACTCTAATTGACAGAGCTAAATGGTAATAAAATTCAATTAGATTGTGAAGTATATTATTTTAACCGGTATGGATGTTTTTACGCTTTGAACTACTTCCTTCGCTGCAAAAAATATTATGATATAAAAAATAAGTTTATATGATAATTTTTTTAAATTATAATCTAATAATTTTTTCGAAAAAAATTATAATTCAATTTGTACATATGAAATATTGGTATTTTATCGAAAATAAAACTTTAAACTAAAAATTATATCCTAAAATTCTATCCAAATAGAAATCAAAACTAACTTTTTTATCTTATGAAATCTATTTAAATCTATCCAACGTGGCGCGACATTTGGCGAAAAAGTTGGAATGCCAAGTGTCGTTGTCTCGTGACCTGGCTAAAAGTTTAGCTTCATATATTAGTTATATGATTTCACACAAATCAAGCTATATGTAATGAGTAAGAATGCTAATCTTATAAAATCATCAATCAAAAGTTTCAGTAATTATTTTCTTATTTGGCACACATAAGCACACATTTCGCAATTTCTAAAGTTTTTCGACTAAAATCAATACACAAGACAAACATCAAAATCAAAATTCTACACTAAAACTACGAATAATTCAAGAGAGAAAACCAAAACTTTATTTAAAATCAATATATATATATATATATATATATATATATATATATATATATATATATATATATATATATATATATATATATATATATATATAAAACAATAGAATTAAGCTAATAAAAACTAAACCCTAAAAATCGAATCAAATACTTAAATACCTCTTGAAAATGAATTTTAAGCACTAAAGTTAACAATCTAAAGTTAAATTAAACTGAATCGGACAATTTATACAGAATATTGAACTTATTAATCGAAAACTAGCTTTGCAAGGCCGCCCAACTGATGATCATATGTATGCTCTTCGTTTACTCCAATTTGATGAAATTTCACATCTAGTTTTGATTGCCATTGTTGATTTTGATGAACTTCCTCCTCTCGCCTTCACCATTGTTGAAGTGTAATACAGAGAACATCAAAGGAGGAGAGAAAAAAGAAAAGAAAGAAGAGAGAGAGAATAATTTGTCAGAAAAAAAAACGTTTGATAAGTCACGTGATTTCATTCGGTCTACGATAATACTAATGTGGACCGGGTTTTTTTATAGTCTGTACCTATAATTGAAGGAAAGAGCAAAGCTATTAAATGCATCGCAAGTATGACTTTATAATATTTCGTTATGAAATATTAGCCATTGATTTTATATAGAAATAGTAGTTAACTAAAATCTTGTTTTCTATTCGATTGGTCAGTTTAATTCCTAGAAACAACTAAGTTAATTTATAAATTGAGTTGCTTAATCAGCAAAAATCAGCTACAATAATTACTAAGGGTGTGTTTGGATTGAAGGGAATGGAGGGAAAGGAAGGGAAGGGAAATGGAGAGATGGAATATCTTTCATTTGGATAACAATTAAATTGTAGGAAATTGATTTCTCCAACAATGGAGAGATTTGGATAATTCAACATTCTTCCCTCCCCTCCCTTTCCCTCCCCTCCTCTTCTCCTCCCTCCCATTCTTTTCCTTCCCCCCCTTTTTTATCCAAACACAATGTAAGGAAATTCTTAATTGTTAAAGCAAATGAACTAATAGCTTATTTACATAATCTATTTATTTATACATTGTTTTGTAATTACCTCTTGTATTATGTTAATTATCTTGTGTATAGTTTCCTAGTTTAACCTAGAATATTTTTGTATATATTGGTTAATCATTAATGAGAAAGACACGTCAAATATTCTCATATTTTCTCATGGTATTACAAGTCTAGATTATGATCCTAACCTAATTCTCCTTTCCACTCTTCTCTTCCTCCCTCATCCTTTGATTTTCGACCACCATCTTCTTACATGGCTGATAACTCCAAGCTTCACCCAGCTACCCCTAGTCACTAACATCAAGACATGTATATGTGCCTATTGCTCTTGATTACGACGGTTTGCAATATAAAAATTGGTTGACTCTCTTTCAACTCCATTGATGGGCTAATATGGTCATTGATCATATTATTCCTCCACAAGTTAATCGTACAACCAAACCATTCGAACCAACGGAGGCCGAAAAAGTTTAATGGCAACAACTTGATGATATTGTACGTCAATGAATTTATGGGACCATTTCCAACAACCTACTCAAATCCATAATCGATTCGGATGATATAGCGGTTAATACGTGGAATCGATTGGAATTTTTTTTCACAATTAGGGCATTACAATTAGATGCCTAATTTACAAATACAAAGCTTGAACAATGCGATGGTTTCAAGTCATAGTATAGCTTTTGGTACCTCTGTCTAACTTCTGTTACGGTTTTCGTTAATGGGGCCCAGCTATCGTCCGACCACCTTCCAACAAGCCCTACCTCCTTCTCAACCATTACACTGCCAATCCCCTTTTCCATACCAGCTGTCGGCAACCTCTAAACCACCCCTTCACCTCCAAATGCACCACCGACTCCAACCACCAATATAACCCACAGCTGCAACTCTATCAAAAACCACCTCTCGCTGCCCCCTTAATGGCAATAACACCGCAGCTCCCCTAACTCCACCTCACCACAAACTGCAGCCCACTCTAACACACAAAGCCACTGCAAATACCACCAATCAGAACCCGCAAAATGGGCCACCTTAGCCTCACGCCCAACAACAGAAACCACCATCCATCTACACCTGACCGCCGGCCACCAACAACATTAATTCGCAGCAGCCCCGCAATTCTCTTCTTTGCATCTGCAACCAGCATTGCCGCCCAATGATAGGTCAAACACTCTCACCATCGAAAACCCTAAATGCTAGGATTTCGAGTGGGGGAATGACCAAATCGGGGCTTATAGGAGGGAGGGAAGGGTTTTGTGGTGGTTTCTATACGTAGGGTTGTGCTAGGGTTTCGAGGAAGCTAAGGGGGAAAACAGGGGTTACAGCTGCTAAGATTGGAGGAGAAAAAAGGAAGGGGTGATGTAGGGAATAATTTCAAGCCTTTAAATTCCACTAGCTTGAACCCCACTGTGATCATACACTAAAGTACGGTGGTGTCCAAAAGGGAAGAAGATAGAGCAAAAGAGTCGCCAACAAGTTTTTAAGGAACTTGTAAACCGTTCATAGGATGAAGGTTACACCCCTTAACGATCCAAGAGATCGTCAACTCCATAAGGTCATGAACCAAATAAGGGTTCGGGGATGATGGTACAAATCCAACCTAAAAGAGATTGAACCTGCCCTAATAATAGGCCTCTACTTTATTCTGCTCGTATTCATGTGCGCTTTCTGACTAACATACAATCAATAGGATTAACCCTAAACCTGTTTAATCTATGTTGGTTGAATATTAATGCACAAATAAACTATTATTGGCGATCACTTGAATTATAATCAAAGTTAACCCTAAATAGGATTATTAATTATCTTATTAAGCGTGATTACAAGTACAAATTCTCTTTAAACATGCGATAAAAGGTGTGATCAAGCAATAAAGAATAAATATCAAGCAACATAATAAATAATCAACATCATGAATAATAATAATAATCATCATAAAATTATAATCATAATCAAAACAATGATAATCATAATCAAAATAATCATTATCAAAAAAATAATAAATTATAACAATTATAATCATAATCATGTTCATGTTAATATTAAAGCATAATAAAAATAGCAAGATCCTAGGCATGATACTAACAAGATTAATAACAAACCCTAGCATGTCACTAAGCAATAAAAATCAAGTCTTTAACCCTAACATGATACTAACATGAATTAATATTAGAAAGAACATAGGAAGCATCATAACAATCATATTTAATATTAAAATTAACCTAGACATGATACTAGGAATCAAAATAACAATCTAAGCATGATATCTACATAATAACATCAATTAATCAATTAAAGTACTTACTTTGATGCCTCGTACCTCTTTCTAATAACAAAATACACACGTTAGTAACTTCAAGGAAAATAATAATCAAACAATTAAATTAAATAATTGAAAGAGAGATTTGGGACCAAACCCTCATAATTTAAACCTTTCACGTCTAGGGCGAAGGCAACTTCGAATATGGCTAGGTGTTTCTAGATCTTGTGAATGCGGAATTTTGTATGAAAAAGTAAGAAAGAATTGAATGAATTAAAGAATGCTATAGAATTAATGATTGTTGATGAAAGCTAATTAAAACTAATTGTTGATGAGAATTCGTGAATGAAAACGGAGTTTTTAATACGATATTTATAGAGAAAATCAGCCAAAAAAGATAATTTAACAAAACAGAGTCTGACGCACGCGAAACGAGGTTAGCGCCAACCCTGGCTAGCTGGCGCCAGGCACCAGTGGCTAGCGCCAGGCGCCAATGGCTAGCGTCTGGCGCCAAGCCTGGTTCAAGGCGCCAAGGCCTGGGGTTGGACGCCAGTCTTGATTCTAACGCGTTTTTGAAAATCCGATAAGTTTGCCGTACTTGAAGATAAAATAATATAATTTCTTCGAAAATGCTATTTGATTTTGATTAAAACTCTGAAAAGTCAACAAAGTCAACTTATCAATGCTAATTGAACTAGGAATGAAAAGAACCTTCTAGAAGATTCTAGAAGACTAAAATCATTCCTAATTGCATTAGGAATGATAAATCATATTAGGCCCTCCCCTAGATCATTGGGCCGTACATAAAGCTCAAACCGGGCCCAGTTTAGTAAATTGGCCATAACTTCCTCAATATTCATCGGAATTGGGCTTATAATATATCGTTGGAAAGGTCTTTGCAAGCCCCATCCAACTAAACTACTATTGGACCCATATCATGGACCAACCAAACTGGATTGGCTGTTTTCTTAAAATAAAGTTTTCAAAAAACAAAGAGAAGGGAAAAGAAATAAAAACTTTCCGCAACACTAGTCCTTCCACACTTTCGTTTCATTCGATTATGATTCGACGTGAAAGGTACTCATCACTGGGTTTTGGTTTTGGGGAGACACAAATGGGTGTCTACAGAAGCCCCCACTTTGACTGAGTTTAGAGAAACGCAAGTTTCGAAAACGAAAGTCAAAGTATCGATAGGGACGGAGAATGATTCAGAACGTTCTGCGATCCTAAATCAATCTTGTAACGCCGATGCCTGCAAAACTAGCATTAGTTAAACAGATAAAAGAGTTAAGAAACGCGTATCTTGCACCGTCGAGCACACGTCTCTGAAAGTAACCGATTGTTTTGATGACCTCCTGCAAGCTAGAGAATGTCATCCCGCTTGAAAACCGCTACGCCCATAACTGCTTCCAATTTGGAAAATTTCTTCGCCTGAAACGACCTTCCTCCGCTATGATAATATTCCACATCCTAGGGAACACCATCGAAGATTATTTCTCTTGAAACAATCCTCATCCGCATTGATAATATTCCACATCCTAGGGAACACTATCGAAAATTATTTCTCTTGAAATAATCCTATGTTGTTTGTGACAACTCTCCGCAAGCTAGGGAATGATGTCGAAGATATCTTCTCTTGAAGTCATCCTCATTTGATACGATAATTTTCCAAAGGAAATTACCGAAGATCCACGCCTGTCGATCTTTAAAAAAGTTAGCCTGAACTTTGCCTCCGCTATGCCTGTACGTCAGCGCTCTTTTGCTTTGAACCTGTATGTCGGTGCCCTTTGCTCTTGAAACTATATGTCGGTGCCTTTTGCTAATGATCCAATGCTTAGGCGCTTTAAGCTAAGTGAGACAATCTCTTATCAGGTCGATCACTTTATGTAATTAAGCCGATTACTTAATCATGTCAAATTGCTTAGAGGGGCTGACTGGCGTACCAAGGAACCCAAAAATGTGTTGCAGAAGGTTAGCACAACCCCAACAAGTGGCTGGGTGCTTTGGCGTCGCTGAAAAACCATCAGCACCAGCCATTTGGTGTTAGCGCCAGGCGCTGATGTTGGCGCCAGGCGCCAAGCCCAGATGGTGACGCCAATGCCTAGGGACTGGCGCCACCACGGGATTTTCTTTAAATTCCCATTTTCTCTTCATTTCGCTGCTCTATTCGTCGCGAAACTGCTCGAGGAAACCCGAAAGCTTCAATTGCTCATTGCTTGCTCGTTTTTCAACCGAATTCGCTCAAATTTGTTGCAAATCAAAGCTCTTCTCATCTATTTTCCCGATCTATGTAAGTTTTCCTCAAACTCACATCAGTTTTTATGAATTCTTGGCATGAACATTCACGAATTTCATGAAAATTCAAATTCTATGATGCTCAATTTGCTTTGTTTGTCAAGTTTTATGCCATGAAATTGCTTGTTTATGTTTATATATTGCCTTAGGATTAATTTGAGACTTGTTTGACTTAATTTGGTGAAGAAATGAGCAATCTGCCATTTGTTGGACCTCTTAAGGTCGTGAAGAACAATGTGGTTTGTTCTTGACGTTTTTGCTAGCAATCCTTGTTCAATTTGTCACAATAATTACTATAGTATTGCAAGAAATTGTTTGATTGCTTGAAAAATGTTGTCATGCTCAATTTGAATTTGTGCTCTGTTTTAGTACTACGTACTCTGTTTTTGCGAACATAGTATCATGCGGCTAGGCGAACCTTAGATACTATAAAACCTTAATTTATGATGATTCTGCACAATGTAGCATGGCTAGGCAACGAGGCTCAGGTTCACGGTCCCGAAACACTAGACGGGAGCATGAGCCCGTGGAGGACGACACCACGCCGTCCACTTCGCTTGGTCAGCTCCCGGAGTGGGACGAGCAGACTCTGTTCTTTGCCCCTGTCCACCACATTTCTAAGAGGGTGAGACGGGGAACCGAGCCCGGGAGGACACGACATCACGGCTCTGGCTGTGACGGTTTAGGCGATTTGTACAGGATGCATATCGCCAGGGACCTCGAGACGAGACTCCTATAGGAGTCCTGCGGACTAGTTACTCTGTTCGAGACCTCCGAGGCTATGGTCACCTCCAGCGGGGGTCATCACATAGTGCGCGCTTTGGTGGAATTCTTCTAGGACACCACCAACACCTTCCATTTTCCCTGGGGTGAGATGATGGTCACCCCTACAGACTTCAGTCTTATCACAGGACTGGAGTTCACTTCTGTGCCACTGCCGTTCGACGGTGGGATCGACGTCTTTTCTTCAGAGGTCGAGGAGTTGTTGGGGCCGATTGCTATTCGGGCCCGAGCTGAGGTCGAGACGACTCAGTTCAGTGCTAGAGGGATTCGCCGCTCGACGCTGGCAGCGACTCTTGATGACGATGCGACCACCCGAGAGCAGCGGGTGCGCATCTTTGTGCTGATGTTGTTGTCGGGGACATTCTCTCCTGACAAGGGTAGTAGGGCATTGCTTTATTACCTCCCTGCTGTCCGTGATCTCCAGCGGATCGGGACTTATGACTGGGCCAGTTTGGCCTATGCTGATTTTGTTCGTGCGCTGAGGGACTCGTGTCGTCATCGGTCCTTTAGGACGAACGTTGCTTTGTCTGCTTTTTGGAAGGTCGTAGAGGTAAACATTATTTCCTATAAAGTTTAGCCCTACATATTAGTTAGCGTTTACTCACACTTTTAACTCCTTGTAGATCTGGTTCTACGAGTACTTTCCTTCCGTTGCGCCGGCGAGACCATCGCCGAGGGGATAACCGGTGAGCGCCTCTTGGGGCGGCCACCATGTGGACATGTCTACTGCACGTGTCCGGAGCTGGATTATCTCGGTATGACTTTTATCGTTTATCTTGCTTTTCCGCGGTGCTTTAGATATATTCTTGCCTGATTGGTGCTTTTTATAGGGACCTGAGGTGGTATACCGACAGTGGGGCGGTTGGACAGTCCCTGGATTAGCCGCACAGTACTCTGCTGAGCGTCGCTATTTTCTGGGGACCTACGGAGCGGTCGTGTACTTAGGAGAGAGAGTTGCTAGACAGCACTCTTCTGATGTCTTCGTCGTTCCTGCTCCTCCGCCACGTCACATGTTCGACGAGGCACGGTTGTCGAGCATGGCTGAGGGAGCTGGTTCCCTCTGGCGGTCTGATGTGATCCTTGGGTGGTGTTACGCTGAGGAGCTACTACCTTTATTAGCTCCAGCCCCTATACCGGCTGAGGATGTGAGGGTAAGATTCTTAGCTTTTTTATTTTTCGCTAAGTAGCCCCCAAGTAATACCTTACTGATTCTTCGGTTTTATCAGGATGGTCCTGCTGAGTTTGTGCCGCCCCGTATGTCCATTCACTACCAGGGGATATACGGGCCGATCGAGGAGATGATTTCTCCGGCTCCCGAGGGCGAGCGCTTCGTGGAGCGGTCGATTCCTCGCCACCAGACTAGTGTAAACCTAGTTTAAGTTTAGAATTTTGTGTTCATTTATCATGTATTTTCACTGACTTATTTTTCTGACAGTTCTCACGCGAGGTGGTTTCGGCTATGGCACGATGCATAGATGCCTTCCGGAGCCAGCTCGTCCGGATGAGGAACGCGGCCACCTGTCGTCGGGACGACGTTGTCCGAGAGGTAACCTTTCTTCACTCATTATTTCTGCATTATGGCTTCAGTTTTACCTTGTTTCTGATTTAATTCTTTTTGCAGGGCCAGCCTATCGCTTCTCACACCCGTACGAGACCTGAGGGGCGGAGAGATCCGGCGAGGTCTAGCTCGAGACGTCGTCGTACTTCGTCAGGGGGTAGAGGCGGTCGCTATGAGGCTGCTCGAGCCGACGTTGCTGAGGGCTAGGGATCTTCTTCTGAGGGTGCTCCTGCTGCACCGGTAGAAGAGGCTACCTCGGCTTTCAGAGGTGGTGGGATGTACGAGGTTGGCGCGTCATCGCAGCAGCCTCCGCGGTCTCAGCCTCAGGTTGATCCTGGCTGGAGTGGTCCTATCTTGAGTCTTCCTCCTCCTACGGAGACTGGAGCCGGTGCTGAGGTTGGAGCTGGTGGAGAGGTGACTCCTCGTACGGCGCAGTTTTATGGCATGATGGGCCTACGTCCTCCGGCGCCGTAGTCTGTTTCTATATATATATATTATTTTGACTTTTTATAGAACTTTGCCTTTGACTCATTATTTAGACACATTTTGTATTTTTATGTTATCGTAAATTTATTTGATTGCTTATTATTATGTTAGTGTATGTTAGTGTGTGAAAAAGAAGTGTGATAACAATTTTGGCGCAAAAATTACGTCATTTTTATTATTGATGGAGGATATTATCCGACTCTCTCCCCCAAAAAGAAAAAATAAAAAAGAAAAGAAAAGAAAACGGAAAAATGCCGGTTTTTTTGAAAATTAAAATAAAATCCAAAAAAAAAAAAAAAAAAAAAAAGGAAATAAGATAAATTAAAAATAATTGCTATATTTAATTAATTAAGAAAAAAGATAGAAAAGATATTTAGGAAAATTAAACGGGGCCATAAAGTCATTAACCGACTCAAGTTTAATATCAAAAACGCAAACTGAGCACGTGCGGCTGTCATGGTGACTTGGCGCCAGCTGGCGCCACACTATGGCGCGTGGCGCCAGGCGCTACAATTAGCGTGTGGCGCCAAGCTCTTGAGGGTGGCGCCAATATCGGGGCTTTGACGCCAATTGACGCTGACTCCGTATTTCATTCAGATTAAAATTCTTCGCAATTTGTGCATAAATAGCCCCCTGCTCAGCCGATTCTTCTCATAATTCCAGCGAAAAAAATTTATTCTCTTCTTTAGAAAAAATAATAATCATGTCTTTAGCCACTAAAACCTTCACCCAATACACTCATGAATGGTGTCGATCTCTTAGTGCTAGAGAAAGAAAAGAATTAGATTTATTTCACTTGGGGGGAATTTATGGCATCAAAGGGGTAGATCTAGACCTAGACTTCATACATACCGCTTTAGAATTTTGGAATATTGATACGCATTGTTTCAGAATAGGGTATGATGAGATTAGCCCTTTGCCAGAGGAATTTGGTGCTATCTTAGGCTTCCCTGCAATAGACCTGGTAGTAATTCCTAGAGTAGATGCATATTACTATAAGGATTTCGAACGCTTCTTTAATTTAAAGGACAGGGATTTATCAAAAATAGTAGATGGCAATATAGTAAATTTGAAAGAATTCGCACGCTATTATTTTGATAAACCTCTTTCAGAATCCTTTCATATATATAGGAGAAGGGCGTTTTTATTTTGCATGCTCAATCAATTTTGTCTTAGTAGTGGTAAAAATAATGAGGGTCAATCAATTATCACCACTGTACTAGAACAAATTGAATCAGGGAGGAATCCGATGCCATTAATAGTTGGAGAGACCATGATTAGTCTCGATGAATTGAAAAGGGACCCAAAAGCGCCTTTTCGCGGTTCTCCAATTTTATTACAGGTAGAAAAATAACATTTTTAATCAAAAAATATATTTTTGTATTGTAATAATAATTTTGTTTGCATTGCAATTTTTTACAGATGTGGCTAATGGAGAGGCTAGGGTTAATTAGCCCTCCGGATGACATCGAAAAATATACTCCCAATTGCTTCGTGAGAAGAAAGAAACGCATCCCTAAGATTGGGCGTCATGGGTGGAGAAAAGTATTTGAATCACGTGATTTTGCTATCAAGTGGGTCATCCCGTGGTGGAAAATAGAAAGGATGGTTGGTGTTAACAAGCAACCTTTTTGCCGTCTTCCAAGCTTGTCTCGCGTGACACATTATTATCCTTGCAGGGTAAAGAGACAATACGGCTTACTTCAAAATATTCCTTCCGGGGATCTTCGTCCTCCCTATGAGTACCCTGTATCTCAAGAAGTAGATAGATTCGACGCTTACTGGAGCACTAGACCTTTATGGGAAGTGATTACCCAAAAAGTTCCCCCTTCTTTACCTAATGATGTAAAGAAGTGGTTGCTGAAGAAATCTTCGATTGATCAGGGTAGAACCGATGTGAAGAATCGTCTAGGTGACAGGGTGACACCTGCCAAAGAACGCTTAGGTGCAAGAATTGAATTCAAAACACCTACAATGCCTAGGAAGAAAAATACTACTAGAGACAAAGGAAAAAGGAAAGCTAACATCACGGACAAAAAGGCTTGGGTGGAAAAGAAGCATGGGGTGCTAGCTGAAGGGGAGACAATCTATTCCAAAATTGAATGTAGGTCCTCTAAAGGATGCCTACTAGCTAAAGTAATGGATGAAGAGGAGGAAGTAGAAAAGAATTGGAAAAGAGCTAAAAAGGAAAAGAAAGATTAAAAACATTGCTTAGCTTTAGATTTATTAGATTGTTAATTTTTAATTAAAGTTAATTTATTTCGGCCTTATTTAAATTCCATTAACAATGTAATTTTATTTTATTAATGAAATTTTAGCTTTCAATTAAATTATTTACTTTAAATTTATTTTATTAAAGCAATGAAAATCGAAAAAATTAATTTTCCAGAAATTCTTCGAGTACGGAAGTCGAAAATTTTCCGAAAAACACCGAAATTCGCCCAGATTTTATTCCTGAATTGGCGCCAGTCATTGGCGTTTGGCGCCTGCCATTGAATTCTGGCGCCAGGCGCCAATTCCATCGGCTGGCGCTGATGACTTATGGTTGGCGCCAGGCTCTGTTCTGCGACGCCAACAATTTGCCGACTTTGTGTTGACTTTTAGTTGATTCTGGAACGCGGAGATGTCGAAAAATAAAGTGGCCGCACCCGTAAAGGGTTGCCTACGTATCTTTTCCTAAGGAATCAAGCCGAACGTAGCTCTCTTGAGTATCCTACTCAAGTAATTATGGGTAGTATTTTTTAAGTTGGTCAAGATTGGTCATGTTTGAGAATTCATTGCCATCCATATCAGTTAGTTTTGCTGCACCACCTGACAGGATTGTTTTGACAATGTAGGGGCCAGACCAATTAGGTCTAAATTTTCCCCTTGGGTCTAAAACATTTTTCCTTAGTGATTTTAATACCAAATCTCCTACTTTGATATTTCTTGTCTTGACCTTCTTATTAAAATGTCTATCCATATGAGTTTGATAACACTGAGTGTGATGTAGAGCTTCTAGTCGTTTTTCGTCGAGTAGGATCAATTCTTCATATCTTGCCCTAGTCCATTCAACTTCATCAAGTTTACTCTCTAGCGCAATGCGTAGAGATGGTATTTCTAGTTCGACAGGTTGTACATCATCCATTCCATATACCAAAGAAAATGGTGTATTTCCCGTTGATGTACGGATTGACGTGCGATAAGCCCACAGTGCGAAGTGGAGCTTGTCAGGCCAATCCTTATAATTTTCTGCCATTTTCTCGATGATAGTCTTTAGATTCTTATTAGCTGCCTCGACTGCTCCGTTTGCTTGAGGTCTATAAGGGGACGAATGATGATGTTGGATACCATATTTATGTAGCAATTCTTCACATTCGGCTTGAAAGTGAGTTCCATTGTCACTTATCATTTCATGTGGGACTCCATATCGACAAATAATATTTCTCTCGATAAAGAGTGCTACATGTTTTGCAGTGAGTTTAGCGTATGATTGCGCTTCGACCCACTTTGTAAAGTAATCAATTGCTACTAGAATAAATTCGTGGCCTCCTGTCCCTGGGGGAGTGATTTTGCCAATTATGTCAATTCCCCATGTAGAGAATGGCCATGGCGATGTGTAGGTGTAGAGCAAAGATGGAGGGACATGTTGTAAATTGGCATAAATTTGACACTTAGGGCATCTTTTCACGTATTGATGGCAATCCCTATTCATTGTAGTCCAATAATACCCTTCTCGCATTATTTTCTGGACTAACATTTTACCATTTACATGAGTTCCACAGATTCCTTCGTGAACTATTCTCATTATTCTTTGTGCATCCACCTTTCCTACACATAGGAGGGCTCGACCTTTAGGTACCCTTTTATGTAGCTCGTTGTCTATGAGTACATATTGAGAAGCTAAAAGTCTCAATGCTTTGATTTGCTCTTTTGCCAGCATGAGGAGGGTATTCTCCATTGGTGACATAGTTGAGTATGTCTGTGTACCATGGTTCTTCTTCTTGTTCTTCTTCTTCGTCTTGGACTGAGTCGTCGTCTTCTATAGCCTGTATATATGCTGGTTCATGCCTTTTTTTGATAGTTAGAGGCATTTGCTCGATTTCCGTGGGAATCCTAACCATTGAGGCTAATCTTGCCAAGGCATCAGCAAATTGGTTTTCTTCTCTAGGTAGATATGTGTATTCTACCTTCTGTAACTGATCGGTAAGAATTTCCAGATAAGTTTGATAAGGGGCTAGGCTTTCGCTCCTTACCTTCCACCTTTTAGATATCTGATTGATAATCAAAGAAGAGTCTCCGAATATCCTTAACTTCTTTACTCCCAATGCCAGGGCTGTTTCAAGGCCTACCACGCATGCTTCATATTCAGCAGCGTTGTTGGTAACGTTGAAATCAAGCTTTATTGAGATTGGAACGTGTTCTTCTTTAGGTGATACTAGTAGCACTCCGACGCCACATCCCTTTTGGTTTGAGGCTCCGTCGAAATACAAGGTCCAAGTATCATCTTTGGTGACCATCAAATCTTCATCTGGAAATTCATTGTCCTATATTGGTGTCGAGTCTTATATTGGAAAGTCTGCCAGAAAGTCTGACACCACAGATCCTTTAATAGCTTTTTGTGGCATAAACCGTACGTCAAACTGGGCTAAGTTGACTATCCATCTTGAAATACGTCCATTAAGTGTTGATTTCTCAAACAAATACTTGAGTGGATCCAATCGGGAGACTACGAAAACGGTATGTACCAACATGTAATGTCTCAACTTAGTTGTGGCCCACACCAAAGCGAGGCACAATTTCTCGAGCGGTGTATAGCGTGTTTCGTATTCGAGCATCTTCTTACTTAAGTAATAGATTGCATTATCTTTGCTTTCTACCTCTTGTGCTAGCATGGCTCCCATTGTCTCTTTGGTAACGGTCAAGTATAACCTAAGAGGTATTCCGGGAAGTGCTGGCGCTAATACGGGAGGATTTGTGAGATAGGCTTTGATCTTGTCAAAGGCTTTTTGAAACTCATCATCCCATGTTACTGGTACATTCTTCTTGAGCTTTTTGAAGATTGGTTCACATATCGTTGTCAGTTTTGATATGAACCTACTTATGTATTGCAACCGGCCAATAAATCCTCGAATCTGTTTTTCGGTCTTGGGTGGTGGCATCGACATGATTGCTTTAATCTTGGTTTGATCTATCTCTATTCCTCTAGAGCTTATGACGTATCCCAAGAGCTTGCCCGAGGTGACTCCAAAAGCACATTTTGATGGATTCAACCTCATATTATATTTTCTTAGCCTTTCGAAAAATTTCCTTAAGGCTACTTGATGGCCTGGACGGTCCTTTGATTTCACAATCATGTCGTCGACATATACTTTGACTTCTTTATGCATCATGTCATGGAGTAAGGCGGTTGCTGCACGTTGGTAAGTAGCACCTGCGTTTTTCAACCCAAATGGCATTACCGTGTAGCAGTAAGTGCCCCATGGTGTGATTAAGGTCGTTTTCTCCATGTCTTCTTCTGCCATGAGAATCTGATTGTACCCTGCGTATCCGTCCATGAATGAGAGAAGCGCGTGATTTTCCGTGTTGTCT
The DNA here is from genome assembly GCF_948465745.1 of Chenopodium album. Lineage (NCBI taxonomy): Eukaryota > Viridiplantae > Streptophyta > Magnoliopsida > Caryophyllales > Amaranthaceae > Chenopodium > Chenopodium album. Next base: position 11,976,663 of record NC_137842.1, on the reverse strand, counting down.
ACCAGAATATCGATGTGCGGCAAAGGGAAGTCGTCCTTTGGACTTGCCTTATTTAGATCTCGATAGTCGACACACATCCTAACCCTTCCGTCTTTCTTTGGAACTGGGACGACGTTGGCGACCCATTCGGGGTATTTGGATACCTTGATGAAACCTGCAGTTATTTGTTTTTGAACTTCTTCTTTTATTTTAAGTGCTACGTCGGGTTTCATTCGACGCAACTTTTGTTTTACAGTTTTCATTCCTGGGATTAGTGGTATAGTGTGTTGAGCTATTTCTTTGTTAATGCCTGGCATATCTTCATATGACCAAGCAAATACATCAATAAATTCTTTAAGTAAGTTAATTAAATCGGTTCTTTCTTGTTTATTCAACGTTAGTCCGATTTTAACTTCTCTTTTATGAGTTGAATCATTCGAGATGTCAACTGTTTCAGTTTCTTCAATTACTGGTGTTTTCTTTTCGAGTGTTTCCATTGCTTTAATAATTTCTTTGTCTTTTTCATCGTTAGCTAAGCAATGCTCGTCATCTTGGGTTAGGGAAGAACACAAGAAGTAAGGAGAACGAGAAATATTATTATACTCTGAGATCATTACATCAAAGAGTGATATGTTCTCAGGGACTGGATCACTAACTATCCTAGGAGAAGAAATAGGAAGGGGAGGTGTTATTGCTAAAAACTTAGAAGACTCTAAAGGGAAAGACTCTGACTCCGACGACTCTTCGAACATCGGCCCTTGCCCTGTCGTGATTGATGTCTTCCTTCCACTTGGAGTAGTCACTTTGATAGTCTTGCGCCACCCTTGTAGTGATCCTTCGGCTGGAGTAATTAGCTTCGAGGGGTCGAAGTTTTCGCTTTGTAGGACCGTTTGAATGAGTGAGGAGTTATCTTCTTCATAAGCTGGCTCATTCTTTTCTCGCCCAAATAGTAATCCCATGACGTTAAAGTCAAAGCATGGGGGTGCTTTCTCCTTATGGACGGGAGTTGGGATTTCGTCAGTGAAGTAGCAATCCAAGAAAATCTCGAATCCTGGTTGTCGTATGCCATTTACAACAAATGGCTCGGGAAATTCATGGCATGGATAGTCCTCTCCTTCTTTTATAAACCGACCATTAAGCGTAAGAGGGTACTGATCCATTGGAATTGATTTCTTTTTAATGCGAGCGTCTCTACGTGCTTTCAACTTGTCCTGGGCTCGCTTGAGATCTTTACGAGTCGGTTCGAAACCAAGTACGAAAGTATCTAGCTTAGGGAGGCCAGGTGACTCCACCGATTTTGCTATCCCCTTCTTCTTTCCTAGGGTCATCCCAGGGAAGTGTCCTTGTTTCTTCATCATAGTGTTGACAATCATGTTGGAATGGGGGTCGTGGCAAAGAGATGTCCTTTCATCCTCTTGGATTAAGGAGACTTCTTCGTTAAAGCCCCATAGGTCTTCATCATCTTCGTCGTGCTCCACATTGATGATTGGATTTTCTATGGATTTGATTCTCATCGGCGAAGCGTCAATAGTGATTGGAATTCCTCCAACTATGGCTTTCACTTGTTGGTGGAGAGATGAAGGGACGGCCTTTAGATCATGGAGCCAAGGGCGTCCTAACAACAAATTGAATGAGGCTTTGATATCTAATACTTGAAAAGTAGTAGCATGTTCTATTGCTCCTGCCGTCACATTTAGGATTACTTTGCCAAGAGCTTGACGGCGAGTATTATCGTAAGCTCTTATTCCTTGTGTGGACGGAGTTAAATCCTCATCCCTTATGCCGAGCATCCTCGCAGTTCTAAGTGGACAGACATTGATAGTTGATCCATTGTCTACAAGAGTCATGGGAACATTCATCCTTTTGCAGACTACCGTGAGGTTTAATGCCTTGTAGTGTTTGTCGCCTTCTGGGGGTAAATCTTTGTCAGAGAAGGTGATTAGATTAATCGGACTAGGAAGGTCACTTGTGAGGAAGTTAGCTAGTCCCTCAGGAGTGGTGTCAGAATCTATCCCGATTTTATCCAAGGCATTCATTACAGCCAACCTATGTTCTCGAGATGTTGCCAGGAGCTTCCACACATTCATCTCAACTTTTGTCTTCTTAAACTTCTTAACGATGTCGTTGTCTTCGATGATAGGTATGGGAACTTGTTGTTCGGTAGGCATAGATTGTGTTGAAACGGGAGGTTGCATCCTCCCGGATCTTGTTAGGACATCTATTGATGAATCTTCTTCAGCCCAAATGTTGTCTGTGGTGTATGATACAGAAGGTGAAGGTCCTACTATGTCCTTTAGGTAGACATCTTCTTCATCACTGTCCCACACTCCATTAACGGTTATGTCCTCTTCTTGTTGAACTTGGATTAATTCCTTTTCATCAATCATTTTCTGTACCAAATCCTTGAATTTGAAACAGTTTTCTATGGTGTGCCCCCCTGATTGATGGTACTGACAGTAATATCTATCTGTCCTTTTTAATGACTCAAATGGTCTCGGTTCGAGAGGTTTGACCTTGCCACTCTCGGAGAGCATTTCGAACATTTGTGTATATGGGATCCCAATTGGAGTGTAAACTCTATTGCTCTTCTTGGGTTTTTCGGTGACTTGTAAGGGAAAATACTTTGCCTCATAAGCCGTTCCCTTGCTAGCTAGAGGTAAAGAGATCTTATTAGCTTCCACAAGATCTTGAATGAGGTTTTGAAACCTGTAGCATTCATTTGTGGTATGACCGTTTCCTTGATGGTACTTGCAGTAGGATTTGGGATCCCATCTTGGAGATCGCTTTTCTGGTGTTGGATCCTCTGTTGGACCAATAGGTTTGATTAGTCCTTGATCATAGAGACGATCAAAAGTAGCATCGTAGGTCATTCCTATGGGTGTGAATTCTCTTTTAGGTTTATCTTTCAGAAGTGGAACCTCGTCATATTTCTTATGGAGTTCGTTCATAACTTTGAGAGCTTCACATAGTAGTTGCGATGCCTCCTTCATAGACAGTGTGAGCAATTGAATGTCTTCCTTATTTGCCTGTTCTGGAAGGTTATCTCTGACATCGAAAAAGATCTCCTCTCCTTTTTCTATGACATTGATTTCTTCGACAGGCTTAATGAGATATGAGGGGTCCACCTCGTTTTCTTCATCGGAGATAGCCAAAGTATGAGCTAGAGGTGCATTGTCAATGCTTGGCTTCTTACTGGCAGGGGGCAACGGCAGTTTGTTATTGTCAATTAGGTCTTGGATAGCTTCCTTAAGCTTCCAATAGCTTTCAGTAGAATGGCCCCTACCTTGGTGATATTTTCAATGTGCGTTGGGGTTCCAGTTAACCGACCTCTTCTCAACTGGTGGATCCTCAAATGGTCCAATGGGAGTTATAAGACCTTTTGCATTTAATCGATCAAATGCGGTGTCATAACTCATGCCAATAGGAGTGAAGTTCCTCCTAAATGGTTTCCTTTGTCCTTGGTTGTTCATGGCGAGGACTTCTCCTAGATTAAAGGTGCTAACGCTATTTGAGTGGGCGGTTTTGGAAGAAGAAGGATTGTCGTTCTTCTTTCCTTTCCAGCCACTGTTGGAGTTATTGTTGGCAGCTTTAGACTTAACCAAGTCATCTTCAATATTGATCCTAATATCATAAACAGCCTTAAAGGTATGGAGGTTATTTTGATATTTAAGATGTTTGGAATATTTTTCTTGGAGATTTTTTATGAACAGTCTCACGGACTCTTTTTCACTTGGTACCTCGATCATTTTAGCTGAGGTTTCTCTCCACTTGTTAAAGAAAGAAGTGAAGCCTTCATTCTCTTTCTGTTTGAGGATTTCAAGTTCTCTATGATCAGTTTCGACTTGAATGTTGCATTTGTACCTATCAACGAAAGTGTTTGCTATAGATTCCCAGGTAGAGGTCTTTTCTTTTTCGAGAGAAAAGAACCATTGTTGGCAAACGGTTTCGAGAGATAGTGAGAACAGAGAAGGGAAGACCTTCTACCCTTGATACTCATTATTGTTTCAAAAGCTCTTAAATGGAAGTAAGGGTTGTCGATTGCTCTGAATTTTGGGATGTCGTTGGCGCTGAACTTCTGCGGAAGAAGATCTTTATCCACCGAGACCCCTTGGGATGTGAGTTCTTGAAACTTGTAGTCGCTGGAAAACTTGTTTAGGCTCTCTTGCATGAGGTCCATTTGTTGTTGTTTCACGGGATCATCGATCCTAAGTGCGAGAAGCTTCAGTGTCTCAGTCACAGTAGCCAGTTGGTTCTTAAGATCATTGACTTCTTCTTGAGTTGCCATTATAACTCTTGCTTTCCTCTTGCGGGCTATAGGTTTGTCGAAAAGTTGGACTTGTACGAAGAGGTTATCTTTGATTAATTGTCCTTCCTTTCTTGACCACGCGCTGTAAATTAAACCATTTTTCGTTTTAATTACTTGACTCGAATCAACTTGACTTTATGGTTTATTTTTAAAAAAAAAGGATGCATATTTTTGGCAACAATAATGTACATATTTTTAGGGAACTAAGTATTATTATTTATATTGGAGGATTAATATCCGACTTACCCCCCTAAAAAAATGACGGAAAAAACGCGCACACAAGAATCTCTTAATCATGATCGAAACATGTGTATTGGTGTGTGCATTGAGTGTAAGTGACATGCTTGGACTCTTGTGTAAGACCATGGGACTTAGTGCCTAAACTCGATCATTGATTCAATGAAGCATTATTGTCAGCAAAATTAACCGAATTAAACAGAAGACTGATTAATTAGACTTTAGGTGATGACTCGACAAATAATCCGAACTGTCGGCCGAGCGACAGTACTGGCGTCACACTGTAGTGGTTGGCGCCAGACAATTTAGTTGACGTCAGGCGCTACACACCATAGTGTGGCGCTACAGCTCAGACTTTGGCGCCAATAGTGGAGCCTCGGTCTGGGACTGTTTTGGGTATTATTAGTTAACTGGGGTATGCCTAAAGTCGTACTAGGTCAATTCCGATTGAAAAAAAAGACTTTATTGACTCAAATTAATTAATTAATTAGGCAAAGTTCTTTAAGTCATTAATTTATTTATTCTCAACACAAATCAACAAACGGTTAAGAGAAACATAGAATATATATATATGCACAACAAATAATGCACAATTAGTCAAGTAGGCACAATATGATGCAATGAGTTCGCAACCTAACCATGGCTCTAGTTCTCTAAAGTTCGGGATATAGTTTAGTCAAAGAGAGTCCATGGTTAATTGTTCGGATGCACCGCGCGGAAGCCTAACCGTGAAGGGTTGGCGCGAGTGGATGGGACACCGCGAGTTTTAGAAAAAACTCGCTTCCATGGTTTGGTGAATTCAACATCTCGGATGTACCCTTTGTTGCACGGAGCGTTCAATCGGGTAGATGGAGCATGAATTCCCAGAGGGTTATGTCCGTATGTAGAACACTTATGGGTTTCAGAAAAATGAGAAAAAATTCAATCAGGAAGTAGGATCGAGCAAACAATACGAAAAACCGATCGAAATTAGAACTCATATTTCTGGCTCGGTATTGGGGGAAATTGGCGCCAGCAAACAGAGACTGGCGCCAGCTTTTAACTGTAGCGCCTGGCGCCAATACTGGCGTCTGGCGCTACGACTAAAATGCTGGCGCCAATGCTCTGGCCCCTGACGCTACTTCCCACATGTCTCATCAGCTTTCTGTGCTCGATAAAATTTTCCAGTTTCGCGAGGTGTTATTTCGGTCCTAGTTGTGAAAGATATTTCTCAAATTTCCTACGTGTAAAATCCTATGTTTTTAACTCATTACGGATGGTCTTTCCAATGAGATCTTTTTTATGCATATGACAATAATGTTAATCAAAATTACGCACATGAAATACTTAGAACTTTTCGAGTCTCATCCACTCATTCTAAATCATTGCCGAAACAAATTCAAGAATTAAAATAGAAATCCTCCCCAGTGGAGTCGCCAAAAACTGTAGGGAATAATTTCAAGCCTTTAAATTCCACTAGCTTGAACCCCACTGTGATCATACACTAAAGTACGGTGATGTCCAAAAGGGAAGAAGATAGAGCAAAAGAGTCGCCAACAAGTTTTTAAGGAACTTGTAAACCGTTCATAGGATGAAGGTTACTCCCCTTAACGATCTAAGAGATCGTCAACTCCATAAGGTCATGAACCAAATAAGGGTTCGAGGATGATGGTACAAATCCAACCTAAAAGAGATTGAACCTGCCCTAATAATAGGCCTCTACTTTATTCTGCTCGTATTCATGTGCGCTTTCTGACTAACATACAATCAATAGGATTAACCCTAAACCTGTTTAATCTATGTTGGTTGAATATTAATGCACAAATAAACTATTATTGGCGATCACTTGAATTATAATCAAAGTTAACCCTAAACAGGATTATTAATTATCTTATTAAGCGTGATTACAAGTACAAATTCCCTTTAAACATGCGATAAAAGGTGTGATCAAGCAATAAAGAATAAATATCAAGCAACATAATAAATAATCAACATCATGAATAATAATAATAATCATCATAAAATTATAATCATAATCAAAACAATGATAATCATAATCAAAATAATCATTATCAAAATAATAATAAATTATAACAATTATAATCATAATCATGTTCATGTTAATATTAAAGCATAATAAAAATAGCAAGATCCTAGGCATGATACTAACAAGATTAATAACAAACACTAGCATGTCACTAAGCAATAAAAATCAAGTCTTTAACCCTAACATGATACTAACATGAATTAATATTAGAAAAAACATAGGAAGCATCATAACAATCATATTTAATATTAAAATTAACCTAGACATGATACTAGGAATCAAAATAACAATCTAAGCATGATATCTACATCATAACATCAATTAATCAATTAAAGTACTTACTTTGATGCCTCGTACCTCTTTCTAATAACAAAATACACACGTTAGTAACTTCAAGGAAAATAATAATCAAACAATTAAATTAAATAATTGAAAGAGAGATTTGGGACCAAACCCTCATAATTTAAACCTTTCACGTCTAGGGCGAAGGCAACTTCGAATATGGCTAGGTGTTTCTAGATCTTGTGAATGCGGAATTTTGTATGAAAAAGTAAGAAAGAATTGAATGAATTAAAGAATGCTATAGAATTAATGATTGTTGATGAAAGCTAATTAAAACTAATTGTTGATGAGAATTCGTGAATGAAAACGGAGTTTTTAATACGATATTTATAGAGAAAATCAGCCAAAAAAGATAATTTAACAAAACAGAGTCTGACGCACGCGAAACAAGGTTAGCGCCAACCCTGGCTAGCTGGCTCCAGGCACCAGTGGCTAGCGCCAGGCGCCAATGGCTAGCGTCTGGCGCCAAGCCTGGTTCAAGGCGCCAAGGCCTGGGGTTGGACGCCAGTCTTGATTCTAACGCGTTTTCGAAAATCCGATAAGTTTACCGTACTTGAAGATAAAATAATATAATTTCTTCGAAAAATGCTATTTGATTTTGATTAAAACTCTGAAAAGTCAACAAAGTCAACTTATCAATGCTAATTGAACTAGGAATGAAAAGAACCTTCTAGAAGATTCTAGAAGACTAAAATCATTCCTAATTGCATTAGGAATGATAAATCATATTAGGCCCTCCCCTAGATCATTGGGCCGTACATAAAGCTCAAACCGGGCCCAGTTTAGTAAATTGGCCATAACTTCCTCAATATTCATCGGAATTGGGCTTATAATATATCGTTGGAAAGGTCTTTGCAAGCCCCATCCAACTACACTACTATTGGACCCATATCATGGACCAACCAAACTGGATTGGCTGTTTTCTTAAAATAAAGTTTTCAAAAAACAAAGAGAAGGGAAAAGAAATAAAAACTTTCCGCAACACTAGTCCTTCCACACTTTCGTTTCATTCGATTATGATTCGACGTGAAAGGTACTCATCACTGGGTTTGGTTTTGGGGAGACACAAATGGGTGTCTACAGGTGGGGTCGCCGACACCGCAACGTTAGGGCACCAACAGTCGACATGGGGAGGAGGAAGGGTGGATGACGGGGAGGGGGAGGGGTGGCAGTGGGAGGCTATTTTATTTTCTTTTTTAAGTTTTTTTTTTAAAAAAAAAATAAATCATTAAAATAACGGCTATTTCACCAAATGCCACTGAGCACTTTGGAAATTCACCAAATGTCATCCAACTTTTCAAAATTCACCAAATGCCACTCACAAACAGTACAATGACATGACGTGCCATTTATGAGGTTTGGACGTTAACAGTCCGTTATTGCAAAATGACGAGTATGCCCTTTGTTGGGGTTAATGGCGCGTTGAACCTCATTGACTCTCTGACTTCTTCAAGTTAGATAAAAAAAAACAAAAAACAAAAAACAAAAAACAAAAAACTCATCTCATTCTTCTTCTCTGTTCTTCGAGCTTTCACCCTTATTCAAACCCTGAAATCCATAATCAATCAAGAAGCTTTCTTCAACACCTGTACCAGACATTCCTAAAAATTGAAGCTTTTTTTTCTGTTGAAGTTGGGCGAACCAGAACAGTGCTGACAAGTAGGGGAGGAAGTTGAATCTTAAAGCACTTGAATTCTACTTTGGGGTGTTGGAGATAGAAAACAAGATAATATTCTCACTTTCGATCTTGTTTTCGCGTTTTGAATCTGACATTTTTTGCGAGAATTGAGTTAGAGTTAGGGTTTTTTGAAATGTTCTTGTTAAATGTAATTACTTGACTTGACTGTGTGAAATAATCTTAAATTTAAAGTTAAAAATGTTATTTGTTGTGTATTGATTTGGTATTGTTATGGTTTTTTGAATGTGAAGTATTTAAATTACATTTTTTGCGATTTTTATATTGGCATTGTTGGTAATGATTTGGTCTGTTATGTTGTGTGGTGTGTTGATATGAATCTTGTGTGTTGTTGTTCAGTGAAGTAATATGTCTGTAATTTGTTGTTGATAGAATGAGTAGAGTGTGGCTTGATGTCCATTACAAAGATCAGGGGTTTGATGTCCTGGTTGATGATACTGACAGAACAAGTCTAATGGACTTGTATGAGTTTATGTTTGAGGACTCTGTTAAGCAAAATGTGATCCTTCCTAAATACTTTAGTTTGTATGTAATGCCACCTAGGACTAATAGGAAATTGGAGTTGTGTGGGGATAGGGACATGTTGAGAATGTGGGATTGGTTTCAAGGTAAGGAAACAATAGTAATTTTTTTAGAGGAGAAAGAAAGTCCTGGAAGGTGTTTAAGGATGCTCTGGCTAATTGGGATAAAAGGGTAAAGGCCATGGCTGAGAAGGCTAGATTGGAACAGGAAAAGGCCCAGGCTGAGAGAGAGTTGGAGGAATAGGAAGCTTTTAAGGTTGCAGTTGAGGTTCCTGTGGCTAATCTTGATGATGGTGATTATGAGTATATAAGAGTGTTTGACACTCCAGTTGCAAATGAAGTATTCCCTGGGCCATCTCAGCTTGTGGATGAATAAAGTACTCAACCCTCAACTCCACCTAAACACTCCCACCCACCTTCACCTCTAAACCAGCCCAAAACAACACCAAAAAAAAGGGCAAGGAAAACAACACCAAAAAAAAGGGAAAGGAAAACAACCAATCAATCCTCTACCCAACCACAAACAACACCACCACCTCAACACCCATCTTCAAATCAACCAGAAACAACCCCACCACCACAACAACCACCTCAACCTCCAGTTTCACCTGAACCTCATGTAAGTCCACCACCAGTTTCACCTGAACCTCATGTAAGTCCACCACCAGTTTCACCTGAACCACAAACTGCAACAGTACCACCAAACACCTCAACTCAAGAACCAGAATCTACAGCAGCTCTATGTTCCAAACCTAAAAAGGGAGGCAGATCAAGACCTGAGGGATTTAGGTCCAAGAAGAGTGCAGCAAAAAAGGTTACTTTTGAGGGGCAATCTGTTACTATAAGGAGATCATAAAGAAATAAGGGTACAAACAGAGTACCTCATGAGTTGAGTAAGGATGAAATAAACTCGGTTTAAAACCAAACCAAACCGAAAACCGAACCGAATAACAAATATGGTTCTGTTTTTTTGAGAGTGGTCCGGTTTCGGTTTACAAAATGAAGAAACCAAAATTATATGGTTCGGTTTCGGTTTTGGAAAATGAAAAACCGAAACCGAACCGAATTTTCGGCCCAACCCTAAAAAACCCTAGCCCAATTCTACAGAGTATATAAAGAAAAAAAAACCTAATCTTTTTTCAGCCTCCTTCCGCCATTTCTCTCTCCTTTCCTCTTCTATTCTTTGTTCTTTCTCTCTCCTCTTTGCTCTCTGAGAGACTGATTCTCTTCTTCGATCTCCTCTTACTCTCTCTTCTTCTATCTCCTCTTTTCTTTTCCTTTTTCTTATCTTTCTCCTCGCCTTTACTCCTCTTTGTCTATCAAAACTAGCACAACGTCACAAATCCCGCTTATTTTGGCCAAAATGAAGGTTTTTATATCAAAGCAAATATTTATATGGTCATAACGAAGATTTTTGTACAAAATTTGCAAAATTTGGCCAAAAAGAAGGTTTTAATGGTCAATTCGACCATGAAAACTCTAGATCTAGAGTTTTCTTTGTCGAATTTGACCGTTTTAAACCAAATTCGAGATGAAATTCAAGACCATTTTCGGTTTAAAGGTATGTTTTTTTGTTTTGAATTTTCTTTCCTTTTTTTTTTTTAATTTTTGATAAATCCATTTATATGATATGATTTCTAGTAATTTTTGTGCTTAGGAAAATTTCATTATTTTTGGTGAAAAATTAGTGGTGGTGGTTTCGGATGTCGGTTTGGTTTGGGCGGGGTTTGGTTTTGTTTGGTTCGGTTCGGTTTTGATTGGAGTGGTTTGGTTCGGTTTTTTTGCAAAATTTGATGTTTATGATGCTTGATAGGAATATTCGGTGCGGTTTGGTTTTTTTTTAAGAAAACCAAAATTTAGGTGGTTTGGTTTGGTTCAGTTTCAAAGCTAAAGTGGTGCGGCGTGGTTTCCAAAACCAAGAAACCAAAATATGGTGTAATACCCCTCATGATTGCTTTAAAAGGATTTGATATACTACTCATATCAACAAGGTGCATCTTCCTTTTAGGGAGCTCATTTGCTAAGATACTCCACAGTTAAGCGTGCTTGGTTGGGAGTAGTCTTGGGATGGGTGACCTCCTGGGAAGTTTTCTCGAGGCGCGCATGAGTGAGGACAAAGTGCGCCGGAAGGACTTGTGTTGGTTTGTGGGGATAGCTGTTGGCCCTTGATGCGCATTTCGTGACAATAGGCCCCTCCCTAATTTGTTTGGGGTCGGGGTGTTACATATGGTGGTTCGGTTTTGGTTTGGGCAGAAAAACCAAACCGAAAACCGAACTTTCACCCCTAGAGTTGAGTGAGCAGAGGTCAGCTGAGTCTGGTAGTGATAGTGAAGATGATGATTATATGCAATCAAATATAGAGGATGAGACAGAGATAGATTGTCTATATGATGACATTCAAGAGAAGCAATTTGAGGATTATCTAGATGGTAGTTCAACCATGGATAAGACCAACAAGAATGGAAAGATTTGGACACATCAGGAGTTTGGAGCAATCAAATTAGAGCCATGGTTGATATTTGGAGACAGGGCGTCATTTCTGGAAGTTTTCAAAGACTACTGCATACAATAAGGATTTGGTGTTTATGTTGAAAAGAGTGACAAAACAAGATATATAGCAAGGTGTGCAGTAGATGGTTGCAACTGGAGAATCCATGCTTCCACCATGACAGACAAGGTGAGTTGGGCAATCAAAAATTTAACAAGGGAGCATAGAAGTTGTGGAAGGCTGGAGCTTAACCTAGTTGTAACTTTTGAGTGGATGTGTAGACATCTGCAGTCAGACATTCAAGCAAATCCTGACATCCCAGTTGAGTCTTTACAAAGACTTTGTATGGAAAGGTACAGGATTGAAGTTAAAAAGAGGCTCTTTTACAAGGTGAAGGCAATGTGTAAGGAGAGGATTCATGGAGGGTTTGGAGAGGCGTACTCACTACTGCCTAAGTATACTGAAATGGTAAAAGAGACTAACCTAGGGAGTTATGCTCTGGTCAGTTGGGGTGAATCAACTGCAAATCAGCCACCAAGATTCAAGGCTTGTTTTTTTTTTCATTTGCTGCCCAATGTAGGGGATTCTTGAGAGGCTGCAGACCCATAATTGGCATTGATGGAGCTCACTTAAGTGGGCATTTCAAGGGAATCTTGCTGACTGCACTTGGGATTGATGGGAACAATGAGATTTTTCTCATAGCTTATGGAGTGGTTGGGACTGAGAGCATTGACAGTTGGGGTTATTTCCTAAGGAACTTGAAAATCCTATTTGACAAGGAAGGTTGTAGTAGAGATGATTGGACTTTCATCTCTGAAAGGATGAAGGTAAGCCACCTTTGAGAAGTTTTTTTTTTTTTTAAATGATGATTTATTGTCTTAGGTATTAACTGATAGCTTTGCATGCAGAGTGTTGACACAAAAATCCATGAAACATTCCCTAGAGCAACAAGAAGAGTGTCTTGCTAGCACTTGTACACAAACTGCAAGGCCAAAGGATTCAGTGGTTCAGCCTTTCATAAGCTTTTCTAGATTGCAGCAGATGCATATAATGAGTATGTATTCAACAAAGCAATGAAGAAAATACATGAGTACAATCCTAAGGCTGTTAAATACTTAAAGAGCTGCACTGAGGTTTGGTCTAGGCATAAGTTTGATCCTGCATTGTGTTGTGATCATAACACTACAAATTTTGTAGAATCATTCAACTCATGCACACAACCCTACAGAGATCTCCCTGTTTTGAGAATACTTGAAGGTAACCACACAACACAGAAATATTTGCTTTAACACAAATGAATTCTTTGTATTGACAGTGTTGTGTGAATGTTGTATTGCAGCAATAAGGCAATGGGAAATGAAGAGGATTGGCTCAAGGTTTGACAAAGCTATGGGCATAAGGGATATGGACCTAACTGAGTATGCAAAAAAGATTCTGCAAGCAAGATCATATGAGTCTAGGCTATGCTATGCAACCCCTTGTGGTGGTGATGAATTTGAGGTTAGAGACCAACATGTGCATTCCCATCAAACTCAGCAGAGGTACTTGTGGGTGTGGGAAGTGGCAGCATTCAGGAATCCCTTGCAAACATGTGCTAAGGGTTATATCACCAGAGGCTACAACCTACAGACTTTGTAGCTCCTTGCTTCAAAGGGAAGGCATACAAGCTTACTTATGCAGAGCATATGCACCCAATGCAAGACCAAAGTCATTGGCCATTAGTCAACCTTCCTGAGATATTACCACCAATGGTAAAAAGATCTGCAGGAAAACCAAAAAAGCAAAGAAGAAGAGGGCCAAATGAAGCTAGAAAAGGGAATAGGCATTCTACAGTTAAGTGCAGCTTATGTGGTGAATTGGGGCACAACATGTTGACTTGTTGTAGGGAATAAATTTCAAGCTTTAAATCCCACTAGCTCGAACCCCACTGTGATCATACACTAAAGTACGGTGGCGTCCAAAAGGGAAGAAGATAGAGCAAAAGAGTCGCCAACAAGTTTTTTTTAGGAACTTGTAAACCGTTCACGAGGTGAAGGTTACACCCCTTAACGATCCAAGAGATCGTCAACTCCATAAGGTCATGAACCAAATAAGGGTTCGGGGATGAAGGTACAAATCCAACCTAAAAGAGATTGAATCTGCCCTAATAATAGGCCTCTACTTTATTCTGCTCGTATTCATGTGCGCTTTCTGACTAACATACAATCAATAGGATTAACCCTAAACCTGTTTAATCTATGTTGGTTGAATATTAATGCACAAATAAACTATTATTGGCGATCACTTGAATTATAATCACATTAACCCTAACAAGATTATTAATTATCTTATTAAGCGTGATTGCAAGTACCAATTACCTTTAACATGCATAAAGGTGTGATCAAGCAATAAAGAATAAATATAATATGTATCACGCAACATAATAAATAATCAATATCATGAATAATAATCATCATAAAATAATAATCATAAATCATAATCAAAACAATGATAAATATAATCATAATCATGTTCATGTTAATATTAAAGCATAATAATAGCAAGATCCTAGGCATGATACTAACAAGATTAATAACAAACCCTAGCATGTCACTAAGCAATAAAAATCAAGTCTTTAACCCTAACATGATACTAACAACCATAAATATTAGGAAGAGAATAAAAGGCATCGTAGCAATCATATTTAATATTAAAAAATACCCTAGACATGATACTAGGAATATCATAACAACAATTTAAACATGATTTCTACATCATAACATCAATTAAAACCATTAAAGTACTTACTTTGATGCCTCGTACCTCTTTCTAATAACAAAATACACACGCTAGTAACTTCAAGGAAAATAATAAACAAAACAATTAAATTAAATAATTGAAAGAGAGATTTGGGACCAAACCCTCAGAAATTAAACCTTTCATGTCTAGGGCGAAGGCAACTTCGAATATGGCTAGGTGTTTCTTGATCTTGATCTTGCGAATGCGGAATTTTGTATGAGAAAAACCAAGTTTTGGAAAAGATCAATGAAAGAGATGAGTGATTAAGAATGCTAATGCATGAACGATTTAACTTGCGATTGAAAACTGATTCTTGATGCTTAACTTGTGAATGAAGTGAATTGGTGAATGAAAACGGAGTTTTTGATACGATATTTATAGAGAAAATCAGCCAAAAAAGATAATTTAACATAACAGAGTCTGACTCTCAGGAAACAGAGCTGGCGCCAACCCTGGCTAGCTGGCGCCAGGCACCAATGGCTAGCGTCAGGCGCCAAGGCCTAGGGTTGGACGCCAAGCTTGATTTCGACGCGTTTTCGAAAATCTGATAAATTTACCGTACTGGAGGATAAAATAATATAATTTCTTCGAAAATGCTATTTGATTTTGATTAAAACTCTGAAAAGTCAACAAAGTCAACTTATCAATGCTAATTGAATTAGGAACGAAAAGAACCTTCTAGAAGAATCTAGAAGACTAAAACCATTCCTAATTGCATTAGGAATGATAAATCATATTAGGCCCTCCCCTAGATCATTGGGCCGCACATAAAGCTCAAACCGGGCCCAGTTTAGTAAATTGGTCATAACTTCCTCAATATTCATCGAAATTGGGCTTATAATATATCATTGGAAAGGTCTTTGCAAGCCCCATCCAACTACACTATTATTGGACCCATATCATGGACCAACCAAACTGGATTGGCTGTTTTCTTAAAATAAAGTTTTCAAAAAACAGAGAGAAGAGAAAAGAAAATAAAAGCTTTCCGCAACACAAGACTTTTCCACACTTTCGTTTCATTCGATTATGATTCGACGTGAAAGGTACTCATCACTGGGTTTGGTTTTGGGGAGACACAAATGGGTGTCTACACTTGTGAATCTAGGAAAAAAACCTCAACAGCTAAAGCAACCACATCAAAGGTCACCTCTCATCCCAAGAAGAAATTAAAGAAAGCAGCAGCATAAATGGACAGCAACTCCCCATCTTAATGCGCCCACAACCTGAACATTCAATGTAATTTTTTGAACATAATCACTGTAGTGTGTGGTGTGTTGTTTATTTTGACATGTCCATGTTATATTTTGGGAAACTGATGCAAACAGTAAGCTCATGTTTTGAACAGGAAGCTTTTTTTGTATAAACAGGAAGCTATTTTATAGTATGGACATAATTAAATTTCCCTCTTTATTAAATTTCATTGCAAATTACATTAATCCATTTCATTTCATCATTACAATCACAATTACAACACACATCAGTGCTCCTAATTTCATTATACAATTCAGAACTTTTGTTGTTGCTTGATTTTCTTCTTCAATTGTTTCACTTCTTCATACAAGTTGCTTTGTGCTGAGTCATCCCTTACAAATGAGCTTCCCCTACTTTGACCTTCTTCTTGCATTTGAGCTTTACACCATTTGAAGCTATTACATGAGTCACACTTATAATACAACCTTTGTGGATTACATATTGACTCCGAGCTTCTAATTGCGTATTTCTTACCACACTTGCAAAATTTGTTTGGAACTCTAACATTTGCACACTCATTTATTGAGGAAGATGTGTTTGATAGCAAACTCATGATTAGATAACAAAGGGCTGCCTTTGTGTGTTCTTAGGGACGAATTTATACAAAAAAAAGGGTTCAATGGCTAGTTTTCCCCAAAAAAATTAAAATATGTTACAAAAATAACTAGCCGTTGCAACTCATTAAATCAGAGGTGTTTTGTGTAAAACCTGAAAAAGTAATGGCATTTGGTGAAATATATAAACTGTTGAGTGGCATTTCATGAAATAAGTTTTGCAATAACGGACTGTTAACGTCCAAACCTCATTAATGGCACGTCATGTCATTGTATTGTTTGTGAGTGGCATTTGGTGAATTTTGAAAAGTTGGGTGGCATTTGGTGAATTTCCAAAGTGTTTAGTGACATTTGGTGAAATAGCCGTTAAAATAATTAGATAATGGGCCGCACTTAATGAAATAATGAAACCTAACGGATTATGTTAAGTGGTACCAAAATCTCTATTTTGTAACTTTGATGAGTACCAAAATAAAATAAAACTAGATGAAGCCCGTGCGATGCACGGTTTGTTTGAATTTTTTAAAATAATATTTTGACATATATATATTTATGTGCTAAAAATTGTTAAATATTTAGATAAAATTCCTAATATTAAAAGATAATATTTTATATTTAATTAATTTAAACCGGATAATCTCATTCGCAAATTTTGCTTACGTGTCAGTTAAATTATTTAATTATAAAAGAAATTAATAATCTCGTATTTAATTGACTACCACTAAAATTTATTATCCTACGTGGCGCGCTGAAAAAATTAAATCTTACGGGGCTCTCTAAAAACTCCGGAAAAAACTCCCCTTTATATATATATATTAGATTTTAGATGGATACCAAATATCAATTAATCCTTTGTTAGTCAAACACATACCTTGAAAGGCAAAATTACGTCCATCACAGCAACACTCTGCTCATACCAGAGGAGGGGCAAAGAAGGTAGTCAAAATACACCTTAGCATAATCATCTAATCACACCAATATTTGCAACTATCTTACTAACAAGAAGACCCAACGTACGAACCCCTAATGAACTAGATCATACCAAACCCCGTCACCTGATCACAATATTAGCAATTATCATACTAACTAGAAGGCCCAAAGTACAATCCCCTAATGAACTAGGTCAGATGTAAACCAGTCGTTTTACAAAATTGTGGCCTAGGGCAAAGAAAAGCCCCAAAAGCAACAATCATGCAGTCTGTGCCTGCTCAAAACAGCTGTCTCACTACAATGCCTAAACTACTCCATCAGTTAGATGTAAAACAATGTAAACTTTAGGGAGAGGGGCTTCATATTGTATTGAACTAAGGCCATAACAAAATTCAATTATCGTCTTCTGATTCCAGAAGTGGCAGGATGTTTATTGCAGTAGAGCCAAGATGTACACCACGAACAAGCCCACCATAAGCAATCTTTATCCTGTGACAAAGAAGCAAGATAGAATCCCATAGTGCGGTTCTCCCCTGAAAGTAATAAGAAAACTAAAGCTGAGACTTTTGAAAGAATTTTAAGACATGCAATATTCAATGTCCAAAAAAGTAGACTTAAATCAACACTGGTTATAGCAGAAGACAAAAACAAATGGAGCAAGCATTTCAGCAGGTGTTATGAATAAAGGGGTAGGGTTTAGGGAATATACCCTACACACACTAGGTTTGAATTTACAATATAAATTATGGTGTATTTGTAAATGGTGGAGACAAAGGGAGGAGAAAGAAAGAAAGAAAGAAAGAAGGGGGGGGGGGGGGGGGGGGGGGGGGTTTACATACAACACAACCTTAAGGCACGTACTTTGAGGTCGAGATTATATAATGTAAATGAACAATTAATCAACATAATTTTAGCACATGGTACCTAACTCTTTCTTGGTGAAAAAATTTTTGTGACAAAATCATTCGTTTACCTCCACTTAATGCGTGCCTAAAGATTGTGTTGCAAGTAATAGAAAACAGAGAAAGTATCTTTTTTTTTTTAATTATATTCAACCTAGAAAGGCCAAATATTAAAAAAAAAAAAAAAAAAAAAAGGCAAATATTACTCTCATCTATGAACTTACTCTTGCTAGACGCTAAAGTAGCCCACATCTTACACTTTTACAGTACAATCCCTCCGTATTTTATTACTTGCTCCACTTTCCTTTTGTGGCCGTATTTTATTACTTGATCTGTTCCTTTGGAAACTTTTAACAACATTGTACAATTTTCCTCCCCACTGGTGGTCCCTTCATATCATATTTTTTATATTCTCTCTCCTCCACACTTATACTCAATTTTGCTTTTTTACATTTTTATTATTCAACCAACCCCACTTCCATCATAAAACAATCAGATCCCTTACAAATCCCATAGAGGTTCCTAAAAGACTCGAGATCTCAGAACATCATAAAAGCTAAAAAAGAAGAACCAATCAGATCATCTCAGCCAGCAGATCCATATAGACTGAACTGACATATATAAAGAGCAAACAGCTTTCAAAATCAATATACACGAGAAAAATTATACTACATATATCTTCTTTAAACCAAGGAAAGTAGACAAGACTTAATTACAAATATTACCTGAAGACAGAACTGCAATTTCTTATCCCAATACATCACAAATACTGGAGGGCATTGTCTTCCAATAACTAGAACACAGGATCCTGGATGAAGTATTGAGGGGACAACTGATAATACAGCTACATACTTCTCTGGAAACCTTTCTTTAGGAGGTAGAACTCCCAAGAATAAAGGATTTTTGCTAGACAGAGCTCCAGAATAGGATGATGGATCAACATGTAACATCCATTTTGGATACTCCAGGAAAGCACAAAATAGATATAACAGCAAATCTGAGTCAGATGGAAGCTCAATAGTCCACTTCTTTGCTTTATCAGAAGCCTCTTCTTTTCGCATGTACTCGTAATTCCTCAAGCAAGTCCCTTCAGCTAGTTCTATAAAATTGCCAACAAGTAAAAACTGACAGTTAAGGTTTCAATTCCTTCAAATAATGATTTAAGTTGATCTGTGCAAGGGCATCCATACAAATATTAGATAATAAATACGCAAGTACCCTTGATCCTTCGCACTGTATATTCAGCAGGAACACTACTTTGCGGTAGCAAACCTTTGATTAACTCTCCCTTTGTCAAAGCAAGCAGCCTCTGGTGCTCGGTGATGGCATCCACACACTCCTGTATGGTAGGAAGAAATGCATTCTGCTGTGGGGTTTGTAGCTGATTGGCAGTACCCACATTCTCTGAAGAAAGTTAGAATAAAGAAAAAACAAAAAATGTAATCACCAGCATCAACTTATACGAGGAAATATAAAGATGGAGATAGGGTAAATCTGAGGAAGGGGTGCTCACGAATAGATGAATCTAAAGCTTGCACAAGGTAAGCTCGTAGCTGGTGAAGAAGCCCGTCTTCATCTGTAGAAAATGCAGGCTGCCATTCTTTAGCACGATCTGCCGGAGACATGCTAGGAGCTTCAGCACCAGAAGAATCACTACCTACTGAAGTCACTGTGATTGATATTCCTAATTTAGCAGCTGCTTGCATTACCTAAAAACAACAGATGCTGTATAAGAAGCCAAAACAGAGACACTAACATCAAGTGCATTTCAAGTCCATGTTTACACTTTACACAGCACATTCCATTCTTGTTAGACCAAATTGAACAATAAATCAGAATCAAACATATAAACAATACTGTGAAATTAGAATTAAGACCATAGACAACTCTGAATGAATCAACTATTACACATCGTTTGAAAGGAAATATTTATCCGTAAGTGATAGCTTAAATTTTCCATAAAATTCAATGACCAAACCACAGTACATTGCTTTCAAGCCCACAAGCCTCACATATACACAACACAACATAGCCCTTTTGAATGTCATTATCATACACATTCGCAAAAACTCATAATTAAATAAGTACGGTATTTCTTATGTGAAGGTATTACCAATATCAAGAAATGTCAAGTTAATTGGAGCAGTACACTTTTAATTTGGCTTTGTTAACAGACTTAACACTGAATGGCATAGACGTACCACTAAGAAAGACAATTGAAAGCAAGAGAGCATGAAAAATTGGGCAGAATGCATACAATTTCTGCAGGAGGGAAATCTCATAAAAGCAGCAATATATGTAAATTGAGGAGTGAGCAAGTGAGCACAAACCTTGTTGTGACTATTTTCAATTTTACTCAGTAGAGGGGTTAGCAAAACAGAAGAAAACCATTGCCGCAGATGGTCTCTCCACCCCTCAATCTGCGGATATATGCCTAGATGCTCAAAAGCTTCAGTCATCTCTTCCATTGATAAAGGAGTAGGTATATCAGCCTCTCCTTTTTTCGGAGGAGTATTAAACTTCTGTGAACTGGGTGACATCCGAACAGGTCTCAAGGGTGTTGTTCTCGTTGTTCCAGATGTATTAGCTGAACCAGAAATTGTACTAGGACTGCTTATACTGAAACCACTCCTAGTAGGAGGAGGAGTTGCCAGTTTTTCGGCTGATTCAGTGATTTTCTTGTCCACGTCTGCTAGAAAGTGTTCAAGTTCGTCTTCTGTTAAAATTTCTCTAGCGGGAGAAGCTCGCTTGTTTGACCAAGGTGTTGAAACCAACTGATCCAAACCAGTTGAAGTCTTAGCTGATGACAGCTGGGGTGAGGAAGGAGAAACAGCATGAGTAGGAGAATTGGATGGCTTTGAAGGGACAACAAAAGTTTTATTTTTAAGAGCAGTACTGCTAGACTTTTCAGAACCAACTCGTGATAAACGGCTAGAGCTAAACGATGACTGGTGAAGAGGGATGAGTGGATCTAAAGCAGCTCGTGGTTTGGACACAGGTGGTTTTTTGGACTGCTCTGGTACAGCCTTATCCAATTTTTTTACTCCCAAAAGCTGCAATTGATGATCTGAAAGGCAACTTTCAAACTTGGTCCCATTAGAGGAAGATGTTACTACAACACCAGCTCCAACTTTAGCTGTTGAAAAGGCAATGGCTTTGACAAGGGCAGCAGAAGCTCCTATGAAAGTTAAACCCATCACAATTTTCGCTAACTTGATTAATAGATCTGAGGCATAAACATATAAAGTTAACACAGTAACACATTACAGAATGCCTTATGTCAGCCACAATTTGAAAGAAAACATGCAATTCTTATATGACTTACAAGCTATCTCTTCAGAAAAATTGCTGACTTTAAATTTGTCAATGACCCTGTGTTCCCTTCAGTGGCCACCAAAAGAGATTAAAGGAAGTGTCAGCTAAACAAGTTAAACACTTATGATAAGGCAAGATATCTTAATGCATGGCAAGATTTTGTAAGTGCACTATGAGTACTTGCACCTGACAAACAATGTCTGTGTGTACACGCACACCCAAAGGAATGGTGTAAAAGTGTGCTGTGTCCCTTTTCTAGGGACATGGGATACTTCCATTAAAACAGATAAAACATTGTTACAGCTTCAGAGAATAAGGCATCTTGAATCAACCAACTGCTTAATCAATCAAATAATGTGCCAAACCTCTACCAAACAAGACCGTTCCTATTTTTATGCAAGGCAAAAAATGTCTACTCATTCTTTACAGCCATAGATAACTATGAATATAACATGTGATAGCAATTGATATATTGGTAACAGTCACAGAAACAACATCTCAGTCATTTTATGTCACTGCTGTCATGGGGAATTGACAAGCAAATAAGTCAAACTTCATAGTCATAATTTAGTTAATTCTGAACACATGTTTCACTGTTTCAGGTTGCACTCAAAAATGCATTGCGAATATAAAGAAAGAAGAGGTTCTAAACATGTTCCACGACTAATGATAAATTAAGGCATTTCCAAGTATGAGATCCAAGGAATAAAGCTTCAGCAATCTGTAACCTAAAGTAGATAAAAATTAAATCTAAAGTGATATTGTGGCATACACAGTACAGCATTTACAAGCACGGAGCTTCTGCACTCCGACTATGTAAATCAGGCAGCTCCACATAATCTTAATAATCTCCTCTTTTAATTTGCAATCAAATCGTTGAAATCTACCTTGCTGAAAAAAAAAATGCTCCAAATGATTGGAAAGGAGAGTTCGTCTTCTAACTTTAGTTTATAGGAGCTTTAAAAAGAGGGGAGGGAAGGGGGGAGGTTTAAGATGATTCCATACATTTACCAATATTCCCCTATAGTTTAAGAATGTCAGACCAAATAATAGAAAATGGGTTCACGAAGCTACTAACCAAAGGTACAAACAATGTATACAAGAAATTGTTGCATGATTTAGGTCCACGATGAAGACTCTAGGAGTCATACCAACATTCCACATAGGTTACAACTTCATGACCATTTGAAATTGTTTCATGATTTCAGTCCACAATGAAGCGTTCAAGTGTCATACCAACATTGCACATAGCTAACAACTTCATGGCTTGGTCACCATGAAGTAGATGCTCAAGAACACGAGAAGTCTAAGGTTGTGTTCTATTCACTTGATTGAGATTTGAACATTTTTCCTATCTATTATGAACTTAGATAAACTATATGATCTTATTAGAACTTATCTAAACTTAATTTAGTGGTAATTTGAATATAAGTAATTGTTATCACAATTTATTTTTTATACACTTCTCACTTATTGTATCTGACTATAACTTAATTTTTTTCTGAAAAACAACTTTGTAATGCCTAACGCTTAGTTTCATACTGAAAAACAACTAATCCATTCAAAGAAGCTTTGAAAAAAGAAAACTTCACTACATAAATCTGTCTACCATCAACTTATCCATTCCTTGTTCCACCAAAAGAAGAAAAAAAATACTTAATGCTCCACCTTAACTTAAGGCAGGAAATCTTTTACATTAATTGGTCGTGTTTCATTCATTCCATAGTTCCATAAACTTCACATAAGTTCATTTTTTAAGGATCCCATAAATTGTTTTGACATGATTGTGGAAAGAGCATTCCGGCCAAACAGTGTAACCATGAAATCAGGTAAACTGAAACAGATAGTTTTCTCTTGGATAGCTTGGCAGCTACATTCCAGAAGTGCATTGAAAATCAGCCACAAAATTCATTCTAATCACCTAAATATATCTACAATCAACAATCAAATAATTACATGATGCCGAAATTAACCGTGAAATTATAGCTTCAATAAACTCTACTCTATAAAATAACCAACACAAATTTGTTCACAAATACACGTTCAACAATTGACATTTAAATTCCTGAACTAAAATCAAACGGAACCCATCCAAATTGAGAAACCAAGCACAGGCAATAGATTTCCAATTAGAATTGTGGAATTCAAACAAAACCCTAATTAAACCTCACAAAAGCATCAGAAATCCAAAATTAGGGAAGAACAACAATAGTTCATCAAATTTGACTAGCAAAAGAGAAAGAAGAAGAGGAGAATACCTCGAAGAGAAGGCGAAGAAAGCGAAGGCGGAAGCAGAGGAAAGGAAGAAGAGAGTAAGGAAATAGGAGGAGGAAGGGCGGAGACTGGTGGAAGTAAGGGCGGCGGAAAGAGCTGGATTTTGATACACGGCGAACTTTGCAGGCTTTTGGAGCGGCGGTGATGGCGAAGAGGCGGCAGCTCCGCCATTGTTGTTGTCTCTTCTGCTGGTTTCCATGGTGATGATGATGGTGTTGACTGTTGAGTTTGAGGAGCTCAAATGGCGATTTCCATGGATTCCGACGCCATTGATAGGGGAATTTAAGAGTTTGAGGTCTCAAGTGAGAAGGGCAGTAGCAGTATCTACTATCTACTAATCTACTATCTAGTAGTATGAGCTATGAAATGTAAACAAATGAAGTTATTCCCCCCAACCGGCAAAATCTGTAAGTGTCTAGCTTTCAAAATTGAGGAAGCCCCATTCATCTTTTTTTTTTTTTTTTGAACGGGAAGAATAATATCATTAAATAATAGTCATACGGCATCTACAATAATAAGGATCTGTAAACCACATATTTAGAGAAAATATCATAACTTTTACAATCAAAATCATAACTAATTTGCATATTTGGCATAGCTCATACTCCACCGCTTCAAGCTCATACCCCATTCATCTTCATGATAAACAAAATTTGTTTATTTAATGGCAATTTCGTAAATATATCAACAATTCATCCCAGTCAGCATGACATTTTTGTAAATAAGTGAACAAATTTTATTAATATGCGGGTCCCACAAATGTTGACTTATTTATGAAAATGTCATGCTGACTGGGATTTTTTGTTGATTTATTTACGAAAATGCCATTTGATAAACAAATTTTGTTTATCATCAAGATGAACTTGTATTTTCTCCCGGGTTGATCCGTGGGAGGTTGTGGTTTCAAACTTTCAATGTCTCATACGGAGTACACAAATATTTAATAACATCCGATTTACACTAAACTAGTGTAAATCGGGCTGAGCATGCAAGTTCATCAACTCTAAGCAATGGAGTCACCCCGAAATCAGTCGCACCACCGCTGAGAAAAATACCCACCGCCAAACCACCAACATGTCACCACTCTCAACTGTCGACCGTCGAACTTCCTTAGCTTCTCCCAAGAATCCGGCGTCCCCCCCCCCCCGATTTCGACCTTGCTGACCACCCCCATCCCCCGATTCCGGCGTCGCTGACCTCCTTCATCCCCTGATTCGCGTCGAGCTCCAATCCCTGCCCCGATTTCGCGTCGAACCCAATGTCGGGTTAGGTGGGTTTTCGAATAGTCTTGAGGTTGGCTGGGTTTAATGGGGTTTTGGGTTGGCTAGGTGGGTGGGATTCCAATCTGAAAATTGATTTTTCAACAATGGTTAGGTGTCGTTGGTGATTTAATTAAATTGAAAATTGACCAATATTTACCCAGCAAGTAAAAAGAAGGAGGAGCTCCCTATTCAAGCCCCAATTTCATAAACAAGCTAAGCTAATTGTTCGTTAAGCATAATTTTTGCTGATTTAGATACTTTGTTTGTGAAAAAAAGGGGTCACTTTTGTGAAAATATAGGTCACTTTTGTATAAAAAAAGGGGTCACTTTTGTGAAAAAAAAAGGGTCACTTTTGTGAAAAATATGGGTCCCTTTTGTAAGAAAAAAGGGTCACTTTTCGCAAAATGTTCGATGTACAATAAAATTATTGTAAATCGGGGGCATGCAAAACGGAGTAAGGCAATCTAATCTAATATCATATAATATCTAATATATAAAGCTAAACTTTTAGTCGGGTCACAAAATAGCGACACTTGGCGTTCTAACTTTTCGCTAAGTGTCGCGCCATGTTGGATAGATTTAAATAAAATTTATAAGATAAAAATCGTCAAAGTGTCGTGCCACCTTGATAGACTTTATAGGATATAAACGTTAGTTAAAAATTCCATTTTCAATCAAATTAGGATAGAATTTTAGAATAAGATTGTTATTTAGAGTTTTATTTTCTATAAAATACCAAATAATAAACTTATAATTAGGCCACAAGACAACATCATTTAGCGTTTTAACTTTTCGCCAAGTGCCGTACCACGTTGGATAAATACAGATAAACTCTGTAGCAAAAAAAAAAGTTAATTTAGAATTCTATTTTCAATCAAATTGAATTATAAAATAATTTTATCTTAAAAATCCATAAACAACCCGGGCATCGCACGGGGCACAAAACTAGTATATATATAAAGGGGAGTTTTTCCCCGAGTTTTTAGAGAGCCACGTAGGATTTAATTTTCTTAGTGCGCCATGTAGGATTATAAATTTAAGTTGTAGCCAATTAAATAAGAGATTATTAATTTCTTTTACAATTAAATAATTCAAATGCCATGTAAGCAAAATTAACGAATGAGATTTTTAAAGTTTAAATTAATTAAATACAAAATATTATCTTTTGAGATTAGGAATTTTATCTAATATTTTAAAACTAATATAATAACAATTTTAATCACATAAATATAAAATTCTTTTTTTTAAAAAAATACTGACAAATCGTGCATCGCACGGGCTTTATCTAGTTTACCTAACTATCATAACAAAAGCTGGATAAAGAATGGGTGACAATTCAAGTGATTAAAGTTTTCTTTCCATTTTCGGTCAAGCCTGAGATTGATTCTTATCTCCATAAATAAATAATTATTATACTCCCTCCGTTTCTTTTTACTCGCAACAAAGAGGGGAAAAACGGACTCCTAGGCAAAAGTTTTTAAAGGGATAGATTAAAGTGAAGGGCATGTGATTAGGAGAGTTAAAAAAGGAGGGGAAAAAAGTGGTCCCTTTACTAGTGGAGGGCATGTGACTTTTTTCTTTTTTTCCCTCTCCTTTCCCTCTCTTTTTTTTTCTTTTTGGCTGACTTTTTTTTTTTAGGCTTCTTTTTTTAGCCTCCAAAACTTGTTTTCCCTCCAACTTTTCATGATAATTTGAAAAACATTCAAATCAATTTCAAAAAGCAACAAATGTACCAAATTTATCAAACAAAAGCTCCTTATAAAAAGGAGGAACCTGTTTCATTCACCACCTTCATTCACATTCACGCATCAAGGGATTAAAGGGGGGGTGTGGGAATTCGAATTCCTTAAAAACAGAAGTTAGAGATTACAGACCAGAAATTTAGTGAAATTGTTTGAAAATTACAAAAACCATCAACTTGAGTTAGTCCTAGTTCCTAATTGCCGAGTTAGTAGTAGCAGCATTAGTGAATTTGTACACGAATTAGGCTCCACTAAAAGCTCCCAAAAAAAAAAGGCAATTCATCATCACTTCATCACCTACCATCAAATCTGCAAAAAAAAAAAAAAAAAAAAAAAAAAAAGGACTCATGGTAGAAATCTGGGATGATTTTTAAAACATAAACCAACTGCTCATGGAGAAGGACATGGTGATGGAAGAAAATTTCCAACAGTTCAGGGTAAGACACTCAAGATTCAACTCAACAGAAACATGATGAAGAAATTGAGACAGGGGAATCATAAACAGAGACAGAGCAGGACAATCAACAGGCAAACAATAATATGGTAGGTGACTCACTGCCAAGAGGAATGCTGACCTCATTGGCAAAGAAACATCATGTACACAGATCTACTACATGCAGGTAGCTAAAAGAAATAAAAAAGCACATGCAACTGGGAGAAGCAGTGGTTGGCAGAACTAAGAAATTAGGAAAAACTGGACGCAAGCCTTTTGAATACTCTAATGAGTGGCTTATGTTTGTGCCACTATACAAAAGAACCACAAACAAAAGCTATGGTGCAGCTCTGAATGTTAGTCATGTGGTCATACACAGGTTGAAAAAAAAGGGCAGACTAAGGCATTGTCAGCAACCAACCACCCTGCATTATCTGATAATCACAAAGTTGCAAGGCTAAAGTGGGTACTACAACACATAAATCCAGTTCAAAGTGAAGGGAGCCCTACAATTATGGATATGCAACATCACATCCACATTGATGAGAAGTGGTTCTACTTGAACAGAAACAAGGACTTTCTATCTCACACCAAATGAAGAGGTTCCATACAGAGCACAACAGTCTAAAAGGTTTAAGTTAAAGGCAATGTTCATGGGTATGGTGGGCAAACCACTATATGCTTAAGATGGGACTCTCATACACTCAGGGAAGTATGGTTTGTTCTCTTTTGTGAAACATGAAAGGGCAAAAAAGAAAAGCAAAAATAGAGAGGCGGGCACAATGGAAACTAAAGTCATTCAGACTGTCAACGGAGAAGCAATTAGGCACATGATTTTAAACAAAATCATTCCAACAATACATGCAGAATGGCCAGCATAGTTATCAAATAATATAATCATACAATGGGATAATGCTAGGCCACATCAAGTCCCAACAGATAAAGAGTTTTTGGCAGCCACTCAAGCTAATGGGTTTAATATTCAATATGTTTTCCAACCTGCCCAATCCCCAGACCTTAATGTGTTGGACCTTGGTTTATTCAAGGCTATACAGTCCATACAGTACCAATCATTCCCAAAAAAATTGGATGAGCTAATTGAGAAAGTGGCAGAGGCATTTGAGGTGTTTGATCCAACCCTTAACAGGTATACTTGGATCACACTACAGGCTTGCATGATTAAGGTGTTGGGAAAACAAGATGGAAACAACTTCAACCCACCACACATGGGAAAGGCAAGGCAAGACAGACAAGGGACTTTGGAAGATATTTTGAAGATTGACAGGACTCTCATTGCTGATACAATGCAGTATCTCAACACCCTTTTTGTTCCAACCACAGGACCACAACCAGAAAGTCAAGAGATGGAAGTAGATGCAGATTGAGGATGATACAAGCAAGTAAGATGATGTAACTTTTTTATAAATGAAGAAGTCAGCAACTAACAATGTTTTGCACAAGAAGAATGACAGGGTAAAGTCGTATCCCCTAATAAAAAATAATTCCTAAATCCTCTAACTAAAGCAGATAGGGAAGTAGGGTCGATCTCCACAGGGAAACAAGTCTTTCTATTCCTAATTAGCTAAAATAATCTAGATTATGAAATAACCAACACTAGTAGAAAAAGTGCTATTTGTAACTGGCAAAATTGACTTTTTGTAACTGACATTGTTGGTTGCAAATGCCACTGTTACAACTAGTGAAAATTATTCGTAACCGGCTAATGTTGGTTACTAATAATATACTACTCGTAACTGACTTAATCTAACGACAGTTACAAATAGTCTATTTTTCAAGTTAGAAACCATACTATTCGTAACTGGCATTTAGTTACGCCGGTTACAAATAGGGTATTATTTGTAACTAGCATATCCTAACGCCAGTTACGAATAGTGTATTTTTTTTAAAAAAAATAATTAAAATGGAAGTAGTAGCAAATTCCACTACTACCACCACCCGTACTCTACATTTTTTTTTCAATGTGATCATACACTACAAGAAAATAACCTTTTCATAGCGATTATTTTAACCTTTAGTATCGATTGTAATTGCAACAAAAAGCTTTCCCAACGAATGATCATTCGATACAATATCCCCCGTTGCCTTAGGCTTTAGTAGTGGTTTTCAATATCGCTAGGGTTGGCCTCAATAATTGATACGAAAAACTACATCCAATCGTGGTAATTATTGTAGCGATTACAATCGCTATAAATGTTCAACTCATTTTCTTAAAAAAAAAAAAAAAAAACATATGTATGATCTTTACAAGATTCGAACATGCAACCTCAAACTCTTATTTTAAATGTTTCACTAATAAGCTATGACATATTTTATGTATTCTTTGTCAAACAATATTTATATATCTAGTGTTAAAAAGGCTTTTCGTATCGATTTTTAGGATTTAGTGGCGATTGTAAATGATACGATTTCTCAAAATTATATAAATGTGTAAAAATAGTGTGAATATGTATTTTTATGCTTTACGTATCGATTTTATATGGGAAAACCATGGCGATTGTAAAAATGATACGACATCCTTAATTATTTCACAAACATACTTGCAT
This sequence comes from Chenopodium album, assembly GCF_948465745.1. Classification (NCBI taxonomy): domain Eukaryota; kingdom Viridiplantae; phylum Streptophyta; class Magnoliopsida; order Caryophyllales; family Amaranthaceae; genus Chenopodium; species Chenopodium album. The sequence continues at coordinate 11,947,063 of NC_137842.1, read as the reverse complement.
ATTGTAGCGAATGAACAATCACTACGAAAGTGATTTTTCTTGTAGTGATAGATTATTAATAAACTTTTATAAAATACAATAATTGTCAATCTAAACAATGTCAGGCCAAATTTGCGACCTCTACATATACATCATCTACAATAATACTAAATTGATGTACATGTAAATTACAAACACGTGTCTCCCAATTAACAATAAATAATACTCTATAACTAAAAAAGCTAGCTAGTTAAATGATACAATGGTCAACCATTAAATTTTGACGATTATGTTTGTTTCTGCTTTCACAAATTTGCCTGTTAAATCTCTCCGTATGAATTTTCAAGTACACGAAAAATCACAGTTGATCAAAAACTTACTAGAAGTCATGCACCAGCTCGATATACTAGCCTCTTGAGCTCGATTTGACATTTCATCAGATCCTGAAATGAGAATTTACAAATTATAGTTATGAACTAATTGAAAGATCGACAATGACTATAATATTGATCAAACAATCCTCAATGTTTTTTAGAAGAGTTTTATATTTTCAGGAGAATTTTTACTGATATCATACAACATTATATTGCCCATAACAAAGCCTATAACATGTGCTTTATAAATGTAACTAGTAAAAGAGCCATGGTGGTACTTACATATTTTTACTGATTTTATTTTATGAAAAGTATTATTGATCGAGCCTCCTCAAATCTGATTCTTTGAACCCACCAAATTCCCCATCCAATTTACCAATGTGAATTTAGATCTAAATTTGAACAAGACTACAAAAAAATTAATCCCCAAATAACTGAAACTAAATTAAGCAACTCACTTAATGAAATTTACCTCTACACTAATTGAGAAAGAAACCTAAAAGACGAGAAGAGGCTTCATTATCATTTAAGCTGAGAGAAAAAAAGATTTCATTAAAACATCATTAGCTACATTCAAAAGACAAGAAGAGGCTTCCTTGTCATTTAAACTCAAAACAGAGAAGAGGACATGACCAGCATTCTGAAAAATTATTAACAACTAGAAATTCTACATGCTAATTTTCCTAATCCCTGAAGGAAAGGTTCATTAAGAATTCTAAAGAATTATTCACCACCATCAATCTGTGTTCTAGCAAATTAAATTTTTCACTGCCAAAGATCTATGTTCTAACAAATGAGAGTTCAAAGCAAATTCCCTAATTTTAAACCAAAAGGCATACAAATATTATCTCATAATCCTTAAACTGTTAAACAACATTAAGAAACGCAACTAACGTACCCCAACTTGTAGATACTGTAATGAATGTGCAACAACCAATAATACATTATAACAAGAGTTTGGCAAAGCAGAACCTTCATAAACAAGGATATTAGGAAGTCAGTTGATCATATATATTAATGGTCAGAGCCAGACCTAGACAAAATGGCTAGGATTATTATTTTATGCTAGACACTAAAATGCAATTTAATCAACTAATGACCGGGTACTCCGTATCTTTCAAACATAATTTAGTGGTTTATATTCATGAAAGTTGTGACTTGTACTATACAACTAATATTTCAATTAGATAGTAATCTTGATATTCTAACAAGTAGCAAACATACAAGCAACGAGTAAAAAAAAATCAGAAATAATTGTTAATTGTATAGAAGCAGGCACCAACATAGATATTAAACTCCCATTCCAATTATATACTACTTTAAATGACCAAAATAATCAAGGCTTAAAATGCATCAACAATAATTGTCACAACCAGGTATAATTTCCTAAACCTTCCAATTATTTAGCATTTAAGAGTATAGTTGATTGAGAATTACACAAACCATTAAATTTGGTATTGGTTGATCTGATACCTCCTTTGAGATATTTGTCAATGCCTTTGCAAACGTATGCCAGAAAGTACTCTTTGTCAGAAAATACTAAAAAGTCAATTTATTACTCTCATCAAACTTTATGACTAATTTGAGAAATTCTATTAACAAAACAGAATAAGAAAGCAAGACATCTCTTAAACACCAATAATCAAGCACACATTTACACACGCTTCAAGGAGAAAACAGATAGTGTACCCCAATTATATGAGTGAAACACTCTTTAAACACCCTTAAATCACACAGGAATATCATAGCAAAAATCTCAACACAGCTCTAAGAAAAACGAACTAAAACAGAAGCACATCCCAAATTGAACCAAAACTGACCAGTTTTACAAAAACAACCCAGATTAATAGAAAACAAAATCAAATAATTCTGAAATTTTACAGGCAAAGAGTAGACAAAAAATTACCCAAATTGAAAAAAAAAATCACCTAAAAATCATTTATAATGAAGGAGAAGGTCAGACCTCTAAACTGTTCCAACGAGATTCTACCAAATTTCTCAATTAACTCAAATTTTGGCTTAAAATTCTTCAAAAACTATTGTTTCTAGTCATATGCACTAAAATAAATGATTGACTTTTTTTAATATAAATGATTGACTTATTAATTTGTACTTCGTACTACATTATACTACCTATTCAATTTAAATTTATGAAGTTGATAACTTAGATTTCAAAATATATTGATTTGAATAATAACTTAATCAAGTGGTACATAGTCAGGTTATCTTGGGTATATATAAACTACCAAATTTAACTACAAAAGTCAAACATACTAAGCCTAATATGGCCAATTAGTTTAATATAGTGAAAAAAATAAAAGTGAAATGATGTAATACTTCAAGGGTAGTGGATTCACGGGAAGGTCCATAAAAATTGGAGTTGACATTCACCACTGCTTCCCTTTATAATATTATTCATTACCACATTCCTCTAATATGATAGTTGTAGCTAATTTGACCAGCCCAATCAAGTTCTAAGCACCATTTATATTCAAATCAAACCAATATAAAGTATCGGTACTAGTAGCATTACCACCTACACATGTTTGTAATTTGATTTCAGACTTTAACAATTAAGATAGTTGTCAATAATTATCCGAGCAAACAATAAATTAGATGACATATTTTCATTAAAACAAATTAAAACCTATACAAAGTACCTGTGCTAGTAACATTGCAGCTCATTCAATCTTCTTGGCATAATCTCTCAATGTATGCCAGCCACATTTCAATAGTATATTTCTCTAAAGCATTCTTAGCAATAACTTTGATAATTACAAGAAACCATACCTTATTCAACTTCTTAAAGGAATTAAGCCTACCACGACACCACCCTTTGATAGCTTCCCCTACAACGATGGCGGGAAGCCAAGTAGGCCACTCAGCAGCAATGATCTGCTCTCTTTCTACTGACAACAGTTTTGAAATTTTCCTTCTAGCCGGAATTACAATCTTCAATTTCTCTCTCTTAGCACTTCAAAACTCTCGCCATCCAACTGCTCAAAAGTAGATGTTCTTTAATCCCTATTGCTATGAAACCTAAGTTTGCAACTAGAAAGTAACAAACCCCCTAAACTTCCATTAATTATTAAATTAAATTAACGAACAAACCCTAAAATTTCATCTTTCTGGAGTTTTTTCCAATACTTAAAATTAATAAAAAAAATAAATTAGGCGGAGTTCTAGAGCGTACCTACACGATATTCTTTGATGACTTGAGTTTTGGAGGAGCTTAGAGGAATTTCAATGGAGAGAGAGAAATTGATGGTGTTTGTGAAAAAATGGAGAAAGTTTGCAAAGGTTGGAGGAAGCATACAAGTATTTTCACTTTTTTTTAAAAATATGAGCAAAGCGATGGTCGTAGTTGCGTACAAGCATTAATTAGTAACTAACCTTATAAAGCCCATTACAATTAAGAAGGTTAGCAAAGTTTGACTAGCTATTCGTAACTAGCCTTTTTTATGCCCAATACTAATGGTTGTTCAATATATCTTTGACCTACTATTTGTAACTAACTTTGGTTATGCCGGTTACTAATGCTAATTTATTTGTAACCTGCACTAGTTATGTCAGTTACTAATACTCTTGTAGTAACTAACATAATTTATGCTAGTTACTAGTAGGGGGTTACAAATAACACTTTTTCTACTAGTGCAATATTTATATTTGAATAAGAAACTAAACTACTAAGATTGAGGATAGGAAGAAAACAATATATAAAAGGATCTAGGGCATAACTTCACCAATAAATAATACTCCAGGGTAAAACATAATAATCAATCATTGACATTGCATAAATAACATGATTAACAGGCTCTCGCAATCTATTAATCAACATAGATCTAACAGGCTCTCGCAATTTACTAGATCTAAGTTCTTATTGAAAATAGCCTTTAATATCAAATTAACATCTGCTCGATTCATCAATTCAATATTGCTATACTTTTACAAGCCGCAATTGAAAAACGTTAAAACAATTCAATAAGAAATTATCATGCAATACCAATAATCAATAATAGTCAATCATCAATGCATCAATTAACCAGATTGTAAAGGGCTTTCACTACGTATTACAATCACACAATTAATTTACCGGTATTAAATCTCATCTCTCGAATCTCGACCTAACCATTTATAAATTAATCTGCCTATTGAAACTAGACCTAAACATCAACTCTCATCTCTCGAATCTCGAATCAATTTTGTCAAACTCATGCATAAAAGATAGGCCTAATCTAGTCACAGAACATTAAATCAATCAATAGGAAATTAATCTAGCATTGATAATCAACAACAATAAATTACCCCTTCATATTATTTATGGATCCTCATAAACCCTAGAAATAAAACTACTCACACATAGTAGAAATTAAACTAATCAAAGCAATAAAGCAAAACATGATAAAAGGAATAAAGTAAATAACTAAGATTAAGAGAAGAGAAATAGTTACCAAACTAATCTGTATTAATGGAAATAATCAAGAACAAGAGTTGAGAGAAGAGTTAAGAGAGAGAAAAGATCCTAAGTAGAGAGAGAAAGTCTAAAAAAAGAAGATCCCCCAAATTCCGTACAAAGCTCATATATAAACGTTTCCTAAAACAAAAATTAAAACTAACTAATCAGGTCCTGTAGAAACACGCACCCAATCGGGCGAAGGGCCGCCCGATCGGGCCCGCCTTTTTCTTCGCATTCCTTCTCCGCAGCATCGCCCGATCGTGCTAGATGCTCGCACGATCGGGCGCGCTATAAGCACGCACAACACCGACGCCGCGCCGCGCCCAATCGAGCGACCTCTTGCCCGATCGGGCCCTTGCTCCAATTTGAGGCTCGAACTTTGATTGGGCTTGATTTCTCGGCCTAATCCGGATTTCCTCCTCGGGTCTTGAATACTTGGTCCAAAATGCCTCGGGATCCCAATTACCGAGCCCTTAATCACCGGCTCTCACCGATCCTGGGCTTCAAAAGTGGTCGTGTCCTCCTAGCTTCCGTAGTTGATCCATAAAGCCCGGGAAAATGCTCCAAGAGTGCAATTTCCTGTAAAATACAACTAAAACTACGAAAACACTAGAAAACACAAATTAGTAATAAAAGTGGCCCGAAAGAGCCAAAAACACTACTAATAACGACCAAGGGACGGGGGTAAAACACTATATAAAATGGACATATCAAACTCCCCCAAGCCAAACCTTTGCTTGTCCCTAAGAAAAGATCTCATCAATGAATCAATAAATATGCTTCACCCCAAAAGTAAAAATCAAGCACAAACGATTCAAGGTAGATCAAATAAACATGCTTCAAAATCAACCAATCAAATCCATCTAATTACCAATCTTCCCTACCAATTGTCAAACAGAGCAAACCACAAGAGCATATAGAATTCAAGACTAGTGCTCACACACTCAACTCTCATTTGTGTGGTGAGTAAAAGATGTACTCGATCGCTCTCCATCCAACCCCTTTATGTGAACAATGCCCTCCCTACTCACACTCTCGTGTGTATAAAACAATGAACGCTCAATCCTACTAGTCGACTCGAAATATGCCAAATCATAACTTGCATTGATAAATAACACTTTCACATTCATACAATTCTATGCACAAAGGTCGGAAGGTCTTTAAAGCTTGTAATGTAAGGCTAGGGTAAAGGGTAGGATAAATTTGGGAATAAGTGAGAGAAAAGCTATGCTTAAAGGAGCCATATCCTAATAAAACCCATGATCAAAATAAATAATGATCATACATCTCCTAAATAACCAACTCTAACATCAACCAAATATACTCCAATCATAATAAATAAACCCAACTCTTACAATTTCACTCATAAGATATAATAATGAAGAAGTAGAGTGAATAAACAAACTTTATTTTCCAAACTTGAATATTTTTTTCATTGAAGCTCTATTATTTTTCTTTGATCAATCTCCAACTAGAACATTTGAACACTTTTCTTTTCTTTTGAAGTTCACTTATTTTTTTCACATTTTTTTCTTGAACTTCTTTTTTTTTTTAACATCATGCTTTATTTTTTCAAGAAAATATAACTCTCAAACTCATCAAAAATAAACATGATCAACAACAAAACAACTTCTCAAAACCCACCCAAATTGTGCAAATAATAAGCACACTACAAACTCCCTCGCCTCACTCACTAATGGCTCCCCCAAGCCAAACTTGGGACTAGTAACCAATGGGGCAAAATAGGCTTGTAATATAGCTAATAAAACAACAAAAAGTCAAGGCAACAACATGGGTAGCAAGAAGGGAAAAAATGTATCTACAATCTCTGGAGGCTACCTAAAAGAACAAATGCCTTCGTCCTCCACAATGTGCATAATAATGAATCACATAAATATTACTAATAGTTGCAAACCAATACTAAAAGTCATTGACATACCAGAAAATATGGAACTATCACACATTCCTAACCAAATCAACTAGTCAAGCACTATATTCACAAGTAGTTGGACAAAATTGACGCATGTTAAGGTTTCAAGGCAATCAAACATCAAATCATGATTAACTAATCCACAATGCCTATCATCAAATACCAAGAATCAAAACAATTTTCTCAGGTAAGGGGCACAGGGAAGCATAATTTACAATTCATTGGTACGTATTTTTGGATTTTTATTTTTCAATTTTTTTGTATTTTTCATAAATAAGAAAGCAATATAAACTACACTAGGAAAGAAAGAGGATTACCATATATACAAGAAATCTCCCCCCAAGCAATATAAACTACACTAGGAAAGAAAGAGGATTACCATGAATGGTGAGTGGGGGAATGGTCTAGGGGGGATTGGTGGGGTTGTGGTGAAGGGTGAGGTGGTTGAACCTCACCTTGACCATTAATCTCGAAAGTATAAGAATGCTTCCCCTTCTCAAATTTGGTCAAGGCGAGGTTGGGTAAGGTGAAGGCTTGGTCCCTCCTACCCGATTGTTGGTGGACTATCCAACAAGTGTCACTCCCCACGGGTTGCACCCAGTTCAAACTCCCTAAATAGGCTAGGTCCATGAGGTTTGATCCTACAACTTTCCTATGCCCATCCGGGTTCTAACCTAGGTGTTTTCTAGCAATGTGGGTCACTAACCCCCCAAAATAAATAGGTGCCCTAGACCTACTAGCCTCGGCCGCATTGGCCTCCCTTTGGAAGTGATTGGCTATCCTATGGGGTATGTTCAATTTTTCGGCGGTAGGAATTACATAGGATGTCAAAAGTTCCAATTCATCTCTCCTAACATTTGCCGGTTCATGCCTGTAATCCCCCATATTTTAAAATATATTATAAATGAAATTATATATTATTTATAATATTTACTTGTATTTTTCCGGAATTTAATTTCAAAAGTTTCAAATTATTTTTGGGGTTGATAGACGATTTTATTACAAAGAACTTTTTATGAACCTTCCTTCTATAATTTATGTCCAACAAACAAACCAAACCCAGTTTACTTTCTTAATTGACCCATTAATTTAATGAGGCCCAATATCCCTACTTACCCTACTACCCTCTCTCCTATAAATACCCCATTCATCCCCAAAAATTTCCCCACACAAAGGTTAGTCTTATTTTCTTTCTCCTTTGTTTTATTAATTTGTGTAATTATAATTATTGATTATGAGTTTTGATTTTATTGTTTGAAATTAATTTAATTAATATCAAATTGTATTTTGATGATTAAACTTTATAATTTCAGATTTTATAAATGTTATAATTTTCAGATTTTGTAAATTTAATAACCTAGGGTTTTTAATCATTGAAAATCATGATTTTAGGGTTTTTATGAACAATCGATTTAGGGCTTTTATAGTAATGGTGTTTTGAAATTTTGGTGATTATACTACTAATTAGTTTAACTTAATTCCAGATTATTTTGAACACGTAAATTCGTGTTTTAATGTTTAGATTTTGGTTCGTTAATATTAATCCCGTTTTAATCCCGATCAGGTTCTGAATTCATCCGATTTTGACAAAAAAGTAGTGTTTTCCATGTGGAAACAATGTTTTAAGAAAGACTCACTACCTTTGGTAGTGAGAACCACCCTCTCGTGGCCAAATTCAGCCTCTAAATATGATTTTCGGGCAGTTTTTGATTTTTAACGAAGTTTTTTTTATGCTTAATGTTTATAATTAGTTTTGGGTTTTGATTTTATAGTATAAAGTTTATATTTTTAGTATCAAAATCATGTTTTTATGTTTTAAACTAATAATTTTAGATTATAATTATTGTTATAATTTTCAGATTTTATAATTTTAAAAACCTAGGGTTTCAATTTATTTAAATTGGGATTTTAGGGTTCTTATGACTAATTAAATTGGGGCTTTTGTTCCTATTGTATTTCTAATGCATAATTAACCATAAAAACATGTTTTTAATGAATTTTTAAGGAGTTTTAATCTAAATTATATTGCTGGAAATTTGGTTAAGTATTAATTTATTATTGTTGCTTGTTTTCTAGGAAGTGATTATTTCTTAGGAGACTTTTAAGTGATTAAAAGTGGCACAAAGGATTGTTTATACGAGGTACGTACATGTCTACTTCGTTGTAAGTAGTATCATGTTTAGGTACCAAAGAAAATAACTTAGTTTCACGATTAGAGAACACTTGGATGAAAATTGTTTGGTTATACATTTAATTAATTCATGTGCTTATGTTTATGAGACATGTTTTGGTGAATTGATTATGTTTGTATGGAATTATGGATGCAAACATGTTGAATTATATTGGATTAATTGTTTGTATGGAATGTTGATACAAGCATAATTTTATTGGATTGGTTTGTTAACCACATTTGGATTAGTAAAGGATTGAAATTTAATGGTTTAAATGGAATGAATTTATTAATTATTACCTTATATTATTATTGTATAATTGGATATTCATATGCTTGAGTGTATGTATATATAATTGACGTATATAATTTTATGATATGATCTGATTTAATTGTCTTGCTACTATTGTTATATTGAATGATTGTGTTATATTTCTGGGGTTTTTTTTAATGTTATTGCTATAGGGAGTATTGTTCTTGAGGTTTTAGGATTATTAATGCAGAGTATTATTTTTGGGTTGAGATATGATTATATTTGGGTTATTAGTATGTGTTTTAAGAGTTGAGATATTATGAATCGAATTGTTATGTTATTTGGGAACATGTGCCAATATTGAGATATTATAAATTAATTTGTGAATGGTTATTTGATCAATGTGTGAGATCAAAAGGTTGAGAATTATTTATTTTGTTATGGGTTTGAGGCTCGGCGTTATAGACCTTAGTCCTTGGCATGTTGGTAATGAGATAATGATCATGAGTTAAGAATGAGGTACAATCTTTATTATTTATTTTTCTATGGTCCCCTACAGTGGGAATTGACCCGTATGTGGTCTGGTTCAAGGTGTTTTCTAGTTATTGGGAGTATTCAAGTTTTTATACTTGTTGGTTTTATTCGAATTACCCATGTCCAAGGCTAGGTATAGAACAATGAGCATGGCACACTTACGGGATAGAGAGTTGAGTAAAGGTTTGTATTATTATTCGAGGTTGAGTTGATAAAGGTTATTTTCAGAGTACAATGTGCTATGTAGTTTTGAACTACATTATTTAATTGAGCTAGTAATGTTGATTATCCTAGACTAACTTTGTGAGAATGGAGTCGCGCCCATTCTTGCATCGCGCTAAACTTTTATTTTAAATGGTCATTTGGGACCAAAATGATTTGGTGGATTGGACAACCTCGTCTATTGCTTACTCCAAATTAAATTAATTAAATTAAATATAAAGAGTCAAGTGTTTGGAATTGATTAGCAAGTATGTTGAGTCGATTGAATTGTTTAAGTGTGGAGTCTTGATTAATGAATTTATGTTGTATGTTTATTTACTTTAATTAGTTGAGCATGCTAGGCTTGGTACGTTGTAGCTTGTATGTACTCAGCTTTGCTGATTGCGTGCTTTTGTGTGTTTTCTTTTGGTCATGGCCTTCGCCTTTCAATGACCCTGTGATGATCCAATTATTACACTTGTATTATTGGGGAGCAGTATTGCACAGGTTAGCTTGAAGATGTGAAGTTCGGGGATTTGACATACGCATTGTCAAGGGATTGGTGTGATTGAGAGTATTCGTTCTTTGTGTTGAACTTATTTATGTTTTACTATTTTAATTATGTTTTGGGATTTTGGAATATTGGTTTGGTTTTAATAAGGGCCTTTATGGTTCCAGTTTGTAAGCTTTGACTTATTGGTTTTCTAAATTATATTATTTTAATATTTAAGTTGGATTTCTGCTGCAATACTTTGATAAAGCCTTAACGTTTTAACACGTGGCGGTAACATGCCAATGGTTCTCCTCTATTTTTATTTAAAGTAAGTGGTTTGGAAAAGGGAGAATTATTGGGGTGTTACAATGCCTCCCAAAAATAGTGAGGCCGGCAAATCTTTGCCAAAGTTTTGGGACGGGATGTTGAATCCACGTCCCTTTGGCATGTTGGAGGTTAACTAAATCCTCCCCAGTTAGCCTCTTATAGACCACGGCGGTGTGGTCTTGAGAGGGTTAAATCGGTTTATCCGATTTCAAATCAAACAACTTTCCGAATTATTTAAGAGTTAGTCTCACATCGTTGTTTAATAATCGGAATTGTACATGAGTAATTAGTGCATTCATTTTAATAACATTAAAACTTGAAATAAATTCTAATGTTAAGTAGTCATACGTATCATGGCACATTTGAAAGAAACCACTCATGTCTATACCTTTGAACAATTTTTCCAAATATTTATCTAAGCCTAACCTAACTAGTGTGGGATGATGAATAAAACGGGTAGAGATTACCCGGCGATCGATGAGGTTTAACATCCTATCCCGTTGCTCCTCCGAGGTAATGACAACCTCCTCCCATCCCGGAATTTGAAGATCCGGGTTGACCGTTGGTTGTGGTGCCCTCGAACTCTCACCCCTTTGTGTCCTTGAACGTTTTGAGGCCATTATATGTGGAAAAATTTGATGCTTGGAGCTTTCTCTCTCTAGGGGTTTGAAGGAAGTATGAGAGAAAGTGGGAGAAAATAGGTGGGAAATGTAGAGGAAGATGTGAGGATTAATAATATGTAAGAATTTTGAGGTTTTGATGGATGAATTTGAGGAGATCTTGGATTGAAAGTGTAGTTGAAGGTGTAAAAATGGAGGTTTTAGAGAGATAAAGTAATGGAGAAGAAGATGAAATAAGAAGAAAGAGAGGAAATAAAGAAGAGGAAAAGTTTAAAGGGACGACTAAAATAGGCGTGCCCGATCGGGCGAGCCTCGCCCAATCGGGCGAATAATGCTGAAGTCCAGAATCTCAGTTCCGCGCCTGATCGGGGGAGCTCTGCCCGATCGGGCGCGAACACGAACGAAAATTTTGCCCTTTCATTCGCCCGATCGGGCGAGCTTCGCCCGACATATCTTTTCCTTCACTCGATTTGCGCCCGATCGGGCAACCTCGCCCGATCGGGCAAAATTTACTCGAGTTTCTGACTGAACTTGCGCGCCTGATTGGGCAACCTCGCCCGATCGGGCGGGATAAGCTCCGCTTTCCAGCTCCCCTTGCGCGCCCGATCGGGCGAAATTAAGGCTGGAATTTTGCCTTGCTTGCGCGCCCGATCGGGCCCGTGCCCAGTCAGACTTCCTTAGCTTTTTCTTCGTCTTCAGATTTCTCTAAGTCTTTTGACCTCTTAAACCTATACCTGTACAAAAACACTTATAAACGGTAAAATTTCACTCTCCTCGCCTCACTAAAATAAAAATAAAAATAAATAAAAAGGAAAACTAGTCTAGAAAGCAAGAAATACTGGTTGCCTCCCGCAAAGCGCTGGTTTATCTAGGTCCCGCACGACCTTCTTACTAAGTACAATATCTAGGACCCTTGGCCTAACGCTTGATCGGGTGGTTTCTCACCCGGTCTAGCGATGTTCAGGCTGCGATGCGGCTTCCTGACATACCCTGTGGGACGCCAAATCACCTTATCTGGTGGATCCTCCTTGACTTGGACTGGGGGATCTTCAATGCTACGCACTAAAAATCCTTCTTCGATCGAAGGTTGCTTCAAATTGTCATTGCGTTCAACACTTGCAACTCGATTTGGCGGAACACTTACCGTAGGCTCGATTCGCACAACTTGCTTGATCGGTTCCACCTGTTCATCCCCGAAACCAAGACCAACAGTGTAAAACGCTCTTTCTATTGCATCGACTTCCTTCTGCCATTTGTCTATCTCATCTGAAAAGGATGCAACACAAGATACCGCCTCCAAGGGATCTTTTTCAAGAGCTTGGGGCTTGTTATAATAATTTTCAACCACATTAACACTGAAACATTTCTCCTCAGTCATGGAGCTTTTAGGGGCATTATTCAGATTAAAAACAACTTTATCATCCCCTACTGATAATGTTAACTTACCACTTCTTACATCTATGACTGCTCCTGCAGTGTTAAGGAATGGTCTACCCAAAATAATTGGGGTTTGCATATCCTCAGCCATATCAAGAACAACAAAATCTACAGGTATATAAAATTTACCTCCTCTAACGGGGACATCCTCTAAAACACCTAAGGGGTATTTGAAAGAACGGTCGGCCATTTGTAGAGTTATATTGGTAGCTTTTAATTTACCCATATTCAACTTAGAACACACAAATATTGGCATGACGCTAACACTAGCACCCAAATCACATAATGCATTATCAATCAAGAGATTACCAATATGACAAGGGATAGAAAAACTACCCGGATCTTTTAATTTAGGTGGAGACTTATTTTTGAAGTATGACACTACACTCTGCAGTGAAAGCTACCGTCTCTACCTCACTAATAGACCTTTTTCTCGTCAATATTTCTTTCATAAATTTTGCATACGAGGGGATTTGTGTGATCAATTCAGTAAAGGGAACTGTTACCTTCAAATCTTTTACCACCTCCAGGAACTTACCAAACTGCTTGTCCAAGTTTGTCTTCAATTGAAGATTGGGGAATGGAAGTTTGATAATTAGCTTTGGAGCATTATTACTCTTGTCTGGAGTAGCCACCTTCTCTGGAGTTGTACCCTGCAATGTAGAATTGCATATGTTAGTATTATCTTTTAGCCCTGCAGGGCTATCAACTACATTGTTTGGTTTAACGGAATCAAGATTAGCATTATTTAATAAAACAGGTTCATCAACTCCGGGCATAGAGGGCCCTTCATAGTTTGAACCACTCCTTAGAGTAATTGGAAATGCTTGATCCGTAGGCCTAGTCGGCTGTGCCGGCAGAGCTCCCTGTTGGCGGGCTTGTAGGGTAGCAGAGAGTTGCGCAATTTGATTATCTACAATTTTATTACGCGCTAGAATTTGATCAATTGTTGCATCTCTGCTCTCAATGTGCTTTTGCATATTAACCAACATTGCTCTAATTTCCACCAGAGAAGGGTCAGAAGATAAGGAGGGTTGTTGTGGTTGGTTCTTCTGGCTAGCATTGGGATGATAATATTTCTGCTGCTGTTGCTGTGGTGCCTGTGGTTCTTGTGGTGGTGGATTTTGAACATTAGTTCTCCGGTAGGAAAGGTACGGATGATTCCGATACCCAGAATTGTAGGTGTTGGAGTATGGGTTATTCTGCCTATAAGCTTGGAAGGCATTAACTTGCTCCACGGAACTCCTGCAATCTTGCTCCCAATGACCTACAATACCACAATTTTCACAAAAAGCCTCATTAGAATTATTATTAATCGCAGAAACATTAGCTACATTAGCAGTGCTCAGATTATCTAATTTTTGGCAAATAGAGGTTAGTTGAGCTTGCAAAAAAGGATACAGAGTCGACACTATGCTTCCCCTTGTTAGCAAATCCTCTAGGGTTCCCGTATTGAGAATTGTGTATCGCCATGTCTTCAATAACCTGACTTGCATCTTCAACATCAAGATTCATAAATCTCCCACTAGCTGCAGAATCTAAAATTATTCGAGAAGAATTTCCAAGGCCATTATAAAAGGCTTGGATTAACTACCATTGTGCTAAATTATGGTGGGGGCAATCTCTTTGTAAATCCTTGAACCTCTCCCAAGCCTCATATAAAGATTCGTCGACTTATTGGGCAAAGTTCTGGATCGCACTCCGTAGTACGACTGTTCTCTCTGCAGGGTAATACTTGTTATAGAAATTCAGAACAAGAGTTTCCCAGTCAGTTATACCAAGTGTAGTTCTATTTAAGCCATTAAACCACAATTTAGCTTTTCCAGTTAAAGAGAAAGGAAAGAGAATCTCCCTGATCTGGTCTTGAGTGACCCCGGCTTGCCTGATGGTGTTGCAATATTGACAATAGTCGACAATGTGAAGATTCGGGTCTTCACCCTTAGCTCCACTGAATTGCTTCCTCTCTATCATCGTTATAAATTGAGGTTTAATTTCAAATTGAACCCTATCAAGAGCCGGAGTAGGGGTGAGATGTGGAAAATCCGTAAGCTTTAGTTGTGAATAATCACTAAGCTTCTTTGGAGCCGTCATCTCTGATTCTGCGTCTGATGATGCCTCTAAATCGCTAGAACCAGTCGGAGGATCGCGGTGATTATTGTTATTATCACCAGGATTTGCTTGTAGAGATTTTTCTGTCTATGGAAGGAACTTTCGATCTTAGGATCGAATGGGATGTAACCTGATCTGGAACACCTGGGCATAAACAAAAACTAGAAGCAAATGTGAGATTTGTCTCAGAGAACTAACGCTCTCTGAGACAAAAGGGAAATAATCTAGACTATAAAAACAATCAGAAATAAAAAATAAAACCGTTGCCCCGGCAACGGCGCCAAATTTTGACAGGGTAAAGTCGTATCTCTTAATAAAAAATAATTCCTAAATCCTCTAACTAAAGCAGATAGGGAAGTAGGGTCGATCTCCACAGGGAAACAAGTCTTCCTATCCCTAATTAGCAATAATCTAGATTATGAAATAACCAATATTTATATTTGAATAAGAAACTAAACTACTAAGATTGAGGATAGGGAGAAAACAATATATAAAAGGATCTAGGGCATAGCTTCACCAATAAATAATACTCCAGGGTAAAACATAATAATCAATCATTGACATTGCATAAATAACATGATTAACAGGCTCTCGCAATCTATTAATCAACATAGATCTAACAGGCTCTCGCAATTTACTAGATCTAAGTTCTTATTGAAAATAGCCTTTAATATCAAATTAACATCTGCTCGATTCATCAATTCAATATTGCTATACTTTTACAAGCCGCAATTGAAAAACGTTAAAACAATTCAATAAGAAATTATCATGCAATACCAATAATCAATAATAGTCAATCATCAATGCATCAATTAACCAGATTGTAAAGGGCTTTCGCTACGTATTACAATCACACAATTAATTTACCGGTATTAAATCTCATCTCTCGAATCTCGACCTAACCATTTATAAATTAATCTGCCTATTGAAACTAGACCTAAACATCAACTCTCATCTCTCGAATCTCGAATCAATGTTGTCAAACTCATGCATAAAAGATAGGCCTAATCTAGTCACAGAACATTAAATCAATCAATAGGAAATTAATCTAGCATTGATAATCAACAACAATAAATTACCCCTTCATATTATTTATGGATCCTCATAAACCCTAGAAATAAAACTACTCACACATAGTAGAAATTAAACTAATCAAAGCAATAAAGCAAAACATGATAAAAGGAATAAAGTAAATAACTAAGATTAAGAGAAGAGAAATAGTTACCAAACTAATCTGTATTAATGGAAATAATCAAGAACAAGAGTTGAGAGAAGAGTTAAGAGAGAGAAAAGATCCTAAGTAGAGAGAGAAAGTCTAAAAAAAGAAGATCCCCCAAATTCCGTACAAAGCTCATATATAAACGTTTCCTAAAACAAAAATTAAAACTAACTAATCAGGTCCTGTAGAAACACGCGCCCAATCGGGCGAAGGGCCGCCCGATCGGGCCCGCCTTTTTCTTCGCATTCCTTCTCCGCAGCATCGCCCGATCGTGCTAGATGCTCGCACGATCGGGCGCGCTATAAGCACGCACAACACCGACGCCGCGCCGCGCCCAATCGAGCGACCTCTTGCCCGATCGGGCCCTTGCTCCAATTTGAGGCTCGAACTTTGATTGGGCTTGATTTCTCGGCCTAATCCGGATTTCCTCCTCGGGTCTTGAATACTTGGTCCAAAATGCCTCGGGATCCCAATTACCGAGCCCTTAATCACCGGCTCTCACCGATCCTGGGCTTCAAAAGTGGTCGTGTCCTCCTAGCTTCCGTAGTTGATCCATAAAGCCCGGGAAAATGCTCCAAGAGTGCAATTTCCTGTAAAATACAACTAAAACTACGAAAACACTAGAAAACACAAATTAGTAATAAAAGTGGCCCGAAAGAGCCAAAAACACTACTAATAACGACCAAGGGACGGGGGTAAAACACTATATAAAATGGACATATCAAACTCCCCCAAGCCAAACCTTTGCTTGTCCCTAAGAAAAGATCTCATCAATGAATCAATAAATATGCTTCACCCCAAAAGTAAAAATCAAGCACAAACGATTCAAGGTAGATCAAATAAACATGCTTCAAAATCAACCAATCAAATCCATCTAATTACCAATCTTCCCTACCAATTGTCAAACAGAGCAAACCACAAGAGCATATAGAATTCAAGACTAGTGCTCACACACTCAACTCTCATTTGTGTGGTGAGTAAAAGATGTACTCGATCGCTCTCCATCCAACCCCTTTATGTGAACAATGCCCTCCCTACTCACACTCTCGTGTGTATAAAACAATGAACGCTCAATCCTACTAGTCGACTCGAAATATGCCAAATCATAACTTTCATTGATAAATAACACTTTCACATTCATACAATTCTATGCACAAAGGTCGGAAGGTCTTTAAAGCTTGTAATGTAAGGCTAGGGTAAAGGGTAGGATAAATTTGGGAATAAGTGAGAGAAAAGCTATGCTTAAAGGAGCCATATCCTAATAAAACCCATGATCAAAATAAATAATGATCATACATCTCCTAAATAACCAACTCTAACATCAACCAAATATACTCCAATCATAATAAATAAACCCAACTCTTACAATTTCACTCATAAGATATAATAATGAAGAAGTAGAGTGAATAAACAAACTTTATTTTCCAAACTTGAATATTTTTTTCATTGAAGCTCTATTATTTTTCTTTGATCAACCTCCAACTAGAATATTTGAACACTTTTCTTTTCTTTGGAAGTTCACTTATTTTTTTTCACATTTTTTTCTTGAACTTCTTTTTTTTTTTTTTTTAACATCATGCTTTATTTTTTCAAGAAAATATAACTATCAAACTCATCAAAAATAAACATGATCAACAACAAAACAACTTCTCAAAACAACTTCGCATTCCTTCTCCGCAGCATCGCCCGATCGTGCTAGATGCTCGCACGATCGGGCGCGCTATAAGCACGCACAACACCGACGCCGCGCCGCGCCCAATAAGGCCATGAAGCAGGGATCACAGTCACTGTAGTCATTCCTCCAGACAGATCTAGGACTCTTCTGTCCCCGAGGAGAACCACCACTGCCTGAAGCCTTCTCAGGCGTCTCCTTCTTCTCCGCCGCAGCAACTTTTGGGCTCCTGTAGGGAATATTTCAAGCATTATCCCTAGCTCAAACCCCACTATGATCATACACTAAAGTACGGTGGCGTCCAAAGGGAAGGAAGATAAAGCAAAAGAGTCGCCAACAAGTTTTAGGAACTTATAAACCGTTCACGAGGTGAAGGTTACACCCCTTAACGATCCAGGAGATCGTCAACTCCAATAGGTCTGGAACCATGACTGGTAGTTCGGGAATGAAGGTACAAATCCAACCTAAAAAAGATTAAACCTGCCCTAATAATAGGCCTCTACTTTATTCTAATCGTATTCATGTGTGCTTTCTGACTAACATGCAATCAATAAGATTACCCTAAACCTGTTTATCTATGTTGGTTGAATATTAACGCACAAATAAATCTATTATTGGCGATCACTTAAATTATAATCATATTAACCCTAAACAAGATTATTAATTATCTTATATAAGCGTGATTACAAGTACAAATTCCCTTTAAACATGCATAAAAGGTGTGATCAAGCAATAACAATAAATATCAAGCAACATAATAATAATCATAATAAATAATAAAAATCATAATTATTATAACAATTATAAAAATAATCATGTTAAAGCATAATAATAGCAAGATCCTAGGCATGATACTAACAAGATTAATAACAAACCCTAACATGTCACTAAGCAATAAAAATCAAAGCTTTAACCCTAATATGATACTAACATGAATATTAGGAAAGAAAATAGGAAGCATTCTTTTAATCATACTTGATTTAAGGAACTTATTCTTTACCCTAAACATGATACTAGGAAGATCAAAACGCCCTAACATGACATTAGGTATCATAATAACAACCTAGACATGATTTCTAAGAACTATAAAATCAATAAATCAATTAAAGCACTTACTTGGATGCCTCGTATCTCTTTCTAATAACAAAATACACACGTTAGTAACTTTAAGGAAAATATAAAAAACAAACAATTAAATTAAATAATTGAAATAGAGATTTGGGACCTAACCCTCAAAAATTAAAACCTTTCACGTCTAGGGCAAAGGCAACTTCGAACTTGGCTAGATGTGTCTAGTGCTAATGTATGAGAAATTGTGTTTGTAAAAGGGTTGGTTTAGAAAGATTGAGAGAATCAAGAAATTCTTGATGAGAGTTGATGATTTGAAAAAGGGGAGATATGACCTCTATTTATAGAGAAAAAAGAGGGTCGAAGAATAAGAAGAGAATCCGAATTCGAATCGAAATAGAATTCGATGGACAACAGTTTTTACGGATTTTGTTTTTATCATATCTTTTGATACTAAAGTCCAACTAAGTCATATAATATGTCTTTCAAAAGATCTTGAAGTCTACTTTCCAACCCAATTATAATAAGATTAAAATATTTTATATATAAAAAGATATGGCCGAAATAGTGGAAGGGTGTCAGTTTTGGATAGAGTTTCATATTCCATTCATATCTTTTTCGTTATAACTCGAATTTAATATTATAATATATCATTGGAAAAATAATTTCAAGATCTATCCAACCATATAAAATTTGGATAAAGATTATGAGGCACAAAAATAAAATCTGACTATCTTTGAACATCTTCAAATTCGAATAGAATTAGGATTTAAGAAAAAGGAAAAGTTTTAAAAAAAGAAAGTTTTTATTTAACTCAAATTCTTTAATCTTATCTTTTCAAAAAGGATAATTAAGATATTTTAGAAACTTATGGAAGGTTCTAATTAATCCTAATTAGTTTAGGAATAGGATTAAACCTTTGGACCCTCCACATGATCATTGGGCCGTAGGTAAAATCCGGTTTGGGCCCAGCTTAGTATTTTGGCCATAACTTCCTCATTATTCATCGGAATTGGGTTTATAATATATCGTTGAAAAGGTCTTCTCAAGCCCTTGGACCCATATTATGGACGAAACTTAACTGGATTGCACATTTTTCAAAAATAGGGTAAGAAAAGAAATATTTTCAAAAACAGAAAGAAGAGATATTTTTATAAAAGCATCCTTATCACTAGACTTTTCACACTTTCGCTTTGTTCGATAATTAAATGACATGAAAGGTATTCATCACTAGGTTTGGTTTTGGGGAGACACATATGGGTGTCTACAGAAGCCTCCACTTTGACTGAGTTTGGAGAAACGCAAGTTTCGAAAACAAAAGTCAAAGTATCGATAGGGACGGAGAATGATTCAGAACGTTCTGCAATTCTAAATCATTTTTGTAACACCGATACTTGTAAAACTAGCGTTAGTTAAAACAGATAAAAGAGTTAAGAAATGTGTATCTTGCACCGTCGAGCACACGTCTCTGAAAGAGTAACCAATTTGTTGCTATTGTTGTGACAACCTTCCACAAGCTAGGGAATGTCATCCTGCCGTTTGTTTTGACAATCTTTTGCAAGCTAGAGAATACCGCCTGAAGACTGCTACGCCTGTAACTGCCTCTAATTTCTACCGTGAAAGTCTTTGAAAAGACCACTGCTTGTTGATCCTTAATGCTGCTTGAATTTTGTTGTTGATGAACGAGTATGTCGGTGCTTTTTCTGTGATGACAATCCTCTTTTCTTTGGGAATAGTTGCCAACACAACTCTTGTATGATGTATGACAATCCGATTTAGGGAAAGTTGTCAATGCCACGTAACAATCCATCCTTAGAAATGTTGCTACGATGAAGCGACAATCCGTATCTCGGAAAATTTGCCAAAATCCAATTTTGGGAAAAGTTGCCAATGCTTCATAACAATCTGTCATAAGAACTTTGCTACGATCGACAATCCACATCTTGGAATATAACTATTAAAAGCAATCCACCTTGGAAATTTGCCAATGCTATGCGACAATCCTTTTGGGAAAATATTGCCACTATTGACAATCCGTGTCTTGGAACATTTGCAAAAAAGAGTCGACCGACAATCCACTTCGGGAAAATTTGCCACTTACTAAAATGGATGACAATCCATGTTGAGGAACCTTTGCTGATATTTATGATGAATAGAGACCTACAACAATCCTTTGGGAAATTTTTCCATAGGGAACTGGGTGTATGACAATCCAATCTTGGAAAACTTGCCAGCGATGACAATTTGAACTTGGAAAAAATTGCCAAACAGAGAAGGAGCACGACAATCCATGCTTGGAAACTTTGCCAGAGATGACAATCCAATCTTGGAAAAATTGTCGTTGAAGAAGATGCACGACAATCCACGCTTGGAAACTTTGCCAGAGATGACAATCCAATCTTGGAAAAATTGTCGTTGAAGAAGATGCGCGACAATCCATATTTGGAAATATTGTCAATTGGGGATGACAATCCAATCTTGGAAAAATTGTCGTATAAGTGATGCACTTGATTTTGAACCGATGCCTTGGTGTTTGTAATGAGCCAATGCTTAGGCGCTTAAGCTAAGTGAGACGCTTTTTTGTCAGGTCAATCACTTACTACGATTGTAATCGAGCTGACTACTAACCATGTCAATTTGCTTATAGGGGCTAATTGGCGTAGCAAGGAACTCGAAATTGCTATATGAGGTCAAAATAACCATTCTGAGAGGCTTCGAGCTCTGTCGCTGGTGAAATATCGTTGGCGCCAAGAATTGGCTCTGTCGCCAGACGCTGGGATCTAGCGCCAAGTGCTGAACTTTGTCGTCAGACGACAGATGTTGTCACCAGGCGACAGCCTTGTCGTTTGGCGTTGGAGTCGGGTCTTCCCTATTCTACTCTTGCTGCCGCTGTTTCTTGGTTTTGCTCCGAACTTTAAGCTTGGTCGTTTCCTTTCAACCAAATCCGCTCTAATATTTTGTAAATTAAAGCTCTTCATCTCTAATTTACTGATCTATGTAACTCCTCTTATCTTGGAGTAATCTCCTGTGTCATATTCGCGGTTTTTTCGAAAAGAATCCGGGAATGTCCTCGCTTGCTGGGATGCACCTGCATTTATATCTTTGACCATAGGACTTTGCTTATGTTTTCAATTATCGTAGGGTTGACCTAAGGTTTAGTGTTGCTTGACTCAGTGACCTGACACGACTCAAGGTATAAACTTGACTTAATGATGACTCACTTCGTGTGATTCATGTGTGCATAGTGTTGACTCGATGTGATAACATGACTCAATGTGTACATGACTCGTGTGCATTGTAATGTGATTGTGCGACTCAAAATGCAAAAAAGTAAAAATTTTCCGTCATTTTTGTGGAGGGTACCGACTTTCTCCCAAAAAGAAAGGCGCGGAAAAAAATCAAAGTGTTTGAAGGTGCATGTTGAATGAGCTTAATCTGTTAATGTTGTCTCTCATAGTACAAGGATTGTAACATCTTATACTATTCTAGCTGACTCGATAATGAAAGTATTTAGGTAACTTAGGCACGGAGGCTAAGCACTTCATACTTCGATGCAATGATGATTATGATTGATGAGTGATTTTGTTATGACGAAGTATGCTTCAATGTTGTGTTAAGATTTCATGACAAAGGGTTCCTAAGGGAAGGACTATTTGTTCATGTATCTGTGATGTGTGTGATAATGATTCTAAAGTTAGGCCGCAAGGGCTAAGTGGGTGGAAAGATATTATTTTTTAAAAGAGTCAAATGGTGGTGACTCTTAGGCTAGGTAAGCTAATGATGTAAGGATCAACCCCCAAGTCTAGCTCTAAGTGAATAGGGATGAGCATTGGAGATCCCTTGATGTGACCATGATGTGTGAATGTGAATGTGAATATGAATATGAATGCATGTTTATTACGGCCGCACCTCGATGTGAGGTTGCCTACGTATCCGTTAGGAATCAAGCCGAACGTAGCTCTAGCCGAACCTCACACAAGTGTGTATACCTCAAAAAGGTCTTTTGAAGGGTTGTAACGTGGTTAGGTTAAAGGTTATAGAAGAAGGGGATAAAAGCTCAAGACCCTCGATAAGCCCCCAAGGTGTGCAACTTTGCTATTGAATATTTGTATTTTCATGCTTGAGGTTTTCTACTCTTTTTTAGCTCTTTCTTTTGCTTTAGCATTTATTTCATTTTTATAAGTGTGGGCAATCCCGATCATGCGGTCTATCACTCACTTGGCATTCATGTTTCTCAGGCACGGTATCAAGCACTCGATAAGAGACGCAATCTGAGATGTGTTCTTATCAAAGACATTTTCATATCAAAGACATTGGAACACTTACCCTTTTGTATACTTTTATTTATTTATTTTTCTATTTTTGCTATTTTAATCTTTTGAAGTCACTCAAGCTTTTTATGATATTGAAAACTGCATAAGTTGCACACTATCCCATCCCAAGGTTAGGTAGATATAGGTTGAAAAATGACAGGTCTATCGTTAGACGAGGCTCAAAGTGGTTTATGAAGAAAGGATTGTAAATTAGAGAGATGAAAGGCAATATGATGTGGCTACAAGGGGTGCCTCAAATTATTGGTATACCTTGTTCTTAGCTTGACAATGATTTTTTTTTTTTTAAAAAAAATTTTAATGCAATGTAATGAAATGATCATATGTAAAGAAATAAATGCTCATTTTTATTAAAAGGAGAAGAAAAAACCTACAAAGTTAATCTAAGGGAAAAAGGTGTCTATGCTAGACTTGTTAGGTAAAGGATTTGAAAAAAGAAGAAGAAAGGCATGAAATCTTGGTGAGAAGCTTGCCTTGTGCATTTGTTTCATCATTGCCCTTATAATTTTGTTTGTCAATCACATGACTCAAATTCGATTCAACGTGCATGGATGGAAGAAGGTAGGAAGAATGAAGGTTGTTATATGGAGAAAGCATGTAGAGAATGGAAAGATGATGTAGATGGAGAGATATGAAAAAATTAGGAATAGAATGTACCCCCAACTCAAATGACGGAAAAAAACCGACTCATGCATGAACCTAAGACAAGGTCATGGTGTGAAAAGAGTATGTACAAAATGTGTGCTAAGACTAGTGAGTTTAGGTGACATGTTAAGACTTGTTTCATGACCATGTGGCTAGACTATGCGATTAGACTATGTGATTAGACTTAAGCAAAGACTAAGTTAAGACTTCATGTATATGCATTAAACTGGACAGGTTGTAATATTTTACTCATAACTTTTGATCTGTGACTCTGATTGGGATGAACCCAACGTCACATTAAAGATAAAACTTGGGGCTACAGATCCATAGGTTGTAAGACTCGTAGTTCTTCCTAGAACTCCGGCTATGACCAAAACAAGTTGACGCTTGTGCATTATACGGGAATAAAAATCGGGGTTGACTTAAAGGAATTATGACTCGATTTTAAGTTTATTTATTAGCTCAAATTAATTAATTTTTAGTCATTAATTAGTTTATTTAGAGGCTTAATCACAAGTCAAACAAGCGGTTAGGAAAAATCACATAGAGTATGCACAACAAATAATGCACAAGTAGTCAAGTAGTCACAATATGATGCAATGAGTTTGCAACCTAACCATGGCTCTAGTTCTCTAAGGTTCGGGATATGGGTTAGTCAAATAGGGCCCATGGTTAATTGTCCGAATGCACCGCGCGGAAGCCTTACCTTTTGAAGGGTTGGCGCGAGTGGATGAGACACCGCGAGTTAAAAACTCGCTTCCATGGTTTGGTGAATTCAACATTCTCGGATGTACCCTTTATTGCACAGAGCGTTCAATCAGGTAGATGGAGCATGAATTCCCAGAGGGTTATGTCCATATGTAGAACACATATGGGTTTCAGAAAAGTGAGAAAAACTCAATCAGGAAGTAGAATTGAGAAAACAGTGCTAAAATCTGGTCAAAATTAGAACGCATATTTTTGGCTCGGTATTGGAAGAACTTGGCGCCAGCGAACAGAGGTCGGCGCCGCGAATTGGCTCTGGCGCCTAGCGTCAAGAGTGTCGCCTGGAGCCAGAGTCAAATCCTTAGCGACAGACTCTGTTTTCTGACGCTAGTTCCTACATGCCTCAGCAGCTTTCTGTGCTCAATAAACTTTTCCAGTTTCGCGCAGCATTATTTCGGTCCTAGTTGTGAAAGATATTCCTCAAATTTCCTACGTGTAAAAATCCTATGTTTTTAACTCATTACGGATGGTATTTCCAATGAGATCTTTTTTATGCATATGACAATAATGTTAATCAAAATTACGCACATGAAATACTTAGAACTTTTCGAGTCTCATCCACTCATTCTAAATCATTGTCGAAATAAATTTCAGGAATTAAAATAGAAATCCTCCCCAGTGGAGTCGCCAAAAACTGTAGGGAATATTTCAAGCATTATCCCTAGCTCGAACCCCACTGTGATCATACACTAAAGTACGGTGGCGTCCAAAATGAAGGAAGATAGAGCAAAAGAGTCGCCAACAAGTTTTAGGAACTTGTAAACCGTTCACGAGGTGAAGGTTACACCCTTTAACGATCTAGGAGATCGTCAACTCCAATAGGTCTAGAACCATGACTAGTAGTTCGGGAATGAAGGTACAAATCCAACCTAAAAAAGATTGAACCTGCCCTAATAATAGGTCTCTACTTTATTCTGACCGTATTCATGTGCGCTTTCTAACTAACATGCAATCAATAGGATTACCCTAAACCTATTTATCTATGTTGGTTGAATATTAACGCACAAATAAATCTATTATTGGAAATCACTTGAATTATAATCATATTAACCCTAAACAAGAATATTAATTATCTTATATAAGCGTGATTGCAAGTACAAATTCCCTTTAAACATGCATAAAAGGTGTGATCAAGCAATAACAATAAATATCAAGCAACATAATAATAATCATAATAATTATCATAATAAATAATAAAAATCATAATTATTATAACAATTATAAAAATAATCATGTTAAAGCATAATAATAGCAAGAACCTAGGCATGTACTAACAAGATTAATAACAAACCCTAACATGTCACTAAGCAATAAAAATCAAAGCTTTAACCCTAATATGATACTAACATGAATATTAGGAAAGAAAATAGGAAGCATTCTTTTAATCATACTTGATTTAAGGAACTTATTCTTACCCTAAACATGATATTAGGAAGATCAAAACGCCCTAACATGACACTAGGTATCATAATAACAACCCAGACATGATTTCTAAGAACCATAAAATCAATAAATCAATTAAAGCACTTACTTGGATGCCTCGTATCTCTTTCTAATAACAAAATACACACGTTAGTAACTTCAAGGAAAATATAAAAAACAAACAATTAAATTAAATAATTGAAATAGAGATTTGGGACCAAACCCTCAGAAATTAAAACCTTTCACGTTTAGGGCGAAGACAACTTCGAAATTGGCTAGGTGTGTCTAGTGCTAATGTATGAGGAATTGTGTTTGTAAAAGGGTTGGTTTAGAAAGAGTGAGAGAATCAAGAAATTCTTGATGAGAGTTGATGATTTGAAAAAGGGGAGATATGACCACTATTTATAGAGAAAAAAGAGGGTCGAAGAATAAGAAGAGAATCCGAATTCGAATCGAAATAGAATTCGATGGACAACAGTTTTTGCGGATTTTGTTTTTATCATATCTTTTGATCCAGAAGTCCAAATAAGTTATATAATATGTCGTTGTAAAGCTCTTGAATTCTACTTTCCAACCCAATTAAAATCAGATTAAAATATTTTATAGATAAAAAGATATGGCCAAAATAGTGAAAGAGTATCAGTTTTGGATAGAGTTTCATATTCCATTCATATCTTTTTCGTTATAACTTGGATTTAATATTATAATATATCATTGGAAAGATAATTTCAAGATCTATCCAACCATATAAAATTTGGATAAAGATTATGAGGCACGAAAATAAAATCTGACTATCTTTGAACATCTTTAAATTCGAATAGAATTAGGATTTAAGAAAAAGGAAAGTTTTAAAAAAAAAGAAAGTTTTTATTTAACTCAAATTCTTTAATCTTATCTTTTCAAAAAGGATAATTAAGATCTTTTAGAAACTTATGGAAGGTTTTAATTAATCCTAATTAGTTTAGAAATAGGATTAAACCTTTGGACCCTCCACATGATCATTGGGTCGTAGGTAAAATCCGGTTTGGGCCTAGTTTAGTATTTTGGCCATAACTTCCTCATTATTCATCGGAATTGCGCTTATAATATATAATTGGAAAGGTCTTTTCAAGCCCCATCCAACTACTCCATTATTGGACCATATCATGGACCAAACTAAATTGGAATGCACGTTTTTCAAAAATAGGATAAGAAAAGAAATATTTTCAAAAACAGAAAGAAGAGATATTTTTATAAAAGCATCCTCATCACTAGACTTTTCACACTTTCGCTTTGTTCGATAATTAAATGACATAAAAGATATTCATCACTGGGTTTGGTTTTGGGGAGACACATATGGGTGTCTACAGCTCCCCTTTAAGCTGTCATCACCATCAACCACTCCTCCACCAGTAGCAGAGAGTTCTGCGACCACCGGCGCCGGAACATGTACAGACTGCACCGGATCTACTTCTAGAACCTACTCCTCGTCGCTAGAAATAGCCAATTTTGCCCCAATTTTGCCTCTGGAGTACCAGGAAAAAAACGCAGAGCAACGACGAACTGGTTTCATAACACCAGATTCTTGTCGAGCGATGTAGAGAGTGGACTCCTCACCTTTCTTAGGATGAACTAGGGACTCTTTCTTTGATTTTTTGGGACTCATTTTCTCAGATATTGCAAAGAAATTGAAATTAGGGTTTCAGAGAGAAGATGGAAGAGAGAGAACAGAGAACAAAGATGAGAGAGAAAGGAGGAAAATGGAGTAGATCTAGGGTTTATGAACAATTTCTGGAGAAATCTCCAGAAGAAGAAGAGCCAGGGCACCATTGTCGAGGCAAATTGAATGAAGATCATTCAATTCTGGTAGTTAAGGAGTTGAATGATTTATAATAAAATCAGAAGGGGGTGGTATATTTTGGTGGGAATGGTTAGATTAGATTAGATTAAGTGAATTAGATTAGGAGTTAGATAAGTAGTGTTTAGGGAAAATTAAAAGAAGTTAAAAAATGAAGTAAGGGTAAAATAGTAATTTTTCCATTAAAAACTTACCAAAAAGGAAAGAAATTTATTTGTTGCAAGTAATGTGTACTGGCCATTTATGGTATTTGTTGCGAGTAAAAAGAAACGGAGGGAGTACAAGTAATAAATATACACTTTATATTATACTTTTTTTTTTTTTAAGAAACTCCATACTTACCATAGATAAAAAAAAATTAATAATTAAATTGTATTAAAAATAGAAAAATCTCAAAGTGTTCGCCTTTCAAAATTGACCCAGTTGATCCGTGGGAGGTTTCGGTCTCAAATCTTAATGCCTCATACGGAGTACGGTAATTCCATCTTACCTTGGGCTAGCAAATAGGTCGGGTTGGGTTCAGGTTGTCGGGTTGGGTCAACTTTTTCCAACCCTAATCTTACAGAACTACCATAACAAAAGTCAATGTGAGAGTGAGGAACGGGTCAAATGGTTAGAGCTCCCTCTTAATTCTAGAGATATATGGAATCAATTCTCATCTCCGGCGGTAAATAAATAAATACAGTACAAGTAATAAAAATAATAATTATACACTCCATATTATACACATATTATACTCAGATACAATGCTTAGACTTTTTTATTCTTTTGATACACCATATTAATCAATAATTTTTGTATAAATCCATTAACTCATAGAAAAATTATGAGAAATATTTTGAAATTTTACATTTGCACCATCCAAAAAATATGAACATATATATCTAATTTTTACAAAATATTATATGTGGCTACTAGCTCTATCATAGCATCTCCAACGGCAAGCTACAATGCTTTGTAGCTTGCTTTTCTACATCAATTTCTAAGCTAAAACACTTTTAAGCAATAAATTGTTCTAATGGTAAGCCACAACATATTGTATTTTGCAAATAATAAAATTAAAAAATAAATATACACATGCTACAATATGAGTGGAGTTTATTTGTTTTTTTTCAATCAAGCATGTAGCTTGTTTGGGCTATAGTTGCGTGCACGTTGCTCAAATTTTTGTTCTCTAATGGTAACATGTAGCTAGAAAATTTATTTAAATTGCAAGCAAGTCCTTATAATTGAACCATTGGAGATGCTCTCACTTCACTTATAAGACAATTAATTGAGTAATGTGATCACACTCTCTACCTTATAGTGATGATCATATGGGTTACCTTCACGGATATGGGGTTACTCCAATGAGTATAGGAGTTACTCACCATATAAATAAATAGGATTTTTGACAAGACATAAACAGGTTTATTCTTTACTAAACAAATCATAATAATAAGGGTTAGTCGAATGAATAAATGGAGTTTCTTTTTTAATTAATTGATATTACTCGTATAATGAATTTAAATTACTCTTGAGGACTAAGGTTACACTTAGGAATAAATCAAGTTACTTATCAGATGAATAAGAATTACTCTTATAAACAAATTTGGTCACGCCTTGTGGCGGAACACACACGAGGCTTGTTTGTAGATCTGTCGAAAACCGACCCGAACTGGTGAATTCGAACCGTTTTAAACTGTTCCGAAAAGGAACCGAACCGTTAAGAACCAGTTATTTTAAAACCATAAACCGACCCGACCCGATTTAAAACCTGAAAGTGAACCGATCCGAATGTTTGAGAACTGTTAATGAATTGTACCCGATATCAAGCCAAAATGATACAACCCGAAACCGAGAACAACCCGAACCGAGTACTTTTGAACCCGATAGCAACCCGACCCATTGTAAACCGAAATCGTTTAAACCCGACAAAAATCCGATAAACCCAAATCTTTTTCAACCTGTAATTGGTTAGGATTGAACCGTTTATAACCCGTAATAAGTTATGAACGAACCGTTTATAACTCGTAATCTGTTATAATCGAACCGTTTATAATCCGTAAGTCCGTAACCCGTTATAACCGTAGATTTTTTTTTCTTTTTTTTTTTTTTGCGTATATTTTATCATTAGTAAAACAAAAGGGTTTAATTTGAATTATAAAGTATTTATATTGAAAAGGTTTGGAATTTTGATGTCATTGAAACTCTTATGCTGCAATATTATCGTCCTCTAACAAGTAATGGCTTATGGAACACTATATAGTATTTAAAAAAATTAAAAATCTAAATAAAAAGCTAACTCTAGATTTTTTATTATTAGTTGATCCTTAAAATCATTATACAAAAAAGGGACATAAAGTTAAACAACTAATTAATACTCTGTATGATCTACTGGAATAACTAATTAAAGAATATTGAGGATATACTAGACGATATATGTTAACGAAACCCGTTTAAAACTAGCAAAACTAGTTATCAAACTGGCTGAGTTCAACTTGAACCAATTACAACCTGAACCGATTACAACCCGACCCGACTAGGACCCGATATGTGTTGACCCAAAACCCGCTTTAAACTGAAAAATCCTGTTTTTAAACCGACTGAATTTAACCCGAATCGATTATGACCCAAACCAATTATAACCCGACCCGATTAGAATCCGATCCGAAAAGAAACTGTAATAAAAAATAAATCAAACCGAACCGACCTAAAATTAATTAAAACCGACCCGAACTGACCCGTTAATAATTCCAATCCGTTAAAAACCGACCCATTACAAACCGAAAACCGATAAACCGAACCTAAAACTGAACCTAAAACCTGATTGATACCCCTACTTGTTTGATATCTTAAATATGTAAAAAGTGTAATTAAATTTAACTAAATTATGAAAAAGTCAAAATAATGCATTTATTGTGAAAATTTGAGATACGGAGTACCAAATATTTTTTCGGATTTTGGATATATGATATCACAACCTAAATATTTTAGATTTCAGATAAAGGATATCAGATATCTGATCCAAATATCTGAATAAGTGGATATAACTTACATTTAAAATAAATAAAAAAAAAAAAATTAACATTAAGGAAATTAATGATAGGATTTTTAAACTTTTACCACCAAAAAAATCACAAAATTGTTTTTTACTACCAAAAAATTTAAAAGTATAATTTTACCAATAAAAAAATTAAAAATTGTTTTTTACCACCCGTCGTCAAAAACCTAACGGAATATTTTAAATTCTTTGATTTTCGTGCCAAACACATCATCATTAGGGGTTTTAAGGGGCATTTTGGCCCTTTGGAGCTAATTTGAGGTCAGAATTGACAAATAATGATCGGAAATGCTTCCTTTTGCCTGTTAAAAATACCCCAGTTTACGTAAAATACACAAAACGAGGCATTTTCAATCAATTTTTTTGTCAATTCTGATTTCAAATTGGACTCGTAGGGCCAAAATGCTCCCTAAACCTATAAACAACATGTTTTGTGCATGAAAATTGAAGAATATTTTTTTAACCGTTAAATTTAACAGTTTTATTGGCAGTAGGTGGTAAAAAATAATTTTTTTGATGGTAAAATAAAACTTTTAAAATTTTGGTAGTAAAAAAAAATCGTGATTTTTTTTTTTTTGTGGTAAAAGTAAAAAATCCTTAATGATATAAAACTTTTTAGATCGGTTTCAAATATCTATACTAAAAAGTGTTCCTAAAAAAGTATTTGTCACACCCATCCCACAATCAACATTTTTATTTGCCATGCGACACATGATGAAGTATAAATGTAGGGTTGTGAGACAAATGAAAATGTCTCACAACCTAAAATTAATATAACAAATGTACTATGAAGAGGGAGAAAGAAAGAGAGATATAGAGAGAGTGAAAAAAAAGTTGTGGTTGGGCCCACCTAAAAGGTTAGAAATGGTTTCACGTGCAAAAAAGACAAAAAAGTATTTGAACCACAACTACTAAGAGTATATTTTGTACCATTGGGGATTTTTGTAAGTATCATTGGAATTGTATTGTGTACCACTGAGAGTATATTTTGTACCAATGAAGCTCCAATGAAATTAATTGATATCTTAATGGGACATTTAAACTTTTTTTTGAAATACCACTGAAATTATATCTTGTACCACTAAGAGTATATTTTGTACCACTAAATCTATAATGACAAAATTTAAATCCCGCGTGAAATGACCAACCTGCTCCTGCGAGATACTTCTAAATCTCTCTCAACCCTCTGTTTAGAATACCTCTGTGACACCTTTCTCAAACACTAAAATGCATGTCACATCATGGACGTATTCCAAATGGAGGGTTGAGAGATATATAGAATTGTCACGCAGGGGTAGGTTGGTCATTTTATGCGGGATTTAAATTTTTCCTTTGTAGATTCAGTGGTACAAAATATACTCTTAGTGGTACAACACTTCTAACAAAAAGGTGGGCCTCATTCCATCCTTTTTTGACTCACTCTATATCTTTCTTCATCTTTCCCTCTTCCTAGTACATTTTGTTATATTATTTTATGTTGTGAGACATTTTATTTTATCTAAGAGCCCTACATTTATACTTCCTCCAAAATAATCCATTATCAATATTTTTATATGCCACATGGCACCTTTCTCAAACACTAGAAACATGTCACGCCATCCACTATGAACATTTCTATGTGCCACGTGGAACTTTTCTCAAACACTAGAAACATGCCACATCATCCACAATCAATTTTTAGGTATATTTTATATTTAACGCTTTTATAGAGTTTGAATTCATGACAACCAATATAAGTTGAAAGTCTAACCATCTTGGCAAACTTTTTGGTATATTGTTATATTTAACGCTTTTAATTACATATCTAACTTTGATTGGGGTTGTTTAATCTATATATATTTTTCCATTAGTTCTTCTATTGTTTAACAATATTTATCATAAGTTGTGTATAAAGAAACTTAAATATTGCGATATGATGATAATTGTAAAATGACCCGGAACATCTTTTAGGCCACTAACTAGCTTAGTTTATATTAAATTCATCAATAAAGTTGATCCATTACATGTAATCAACATTATTTCTTTCACATTCTCAGTAAATTTAATATAGATCATATAACGTTAAATGGTTAAATATTATAGGCATTCCGTAACTGGCAAAATATAAGTAACAAAATAAGGTAAATTATTATTTAAAAAACCAAAGTTAATAAAAATAATTTTTTTAAAATAGCATGTGCATCATCGAACGGGCCAACAGACTAGTTGAATGTGCATGCAGCTTTTGGATACCCAATTCGTGCTCATCCTTACAAAATAACACAATCTAAAGAGACTGTATCAATCCAAAATTTGATATGCATAGACACAATAATTAATAAGACTCATATTCTAAATGATCGATCTTAAACCCAACCAAAGACCCAAAATTAACACCATTAGAAAAAAAGAATGTTGGGGAACTGTAGACACTCAAATGTGTCTCCCTAAAAACCAAAACCAGTGATGAATAATTTTCACGTCATTGATTATCGAACGAAGTGAAAGTGTGAAAAGTCTAAGTGATGCGGCTGTTTCTCTTAAAATTCCCTTCTTTCTGTTTTTGAAAATGTACTCTATTTATGAAAACAGCCAGTCCAATTTAATTTGGTCCATGACAATGGTCCAATAATAGTGTAGTTGGATTGGGCTAAAAAAGAGATTTTCAATGATATATTATAAGCCAAATTTCGATGAATAATGAGGAAGTTATGGCAAAAATACTAAGTTGGGCTCGAAATGGTTTTATGGCCCAATGATCTAGTGGAAGGCCTAGTAATTAATATTCCTAATTTAATCTTCTAAAATGATCTAGAAGGTTCTTTTAAGTTCTAATAGAATTAGGATTAATAATTATCTTTTTAGAAGATAAAGAATTTGATTGGGAATAAAATAAGTGTTATTATAATATATGATTTTAAAACTGATAAACACGGAGTCTAATTACTTAATTATATTAGGCAAAGGATTCCGTAAAAAAGCGCTTTTTATCTTTTGACCAGCGCCAAACGACAGTTTTCCTTCTTGCTTATGAAATATATTGAAAACAACAACTAAAAAAAAACTATATCTAGATAAACTTAAATTGAATAACCGATTTAGTTTCGTTATCTAATTTGCTACCAGATTGTGATGAATATTCCATTTATTAAAAGGTTGAAGAAGAAAGTCAATATTTATGAGTAGATCTATATGTTACGTAGCTGCCCATGATTTTTACATTGAATTGATGACCAAAAGATTGTCCATTTAATATATACTTCCTCTGTTTTTTATTACTTGACCTACTCCATTTAGGCACAAATATCAAGGAAAAGTTGTGAAGAATGCTAAAAGACCATATTGCCCTTACCCATGCTCACTGACCCACCCCTCCTACCTTTCCCGTCACAGCCACCCACCTCACCACGTACTAGAACCACCACTACAACTCTAGAACCACCACCGCAAATACAACCCCTTCACTACCACAACAACCCCGACTAACCCTTATCTCTCCTCTACGACAACCATTCCTCTACGGTGACCAATCCCATCAATGATTGGTGGCCAAATTCGACCAAATTTTTCATAAATTGCATTTAAAAAAATGTTGTCAACAATTGCTAGCCACATTCAACCACCCCTGCAGCAGATTTTTTCAGAAATTGAGAGCTTGGTGGTCGAATTTGGCTATGGTGGTTTCAGATCTACAATTACTAGAAAAATTCGACCACCATGGCCTCGATTTTGGTGAGCTTGAGGTCGATGTTGGAGCGAGAATGAAGAAATTTGTTGAATTCGACATCTTTCTAGATCAATTTCCATTTACCAGGGTCGTGTTTACCAACACCAGTTCGTAGTGCCTCTTCTTCTTCGGACATGTGGCAGCGACGCACGGTAAAGTCGTGAAGGTGACGAGAGAGGGTGGGATGGGAGGAGTTTGGAGAACATCAACGGTGAAAAAGGGAGATAAGTGTGACTATTGATGTTGTGGTGGTGTTCAAAACTATTGTTAGGGTGGTGGAGATGGGTGGCTACCATGGTTAATTAGGAGGAAGGAGGGAGGATATGGTGGTGAGTTGGTGACTGGTAGGTGAACTATATATGAAGAACTAAGGGGTTGAATTATTGAGGTGAGAGAAAATGGGGAAAGGTAACAAAGGGTATATGGTTTTAATTGTGTTTGAAATGTGAGGGTAAATAAGTAAAAGTGTAGTGTTAAATTTGCCAAAAAAATGAAACAAGTCAACTAAAAAGAAACTTCCCAAAAAGGAATACAGGTCAAGTAATAAAGAACGGAGGAAGTATTAACTAGTGTGTGACCCAGACAATGCTTTGGTATTTATTTATTTATTTATTTATTTTGAACACTTGTAATTGAATAGATAGGCTCATTCTTTATTATTTATTTATTCATTATTTGTTTATAATTTATAATAGTTTTTCATTAAACATTTGAATAAATTATCTATGGAACAACTATTGATTAATTATACAAATATGTTCCTGTCAAAAAAAATTATATAAACATGTCCTTTGTTTATAATTTATAATATAATGAAAATAAAGACATAATTATTTTCAAAATAATTAAATAACTAAAATTAATTTATAACAATAGTTATTTTTTCTTGCTTGTATGTATTACCTCGATTAGCATAATTAGCAAATAATAGGATCGTTTTTTTAAAAAAAAAAAATTAAAAGAATTGCAGTTATTAAATGTTCAGATCTCTATCCAATCCATATACTTATGTATTCAGTGGTGGATCCAGGATTTCTAACTAGGGGTAGCACTACGCATTAGATAACGTATTAAAAAACCGTAAATAACTACAACTCATAAAGTAGTCGTAATATAATATAATATACTTCCTCCATTTTAAATGCTTGCTCCACTTTCCATTTCCGACCGTTTTTATTACCTGCTCCATTTTCTTATCTAGAAAACTTTTACAATATTTAATTCATTTCTCTTAACTAGTAGAACCTAATAAAATATTTTTTTTATCAACTTTGGATTCTCTCTTCTCTAATTTACCTTATACTAACCCCAATACCTCTATATTTTATTACTTTCTCCAGTTTCTCCTAAATCTCCTCGCATAGAGAAATAAAGCAAGTACTTTAAAGCAAATGAAGTACTATTAGATACGAGCTTAATGATTTAATACGGAGTACTAAATAGTTTAATGAGTAAATACGAGCTTTGAAAAACAAGATATGCAAGAAAAATGGGAAAATTTAATATGAATGGAGAAAGTATTGTAGATTAGAAAGTTATTTCTACATAAATCATATGAAAAAGGGAAGTTTTCATTTGAAAGGGATAAAAAAATAAAATAAAATCAGCAGCCGGGAAGAATTAATATGAATGGAGGGAGTATTATAGATTAGAAAGTTAATTCTACATAGTAATTCATATGAAAATGGGAAGTTTTCATTTGCGAAGCTTCTAGCATAGTCGTCAACTACGAACGACTATGGACGACTACAGAAGACTATGTTAAGAGATTAAATCTAAACCGTTTATTATTATTGTTGGTTAATCTTAGCCTTTAAATATTAAATTTTTTAAAAAATTATAAAATCTAATTTACACATCATTTAAGTCAAGAACAGTCAGCGACCAGTCAGCCAAGTGTTGTTTGTTTTCAGGATAATTTTTTTTCCAAATTATAATATTATAAACAACCATCCAAATAAATTATAAAATTGATAAAATTCATCCAATATATATATATATATATATATATATATATATATATATATATATATATAAAAGGGAAATTCTCTTTGGTAACACCATAATTTTTAACTTTCTCAATGGTGAATTGCCAAAAAATTTATTATCTTTGGTAAACTTGTATTTTTTTATATTAATTCAACTATAACATTAACGACAAATTTTAACCAAATGTTTAACTCTAGTTAGTTAGAATTTTTTTTTTTAACATTTTAATGATTTTAGAAATTATTATTTTAAAAAGGCCTTCAGCCTGCCACCACTCAAGCCGCCGGCCACCCTAACCCCCGTCAGCGCTCTGCCTTCGCCGTCGCCGGCGCGCCGACACCCCCCGCCCTAACGCGCCTCTCCCCCATCCCCCGGAACTAGCACCCCCTTCCCTGAAACCCACCTTCCTCCCCATTAAAAACCATAAGAACGAAACCTCTCCCCCTCTCGAATCCACAGCCGATCGCCGCCGACCTTTTCTCTACCGTCTCTCCTTCCTCTCACCTCATCATCATTAAATGTTTGAACCGATATTCGAATATTTTAAGCAACTGAAACCCTAATCTACACTATTAAATTAAATTATGTGAAATGGAGGAAAAGGAGGGGGTGGAGGTGTCGAAAGTGAGGGAAAGGAAGAGGTATAGGGTCTCCAGGGGAGGGGTCAGATGGTCGCCACTGGTCACCGGCAAGGGGAGGGGTGGCGCTGCCGGTAAGTGGAGGGGCCTGGGTTGCTAGTTGGGGGAGGGGGTAGTGGGAAAAAAATTATCAGGAAAATCTTCATTAGAATCACCGGCAGGAGACAGAGGGGTAGGGGTTCGCCGCCGGGCAAGGTATGGGGGTTTCCGTCGGCCAAGGGGTTTTCGCCGGCCAGGGTAAGGGGTTAGGTGGTGGCTGGTGGGTTGGGAGGGGTTGTTATTTTCTTAGAAATATTATTTTAAAACTTATTTTATTATTAAAAATATAGATATTTAACCATAGTTAACGGTTTTTATCAAAAAAATTATTATCTTTGGTAACACAAAATACAATGTTACCAATGATAATAAGAATTTTTACAATTTACCAAAGAGAAAAATGAAAAATTGGGTGTTACCAAAGAGAATTTCCCAAAAAAAAAAAACGTTTATAGTTTCATAGTCTTTTAGAAGTTTCATCTCTATATTGATAGCTTCATCCATATTCAATGACGCACTTAATCTTTGATTTATTTTTATGGGGCATTTCATCTTCAACCTCCAATCTTTATTATCAATTCAAAAACATTTAATCATCACAATTATGCCTTCGATTTTTTTTAAAAAAAAATTTCAGAGTTTGTAATCAATTTAACTATGTATTAAAAGTTCGTTTGAAAAATTACGGATTAAATATTTCGGGATTAATTATTAGAATTGGAATGATTTTTAGTTTAATTTGATCAAACATCTTAAATATTAACTTATTAAGTAATCATCCGTCATTGTTGAATGTTGAAGCTTGAGCATTATATTATATTGAAAATGAATGAAAATAAAAATAAAGATATTGTATCAAATTAATTAGTTGTTACTAATTATATTCATATGTATAATGGTTTTGTGATTTAAAGGGATGTTTTTTTTTTGTATCACCATTGATGAGCTTTGAATATCTCAAGTAAAAGAAATTAATTAGTGGTTAGTAAAAACGACAATGCAATGCAGGTTTTTTAAATTAAATCACAAATACAGTTTTTTTTTTTAAAAAATTAATAAAAGGAAAAAGATGATACAAACGAAGAAGTTTTTTCCTTGAATAATGGAGATATTTTTGACTAAATCTATCCTTAATCATCTTTGCCAAAAATGATTTATTAAAATATTTTAACATATTCAAAAAAAATATGTTTAATATTATTTAATTTACATCATATATAGTAAAGCCTTACATAACTGTCGCAAGTCTATCGCCTAACAATAAGGGATACAGTAGCATACATAATGCATTAATTCCTAAGACTAAGGACTAAATATTATATTTTCTCTTCATCAAAAAAACGAAATATTATCTTTCCTATGACAGTTTTGCAATGGCTATAATAAAATTTTTGTAGCAACCACAAAAATGAAATCTACACCCTTGATTATCATTATGTAAATTGGAACTGTTGATTTAAGTTGACCATAAAAATACCTAAGAAATTAAATTTCTTTGTTTTCCTTAATTCTCTACACAGTAAACTACTCCATTGATGATTTTCTCCAAAGTATGAATAACAAAACAATCCACTAAATTAACATGAAATCCATCAATTAACTAGTGCAAAGATGAAAGGAAGAGTAATTAAATAATTATGTACTGTACATATCCATGTAGTTCGAATAAAACTATCCAATCTATAAAATTGTATTCCTTTTTTCAAGGTTAGTTACCAATTTTCCATTGATTTTAATTGGTTATACTTTAATCTAATCCAATTCATGATAATTGCTCCTCCATATACCTAGTTAAATGAGATTTAGGCTGAAGGTTGAATGCTTGGAATTGCATTCAATGGCAGCGAGACAAGCGGTTATGTTTTCAGTTTTTTTTTTTCTAAAAAAAAAGATTAAATTTAAAATTATTTATAATTTAGAAGTCAGAAATATTAATGGACAAGATTAATCATTAATATTTAAACGGTTGAGATTAAAGGTAGTTACAATGACTACATTTTTTATGTAGCCATTGAATAGTCTTCCATCTTTCCTAATATACAAAAAAGAATATTTTACATTTTCTTCAAACAAAAAAAAAAAAAAAAAAGGAGAATATTTTACATATTACTTAACATGGTGATATTAATTATCTATACCAAAAATGATTTGTAACAGATTATACGGAGTAACATATTGAAAATGTTATTTCTTGCCATATTTGTAGTTTTCACATATAAATTTTAAAAATATCTAATACTCCCTCCGTTTATAAATACTTGCTTCACTTTTCTTTTCCGGCCGTTTTTAAATACTTGCTTCATTTCCTTTTATGGAAAGCTTTTACAATATTTAATTCTGCAAAATTAATTTTATCAATAAAAATATTTAAGTTCAACAAAAATAATCTCAGTTAAGTAAAAATAATTTCAGTTCATCAAAAATAAGGAGAAATGAACAAGGCCTAAGTGTAGATAAGTTCAATTAAGTTCGGATAAGTTCAGTTTAGGAAAAATAAGTTGAAATAATTACGTTTAGGAAAAATAAGTTTAGTTAAAAAAAAATAAGTTCAGGTAAGTTTAGATCAAATTACAACTAAAATAAGTTTTAATAAATTCATATATGTTCAATTTAGGTCTAGTTAAGGGTATGTTCTGTTCACCTTATTTTCACTTATTTCAGACATAATAAGTTCAGTTAAGTTCTGATAAGTTCAGTTCAGATTTAATAAGATCTAATAAGGGTTACCCAAGTACAAATTACAACTAAAATAAGTTGTAATAAGGTCTAATAAGTTCAGATAAGTTAAGATAAGTTCAGACAGTGAAAATCAAGTGAATATATAACACACCTTAAGTTTAGATAAGTAAAATTTAGGTGAATTGAACATACCCTACCTAAGATTTATATAGTCATGTTAAAGAACAAGTGGCCAGAATTTTTCATTTAAAGCACCCATCGCACTGTACCCCATAGTTGGTGGTGTTTTGGCTACTATGAAAAGTTCATGGTGCTCAATGCACCTCAGCCATACTTCAAGGTGTTACGACCAATTTTGCCTAATATTAAAGAACATTATTCATATAGTAAATGTACATTTGGTATTAATCCATTTATGTGTATCTACTTCTATTTAAACCATCATAAATGTTAAAAAGTGAGTGTTTTTTTTTTTTTTTTTTTTTTTTTTTTTTTTTTTTTTTTTGTTTTGTTTTGTTTGATGTGTGGTCCTATATCATGGGTGGGTATCCCTACCTTGTTAAGGTGTGATGAAAATTAACAGGGTTTGATCTTAAATTGCATTTTTGTCATT
Source organism: Chenopodium album (assembly GCF_948465745.1). NCBI lineage: Eukaryota > Viridiplantae > Streptophyta > Magnoliopsida > Caryophyllales > Amaranthaceae > Chenopodium > Chenopodium album. The sequence goes on along the minus strand of NC_137842.1, from coordinate 11,906,514 downwards.
TTCCAACAATGACACCCTTGTTAAACTAAACGAATTGTTAAATACAATGGTGGATATGATCGTGTTCAATTGTTCTTATCAATTTATTACCAACAATGACATACTTCCCACTTACCATTTATTCCTTTTATAGTAAAAAAAAAAATATTTTATGGCAAAAAATGTTTTTAAAAATCACTTTTATCACTCCTTAATTACGTCACCACGTAGGCACGTAGCCCATACAAATTACAAACCTCTATATATAATAACACCAATGTTTATAAATAACTTTCTCGCTCTTTCTTAACAAGTAAAATTGTATAGAAACCCATTTTCCATTTATTACTTCATTTTATATATGAATATAGTAAATCCTATTATAAAAGATAAATAAAAAAATAATTAAAAAAAAATAGAGGGAGTTCCTAGCTAATACTTTAATAGGGACTACCTAATTTGATATATGTTTCAAATAGTCTTTGTTGATGGCACTCTATAATGCTTTATTAGTTCGGACTCCCTAATTTGATTTTAAGAACCTTCAAATATTCTTATTAGAACTCTACAATAATACTTAGTTGAGACTCCTAATTTGATTATAATAACCCGCAAATTTTTTTTTAGATTCTATAATACTTAATAGGGACTGCTTAATTTGATTTTGATAACCTTCAAATATTTTTATTAGGACTCTACAATACCTAGTTGGGAATGCCTAATTTGATTTTACATTCCTTCAAATATTCTTATTAGGACTCCAAAATACTTAGTTGGGACTACCTAATTTGATGTTAACAACCTTCAACTAATTTTTTATTAGACTCTATAATATTTAATTGGGACAACCTAATTTGATTTTAAGAACCTTCAAATATTCCTATGAGGACTATACAACAATACTTAGATGGGACTGTCTAATTTGATTGTAATAATCTTCAACTTTTTTTTTTATTGGACTCTATAATACTTAATTGAGACTGCCTAATTTGATTTTAAGAACCTACAAATATTCTTATTAGGACTCTATAATAATACTTAGTTGGGACTGCCTAATTTAATTGTAATAACCTTCAACTAATTTTTTATTAGACTCTATAATAGTTAATTAGGACTGCCTAATTTGATTTTAATAACCTTCAAATATTCTTATTAGGATTCTATAATACTTAGTTGGGACTTCCTAATTTGATTTTAACAACCTTCAAATATTCTTATTAGGACTCTATAATAATTAGTTGATACTACCTAATTTGATTTTAACAACCTTCAACTATTTTATATTGGACTCTATAATACCTAACTGGGGTTGCCTATTGATTGTAATAAACTTCAACTATTTTTAACTGGTTTTCGATCTAGAATACTTAATTGAGACGACTGTAATGTAGATTAGAATTTAGAAAGCTATCCCTATATAGTAATTCACTAACTCATATGAAAATGGGAAGCTTCTTTTTAAAATGAAAATAAATCTAATATATAATTGTAGAGTCATTTTTGCAACACTTAACCCCATCACTTCAAACTATCAATCCTCAAATTCGGTTAACTTTACTTAAAAAAAAATCCATCATAACTTCCTATTTTATAACTTTCACTAAGCAAATTCAATAACTTCCACTATTATATTTACAAAAATAAATTAATAATATCATAGTAATAAAAAATAATAAAACATACGATTAACATATTCGACCCTAGTAACTATAAATTTTCTAGAGGTTTCGAACCGCTGTAAACACTACCACACCATGAGCAACACATATAATGCCTAATATTTTAACTAGGAATATTATACTCCGTATAAACAAAATAAATGCTATAGCATCTTTGAACATTTTGCCGATTTTTTTTTATTAAGGGAAATGATGGTGAAATAATATCAATTAGTCAATGATATTATTTAGTAATAATATCCCTTTATATTTTGATTTTATAGTTATTCATTATCATAATTGAAACAATTAAATACGCGAAAATATTTTAACATATATTCTATGCCCAAATAACGACATCTCTGTTTTCCTAAAAAAAAACAGAAAAGATAACGTCCTATGTTAAAAATAAAAAAAAAATAAAAAAAAAAAGAAGAAGAAGAAAAGATAAGATAACGACCTATATATGTTTTAAAATAAAATAAAAATAATAACACTCTTCCTAGTCCCTAGTCCACAATTAACGTTTGTAAAAAAAAAAATAAATAAGTCCCCAATTAACTCTCTCCCAATTAAAAATTAAGGGAAATATTACCTAAAATCATGAAATTAAACACCACTTTTTAGTTATATTTTATTTTTTATATTTTATTTTCTTCGTCTTCAACCTAAAATAATGCCCATAGCTTCAACATTCAACAATGGTGGATGATCATTCACAAATTTATAAGACTGATAATCAAAGTTAAACATAAAATCATGTGACTACTTTTGAAATTATAAGATAATATAAAATCAGAAAATAAATTCTAAACATTCGATGATGGCTTATTAATCTTTAAATCATACGCCTTATCATAAGTTAACGCAAAATCGTAATTTTAAGGTTGAATATGAAGATTTTTGGATGAAGATGATATAAGTTAAAGAGGAATTTAAAATTTCTACAATTAATTTAAATAAGGTTTACTTACTGCATTTTTTGTTGAAGATGGAATGTTTAATTTAAGGATGGTAAATTTTTTGTTGAATATGGAATGTTTAAGGATGAAGATGATATAAGTTGAAGGTCAAGAGCAAGTTCAATTTTAATGTCAAAGATGATTTAAGGTTGAAGATAATATATTTAAATTTTGCTTTTTTTTTTTAATTTTTTTATTTTAGTAAAAAAGAATTTAACGTGGGTAAAAAGAATTATCGAGTAACCAAACAAGTTTTTGATGACCGTGTAGCATAGGTGTTAAATTGGATGGCTAGGATTAGATAAATAAATATCAAATGGTCTAGATTTAATCTCTTAGCATAGTCATCCGTAGTCGTCCATAGTCGTCTGTAATCGACGACTACGCTAGAATTTTTATTTCATTTGAAAGGGATAAAAAAAATTTATAAAAATCAACCGCCTAGAGGTCTCGAACCCATGACCAGCCACATACATACAACATTATGTCCATACATCAAAACCACCAAACCAACACATGTTATTCTTTAATAATATACAAGGAATAATATATATACCAATTAGCTACTGCCGATTTTATTTATTTATTTATTTTTATTTTTATTTTTTATTTTTTTTATTTTTGTGTTGAGGGGTAGCACGTGCTACCCCTTGCCCCTATGTAGATCCGCCAGTGTATGTATTTATGAGTTAAGTATTAAACCATGATTAATATATGGATGAGATGGTAAGACACCTAATGCATATATTTGTGGTTATGAGTTCAAATCTCATGATAGACATTTTTATTAGAATATGATCATAGTTGGAAGATGACACGGCGAGGGTGCCACGTGAAACATAAACATTTTTAGGAACGCTTTTTAATATATAATAAGTATAGCTATAGATGTAATGTCTTTTATGCCTCTATTAATTACTGGTCAGATGCCTTTTTATGAAGAGTTGTTGCTTCAATTATTACACCTTTGGATTACCAAGATTGAAAGCTCATGTGTTGATGATATTGTCCTTGTTATCTCAAATGGTGCCACATGTTGTTGAGTTGTTACATACTAAAGTGTCCATATGCAACTAAAATAATATTTGATGGGAAGTATAATATTAAATGGATTTCCTAAGAGGAGACTCGGTGGGATGAAGGATACATGTGTGTGAGTTTTGTATTTCCACTTATTACAAATGAATTTCGCTCGCTCTATAAATGCTTAGGGTTTCATCATGGAATAATGGAATATGGCAACATTACATTCTTTCTACAAACACCAAATGAAAAGACTCAAAAGAGGGAATTTTGGTGTTGTGCCTTTATAAATAGGCTAAAAAGGGCATTATTGTATAATAAAGTGGCAACAAAAATAGTGCAATTATTTAACCATTATTTAATTAACAATTAGAAGATTCAAATTTAAATTCCCTTAACTTTGTATTGTTGAGGAATAATGATCCATAATTATGTTTCACGATGTTGATTACACAAATACACAGTAGAAACTTTCTCTGTGAAAGTCTTTTGATTTAGGATTACTTTCAAATTAAGAAGAATCATTTGTTAAATAAGTTTGACCTACAAACTATTCAAGTCGCAAATGATATTTCATCTAATCTCTATGCAATAAAAATTTAATTGGTTATGTGGCCGACATGTGTGGTATACATTTTTTGACTAATTAAAATTAGAAGTTAAAATCCCACGTAAGTCGATAATTTGACTAAAAAAAATTAGAGTCGCCACTCTATTTTTGCCCGAATAGAGACGATCTTTTTGTTTATGATCGTTTTTAAATAGAAAACGACATTGACTCCATTAGGTGAGACACTATATAAGTATGGTCTTAGGAAAATCAGAGATCTAGGTACGGGGTATAAGTTAGGAAGATCGAACGTTTGGAACTCGTCTCTTCCTCTGTTCTAACGAACAGGCTCTTACTAGTATGTTGCTAATTGGTTATGGTTACTCACATACTTTTCCTTAAACTAATGCATAAAAACACGAAAGTTTCCACATTGTCAATCACACTCAAATTTAAAATAAAAGTGAAATAAACCTTAGGACATATGGTGGGTTTGAGCATTAAAGTTGCTCTACGTACCGTTCATCGTGGGATTTGAATCCACTCCCGGATCAAAACCCTACGTAGTTCTTACGAACATCCATTTACACATGGTCAAAAATTTCATACGAGGTTTCGAGAATTTTTTTTTTTTTTTTTGGGAGGGGTGGTCGATCCATATAGGGTCATTTGAATTAGGCTGAGCAATCTTGCTTTCAAGATGGAGGTCAATTTATCAAGGTTGAGGAAGTCACTAGAATCAGCGACACCATAGGAGTTTCTTTGAGGACAATGATTTTTGTTTGTAAAATGTGTTTCAATTAACGATTTTATTTAGGGTTGACCAACTTTCAAAAAGAGATTGTACGGTCTTATTTGAGTGTGCTAAAAAGGGAACTTTATTTGGTATGAATCTAGAAGAATACGAAGGAAATGTATTTGGATTGTATGAAAATGACTTATGCAAAATGGACATTCCATATGACTTAAATCTAAATAATAGATAGTGAATTGGAAACCTTAATCATATTAGATTACGTAAGCGATCTATCAGAGATAATAAAACTTTAAAAGTATAATTCTCTGTGGCAAATAGATCATCTTGTAACCTGTCATGATTGATATTCAATTTTACCCTCTTATTTAAATGTAATCCATAAACCATAACTCGAAAGATTTATTTTATTAATAAAATGATACAAGCATGCAAAGCCATATTTTACTTAATTAAAAGCTAGTTGTCTCTTTATTAAGAAATGCATAAGGAAATTTTGCTTTTTCGAACAGTGATGGAATTAAAACTTAAACAAAAGTTCTTTAAAAAGTAAGGCATTCTGTTCATAAATAAATTATTTAAAATGCTCCTTTCATATAGCCATAGGATATGAAGAAGACTTTTAAAAAAAAAGAGTATTAGTCTTGAAGTGATACATATGTGTCTCTTTATTATATGAGATTAATATTAATTTAAGGCATGAGTAATTCATAGCTTTCTCAAATGACTTAATTTAAAATATTTTTTTTTTAAAATTTACTAGAGGTATATATAATAGGGTGACACAAATTATATAATAATGTTCATTCTCTTCTTCCTTAAAGTTCTTAAGGGTTTAAATTTCCCTAATCTTTTGGACACCATAACGTATGTTATAACGGTCAGATTTGAGTATATGATAGGTCTTTGGAAAGATTTACAAGTCTTCTATAACATATCAAAAAATTGGGATTCATCCAACAGTTGAATTAAAAGATAATGAATTTTATTTAAAATCACTCCAGTTTGAAACGTTCATGGGAATTGGGTGATAATGGTCAAAATACTTCTAAATTGGCATGATCCTTTTAATGGTATGTTGAGGACAAGAATGTAGATGCTCTGTAGAAAATTCTCCCTTTTTATAAGTCATTTGATGTTCCAAATAAAAAAGTATTTTTGGTTGGGAAAAACAGCCTCAAATCAATTTAATATTTTAATACCTTGTTTTTGTAAAAATCATAAAAATAGAGTATTCATCCTATGAGAACGCATGACCACAATTTACAAATCTTAAGGAATCTATTTTCTAGGTAGTCAATTCAAATTTTATTATTAAAAAAGAATGTTGGTCGAAATTGGAAAATGGATAGACCTGTAGTAAGAAATTTATGGTGTTACTAAGCCTTAATGTCTGATTTTTTATGGATTGGTTCATACACATACACTAGGTGTATGTGGGGTAAACATACACCACCCGTAAAAAAATGCCACATCACCCAAAGCCAAAAATAAAAGAGGGAAAATGGGTGAGAAAATTTTTGATTTATGGAGCCACAAAGAAAGGTTAGGCAAACTTAGCGCCAAACTTTTATTAATTGTGGGCTCAACCTTAAATAAATTACTTTTTATAACAATTTCTTTGCAGGGAAAAAACGAAAGACTAATCCAAGCATTAAAATAAATAGTTGGAGAAGAAAATATGGAAGCCATTAACGGTGTAAAATTTTCTGGCGATTTTTTTTTCCGAGAATAGTATGAACTCTATACTCTGTCCTATTATTAAACTAATGCACTCTATCTCGTATTAAATTGATATTCAATACAGTAAGTTCATTTTTTTAGAAAAACATTCAACAATCCATGTCTTAAAATTTTACTTCGCTCCAAAGTGTGTTAACGTCTAATTTCCAATGCAATTATAATCATTAGATTGTTAAGTATATAATCCTTTCGGATTTTAATTTAACATTTTTTTTTGTTGTTTAAGTAAATTCAATAATAATCTGATTTTGAGAAACTTCTAGAATTGTGCAAAACATTTGTTGATAGATAAATCTAATAAGAACATGGTATTGAGTTATAGTTGATGTTAGTAAGTTTGATGATAATTTAGTAACAAATATGTATATCATACATGTGAATGTGGAAAATCAAGTACATTTATTGGATTGTAGTTGGTGTTACATACTAACCTGTAATATCTACTATACAAAGTAGTAAGTTTGATACATATATACAAAGGCATAAGTAAAAATGATCAAATTGACACATAACTTGGATTATTATTTGTATTTTCAATTTTTTTTTTTAAATTTCAATAACCAATTATTAGTAATAAGTTACTAATAAATTATAAGTTATCACAAGGAAAAAAAAACAACAGGTTTTGTAACTAAATAGCGTTCAAACCTACAATTTTACTAAACCGAAATTATTTTTACTGAATCACAATTATATTTCTTCTTTACATTTACTGATTTTTATTGAACTGAAATTATTTTGTTGAACTGAACTGAACTTATTTTTACTGAATATTAATTTTTTTAAGCTGAAGTTAACATGGCCTAAATAAGCCGCGTATATAATGCATCTAGTACCAGTGTACCACGTCTCAAAGTTGTCTTTCTTCCTTTTTTATTTTTTACCATATTGACTTTTTTCTTTTAAAAAATAAATACTCCTAACACTTGGTATTAAATAAAACTTTTTTTTTGGTAATTTTCTTGAAATATCATTATTTTTTTGGTATATAAATATCATTATTTTTTTCTATGAACATCCAAGCGTTGCTCGGGCAAAGAACTAGTATTAAATATTCTAAAGTTGCATATAATACGAACCGGAGGTATTAATGGTTTTTTAAATCGACGGTGTTACTAATAAAATATAAAACTTACAAAAATACGCAAAAAAAACTTTTATCACTTACTAGCTACACAAATACGTCATTGATTTTTAAGCTCAACCTTAGGTATTGATATACTCTTTTTTTTTTTTTTTTTTTTTGCAAATAACAATAGTGAACGATATTCTATGTACTTCCTCCGTTACGAATTACTCGCAACAAAGGGGTATTATTTGTGAGACATAAAATATTCCTTTGTTGCGAGTAATATGTAACGGAGGGAGTATTTTGAATTGGAATTCAGTAGGATGAAAATTTAACAATATTTTTTAAATACAAAATTTAATTTTGACAAGTTAAAAATACACAAAAAAAAGGGAAATAAAAACATAATCAAACAAAATGGAGATGATATGATAACATATATATGTGCAATTTTTTTTTAATCATCAAAATTTGAACACATAAAATATTCATCTAATCTAAGCAAAAAAACTTCATAGAACAAATTTGTAAAAAGAAGATGAAAAAAATTATGTAAAAAAAATACAAAACATTCATAAGAGCATGCACAACAATGAGGAAAAAATATTTTCCTCATTCTCTCTCTACCCACTTTCTCTCTCCTTTATTTCATGAGGAAAATTGGTGAGGAAATTTTACCCCATCAATGATCAAAAAAAATTTCCTCACCTTTCTCTCTCCTACTTATTCCAATACTCCACTTACATTTCTCTCTCTTACACATCACCATATATTTGTTGATTTTTGTATAATTAAGTGTAAATATTACAATTTAGGTTTAGTAATCAAATTATTTTAATGAATTTAAAATATAAATTTCTAATTTAACGTGCATAAAAATAAAACCTGAAAAAATAATTCCGTAGTAATAAAACCGAATTTTTTTGGATAATAATAATAGAACGAAAAATAACGTACAATCGTTAACTATTTTACATACTAAAATAATATATTGTCGTACAATTATTATAAACTATTCTACAAACTTTAATATTTAATAACCTTACATTATTAAAATTACGCTTACTGAATTCGAACATTGTACGATATTTGATTTTTTTACTCATTAGTAGAACCATATTTTTGCCAAATGTGTTCCACTAAATCCGCCTTTAAAGAAACATGAGTGTCTCTATCACGTAAGGTCATTCTTCTCTGAACATACGTGTCAAAATCAACGTTAGGCGGTCGGCCAACATTGAATTCAAAAGGCTCGTTGTTGTTCACCGTGACACTTGTTGTTGCACTGTTGTGTTGTGGCCGATCTTGTTCGTAGTACTTTCTCAAAACTTCGGCCCGAGTATAGTTGTGTCGTTCATCTTCGACAATCATGTTGTGCATAATGATACAAGCTTTCATAATATCGCACATAATGTCTTCGTTAAAAGCAAGTGCCGGTTGTCGTAGTATGGCGAACCTGGCCTGTAGTACCCCAAACGCTCGTTCAACGTCCTTCCGAGCAGCGGCTTGTTTATCAGCAAATAATTTATCCTTCTGAAGTTGAGGTAGAGTTATACCTTGAATGAAAGTAGGCCATTTAGGGTAAATGTCGTCTGCTAAATAATAGCCCAAGTTGTATTCATAGCCATTCACAGAAAAATTAATTGGAGGTGCCCGGCCATGCAAAACATCATCAAACACCGGAGACCGATAGAGGACATTAAGATCATTACAAGCTCCAGGGATTCCAAAGAAGGCATGCCAAATCCATAAATCTTGATCTGCCACGGCTTCCAGAATAAGGGTAGCATTTTTACTTCGGCCTGCGTATTCCGCTTTCCATGCCATAGGACAATTCTTCCACTCCCAATGCATGCAATCAATGCTACCTATCATACCGGGAAAGCCACGCATTTCATTTTGATACAAGACTCTCCTTAAATCTTCGTCCGTGGGACTTCTAAGGTAATCAGCTTCAAAATGGGTGATAACCCCTTGGCAAAAGTGTTGCAATGCATTCCGAGCGGTAGTGTTACCAATGCGTAAGTATTCATCCACGGCATCCGGGGCGGTCCCATATGCCAACATCCTAATTGCTGCGGTGCATTTCTGTAACGGAGATAACCCAAGTCTGCCAGCTGCATTCCTACGTTGTTGGAAGAATTGATCTCCTTCAACGACCTTGTTCATAATCCTACAAAACAAAGGTCGTTGCATTCGAAATCTACGGCGAAACTGTTTTTCGTTGTATACTGAGTTACTTGCAAAATAATCATTAAACAACTGTACATGCCCCTTTTCCCTATCTCTCTTATCTGTATCGCCTCTAGGCTCTGGAACACGATCAATTTCGGTTATGGGTTGGGGTTGTGTTTGGTTAAGCAACATAGTTGGTAGCTGAGTAGTGAAAAAGTCATCAACTAATTGATCAAATTCCGCATATTGATCAGAATCAGATGAGCTTGATGTTGAGCTAATGGAAAACATTTTGTATGTGGGATAAGAAAGAATTTTTGGAGGGTTTATTATATTTTGGTGTGTTTGTGGGTGATTGTTTCAGTGGTATTTATAAACCATGGACTCAATGTGTGGTCATAAACTAGAGCGACAATTCAATTACTGACACGAGTGACAATTCAATGACACAAAGTTCACATGACTACTATCAATCCAAAAAGACACGAGTGACAATTCAATGAGACTTGTCTACTTTTCAATGACTACTGAAAATACATTAAAAGGGGATTGACATAAATGAGACAAGTGACTTTTCAATGCAACCCAAAACAAACAACTGATTACGACTAGTCATTGCTTAAAACAAATAAACTTCAGTACATACTTAGCTCATTACAAATATATAATCACAATACTTAAAAACCTACACGAGTCTTCGTCCGTAAACTAGTTCAATTAACTCTTCCTTGTGCGCCTCTTCAGCAGCAGTGAGTGGTGTTGTCTTACTCAAATACAATTGCAGCATATCAAAATTCATCTTCTTCTCTGCTAATTCAACTTATTTTTGCTTCCTCTTTTCCTTTTCCCTATCAAGTTCCAACCTTTGTTGTCGTAGATTTGCTTCTCGTTCTCTAACCTCAGTACACGCCCTCATCTGTTCACCGATACTCAGAAATGCACTCTCGGAAGCCACTGCTTTGCCCTTACGCTGAGATTTCGTTTTTTTAACACCATCAGGTCGTCGTAGACCTCCCGACGAAAATCCATCAGTTCGAACGTCACTCTCACCATCAGCCCTAGACCTCTTCCCACTTCCACTACTATTTTCTTCGTCATCAGCACCACAAGCCTTTCTTTCCTCTTTCGACAGACCCCATCTAAGCTTTGTCCTCCACTTCGGGTCTTGATTAACCATTTCCACTGCGTGGGGAAAAGCAAAATTATGTTGTGGATTAGTGGAGATATAAAACAACTTTGATGCATTTTTAATTCGATCAGCTTCGTTGTAACCACTTCCACTTTCTGGAAGTTTACCCGCTTCCTCATAGCAACTAGTCCACTGAAGCAAATCAGCTGCCATTCTTCGCCAATGTGTCTCTAAACTCTTCAAAGGTCTTGGCGGTAGTATATGCGGCTTCTCTGCTTGAGCTGCATTATAAGCGTCACATACTTTTCGCCAAAGGTGAGATGCTTTTTGGTTCGTACCAACAAGCGCGTCTCCACTTATTTTCAGGTATAACCCAATTAGAGCTTCATCTTCAGCAACTGACCAAATGCGACTTGCTTTAGCTAGTGGTTGGTTGGTCGGTATTCTAGGAGGTGGTGGAGGGTATTGAGGTGTCTCCGGAACAGCTTCTTCTTGGCTCTCATCAGGGTGACGTGGCACGGAATAGTTCTCCGTCAGACGGGAACAAATCCCGTGTCACGGGAGGTACTCTGTTCTTTTTTGCCGTTCAGAGTTTGCCGTGACACGGGATTTTTTCCCGTCAGACGGGAATTCTTCCCGTGTCGCGGCATATTTACCCTTTTTTTTTTTTTTTTTTTTTTGTCGTGACGCAATGTTGAACCGGGCACGTATTAAAGCAATAGAGGGAGGATTTTTTTTTTATTTTAAAGTGGCCGGGCCCCCTTGAGGGGTTGCCTACGTATCCTAAAAAGGAATCAGGCCAGACGTAGCTCTATTGGGTCATGAACCCATGCGACTAGGTGTAGAATTTTTTGAGTTGATCCAAGTTGGTTAAATTATGGAAGCCGTTGCCGTCCATGTCTACCAATTGTGCCGCTCCGCCAGACAGGATGGCTTTAACAATGTACGGGCCTGACCAGTTCGGTCTGAATTTTCCTCTTGGATCTAACACATTTTTGCGAAGTGCTTTAAGCACTAGGTCACCCTCTTTGATATTCCTGGTTTTGACTTTTTTATTAAAATGTCGTGCCATACGCTGTTGGTAGGTTTGGACATGATGCAACGCTGCCAAGCGTTTTTCATCAAGCAAGACCAGTTCGTCGTATCTTGCTCTAATCCAGTCGACTTCATCTAGTTGGCTTTCCAATGCGATTCGGAGAGAAGGTATCTTGAGCTCGATTGGTTGTACAGCTTCGACGCCATAGACCAAGGAGAAGGGGGTAGCCCCTGTCGATGTACGAACAGAGGTTCGATAACCCCAAAGGGCAAAATGTAGCTTACTTGGCCAATCTTTATAATTTTCCGTCATCTTTTCGATGATGGTCTTCACGTTTTTGTGTGCCGATTCGACTGCTCCGTTTGTTTGTGGTCTATAAGGTGATGATCGATGATGTTTTATATGATATTTCTGTAACAATCCCGCACATTTGGCTTGGAAATGTGTTCCATTGTCACTGATCATCTCATGTGGTACCCCATAGCGGCATATAATATTTTTCTCAATGAATTGAGCTACGTGTTTTGCCGTCAGCTTGGCATATGAGGCTGCCTCGACCCATTTGGTGAAGTAGTCGATTGCTACGAGAATGAATTCATGCCCTCCTTGTCCTGGTGGTGAGATTTTGCCAATGATGTCGATGCCCCAAGTGGAGAAAGGCCATGGAGAAGTATACGTGTAGAGAAGTGAAGGTGGAACATGTTGTAAGTTTGCATAGATTTGGCATTTCATACATTTCTTGACGTACTCGTGACAATCTCGCTCCATAGTAGTCCAATAGTAACCTTGCCGTTGAATCTTTTGGACTAACATCTTTGCATTCATGTGAGTTCCACATATACCAGCATGAAGATTTTCCATGGTTTTATGTGCTTCTTTTTTAGCTACACATAAGAGATTCCTTCCTGTTGCGGTTCTCTTATGGAGTTCTCCCCTGATGAGCACATACTGTGAGGCCAGGAGCCTCAAAGCACGGCGTGCCCTTTTATCAGTATTAGGAGGATACTCTGCTCTTGTTACATAATTAAGGATGTCTGTATACCATGGTTCTTCATCTTCTTCTTGTTCATCATCAAGTGCATGAACATAAGCTGGTTCATATCTTCTCTCTATGGTCAGTGGCATTCTGATCGTGTCAGCTGGAATTCGCACCATTGATGCTAATTTAGCTAGTGCGTCGGCGAACTGGTTTTCTTCTCTTGGCAAATACGTATATTCCACTTCATCTAGTTGCTCCGTGAGAGTTTCCAGATGAGCTTGATACGTAGCGAGACTTTCACTCCTCACTTTCCATCTCTTAGAGATTTGGTTAATGATTAGTGAGGAGTCACCATAGATTCTGAGTTTCTTGATTCCCAAGGTGACAGCTGTTTCTAATCCCAAAATGCATGCTTCATATTCTGCGGCATTATTGGTGACATCAAAGTCGAGCTTCATGGAAATTGGGATGTGTTCTTCATTGGGCGATACGAGCAAGACTCCCACACCACATCCCTTTTGGTTTGAAGCTCCATCGAAATAGAGCATCCAACTATCGTCTTCGGTCACGAGTAAATCTTCGTCAGGGAAATCGTACTCATCTTCTTCTTTTTCAGCTTCTTCTAGCGGAAAGTTTGCTAAGAAGTCAGAAACTGCAGAACCTTTGATGGCCTTTTGTGGCATGAATCTCAAGTCAAATTGAGCTAGATTGACTATCCACCTTGATAATCTGCCGTTGAGTGTTGCTTTCTCGAACAGATATTTGAGAGGATCCATCTTAGACACGACATGCACTGTATGAGTGAGCATGTAATGTCTCAGTTTTTGTGCGGCCCATACAAGTGCGAGACACAACTTCTCGAGCGGCGTGTATCGCGTCTCATATCCTTGGAGTTTCTTGCTCAAGTAATAGATTGCATTCTCCTTGCTTTCGATCTCTTGTGCTAGCATTGCCCCCATCGTTTCTCTTGTGACTGTAAGGTAGAGTCGAAGAGGAAAGTCAGGTATTGCTGGCGCTAGCACGGGTGGGTTTGCCAAATACTCTTTGATTTTATCGAAAGCCTTTTGGCAGTCATTATCCCATGTGACTGGGACGTTCTTCTTAAGCTTCTTGAATATAGGTTCGCATATCGCTGTGAGCTTTGATATGAACCTACTTATGTACTGCAACCTTCCAATGAAGCCTCGAATCTCCTTCTCATTTTTGGGTGGTGGCATGGCCATGATCGCTTTTACTTTTGAAGGATCTATTTCAATCCCTCGAGAACTGATCACATATCCAAGTAATTTGCCTGACGTGACTCCGAATGCACATTTTGCTGGATTTAATCTCATGTTATACTTACGGAGTCTTGCCAAAAATTTGCGAAGTGCGACAATATGGCCTGGGCGATCTTTAGACTTGACAATCATGTCATCAACATAGACCTCCACCTCTTTGTGCATCATGTCATGTAAAAGTGCTGTAGCTGCTCTTTAGTAGGTGGCACCCGCGTTTTTCAACCCGAATGGCATTACCGTATAGCAATATGTACCCCACTGTGTGATGAATGTGGTTTTCTCCATGTCTTCTTCGGCCATCAATACTTGATTATATCCGGCGTAACCATCCATGAATGACAGGAGTGCATGGTTTGCTGTATTATCGACCAGAATGTCAATGTGAGGTAGAGGGAACCCATCTTTTGGGCTTGCTTTATTGAGATCCCTGTAATCAACACACATTCTGACCCTTCCATCCTTCTTTGGAACTGGGACCACATTTGCTATCCATTCCGGATACTTGGATACTCTGATGAAACCTGCGGCCAATTGTTTCCTGATTTCTTCTTTGATTTTGAGAGCCACATCTGGTTTCATTCGGCGCAGCTTTTGTTTGACAGGCTTCATACCTGGAATGAGTGGTATCGTATGCTGAGCTATATCCCTGTCAATTCCTGGCATATCTTGGTATGACCAAGCAAATACATCAACAAATTCACTAAGCAAGTTAATTAACTCTTTGCGTTCATCTTGACTTAGTGTTAATCCAATTTTTACTTCTTTAACAGTCGTATCATTGGAAATATTAATTGTTTCTGTATCTTCAATAACTGCTGTTTTATTTTCGTGTTCTTCCATTGCTTTTATTATTTCTTTGTCATTTTTATCATTAGCAAAGCAATATTGATCAGGGCTAGGGGAATGGCACACATCGTAAGCAAAGGTATTCATTTCATTGAATTCACTGGCTAATACATCAAGAGAGGCAAGGTCAGCTGCGACCTCACCAGAATTATTAGGACTAGAAGGATAAGGCTCAACAAAAGATTCAGGGCTGAACTCTATAGCAGAAAGAGGGTCGGCCTCAAACTCTAAGGACTCATCTACAGACTTAGACTCAGACTCGGACTCGGACCCAGACAATTCAGACTCATCAAACATAGGACCCTCGCCAGCGGTTATTTCCAACTTCTCTCCACTTGGCGTAGTGATCCTCAATGTCTTGCGCCATCCCCTTGAAATGTTGTCAGCTTGGACGATTAACTCGGAGGGATCAAACTCCTTGTTTGCTATGACCGCTTGAACGAGCTCAGAGTTATCATTGCAGACCAGCTTGGATTCATTTTTCTCCATTCCAAAAAGAAGGTTAATTCCCAGATCATCAGAGTTCAGGCTGGCTGACTTCTCGACTGTGGAGAGTTCTTCATCGATGAAGTCACAATCGAGGAATACCTCAAATCCTAGTTCACGGATCCCATCATGGACAAATGGTTCGGGGAATTCATAGCATGGGAAGTCTTCCCCTTCTTTGATGTACTGGTTGTTGAGAGTGAACGGATATGGATCCATGGTCATTTCTGTCTTCGTGATTCGAGCATTGTTGCGAGCCTTCAATTTCAACGCAGCCCGTTTCAGGTCTTCCTTTGTCGACTCGAATCCTAAGCCGAAAGTGTCCTTCTTGAATGCACCAGGATGCCCCCAAGATTTAGCCATTTTCTTCTTGAGCCCAAGGGTCATTCCAGGGAAGTGACCTTGCTTCTTCATAATGGCGTTGATACTAGTGTTTGAATAAGGATCGAAGTCGAGATGACACTTTTCCTCTTCTTCGATCGCAAGAACATCATCTAAAGAAAACCCCCACAGATCTTCATCTTCCTCATCGTGCTCAACATGGACGATAGGGGTATCAATAACTTGAATGCGCATAGGAGAAGCATCGATAGTAATCGGAATTCCTCCCACTATGGCTTTCACTTTCTGGTGAAGCGACGACGGAATCGCCTTTAGCTCATGAAGCCAAGGGCGTCCTAATAACAGATTGAAAGAGGCCTTAATGTCCACCACCTGAAACTTGGTGCGACGTTCAATAGCCCTAGTAGTTATATTCAGTACGATAGTACCCACGGCTTAACGGCGAGTATTATCGTAAGCTCGAATCCCTTGAGTGGAGGGAGTCAACTCTTCATTCTTTATACCCAACTTCCTTGCAGTACGGAGTGGGCACACATTGATTGCAGAGCCATTATCAACCAGGCTCATAGGAACATTCATCTGCCTACACACTACAGTGAGGTGTAAGGCCCTATTATGTTGGTCCCCTTCCGGGGGTAGATCCTTATCAGAAAAGGAGATCAGATTGTTGGTACTCGGCAGCTCAGTAGTGAGAAAGTTGACCAATCCTTGAGGAGTCATGTCGTCATCAACTCCTATCTTCACCAGAGCATTCATTACAGCCTTTCGATGCTCGTGGGAAGTGGCCAAAAGCTTCCATACATTCATCTCCACCTTGGTCTTTTGCAGCTGTTTGACCACATCGCTATTCACAGGGTCGATGGGATCAAGTATCGGATTTGATTGTGGTGGAGGTGGAGGTAGGTTAGGTTGTTGCAACCGTCCACTTCTGGTGAGAACCTTGACCTCAAGGTCCCCCCAAACATCTTCACTGGTGCCGAGAGATGAACAGGCTATGTCTTTGAGATAGATGTCTTCATCATCACTATCCCAAATCCCATTCACTTCTTCAGTGTTTGAGATAAATACAACTTCCGGCAGAGGTTTATTCACAGGTTGAATGAGTATTGACGGATCAAAGGAGACTTCATCTCCTATGATAGCCAAAGCATCAGAAAGAGGACCTGTTTGAATGTTAGGCTTCTTGCCCCCTGGAGGGACAGGAAGTTGGTTAGCATCTATCAAGTCTTGGATTGCGTCTTTCAGCCTCCAACACTTCTTAGTGTTATGACCCTTGCCTTGATGATACTTGCAATAAGCATTGGGGTCATAGTTGGCGGTTCTATTCTCAGGTCGAGGTTCTGGAAATGGTCCAATTGGCATAATCAGTCCCTGACCATGTAGACGGTCATAAGCCGCATCATACGTCATTCCCAAAGGCGTATAAATCCTCCTTTGCCTTTGGAATCTTTGAGTAGAGGCATTAAGGGCCAGCACATCATTGATGTTGATATTGTTAGCAGCATTATTGGGCTTAGAAGACGAAGAAGAAGGAGTGTCGTTCTTCTTGTTTTTCCAAGTGCTGTTGTTATTGCTGTTACCAACAGACTTCATCAGTTCGTCTTCGATATTGATTCTAATATCGTATACAGCATCAAAGGTACTTAGAGGCAGAAACCTCAGGTGTTGCTTGTATTTATGCGTCAGATTGGCAACGAACAAGCGAACCATCTCCTTCTCCTTGGGAGGATCCACCAAGAGCGCAGCTGTTTCTCTCCACCTGCTTAAGTAAGTGGTGAAGCCTTCATTCTCTTTCTGTTTGAGAATGGAGAGTTCACGTTCAGAAGTCTTGGCCTGGATGTTACACTTGTACCGATTCATAAAGCTTTCAGTAACATCCTCCCAGGTCGTGACATGCTTGGACTCCAGAGAATAGAACCATTGTTGACAGGCATGTTCTAAGGAAAGAGGAAACACCGTAGGGAAGAGTGTCACATCTACTCCCTTAAGAGCCATAGTTGCAGAAAAAGCCTTCAAATGGAAAAGTGGATTATCAGTAGGCTTGAACTTGGGAATATCAGCGGTGGAAAACTTCTCAGGGAGCTTCTCTCTTATAGACGAGGAGGTGATAGGCTGTTCCACATAAATGAACTCTTCGGAAATCTTGCTCATTTGTTCCTTGATCTTGTCCATCGCAGCAGTAGTGACACTGTTTTGCTTGTCTTGCTCTACAGTGCTGACTCTAGTAGTGAGTATCTGCATCATGTCAGACAATCTTTCGATTGTCCTGTTGAGGCTCTCGATGTCTTCCTTAGTGGCCATTGGTTGAAAGTAGACTAGAGACGGATCTTGTGGAGATGACTGAGGTGGTTTCCTTGTACGCCTCTTTGGTACGAGAGGTTGTTGAGGTATGGACTCGAACCGTAACAATCTACCCTTGCTTCTTGCCCAAGCGCTGTGACACCGAAACAAATACACCTTTTAATGACCACACTTAACCTTAACCCATCCGGATTAAAAAAAAGAAAAAGAAAAAAAAATTGAAGTTCAACTTATTTTTTTTTTTGTTTTTTTTTTTTAATAAAAAAAAGAAAAACATGGGAGGATACCATCCGACTTACTCCGGAAAAAAAAAACGACACAAAAACGAGACTTCCCTAAAATACGGTCAAAAGTGGTGTACGACTAAAAAAAGAAACGTGTGTGGACATAACATGTAAGTGATTAGGTGAGGTTATAGACGCGTGTTTTGACCATATAACTAGACACGACTCAATACTGGACACAAAATCGAGAAAAAAGACTGACGGGACACTTACCTGGGCACCGTGTCACGGTGCAGATTGGCGTGACACGGTTAAGACTTACCGTCAGACGGTAGCCTTTACCGTGTCACGGCACTGTTCACCGTGACACGGCAGAAAATGCCGTGACACGGTGCGCAGTTCCAGGTCAGTTTTGTGATTTTTTTAGATTTTAATCGATTTTAAGTCCGTACTAATTACTATGTGAAAATAAAAAACCTCGGTCATGGGTCAAACAAAAAAGCAAACACATTAGGGTTAGCACCGAACAAACACATAGCATTTAGGCACGATGATGTAAAAAAGTTCGCAACCTAAAGTCAAGGTCTATGTTCAACTATTGGTCAAGCTTTGGGTGTCAAAAGGGTACCATGGTTAAGAGTTTGGACGCGTTAGCAAGGCAGCCTCCCTTGAGGGTGTATGCCAACGGGCGGCTCCGCGAGTTCGTGATGAAATCGAACTCGACTCCATGGTTTGAGTAGATTTAATGACTCGGATGGACCCTTATTGCCATGAGCGTTTTTGGGTTGATAGAGCTTAAATCCCCCGGGGCTAAGACGCATGTAGAACACATACGTTTTTTCAGAAAAATCGAAGGAAGTCGATTGTGGGAAAAGAAAATAGGTCACCGGACAGATTTTAGGACTGCCGTGACACGACAGAAATTCCCGTGTCACGGTACAGTCTACCGTCAGACGGTACACTGTACCGTGACACGGCAGACTCTGCCGTGACACGGCAGTCAGAAAATCTGACTGGTGCCCTGTTTGCTTTTGCGCGCAACCGAGTTATCCAATTTTTCCTACGGGACAGACCTGAATGTGACGTTAAAACGTCTATGCAGATGCAAAAATGCCAAATTAATCACAGGAATATTTTTTCAAGAATCTTTCAAGTCTCATCCACTCATCTTAATTAAATACCGATCACTCAAATCGATAAATAATTAAGAATCCTCCCCAGCGGAGTCGCCAAATTGTAGGCGTCGCTCGAAGTGCGCCTACGTTAAAAAGCATGTTGTGAATATGCTTGGCACTCATAGGAAGTGAGAATTGACATTACGATTAGGGACAACGATTAGGGACAAATAAAGTAGGGAGCCGCCAACAAGTTTTTAAGGAACTTGTAAACCGTCCACGGATCATAAAAAGGCAACCACGATAAGGGACAACGATAGGCAACAACGATTGACCCGTGAAGGTTACACCTCATTCATAATCCATGAGATTACTAACTCCATATGGTTCGGAACCACGAAAGGAGGATCGGGGATGATGGTACGAAGTGAGTCATGGAGTCACATTCGCCCGTATTGGCCTCTACTCGATTCTTATAGTGAAAAGTGATTCCTGCGATCTCAAAGGCATACAAACAAAATATTCAATTTGCTCCAAACTATTATTAAGCTAAATTGGTTGAATATTAATGCAACATATAATTCTAAAATATTGTGATCACTTGATTAAACAACAAGATTAAAAGGAACCTAAACCGGTTGTCCAAATTATCTTATTAGGCGTGATTTTCAATTACATATTCCCTTTAACATGCAATATGGTGATCAAAATAAATAATAGAATCAATATCAACATAAAAACCAATTTAATCATAATTCCAACAACATAAAAATCGTTAGAAAAACAATAATAATAAAAAGAGCATGATCCTTACTTTGAATCTGTTTGTTTGCAACTACAAAATAATAAACGAGTTAGTAACTTCAAGAAAATAATAAAGCAATGACGAAATTAAATTAAATAAAATAAAGTTGATTTTGGGGCCAAACCCTCAAACGATTCTACCTTTCACGCCTTGGTTTAAGGACAGAACCTCGAGTAAAATATGGACTCCTTTGAGTGCTTGAAGAAGGAATTTTGAAGTGAAAAGGGGAGGCTAGTGTTTAGGTTAAGAGCATAGAAGAGAGAAAAAATAAGAATAATAGAATTCTGGTTGCCCCGTTCATCAGAAATGAGGGGGTATTTATAGGGAAATGTGCTGAGGGAGCACACGGAACCCTAAAATGATAAAAACCCTAAAAAAGTATCCCGTGACACGGTCAGACTGTACCGTGACACGGTTAGACTGTACCGTCAGACGGTACAAGTTCCCGTGACACGGTCAGTTTTGGAGTGTCGCGGGAAATTTTTAGAAAACGGAACGGAAAACGCGTTAAGGGTTTACGCGAAAAGGACACGGAACTTCCCGTGTCACGGCAGACCTCCCGTGTCACGGGAAGTCCCACCGTCAGACGGGAAGAGTTCCCGTGACACGGTCAAGCTTGACCGTGACACGGTCAGTTCCAGTCCACTTTTCCGTCTAAATTCACTTTTAACCCTAATTTCTTTCGGCTTTTTTAAGTGCCGATTGATAATTTCGGGCTTTTTTCTGACTTTTATTATTCGAGCTAAAAATAAGAAAATAACAAAAATAAATAAAATATTTGGGCCAAAAATAATAAAATAATAAAATAAAAAGGTTTGGGCTTAAAATTAATTAACAAATTAAAACTATGCCTTTACCAAACACCAAGACTGATCCATAGACCTTTCAAAAACAAGAATTTAATAAGATACGATTTTTTAAGCACTCTCGGGATTAAATACTAAACCCGACCAATAGTGGCGGTGAAAGGTTATTTATCATCGGGTTTGGTTTTGGGGAGAAATTTTTAGGTGTCTACAGTACTACTTTCCTTTGAAGAGTGCACTTACTCTTCGTATATCAAACTTACCATAGCAAAATAAGACTATTACAAAACCCACTTATTAGAAAATAACAAGGAGAAAAATGTTGTTTGCCATTGATTGTGGATAGTCATATCACCTTACCGTTTGGGAAGAAACATAGCTCAGTGATACAATGTATTGTCATATCACACTATTTTCTGATTCTCGTTGTTAAATTACAACCATGGCTTACCATTTTTTTTCTGTAGGGGTCGGATTTGACATATCAAATGAGTGGTAATAGCAGAGGTATCTTTGCTTAGAGCCACTCTTTCACTAATATGGTCGTCATTGCAATAACCCGGAGGAGAAATAACATGCATACTTACACTTGTTATTTCTGAGTGTATGAAACAGAGAAAAGAAGTGAGTCATGAAGGTATAGCTGTAATGGTGTTTTGATGAGGAAGAAAGAAGATGAAAAATGGAATAGTAGTACGTTATTAACAAAGTAAAATGGTGGGGTCAAAACATCTTAAAATTAAATAATTTAAACAAAAACAAAACAAAAAAAAAAAATTATAAATAATACAAGTTGGGGGGAGCCGTGACTTTAGTGCATTGGTAATTGATTTTGTATGCATGCATTACATGCATGCTTTTGCATTATCAAAGTATGCTAATTTGGCTTTTATAATCTATGTTTTTTTTTAAAAAAAAATGATTAAAAATATTAGAATAATAATAATAGCAATAGGATACATAAAATCAGTAGTACTAAACTTTTATCCGGGGTTAGAAAGTGAAACTATAGAAACGGTCACGATTTTAAAATTGTACAGATTAAAGGGTCAATATTTAGTACTTCTGATCATGATATTGAAGGAGTTGTGTCTTCGATAAGTGCAATTACTAGATATATCAAGGATCACTATTATGGAGATAATAAGTTCATTCTCTTGGGGTGTCATCATCTGTTGCTAGACTATGAGAGATGACCTTTGGACTAGTCAAATAGTCCAAAGCCCGCTAGAATGGATCCTATGAAGTCACACACAAGGGTATTGGGTTAAGCAAGTTAGAGGCCCATTAATGGGCCTCAAGAGCAATTAACTAATCATGAAAGGGATTGGGCTAGCATAGTTAGATTGGAATTAAGTTTTGGGCTTTTGACATGGGCTCTTATTTAGAGATGAGATATATAAATAAGATCCATGCCTAGGGTTGAATTTAAGAAGTCATAATTCACACACAGTGTATTTTGACATCAAGGCAACCAATCCCAAAGACCCTAATTCCTCTCTCTAACTCACGACTTTCTCTCTCCTCCCCTCGTCCGTACGACCGGCCACCTTGGTGGCGCGTGTGGTGGTTCGTGGTGGTTCATGGGGGTTCGTTGCTCGCACTTCTCCATAGAAGGTCAATTGAAGGGTTCAATTGCAACTAACTAGCATTAGTGGAGGTCTTAATCTGTGCCCGTGGACCAAGTAGAGGAATCACGCTTGAGGTTCTTTATCTCCCATTGTTCTTGCTCGATCGCACGTGGAATCACGCTTCAAAGGTACGATTATATGTTCTTTATGTGTTATGCATTAGATCTTGGGATTAGGTACTGTATGAATATGATTCATGTTTATTTCCGCTGCGTAGTACCTATAATTCTCCACAGTGGTATCAGTTAGCCTATTGCATTTACGCATATTGACTATAATTCTTTGATAGTCCACAATTTTAATTCAATTAAGTGGGAGATTAATTTAATTATGGTTCAATTGTTATATTTAATGTGATTAAAATTTTGGAATTAATTAAATGTGATTTAATTATGCTCAAAATAGCCATGAAGAGGACCGAATTAAGCCCTAGACCATTCGAAAATTTCGAATCCTAGAACCCTAGTTTCGGATTTTCGAAAACCTAAACTAATTTCGAATTATTTAGAAAATTCCTAGCCTAAAATGTGATTTTTGTGCTTGATTTTGATTTAATTTGGTTTATTTTATGATTCATAATTTTAATCGGATTGATTTATGCATAAAAATGTTTTATGTATGATGATCAATTTTATTTTAAAAGTAAGAATTAAATTGGGATTAAATTCATGAAGAACCCTAATTTTGAAATTGAATATGATTTAATTTTAAAATTAGATGGATCACATTAATTTTAATTTTAATAAAAATGTTTTATTTTAAATTAAATCACCAAAAAAAATTAAAGGGGGATTGAGGTGCGGCAGCCGCGGCTGGGTGGCGCAGCCACGACAACTGCCGCACCGGTGGTGGTCTAGGAGGGAGGGTGGGCTGGGATCGGGTCGGTCAAGGGGCAGCGCAGCAGTGCACCACCCCGTTGTGTGTGCTGTTGCTGCTGTCCTTGCGTCGCTGCAGGGGCAGCGTTTACCGCAAGGTGTACGGCCACCGTGGTCGGCTTCGGCTGGCCACACCACGGTGGCTGACGCGGCTTTTCAAAAATAAAAAAAAAACTGTTTTGAAAAATTATTTCAAGATAATTATGAATTATTTTGGGATAAAATCAGTTTTATTTTGGATAAGATAAAATATTTTGAAAATATGATCTTTTATTTTAAAAGATAAAATTGGTTTTATTTGGATAAAGTCAAATCTTTCAAAAGTTGTTATATTTGATATTTATCCATATTTAAAGTTGTTAAATTGGTAATTATCCATAATTAAAGTGGTTAATTTTGGATAAGATTTGTTAGGATATTCTGAGCATATTCCAAAAGGATAATAATCGATTTAAATAATGTGATTATCCCATAATTATTTTTTGATATAATTGATTTAAAATTTTGTGATTGGCTAGTAATTAGGATAGAATTTCCTAACTTTGTTAGGATAATCTTTGAGGATAAATATGATTTATCTTTTAAGATTAAAATAAGATTTGATTCTATCTCATGACTAATTTAGAATATATGATATTTTATTGATGGTCATGAATAATATATGATATTATCTAATTTCATTAATTAAAAATATGAGATATTTTGGTGCCATGTTTCCTTAATTGTGAACATTCGATGTTGTAATTTAAGAAATCATGATGAGTGATTTATTATGTGGCAATTTTATAATATATGATGTTATTTATTGCTATATAGACTAGTACGGCCCATAGATTCTAAATACGATATGCGCATCGTTTTCGTATTTTTGTAATCTAAATACGGTATGCGTACCGTTAAGTATTTTTTTAATTTATTTTATTTAAGTAGTAGATAAAATAGAATAGTATTAAAGGTTGCAGTTAATCCAAGAATCCATGGAGTGGAGGCCCAAAGGAGCAAGATGGATGAGATCCATGAAGGTTCAAGTGGGAGCTTTTGCTTTATTAGTTTTCTTAGGATTAAGGGGCCATACTATGTCATGTTTTTATTTATACATTAGTAGATTATGCATGTTAGATTTTATTTATGTTGTCTGATGATGCGCTAGAGTTCACTAAATAATCACAACATAATGAATCTAGGTCCCAGCAGTAATATTGAGGCAGCTTTTCCAATCAAAAACCCGATGAAACCTTCGATATTTATGATGGGTCATGCCAAAGCAGGGTGTCATATTATATCTTAGGGGAGTGGGGGTAAAACAAATTTTACACTTTTGATTGGTTATACTCAACAAGGTTACCTAAAGAGTTTAGAACCTTGAAGCTAAGGGTAATAATTAAACATGTGATGGTTAATTATTCAACCAAGAATTACAAAGAGTTGTAATCAGTAAAGAGTTTACTCACCTTGAAATGTAATGGTTGATGGTAGGGCCAAAGTCCGGTCAATTATTGCACAAATAAAGGATCTTGGAATCATTTTATTCAATAGGGATCAATTAAAATTGAAGAAATGCTTTAAAGTTACCAGTTTTAAAACCGCTTATGGTACTTTAAATTTTATTAAACATAATTGAATTTTGCGTTTACTTATAAGTAACATGTCGTTCTAATTTTATTATTATATATAATCTCCTCGATTGAAAATAAAGTTGAGAAACGTTCTCAAAAGGTTAAAAGATAATCCATAAACCTATATTCCAATTTTGCTAAGATGGTTCTAAAAGGCAAGTTTTAGAAATCCATGTCACATGTCTAAGGTTGGTTTTATTCAAAATGTCTGAGTAAAATTCCAAAACATCTTCATTTTGAAAAATGTTTCAAGGGATATAATGAGATGGGAGGTACAAACCCTTTAAAAGACAAGTATAAAGTCCAATAACATCTCTTATCTTCAATATGATTGAATATAAGAAAGTGAATGGAAATCTTTATGATCAAAAGTTGGTCAAATGACGCTATTCTTCATCCACTTTATATAAGAGTTAAATAGTTGATTAAACTCTATTATAAATAATGATTGAATAGACTTAGCAAAATCATGAAAAGTGCTTAAAGTAGTTAAGCAAAGCATCATTTTGAACCTAAGAGAAGTGTTCTAAGTGGATCAAATGGGAAAGGTTTAGGAATATATGAGGATTGCATTAAGAAGTTATAGGCCAAGAAAAGAAAACAAGTTGCTACTTCTCAAACCTAGAACTACTTACATGCTAAAAGTTGTTATGAATAACAAATATTTCCAATTAAATGGACCAATTCCAATTAATTAAAGACTACCTCATATAGTTGGAAGGTAAAAGAATGGAAATGTTCCAATTTAAAAAGTATATTATAGAAATTGATTAAGCACATTGCTACTTCTTGGACATATGATGTCTTGTTTAGTTCTCTCTCATTGAGAATGAGGTTGAACTAAATGAAGAAGTATGGATAAAGGAGAAATAAATCTACAAGTCTAGAAGCAAATGTTGCTACTCCACAAGTAGAATCTACAAGTCTGGAAGCAAAAGTTGCAACTTTACAAGTAGAACCTATATTTCACCTTACTTAGTAATTGGCTAGAATTAAATAAATGTTATTCATTCTTGCCATTATCAAAACACCATTCAATGTTAGTAATGACTAAGCATCGAAGATTCAAAAACGTGGAATAAATGTTATTCTATGCTTCATTGAGTCATAATGTGTTTTTGAGATTGCTAAATAGGTTCAAAGTTCTATATGATAGAAATAATTAAACCATTTCTATATATAAATTGTCTCTAAAATGTCAATTAATTCAAATGAAAATGAACATTGCATGCGGAAGATCCAAAGGGATGGACTTTCAATATCATTGGATTATGAATCTATTGATATATGTAAATATCATTCTAATTTGAAATTATTGACAAAGTCACCATTTAGAGAAATGATGATGCGAACTCGAGGTCGAATACATATCGATATAAGAAAACTAAAGGTTCAAAGGCTAGAGACGGACAATGAAACTTCATTTGTGATATGATCACTTCTTGTGCTTAGTTGAAGCATAAGAGTGAAAATTTTGAAAAGTTCAAAATGTTCCGTATGAATTTAGTATCAACTTGACAAGATAATAATTGCATTACAATATGATTGTAATTGTGAAAATTTAATTCAAGACATATACTTGGCAACACATTCAAAGTATTTCGATATGATCGTAATAATGAGAATTTAAGCCAAGACCTTGATGAACATCCAAGAGTTATGAAATTGTTTTACAACAAATTTCGAAAGAAAACCTTATGAAATGTTCATAAAAAGGAGCTATCAATCTATATAGGATATATTTTGATAATGGATGTAAATTACCTATCTTCCAACCATTGTTCAAAGGATATACTTTTAAGATAAGCTACAAAACTAAACAAAGATACATAGGTCAAATCAAAATATAGCAAAGGTTTCATATGTGATATGGATAAGAAAAGTTCTTATTAAGTCTTTCTACAAAGCAAGGAATATAAGTTGTATTAAATTGTTTGATGCACGTTCGATTCCTATATAGAGCACGGGGTACTACTATACATACTTAGCACAAAATGTTTGTTGCTCAAGTAGATGCCCTTATGGAAATTGTTCCAAAAGGTCAAGTGGGAGTAATATAAATCTCGAAAGAGTTCGAGAAAAGCAACAAATAAACATGGCTCAAACCATGGTTGGTTCACCTTATGCTAAATATGCCTCCTCAAAAGGCAAGTGGGAGTATAATAATCTTGAAAAGTTCAAGAAAAGTGAATTCGAAAATCTTGAAGAAATTTGAGAAGTAATCGAATCAAAGCAACAATATGAGCATGATTCACCTCATGTGACAAATGACAACGCGTGGTCTCATTAAGTGTAATGGGAATAATAACCATGTGTCGAAGGTAGTACATTCCAAGTGCAAATCCTCTATAGTTGTTTCTCATTGAAAACAAAACAAAGTTGTTGTATGAGTTTCAATTGTTGCATCAAACCCACAACAATGACTAGCATATGTAAACTTAGTCAAAGAAATATGATTTCATATTGATTAAGAGTTCTAAAACATTTGTTTTGGAACATGATGATTATGCAAGTAATAAATATGATTTGACAATTTATGACTCCAAGTGGTTTAAAAACCAGGAAATCTAAAATAGATTCTAAGTCTGTAAGCAAGTGTATGACACTTGAATAATTTGCCTAATTGGGTGAGACCCATTATAAGCAAAACAGACAAGAAATAAAAATGTTTTCTAACTAAAGAAAAGACTTGCTAAAGGATTTAACAAATTCATAGTATGACTATGATTATGATGAAACCTTTACATTAGTCACGTTGCAAAAATCTATTAAAGATATTTTACTGATTTCTACCTTATAAGATTTGGTAGATGGATTTTAAAAACGCCATCTTGAAATTGTTCATGAAATAAGATTTTTATATGATACAATCAAAAGTTTGAAAATCCAATAATCCTAAAGATGCATAAAAGATCCTTTAATGGATTGAAGTTAGCATCATGGAGTTGATTAATGTTCTTAATTTTTGAGTTAATCAAATCGTTTGATGTTCTCGTAAAATGAAGAAAAGGTCTTGTGTGTACAAGATGTTTAGTGGGAGCCATGAAGTCTTCTTGGTCTAGTATAAAGAGAAATTATTCATTTCTTGAAGGGTCAAGAAATGGCTGATGCATTTTGTATGAAAAACCTTGAAGAGAATGACGAGTACATTTGGGATTCAAGATCTATAGTGATAGGTCTCGAAGGATGTTTGAGTTTGGTTAAGAAGCTTAAATTGATAATATTCTTATAAGGTTCAACATTATATTGAAAGGAGTTTCAATCCCATGTAACATGACATGTTGCTTAATGATTCAATGCTTTGAGAAAGGTTGATGAAATTAAGGTTTTGAGTGATGATCCTCATGCAATATGCAAAGGATGCATCATGCATGTCATGGACTATACTCGTCTATTTGATTCACGTGTTTTAAAAAAAAGTAATGATAGATTTCACTCGAAATCCAATGTAACGTTGGAATACAAATTCGAAATTTCTAAGTTCCTTGTGAAAGGACGAAGGAAAATTAATGATTATAAGATTTAGAAATTGCAAAATTCATGTTTATGAGAATGTCTCATGAACTCTACTTACTAAACCCCTTCCATTTCCAAAGCATGAGAAACATGCTAATGAAATTAGATTGAGGCAAATGATGTAATTAGAAGTTGTATTTGTATTTGGAGAAAAACAAGTTACATATGTAATACATTCATTTGCAGAATTATGTTTATCAACTGAAACAAAGCTTCAATCATATTTAATCGTGGTTTCAAGATTAAATAAAAAGTCCAAAATAATTATGAATTGATGGGCTCATTAGGTTGATGACCTGGTGAATGAAACCCCACAGCATTGTTATTAAAATCCCGATTTAAATCTTAGAATCTTACGATTTTACGATTCATGTATATCATACGATTCGATTTACGATTCTACCCGATTTTACATATTTTTCTTAACTAGCGAAATCCTTACAAGTAAAAAACATGTTTATATAGGTTTTTATATATAAATATTGTCAAGTATTGATTGCTTAATGGTTAAATAACTATTATCTATCAATAATTAGGTTTCAAACTCATAATTTCAATATATTTAATTAAATTTATATTTGACGTCATGATTGTGCATGTCGGTAGAATCTTACGATTCTACGATTCGATTTTACGATTCGATTCTGATAGCCCCTTCCGATTCAAAGTAGAATCCCGATTTTAATAACTTTGCCCCACAGGTGAACTAAATTCATATATTATTTAAGTTCCTAGTTTGGAAACATTAAACTGGACATAAATGATTTCAATTCATGGACTAGCATGTAAGATTGATTGGATAGCGCAGTTTCATGGGTTATAGGAGCGTAGTGAAGCTCGGTCAATCACATGGATATGCATGATCGAACTATAGACCTACTTTGAAGTTCAAGTATAGAGCTTTCGGATATATTAGTGGATTCCTTTGACATGAGTGGAACAGTGATTCCATTCAATGGCTGATTTGACTGTGGTACATTCAAACGTCTGCCCGTAACTGGAGATTATAAAGGATGTTTCCCGGTTACTTCAAAAGTTGAGTGGGAGCTTTGGTTGCCACAAGATTGGATTGATTCTACCTATTTAATTAGGAATGTGTCTTATTTTGGCCCCTTGAAGGGGGAGAATTCAGAAAATACATGGTCGTGCTCAAATGGATTACATAGTAACCATTTGTTTTGTAATTCTCACTCAGTTTTCAAGAAAAGATTTGTAGACTAATATGATCACGAAATGAGATGCAATCATTTATCAAATCGACACACATTGACTTAAGGAATTTGAATATTGCGCACTTGTCTCAGACAAGTGAGAGATTGAAGGAGTTGTGTCTTCGATAAGTGCAATTACTAGATATATCAAGGATCACTATTATGGAGATAATAAGTTCATTCTCTTGGGGCGTCATCATCTGTTGCTAGACTATGAGAGATGACCTTTGGACTAGTCAAATAGTCCAAAGCCCGCTAGAATGGATCCTATGAGGTCACACACAAGGGTATTGGGTTAAGCAAGTTAGAGGCCCATTAATGGGCCTCATGAGCAATTAACTAATCATGAAATGGATTGGACTAGCATAGTTAGATTGGAATTAAGTTTTTGGCTTTTGACATGGGCTCTTATTTAGAGATGAGATCTATAAATAAGATCCATGCCTAGGGTTGAATTTAAGAAGTCATAATTCACACACAGTGTATTTTGACATCAAGGCAACCAATCCCAAAGACCCTAATTCCTCTCTCTAACTCACGGCTTTCTCTCTCCTCCCCACGTCCGTACGACCGGCCACCTTGGTGGCGCGTGTGGTGGTTCGTGGTGGTTCATTGTGGTTCGTTGCTCGCACTTCTCCATAGAAGGTCAATTGAAGGGTTCAATTGCAACTAACTAGCATTAGTGGAGGTCTTAATCTGTGCCCGTGGACCAAGTAGAGGAATCACGCTTGAGGTTCTTTATCTCCCATTGTTCTTACTCGATTGCACGTGGAATCACACTTCAAAGGTACGATTATATGTTCTTTATGTGTTATGCATTAGATCTTGGGATTAGGTACTGTATGAATATGATTCATGTTTATTTCTGTTGCGTAGTACCTATAATTCCCCACAGATATGTCAAACGAAATAATTTTTACATATGAGTAGTAACAACATTGTTTTTATTTTATTTTTGTAAAAGATAACATTATCACTATTATTAGACTAAACAATTGCACGATTGTGATATGATAAAAATACGGATAAGATTTACTCCCTATAAAAGGGAGATTTTCCTTATCCAAAATTACCAATCACCCGGCCCCTTATCTACCAAATAATACACCTCTTACCTTTTCATCTTCGGTTTCCATGGCTCCCGGAAACCAAAACCGTCAATCTCTATCTCCGTTCGACTAGCATTTTCGAGTGCTAAATTTAAACTTAGCTTTGATTATAGCGTTAGTGGTGCTACTACTGGCGTTAATGATCTTCGCAATCATGAATAAATGACGACTTGAAATTTTCGGCACGGAGTGTACAAGGTTCGAGTTGTGCTTCAAATTACATTGTGTTTTCTTCGTAAATTAGAAGCACAAATTATAAGGGTTTTGTATACTCCAAAATTATAAATAAACATTTCTTGGATTTGTCTCTTATGTCCAATTATTGCGGTTGTTGTTTAGTAAAATTAAACCTGTAATTATAATTATGAAATTATGCAAAATTTATTAGTTAATTGAAAGTAAAAAGAAAAGTATGGAAAATAGGGGATCAAAATTTGGTGTCTACAACATGGTTCTTTCTAGCCTAGAACCTCCACACTTTTAGGTGTACACCATTTTGTCTTTTTTTTTTTAATTATTGACACTAGATAAAATTTCAATGTATGGAACTAATTTTTGTAGTTTGTTATTGATGAGGATAAAAGGACAGTGGCGGACCCAACGTTGTTCATGTTGGGTCACGTGACCTAGAAAGTTTAAGGGTTAAAAGAAAATTGAAAGCCAATAATGTATCACAAGGTTTCTCTACGGTTCAATGATTGGAAGCTTTAAGTGACATTTTTTACCAAGTTGGTGCGAGATCAAGGCCCATACCAAACACTTTATGTATTTTATTTTGTAATTTTTTTCCTCACTTTTTATTTTGTACGTACATGTATTTTATAATATACATTAATTAACTAATTTAATTTATTCCTATAAATTATCTTATGCAATGCTACTATGAGTAGCATTATAAGGGTACTAAGGGATGTTATTTGATTAATTAACCAAGTCTTGTTAGAGTATTTCTAATTTTTGTTAATCAGATTTGGTTGTGATTTTTTTGCAATTTAGCTCTACCCATTAATACCAATGTTGCCAATCATAACAAGAAATTTCATTTGGGTACACGGAGTACTAAGTTTGGTAGGAATTTGACAATTATTTTACCAAAATTTGTGACCAGGAAGCTACAAAGCAATATTATGCAACTAGCTAGTAGTCTTGTAATTTTTTTTGACAAATAGTAGTCTTGTAATTGGGTGCTCTTTCACTACAAGAAAACTACCTTTTCGAAGCGATTATTTTAACATTTAGTATCGATTGTAATTGCTAGAAGAAAAAAATCCCAACAAATGGCCTTTTGATACAACATCCGTCGTTGTCATAGGTTTTAGTATTTTTTTCACTTTTGCTGGGGTAGTCCTCATTAATCACTATGGGAAACTACTATCAATTGTGGTGATTATTGTAGCATTTATAATCGCTACAAATGTTGAACTCATTTTCTACAAAAATAAAAAATAAAAAATCCCAACAAATGCTCTATACTAGATTCAAACATGCAACCTCAGGCTATAATACTAAGGGGCCGTTTGGTTGAGGGTATTCAGGAAAGGGAATGGGAATCAACTACCCCGATTCCCTTTGTTGTTGTTTGTTAAGCACTTTTAATCATTCCCTTTACCCTCTCCATTACCCCAAATCCTTCCAACTTCATTCCCCACCCCCCTAGACTTTTCCATTCCCTTTCCCTACCCACCTTCACACCACCACATCACCACCTTCACACCTACCAACACCACCGAAAAACCAGCCCAGATCACCGTCGCCCCTACCCTAACCACTGTCGCCCTTCCCCCGACCACCGCCGACCCTCCCCCGAGCCTCGCCGCCCTCCCCTCCCCCAAAAAAACCACCCCTAGCCCCGTAAAACCCTAGCTTCGATCTCCCTCGACCCCGAAAACCGCCGCCTAGCCCTCCCACCACCTTCAAAGCCCTAACTTGGGCTGCTGGTTGGGTGTTGATAGTGGGTTGTAGCTGTGATTGGTGGAGTTGCGGATCTCGATTGAAGGTTGGTGGTGACAGGTGGCGTGCTGCAATATTGATGGAAAAGGGGAGTGAGGGCTGAAGATGTAGTTGAGGCTGGTGATGGTTGGTGGCTGCGGTGAATTGGTGGTTAGAGTGTGGGTTTTGCGGGTTGGTGTTTGAATTGGAACAGGGGAGAAGTGAAAGAGTGAGGTGGTGTTGGGCGGCGGTTTTCGGGGTCGAGGGAGATCGGGGCTAAGGGTGGTTTTTTGGGGGGAGGGGTGGGCGGCGAGGCTCGGGGAAGGGTCAGCGGTGGTCGGGGGAGGGGCGGCGGTGGTCTGGGCGCTGGTTTTCCGGTGGTGTTGGTAGGTGTGAAGGTGGTGATGTGGTGGTGTAAAGGTGGTTGGACTGGTGGCCTTTCATTCATTCCATTTCATTCCTTTGTTATTCAAAACAAACAAACCAAAATTGGAGGTTTTTCATTCCATTCCTTGTCTTTCCCTTTGTTCATTCCATTCCGATTCCTCCGTGCGAACCAAACAACCCTTAAATCTTTTTCCAATGAGCTCTGACATATTTTATGTTCTCTTTGTCAAACAAAATTGTAAAATCTAGTGTAAAAAAGGCTTTTCGTATTGATTTTTAGATTTTAGTGGCGATTGTAAACGATACACTTTTCCATAATTTTATAAATGTGCAGAATAAAGGTTTTTCGTATCGATTTCATATCGATTTACTATTTCGATTGTAAAATGATATGGATTCCTCTATTATTTCACAAACATATGTGCATGTTGTAGCGAATGTACAATATAATCGCTACGAAAAGACAATTTTCTTGTAGTGTTTAGGGGTTTTCATACATCGGTCCGGACCGACAAAATGGACCAGACTATCTCGGACTGATCCCGATTAATCGGATCGGTCTTCGTGTCTTGAAATTTATCTTTCCGGTCTTCCAAAACCCTATAAAAACCAGTCTTGGACCGGACCGATTTTTTTTTATTAAAAATGTGTGTCAAACCTTAAATAATGATTAAGATTAATTAAGCTTAGAAAACTTTAAATTTATGAAATTTTTTTTTATAGAAAATTATGAGCTTTTTTGTACTCAATATACAAAAAAAAAAGACGTTAAAGTGAAGATTTTCCTTTACGTTTTTCGAGTTTTCCATAAAGTTATTAAAGAATTAGAATTCTTTTTAAAAAACAATTCTTAAATCGGCCCAAACCAGTCCAGTCCGGGTTTTGGACCGATTATTTTGGTCCGATTCGGGTTTGGTAGCTTAATCGATCCGGTTTTCGGTTCTTAAATTTCTAGTTTTTGGCCTGCAGTCCAGGTCGGTCTGGTCTTGGACCGATGAACAACCCTAATGCTCTTTAATCAGTTTTATTAGTTGTGATAAATAAATGTGCAATAATTACTCAGTTAAATTATCTTAGACCGTTGATTGCCCCTTGTAATTTTTAACCTCCCACTTTAGGGGTTTGGATTTTGAAGAAACTAAGCGGTCAATGGTTGGTGATGACCAACACCCATAAAATCCTTGATCCGCCACTAAACAAAGATATGTGAAGGAAAAAGGTAGGAAGGGAGAGTTTCCAAATTACTTTGGTTTAAGGTATGAAAGCTTGCTTCGTATAGGTGACACGCTGAAGTCGTAATCACCCAATCAAAAATAATACCTAAATCCATTAACTATGTAGATAGGGAAGAAGGGTTGAACCACAGGGAAACGAGTTAATTTATTCCTAATTAATTAAAATAATCTAAATTATCAAGTAACCAAATTGTTATTATAAAAGGGAACTAAACTACTAAGAGTAAAAGTGGGAAGGAATAAAAGTGGGAAGAAAATCAATGAAATAAAAGCCTAGGGCATAGGTTCACCAATAAACAATATTCCAGGGTAAAACATAACAATCAATCATCAATGCATCAATTAATCATGTCATAAAGGGCTTCCGCTACGTGTTACAATCACATATTTAATTTACCGGTATCAAATCTCATCTCTCGAATTTCGACAATTAACCATTTATAAATTAGTCCGCCTATTGAAACTAAGCCTAAACATCAATTCTCATCTCTCGAATCTCGAATCAATATTGCTAAACTCATACAATTAAACCAGGCCTAATCTAATTGCATAGCATTAAATCAATCAATAGGAAATAAAATAAGCATTGACAATAAACAATCATAAATTACCCCTTCATATTATTTATTGGATCCCCACAAACCCTAGAAATAAAACTACTCACACATAATTAAATCTAAACTAAATAAAGCAATTAAACAAGTCATAAGAGAATAAAGGAATAAAATTGCTGAAATTAATAGAGAAGAAATCGTTACCAAAATCAATGGAACTACAAAGTTGAGTCAAGAACAAGAGTAAAAGTTTGAGAGTAATCTAGAGAGAGAAATAATCTAAGTAGAGAGAGAAAGTCTAAGAAAAGAGGTAAGAAAGAGTAAAAAGAGATACTAAACTTGCTTAACGGAAAAGTATTTATATTAAGCAAGAATCCTAAACTAAAACAAACTTCAACGATGCTTAACATCTCCTAATGCTGACACGCGCCCGATCGGGCGAGGCACCGCCCGTTTGGGCCCGCCTTTTTGCTGTCAAGTACATCTCTCGCACCCGGCCGTGCGCGAGTTAGGGCGTCAGCTAGTCTTCCCCGCCTGGCCGAGCGCGCCTTCGGGCGGGAGCTCTCATGGCCGGGCGGCACTCTTAGGCTACTCCATGGACTTCGATTGGGCTCCAATTCTTCGGCCCAATCCGGATTTCCTCTTCGGGTCTTGAATACTCGGTCCAAATGCCCCGGTATCACATATACCGAGTTCTTAATCACCAGTTCGATGGCTCTAACCGGCCCTGGGCTATAAAAACTGGTCGTGCATCTCCGATGCTCGTAGTTGCTCCATAAAATCCCGGCAAAATGCACCAAACGTGCAAATCCCTACAAAAGTCAACCAAATCTACGATAACACTAGAAAACACCAATTAGTAATAAAAGTGGCTCTAAAGAGCCAAAAACACTACTAATTATGACCAAGGGACGGGGGTAAAATACTATATAAAATGGACATATCAATAGGAAACTTATTGCTTTCCAATTTTGAACTTGTTGTTACACTTTTTCAAGGGCGTGCTTAAAGTTGATTCCCTTTTTATATTTTTATTTTTATTTATTTATTTATTTATTTACTTATATATATATATATATATATATTTGTGTGTGTGTGTGTGTGTGTGTGTGTGTGTGTGTGTGTGTGTGGTTTAGGAGAAGTAAGCTCCTAGCTAGGCATGATTTTGGTATCAAGTTGAAGTCGCTTGCCAATATTCTTTTTTTTTTTGTTTGCTTAAGTATCTCAAGTTCTCCTAGAGAAAATGATTATAATTATGACTCAGGGAAGTTAATTAATTAGTTGACCCAAAATGTCACATAATTAATCTAGAACACATTTGAGGTTACGACAAACCATCGTGGTGGCTTTGCAAAATACAAGAGTAATGTTTGCAAACAAAAGATACGGAATGTTAAAAGAAGATGGACAAATTTTGAAACCTATTCCTACTTGTAGGCGTCGCTCGAAGTGCGCCTACGTTAGAGCATGTGGTGAATATGCTTGGCACTCATAGGAAGTGGGAATTGACATAATACGATTAGGGACAAATAAAATAGGGAGCCGCCAACAAGTTTTTAAGGAACTTGTAAACCGTTCACGGATCATAAAAGGCAACCACGATAAAGGGACAACGAAGGCAACAACAATTGACCCGTGAAGGTTACACCCCATTCATAATGCATGAGATTACTAACTCCATATGGTTCGGAACCACGAAAGGAGGATCGGGGATGATGGTACGAAGTGAGTCATGGAGTCACATTCGCCCGTATTGGCATCTACTCGATTCTTATAGTGAAAAGCATTCCTGCGATCTCAAAGGCATACAAACAATAATTCAATTCGCTCCAAACTATTATTTAGCTAAATTGGTTGAATATTAATGCAACATATAATTCTAAAATATTTGTGATCACTTGATTAAACAACAAGATTAAAAAGGAACCTAAACCGGTTGTCCAAATTATCTTATTAGGCGTGATTTTCAATTACATATTCCCTTTAAACATGCAATATAGTGATCATAAAAACAATAGAATAAACATTAATATTGGAAGCAATTCAACAATAAATTGTTAGTCAAATCAAATAATAATAACAACCCTAATCATGATACTAGCAATATAAAAATAAAATAAGAGTAATTAAATTAATTAATTACTCACATTCTGCGCGTTCCTTTAAATTGCTACATCATGAATAAACTGTTAGTAACTTCAATAAAAATATAAAGTAAATGGAAATTTAATTAAATTAAAAGTAAAGTTGATTTGGTCCAAACCCTCGGTTATTTGTACCTTTCACGCCTTGGTTTAAGGACGAAACCTCGGGTTAAGTATAGACTCCTTGGAGTGCTTAGGGGAATTATTATGGAAGAATAAGGAGGCTAGAAATTAGGTTAAAGAGGGATAAGAGAATGATTTTTGGTGTAAGGTGAGAGAGAATGATTATTGGTGCCCTGTACATCAGAAATGAGGGGGTATTTATAGAGAAAATGTGCTAAGGGAGCACACGGAACCCTAAAATGATAAAAACCCTAAAAAAGTATCCCGCGACACAGCAAAGTGTACCGTGACACGGGAAATCCCACCGTCAGACGGGAAACTTTTCCGTGACACGGTACAAATTTGCGTGACACGGGAAATATTTAGGTTACGGAAAGGAAAACGCGTTAAGGGTTTACGCGGAAAAGACACGGAATGTCCCGTGACACGGCACAGGTACCGTGACACGGCAATATCCACCGTGACACGGTAAATTACACCGTGTCACGATATGGGAGACGCGGAAATTACACGGAAACAGCTCCGTGTCACGGGGAATCCCACCGTCAGACAGTGTAAATTCCCGTGACACGGTGGAAAATGCCGTGACGCGGGAGTTGTTTAGGTACGAAGAACGCAAATAGGACACAGAATAGCCCCGCGTCACAGAAAGGGCACCGTGTCACGGGAATTCCCCCCGTCAGACGGTGCAATTTCCCGTGACACGGTGGAATTGCACTGTGCGCGGTGATTCCAGGTTTTTACCCGTTTTTAAAACCATCATAACTTTTGATCCGTAACTCTAAATTAGGCATGTAATATATCATTGGAAATATTATCAACTCTACTTTCCAACTCAATTAGAATCAAGTCAAAATAATATGTATATTTCAATATATGGCCGTTTTAGTGGAAGAGTGTCGGTTTTAGGCCGAGTTTTGTGTTTTGCTCATATCTTTTTCGTTATAGCTCGGAATCGGGCTTATGATATATGGTTGGAAAGCTTATTTAAAGGCCTATCCAAAAAAAATAATAATTGGATCAAAATTGTATAGCCATAAAATCAGTTTCTCTCAGTTTTGCGATGTGGACACGAAAAGTGGAAAATAGGTTATGGTTTAGGGAAATGAGCTAGAAATTGGATTAGTTCATGAAATATATTGGATAGAACATGGATTTAAGCACTCCAAAGATTAAATACTAAACTTGACCAATAATGGCGGTGAAAGGTGTTCATCAACGGGTTTGGTGTTGGGGAGACATTTTTAGGTGTCTACAGAAGCCCCCACTTTGACTGAGTTTGTAGAAACGTCAGTTTCGAAAAACGATAGTCAAAGTATCCGATAGGGACGGAGAATGATTTAAGACGTTCTACGATCCTTAATCATTCTGTATACACCGATACCTGCAGAAAAATGTTAGTTCTACAGATAAAAGAGTAAAGGGATAGAATGCTTATCTAACACCAGTGTATTGGTGGCAAATGAGCTTGGTAGCTTCCTATGCTTGAAGGAATCCACCGGATGAC
Organism: Chenopodium album; assembly: GCF_948465745.1. Taxonomy (NCBI): domain Eukaryota; kingdom Viridiplantae; phylum Streptophyta; class Magnoliopsida; order Caryophyllales; family Amaranthaceae; genus Chenopodium; species Chenopodium album. Next base: position 11,867,415 of record NC_137842.1, on the reverse strand, counting down.
GTTTGTTGAAACGCTTTCCATGCCTGAGGAAAGCCGACTGAGGAGTTTGGTAGTTTTCTAAGCCTGAAGAAACCTACCGGATAATACTTTCCATGCTTGAGGAAAGTCGACGTATGATTTGGTGTCATTCTATGCTTGAAGAAATCCACCGATGATGCTTTCCATGCTTGAGGAAAGCCGACTTGGCGGTTTTCTATACTTGAAGAAAAATCCACCGATAACGCTTTCCAAGCTTGAGGAAAGCCGACTTGGCGGTTTTCTATACTTGAAGAAAAATCCACCGATAACGCTTTCCAAGCCTGAGGAAAGCCGACTGATGAATATGGTGTCATTCTATGCTTGAAGAGTTCCACCGATAATGCCTTCCATGCTTGAGGAAAGCCGATTTGGCGGTTTTCTATACTTGAAGAAAAATCCACCGGATAATACTTTCCATGCTTGAGGAAAGTCGAAAGATGATGAGATTGCAAGTCTCTGTGTATCGAGAACCTTGCGTCATGAAATGATGGTGGTCCGCTTGTCCCCGGACGTGGGTTGTAGATGGTCCGCTTGTCCCCGGACGTGGGCTGTAGTTGGTTCGCTTGTCCCCGGACGTGGGCTGTAGATAAGACCTGCAAAATAAAATTTGTCAGGGGACTCGTATAGACTATGATTGACTTGACCAACTGACTTGACCAAGTTTGACTTGACATGACATGACATGTGTATGACTTGTGATTGTGTGTGTCTTGAGTGAGTGTGTGTACTGACACAAGCAATTAAAAATGCAAAAGCAAAAGACTTGACCAAGTTTGACTTGACATGACATGTGTATGACTTGTGAGTGTGTGTGTGTGTGTGTGTGTGTATATGTGTGTGTGCAGACACAAGCAAACGAAGATGCAAAAGCAAAAAATTTCCGTCAATTTTTGTCATGAGTGGAGGGTACCGACTTTCTCCCGAAAAAGAAAGATGTGAAAATTGAACTTTTATTTTCGAACTTCCTTCGATGAAAACTTGGAAAAAGTTTATGAACTTCCCCAAAATAAAATAATGAAAAAGGAAAGAAGTTTTGAACTTCCTCCTTGAGCAAGACGAAATGAATCGTATGGATTGAATTGCTTGTCCTGAAAATAATGTATGCATGATGCATGCTCTTAGGCCAGGAGGCTAAGGACAATTACATCATGTGACACGATAGATGAATGAACTTAAGTCATGGAGCTAAGCATCATATATGGTGTAAAGAAGCGATTTTGAACGTCACTTAGGTCTGGAAGCTAAGCACGTATAGTGATTATTGCATAATGTTTGTTGCTTAGGTCAAGGAGCTAAGCACGATATGCTTTGTATGATTAAAAATCATTGATACATAAATGTTTCTTAGCACATTATGCGAAACAATGAACATTGTTCAGGTCAGGAAGCTAAGCAAGTATACAATGTTTCTTCTACTGAATTTTATCTTTAAATATGATGAAACATGCACAGTGTTGAAACAAGATTTCATGATAAAGGGCTCTTAAAGGGAAGGATGATTGATATGGATATGGATGTGTGAGTGAAGTGTGTGAATGTGATACTAAGGCTGGCTGCAAGGGTTATGGCGATGGAAAGAGATGTGAGAAGAGTTAAAGATGATGACTCTTCAGGCTGGGTAAGCTAATGTGATTTGGGTTCAAGCCCCCAAGTCTAGCTCTAAATGGGCAGGGATAAGCATTGGATATTCTTTGACTCGATCATGTATAGATATGAATGTGAATGTGGCCGCACCTCAATGTGAGGTTGTCTACGTATCCGTTAGGAATCAGACCGAACGTAGCTCTAACCGAACTTTGCACAAGGGTATGTACACCTCAAAGAGGTCTTCAAGGGTTGTAATGTGGTTAAGTTGATGGTTTAAGGAAGAAAGGGATAAAAGGCTCAAGACCCGAGAGAATCCCCAAGATGTGTAATTTTGAATTTGAAAATTTTGAATTTTCAAGTTTATTTTCAAGTTTATTTTCTTTTTTTTTTCTTTTTTTTTATTCTTTTGAATCAATGTAGACAATCTCAGATCATGCGGTCCATCACTCACTTAGCATTCATGTTTCTCAGGCACGGTACCAAGCACTCGATGAGAGACGCAATTTGAGACGTGTTCATATAAAAGACATTGGAACACTTGCCTTTAGACATTGTTTTATTGTTACTTTGCTGCTTTCTTTTTTTTTTACTTGCTTTTTGAATTTTATACAATTACACATCTTCCAATCCCAGGGTTAAGTGAATGTGGGTTGAAGAAATGAAGGCCAAACGTTAGACGAGGCTCAAAATGGTTGATGAAGAAATGGAATGTGATTGAACGGTTAACAGGGAATGACATGGTTGCAAAGGTGCCTCAAGTCATTGGTGTACCTTGGGTTTAGTTCGGTAATTGATTTTTTTTTTTATTGAGAATGAATGAATGAATGAAAAATTCTATGATCGAGATGTAAAGGAAAATTGCTCATTTTATTAATGGAAAAGGTGAACGAAACACATGAAAAATTCAAAGTGGAAAACCTATGCTAGACATGAATGGGGGAATGGAGAAGAATGATAAAGAAAGAAATCATGAAATCTTGCACGAAGGATCTGCGTGCCTTGTATTTATTACTTCTTGCCGCCTGGAGGGACAGGAAGTTTGTTTGCATCCATCAAGTCTTGAATGACGTCCTTCAAATTCCAACATTGCTCTGTAGTGTGGCCCCTTCCTTGATGGTACTTGCAATAGGCATTGGGATTCCATTTGGCGCTCCTTTCTTCGGGTTTTGGCTCTAGAAATGGTCCAATAGGTGTGCTCAAGCCTTGACCGTAAAGGCGATCAAAGGCCGCATCATAAGTCATTCCTAAATGAGTGTAAGTTCTTTTCTTCTTGGGCAATGGAGCATCAAGAGCTAACACTTCATTGATATCAACTCGGCTTATATTGTTGGTAGTATTTTCGTGCTTAGAAGACGAAGAAGAAGGATGGTCGTTCTTCTTGTTTTTCCAAGTGTTATTATTGTTACTACCAGCAGTCTTTATTAGCTCATCCTCGATATTGATGTCGATGTCGTATACAGCTTCGAAAGTGTTCAGTGGAAGGAATTTGAGATGTTCCCTATATTTATGAGTCAGATTTTGAATAAAGAGGCGAACCATCTCTCTTTCTTTGGGAGGATCTACCAAGAGTGAAGCTGTTTCCCTCCACCTGTTCAGGTAAGCGGTGAAGCCTTCATTCTCTTTCTGTTTGAGAATGGAGAGTTCACGTTCAGAAGTTTTAGTTTGAATGTTACACTTGTAACAATTCATGAAACTGTCGGTGACATCTTGCCAAGTCGCAGTATGCTTGGCATCTAAGGAATAAAACCATTGTTGGCAAGCATGTTCTAAGGAGAGAGGGAACACCGTAGGGAAGAGTGTTACGTCCAATCCCTTAAGAGCCATGGTTGCAGAGAACGCCTTCAAATGGAATATTGGATTGTCAGTAGGCTTGAACTTTGGAATATCAGCAGTGGAGAACTTTTCAGGGAGTCTGTCCTTCACATCCAAAGGAGTGGGAGGCCATTCCACATAAGTGAAATCCTCAGAAATCTTACTCATTTGTTCCTTCAGTTTGTCAAGGGTGGAAACAGTGACCTTGTTTTGTTCCATGGTAGTGACCCTAGTGGTAAGGGTTTGCATCATGGCAGACAGTGCCTCGATGGATTTGTTTATGTTCTCAATATCTTCTTTAGTGGCCATTGAAAGGTGATGAGTAATGGAGATGGCAAAGTTCTCTTTGAACGCCTATTAGATCTGAGAGATTATTGCGGTAATGACTCGAACCGTATTAATCTATCCCTGTTCCTTGACCAAGTACTGTGAAATAAAATAATTCACTTAATTGTTTGACTCATTGCTCAAGATAGGAAAGGAAGGAAAAAATAGACATTTGAAAACAGGTGAGAAAACTCCACTCGTTTTTTTATTATGACGAAAAAAAGGGTGCATGAACCTAATATACGATCATAAACGACCTGGTGCACGACTCGAGTAGGAACATAAAGAAAGTGTGTGGACTATACTTGACTCGTGAGTGACTAAGTGATGTCATAAGACTCGTGGTATGATCGTATGGCTAGACATGTGAACAATAACCAAAATGACTGACGCGAGGACCAAATTAACACAGAAGACTTAAAAAAAGCTGACTAGACTTATTTCAAGGGCACCGTGACACGGAAGACTATACTGTGTCACGTGACGAGCTGCCGTGATGCGGTGGTTTTTTTTTTTTTTTTTTTGCTGCAGGTCCACCGCGCCACGGTGGACTGTGCCGTGGCACGAGAATGTTTGACACGCCACGGGAAACTCCACCGTGCCACGGTGGACGCTGACGTGGCATGGGGATTTTTTTTTTTTTTTTGGAAATCCACCGTGTCACGGTGAAAATTTGCCGTGACACGGTAGAGTTTCCCGTGGCGCGTCAGACTTTTTGGAATGTCTTTATCTGCAACCTTCAACTGATGGTACCCCGACCTCAAGTCAATCTTCGAAAACACACTTGCCCCCTTTAGCTGGTCAAACAAGTCATCTATCCTAGGTAAAGGGTACTTATTATTCACAGTCACATTATTCAACTCTCTGTAATCAATACACAGCCTTAAACTTCCATCCTTCTTTTTCACAAATAACACAGGTGCTCCCCAAGGTGATGCACTGGGCCTAATGAACCCCTTGTCTAACAACTCCTGCAATTGAGCCTTTAGTTCACTCATCTCAGCCGGTGCCATTCTATACGGTGCTTTGGAGATAGGTGCGGCTCCTGGAACTAAGTCAATGGTAAACTCAATTTCCCTCTTAGGTGGCATTGTCGAAATATCTTCTGGAAAGACATCTAAAAACTCATTCACAATGGGCACATCCTCCATCCGCCTATTCTCACTCATACTCAAATCTTGAACACAGCAAAAGTACAATGGACATCCCTTATTCACTAGCTTCTTCACCTTCATCGCAGAAATGATCCCAAAATCTTTAGGCTTCCCTAACCGTCTATAGGACACTTTCTTACCCAAAGGATCACTCAGTTGTACCCTCTGCATCTCACAATCTATCTTAGCCTTGTATAAGCTCAGCCAATCCATCCCCAGAATTACATCCAAGTCCCTTAGGTTAAACTCAATAAGATCTGATAGAAAGATAGCTTCTCCTATTTTCAAAGGCAAGCCTTTGAATATTTTATTACAATGAACAAGTTTGCCCGTAGGCAGACTGACTGACACATCAACATGACTCGATTCAGTTAAGTTTAACTTGCGCACAAGAGAAGTAGAAATGAAAGAATAAGCTGCTCCAGAGTCAAATAGAGTGTTGACAGAGATAGATTGGATAGAAAAAGTACCGGTAACCACATCGGAGGACCTCTCAGCTTCTCCCTTGCTCATCACAGACAAGCGGCCAGGAGTGTTATTTCTTGCCTGATACCCATTGTTGTTGTTGCCTGAGTTGTTGTTGTTGCCATTGCCATTGCCATTGCCAGACCTGTTGTTATTGTTGCTACCATTTCCAAACTTCCCATTTTGACCATTTCCCTTGTTCCCCTGGTTATTGTAATTGTTAGGCCTCTGCTGGGTGTTCCCGCCATTCCCACTGTTTCCCTGTCGTCTCTGTTTGGTGTAACACTCATACTCCCTGTGTCCCTTCTTGTTGCAGAACCTACAGGTCACCAAATTTCCATCACAGTCTCTCCTAGGGTGGTTCCTTCTACACTTCTTACAGTGGTAGGTTCTCTCCCCATTGTTAGCATTGGAAGAACTACTAACATTCTGGTTACCCCTATCAAACGAGTGTCCATTCCTAGACCTCTTGAAACTACCCTGGTTCTCAGATTTCCCAAAATCCTTCCTTTTTTCCCCAGCTCTAGCACTCGCACTAGCAGTCCTAGTATTCAGATGGTATAGATGGGCAGCTCTCTCATACACCTTGTCAAGGGTTTTGAAAACTTTTCCGGCTAGGTCTTTCTGTAACTCGTCAGTCAACCCCTGCTCAAACCTCTGAGCCTTCAACTCTTCAGTTGGTACTACCTCGGGAGCAAACCTAGAAAGGGTCATAAACTTATTATAGTATTTAGAGATTGACATGTTTCCCATTGCCAGGCTTATGAACTCCTGAGCCTTCTGTTTCTTAAGGAATTGGGGGTAAAACTTGTCCCTCAAGGAGGTCTTAAACACTTCCCACCCAAAGTCAGGTTTGGCCCTAACGGTCACAGCATTGTCTCTCCACCATATATCAGCCTCGTCCTTAAGGTACATAGCAGCCTGATCCACTTTCAGACCCTCAGGACAGTTGAGTGCCACGAACAACTTATCAAACTCCCGAATCCAGTTTTCTAGGAAAGTAGGGTCAGCACCTCCCCTAAAAACTGGTGGTCTAACCTGGGCCAGCTTTTTAAACATTTCAGCTTGGGGGTCGACTTGGTCTCCCCGGTTTTGGATCACATTTTCGGCCAACAAACGAATAGCATCAGCTAAGGCAGCGTTCTCAGCCATTCTAGCTCTACGCCTGAAATAAAATAAATGTGCACTCCATTTTAAATGAAATCCAAATTCTATTCACATATATTAATTGAATCACAATATCATATTTATCACATAAATTGGTTCAAAAGGGTACCTTGAGATTGCACCCCCTTGTCCCAAGCAAAATATCACACAATATAAGCACGATTCATACGCAGGATTAAATGAAAAAAAAAAAATTCCCATCCCGCGATACTCTTATTAAGTTCGATTATAAACAAAGAGATTTTCCCAGAAAGTATATGATTACAAAAATTAAACTTGCTCTTGCTCCCAAATAAAAGTGAAATGAAGTTCTTGAAAATAAAATATCAACTTCTTATTATAACTTATATAAAGGTCTCAATCCCAAATAAAAACTATGTAGCACTAGCTATTTATTAAAATACCATCCAGATCAAATTATAATGAGGTTCTAATAACTATTATCAATGGCAAATGCCTTATTCATGCTAACTCCATCCTAACAAAAATAATCCTCAAGGTAACACATTCTGTTCTTATCTCTCTTCTCATTGTAATTATTAACATCAAAATCAAGGTCATTTTCGTCATCTGATTCTTCAATAATAATTGACTTGTAGAGCGGATTTGGGTTTCTAGTAGCTCTCTTCCCAGCATTTGGATCTTCAGGTGGTGGTTGTAACCATTCTAGCTCATCCTCATCTGGAAATTCAATAAGAGTATAATCATGGAACATTCTTTGGTAGGTTTTAATTTTATGCTTCTTATTCTTTGCTGTTTTAAACTCATGTAAGTACTGGTAGTCTTCCTCATCTGGATTAGTTGGCGTCATAATCTTTTCAAACCTTTCTACAGTATCGTCACTTCGAGTATCACTCTCATCTTCAGACATAGCAATGGGGTTGTTCCTAATATCATTACTCACTTTTTCAGACGTGATCACTGAGTCGCTCATCCTTTTTCTACGTTAACCCAATGCAAAGAACATTCAAAAGCATAAAACAAGCACATCATAGAAGTAAATCAATTAGAACATAATTATAACATGCTAAATAAATAAGAAAATAATACTTCATGTGATAATTAAATGCAAAAGAGAGGAAAAAAAAATGCGTATGATGTATGCATGCATTCCCTTCTTAAGTCTACCCAAAACTCACCAAGTAGAGAAAAAAAAATTTTCAAATTTGTTATAAATAAAATGGTTTAAAACATACTTAGTTTCAAATGGATAAAAAAAAAATTTGTCATTAAAATTTTAAATCATTGATTAGGCGCCTAAGTCATACTAAGCTAATTGGCTTTAGTAGTAATTAAATCTAATCTAAGCTCCCAGATACCACTTTGTAACACCCCAATAATTCTCTCTTAAAAACCTGTGAGAAACCTGTATATAACCTGAACAATTTTCAAGAGAATTACTGGTGTGCTACCGCCACGTGTTCAAACGTTAAGGCTATCTCAGAAATTAGCAGCGGAAAACCAAAACAGTTTTAAATAAACCTCAAAACAAAGGAATTAAATCAAAATAAGTATTACAAGATGGAACCATTAAGGCCCTTATTCAAAACCCAATAAAAGTAGTAAGTGTTTAAATTCAGAGTCCTAATAACTTCAAACTCAAAAGAATTAGCGTCAACTAAAAACAAATTAAATTAAATTCAAACTTTGCAAAATAAATAATATGGAAACCACCAACTCTCTACTCAAGATCCCACAACCCTGATGAATGCTGCATGTGTGAGAACCTGTGGTTATTCTGCTCCCCAATATTACAAGTGTAAAAATTGGATCGTCACAGGGTCATTGAAAGGCGAAGGCCATGACCAAAGAAAGACACACACAAAAGCACGCAGTCAGCAAAGCTGAGTACATACAAGCTGCGAAAACGAATTGAGAAAATACCTAACATGCTACCAATATTCAAGCACAAGCATCATTAAATATAGACTCAATTCACGACTCGATTCACAAATTTATTAAGACCTCACTATTTAATATTAACTGACTCGTTTATTTATTTCATTGGATTTAGCAATAGACAAGGTTGTCCAACCCATGTCCCATTTGGAACATCAATAAAGAAAATCCCCATGCCTCCTTTCGGAAACATCAATAAACATCCAACGACCACGGGCGCGACTCCGTGACCGTAGTTAGTATGAGATCTCACCTAAATCCTAGTTTTAGAAAAATAATATTTGAAAGAAGAGACTCGTAGATCAGACGGCCTCGAGAAAAGTACACGGCTAATACCCCATGTACCCCAACCCCTGATTGTCATTACTCCAGAAGTGCACCAATCTAGAGTTTTATTGCTCATCCATCTTGCACTTTACGTGATTTACAGGTTTAAACTTGGTGATGACTCATATGCATAACAATACAATTAATCCAATATCAATTCAATCAAGAAAAACAACTTTCCAATTTCAATTCTTGATTTATTAGTGGTAAGCAACATTTATTATTTATTCCATTACTATCTCGGTGTATAAACACCTTGAGTGCATAAGGCACCCCAAAACCTTAACCTCGTCTTACAAGACTTGCATTTCTCCTTTACTCATCCTGTTTACATAATCCTGAACGAGTAATTATTTGATCTTTACACCAATCACATACCTTTGCCTTTAAGCACACCTTGCATAAATAAAGCACACATAATACTTGCATTATAAACTAGTGCACATCATTTGAAATTCACAATGTATAACCAGACAATTTAACCCAGTCAATCCTATACATGATACTAAGTTCTCAATCCGTCCTTAAACATGCACCTACAAGCAAGGTTTCGTATCTTGTACGTACCTTGTGTAAACAATCCGGTTGGCCACTTTAAAACTAGAAGTCGCCTTCTACAAAGTCCTCTCCTAAACCAAACAATTAGGAATAAATCAATACCAAAGCAATTAAAATTACAGCAATACTAAACTACTTTAAAACCTCTTAAATTACCAAAACAAAGTCTTTAGATTGTCCCCAAAAATCAAAGTTAGTAATATAACATCCCAACTTTAAGTTTACATGTTAGAATTATGAAAACATAGTGTTTTATATCAAATTACAGCAACTTTAAAGTAGGTAATTAAATCTGGAATTTTATTTTAAATATATAAAATAACCCCATAAGCATAATTACTTGAAATAGTCATTATATAGCAAGTTAGTGTGTTAAAAACCCAAGAATATATCAATTCAATGCAATTAGAGGCTTCAAAATAAAAGGTATAAAATCTGAAAAATTTTATTAAGATTAGAATATAAAGTTCAAAGCTCTTTCAATCACAAAATACCCACAATAAATATTTTATAGGCTTAGAAGCATAAAAACATGAAATTAACACTACTAATCCATAAAAATTGAAACTTTATTAAATCTGAAAATTTATATACAACCAAAATAATCATATTTTGACATACTTTGAACATAGAATAATTAAGTAATTTGTTTAGTACGTTATTAAGCCTTAAAACATGAAAAATCAACACTTTAAACCCTAAATTTATACATACTCAAATCTGAAAATTAATATAATACTTTAAACATGTTAAAACCCATAAATTTATAATCTTTTGTAATTTACACATAATATCAAAGCCTAATATCAACAATTTCATAATTGAAAACGAATAAAAATTGAAGCTTTAATTAAAAATAACAAGAATAAGAGAAGGAGAAATAAGGGGAAGGAGAAAGGGAGGAGTCGAACTGCTGGGCTGCTGACGGCGCGCGGTGGCTGCTGGGCGGCAGGGGCGGTGGCTGCTGGGCGGCCGGGGCGGCAGCAGTTAGCATGTTTGTTTTTTTTTTTCTCTTCTCTTCGTGAAAACAGTAGGAAAGGAGGAGAAAAAATATGAAAGCTTTTCTTTTTTTTTTACGTGAGAAGGATGAGGAAAGTGAGGGTTTTTGAGGGTTTTATTTGGGCTTTGGGTTTCTTAATTAGATTAGGAGTAGTATTTGGGTTTTGGGCTATGTTAGAATTACTTGTAAATTAATAAAAATACACTAGTTTATTTTAAATCCTTTCATAAAAATAATTTATTTAGTGAAATTGCCATAAATATAATTGTAAGAATAATATATAAATAAATTATAATTAAATTAAAATATGGGGGATTACAATCTACCCCTCTTAAAAGAAGTTTCGCCCTCGAAACTTAACCCAAAAACCATAATTTTCCAAAATCATTCAAACTTTTTGTGTTTTGTATTGCTGTAAATTGCTTGCTTCTCAACAAACATACTTAAAAAATCGGACTTTGTACTCAATGAACTCATATTTGGCTTAAGTTTACATACTTTTATTATATGTAAACGCAATAATAACGCATAATGATAACCAAAAACATGCAAAAACGTGCAAAATCAAGCAATAACTGGTATAATTGAGGTAAAAGCGTGAAATTACATCGCATTCTTCTCCCCTCAAAAGAAAAGAGTTACGCCCTCGTAACTCACCTCGTCAAATAACTCGGGATACTTGTTCCTCATCTCTTCCTCGGCCTCCCAAGTAGCTTCTTCATATTCCTGATTAGACCAAAGGACCTTCACTATCTTCACATCCTTGTTTCTAGTACCACGCACTTTGTGATCTAGTATCTTTACTGGTCTTTCTACATAAGTTAGAGACTCATCTAATTGAATAGTCTCCGGTTGCAAAACATGGGTTTCACTAGGCACATACTTTTTCAGTTGGGAAATGTGGAATACATCATGCATTTTCTCGAACTCTATTGGCAAAGCCAATTTGTAAGCCACTTTCCCCACACGTTGGAGAATTTCATACGGACCTACATATTTTGCACTAAGTTTCCCTTTCTTGCCGAATCGCATCACACCTTTTGTTGGAGAAACCTTTAGGAATACTTTGTCCCCAACATTAAACTCATCATCTCTCCTTTTCAGGTCAGCATAACTCTTCTGTCTATCTTGTGCTGCCTTGATACGCGACTAGATTAGTCTCACCTTGCCCACCATATCCTCAATGAAATCTGTACCCAAAGTAACCCGTTCACTGTAATCACTCCAGCAAACTGGACTTCTGCACTTCCTTCCATACAATGCTTCAAAAGGTGCCATCTTGATGCTTGCATGGTAACTGTTGTTGTAGGAGAATTCGATCAAAGGTAGGTGATCCTCCCAATTTCCTTGGAAATCTAAAGCACAAGCTTGTAACATATCCTCCATGGTTTGGTTTGTTCTCTCAGTCTGACCATCTATTGCAGGGTGAAAAGCAGTACTCATCTTCAATGTTGTCCCAAGGTTCTCTTGCACTTTTTGCCAAAACTTGGATAGAAACCTCGAGTCTCTATCTGACACTATGTCCTTGGGAACCCCATGCAACCGAACTATATTCTTCACATAAACACTTGCTAGTTGCTTCTTTTTCCAGGTCTCTTTGATAGGAATGAACATCGCTGACTTAGTAAGTCTGTCCACAATCACCCAAATCGTGTCATTCCCAGAACGAGTCTTGGGTAGGCCTGTCACAAAGTCCATGGATATAGAGTCCCACTTCCATTCTGGTATCTCCAAGGGTTGTACTTTTCCCATGGGTCTCTTGTGATCTATCTTCACCTTCTGGCACGTTAGACACTTGGATACAAACTCAGCTACCTCTCTCTTCATATTCGGCCACCAATAGAACTCTTTCAAGTCCTTATACAACTTATCTCCCCCAGGGTGAACTGAATAAGGTGTATTATGGCACTCCTCCATGATTTTTCTTTTAACATCCTCACACTTTTGTGGTATACACCATCTCTCCTTATATCTCAAGCTCCCATCCTCATGAATCTTGAATTCAGTCTCCGCACCACTAGTCACACGATCCCTAATCTTCTGAAACGACTCATCCTCCAGTTGCCTTTCTCTAATCTCCTCAAATATTGTAGGTTGGATGGTTAAAGCACTCAGTAATCCCTCTAACTCTCCTTGATTGATAACCTCAAGGTTCAGTCTCCTCATATCTTCACACAACTCATTGGCCACATTTATAGCATTGACATTATGACTCGACTTTCTGCTAAGGGCATCAGCAACTACATTCGCCTTTCCCTCATGATACTGAATGTGGACATGGTAGTCTGTAAGATATTCCAACCATCGACGTTGCCGCATGTTCAAGTGATCTTGGGTAAAGATGTACTTTAGACTTTTATGGTCCGTGAAGATCTTACAAGAAACCCCGTACAGGTAGTGCCTCCAAATCTTCAAAGCGAATACAACAGATGCAAGTTCCAAGTCATGGGTAGGGTAGTTGACTTCATGCTTCTTCAATTGTCTCGATGCGTATGCGATCACCCTTCCATTCTGCTGTAGGACACATCCCAGACCATGCTTCGAGGCATCACTATACACTTCGAATCCTTCTATCCCATCAGGTAATACCAGCACTGGTGTAGTGGTTAATCGCTCTTTGAGGGTTTGAAAAGCTGACTCACAACTCTCGTTCCACTCAAACTTGCTCTGCTTCTTCATAAGAGTAGTCATGGGTCTGGCTATCCTCGAAAAATCCTTGACAAACCTCCTATAATATCCAGCTAATCCCAAGAAACTACGAACATCAGTCACATTCTTAGGTGTAGGCCACTCACTCACCGCCTTGATCTTCGCAGGATCTACGGATACACCCTCCTTCGAAATGTAATGCCCCAAAAATGCAACCTTCTCCAACCAAAAATCACACTTAGAAAACTTAGCATACAACTTGTTCTTTCTAAGAGTTTCAAGGGTAGTTCTCAAGTGCTCAGCATGTTCTTCCTCATTCTTCGAATACACCAAAATGTCATCAATAAACACAACTACAAACTTATCCAAATACTCATGAAACACTCGGTTCATCAAATCCATAAATATGGCTGGTGCATTGGTTAACCCAAAAGGCATGACTGTAAACTCGTAATGTCCATACCGAGTTCTAAAGGCTGTTTTTGGAATGTCTTTATCTGCAACCTTCAACTGATGGTACCCCGACCTCAAGTCAATCTTCGAAAACACACTTGCCCCCTTTAGCTGGTCAAACAAGTCATCTATCCTAGGTAAAGGGTACTTATTATTCACAGTCACATTATTCAACTCTCTGTAATCAATACACAGCCTTAAACTTCCATCCTTCTTTTTCACAAATAACACAGGTGCTCCCCAAGGTGATGCACTGGGCCTAATGAACCCCTTGTCTAACAACTCCTGCAATTGAGCCTTTAGTTCACTCATCTCAGCCGGTGCCATTCTATACGGTGCTTTGGAGATAGGTGCGGCTCCTGGAACTAAGTCAATGGTAAACTCAATTTCCCTCTTAGGTGGCATTGTCGAAATATCTTCTGGAAAGACATCTAAAAACTCATTCACAATGGGCACATCCTCCATCCGCCTATTCTCACTCATACTCAAATCTTGAACACAGCAAAAGTACAATGGACATCCCTTATTCAATAGCTTCTTCACCTTCATCGCAGAAATGATCCCAAAATCTTTAGGCTTCCCTAACCGTCTATAGGACACTTTCTTACCCAAAGGATCACTCAGTTGTACCCTCTGCATCTCACAGTCTATCTTAGCCTTGTATAAGCTCAGCCAATCCATCCCCAGAATTACATCCAAGTCCCCTAGGTTAAACTCAATAAGATCTGATAGAAAGATAGCTTCTCCTATTTTCAAAGGCAAGCCTTTGAATATTTTATTACAATGAACAAGTTTGCCCGTAGGCAGACTGACTGACACATCAACATGACTCGATTCAGTTAAGTTTAACTTGCGCACAAGAGAAGTAGAAATGAAAGAATAAGCTGCTCCAGAGTCAAATAGAGTGTTGACAGAGATAGATTGGATAGAAAAAGTACCGGTAACCACATCGGAGGACCTCTCATCTTCTCCCTTGCTCATCACAGACAAGCGGCCAGGAGTGTTATTTCTTGCCTGATACCCATTGTTGTTGTTGCCTGAGTTGTTGTTGTTGCCATTGCCATTGCCATTGCCAGACCTGTTGTTATTGTTGCTACCATTTCCAAACTTCCCATTTTGACCATTTCCCTTGTTCCCCTGGTTATTGTAATTGTTAGGCCTCTGCTGGGTGTTCCCGCCATTCCCACTGTTTCCCTGTTGTCTCTGTTTGGTGTAACACTCATACTCCCTGTGTCCCTTCTTGTTGCAGAACCTACAGGTCACCAAATTTCCATCACAGTCTCTCCTAGGGTGGTTCCTTCTACACTTCTTACAGTGGTAGGTTCTCTCCCCATTGTTAGCATTGGAAGAACTACTAACATTCTGGTTACCCCTATCAAACGAGTGTCCATTCCTAGACCTCTTGAAACTACCCTGGTTCTCAAATTTCCCAAAATCCTTCCTTTTTTCCCCAGCTCTAGCACTCGCACTAGCAGTCCTAGTATTCAGATGGTATAGATGGGCAGCTCTCTCATACACCTTGTCAAGGGTTTTGAAAACTTTTCCGGCTAGGTCTTTCTGTAACTCGTCAGTCAACCCCTGCTCAAACCTCTGAGCCTTCAACTCTTCAGTTGGTACTACCTCGGGAGCAAACCTAGAAAGGGTCATAAACTTATTATAGTATTCAGAGATTGACATGTTTCCCATTGCCAGGCTTATGAACTCCTGAGCCTTCTGTTTCTTAAGGAATTGGGGGTAAAACTTGTCCCTCAAGGAGGTCTTAAACACTTCCCACCCAAAGTCAGGTTTGGCCCTAACGGTCACAGCATTGTCTCTCCACCATATATCAGCCTCGTCCTTAAGGTACATAGCAGCCTGATCCACTTTCAGACCCTCAGGACAGTTGAGTGCCACGAACAACTTATCAAACTCCCGAATCCAGTTTTCTAGGAAAGTAGGGTCAGCACCTCCCCTAAAAACTGGTGGTCTAACCTGGGCCAGCTTTTTAAACATTTCAGCTTGGGGGTCGACTTGGTCTCCCCGGTTTTGGATCACATTTTCGGCCAACAAACGAATAGCATCAGCTAAGGCAGCGTTCTCAGCCATTCTAGCTCTACGCCTGAAATAAAATAAATGTGCACTCCATTTTAAATGAAATCCAAATTCTATTCACATATATTAATTGAATCACAATATCATATTTATCACATAAATTGGTTCAAAAGGGTACCTTGAGATTGCACCCCCTTGTCCCAAGCAAAATATCACACAATATAAGCACGATTCATACGCAGGATTAAATGAAAAAAAAAAAATTCCCATCCCGCGATACTCTTATTAAGTTCGATTATAAACAAAGAGATTTTCCCAGAAAGTATATGATTACAAAAATTAAACTTGCTCTTGCTCCCAAATAAAAGTGAAATGAAGTTCTTGAAAATAAAATATCAACTTCTTATTATAACTTATATAAAGGTCTCAATCCCAAATAAAAACTATGTAGCACTAGCTATTTATTAAAATACCATCCAGATCAAATTATAATGAGGTTCTAATAACTATTATCAATGGCAAATGCCTTATTCATGCTAACTCCATCCTAACAAAAATAATCCTCAAGGTAACACATTCTGTTCTTATCTCTCTTCTCATTGTAATTATTAACATCAAAATCAAGGTCATTTTCGTCATCTGATTCTTCAATAATAATTGACTTGTAGAGCGGATTTGGGTTTCTAGTAGCTCTCTTCCCAGCATTTGGATCTTCAGGTGGTGGTTGTAACCATTCTAGCTCATCCTCATCTGGAAATTCAATAAGAGTATAATCATGGAACATTCTTTGGTAGGTTTTAATTTTATGCTTCTTATTCTTTGCTGTTTTAAACTCATGTAAGTACTGGTAGTCTTCCTCATCTGGATTAGTTGGCGTCATAATCTTTTCAAACCTTTCTACAGTATCGTCACTTCGAGTATCACTCTCATCTTCAGACATAGCAATGGGGTTGTTCCTAATATCATTACTCACTTTTTCAGACGTGATCACTGAGTCGCTCATCCTTTTTCTACGTTAACCCAATGCAAAGAACATTCAAAAGCATAAAACAAGCACATCATAGAAATAAATCAATTAGAACATAATTATAACATGCTAAATAAATAAGAAAATAATACTTCATGTGATAATTAAATGCAAAAGAGAGGAAAAAAAATGCGTATGATGTATGCATGCATTCCCTTCTTAAGTCTACCCAAAACTCACCAAGTAGAGAAAAAAAAATTTCAAATTTGTTATAAATAAAATGGTTTAAAACATACTTAGTTTCAAATGGATAAAAAAAAAAATTTGTCATTAAAATTTTAAATCATTGATTAGGCGCCTAAGTCATACTAAGCTAATTGGCTTTAGTGGTAATTAAATCTAACCTAAGCTCCCAGATACCACTTTGTAACACCCCAATAGTTCTCTCTTAAAAACCTGTGAGAAACCTGTATATAACCTGAACAATTTTCAAGAGAATTACTGGTGTGCTACCTCCACGTGTTCAAACGTTAATGCTATCTCATAAATTAGCAGCGGAAAACCAAAACAGTTTTAAATAAACCTCAAAACAAAGGAATTAAATCAAAATAAGTATTACAAGATGGAACCATTAAGGCCCTTATTCAAAACCCAATAAAAGTAGTAAGTGTTTAAATTCAGAGTCCTAATAACTTCAAACTCAAAAGAATTAGCGTCAACTAAAAACAAATTAAATTAAATTCAAACTTTGCAAAATAAATAATATGGAAACCACCAACTCTCTACTCAAGATCCCACAACCCTGATGAATGCTGCATGTGTGAGAACCTGTGGTTATTCTGCTCCCCAATATTACAAGTGTAAAAATTGGATCGTCACAGGGTCATTGAAAGGCGAAGGCCATGACCAAAGAAAGACACACACAAAAGCACGCAGTCAGCAAAGCTGAGTACATACAAGCTGCGAAAACGAATTGAGAAAATACCTAACATGCTACCAATATTCAAGCACAAGCATCATTAAATATAGACTCAATTCACGACTCGATTCACAAATTTATTAAGACCTCACTATTTAATATTAACTGACTCGTTTATTTATTTCATTGGATTTAGCAATAGACAAGGTTGTCCAACCCATGTCCCATTTGGAACATCAATAAAGAAAATCCCCATGCCTCCTTTCGGAAACATCAATAAACATCCAACGACCACGGGCGCGACTCCGTGACCGTAGTTAGTATGAGATCTCACCTAACTCCTAGTTT
This sequence comes from Chenopodium album, assembly GCF_948465745.1. NCBI lineage: Eukaryota > Viridiplantae > Streptophyta > Magnoliopsida > Caryophyllales > Amaranthaceae > Chenopodium > Chenopodium album. Next base: position 11,849,734 of record NC_137842.1, on the reverse strand, counting down.
TAGAAAAATAATATTTGAAAGAAGAGACTCGTAGATCAGACGGCCTCGAGAAAAGTACACGGCTAATACCCCATGTACCCCAACCCCTGATTGTCATTACTCCAGAAGTGCACCAATCTAGAGTTTTATTGCTCATCCATCTTGCACTTTACGTGATTTACAGGTTTAAACTTGGTGATGACTCATATGCATAACAATACAATTAATCCAATATCAATTCAATCAAGAAAAACAACTTTCCAATTTCAATTCTTGATTTATTAGTGGTAAGCAACATTTATTATTTATTCCATTACTACCTCGGTGTATAAACACCTTGAGTGCATAAGGCACCCCAAAACCTTAACCTCGTCTTACAAGACTTGCATTTCTCCTTTACTCATCCTGTTTACATAATCCTGAACGAGTAATTATTTGATCTTTACACTAATCACATACCTTTGCCTTTAAGCGCACCTTGCATAAATAAAGCACACATAATACTTGCATTATAAACTAGTGCACATCATTTGAAATTCACAATGTATAACAAGACAATTTAACCCAGTCAATCCTATACATGATACTAGGTTCTCGATCCGTCCTTAAACATGCACCTACAAGCAAGGTTTCGTATCTTGTACGTACCTTGTGTAAACAATCCGGTTGGCCACTTTAAAACTAGAAGTCGCCTTCTACAAAGTCCTCTCCTAAACCAAACAATTAGGAATAAATCAATACCAAAGCAATTAAAATTACAGCAATACTAAACTACTTTAAAACCTCTTAAATTACCAAAACAAAGTCTTTAGATTGTCCCCAAAAATCAAAGTTAGTAATATAACATCCCAACTTTAAGTTTACATGTTAGAATTATGAAAACATAGTGTTTTATATCAAATTACAGCAACTTTAAAGTAGGTAATTAAATCTGGAATTTTGTTTTAAATATATAAAATAACCCCATAAGCATAATTACTTGAAATAGTCATTATATAGCAAGTTAGTGTGTTAAAAACCCAAGAATATATCAATTCAATGCAATTAGAGGCTTCAAAATAAAAGGTATAAAATCTGAAAAATTTTATTAAGATTAGAATATAAAGTTCAAAGCTCTTTCAATCACAAAATACCCACAATAAATATTTTATAGGCTTAGAAGCATAAAAACATGAAATTAACACTACTAATCCATAAAAATTGAAACTTTATTAAATCTGAAAATTTATATACAACCAAAATAATCATATTTTGACATACTTTGAACATAGAATAATTAAGTAATTTGTTTAGTACGTTATTAAGCCTTAAAACATGAAAAATCAACACTTTAAACCCTAAATTTATACATACTCAAATCTGAAAATTAATATAATACTTTAAACATGTTAAAACCCATAAATTTATAATCTTTTGTAATTTACACATAATATCAAAGCCTAATATCAACAATTTCATAATTGAAAACGAATAAAAATTGAAGCTTTAATTAAAAATAACAAGAATAAGAGAAGGAGAAATAAGAGGAAGGAGAAAGGGAGGAGTCGAACTGCTGGGCTGCTGGCGGCGCGCGGTGGCTGCTGGGGGGCAGGGGCGGTGGCTGCTGGGCGGCAGCAGTTAGCAGGTTTGTTTTTTTTTTTTTTTCTCTTCTCTTCGTGAAAACAGTAGGAAAGGAGGAGAAAAATATGAAAGCTTTTCTTTTTTTTTTTTTTACGTGAGAAGGAGGAGGAAAGTGAGGGTTTTTGAGGGTTTTATTTGGGCTTTGGGTTTCTTAATTAGATTAGGAGTAGTATTTGGGTTTTAGGCTATGTTAAAATTACTTGTAAATTAATAAAAATACACTAGTTTATTTTAAATCCTTTCATAAAAATAATTTATTTAGTGAAATTGCCATAAATATAATTGTAAGAATAATATATAAATAAATTATAATTAAATTAAAATATGGGGGATTACAGTCATGGAGTCACATTCGCCCGTATTGGCATCTACTCGATTCTTATAGTGAAAAGCATTCCTGCGATCTCAAAGACATACAAACAATAATTCAATTCGCTCCAAACTATTATTTAGCTAAATTGGTTGAATATTAATGCAACGTATAATTCTAAAATATTTGTGATCACTTGATTAAACAACAAGATTAAAAAGGAACCTAAACCGGTTGTCCAAATTATCTTATTAGGCGTGATTTTCAATTACATATTCCCTTTAAACATGCAATATAGTGATCATAAAAACAATAGAATAAACGTTAATATTGGAAGCAATTCAACAATAAATTGTTAGTCAAATCAAATAATAATAACAACCCTAATCATGATACTAGCAATATAAAAATAAAATAAGAGTAATTAAATTAATTAATTACTCACATTCTGCGCGTTCCTTTAAATTGCTACATCATGAATAAACTGTTAGTAACTTCAATAAAAATATAAAGTAAATGGAAATTTAATTAAATTAAAAGTAAAGTTGATTTGGTCCAAACCCTCAGTTATTTGTACCTTTCACGCCTTGGTTTAAGGACGGAACCTCGGGTTAAGTATATACTCCTTGGAGTGCTTAGGGGAATTATTATGGAAGAATAAGGAGGCTAGAAATTAGGTTAAAGAGGGAGAAGAGAATGATTTTTGGTTTAAGGTGAGAGAGAATGATTATTGGTGCCCCGTACATCAGAAATGAGGGGGTATTTATAGAGAAAATGTGCTAAGGGAGCACACGGAACCCTAAAATGATAAAAACCCTAAAAAATTATCCCGCGACACGGCAAAGTGTACCGTGACACAGGAAATCCCACCGTCAGACGGGAAACTTTCCCGTGACACGGTACAAATTTGTGTGACACGGGAAATATTTAGGTTACGGGAAGGAAAACGCGTTAAGGGTTTATGCAGAAAAGACACGGAATGTCCCGTGACACGGCACAGGTACCGTGACACGGCAATATCCACCGTGACACGGTAAAGTACACCGTGTCACGGTATGGGAGACGCGGAAATTACACGGAAACAGCTCCGTGTCATGGGGAATCCCACCGTCAGACAGTGTAAATTCCCGTGACACGGTGGAAAATGCCGTGATGCGGGAGTTGTTTAGGTACGAAGAACGCAAATAGGACACAGAATAGCCCCGCTTCACAGCAAGGGCACCGTGTCACGGGGATTCCCACCGTCAGACGGTGCAATTTCCCGTGACACGGTGGAATTGCACTGTGCGCGGTGATTCCAGGTTTTTACCCGTTTTTAAAACCATCATAACTTTTGATCCGTAACTCTAAATGAGGCATGTAATATATCATTGGAAAGCTTATCAAGTCTACTTTCCAACCCAATTAGAATCAAGTCAAAATAATATGTATATTTTAATATATGGCCGTTTTAGTGGAAGAGTGTCGGTTTTAGGCCGAGTTTGGTGTTTTGCTCATATCTTTTTCGTTATAGCTCGGAATTGGGCTTATGATATATGGATGGAAAGCTTATTTAAAGGCCTATCCAAAAAAATAATAATTGGATCAAAATTGTATAGCCATAAAATCAGTTTCTCTCAGTTTTGCGATGTGGACACGAAAAGTGGAAAATAGGTTATGGTTTAGGGAAATGAGCTAGAAATTGGATTGGTTCATGAAATATATTGGATAGAACATGGATTTAAGCACTCCAAAGATTAAATACTCAACTCGACCAATAATGACGGTGAAAGGTGTTCATCAACGGGTTTGGTTTTGGGGAGACATTTTTAGGTGTCTACACTACTATTTCCCAACTCAAAATATATAATTTTTAGTAACCAATAAGTACCGGTACTTCCATAAATTTAATAGGGCAATAGTTAGAGGATCACCTGGTTGTAAGTTGGTCGAACCATTATGTAATTTCCGCATTTATATTTTGGGAGTTCGAAATTTTTGTTCAAACTTACACGTCTAATAAATTTTGAAAAATTCAGAATTTAAGATAAAGATAAAGTAATTATTGACAATTTAAAATATGGTGAATAGAATTCAGAATTTATGAAATTCTTGAAATACTCCCTCGAAAGAAAGGGTTTTGCTCTCTAGACATTGGCTCTTAGGGTCTTGCTGTCGTTATTGCTTCGGCCTTTGTGATCTGTTTGTGACTTAGCTCTGATCATGGCGGATGACATTGTTGATCGATATTCCAACCTTAAGCTTGATGATGAGGATGGCGATGTTGTTGATTTGGGTGCGGTGGGAACTGCCTCTTTGACTGAAAAATTTCACCTTAAGCTAATTGGGAGACTCGTAATAGAACGACCATATAATATCAATGCTTTTAAATTGACAATGACAAAAGTATGGGCGTTGCAGGACAAATTGGTGATTAGGGTTCTTGGTCCTAATCTCTTTGCCTTCCAATTTTTCCACTGGAGAGATAAGGAGAAGGTAATTAAGGGATGTCCTTGGTGCTTCGACAACCTGCTGTTGGTATTGAGGGAGATTGAAGGGGATGAGCAACCAGAAAAAATCCCTCTTTATCATTCTCCATTCTGGGTTCGAATAAAACATCTTACTTTCAACTGTCGTTCTGATGAAGATGTTAAGGAATTAGTAGCAAATTGGGGTGAAGTGACCGAAATTGAAGAAGATGCCCTGGGTTTGGATTGTTTTCACTGGGTTAATGTGATGATTAATGTTACCAAGCCCCTTCGCATATTTCGGAGAATTTTGGATAAATCAGACAAAGAGGTGCGTGTTAAATTTGCATACGAAAGGCTCCCTTTCTTTTGTTTTGCTTGTGGTATTATTGGGCATTCGGAAAGAGACTGCTTTCTTGTCTCAAAGAAACCAAAGAAGGTACGACTAGGATGAGGGAGGTGGCTTAAAGTGTCACCAAGGAAAGGGAGGATGAAAGAGATGGAAGAAGTTGAGGGTGTGCTTGCATCTCGCCGTATTTTTTTTGTTACTAGAGAGAAGGAGAATGAGAAGGAGAGTGCTTTAGGGGTGGAGAAGGAAAAAGTAGAGGGGGGCAAAGAGGTTCAGTGGGTGAGTAGGGGAATGGAAGTGATGGAGGTAAGATGCTTTTCTTGTCTAATACGGGGGCTGGAGGGAGAAGTGATGGTACGAGTTTGGTTGAGGGGGAGGTCAGTGACTTGAATTTTGTGGAAACTGGTAGTGGTAAGGAGAATATCTCCTTAAATAGAGATGTGGGAAGTCAAAAGGTGGAAAAATTATGTGGCATTGATGCAGTGAATGCTCTTGAAGTGGGGCAGGGGATTAATTTAGAAGTAGTGTGTGGGAATGCCCACGTTGACTTTGTGGCAGGAATGAACTTTAATGCTACTAAGGGAAGAAACAAAAAGTTCAAGAAAATTATTAGAGCTAGGGATGACTTTAACTACCAAATGGAAGCTTTAGATGATGGAGTGTTGGATAAAGGGGTGAGAAATAGTTCTGAGCAGTTTAACGCGGAGGATGAGGCTGCTAAAAAATTGTTGTTGTTTGATGAAAAGACTGGATTGCGGGTGGCGCCGGCTGTCGAATAGCAACCCCGATGAGCTCAATGAGTACTCTGAGCCTTAACTGTAGAGGGTTGGGCAACCCCTCTGTAGTAAGTGGACTCCGGGATCTTGTCCGGAGAGAAGCCCTGTCTTTGATTTTCTGATCGGAGACGAAATTAAGTAGCGTTGAATTTCGTCGAATTAAAGATATTTTGACGGAATTTGAGGGTGTTTCAATTCGATGGGCCGGTCGGGAGGACTAGCATTGCTTTGGAGGAAGGGTATGGATGTGGTTCTTCGTACTATGTCAGTTCATCATATTGATGTTGAGATTCGAGAGGGAGGTGGTGATGTTTGGAGGCTTACATGTTTTTATGACTGGCCGGAGGTGGCAAATAGATATTTGTCATGGAAGTTTCTCACTGATCTTGCATCGCAGTCTGATTTACCGTGGGTTTATATGGGGGATTTTAATGAAATCCTATTTGATTCTGAGAAGAATGGTGGGGATGATCGTGCTGAGTGGCAAATGAATAATTTTAGAGATGCTGTGAGCACTTGTGCTCTCCGAAATATCACTTATTTTGGTTATGAGTTTACGTATGATAATGGTAGAGAGGGTGTTCATAACACTCAATGTCGTCTTGATCGTGCTCTTGCTTCGGAACCTTGGATGACAAAATTCCCAGGGGCGAACTTGGTGCATCTTGATAGAGAGTGGTCCGATCATGCTCCGATCAAGCTGATTTTGGAGACTAAAATCCCTGAGAGGTTGGGGGATAAGCCGTTCCGGTTTGAGCAAGTTGGAAACTTCATGAGGGTTGCGAGGGTGTTATGGAGAATGCATGAAATAGTGGCTCAACCTTGGACTTAAAGTTGGATACTTGTACTGTTGATTTGAAGGAATGGAGTGTTACCAAGTTTGGTAATTTATTTCGTGAGCTTAAGAAGAAGAGAGCAAGGTTGAAAAAATTAAACAAGGGTGGTCTCACTGCTGCTCAACTTGAGAAGCGTAGGGCCCTAATTAGGGATATAGTCGGACTAGTGCAGTAGGAGAAGACTTTTTGGAAGCAAAGGTCTCGTGTTTTATGGTTAGCAGAAGGTGATAAAAAAACGAAATTTTTTCACCAACGAGTATCCACTCGAAAGAGGCGCAACAATATTCAGAAATTAATTGATGATGATGGGGTGTTTCAGTCAGGTGATGAAAGAGTGGGTAAAATATCTGTTGATTATTTTCGACAGTTATTTACCTCGTCCAACCCCACCCTCATTGATCATGCCTTACAATCGTTCCAAGCTAGGGTCACGTCTAATATGAATTTGGTTTTGCTGGTCGAATATACTAGTGATGAGGTGAAGTTTGCTCTGAGCCAAATGCACCCGATTAAGGCCCTGGGCCCGGATGGTATGTGTCCTTTATTTTATCAATATTATTGGCATATTTTTGGCCCCTCGGTTTCTAGTTGTGTATTGTCTATTTTGCGAGGTGCCCCTATTCCTCAGTTCATGAATCATACGTACATTGCCCTTATTCCAAAAAAGAAGAATGTTGATCGTATGGTGGATTTTAGACCAATTTCTCTATGCAATGTGGTATATAAATTGGTCTCAAAAGTGTTTGCCAATCGTTTGAAAATGTTTCTTGATAAGATTATTTCTGTTAATCAGAGTGCCTTTACCCCGGGTCGTCTGATTTCTGATAATATATTGGTGGCTTTTGAGTTATTTCACTATATGAAAATTTTGCCTTGTGTGCAGAGGTGTTTTTGCTTTTTTTAAGGGAGGCAGAAGAGCGGGGTGGTCTTAGGGGTGTTCGCATTGTTCCTTCTGCTCCTTTTATTAACCAATTATTATTTGCAGATGATTGTATTATTTTTTCTAGAGCCGAAGTGGGTGATGCGGAAGTTATACAAGAGGTCCTTCGCACTTATGAGTTGTCGTCGGGTCAAAAAATTAATTATGACAAAACGACCATTTCTTTTAGCAAGGGTGTGGTGGAGGCAAAGCGAATTGAGTTAGCAGGTATGTTAGGGGTGCGTATTGTAGATATCCATGATCGTTACTTGGGACTCCCCACGGTGGTTGGGAGATCAAAGAAGGTGATTACGAGGGGTGTTAAGGAGAAACTTTGGAAGAAACTCCAAGGTTGGAAGGGGATGGTTCTATCTAAGGCGGGTAGGGAGGTTATGATAAAGGCGGTGGCCCAATCTCTCCCTACCTACGCGATGAGTGTTTTTAAGTTTCTATCCTCTTTTTGTGATGAATTACAGTCCTTGGTATCTCAATTTTGGTGGGGGTAAAAGCAGGGAGAGCGCAAAATCCATTGACTAGCATGGAAGAAGCTCTGCAAACAAAAGAGTGAGGGTGGTTTGGGTTTTTGGGATTTTAAACTCTTTAATTGGGCTTTGTTGGGAAAGCAGGCTTGGAGGCTTATGCTGAAACCGGGTACTCTTGTTGAGCAGGTTCTTAAGGGGCGCTACTACCCCAATTCATCATTCTTGGAGGCTGACATTGGAGCTAATCCCAGTTATACGTGGAGGGGAATTGCGGAGGCTAGGCGGGTGGTTCGAAGGGGAATGAGATGGAGGGTGGGTAATAGTGATTCCATTCGGGTTTGGGGTGATCCTTGGTTACCCGATACTCAGTCACATTTGGTTGTTTCCCCTAGGGGTGGTGCTGATGCTGATATGAGGGTGAGCTCGCTGTTGGTAAATAACGCTGCTTGGATTTTGATAAACTTCGACAATATTTTTGGGCCTTTCGAGTGTGATCGGGTTGCAAGTATCCCATTGAGCTCAAGGCTGCCTGAGGATAGCATCAATACAACATAAACGAGCAAAAGCAATGGTCAAATGCAACGGTTAAAGCTAATACAACGGTCTGATGCAACGGTGATAGCTTATGACTAATGCAACCTTTTTGTAAGCTATTGCAACGTTCCTAACATAACCGTTGCATCAGCCTATCAAATGCAACGGAATTTTAGGCTACTGCAACGGTCCAAAAATGATCGTTGCATTAGGTGCTAAAATGTGAAAATTAAAAACGCGCCTTGTTTCCCGCTCCCATTATTTTATCGAAAATTTGAAATTGTTATTCGGCGGGACATCATTATTTTTTGAAATAAATTCTTACCATATACATACTCTTAATGTTTATCCTCTACTCTCTTTCTCTCTCCACATCTATCTTGTCTCTCTCTCTCTCTTCAAGTTCCAAACTTCCAACATCAAGCTTAAAATACTTTCAATTATCATATCTTTTTTGTAAGTTTTTGTTTTTGAAATTTATTTCTTTAATTTTTTCATATTTGAAGTAATAATATGTTTAGTACAATTTTACTTAATTTTTGTTTATAATTATTGACATGCCAATTTTATTATTTATTTTTTTTTTACAATTAACTATTACTAATCAATGAATATTTAGCTAATGCCTTGTTGTATTTAATTATTTTATAGTTAATTTATGTTGGTCATGATATGTAGTTCTTTTCAAGTCCATACTATTTCATTCAATTCTTCTACTTCTATTAATTATGTTTTTAGATTATTTTTCTCTTGGGGATTTTGTTTCATTTGCTCATCTAGTTTTTAGATTATTATTTATGGGTGTTTCTAAATTTAAGTGTTATTTTTGGGTTTGTGGTTTTATTTAATTTTTTGACATTTAAATTAATTATATAGGCTTGGTTGGTATCAACATATCATTGTACTATGACAAATATGTATTATTACCTTCTCTAACAAATTTATCTAATAAGAAACTCAACTAACTTTTATTTTAATGTAGAGTGATGTGATTAAATGATTTTATTCTCTAATGTAATTAGTTGTTTGTTTTATGTATATAGGTACATGGTGATATGATGATGAACAACATGGTGTATATCAAGGAGGAAGAATGGTGATGGGATTATTGTGACAATATTGTTGGACAATTAGATACATATAAAATTAGGTTTTATAATCTCCTTAATCCTTATATAGGTTTATATATTAGTAAATATTTTGTGAACTATTTAGATAAATATTTTGGGTATGGAATTGTTTGCAAAGTCAAATATCAATGTAAAATTACTTAATGTATATATACATATTTCTAGAGGAAAAATAAAATGGTTGTTATATAATTTTGTTTACATTATTTGTTCTTTGTAGTTTTATTAATTATTTTATTTACTACGTGCATTAAATAATAATAATAATAATAATAATAATAATAATAATAATAATAATAATAATAATAATAATAATAATAATAATAATGCAGCGATTCTATAGAAAGTAATGAGTGTTGCACTAGAACTAAAAGACCATTGCATTAGGTCTACTACAACGGTTCGTAGGAAATCTAAAGAACGGTTGCATTAGGTTTTATTAACCGTTGCTTTAGGCCCTGATGCAACGGTCCATGGTTGATGGCATAGGACCGTTGCATCAGGTAAAATGAACCGTTGCATTAAACCTAATGCAATGGCCGCAAATGCTACGACCCTTTAACCGTTGCAATAGGTCTATAACAACGGGTTTTTGCCCTATTGTAATGGTTTTTAGGGGTTGCATTTGCTCGTTTATGTAGTAGTGCATCTGCTGGGATTTGGAGAAAAATGGTTTCTATTTTGTAAAATCTGCTTATAAGGCTTTGTTTGATGACAATTGGAAGCAAGATGAAGAAGCTCCCTCTGCTAATGCTCATACCATTTGGAAAAAAAAATCTGGCAGCTCCAAGTTTTGCCTCGTATTAAAATTTTTGCTTGGAGGGCCTGCCAAAATGCGCTTCCTACTCGGCGTAACATCAGCTATCGCATTAATGATTATAACCTGGATTGCTGTATTTGTGAGAGGGATTTTAAGACAACCATCCATGCGCTTAGAGACTACAAGTTAGCCCGTGATGTTTGGAGAAAAAGTCGATTTGCTCAGGTATCCTACTCCAAAACTAATAATATTATTGATTGGTGGGAAGGGTGTTTGTCAGAGTTTGATGATTTTGATGTGGCGTGTATCATTTCTACCTGCTGGGCTATATGGGGTGCACGAAATTCTTGGATTATGGAGGGGGTGGTGCCTATTCCAGAGAATGTAGTGAGCTATGCTGAGAAGATTTGCTGTGAAGTCAGCGATGAGTTGAATAAGGGCAAGGTATCTGCTGCTGCTGGGACTTCTATCCCTACAATGTGGTCCCCTCCTAATTCGGGTTGGTGTAAGGTGAATGTAGATGCAGGTTGTGTGGGTGTGATGGGGTCGGGGCTTGATGCTGTATTACGGGATAACGAAGGGAATGTGCGGGTTTGTGGTGCTGCTCAATTCTATGACAAGTGGGAAACATCTATTGCTGAGGCCAAGGCGGTGTTGTTTGGTTTGCAAATGGCGAAAGATGCTGGTTTTGATCTCTTGGTGCTGGAAAGTGATTGTATGCAAGTTGTTCAAGCCTTAAAGAACAAGCATTGTGGCTCTGGTTCATTCTCTTTAGTTATAGAAGATATTTTGGCCTTTTGTTCTAATTTTTCTAGAGTAAGCTGGTCTTTTGTGAGAAGAGGAGGGAACAAAATTGCACATGAATTGGCTCACCTTCAACCATGGGAGGTTGGTTGCCATTTGTGGAGTAATGCCTTTCCGTCTCGTGTAATCGAACTTGCTTCAGTTGATTTAATGCATTAGTCTCGCCCTTTGGGGTTGTTTCAAAAAATAAAATAAAATGGTGAATAGATAGCATCCTTAAAGCATGGTGGAAATTTAGTAGTTTGATTTCAAATCCATTTATAGCTAATTATGAGAAAATTTCTCTATATTATAACAATTAAAAAACCTTAATTGTAGTACAAAACATTACAAATGAGTCAAATGGGATAAAATTTGACTTGTTCGGGTTTAGTTCAAGCTAAACTCAAATTTCTATCTATAACTCTCCGACGTTCTTATCAAGTTCGTGTCAAATTATCGTACCATCCATGACACCAGCTCTAATCGAGTAGGTCCAAAGTCTAGCTACAAGTACTAAATTCCCCACCCGATTTTGTTTGAATAGCCAACTACTCTTACTCGAATTTGGATTGTGTTGCCACATACACACTCCTTGACGACCCCACTACACATCTCACTCCCTTTTTCATTGGCTGCCCCACGTCAAACCACGCCTAGAGTATTCTCTCTCCTCCTCTCTCTTCTCTCTTCTCTTACATTACGGAGTACTTCTCTCAATCTCAATTGTTCTTTCAATTTCCCCAATTTTTAGGTCAGAATTTCTTTCAATTAACCTAGATCTCCATGTTTATTTTTGAATTTTTTCTATTATAATTTCGATTGTTATTCAGATTTAGGTTTTGATTTTTGATTTTGATTCTCAGGTTTGGTGTACAGAGAAAGATCTCTTTCTTTGGAGGATTAGATCATGGTATTACTGTTACTCCTTTGAATTTTATTCTGCTTCTGTATTTTTACATACATTTTTTATTTTAAATTTCGCTTTGTTTTTGTTGATTTTTGCTATGCGCTAGATTTCAAATTTTGATTAGATGCTGTGTTTAGAATTGATAGTTTTTCTTCTACTTGATTGATTTTTTTAGCTTTTGTTAACTTTGTAAAATTAAATTAGATCCCGTATTATCTTAACAAAGTTGAATTTTTGTATTTGATCATTTGATGTGAATTGCAAACATTTGAATGTCATATATTGGGTATATTTTTCAGTGTCAATTTGACCTCTTTGGTTAATTTAGGGATAAAAACCAATATGTTGAGGAATTTTGATGTGTATTGGAGGATTTTGTGATTTTGATGTTGTTTCGTTTGGAGATCATTGTTTGCAATTTGAATTCGCTAGTTGGAATTGAGAAAAAAAATATATTAACAATGTGATATGATTAAATTTAAGTTGATTAAGTCATTTGTTCATGCTGCTAATTTGCTCATTGTAGAATTTATTATAAACCGATTTGAAGCTCATTAATACCTTTATGGGACGATTACTTTAGGATTACTTTAAGGTTGCGTTTGGATACTCTTATTTCATTTCAAATAGTGAAATTCAATTCCAGAATTTCAATTGCTAGAATTCAATTCCAAGTCATTTGTTTGGGAAATTATGAATTTGGAATTTGGAATTTCAAATGCTAATAAGATGTTTGGTAATACAATGTATTTCAAATCCAGAATTTCAAACAAAGGCAAATTATGCTAATAAAATCACCACAAAAATACAACATACTTACATCAAAGTTGTAATTCAAGTTCACTCACACTTAAACAAATCTACTAATCATCATCAATTCATCATTACATATAAAATTTAGACTAACTCTGCGAATTCGATACATCTTTTAATCATATTGAACTCATCGAATCTATTGTTTTACGAACCTATTCACAACACTTTGTCTTGTCCTTTGGAATTTAGACTCCTTGGAAATTACACTATTAGCTTACTAGCAGCAACATGTCTAGAACAAAATTGCTCCTTTCTTTGCAGTAAACAATTGATTTCAACAATTAATTAAGGATTTTAGGGTTTAAAGATAATCTTACACAAATTTAGAAACTATCAAGAATGAAATAAACATACCAAATAATCATTAGATAAATAATTTACAGATCAATCAAAGCATGCATATAACTTCGAAATCAATTGGAAAAAAATACATAATTGAAAGAAAATTGGGCCAATTTGGAGGAAAGTTAGGCCAATTCAAAGGAAAAAAATAAAATCCGAAGGAAAATCAGAAAATTACCAAGAACATCCAACACAATTAAACCTAAGATTATAGAAAATAAAACCTAAATTTCTCAGAAATTAACCAATAACACAACAAATTCAAGCTAAACAAATTGAACAACCCTTGTAGAGAGATGTGGTTTCGCACAAATTCCTAGCAAACGAGCAATGAGAGCGAACGAGAAGAGAGAGAAAGCTCATGAGAAGAGAGAGAAAGCACGAGGAGAGAGAAAGATGCATTGTCGTTACTTTTTTGGATTTCAAATGACAGACTTTTTTGATGGATTTCAAATTATGAAAAATAAACTTAAGTTTAAGTGGGTTGGAATTGGGCCAATTCCAATTCTAAATTTTTTGGATTACCCAAACAAGGTGTTTGATCCAATTCCAGCATTTCAAATGAAATGCTCCATACCAAACAGGCCATAAATCAGATCGAAGAAGACAACTGGTAGTTATGAAATTAATGTAACTTGCAATATTAAACAATTAATACGAAGTGCGAACATAGGTTTTGGTAGACTGGTAGTTGTATTAACTTTAATGTAATTCCCTTTTGCAATTGGACATATACTCTTAACAAGATATAATAAGTGATAGGGAGTGTTGAAAGGTTCACTTTACCAATCTTACTTTCTTTTTAAAATTATCTTTTGTGGATATTCAGCCAGTGTTATGGCTTTTCAATGAGTTTTGCATGCCAAATTTCTCCTTTTAAGATCAGAAAGTGCTGCAAGGGGATCTACGATAGGGAGTTGTTTCCTAGACTATATCTTGTGACAGAACAACAAACAAAGATTTGTTTGGTAATCATAAGACCAAGGTTGTAATGAAATGCAAACTGTAATGCACTCATGCTAGTTTGCGTTTCATTATTAAGTTCGTGTTAATACATTATTACATCCTTAGTAAGATATAAATTTTTTGAGGTTAGAAGTAATAAATCAGATGTAGGCTAATTGTGTCAGCCTATTGTGTGCGTTCTGAGGGTGATATTCAGCCTATGTGTTTAGGGGTACTTAATATCATTTGGGCGTCAGCCGTCATGAACATGAACGCAATGGCGGTTTTTATATTTAGTTCATTGTATTACTAGCTATCTCCTTTTGTTTTATGGTTTTTAAAATTTGCTCGCTCCTTATTCAGTCTGCAAATGCAGCAAGTATGAACTGATCTTTGTGCTTGTGGTTTATTTATACATCTATGTTCCTATATCTTGTTAGTATAGCCTTCTTTCATGACTCTAGACTTATGATGATTGGTGTGAGTTCTAAGACTGGTTTTGCTCGTGAACAGGCAGTTAACGAAGTTGAAGCTAAAGGCTTCAATCCAGGCCTCATAGTTCTGTTGGTTATTGGAGGACTTCTGCTAACCTTCCTAGTAGGGAACTACGTACTTTACACCTATGCTCAGAAGAACTTGCCACCAAAGAAGAAGAAGCCTGTTTCAAAGAAGAAGATGAAGAGGGAGAGGCTCAAGCAAGGTGTTGCACCTCCCGGAGAGTAAATATTTAGGGTTTGTGAGCAGATCAAATCTTCTGTTTCTGTCCGCAGTACTGAATTGCTTCGGGACTTTAATTTTATATTCGTGTAACTCTAAATTGAGTTTTGAATATTTTGGTAGTTAGCCACATCTTAATATATCATATGGGTAAGTGAGTAGTAAGTATTAGGATCTTATCGAAATTCACATTTCTTCAATAAGCAGGGTCTTTAAAGCCTACTTGGTTTTCACCAAAAGCAGGTGTAGTTAACCTGCAGGCACAACGTTTACAGCGGTAGGCTGATGGCTTTTGTTTGTTGGTGTAAAAATGTGGGGAGTGTTTTATGGGTTTGTTTTGTTAATTTGTGTTTAGAATTCATAGTAGCTAGTGTCTACTGAAGCTATGACATTTCTGTTAAGATCCATTTATCGATTTAAACAATTATGTGCTGGTGTCATACTATTACTCTTATGTACATGCAGAATTTGGGATAACTGTCTTTTATAATCTTGATCAATAATATACTTGGTCATAAAACTGTAGAAAAGCTGGACGAATTTGGGAGTCCTAATCAACAGTTCTTTTGTAGAAAAGAGAATATATAAAGGCGATTAATTGTCTAATGTCTATCCTTGTGTAAATCTGTTAAGAATAGCACTTGTTAATATTTTTTCCCTTTAAATCATGGTATAGCAGACTTGCAGTATTGCTAGGAATGTGATACACTAATAAGGTTTCAACAAGTACGTAGTTTTCCTGTCAAATTGTGCTCTTTCTCCATAACTTGAGAAATTTAATACTACTCTAAATGTATTGTTATTGATAGTTTGATACCCAAAACATTCATGTTGTCACCATATCAATACTATTTTAAAAACACAGGAATGCAAGCCATAGTGGTTTCAGAGCTCATATTTTCAGCACAAAATCTAATGATAAAACTTTATGTGTTGAAATCTAATGATACTCGATCTTATCGCATGAGATTGCTACAACGAGCTGATTCTATAGAGATTTATAGAATTATTAAAGTATTTAATATGCATTAGTTTTTTTTATAATCGATATAAAAATCTAGGTATTAAATCACTGTTATCTGATCTAAATTCAATTTTATAATCACAAATTCTTATATGTGACTTATCACATGCCTATATTGTGTGGCCAGTCTTTGTAGGAGTTACTTTGTTAGTATATTACTCGGTTAATATTAAAGAAGTTAATTCATCAACTTTAAAGGGGTGTCTCGATCAGTGTTATAGAGATTACCTTGTTTTTTAATAAGTGATCATAGAGTGTAGCTAGCCAAACACAAAACGGGTTATTTTATAATACGGTCAAACCCAATATCCCGTAAAATAAAATGGATAAAGCCTCCAACCCACCTCCAACGATGCATATCAATTCACATGGGCAACATTGTTAATTGGATTTGAATATGAATAAGAGCATGTTTATAGTTCGGATATGAACAAATTATTGAATATACATTATACATTTATAATTTTATACATCGTGGTTATCGTCCTATACTCATACGGCAACTCCCATTAAATATTTTACAGGGCCACGCTTTCTCATCTCAACAGTTCCATAACAAAATTTTCTGCTCCTTGAATTATTTTATATTTGACGTACTCCATTTTTATACCTTCTACCAGTTCATCTCTCTTTGAAGATGCAGAGGCTATTCGCAATTAGAAGAGCTTTATCTTCGTTATTAATTTCCAAGAATTCAACTCAATCTGCTGCTTTCTCTACCTCTCTTCTCTTTGATGATACACAAATTCAGGTTCGTCACGGTATTATTGTTGCATTACTAGTTCAAATTACGCTATCAACGGGACGATTAGATTAATTTAATCGGAAGGGAGTAATAATTATAAAATTTAACTCTTTTTTTTTTTTTTTTTTTTTTTTAGGTTTCAATTCAAATTGGATTTTGATTCAAATTTTGATATTGATTATGAAGTATTTATTAGTAACATGTTAAAGGTTTGTTGGAATGTTTACAGTTCAAGGAAAGTGTTGCCCAATTTGCTCAAGAAAAAATTGCTCCTCATGCAGAGAAAATTGATAAAACCAATTACTTTCCTAAGGTATGTCTCCATTATTTCCGAGTTGATTTTTCTATTTTTGTTTGACATCGTGTTTTGCTTCAGTTTGCTGTTTTTTTTTAAACAAAAAAAAACTTCTTAAAAAAAAAAAAACACCAAAAATAGGAAACAAGAAATTTTGTTTTCACTTTTTAAAATTATCATGATTTTAATAAGTTTGATTAATTATTTATTCATTATATATCATACTCTTCGTTCTATTAATATTGGGTAAAATTACGCATCCCAAAAACATTTTATATATTATATATCTATTATTGTAGAAGAGTAAAAATTATAAAAAATTATGTTTTGCTTAATGGATAAATCATAATTTATGGTCAAATAAGAGTGATGAATAGTGCTAAAAGTCAACTGTTTCAGTAATATTAGAGCGGACTCCCTTTGTTTTTAAATACTTGCTCCATTTCCATGCGCGGAATTTTAGGAGTAATTAGAGTTCGTAATAAAATATGGAGGTAGTGAGATATATGGAAAAATAAAAATTGTAAAAAACAAAAATAGTTGAGAGAATTGGAGGAGAGAGAATGTGAAAATGAATTAAATATTGTAATAGATTTCCAAATAATGAAATAGAGCAAGTATTTAAAAACGGTTCCAAATGGAAAGTGGAGCAAGTATTTAAAAACTGAGGAAGTATGATTAAAAAAAAAAAAAAAAAGAAAGAAAACCACATTGACGCCAAACAAATGGTTTTTGGTTTTGATTTTTTTTTTGTTTTGTTTTTGTTTTTTTTTTTTTTTTTTTTTTGTTTTGTTTTTTTTTTTTAACAATTCATCGTTTTCTTGTAAGTGCATCAATTTGATTATTATGTTTACCGATACACAATTTTGATGGTTAATATTAAAAAATTATACTTCATATATGTATAAATTAGTTTAACAACAATTTATATAACAACATTTATATACTTCACATATGTATAAATTAATTTAACGACAATTTATATAACAACATTTGTATTAAGGGCCTGTTCTCTTACGTTGAAATTCAATTCAGTTCAGCTCAGTTTAGTTCAGCTCCTAATTTCCTTCTCTTATAAAATATTCAGTTCAGCTCAGTCCAGTCAATGAGAACAAGCCCTAAGTATACATATTTGGTCAGATTATTACGTGAATAGTATAAAAGCCAAATTGTTGCAATTATAATGAAAAATAGAGGATGTACTAATAATACTCCGTATTACTGATTTTTTTTCTGGTAGGATGTGAATCTATGGAAACTCATGGGAGAATTTAATCTTCACGGAATTACGGCACCAGGTTTATTTATTTATTATTATCTTTTTTGTTTGTGATTTTATGTTGATTTAAAAGAGTTTGAAAAATTTCGATTGTGTCGAACGTTGATTCTAGATATACTTGTTTACTAAAGTGTTTTGACAGTATAATTAGCAAAACTAAAGAGTACTATCGATGACATATAAACTAAAACAATTAGACCCTCAGTTTGGGTTTACATGATGAGATTACCGATGATGAGCTAATTTAGTCATATTAAATGAATTTCAATTAATTATGATTATATGATCTGTATTTTGACTTTCATGTTACATACATTATGACTCAAGATATACTACCTCCATTTAATATTATTCGCAACTATTAGACTTTCTATTCACACTTTATGTCAAATCGTTGCAAATAATATGAAACGGAGGTAGTACTCTTATTTATAGACGATTGAGCCATCTATCAAGGATTAGTAATAGTAACATGTATTGGTATCGTAAATAGTCACTCACATGAAATCTCTGGACCAGTTTTAAATCGCAGCAAATGCAAAAGCCATCCAAGGTGCTGAAAACATATTTTAAAATACTTGAATCACAACACTCAAGTGGAAGTTTTTCTTTGTCAATACATGCCACGATTTAAGTACAGAAGTTTAAGGATAACTGTTGGTCGGTGGATGACATTTATATAAACTCTGCGAGGAGTGAGATGCAACAACGATAGTTGTGATCATATTAATTTTTACGTCAGTTTAATGTGGTCCATATGTTTTTGCTCATTATCATGTCACACTGGAAGGCTTTCAATTGAACTGTGCTGACGCTAGTGCTTGACTGCTCGTGGGTCTCTTGCTCCAAGCACGAGCATTAATCTTTTTTCCTTGTCCCAATACTATATTTTGATGCCAAGAAAGCTTGTGTTGTGCTTCAAATTTTTGTATGGGGCTGTGTAATATTTGCATTCATGTCATTCATTCTTCACATAATTTACCTGAACCTTTTTTAATTCCTATATGGCTGCAATGTCCCTGTTTTCTGGCACCTTTTGTTTTCTTATCTATCTCTAACCATGGTTTGATTGTAGTTGTGAACTTTTGATGTGTCATATAATACTATTAATGCAGAGCTTAGGATTTTGTAGAGCAGTATGGGAAGCAATTGTAGCTGTACAAAGGGAAGTTAACTTGTAAGAATGCCAAAATAGAAACACAATCTATATGAAAAGGTGCAAGTATAATGAAATGATACGATCATTTAAAGTAAAGATGAATGATTACAATCATCCAAATAAATAACTACCACCAAGGCCGTTGCAATAATTTTGGGGGCCTTGTCCGAAAATGAAAAAATGGGCCCTTAATAATTTAAAAACATACAAAATTTTAATTTTTAACCTATTATTTACGCCATACACAATTAGATAACCATTATATATTGGGAAGATATTTAGCAACTTGATAAGAATAATTATGAAAAAAAAATGTTTTGCCGTTGTTACGGATTACGAATCGTTTATTTTTAATTTGGCTGAAATTAACTTTTTTACGTCGAAAATTCTGGAATGTAGAAATATACATTATAATTTCATGGAATGGAATTGATGTAATTGTGAAAATACTAATTTGAATTGATAGAAGAATATGAAAAGTGTTAGAAATTAATATGGGAACTTGGATTAATAGAGGGAATATGTTGTGCATTACAAATAAGGAGGCTCTTGAGAGTTGTAGTATTAAGAAAAATTAAATAAGAATTGAAAAAAAATATAGGCCCTTTAATAATCTGGGCCCTGTGCTAGGGAGCACTTTGCACTCTCTATTCTATGCCCATGACTACCACATATATAAAATGCAAAAAGGTGTTCATATCTTATATCATACCGCAATACTACATACATAAAAATAAAAATACAATCTTCATTAACACGGATATCATTGTATCCAACACCCCACATTGATGAGGAACTTCTAATTCACAAATAGCTGAAATCTAACAAAATCTTTTCAGAAATTATTAGCTCTTATCTTACGTTATGTGAACTGAACTCATAAAATTTATCTTATCTTATTAGATTTGAGCTGAACTTATTAGACATGAAATAAGTGAAATTTTAATCTAATTTCATATAAGTTATAAGTCATGGTCCAAGGGAGTCAACCTCTTTGCAAATAGAGAGATAAAGTTTGGCAGCTTGTGTCAGGAACCAGAAATAAGATGTATGTCTATCTCATGTCCTTTTTTGTTATATGCCTTTGCATCAACCAGCTCAACTATCATAATTACTGTCAATATTATTACTGGTTTCCTGACCTTCTAATCTTTGCACTGTGCTGTACTTTCCAAAGAGTTCTCCATGCTATTGCATATAATATGTAGGCTCAACCTTCTTACTCTTTCTGTCCTATAATAGTAGTCAAGCTGTCTTACAATAACTATCAGATTTATGTTAGCAATAAAGTAAAGCATTTATACAGTGTATATAACTAAATTATCTATTGGTCTATAGTAGCAACAATGGTAGGAACATCACAGTAATGATCTTTCATTCCCTAAATGTAACAACTATTATAAAACTAATTAGTAAAACTTATTAATTCATTTCTTAAATAGAAGTTCTTGACCATTCTTGTAATTGGCTTGTTTGAAGCAATTTTAATTGTGAAGTAATGTCACTCTAATCTCTTTCATGATATTGATAGGGATGACCGTAAATTTTTATGCATTTATTTATTTTGTAGAGGAATATGGTGGACTTGGCCTTGGATATCTCTACCACTGTATTGCAATGGAAGAAATCAGTCGTGCTTCTGGTTCAGTTGGCCTGTCATATGGAGCCCACTCTAATCTTTGTATAAATCAGTTGGTAAGACCAAGACAGGAGTTTAAATAGTATACTTTCTCTTTTCTATGTTGCTTTGTCAGGAAAGTGTTTTGTTTTCAGGCAAGGAATGGGAATCCTGACCAGAAAAAGAAATACTTACCAAAGGTATGACACTTTTAAGTTGTGCCTTTTATCATCAACGTGCTTACACTTGCTGATAGCTATAATCTGAAATTCTTACTAATTCTTAACCATCAAAATTATGGTTCTGAATTTTTTTTTTCATTGATTAACATATATGCTTGCTCGCCACTTGAGAGTACAGAGTACGTTAAGGAAATGTTTGGTTAATACCCATGTGTTTCTGAGGTTTTGAAGTGTAACTGTGTAAGTGGCGTTTGACTTTGTATGTGCAAAATCATGTGAGGTGTGGCTTCATCATGTTTTAATTAGCTTGTCATAGCCAAATGACAAGGTCGATGGAGGTTGGGACTTTGGGAGAGGAGGAGGAGGGGAAACTGATCCTGTGTCAAAGCAGTATGCAGTTGCATGTTAATGTCTTTGGTTGTGAGAGTGTCATTAATATGCACTTTGGATAATTTTCCCTGCTTGGATCACCCAAGCTGGTGCCCAATTATTGATAGATTAGGGGAATAAGGGACCTCTCCTAACCTACTATCTAAACCGCAAATATTACTAATTAGATTTGCACCTAGTTCATGTTTATGTGAATGTCTGAGGGTCTTATTCTTGGATCTATGTTCTGATAAATTAAACGTTTGCTGCACCTGAAGCTTATCAGTGGGGAGCATGTTGGAGCTTTGGCAATGAGTGAACCAAATGGTATAATTTATGAACTCTTTCCTTCCTTTCCTGAGTGATGGGAATGCTTTTCAGTTATCATCATGGTAGTCAGATACTCGGATGCAGTTTTATCTCTCCTCCATGTTATCCTTTTGCAGCTGGTTCAGATGTTGTTGGTATGAAGTGCAGAGCTGATCGTGTTGATGGTGGCTATGTGCTAAATGGGAACAAAATGTGGTGCACAAATGGCCCAACTGCTCAAACCCTGGTGAGCACATTTATTTCATCAACTCATGCAACATCAAGTGCAATTTTCCATTTACTCAATGATGTCTGTTTTTGTGTGAGCGTGCTCACATGTGTCTTTTAATGCACATGCCACACACATGCTCATTTTTTAAATTTGTATTTTTGTGTCAATTGTTACGCATTAGAGCTGAATTTCTTATTTAATTTATTGAGCCACATACATGCTATAATAATTCATTTACCAAATTTCAGGAATGTAAATTTCGGGATTATAAGTTGAATGTAGAGTAATTCATTACATGTATCTGGTTATTTTCATTGAAAAATTGTTCCTGAACGAAAAGTTCATACAATTTTTTCACCTTATAAGATGCAATTCTAGGTTTTGGAAGAAAGACAAGGAAATAAAATATAGCAGAGAGGATAAAACTCATCTCAACAATCACTAAATTTGAAGAGAACAGTCAATCTCTATCTCACATATTTGATTAAAGCTTGATTAATCACATAGATTTAGTTGTATTCAACAAAGAAATAATGCTCTGATAGAGTTAAAGATGTAATAGGAGAGAGAATCTAATCATTTCATAAGTCATTAAAAGTTGTGCTAACAAATGATGAATAAACCGTTAGTTTACTTCAATACACTATATAAATCAAAATAAACTTAACTAAATCAAATTAAGTTAAATCGAATTAAGTTTAGATTGAACCCGCATGTTTATGATCAACCTTTCACGCCATGGACCACCGATAGAAATTCAGGTGAAGTATAGATGTCTAGGAGCACTTCATGGAGGAATTGTGGATCATTAGAGAGATAAAAGATTAAGAAACTAGAGTATTAGAGAGAATGTATGCAGAGAATGGTGCCCGTAATCCTCAAAAGGCTACGGTATTTATAAGAAAAAAATCGGAAAAAGGATAGAAAATTTGGTGCCTGAACAAAACTTGGTAGGATTTAGAGTGCCAACAACATTTGCAATCAACCCACAATCACAATGAACAAGCAAGCAATAAACCAAGAACAAGTATGAAAGATTAAAGCAAAGATAAAGGAGACGATGTTGCTGTGGGAAAACCCAAAAAGTGGGAGAAAAAACCCACCTTGCACTATAGAGTAATATTAGATGATGAATGGAAGATGATTACAAGCATGAAAAGTGTGATATTTAAATGCCTCTCACAAAACCGCTTTAAAACCCTCACTTGTGTTTAATATTTTGTGAATACCTCAAAATAATGAGGCAAAACCATATACATTTTGTCTAGGGTAATAAATAAGACCTAATGCATGAGAAGAAGCCACGTGCCCAATGATTGCTAGCAGCCGCAAAACAGAGCAATCCCAATACCCACATTCCGCAACCTGGCTGCTCTCGGGCTGCGCTCGCAGGGGACCTTCCTGCTGCCTGTGATCTACTGCAAGTATTCTTGCAAGTGGGCTGCTGGCTGGAAAATGGTGCTGTGTGCGCAGGAGCTCGGTTCAGCCAGTGTTCGAATCCTTGCAAGGAATTCTGCGTGTGTGCTGCAGGTCAGCCACATTTTGTCGCGCACAGAGCAAAGCTCAGCTCACCTTGAGTTCCTGCGATCTGGCTGTAAGTATGCAACCTTGTTATTTGCGCAGCAACTACTCCTACACCTACATGCCTACTCTTCACATGCAAGCTAGTATATCCATCATGCTATACTTAGATCTTTTCTCCACACATTCCTAACAAAACTACTGTCGCGCCACATCAGCAGCTAGCATGACGTGATAAATCTGGCGTGTCGCACCAAAGAACGCGAAATCTGGGATATTATTATTTTATTCCTTGCGTGTTAAGATGTGGAAAGTTTGTTTTAGCCAGTTTTGTACGAGTGTAAATTGAATAATTATTGAATTGGGCTTAAAAATAAAAAGAAAGAATTAAAATAAATGGTTTGTGTTTAACACAGAAATAAATGTGGGCTAGAAAGGTGAAATGGACTGGATTTATGATCAAAATATAGTACTCCTTTATTTCAACACTCTATCCGAACCAAATGGTGATGAAAGACTTTACTCATTATTATTGGGTTTTGGTCAGGGAGACATTTTTAGGTGTACATTTAGTTATTATGGTGTATCTAGAATGTTGGTCAGAAAAACATTTTGTGTCTGTCTCATATGTTTATGTAACAAAGAGACGATATAGTGTGAGATAATGTCTGCTTTTCCTTTTTATAACCAAATCTTTTTAAGTTATCGTATAAATGATCTGATAAAGCGTTGTGTAATTATAATATTATTGGCTACTTGGCCTGGTCATCAACTACTATGACCTGAAGATTTTTGTCATATTTTAAAGCTGAGACTGAATTAGGGATACTGATGGTATCTGAAATAGAAATGCTGTGTAAGTGATATAATCAACACATTTTTGAAGCTGCACTACGGCAAGTGTTACTTTTACATGGCATATGAATTATATTTTGCTAATAGGTATAATTCATATAATTAAAAAAAGCTTCTGTAGCTTTTTTTTTTCTTACTCTGGGCAACATGTGTAACTAAGTCAACAAATCCCTCCAAAACTATAAAAGAAATGAGACGAGAAGGCAATTTGTGTGGGGACCTAGACTTATATGTTAGCCATTTTGTCCTAGAATTTGAAAATTCATGCCTCATCTTTGATTTTTTTCCCCCCCATATGTTTTTTTTTGATAATGAGATATCTTGTTGGAGCAGGTAGTCTATGCAAAAACAGACATGGCCAAACACTCCAAAGGAATTACAGCATTCATCATCGAAAAGGGAATGCCTGGGTACTAAATTGCAATTAAATATTTTTTAGTCGGCAATTGTTCCCGTTGCTTTCTTGATGTCATAAAAAAAATCTGACTGTATTTTGCATTAATCCAGTCTCCTCGTTCTCTTACTTGCAATTACAGCAGATGCTTCAAAGAGAGTGTTTTTTATTATTATTTTTAAATTCCAATTGATATATGATGCATCTATAATCTTATTGCTCATTAGGTTAGTTGCCTTGTCACTTTAAATTCGAAACCGCTAGATTATTACCTGAATTATCCTTATCTTAATTTATCTCATCGATCAAGTTGACATGCTTTGGTGAGGTGACTATTGATAAAAACATCTTTTCCATTCCCCATTTCTAATTGCTTATAACTACTCTCTCCGGACACGGACTTTTAGGAGGAATAGTAGAAAATATGAAGTGGGGTTGGTTGAAGAATAAAAAATTATGAAAAACAAAAGTGTGTATAAGTGGGGATGAGAGAGAATATGAAAAATATTAAAATATGATATGAGAAGACCACTAGTGGGGAGAAAAATAGTATAATATTGTTAAAAGTTTTTAAAAAAGGAAATGTAACAAGTAATAAAATACAGCTACAAAAGGAAAGTGGAGCAAGTACAAAAATACGGAGGGAGTACATCTACTTCTATTTGGTATTTTGGTATACTCACTGTTCATTTTGACACACACAATCACACACTCTTTGACCATCTATTATGATTTATATAAGAAAGAAGAGTGATGTGGGATTATGTTAGATTCTTTTTGAGAGACAATTAAGATATTTATGACCTCAAAGTTGTGTGATGGCCAATGTGAAAGTCAAATCAAGTAAACGTAAAAAGGGTGTTTGGGGGGGGGGGGGGGGGGGGGGGAGGGATTAGCTGCCACTATAGTCTTTGTAATTGAGCATGCATTAAAGAATGTCGCCAAACACCAAGATAATTAAGAGAATATGAAATATATCTAGCTCTGGGTAATAGAGTCTTCTAAATTGTACAATTTTTGGTCTCATTTATTCCAGAGGTTTATTTATATATTCTCCCTTTTACATGAACTGCAGATTTAGCACAGCCCAAAAACTGGACAAACTGGGAATGCGAGGAAGCGACACGTATGTGTTCTGTGAACTTTCTGAAAACTCATGATTCAATCTCGTGTGTATTGAGGTGCTGATACTTTAGTGTTGGATTGCTAAATACCTTGCAGGTGTGAACTTGTTTTTGAGAACTGCTTTGTGCCTCAGGAAAATGTTCTCGGGGAGGAACGAAAAGGTTAGTTTGATGCTCTTTGCATTATGGTTCTGTAAAATAGGGTGTATGCAGTTTTCTTACTTTTCACATAGTTGTGAGCAGCTCAAGTCTTTTTAAAAAGCCTATGAAAGTGTGTATAAACTTTATAAAGTTAAAAAGTACTCCTTCCGTTTCACTACAATGGTTACCCTTGATCTTCTTACAAAAACAAAGAAAAATTGGAAAGTAGGAGAGATGAATGGAAAAAATGGAATGTTCTCAGAAAAGAAGAAAAATGGATTTTTTTAAGAAAAGTCCAATAACAAGATATAGGTAAAGTGTATTGTAAGAAATGAAGAATTAAAGTTAGGTAAAGTGAAATATTGTAAGTGGGATAAATGTTGGGTGAGATTCTATTAAATAAGTTGGGTCATGTATCTTAAATTAGAATAAGCAAAGTGTAACCATTATTTTGAAATGGCCAAAATAAGAATGTTAACCATAATAATGTCACAAAGTGATTAATATATTGCATCAAAAAAGAATTTGACTCCTCGGCTACAACTCGGCTTAATTCTCATTGAATAATCAAAATAAAATATATATAGGTTACAAACTAACCTTAGAGTTACCTTATCTTGGTAACCTAGTAATTAGGAAAAAATCAAAAGATATACATAATAACCATATATAAACGCTACCAAATATTGTGAGTATCTTGGAAATATATCCTCAATACCCCCCTCAAGTTGGCGTACGAGAGTCATAGATGCCCAACTTGGATAGAAGATGATCAAACTGCTTCTTCTGAAGAGCCTTTGTGAAAATATCTGCTAATTGAGAAGAAGTAGACACATGTGATGGAGAAATTAAGCCTTTGGTAATTGCATCTCGAACGAAGTGACAATCAATCTCAATATGTTTCGTTCGTTCATGAAAACATGATTCTTTGCAATGTGCAAAGCAGACTCACTGTCACAAAACAACCTGATCGCCTTTAGATGATTAACACCCAAACTTAGCAATAAAGCTTTAAGCCACTTTAACTCACAAGTGACCCCTGACATGGATCTATATTCTAGAGGAAGTGGATACAGTGTGCTGTTTTTTCGTCTTCCAGGTGATGGAGATTTACCAAGAAACACAAGCCAACCTGTTAACGAGTGACGAGTCAAAGGACATGCCTCCCAATCTGAATCACACCAACCTTGTAGGACTAAATCACTATAAGCACATAACAAAATTCCTTGACTCGGGGTACCTTTGAAGTACCGTACCATTTTCATACCATTCTCAGAGCTGCTTCCCAATGTTCAATGCGCGGCTGTTGCATGAATTGAGAAAGAATATGAACCGAATACGCCAAGTCAGCCAAGTAACCCTTAGATATATCAATCGTCCCAAAAGCCTTCGATATACCTCGGGATTTGCAAGAATTTCACCAGTAGCAAGATCTAACTTATGATTTTGCTCAATGGAAAGCTATTCGGCTTTGCACCCAATAAACCACACTCAGATATAATATCTAGAGTATATTTTCTTTGGCACAGAAACAAGCCTTTCGAACTCCGGGCAGATACTCAAAAAATACTTCAAAGGACCAAGGTCCTTCATCTTAAAAACAATCACACAGATAAGCTTTGAAACTAACAAGTGTAGCGGAATGATTACTGGATATAATAAGATCATCAACATACACTAAGACATTAATCAGAACATTGGCATAAGTATATGTGAACAAAGAATAATCAGAGTAAGACTGTTTGAAGCCGTACCATTTTAGAGCAACATTTAACTTGGCAAACCAACACCGCATAGCTTGTTTCTTCAAGCCATACAACGATTTTCTCAAACGACAACCCAGAGTAGAATCCGAACTTTCAAAGTCGGGAGGCAATTTCATATATACCTCCTCACTAAGATTACCGTGCAAAAGGGCATTATGAACATCCATATGATGAAGCTCCCAATTTTTAGAGGCCGCAATAGCAAGGAACGCCCGAACTGCAGTCATCTTGGCTACTGGAGAAAATGTTTCACTATAATCAACATCTTCCTGCTCATGATTCTAGTGTGACTTGAGAAGCTCAACGTCACCATTAGACAAAAATTTTGTCTTGTACACCCATTGACTCCTTAGTGCCTTTTATCCGGAGGAAGACGCTCTGGAGTCCGAGTCCCATTGTCCTCTAAAGTTGTATTTCCTCTTGCATTGACTTATGCCAACCTTCACACTTCATAGCTTCTTTGAATGATTTTAGGTCTTTTCCACTTACTATTGCTGCAAGAAAAATTGTCACAATTTATATAATGTGCTAAAGGATAAGGAGTACCCGAAGGAGGTGTGGATGTGGAAGACTGAGTAGGGGGAGACGGATTTTAGCGAACACTGAATGAGTCACAAAATCAAGTAATTTAACGGAAGGAAACTTCTCACGATGTCCACGACCCATTAATTCCATGGAATTTTGTTGAGTATCAACCAAGGTGCTGCCATTGTCGCTAGCTTCTTCGCCAGTGGTTGTACCAGACGTCATGGGCTGGTCTTCAGCCACCCCAGCGCCCGCCGGACCAGGGGCTGATGTTCTTCCTTGCCAGCGCCCGCTGGTGTTGCGTGGGGAGTTTGAGCAGCCCGTTCTGTGATACCCTCCCCACCATTAACTTCAAAAGAATCACCAATTTCTTCCCACAATTCATACTCAATAAAATCATCATGAACATCCCAATCCGAACCATAAGTATTAGCAGCTTATGTTACATTGACACGGGTACGGGTATCCGATATTGGTACGGATCAAAGTGTTCGATACGTCAAGGACACGGGGACACCGTCTTAACTTTGGACTCGGGTACGGATACGGGCATACGACAATAAAATTTTTAGAAATAAATAATTAATATGCCCATATTAATAATTAAAACAAAATTATAAACCTTTTACCGTGTGTAGACTGTAGAGTAGTATGGAGTAGATAGTACTCCGTAGTAATAATACAGTATGTGAGCAGTTTTGAAAAGACAATAGAAAAAAAATTAAAAAAAAAATAAAAAGAGGGAAAAGGGTGGGTCACGTGGGATAGATTGTGAGAAACAATTTGTATGGTTAAAGAAGTGGTGAGGTCAGGTCAAGAGGTCAAAGTTAAAATAATGCAGTTGTATCCAACCTACTCCTTTTATATAAAATAATAAACTTTTTATGTGGCCAAAAGCCTAAAAATTGCTCGACAGACAACCACGTCGGAAAAGTATACAAGAGCTTAAATTATAGGTTTTTTCTATGGATCTTTTCCATGAAAGTCTTTTGAAGACAACAATGTTGTACCCAAGCGCCAAGTGGCATGTCCGGAACGGATTTCATACTCGGATCCGTGTCGGGTCATATCAACCCGGATATGACGGCAAAATTGTCGTGTCCGAGTAACATAGTGAGCAGCAATATTGACGAGCGACATCCGGGGAAACAAAAGGAAATATATCCTCAACAAATTTAACATCCCGAGAAACAAAAACACCTTCGACTCAAGGTCATATAATCTCCAATCTTTCTTCCCAAAAGAGTACTTGACAAAAACACACTTACTATTTCTACTTGCAAATTTATCCCCATTCGTTTTCTGATTATGAGCAAAGCACAAACATCCAAACGTCCTAATTGCATCAAACATAGGAGGTTTATTAGAAATAATTTCGAATGGAGTTTTGTTTTGGAGTAAAGTGGTAGGAGTTCTATTGATTAGGTGAGCCGCGAAAAGGATGCACTCACCCCAAAAATAAATGGGTAATTTTGCTTGAAATCTCATAGCACTAGCCACACTGAAAATGTGTGTGTTTTCTCTCAACCCTCCCGTTTTGTCGAGAAGTGCCTACACACGACTATGAAAGTGATATGGATAAAAACCAAAAACCAAACCAAACCAAACCGAATTAACTATTCGGTTCGATTTTTTCCCTATTCGGTTTGGTTTCGGTTTGAAAATAAAAAAGAAGTGGATTTTGGTTTTGGCCTTCCAAAAACCGAAAATCGAAATTGGAACCGAAATATTGGTCCATTATTAACTTTGTACATAAGCCCATACCTTTTATATATAAGTATAAAAAAACCCTAATGTTCATTTCTCTCTTCTATTTCACGCCTCCCTTCTCTCTCTTCATCTCTTCTCTGTTCTTTATCTCTCTTTCACGCCCCCTTCTCTTAACTCTCAAAAAATTTAACTTCTGAGTAAAAAATATTGGAATTACCATCATCATCATTGATTAATCAGTGGAAGGGGTAAGGGGTCAAAAGTTGAAAGAAAAATAAAGAAAAAGTAAGAGTGTTGGTGTTGTTGCATGTTGGTAATTTTGGTAACTTGTGAAAAATATGGAGTCGGTTCATCTCTACAAAAATGGTTAATTTCTTCCTCTCTAAAAACATCTCCTCTCTCATAGTTTCATATTTCAACGGGATTCATACGAAGTTGTTGCAATGGCTTTTCTGAGGTTATACCGTTGTAGTACCGAAATCGTAGTATTCTTGTAGATTTTAGTGGTGTAATTCATATAATTTATTGATAATCAATTAATCATAGTTGTATTACTTCTATTTTTTCTAATCTGTTTGTAGATATCTATAAATTATAAATTTGGTTTTTTTTTTATTTTTTTTTTATATATTTTAATTTTTAATTAACTTTTTTCAACAATCTAAAAAAAAAACGACATAAATTCGGTTTTCGGTTTGGAACCGAATTAGATTTCTAAATTGCGGTTTGGATTGGTTCGGTTTCAAATCTAGTTCGGTGCGGATTCGGTTTGGAAAATTCGAAACCGAAATAATTCGGTTTGGATTTGGTTTGGGTCAAAATCTAAACCGAATACCAAACTTTTACCCCTACACACAAAGTTTGAAAAATAGTGCCGGTGGTAGGAAAAAAAAAAAAATCATGCAAGCAATTAAACTCAGTACCATTGTCATTTTGCACAATTTTAATATTTTGGGAATATTGTCATTCTACCATAGCAACAAACAATAAAAACATACGAAACACCTCAGTTTTATCATTCAACAAATAAACCCAAACAACTCTAGAATAATCATCGATGATTGTCAAAAAATACCGAGCTTTGCATGACAAAACATGTTGATACGGGCCCCACAAATCACAGTGAACTTTTTCAAAAATTCTAAGGAAATTTATCTCTAGCATGTTTAGCACGCATACATACTTTACATCCCTTATCTAAACTATCTTTACTACTAACTGTAGGAAGCAACTTAACTACTTTCTCGGAAGGATGACCCATACGACGATGCCATAACTCCAAATTATTCCTTGTGTCAATTGCTCCAACTCGATGCGCCAAATCCAATTTGCTAAAATAGTACAATCCGTCCCTCCTAGCTCCCGTTCCAATCACCTCCTTTGTTTGGTCCTGTATAGCACACATAGTTGAGTTAAATTGGACAAAACAATTAAGCTCATCGTAAAGTTGAGAAACTGAAAGTAAGTTGCAATTCAAATTAGGGACATAGAACCCCCCGTTTAGAGTAATCTTGTCCGCCAAACGCACAGAACCAACAAGAGAAGTCAAAACAATTTCACCGTTCGGCAAACCTACGGGATATTCAAAACTTTTGGTGTCAAAAAGCCAAGAAATATCTCTTGTAACGTGATGAGTAGCTTTGGTATCAATAATCCAAGAGGTGTCATCAAACTTTCCGTTCAAACGATTTTAAAAAATAGTGGCATTACCCATCATACCCGTAATAGCTTTCCATTGTTCACTAGAAAACAATTTCCCCGAAGAGGAACTGGATGCATCATGTGAACCCGAGCCAAGAACAACATTAGCTCTCACCGACCCTCTACCACGCCCAACCGAACTATCAGCCAGCCGTGAAGATCATAGCACCTGCTTTCCTCATGACCTTTCTTTTTACAGTGATTGCAAGTCTTGTCCGCCCAACACTTTGAAATTTCGTGGCCGATCTTCTTGCACTTCTCACACACTGGCCTCTCTCCCCCTCCATGACCTCTCCCTGCATTGACTTGAACAGCAAAGCCTAGCGCTAAGGAAGAAGGAGTTTCATCTTTGTTTCGAGAAAAGCCCCTAACACGCTCCTCTTGAGAAATTTGTTGATACGCCCTATTTAATGTAGGTAAAGGGTCTTGAGACAAAAGAGTGGAATGTAAAGGAGCATAATACTCAGCATATAAACCAAGTAAAATTGTTGCAATCGATCTCCATCGCGTCGATCGGCATGCTGTCGTCCTACATTACAGGTACACTTCCCACACTTGCAATAAATTAGAGGCTCGTGTTTATCAAGCTCATCCCATAGAACCGAAAGCTTGCTATAATACACTGCACCAGACATTGCTTTAGTTTGCTCACAACGACTAATATCGGACTTGATTTGTTGAATACACGGACCATTGACGAGGCTAAAGCGTTCATGTAAATCATCCCATAACTTCTTAGCATCATCATAATGAGAGAGCATCGATTTAACTTCTGGATCTATGGTGTTCATTAACCAAGAGACTAACATACAATGGATGGTAGTCCAATCATCCTCCGTACATGGAGGCGCAAAACTCACGATACTACTATCAAGAAACCCGAACTTCCAGCGAGACGATAATGCAATTCTAATTGTGTGAGACCAATCATTGAAATTATCAAGCTTTAGGTGTTGTGATGCGATGAAATCACCCGGCCTATCATGTGGACCAAGGTAAAAAGGGGAATTAATTTCGATTTTCGGAGGTGGCGGTGGTGGTGTGTCATCCCCCGTCATTGTTTACTGTGAAGGAAAAAAAATTTAGGAACCCAGTTTCGGTCCGATACCATGTAGAAACTTATGAACTCAGCTTAATTCTCATTGAACAATCAAAACAGAATATATAGGTTACAAACTAACCGTAGAGTTACCTTATCTTGATAACCTAGTAATTAGGAAACAATCAAAAGATATACATAATAACCATATATAAATGCTATCAAATATTGTGAGTATCTTGGAAATATATCCTCAATATATATGGTTCACAAAATACAGTACTCTTCTGTTTTTTTTTTTGGACACGCGTGTGTTTGCGCGTTCTCACTTACACATTTTGCAGTCTACAATGCACATGTTTGACTAATTATATCTTACATTATATATGATTGCACACTATGGAAAGTTGATATTTAGATACCACACATTAAAGCAAATTTAACAAGATCTTACGTAACAATTTTTGTATTTATATTAGTAACAAAATAAAGTCAAAAGTTTTCTTAGTTTGACTCGATGTCCCTAGCTCTGCCCCCAGGTTTTCATGCATGCTGGCTAACACAGCTCTCTGATCTTTTATCCAGGGGTATATGTTATGATGTCAGGGCTGGACTTGGAGAGGCTTGTTTTGTCAGCTGGACCTCTTGGTATTATGCAAGCTTGCCTTGATGTTGTTCTTCCTTATGTTCGGCAGAGGGAACAGTTTGGGCGTCCAATCGGTGAATTTCAGTTCATTCAGGTATATTTTTTGCATTCTTAAACCTTCAGACAATTTTCGATAGATCTAGAACTTCCAGCTCGAAAGCCTTGCAAATGAAATAATACAGTTAGTTTGCTGATGCAGGGGAAGGTTGCTGACATGTATACTTCCTTGCAATCATCAAGGTAAATTTGTAAGCAAATTGATGATTTTATCATCTGCATGAACTGCAGAAAGAGTCTTGAAGAAATTAATTTGATTGTTCTCGCACCTTGTACAGGTCATATGTGTACTCAGTTGCACGAGACTGTGACGGTGGAAAAGTTGACCCAAAGGTGTGTTAATCTATACTGCATCTCGATTTGTTTTCTAATGTTAGTCCACCTTACTGCTCTCTCAATTTGTTTCTGTTACTCAATTCAATGTCTCATTGAAAGATTTGAAACTATAATCATCAGTCTATGTTTGTCCTCTTTATTGGGAGCCTGATAACATCCCTTAATCAGGAATTGAAGGAGGATTTTATGCATGTCTAACCGTCTACCACTGTGCTGATTTATGGACTCTTTGGTGAATAATGTAGTAAAGGTTGTAATTATATAGGGATAGGTACAAATAAAAAAAGGTAAATAACGACATTTGATGAATCTTGGGATTTAGGGTTATTTTATACAGGAAAGTATAAAAAGTAAATATTGGCACAAAAACTTTGCTAAGTGTTGGGATGTATGAGAAAGGTAAAGAAGTTGGTGTATTATAATAAAACTATTTAATATAATAATAGAAATTTTAGAAACAGGCACAACAGTGTGGGACACCAAAAATGGAATACAACACTATATTATGGGTGGGTTGGAGGGAGTAAATAATAGGTACAAAATACAAAGACATCATTGTGAAATGTGAATGAAAGAATTAAGGGCTCATTTCGTTGATCGAAACTATTATGCAACTATGATTTAAAAATGTAACAGATATTGGGACAGAAAAGTATAATTTTGATAGGTTCCATGTACAAAAATCTGGTAAATTTGACACCCCTAAGTTTCTTATACTGCCCCAGAAAGTAGTTTTTAACAATTTGCATTAGAAGATGACAAAAATTATCGAAAGGAATTTTAATTTGAAATGCTAGCACTATTGCCTTTGAGAGACTGAAATGCTGAATTAGAAATTTTGTGATTACTCTGCTTTCCTTATTTTTTTAGCTAATCTGAATGTTCTATGGCTGTTTCCTTGGTGTTGGGATATCTATGCATAGATTGAGATTGAAAGGATTTTCCGGAGAACATTTTTGCCCCCATTTTCCATGATAATTTTCTGACAGTGATATCTTTTTTCAAATATGATACACTTTAGTAATTAATTTGATTAAAACATATTCACTGGCGGTCTGGCGGTAAGATTTGTCACATGAATGCTTTGATGCTATGGGAGTTGAGGAGTGCATCTTCCTAGCCTCTAGATATGTCTATGAAGTTGCAGAGGCATCTTATGTATCTTTTTCTTTTACATGCAATGGCATGCCAAGTCATTATTCTGCTACATGTCTATCAATTGGTTTCTTCTACAAGCGATGACCACTGATAATGTCTGTTTCTTTGTCATCCTGCATCTGCCACCACCTATTAATTCTTTTCAATTTCTTGCTTACCTAAAATTTCTCAGTTTGCTTAATTAGTCAAGCACGTGACAAGCCTCCTCACCCTTCTTCTAAAATGCTTGCAGGACTGTGCTGGAGTTATTCTCTGTGCTGCTGAAAGGGGTACACAAGTTGCACTGCAGGTATAAAGCCCTTTTGTGTATTAGTATTTTGGACATTTAGGTGTCATTTTGATTGTTTGCACATTAACTTAATCTTCATTTTGTGGCCAATTAGCCAAATTGATATAAAAATTACCTTCTTGCCAATTGAAAGATTGGCTGGAGACATAATGGTTATATTAAAATGTGCCTATATTTTTGGTCACATAAATCAGAACCTGGCCCGTGTAATAATTTATGCTGCACCTCCTTTGTTTATTATTAGTTGACACACTTCATTTAG
Organism: Chenopodium album; assembly: GCF_948465745.1. Lineage (NCBI taxonomy): Eukaryota > Viridiplantae > Streptophyta > Magnoliopsida > Caryophyllales > Amaranthaceae > Chenopodium > Chenopodium album. The sequence goes on along the minus strand of NC_137842.1, from coordinate 11,814,343 downwards.
GCACACATTTTAAGCCATCAAGGTATGTCAAATATGTTAAAGATATAAATACCCCTCACCCACCAAACTACAAACCAATCTAAATTGGTTACGTAAGGGTAAAATAGGAATCATACATTAAGAAACTTATCAAAAAGAGAAACATGTAACTAAAAATAACTTTCTTTTCTTTTTTGTTTTTTAAAAAAAGTAACTTGTCAACTAAAAAACAGAGGAAGTATTATTTATTCCATAAATAATATGGTCGCAAAAAATTTAAGAATCATGGGGGCAAGGGATTTAGGTAAAAAAAAAAAAAACTCAAAACTATATTGCTTACACTTTCTATGCTTTATTTTCTTGATCCAAGACATGGGTTTAAATGACTCCCATCACATTACATTATAATTTCCCATAAGTGGGCCAAAGCTTTGTTTCGTAATTTGCCAAGAACTGGTTGCATTTGCTGATTTGACTACCCAGTTGTATTAGTTTATTAGATGTTTTGACTAGCTTTATTGGCTGTTTACCATAAATTGTTTGGTAAAATTAGCATTAACTTTGGCTATTTTCTTACTAGAGCATATGAAATAACAACAAAGAAATTGGTATTTGGGTAGGTAGGGATGTAGATTATAACAAGTTTAGGAAAAAAAAATGTCATTCTACAAGAGTTTCTCAAACTTCTTAATCACCTAGTCTAAAAAGCTCCATATTTAGTTTTTTTTTTATAAAAGGTGGATTTAGCTTAATTAGCTCGTTGAAAATGCTCTTTTACCCAAAATATTTTTATTTATATTTAATGTTTGTTATTAGTAATAAGTCTTCATAAACAAATATATTTTTCTTCCTTATTTCTAAGAACTTTGCCTCGTACCTTTTTAGTCCTAGCAAGTATAGATTTTTTTGATAATGGATTGTGACAAAGCTTTAAGCTAGTGAAATCACTTATGATTTTATCCATGATTTATGAACTAAGAAGTGAGTCTCTAAGTAAACTATTGACTCTAACTATATTTAAGCAACAAAAAAAGAGATTTATTTCTTGACATGAACAAGATAAGCCCTTAGTATTTGCAAGTTCCTTTCTTACTATGTGCTCTTCAAATTAGCTGAAGGACATAGTATTGCTTATTTCACTGATTTGTTTCCTTGGCCTTCTTTTCTATGTTCCTTTCTTTCTATGTGCATAACAAAATAGCTGAGGGTCATGCTCATTTATATCATATTGAGTCAATTAGCTAATTAGTCACGTTATGTTGGGTCAAATTTTTTACTGCTTTAATCATAACACTTGTCACCTGACCAAGTTGAACTCAATATTGATAGTATATATATTCGATCTTGGGCTTTAACAATTAGTTAAAGCTTTTGGTTGAGTTAACCCTTTAACATGGTATCAAGAATCAACGTGACACAAAGGTCACGGGTTTAAGTCTCATCCACCCCCATTTTCAAGTGCCCATGCCGCATCCACATTTCAAGCCCGAAGGGCTCTCATGTGAGGGGGCGTGATAGAGTATATAATCGATCCTGGCTTCAACCATTAACTTAAGCTTTTGGTTGAGTTGGTACTTTAACGAGGAGAACAAGGACTTGTGTAACTGTTTTTTGAAAAAAGGTGTGACTACTATCGAGACTTGGTATTAGTTTCCATAAGGGAAGCTTGATATGTGAATTTAATAAATGGAATGGAGGACAGAAATATTTGCTAGTTAAAAAATCTTACTGGTGCTTATACATGGGACATTCCATGATAAAGTTTTACATTAAAGTTAACATGTTTTTTGTAAGGTTAATACTTCATGAGCCATATCAGATAAATTTACTGTAATTGAACGCCTTATTGCATTTTGCAGGCCATACAATGTCTTGGAGGTAATGGTTACGTGAATGAGTATCCAACAGGGCGTTTTCTTCGGGATGCAAAATTATATGAAATAGGGGCAGGAACCAGTGAGATAAGGAGAATGATCATCGGTCGTGAATTGTTCAAGGAGCAATGAGCACTCTAGAATAATTATTGGGTGATTCCAAATCAACTATCTGTGGTTCCTATGCAAGGCTTCATAACAGTGAAGATACTGGGCTCTGCTAGACCAGGCGTGCTGCTGTAGATTGCCATCCATTGCTCTCTTTCAATGCATATGTGAAACTGATTATACTGTATAGAATCTGTAAAGCAAATAAGTGCAATTATATCAATCTAACATTTTAGAGCTTTTTAAATGCTCAATTCCTTTGGACCTTCATTTTGAGGCACACTTTATATAGATTTAATTGTGAATACCAAAGATGTTAACTGATAGTTCATGGGTTGCCTTGTTTGAGGTAGCTATCTACTAATTTCTTTTCTATTTCCTTTTTTTTTGGTTGGGGAGGGGTTGTTTTGAGTTGAATTTGGTGTATCATAAGGGATTTCTGAAAGGACAGGTGATAGAGAATTGGTCATATGATTTCTTAGAGGGAAGTACTAATCACTTGAGCTTTCCCTCACTCTCTATTAGATGTTACAGTTAGGTGTGCGTTGTTGTTATAGTTTAACAACTTTGCTAGATGTTGTTTAACCACCTGAGCTATCCCCCACTCTTTGTTATTTAAATGTCCCATTTTGACTGACGTTATTGTACAACTTTGACAAATGATATCTTTAATTATCAACATGTATAAATTATAAAAAGTTGGTAACTAGAAACTATGTTTGGAGACTATTCTAGCAAGTACTCAATAATTACATTTTATCTTACGTATAAAGCACAATCATTAGTCAAAGTGATGCAGTATCAAACTCAAATTGGGGCATTTAAATAAAAACGGAGGGAGTGTATCTATATGCTTTTATGCTTGAGAGTTAATAAAATGAAAGATGTTTGATATGTTTCTAGCAAGATTGATCACCACAAGGGAAAAGTGGGCCCATTGGGGTGGCATTGTCATGGTCACAAAAACAAGTCCGTCTCTATATTTCAATGATTTTAGAAAATGTTTTTAAATCTTTAAAATAAGATTTTAGTTAATGAAAAAAAAAAATCGACAGAAAACCAGCCCCTCTCCACTCACGGTCGGCAATGTAATACCCCATATTTTTATATGTATATTTTAATTTAAAGAATTATCATACAACGAATTTAAATAATTCGAAATGAATTTTTTATGGTATTTTAATAATTTAAAAATTTATTTGAATTAAAATCTCACTTTTAATTTATTTATTTGGTTTTAGAAATATTTTATTTCTTCAATTTAGAAATTTTGGGGAACTTTGGATTTATAAAAGAGTTTTTCAGTCAAAAGGATTTTATTAATGTCAAAATACCAAGTTGAATGGGAATGAGAATCATTAAGGGTGAAAAGGGAAATTTAATTAAGAGGGTTTTTGAGAGAGAGTATAAATACCCACCTTTTGAACAAATTAGACTTTGCGCTCACGCTAGAGAGTACCCAATGGTAAACTCTCTTTCTCTCTCCTCTTATTTTCTTTCCCCTTAAAATTTCCCCTCCCTTTACCCACCTTGCACAACACGCACACACCATCGAAGGGTGGCCGACTACCACCACCACCGACTGACCACCACCAGCACTTGTCAGCAACAACAGCCAGTGGGAGGCGGCGACATCCGCCCTTCCTCCCTCTTGTGCGTGTGGTTCGAACCAAAAAGGAAAAAAAAAAACTTTCTTGCTTCAAATATTTAATTAGCTTTGATTGATTATTTTCTCGAGTACTGTGTGACGTACTATAACCACTACAACAAATTGATCTTTGTGCCACGAGAAAAATCGTGACACAAGTTTAAAATTCTCGTGGCTTTGCAGTTTAGCCACGGGGATTCTAAATTTAATCCCGAGGCACAAGAGGCCGTGGCAAGAAATTTGCCACGGGAAAAAGCATGTCGAGGCAAATTTTGAATTTTATGCCACGGGTATTCACGTGACCAACAAATTCTTTTGCCACGTATATCAACGAGACTAACAACTAATTTTCTATAAATTATACTGTGGCTAATAAACCTGTGTAGCCACAAATACTATTGTTATTAATGTGCTTGTATGCCACAAATTCTATTGTGACTAATAACATCCGTTGTCACTAATACTATCATGGCTAAACAAGTTGTTTGTCAAGAATTTTTAACGTGGCCACCAAATTTACTATCGATGATCTTTGTCGTGGGCTCGTGGCTTGATTAGCACGTGGCTAAAAATTTTAAATGATATTTTTCACATTTGGTATATTTTTGACACCAATATATAAATTATGACACATAATAAATTTGGAGAAATAGACTTTCAAATTGATGTTTAATATTAATACATAAAAAAATATTTGAATTTAATATGACTCATCATTATTCACATACACGCACAAAAATAGGGTTAAAAATTGTCATGGCCTCTAATCCTTCTTCTAAAGAAAAATAAAAATAATACATTTTATGTAATATAATAATAATAAAAAAAGTAGTATATCTTGTGCTTTGCAATCTCCTTTTTACCTACAAGAATGAAAACAAAAAGAATTAGTTTTCCACATAATAATAATAAAAAAGGCTAATAAACTATAGTTTGTAAAATATAACAAATACATGTATACTTGGCAGACTACCTAAATAAGGAAAAAAATTTCCACTGAATTGGTAAATGGATAGACTTAAGAGTCTTAATATTAGTGTAGGAATTAGCAGAATTGGCCACGAAAAAAACAATAATATATGATAGAAGGCTACCAAGTATAAAATTGATACATTCTTTACGAAATGGACAAATAAGGCATGTGATATTTAGAAACGAAGGGAATAGCTTGTTATGCCTATCTAACACCACACAACTTCAATATAATGAGAGATTCTAGCATTTAGCAAATTAACGAGCACTAGCTACAGAGGAGTAGGGGATAAACTAAACCTAAAGCTAACACTTGTATGTCAAAGTCACGACCTTTGAGTTTTATCTTTATACAAATCATTATTTAGATTTTATCACAAACGCAAAAAATTCAGAATTTACCTCGAATGACACATCATTCTAGCAAAGAAATAGTAAGAGGGTGATGATATGCTAGATCAAAAAAAAAAAATCAATAAGAAGCGACTTGAAATTCTGTTAGCAGACAAGTCGAGAACCTGCAGTTTACTAATACTACTATTGCTAGAGGTTGAAGTCAGAAAATCTTTTGACAGTAAACCAGGCCAGTCAGATGATTACCCAAAAGATCAACCATATGTACGTTTGCGTACAATGTGAGTAAATTGACAGGAAGAGCTCCCTGCAGGCTAGACGACGACAGCAACATCTACTCGATATGAACTTGTTTTCTCCACAAAATAGAGTTGTTCTTTCAGCCAATTAAGGATATATAATCAATCATAGGATATATTTGCTAGTGTTTAGCTGATAAGGAAGGGTATGATATGAAGTTACTAAAAATTCAGATCATTAGGAATACATTTGATCATGATTATGTCAAGGTTACACAAAAGATTATAGTCTAAGTAAATTAGACCAAAAGACCTATTCTTAAATCAAAGCAAAATAGATAACTATAGTTGACTGTATGTTGAGGGAGATAAACAATAATTCAAATAGATCGAGTTGTACTTACTTCACTTTCAAAATCATCATTATTTACCAATTGGGTGTTGGTGTAGTGGTGATTGGGACTACACTTGGTAGGGAGGACCTGTGTTCGATCCCCCGCAACAATAATTGGGAGGGGACTGGAACCTAACCACCCAGAATTGATCCTCGAATCCGGATTAGCCCAAAAGGGTGGATCGGGTAGAACACCAAAAAAAAAAAAAAAAAAAAAATCATCATTATTTGAAGAACCTCATTGTTTTGGTCGGATCAATTCGGGACGGGTCAATTTGGGAATGGTCAATTTTCGGGTTCATTTATCGGGTCAATTTCTTTTTCTTTTTCTTTTTTTTTGACAAGAGCAACTAAAATAAAATTACACCGAGAAAGAAACTAAATTTCTTCTACAACTACCTGCTATGAAGTGCGCTTGGGAGATTTGATCCCTCCCGAATTTCCATAAAGTGCACATGTCAAAAGAACCTCCCACTTTAAGTAGTTCTTCTAAAGACCATAAGAGTCTGACTTCCCTTCTATTAGGGGACCGCATCATTTGGACAATAGAAATCGAATCTGTATAAATTGTAATGCATTAGTAGGCTTTCGTCCTTGCCCAATTGATGGCTTTTAAGCAAGCCACCAGTTCTGCATGCAAGGCCGACATAGCCGTGCCATACTCCCCTCCCGCATCCAAAAAATTGACCGCATCAAGAGAATAAGCCCATCCAAAACCAGCATGTCCCATGGTTTTGTCCCATGACCCGTCCACCATAAGTACCACTTCATTATCTCCTTGCATTGGTGTAGTAGGGAGGTCTTCTCTCCTACCAATGTTCACCCTATAGCAACCTGGCGATAGATCCCCATTACTAACTAAATGTCGAGAGTTCCCCTTAGGACGACTATCTGGCTTAAGAAAAGATTCAAGACTATTCATAGTTTGACTCAAGTGTCTGAAGTAGTCTGCCAGATACCCTTTTTCATTTCGAAAGACTCGACCATTTCTGGTTAGCCATAGACTCCACAAAATTCCCACAAAGACTTGCAGGCGTTCACTTTGTTTCCCATCCTCGCTATTAAATAGCAGGATATGTTGTTGAATCCAGTGTCTCAAAGGAGTAGATTCATTAGTTTCAGAGCTAATATGCAAAGAACTATTATTCCACGCATACCTCGCAAAAGAGCAGAACCTAAAAAGGTGTTGCAAGTCTTCATCCATCATTCCACACGAATCACAGGCCCCTTCAATATCCACCCCCCTCTGTATCAAGTTTGACCTGACAGCCAATCCATTCATAACCAACTTCCATTAAAAAAAGGCTCCACTTTGGGGGAATATTTAAACTCCAAATGAGTTTAAAGAATTTGTAATCTTGATCTGCAACCTATTCCAAAGAAGAGCTACTCATTAAAAAAGCATACCCCTTTTTAACAGAATAGTTGCCAGAAGGGTGAAAGTTCCAGTATAGGAAATCCTCTTCATTTTCCACTGGCAATTCCATTTCTAGGATTCTACTGGTCGTTTCCCACTTAAACCTTTCCCGAACTATAGCCGCATTCCATTGTCTTGTGTATTCTATAATGAGATCTTTAACCTTACCTGTACCTATGCCATGTAGAGTAAGATCGGATTTGAGTTCAGGTACAGCACCCTGTACCTACCTCATATTTGCAATTTTAACTCTTTCTCCATTTCCAATCTTCCAAGCATAACCCTTTATTAGTTTATTCCCCACATATCGGAGGCCACGCCGACCCCGTGACACGTTTCCAGCAGTCATTGTTATGGGCTTACCAGTGCATATCGAACACGCATGAGTTGGCTCCAAAACACGAACAACAAGCAGCTGGGATTACAATGCATTCGGACTACTTGTCTGAATAACAAGGCCTCATTTAAACATCCCATGGCCCGAATGCCAAGACCCCCATTTCTTTTGGTTGTTGTAAAGTCTCTTTGTTCACTCAATGCATACCTTTATCTCCCCTTCCTGCCCAGAAGAACCTACCTATCAAAGAGTCAATTTTATTAGTAACAAAAGCAGGTAACTTGAAACACTTCATCACATGCGACGAAATACTTATCAGCACCGTGTTTATCAATATCAGTTTTGCTATCTAGGATAAATTAATAGTATTCCAGGACATTATTCTTCTTGACACATTATCTATCAGGAACTAAAACGCCCCTTTCTTCCCTGTAGAGAAATCGATAGGGGCTCCTAAGCGCCTTTCCATCAAGGACACTTTCCCTATTCGAAGTATATTTTTATACTCCTCCACTTCAGCCTGTTGGGCGTTCTTGCTAAACTTTACAAAGGACTTGTCCAAGTTTAGCTGTTGCCCTGACACCTCCCCAAACCTCGTCAGGATTTCCACTATATTCCTGCATGAAAACTCAAAAGCCTGGAAAAACAGAATAGCATCATCTGCAAAAAAATAAGTGAGAAATACAAGGGGACCTCTGAGTTGCCCGCAATCCCCGAATTTGGTTAATATTTTCCGCCATTGAGAGCATGCGAGAAAAAATGTACATAAAGAATAGAAACAAATAAGGGGATAGGGGATCCCCTTGCCTCAATCCACAAGTTGACTGAAATGACTCAGAGACTTGTCCATTCACTAGTGTTTTATACGGAACTGTAGAGATACACTAGGAAACCCATTGTACCCAAACTGGGGTGAAGCCATACACCTTTAGCACTTAAAGTAAAAAACCCTAATCAACTCGGTCATAAGCCTTTGACATGTCCAATTTTATCACAGCTTTAGTGGACAAACCATTTCTAGTATTAATCAGATGCAGGAGTTCATGGCTCAATTAAACATTATCTTCAACATATCTTCCCGGTACAAAAGCATGCTGAAACTCGCTGATGAGAGTTGGTAACAGGTGCTTCATTCTATTTACAAGGCATTTAGCTATGCACTTATAAATAGTGCTACAAAGGCTTATAGGTCAGAATTGCAAAGCCGTTTCCGGGATATCCACTTTCGGAATCATAACTAATAAAGAAGCATTAAGCTCCTTTAATAAATAACCTATAGAGAAAAATTTTTGCACTGACTCCACCACTGAAGTACCAACCATATCCTAGTGCTGATGAAAAAATTCCGCAATGAAACCATCCGGCCCCGGAGCCTTGAGGTTATGAATGGAGAACATCGCTTTCCGGATTTCCTGTGCTGTAAAAGGTTTAACAAGATCGTTAGCATCCCCCTCGAAATTTTTTTCCTTTAAATACTCATTTTACTCTTTAAAATACGATTTAGGAATATCTAAGACATTACCGCCACCGTGAACATCGCTAAGGCAACTATCAAAGATACACAGCGGAAGATTTAAAATTAAAAACCGTTTAAACAAGTCAACTCAAAAGTCAACCAAATGAAAGTAAAGTTTAAAACCAAAACAAACAAAGTCAAATAAAATCAAACTACAACTTGGAACCATTAAAGGCCCTTATTCAAAACCGTTCCAAAACCAAACCTTTGCATTAGTCCACACAGAATTTGTCATAAATAAATAAAGCATAAAAAACATCGTAACTAATGGAAACTAGCATGATTCACTCTTCACTCATGCCCCATCATGAATATGCTTCAATACCTGAAAGGTTTATCTCTACTTGTCCCCACTACTCTCCATTAAAAATGGGTCATCATAGGGCCAAGATAAAGACATGGCCAAACACACAAACACACACAATCAGCAAAGCTGAGTACATAAGCGTAATTAAACACACTACATGCTTCCACCTATCAACACACACTTACCTCAATGCACCTGTTTTACAAGCACACACAACAATCAACAAGACACTTTAACTAGACACTAAATAATTCCTTTAGTGTAATTACGCATCGAACGGGTTTCCAACTATACCTCCCCCAAATAAATTGAGGTTAGCTAACACGGGAGCTAACCGTGCCAGCGACATAACCACTCAAAGGTGGCGGAATTCCTGCGCATAATAATAAATAAAAAGGGATGTACAGCGTCCTGTACTCCATTAGAAGTTATGGTTAAATATAAAACCCCATAACTTCCCCCATTGTTCATACTCAAGGTATATACGTTCCAAGAGTTTTGGTGCGTAATCTCTTTCACTTTACGTTATTTACATGTTATTGGACTTGGTGATGACTCTCAAAGCATAATAAATCAATCAACAATAATTATTCAATCAATTAAACATACCAATTTAATTCTTGAATAATTAGTGACCACATATTATTTAATGTTGAGCCCTTTTTAATTCTACCTTAGTGTCAAAGACACCTTAAACGCATAAAGCGCCAAAAATCCTATCCCTCGGTGTTAAAAACACCTTAAGTGCACAAAAGCACCAACATACAATTTATTCCTCGTGTACATGGACACTTATATAGCTCCTTTCTCATGCTTAAACCATCAATAAAATTTATTTGAATCATAATTAAATTCCTTTTCAATATTCCAAACATAATTAAACATATAGTTTAATTAATCATGCATTCTAACATGCCATAAATAAAAGTGTGGTTCAAACACAACATGCCAAAATATAATTTTCCAATCCATAAACCATCACAAATAATTCATGCTTCACAATTCAATCACCAACACCATTAATTCACAATTGCATACTTAAAACCTTAGCATGATACTACTTGTAATTGATTAACATCAAGCCTAGCATGATTCTACATCATCAAAATATGCTAAGTACGCGAACGTACCTTGAGTACGATCTTAAAATCGCCACGACTAGTATAAATTGCTTACTTCGAAGTCTCCTACACATTAAAATCATAATAGAGTATTAAAATCCACTCTAAAAAAATTTCCAGCAATATATACTATTTTAAAACCCCTCATAATTTAATCAAAGTAAGCTGAAATTATATTTAAAACACCATAATTAAGTCCCAATTAATGGGTAATTAAAATTCCTTCAAGAAACATAATATTAAGTGTTCTACATAAAATTCCAGCACTTTATTTTAATTAAAACTTGTTGTAATTAAGCCTTAAAACTCTTAAAACAAATATCTAAACCAATATACATTATAACCCTTCAATAATTCATAAATCAAGAACTTAGGGTTTCAAAAATTGGGGCTTTTTAATAAATTATATCTGAAAATTAATTAACATAATTATAATCAAACATCAAAATCAAATCCCAAAACTCATAATTTACAATTAGATTTAAGCATTGATTAAATTAAAATAATAAAGTTTATTTTTTTTATACATGCTCGAAAAAAAAAAGGGGTAAGAGGAGGCAGCCACCGGCTGCCGGTGGCTGGCAGCGGTGGGGGAAGCAAAGAGCAGCCGAAAACAAAAGAAAGGGAAAGGGGGAAAAGAAAAAGAAAGAAAAATAAGGAGGAGAGAGAGAGAGAAGTTTACCTTGGGTTTTCTCCACTCTGGGCAGAGTTGATTTGCCTCATAAGTGGGATATTTATACCCCTTCTCAACCAATCCCTCTTTCCCTAAACTTTCCTCTTTTAGTTTTTCCTAATCCCTTCCCTAATAGAATTTGTTAAAATTAAACTTTCTTAAAATAAAACCCCAACTTTTATAAATAAAGGAATTAAATAAACTTTCCTTTTATAAAAATATTAGTTAAAATGCCATAATTAAAATATTAAAATTATTTAAATACTTTATAAAATTCATCTTTTAAATAAAATACGTATAAAAATACGGGGTATTACACCAACTGGTCGAGATAACCCAAGTGAACAAAAATCCTTCGAGCCCAAGCTTCAGTCAAGAAAGGAAGCGGCAGCCCATAGACTCGTACCCATATCCTTGTGGTTGAGAAATTAATTTGTTGTGGGATAAGAGTAGCATCATATCTCCTCAGATTGATTAGCCTACTGTAGACACCCATTCGTGTCTCCCTAAAACTAAACCCAGTGATGAGTATCTTTCATGTCGAATCATAATCGAATGAAGTGAAAGTGTGGACGGTCGTGTTGCGGATAGTTTTTATTTCTTTTCTTTCTCTCTGTTTTTGAAAACATATTTTAAGAAAATAACCAATCCATTTTGGTTTGGTCCATGACAAGGGTCCAGTAATAGTGTGGTTGGGTCAGGTTCGAAAAGAGCTTTCCAACGATATATTATAAGCCCAATTCCAATGAATATTGAGGAAGTTATGGCCAAATTACTAAACTGGGCCTAATTTGATATTTATATGCGGCCCAATGATCTAGAGGAGGGCCTAATATTGATTTATCATTCCTAATGCAATTAGAATTGATTATAGTCTTCTAGATTCTTCTAGAAGGTTCTTTTCATTCCTAATTTAATTAGCATTGATAAATTGACTTTAGTTGACTTTTTAGAGTTTTAATCAGAATAAAAGAAGTGTTTTTAAGAAAAATACGATTTTGCCCTATTGTACGGCTAAATTTTATCAAATTAAGAAAACGCGTGGACACGGTTTTCTAGCGTCTGACGACAGGATTAGCGCCTGGCGCTAGGCCTGGCGTCTGGCGCTAATGTCTGGCGTCTGGCACCAAGTTGTTTTATTCTCTTCGAAACTCTAATTCGTTTTTTTATCCATTCGACTGATTTTCTCTATAAATAGCCTCCTAAAATTCTGTTTTCAATCATCAACAACTATCAATAACAATCAACTCTCTAATTCTTAATTCTCTCTTTCTTCAAGATTCTCTTGATTACTCTCTCTCTCTCTCTCTCTCTCTCTCTCTCTCTCTCTCTCTCTTTGCTAAACTAGATTTTGCATACAAAATTACGCATTCACAAGATCTAGAAACACCTAGCCCAATTCAAAGTTGCCTTCGCCCTAGACGTGAAAGGTTTTAATTTCTGAGGGTTTGGTCCAAATTTTCTTTCAATTATTTAATTTAATTGTTCGTTTATTATTTTTCTTGAAGTTACTAACGTGTGTATTTTGTCTTTAGAAAGAGGTACGAGGCATCCAAGTAAGTGCTTTAATTGATTTATTGTTATTATGATATAGAAATCATGTTTAGGGTGTTTTGATCTTCCTAGCATCATGTTTAGGGTAACAACTATAATTTCTAATATCAAATATGACAATTGTGTTTCATGCGATGCTTCCTATTCTCTTCCTAATATTTATGTTGGTATCATGTTAGGGCTAAAGCTTTGATCTTTAATGTTTAGTGACATGCTAGGGTTTGTTATTAATCTTGTTAGTATCATGCCTAGGATCTTGCTATTATTATGCTTTAACATGATTATGATTATTTTTGTGATTTATGATTATAATTGTTATAATAATGATTATTATGATTATTATGTTGTTTGATGTATTCATTGCTTGATTACACCTTTAATGCATGTTTAAAGAGAATTTGTACTTGTAATCACACTTAATAAGATAATTAATAAGATTACACAGTTGCTAGTGGTTATAAGTGGTTGAAAGAAGAGCAGCAGGATGTGCCTTGGTGTAACTGGGTTTGGAATAGAATGAATATTCCAAGACACAACTTTACTAGTTGGATGATTGTGTGGAGAAGAATCAGAGTCAGAGCAATATTGGCTAGATTAGGCATTATTGATGCTTCTGATTGTCCTTTGTGTGGACCGTTTGATGAAACAGTTGAGCATTTGTTCTTTGAGTGTCAGTACACTAAGGAATGCTGCAGGATCATTGACAAGGTAACTGGGTATAATTGTGACCCTATTACTCTGGAGAGTTGCAATGACAAGTTGAAAACTATTACAGGAAGATTTAGAAGACAAGTGATTCAGAGCTGCTATGCTGGGTTGTTGTATTCTGTTTGGCAGCAGAGGAACAAGGCTGTGTGGGATCTCTGTCTGCAAAGTCCTCAGCATGTGATGAAGAAGCTGCTGTGGGATATCTATCATAGAATTAGTGTGGTAATGCCTAAGAAAACGAGTAAGAGAAATAGGGAGTGGTCTAGATGCTTAATCAGTTAGCTTTTGCTGCTGGAGTCTTGTTGTCCCTAGTTGTATTTTGTTTGTAGTTTTGCTTGTTTTTTGTTTCTGCAGTATGTTGCAGTTTTTGGTTCTCAGCTGTGCCCTTTGTTGGGGCCTTGTTTTGGTGTAATTCTTTTCTTGGTGTTAATATAATTTTACCTTATTTCAAAAAAAAAATTAATCTTGTGTAGGGTTAATTTGATTATAACTCAAGTGATCTCCAATAATAGATTTATTTGTGCATTAATATTCAACCAACATAGATAAACAAGTTTAGGGTAAACCTATTGATTGCATGTTAATCAGAAAGCGCACATGAATACGATCAGAATAAAGTAGAGGCCTATTATTAGGGTAGGTTTAATCTCTTTTAGGTTAGATTTGTACCTTCATCTCCGAACTACCAGTTATGGTTCCAGACCTATTGGATTTAACGATCTCTTGGATCGTTAAGGGGTGTAACCTTCACCTCGTGAACGGTTTACAAGTTCCTAAAACTTGTTGGCGACTCTTTTGCTCTAGCTTCCTTCCCTTTGGACGCCACCGTACTTTAGTGTATGATCACAGTGGGGTTCAAGTTTGAAGTAATGCTTGAAATATTCCCTACACCTACCATCAAAGGTAGTAGTGTACTGTCGGAGAAGGCTATCCATGTCACTAGGGACTAAACATTCAAAGAGAAAGTAATCCCCAGTTTGGTGGACCCGAACATGACCCCTGGAGGTCCACCTTTGATTGATAATGTGTTGGACGAAGGTGACAGTTGGGGGATTTGGGCCAATAAAAATTCCAATGAATCTGTTGAAATTAATTACTCCAAGAGCATTAAAGTTGGGTGGGGGTGAGATCAGAACACCCATTCTATGTGGTTGATTTGTGTTTTCATTTGGAGGGGGGTTATGATTATTCTCCATGGCAAAGAAGACAGAGAATAAAAGGCAGAAGAGAAGGAGAATAGAATATTCAGAGGGATGAGATGGACAGAAGAAGAGCAATAAGTGCCTTCCTATACTGCCGAAACTGGAAGATCAAAAACCACAAACCAAGTGCATGGGAAACAAGTGTCCCTGCCTCGATTGCACCAGAGATAACTTCCCCAATTAGACTTAAAATCCCCTTTGATGGGCTTAAGGCAGCATTCAATCGGGGGAGCAAGAAGAGCTTAGAGAAGGTGAAAGGTTTTGGAAAGATTTTTGGATAAAATGTCTGAAAAGTTTTTGCATGTGCCATTAACCAAGAAAAAGCCAAGAAGCTAGGAAGTTCTTTCGTGGAGTCGAAGGAGGAATATTATAGGGTTAGGGTTTGGAAGGGGAAACTCACGTGAAGTGAGAAAACTCTCAACCTAGAGAGAGGTGCTCTCAACTTAGAGAGAGAAAGTGATGACTTTTTCCGGGTCAATTTCATGGTTTAAGCTAATTGTACATTTAACCACGAATTTTTTTTTATGTCTTAAGATTCATAATATTAGTCTAATTTTATTTTCCTTAAACACAATGTTATTGGTTTGTATTATTGTAAGTATATGTTTTCCTTGGAAATAAATATTAATGTCATGACGAAAATAAATTCCCATGGCACAAGTGCTTGATCGCCACTAGAATATAAGTATTTGTGGCAAAGTATTGGATTTCCACGAGAATAAAATATCTCGCGTGGCACAAGTGTCAATTTGCCACAGGAAAGAAATATAGTCATGACACAAGTTTTAATTTGCCACGATTTTTGTTTTCACATTTCACATGGCATAAACTTTTGTTGTCATTTTAAGTTTTTTGGTTGACTACATTTTCCGGTGGCATAATTCGTGGCACAATTGTTATTTTATTTTTTTTTTGAAACAAATCAATTCATTAATAAAAAGCCATCCGGCATGTACAAATGAAATCTAAATTAACAAATACATAAAATTGAATCAAACTAAGGTTTCCTTCATCAAAGCTACGATCGTTGAAAAGATCTTGCACTGTGGTACAGCTCTCGCACACATAGCTGAAATATAGAGCCTTTTTGGAGAGACAGAATAACGATTTGTTGTAGGCGTAAGGATGATTTTCATTTGATTCGCTTGAACGCATTCGAAAACTTGACAACTGTTGTGATCCCGAACAAATCTTTACCAAGGAACTGACAATAGGGCAAAAGATGATTACTTTTTAATAAACCCTAACACACAAACAAACCCTAAACGCAAACAAACAACTAAACTAATAAAAAATAACGACTCCACCATAGGGAGACAAGTGTTAATTTGTTGTAGTGAATGTTTTTAATGATGTTTAATTCACATAATTTTTAGATTTAGTTTTTGGATTAAAATAAAAGCCCAAAATTGATAAATCTTAAGTTTCTTAATTGATGTTTATTGATGAAATTTAACAGCAGTTGATTGAAACTAATGATTTTAAACTAAATTATAGCGAGTTTAAGAGTTTTTATAATGTTGGAATTTTTATGTAGAGGCTGGAATTAAGTTTTCTTGAAGGTATTTTAATTACTTATTAATTGGGAATAAAAGTAGATAATTTTAATATTTTTGAGTATGTTTTAGAAGGTTTAAAGGTGTTTTAAAGAGTGTATACATTGCAGGAAATTTATTATGAACTAGTATAGTGCCCGTGCGATGCACGGTCTTAAAATCAAAATTCTAATATCATAGGAAAAAAAATTCATTTAGTAAAAATAAAATTATTAACATTAACAAATTAATTATTAAAATGTAATTCACCGACAAATATGGTCAATAGTAAAATTAAGAAATTTTATATAAATATTTTTTTTTTATGTTGTTTGTATTTCTTTTGTTTTATTCACTTTTATTTTTTAATTGTTATTTTATTAATTGAAAATGAATAAATTATGTTCTATACAAGAAAATTCGTTTCCTATAGCCCGTACAACGAATCAAAACTAAAATTTTATTGTCGTATACTCGTATTAATCGATTCAATAGCTAACACCCTAATATCTATTTACTAATTACAATCACCAAATATATAGACATAATAATAACCTTACATCTTATATTTGTATAGTTGTGTATATTTTCCTATACGTTGTGCAAAAATACATCACATAATAATCGTACAACCAACAATTGATTGAATATACAACGTAAATATATAGTATAGACAAATGGAATGAATAAAAGATATTTAAGGATGATAATTAATAACTTTACTAGATTAAACCTCGTACAATGCACGGTTTTCAAATAACTTTAACAACAATAAATTTTATCAAAAAAGTATAACTCCGTATTTAAAATTATGAAATATATTTCTTCAAAAAAAAAAAAAGTATGAAATGTATTGTTTCAAAAAAATAAATAAAAATAGTATGATAGGAGTATATATATGAAATAAAATAATTAAATATGTAATAGTTCTTATGGGCAATGTGATATTTAAAGAAGCTTCTTTTAGATTTTGTACAAATCAATAGTCAAAATTTAGATACAAATCTAAAAATAAGGTTTTTTTAGTAAGTTGTTTTGGAGGGAAAACTCTTTATATTTGTAGGGAATATTTCAAGCATTAATCCCTAACTTGAACCCCACTGTGATCATACACTAAAGTACGGTGGCGTCCAAGGGAAAGAAGATAGAGCAAAAGAGTCGCCAACAAGTTTTTTTAGGAACTTGTAAACCGTTCACGAGGTGAAGGTTACACCCCTTAACGATCCAAGAGATCGTCAACTCCATAAGGTCTTGAACCAAATAGGGTTCGGGGATGAAGGTACAAATCCAACCTAAAAGAGATTGAACCTGCCCTAATAATAGGCCTCTACTTTATTCTGATCGTATTCATGTGCGCTTTCTGACTAACATGCAATCAATAAGTTTACCCTAAACCTGTTTATCTATGTTGGTTGAATATTAATGCACAAATAAATCTATTATTGACGATCACTTGAATTATAATCAAATTAACCCTAAACAAGATTATTAATTATCTTATTAAGCGTGATTACAAATACCAATTCCCTTTAAACATGCATTAAAAGACGTGATCAAGCAATAACAATAAAAATCAAGCAACATAATAACAAACAATATAACAATTATAATAATCATAATCAAAATAATCATAATAATAATCATCATAATAATAATTATAATAATCATAATCATAATAATCATGTTAAAGCATAATAATAGCAAGACCCTAGGCATGATACTAACAAGATTAATAACAAACCCTAGCATGTCACTAAGCAATAAAAATCAAATCTTTAGCCCTAACATGATACTAACATGAATATTAGGAAGAAAATAAAAGGCATCATACTTTTAATCATACTTGATATTAAAGTTACCCTAGACATGATACTAGGAATTTATTATTGTCACCCTAAACATCAAATTAAGGAAAACATCCTAACATGATACTAGGAATTATGATAACAACCTAGACATGATTTCTACATCATAATATCAATAAATCAATTAAAGCACTTACTTGGATGTCTCGTACCTCTTTCTAATAACAAAATACACACGTTAGTAACTTCATGGAAAATATAAAACAACAATTAAACTAAATAATTAAAAGAGAGATTTGGGACCAAACCCTCAGAAATTAAACCTTTCACGACTAGGGCGAAGGCAACTTCGAATTATGCTAGGTGTTTATAGTGCTAATGTATGAGGAATTATGTTTGTAAAAAGGGTTGGTTTAGAAAGAGAGAGAGAAGCAAGAATTTCTTGATGAGAGTTTATGAGAATTAGAAAGAATAAGAATTGATGAGAATTAATGATTTAAAACGGAATTTTTAGAACGCTATTTATAAAGAAAATCAGCCAAAAAGATAAAAAATCGAAACAGAGTTCTGACACAAATAAAACTTGATTAGCGCCAACGCTGGCAATTAGCGCCAGGCGCTAATAATCAGTTTCACGCGTTTTGTTTCTATCATATCTTTTGATTTGGAAGTCCAAATAAGGCATATAATATGTCGTTGGAAAGATCTTGAAGTCTACTTTCCAACCCAATTAAAATCAGATTAAAATATTTTGTAGATAAAAATATATGACCGAAATAGTGGAAGAGTGTCGGTTTTGGATAGAGTTTCATGTCTCATTCATATCTTTTTCGTTATAGCTCGGATTTAATATTATAATATATCATTGGAAAGATAATTTCAAGATCTATCCAACCATATAAAATTTGGATAAATATTATGAGGCACAAAATTAAATATGAATATATTACATTTCGTACAAAATAAGGATTCTTAAAAAGAGTAGTTTTATTCAATTTCAAACTCTTTGAAACATAATCATCAATCCTAACTCCATTAGTATTTAAAAGAACCTTCTAGAGTATTCTAGAAGACTATAATCAATCCTAATAGTTTTAGTAATGATAATTAATAATAGGCTCTTCCATAGATCATTGGGCCGCATATAGAAACCACACCGGGCCCAGTTTAGTATTTTGGTCATAACTTCCTCCTTATTCATCGGAATTGGGCTTATAATATATCATTGGAAAGGTCTTTTCAAACCCTATCCAACTACACCATTATTGGACCCTTATCATGGACCAAACTAAACTAGAATGCACGTTTTTCAAAAATAAGGTAAGAAAATAAATATTTTCAAAAACAGAAAGAAGAAATATTTTAATAAAAAACATCCTCATCACTAGACTTTTCACACTTTCGCTTTGTTCGACAATCAAATGACATGAAAGGTATTTATCACAGGGTTTGATTTTGGGGAGACACATTTGGGTGTCTACAATATTATATTTCCAAGTGTCCCTTCATATTCGCCTTTAGCATAATGTAATTGATTAATTTAATTGCATGTATCCATGCTATTTGTAACATATTACTTTTTATAAGATATTTGGTACTTAATAACTTACCTTTAAATTTTATTTTTAATTTTTATATGAATTTTTTTATGAAAATGGTATACTTAGGATAGTCCTTAATTTTTTTGTTAGAAAATTATCTTAGGTTTTAAGATATCGTAGACCTTGTTTTTTTTAAAAAAAAAAAAAAAAAAAAGAAAAAAGAAATCCTAGATTTTTTATCTTTCTCCTTTTTTTTTTTTTCAGATAATATTTTGTATTAAATATTACTAATTTTCTTTGGATCTATTACATAATTAACTTCATACGAATAACCATATATGATGTCATTTTGATATTTTCTTAGGAAAAATGCACTTAAATAATGTCAATTATGAGCAGTTTACTTTTAATAATCCCAACTAAGATTTATTATCTAATAATCCTAACGATTGGGTATGTTTGCCACAAATAGTCCCAATGGCCGGTAACCTGTTGAAAGAGTTTTTTTTTTTTTGTAATTTTATTGTAATAGCCACATGTCAATACGAGAGTGGTCTAATTTTTTTTATAAATAAAATAAAAACATATAGAAAATTAAAAAAAAAAATCCCAAAATTTCCTAGCCACCTTATCCCCACCATCAAACCCTAAACCGCACCCTTAACCTTGCCGGAAACCGGCGGCCACCCCCCATATCCACCTACACCGGCGGGACGACCCTGTCTTACCTTCCCTCGACCCCCGAAATAACCTCCCAACCAACCCCGACCCTAAAAACTCGAATTGGGATGGTGGTTTTGAGGGTCAAGGTTCGCGCAGCTGGTGGTTTTAGGGGTCGTCGTTGGCTAGGATGGTGATTTTGGGGGTTAGAGCAAGATTAGCCCTATCTTGTCTTAAGATTTTTTTCCCATGCCACATCAGATTTTAATAATTTTTAATATTTTTATAATTATGTTAAGATTTTATAAGATTCAACTTAATTAAGATCTTCATTCCTCAGACTTATTTAAGATTTCTCAAATATACATACTATTTTTATTTTCGTATAATTTACAATGGTGTCATAAGTTATGTATCTTACATAGGCACATATTTGAAAAATAATATTAAACCACTAATAGATAAAATTATAAATAATAATGAAATTTCGTGATATATATATATATATATATATATATATATATATATATATATATATATATATATATATATATATATATATATATATATATAATACCATAGCCGAAAAATTTACATTTTCTTATAATTTAAATTTGTTGATTAAAATAATAGCAAATAATAGAATACGTTGGATTAAAATACAAGAAAATTAGCAAATAAAGGAATACTCCGTACTTTATAATATAACATACAATTTAATCAATAAAAATAAATACAACAGTCAATTGCAATTAGATTTAAAAAAAGTGTGCTTTAGTATACGTATATGGGCAAAATATAATGTATAAAGTATGAACTGAGTCTTAAGTTGGGTCTTGAATTTTCAAGACTCCATTTAAGACTTTGTTAAGACTTTAAATCATAAATGCATAAATGTTGTGAAGTCTTATCTTAAGACAATTTATAAGTGATTTGCTGATGTCATGTATAGTCTTAAGACTTAGGGCTAATCTTGCTCTTAGGAGTTTGCACGGCTGGTGTTTTTGGGGGTGGAGGTTAGCGCGGGCCGATGGTTTTAAGGGTCGTGGTTGGCTGGGCTGGTAATTTTAGGGGTCTGGATTCACGCAGCTGGGGGTTTTGGGGGTCTGGGTTCACCAACCGGTTGGTTTCGGTGGCAATAAGGTGGTGGCCGACGAGGTTAGGAGGTGGGGGGTTAGGGTTTCACGGTGGTAAAGGGGTGGCTGAGATTTTATTTGGGTTTTTCTAAGTTATGCCCCCAAACTTCTTCAGTTTCTAAGTTGTGTCCATGCTTTTTCAAACGTCTAAGCTGTGCCCTCAACCTCACTAATTTTTATTAACAACAACCTTTGACGTTAACAATAACCTTTTTTGTTTATTATTTTATTTTCTGATTTTTAAATTTTTTTAAAGTGTTAAACCAATAAGAACGGGACACGTGTCAAATTAATAACACCACGATACCATTATTGATAAAATAACTTAACTTTCGTTAACGGATATGACTGTCAAAGGGTATTGTTAATAAAATATCGTGAGGTAGAGGGCACAACTTATAACTTTGAAAAAGCATGGGTACAACTTAGAAATCGAAGAACTTGGGGGGGGGGGCATAGCTTAGAAAAACCCTTTATTTTTTTAGTTTTTTTTTTTTAAATTTGGACCAATCACGTGATGACACGTGCCATGGAAACATGTTATAACAGGTCATTGACTTAGTGTTGACCGGTTGGGACTATTGTAGGCAAACTACCCCCATAGTTAGGATTATTAGATAATAAACCTTAGTTGGGATTATTAAAAGTAAAACTCTCATAGTTGAGATTATTAAAGTGTATTTTTATATATTTTTTTACTAAGGGCATATTCACTTCAGATTAATTTCAGTTCAGTTCAGCTCAAATCAGTTCAGTTCCTAATTTCCTACTCTCATAAAATATTCATTTCGGCTCTATTCAGTTCAGTTCTGCTAAAATCAGTTCAGTTCAGTAAATCAGAATAAGCTCTATGATTTTTTTTTATCCTTATGTACATTTTATATTATTTATATATACTAAGGGTCTGTTCTCTTCAGCTTACTTTTAGTTTAGCTCCAATCAATTCAATTCAGTTCAGTTCAGTTTAGTTCTTAATTTCCTTCCCTCATAAACAATTCATTTTAGCTATATTCAGTTATGTTTAGTTCAACTCATTAGAACAGGCCCGGAAATATTTTTTTGATAATTTCTTACTTCAACTTGCATGTGCATATGTATAGAATATTTTGTGAATTTTCAAACCTTTTTTATATTATATTGTATGTAGATACATAGTTTGTATGTAGAATAAGATACTTAGAATATTTCATTTTTTATTGAATAATCTCACCGTTTCATATTAACTGCAACATTTTAATTGACAAACATGCTAATGTCCAGCTTTATTAGTAAAATAATAATATAAATAAATCCCAATCCAAATATATTTTACATGGCTACAGGCTTTTTTTTCTTTCTTTTCCTTTTTTTTCCTTTTTTTTTATGTTGGTAAAAGGTATGGTCAAATTTAGCATATAAATAGTGCAAAAGTAAAAGTGTTGTAGTTATTATAAATTGGAAAAAGGAATATAGATAGGAAAAAAAAAAACCTACCTTTAAAACTATACTTTATAAATTTTTTTACAAAAATAAATAAAAAAATATTAAATAAAATTATTAAAAAAAAACATCTTCATATATATGCTGATGTACTATGCAATTAATGTCAATTATATATCAAAAAATTATGGCTCATAATCATAGTGTCTCACATGGTTAAGGAATATAATATATACTATATATTAATTGATTATCATATTCAAGATATCATACTATTAATACGAAATAGATGATATAAAATTAATGAGATTATCATATTATTAAGATAAAACCGTTCAAATAAACACTCCATATATTATAGTCATTGAAAAACTAATAATGTAGATAATTTATTTTGTATTCAAAATGTTAACATTATTAAGAGGTCCTAATAGTATTATTATAAAAAAACATTATAAGTAGCTAAAAATTATCCATTGTTGGTATTATCTTCAATCTTAACCACGACCTTCTTTTTGTTAGTATAGCGTTGTGTCAAACTTGTTTCATCATCAATCCCAACATTTGTAGCATCATCAAGAGGTCTTTTTGTTGGAGTGAATAAGGATACATTAGGGACTTCATTATCACATACAACGGTGGGCCATTCCTACAAAAACATAAATATGGAGTATGTATATCATTACATATTATAAAATTAAATTAAAGTTTATATAGAATTGTGGTTTGATTAATACAATTATTAAACTTCATCTAGAAAAGTTATGATCAAGGTGATTTGATTAATACAATTATTAAATTTGGACGAAAATTACTATAATTTAAATATATAAATAAATATTTAATAAAAATATCACCTCTAATACACTTAATCTTAGCAAATTACAATATGTCATCTTTAGTAGTATACTCCAAAAGTTATTCAGCATATTTTCCGAACAATGAAAAAGTCAGCTTGTTTTTGCTACAAAATGCAAGATAAATGTAATTGAAGTCAACAAATAAAAAAGAGTTCTAATATTTATATAAAATTCCATTATATAAGTTAGTGCATGTCAAAAAAAAAAAAAAAAAAAAAAGTTAGTGCCTTACATGTATAATAACAAAAATAAAAAATTCAATTATTATAGGCTGATTCGAATTACTTACTGCAAGTCTTCTAGCTCAATTGTCAATTTGTAATTTGGGCCTTTGGGGTATCAGTTTTTGAAATATTGATAAGATTGCCCATGCCAGTAAGCTATCTGATAAGATCTATAATTATTTTACAAAAATATTATTTGATTAAAATATATGAAATTTATGTAAACAAAAATGGTTAATAAATTGATATGATGTATCGTGCGTACCTACTAAAATCACCACATTGACCTGTTGTTTAAGGATTTTGTTGAAGGACACAAATTCAAATACATATTGAGGAAGTAGAAGTTCCCTTTATAGGCATGGCTAGTAGCCAAATGTTTACCAGTATAGTATAATAACTCCGAACCTAGAGATAATACGAGAAGCGCCTTCTTTCACAAGACCTTTAAACCGTCGCATGAATGATTCTTTGATAGTTGCTTGTTTCTTAGATCCTTGTGTTTAAACATTATCATATCAAAATCAGTTTTGCATTATAATTTATAAGTATACATATTACAAAAAAGTAAACAAATCTAAAAGAAGAAAATTGTTATAAACCTATAATATTGTACCTTCTTATCAACTAAAATTAACTCAAGTGAGTTAATTTTTTTTTTTTTTTTTAAATTTGATCAGAATAGTCAGGTTGGTACAATAGTCACACAATTCAAACTTTTATTCTCCGTGATTAATTAAGAGGAATGATCTCAGATATCATAGTGAATGCCATTTTGAAGAACAATATATTACACCTCTATGTTGTAGTATAGATAATATGACCTTAAAATGAAAATTGTTATGACTTATATGAATATTATTTATATAAATGATAATTTAAAAAAAATATTGTATCTTATTTTATTATTTGAATATTATGATTTGATTTTAATATGCTAACTATATTTTATTTTTGTCGTATATTGGTACAAAATATGTAACATAATATTATACTGAGGATATTCCTTATTTCTGGATTAAATCCTTAAATTTAAAACAGTGTTCTATTGTGTGTCCCTGACTGATGATATTGACAGTAGAATTTAATGATTCAAATGGTCTTGGTTCGAGAGGTTTAATCTTGCCATTCTCGGAGAGCATTTTGAACATATTCGCATAGGTGGTCCCAATTGGAGTGTAGGGCTTATAACTCCTTTTAGGTGTTTTGGCTACTTGAAGAGAGAATGGTTTATTCATAGTAGGTGTTACCTCTTTATTGACATGTTTATTTTGTTCTTGTTCTGTGCGTTCAAGAACTCTTCTACACATGCCTATCATTTTCTCTACCAAATATACGAGGAGCAACATATCTTCTTTAGTGGGCGGTTGTTGCATTGGGGACGGTTCACTCATGGCGTCGAAGAATACTTCTTCTTCTTCTTCAAGGGCATGAGTTTCTTCGAATGGTTTGATTAGAGATGAAGGATCAACACAACTTTTAGATAGCCAAGGATCCAGAAAGTGGTGTAGATGTTTGGCTTCTTGCTTGCAGGAGGCACAGGGAGTTTATTGTTATCGATCAAGTCTTGGATAGCTTCCTTTAGCTTCCACCAATTCTCATTAAGATGGCCCCTACCTTGATGATATTTGCAGTGTGCATTGGGGTTCCAATTAGTCGTTCTCTTTTCGACTGGTGGATCCCCAAATGGTCGAATAGGAGTTATAAGACCTTTTGCATGCAGACGGTCAAATGCGGTGTCATAACTCATACCAATAGGAGTAAAGTTTCTCCTAAATGGTTTCTTTTTTCCTTGATTATTCATGGCGAGGACTTCATTCAGATTAGAGGTGCTAACATTATTTGAGTGGGTGGTTTTGGAAGAAGAGGATTGTCATTCTTGTTTCCTTTCCAGCAACTGTTGTTGTTAGTGTTAGCAGCTTTTTGCTTTGCAAGGTCGTCTTTAATATTAATTCCAATGTCATAGACGGCCTTGAAAGTATTCAAGTTACTTTGATTCTTAAGATGTTTGGAATATTTTTCCTGGAGATTCTTTATGAACAATCTCACAGATTCCTTTTCAATAGGTACCTCAATCATCTTAGCAGAGGTTTCCCTCTACTTATTAAAGAAAGAAGTAAAGCCTTCATTCTCTTTTTGTTTAAGTATCTCTATTTCCCATCAGTTTCAACTTGAATATTACATTTGTATCTATCAATGAAAGTGTTTACAATTGGCATCCCAAGTAGAGCTTTGCTCCTTGTCAAGGGAAAAGAGCCATTGTTGACAAACGGTTTCGAGTGATAAAGAGAAGAGTGAATGAAAAATTTCCTTATCTATCCCCTTAAAGTTCATTATTGTCTCGAACGCTCTTAAGTGGAAGTAAGGATTATCTGTTGCCTTGAACCTAGGGATGTCACTGGCATTGAACTTCTGCGGAAGAAGTTCCCTGTCCACTGAGACCCCTTGTAAGCTAATGCCTTGGAATCTATAGTCATTACATATTTTCTCAAGCTTTCTTGTATGAGTTCCATTTGTTGTTGTCTCACAGGGTCATCGATTTGAAGAGCCGTACTCTTCATCAATTTAGTTAGGTTGGCCACGTCTTAACTTCTTCTTGAGACGCCATTATCTTCTTAGATTTTCTTTTCCGACTGATTGGTTTGTCAAAAAGGAGTATTTGAACAAATGTATTGTCTTTGATTAACCGTCCTTCCTTTCTTGACCAAGCGCTGTAAATTAAACCATTTATTTATTTTAATGACTTGACTCAATTTTGACTTAGACTTTATTGATTTTAAAAAACAAAAAAGAAAAAATAGGGTGTATTTTTGAGGATAAAGTAAGGGTTTAAACAAGTATGGTTTAATTGGAGGATTAATATTCGACTTACCCCCCTAAAAAAATGACGGAAAAATACGCGCATACAAGACTCTCTAGACATGGTCAAAAGGTGACATATTATGTGTGTGCTTTGATAGTGAATGTGAGTGACATACTTTGACTCTTGTGTGATACCATAAGACTATGTGCCTAGACTCAAATAAGAACGGAACATGATTATTGTCATTAATAAACCGATTAAACTGTTTAGCCAATTGATTAGTCAGACTCGTCGTGAAGACTCGAGCAAAAATACGAACTGTCGTCAGACGCTAAGAGTCAGCGCCAGACGACAAGATCATCGCGTGGCGCTACATTCCAGATCTCTGCGCCATTACTGGAACATTGATCTAAGACTGTTTCCATTATTTTACTTTAAAGGGACAAGCCTAAAAGTCGTACTAAGTCAAGTTTGATCAATTTAATTAGACTTTAATCATTTATTAAATAATTAATTAAATTAGCAAAGTTCTTTAGTCATTAATTAATTTATTTAACTCATTCACAAGTCAAAAAAATGGTTAGGAGAAACATATATAAAATATGCACAACAAATAATGCACAAGTAGTCATATAGTCACGATATGATGCAATGAGTTTTCAACCTAACCATATCTCTAGTTCTCTAAAGTTCAAGATATGGATTAGTAAAAAAAGGTCCACGGTTATGAGTCCGAATGCACCGTGTGGAAGCCTTACCTTTGGAAGGGTTGGCGCGAGTGGATAAGACCCCGCGAGTTAAACTCGCTTCCATGATTTGGTGAACTCAACAAACTCGGATGTACCCTTCGTTGCCAGGAGCGTTCGATTGGGTAGATGGAGCGTGAATTCCCAGAGGGTTATGGCCATATGTAGAACACATATGGGTTTGCCATATGTAGAACACATATGGGTTCCAGAAAAAAGGAAAAAAACTCAATCAAGAAGTAAAACCGAGCAAACAATACTAGAAAACTAACCGAAACAAGAAGGTAGATTTCTGGCTCGGTATTGGAAGAATTCGACGCGAGAAAATAGTGTATGTCGCTAGACGCTGGCACTGTCGCCAGGCGATAGCGCCATCGTTTGGCGCTGACGCTGTTTTCTCAGCGTTAATTCTTAAATGCCTTGAGAGCTTTCTGTTCTTGAATTTTCCAGTTTTTCGTAGCGTTATTTCAACTTTAATTGTGAAAGATATTTCCCTAATTTCCTACGTGTAAAAATCCTATGTTTTTGACGCATTACGGATGGTATTTCCAATGCAAACCTTTTTATGCTTATGCCAATAATGTCAATCAAAATTACTCACATGAAATACTTAGAACTTTTTGAGTCTCGTCCACTAATTCTAAATCATTTCCAAAATAAATTTTAGAAATTAAAATAGAAATCGTCCCCAGTGGAGTCGCCAAAAAACTGTAGGGAATATTTCAAGCAACTCACACTTGAGCCCCACTGTGATCATACACTTAAGCATGGTGGCGTCCAAAGGGAAGGAAGCTAGAGTAAAAGAGTCGCATACAAGTTTTAGGAATTTGAAAACCGTTCACAAGGTTAAGGTTACACCCCTTAACGATCCAAGAGATCGTTAACTCCAATAGGTCTGGAACCATGACTGAAAGTTTAGGGATGAAGATACAAATCCAACCTAAAAGAGATTGAACTTCCCTTAAAATAGGCCTCTACTTTATTCTTCTCGTATTCATGTGCGCTTTCTGACTAACATGTAATCAATAGAATAACCCTAAACCTGTTTAATTTATGTTGGTTGAATATTAATGCACAAACAAATCTATTATTGGCGATCACTTGAATTATAATCATATTAGCCTAAAAAAGATTATTAGTTATCTTATTAGGCGTGATTACAAGTACAAATTCTCTTAAAGCATGTATAAAAGGCATGATCAAGCAATAACAATAATAACATAAATATAATAACAATCAACAATCATCATCAAAATAATAATATTCTCAATATCAAAGCACAATGATAATATTAGCAAGATCCTAGGCTTGATACTAACAAGATTAATAACAATCTCTAGCATGTTACTAAACATTAAATCAATTAGCCCTAACATGATACTAACATGATATTAGAAAAGAAATAGGAAGAATAAAAAACATACATGATATTAGAAATTTTAGTTATTACCCTAAACATGATACTAGAAAGCAATAAAATATCCTAACATGATACTAGGAATCAACAAAATAATCTATACATGATTTCTACATCAAAAGAATAACTAAGTTACTTGGATGCCTCATACCTCTTTCTAATAACAAAATACACACGTTATTAACTTCAAGGAAAAATATTAAAACAGTAAATCTAATCAAAGAATTGTAATAAGGTTTGGGACCAAACCCTCAGCAATTATCAACCTTTCACGTCTAGGGCGAAGGCAACCTCGAACTTGGCTAGGTGAGTTTAGAGCTAATGTATGTGGAATTTTGTAAAAGGGAAGGTTTAGAAAAAGAATAGAGAGAGAAGGAAATATTTTAGCTTTTAGAGAGAGAAAGAATTAGAGAATTCTGGGTTTTGAATGAATGTAAACGGGGAGATACGACCCCTATTTATAGAAAAAATAGCTCGGGATACGATAAAAAAGAGTTTGAATCCTATTCGGAATAAAAGACCTCCTTTTTCCAAAGACAGGAGTTAGCGCCAGATGACAGGAGTAGCGCCAGGCGGCAAGTAGCAGCGTCAGGCGACAAAACTGTCGTTTAGCGCTGGGACAGTTTTTTGTGGGATTTTGTTTTTCTCATATCTTTTGATCCAGAAGTCAAAATAAGTTATATAATATGTCGTTGGAAAGATATTGAAGTCTACTATCCAACCCAATTAGAATCAGATTAAAATCTTTTCTATAGGATATGGACGAAAAAGTGGAAGGAGGTCAGTTTTGGATAGAGTTTCGTATTTCTTTCATATCTTTTTCTTTATAGCTCTGAATTAATATTATAATATATCATTGGAAAGATAATTTCAAGATCTATCAAACTATATAAGATTTGGATAAATATTATAATTCACAAAAATAATATCTGATTTTCTTTGAACATCTTTAAATTCGAATAGAATTAGGACTTAAAAAAGGAAAGTTTTATTCAATTTCAAACTCTTTGATTTTATCATTTCAAAAAGGATAATTAATATCTTTTTGAAACTCATAGAAGCTTCTAATAAATCCTAATTTTTTTAGGAATAGGATTAAACCTTTGGACCCTCCACATGATCATTGGGCCGTAGGTAAAATCCGGCTTGGGCCCAGTTTAGTATTTTGGCCATCACTTCCTCATTATTAATCGAAATTGGGATTATAATATATCGTTGGAAAGGTCTTTTCGAGCCCAATACAACTAAACCATTATTGGATCCTTATCATGGACCAAACCAAACTATATTGGATATTTTCATAAATAGAGTGAAAGAAGAAACATTTTTTAAAACAAAAAGAGAGATATTTTAATAAAAACATCCACATCACTAGACCTTTTACACTTTTACTTTGTTCGATACTCAAATGACATAAAGGTATTCCTCACTAGGTTTGGTTTTGGGGAGACACATTTGGGAGTCTACAGAAGCCCCCACTTTGACTGAGTTTGGAGAAACGCAAGTTTCAAAAACAAAAGTCAAAGTAGCGATAGGGACGGAGAATGATTCAGAACGTTCTGCAATCCTAAATCATTCTTGTAACGCCAATACCTGCAAACTAGCATTAATTAAACAGATAAAAGAGTTAAGAAACACGTATCTTGCACCGTCGAGCACACGTCTCTAAAGAAACCGATTTGGTTTGACGAAGTTCCTCAAGCTAGGGAACGCCATCTTGCCGTTGTTGATGTTGTGGTCGTGCTTCGTCTCCGTTGATGTTCACTCATCTCTAAACAAAAGTGATTCTTTTTGAGGAATGTTCACTTGTCTCTGAACAATGTAGCTTTTAGAGGGATGTTCACTCGTCTCTGAACAATGGAGCTTTTGGAGGGATGTTCACTCGTCTCTGAACAATGGAGCTTTTAGAGGGATGTTGTCTCTGAACAATGGACCTTTTGGAAGAAATGTCCACGCGTCTATGAATAAAATAGCTTTAATAGGATGCCCACGCGGTCTCTAAGCAAAAGATCTTGAAAAGAAATGTCCATGCATCTCTGAAAAAAGAGCTTTGGGGAAAGGATGAATAAAAGAAATAGAAAAAGAGGTCACAAAATCTTGTCGTTGAAGCTCGGCTCGTGTCTTGCGCTCTTATTATCACTCGGTTTTCTTGCTAACTGGCGGTATGGGAATCTTGTTATTATCGATCAAGTATTGGATGACCTCTTTTAGCTTCCAACAACTCTCAATAGTATGACCCCTACCTTGATGGTACTTGCAATGTGCATCTGGGTTCCAACTAGGAAATCTCTTCCTAAGTGCGGGATCTTAAATAGGTCCAATGGGAGTAATGAGTCCCTTGGCATGGAGTCGATCGAAGGCAGTATCATAGCTCATCCCAATAGGAGTGAAATCTTTCCTTAGTTGCTTTTAGACCCTTAATTTTCCATGGCTAAGACTTCATTGAGATCAAAGGTACTAACAATGTTACTAGAGTGGGTGTTTTCAGAAGAAGAAGGATTGTCGTTCTTTTTTCCTTTCCGGCCACTGTTGCTGCTATTGTTAGTAGCTTTTTGCTTTGCAAGGTCGTCTTCGATTTCAATACCTATGTCATAGACGACTTCGAAAATATTCAAGTTATGTTGAGGCTTCGAATACTTGTCTTGAAGGTTCTTCATGAACGTCCTTACAGACTCCTTTTCAGTAGGGACCTCGACCATATTAGCAGAAGTTTCCCTCCACTTGTTAAAGAAAGAAGTGAACCCTTCGTTTTCCTTTTGCTTTAACATCTCAAGTTGTATATGGTCTGTTTCAGCTTGAATGTTGCACTTATATCTATCAATGAAAGCGTTTATTATTCCATCCCAAGTAGAGGTCTTCTCTTTATCAAGAGAAAAGAACTAATGTTGACAAACGGTTTTAAGAGATAGTAAGAACAAAGAGTGAAAAATACTCCTATTAATTCCCTTAATGTTCATTATGGTTTCAAAAGCCCTTAAGTGAAAATAAGGATTGTCCGTTGGCTTGAACTTAGGGATGTCGTTGGCATTGAACTTCTGCGGAAGAAGTTCTTTGTCCACTAAGACCCCTTGTGAGCTAATGCCTTAGAACCTATAGTCATTGGATAGTTGCTCAAGATTTCTTGCATGAACTCCATTTGTTGTTTCTTCACAGGGTCATTCATTTGAAGGGCCATAGCCTTCATCAATTAAGTTACGTTAGCCACGTCCTTCCTAAGTTCGTTGACTTCTTCCTGAGACTCCAATATCTTCTTAGATTTTATTTTCCGACTAATTGGTTTGTCAAAAAGTAGTACTTGAACAAAGGTGTTGTCCTTGATTAAGCGCCATTTTCTCCTTGACCAAGTGTTGTGGAAAGGGAAATTATGGATACTTTTTGTTAATTATTTGACTCAAACTCTATTCAACTTGCAGTAGATGGAAGAAGTTAAGAATAATGAAGGTTGTGATATGGAGAAAGCATGTAGAGAGTAAAAAGACGATGTAGATGGAGAGATATGAAAAAATTAGGAATAGAATGTACCCCCAACTAAAAGTGACAGAAAAATCGACTCATGCATGAACCTAAGACATGGTCATGATGACATATACACAAAGTGTTTGCTAAGGCTAGTGAGTGTAGGTGACATGTTTGACTCGTGTCATGACTATGGGAATAGACTATGTGACTAGACTTAAACAAAGACTAAGTTAAGACTTCACGTATGTGCACTTAACTGGACAGTCTGTAGTATTTTAGTCATAACTTTTTATCTGTGACTTCGAATTAAACGAAACCAACGCCAAATGAAAGATAAAACTCGGGGCTACAGATCCATAGGTTGTATAACTCGTAACTCTTCCTAGAACTCCGGCTATGACCAAAACAGGTTGACGCTTGTGCAGTATACGAAAATTAAAAATCCGGGTTGACTCAAAGGAACTATGACTCGATTTTAGACGTATTTATTAGCCCTAATTAATTAATTAATTAATAAATTAATTAAGCAAATTCTTTTAGTCCTTGGTCAGTTTAATTAAGCATATTTATAATTACAAGTCAAACCAAACGGTTAGTTTAATCACATATAAGTATGCACAAGCAAGTAATGCACAAGTAGTCAAGTAGTCATAATATGATGTAATAAGTTTGCAACATAACCATGGCTCTAGTTCTCTAAAGTTCAGGGTATGAGTTAGTAAAAAAGGGTCCATGGTTATGAGTCTGGATGCACCGCGCGGAAGCCTTACCTTTGGAAGGTTTGGCGTAAAGATGGGCATGGGCCGTGCCGGCACGTGATGTGTCTATTTTATATAGTATTTTACCCCCGTCCCTTGGTCATAATTAGTAGTGTTTTTGGCTCTTTAGAGCCACTTTTATTACTAATTGGTGTTTTCTAGTGTTTTCGTAGATTTGGTTGACTTTTGCAGGGATTTATGCTTTTGGAGTATTTTCCCGGGATATTTTAGAGCAACTACGGAAGCTAGAAGGACGCGAACACTTTTGGAGCCCAGGATCGGTGAGAGCCGGTGATTAAGGGCTCGGTAATTGGGATCCCGAGGCGTTTGGACCAAGTATTCGAGACCCGAGAAGAAACCCAGATTGGGCCGAGAAATCTAGCCCAATCGAAATCCAAGCCTCAAGAGGAGCAAAGACCCGATCGGGCAACCTTTAGCCCGATCCGGCGCGGAAAACCATAGGGCTGCATGCTAAGGCGCGCCCGATCGTGTGAGCATCTAGCACGATCGGACGATGCTGCTTGGGAAGAACGCGAAGAAAAAGGCGCGCCCGATCGGGCGCGCGTTTCTGGAAGACCTGATTTAGTTTAGTTTTAATTCTTGTTTTAGAAAACGTTTAAATACGATTTTGTATGGAATTATTAGAGGACCTTCTTTCTTAGACTTTCTCTCTCTAGTTAGTATTTTTCTCTCTCTAAAATTCTCTCTAAACTTTTGTTCTTAATTCTTCCTTTAATTCCAGATTTATTTTTGGTAACAATTTCTTTCCCTTTAATTTCAGTATTTTATTTGCTTCCTTGATTATGCTTTTATTTATTTATTTGATTAGTTTAGTCATGATGATTTGTGAGTAGTTTAATTTCTAGGGTTTATGGGGATCTAATAAATAATATGAAGGGGTAATTTATTGTTGTTAATTATCAATGCTAGATTAATTTTCTATTGATTGATTTAATGCTCTGTGACTAGATTAGGCCTATCTTTTATGCATGAGTTTGACAATATTGATTCGAGATTCGACAGATGAGAATTAATGTTTAGGTCTAGTTTCAATAGGCAGATTAATTTATAAATGGTTAAGTCGAGATTCGAGAGATGAGATTTAATATCGGTAAATTAATTGTGTGATTGTAATACGTAGCGAAAGCCCTTTACAATCTGGTTAATTGATGCATTGATGATTGACTATTATTGATTATTGGTATTGCATGATAATTTCTTATTGAATTGTTTTAATGTTTTACAATTGCGGCTTGTAAAAGTGTAGCAATATTAAATTGATGAATCGAGCAGATGTTAATTTGATATTAAAGGCTATTTTCAATAAGAACTTAGATCTAG
Source organism: Chenopodium album (assembly GCF_948465745.1). Taxonomy (NCBI): domain Eukaryota; kingdom Viridiplantae; phylum Streptophyta; class Magnoliopsida; order Caryophyllales; family Amaranthaceae; genus Chenopodium; species Chenopodium album. The sequence goes on along the minus strand of NC_137842.1, from coordinate 11,780,236 downwards.
TAAATTGCGAAAGCCTGTTAGATCTATGGTGATTAATAAATTGCAAGAGCCTGTTAATCGTGTTATTTATGCAATGTTAATGATTGATTACTATGTTTTACCCTGGAGTATTATTTATTGGTGAACCTATACCCTAGATCCTTTTATATATTGTTTTCTCTCTATTCTCAATCTTAGTAGTTTAGTTACTTATTCGAATATAAATATTGGTTACTAGGTAATTTAGATTATATTAATTAATTAGGAGTAAAAAGACTTGTTTCCCTGTGGAGATCGACCCTACTTCCCTATCTACTTTAGTTAGAGGATTTAGGAATTATTTTTGATTAGGGGATACGACTTTACCCTGTCAGCACGAGGGCGGCACGGGCCCAGCACGATTCCGGCACGGCCCGGTCGCCAGCACGGCACGGCGGCCCACCTGTGGGCCGTGGGCCGTGCCGTGAACAAAAATCTGGGAATCGGCACGAGGCACGGTGGCCGGGCCGTGGGTCGGCACGCCGGCACGACACGTGGCACGGTCTGGCACGGCAGTGGTAATTTAATTTTTATTATATGTATTGTTGTTTTTTGCTAAATTAATAAAATTATTTATATAAACTTAAACATAATTAGATAAATAATTTTTATAACCTTAATTAAAATAAAGTTTGTTCAAAACAAAATATATTAACATTAACATAAACATAAATTAATAACATTATTTATATAAAATTAAGTTGTACTAAAAAATATTTATATATTGTTTTTTTTTTACGTTCATTTAAAAAAAAAAAAAAAAAAAAAAAAAAAAAAAAAAAAGTGGCACGGTTTGGCCCGCGGCCCGCCAGGCACGTGGGTCGTGTCGTGCTGTGGGCTGGGGTGTGCCATATTTAGGCACGGCACGGCCTGCCGCGAAGCCTGCACGGCACGCCCACCACCGCGGCACGGCCAGGCACGGCCCGCGGCGGCACGGCACGGCACGACCCGTTGCCCATGTTTAGGTTTGGCGCGAGTGGATGGGACCCCGCAAGTTAATCTTGCTTCCATGGTTTGGTGAATTCACAAACTCGGATGTACCCTTCGTTGCCAGGAGCGTTCGATTGGGTAGATGGAGCGTGAATTCCCAGAGGGTTATGACCATATGTAGAACACATATGGGTTTCAGAAAAAAGGGGAAAACTCAATCAGGAATTAAAACCGAGCAAATAGTACTAGAAAACTAGTTAAAACAAGAAGGTAGATTTTTGGCTCGGAATTGGAAGAATTCGGCGCAAGAAAACAATGTTTGTCGCCAGGTGACAGCGCCATCGTTCGGCTCTGACGCTGTTTTCAGCGCTAATTCCTACATGCCTCAACAACTTTTTGTTCTTGAATTTTCTAGTTTTTTTCATAGCGTTATTTCGACTTTGAATTTTGAGAGAGGGAAGGTTTAGGAAAAAGAAGAGAGAGAAAGCTTCTAGCTTTAAGAGAGAAAGAGAAAGAGATGATGGTTATAGATGTAGATGATGATTGTTAATGATTTGAAAATAGGGAGATACGACCCCTATTTATAGGAAAAATAGCACGGGGATCAAAGAAAATCATATTCGGAATAAAATACCGCTTGCCGCAAACGACAGGAGTCAGCGCCAGACGACGAAGGCCAGCGCCAGGCGACGAAAGTCAGCTCCTTGCGACGACTCTGTCGTCTCGCGCTGGTTTAAAATTCAACGCGCTTTTACACGCGAAATTACCTTCTAAGTCAATTATAGGTAATTATGCATCTAAGCAGATTTAAAATCAGATTTAATATATTTTATTCAAAATAAAACATTCAAAATAAAACATCTTTAAAAATATAATTATCAATCCTAACCTCATTAGAATTAAAGAGAACCTTCTAGATATTCCTAGAAGACTAAAATCAATCCTAATTACTTTAGGATTAATAATCAATAGGCCCTACTGTAGATCATTGGGCCTAATTTAATTTAATCTATAACTTCCTCATAATTCATCGGAATTGGGCTTATAATATATCATTGGAAAGCTCTTTTCGAGCCCAATCCAACTACACTATTATTGGACCCTTATCATGGACAAAACCAAATTGGAATGACTATTTTTTATAAAAAAGAGCAAGAAAAGAAATATTTTTGAAAACAGAAAGAGAAACATTTTAATAAAATAATCCTCATCATTAGACTTTGCACACTTTCACTTCGTTCGATAATCAAATGACGTGAAAGGTATTCATCACTGGGTTTGGTTGGGGAGACACAATTGGGTGTCTACAAATTGCAGAATACATAGGTTTAGCCCCTAAAACATAGCAAACTAAAGCTGAATTCCAGAAATCAACTTCAGATTGTACACCATCAGTAGTAATCTGTATCAAATTATGTGAGCTAATAACCCCCACCTTTTCCTGAGCATTACTAGACAAGTTAACCTCCTCATCAACAACATTCTTGAACAAATTATCTCTCCAAGAATTCCTACTACTATCATTAGCAGTAGCAGATTGAAAAACAAGGTTTCTAATAGCAGTAGTTCGTAAAATAGAGCATTAAATATCTGGGTTAGTAGAATTCGGGGAAAAATTACTTACCCTGTTTCAAAAGCTCAAAGTTCCATCATCAATCATCAATGGTTTAGGATTGATGAACCCACTACTAGCAATCCCAAAATCAGAGGTATTATCGAACTCATTAATGGAGCTCGAGGAATGATGGATTACTTGAAGCCAATCATTAAACTCCTGGTGCTGCAATCGATCCTCTTCAGTAACCTCCTTCACTGGTATCTCTTCCTCCATTGAATACTTCAGCCAGCTTCAAAAACATCATCCGAAGCAATGCTCTATTCCATTCGCTTCGTATAATTCCGGGTCTTAGGTTTTAAATTTTGTTTTAATTTCTGCTTCTTCTTCGATTTGGAGCTAGAATTCTTGCTTCCCTTTGATTTTTTATCCTTAGCCATGGCTCAATCGAAAGATTTTAAGGTAAAAAATGGTAGGTTGCTAGGATTTTCTCTCTCTAGGATTTTTTTGTATATTAATACTACCTCCGTCCAATAATACTTGGGACGTTGGGGTGGACACGTAGCTTAAGAAAACTACAAGTGAGTCCATTTCTTATATACAAGATTCACTTTTGTATTTTTATATAGCAATAAAACAATGGGTGTAGGTTGGTGAGGGTAGTGAGGAGAGAGATAATGTGGGAATATATTAATATTATTTTATTAGTGGTCTTATTTCATATTTAGTAACGTGGCCTACATTATGGGACAACCGAAAATAGGAATTGTGTCAAGTATTATGGGACGGAGGGAGTATATAAGCAATTGACTAAGAATATCAACCATCATTATTATAGAATAAGACATCATTATAATGATATCAGACACAAAATATAGATAAGCCAACAAAACAGTGATATAAGCCAATAACAAAAATATATTCGACAAGAAACATCTAAACCAATAAAATAAACAAATAAGCCAAAATTTAAGTATATAAACCATAATTAAGATAAGTAAAAAAATAAAACATATCAGACAACAAAAAAAATATATTTCACACAACAAAGAAAAACATATGAGCCAATAAGCAATCAAAATGATTATATAAGGCAACCTAATAAATATATCGGCCAAAAATATCATCATATAAGCCATCAATATGATTATATAAGGTAACACAATAAATATATCATCCATTAATATCACCATATACAAGCCAACATAAAAATCTTATCAGACAGTATATGAAAAATATAAGCCAAAAAAAAAAAAAAAAAAAAAATCTGGCAACTAAGAAAACATTTCAGCCAACGGAAGATTTCAAGTAAAACAATCAAAATATTAGCCAATACAAAAATTATATAAGTCGAAAGATCATACCTAGATTTTGTTTGATTTTTTTGTTTTGAAGTACCTTTTTCTGCTTTAGATTTTCTGTAACTAAAAATAAATAATAAAAAAAATAACATAAAAATACATTACAAAATCTAAAAGGACATAAAAATTTGAACAAAGACCTAAATGAAATTTTCGATACAAAATACGATATCATAAAACCCTAAGAAGCAAAAGCAAATGTTAAAATAAAAACAGATACATTAAATCGAAAATTCAATTAATTAAACACAAACAAAGCATAAGTTGAATTACGATGAAAATATATACTAATAGCCTACATTTTGAATCAAAAAATTACATTACAAATGATCAAATAACTAAAAGTTTAAAGCAGCAGTAAAAGAAACAAAATGTATACTAAATCATATATATATATATATATATATATATATATATATATATATATATATATATATATATATATATATATATATATAAAATAAAAAAACAGTTCATAGTAAAAAAATTAAGAATTAAGGGAAAAAATGCATACCTAAAGTTGGAAAGAAGTGAATCATCAGGATGTTCTACCGTAACCTTCAATGGCAAACGATTAACATTTTTATACCTCATTTTTTTCGATTTACGATAATATTTAACTGAGAAATCTTTCATAAAAGAAGAAAATGCAGACGAAAATGAAGAAAATTTGCAACAAATGTAGAAATTGCATAAGTGAAACAATTGAAAAAAAGTTGAAAAAGAAAAGAAAGAAAATTAGTACAAATTGCAGTGAAAAAGAAGAGAAAATGGAGTTGAATATGGGGTTTTTTTTTAAAATAAGAAAATAGAGTTGAAACTGGCGGAATAAGTGAAAGAAATAAAACTGGGCTACAGAGTTGAAAGTTATACAAGCCTTTTCTCAAAAACAAAAAACAAATAAAAATGGGTTGGACAAGTTTTTAAAATTGTCGCATGTGCTATTGGGTGCGAAGTGCCGCACCCAATAGTTTATGTTAGATAAATTAAGGCTATATATGGTTAATTAACATATTTAGTAGCAATTGAATAAAAAAAAAAATGCGAAGTCCCTACAATTTGGTCCAACCAGCAGCAAAGGTCCCTAATGTTTGATTCGGTCAACACCCAAGGTCCTTAATGTTTGGTCCAATTAGCAAAGACCACCCAAAGTGGTGGTAGAGGGACCAAAACCAAACTTTTCTAAATTTAAGGAGTAAAACTAAACTTTTGGCAAAAGTCAGGGACGTTCTTTACACTTCACTCGGCCAACACAATCAAACAAAGAGAGAAAAAATAGACTCATCCGCCCAATAATTGACAGGCTTGACTTTATTTTATCAATATTTATACTACCTCCGTTTCATACTACTTGCAATGATTTGACATAAAAAAGAGAGAAAAAATGTATAATTGTTGCAAATAATATAAAATGGAGGTAGTATATGTACATAGTATGTGTATCAAGTTTAATTATTATGTCAATTACTACCTCCGTTTCATATTATTTGCAACGATTAAATATTTTTGGGAAATTCTCTTTGGTAGACCTCTAATAATAAACATTCTCAATGGTCAAATGCAAAAAAAGTTATTATCCTTGGTGAACCATGTTTTAAAAAGTTTTATCAATGGTAACATTAAGCAAGGTAATTAGGCATTTTAAGCGTAACTATGGTTAACTAATGATGTAATGATTAATTTGACCCTATGGTTAACCCCTTCTTAGATTTTTTAAAGGAAAAAAAAAACTCAAACCCCTCACCTAGCCACCAGCACCACTGCCGCGCGGCTAACCCCCAGCCAGCTTGCCTTCCCACCTCCGGTCAACAACGCCTGTCCTCTACCACCTCCGGCCGACGACGCCCCACCTCGGCCCCGTTCCTCCTCCCTTTCCCATTTCCCCCATCGATCACCACCTGCCCCACCTCCTCTCTTTCCCAGTTCCCCCCCCACCGTTCGTCGAGCCCTTATCGCACCCAAAACCACCACGAAAACCAACACCCCTCCCCGACAAAACCACCACAAACCCCAGAAATCTACCCAAAACCACCAGAAAACCGAAACCCATTTCCTGGGTTTGGTTTCGAAAACCTAAACGGGTTTGGGTATTTTCTAGTGTTTTGGAGTTTTTAGGGTTTTTGGCCGGCGAACTAGGGAGGGGGGGTCGTCGGGGAATGGCGCCGGTTTTGTGGTGGTTAGAGTGATCGGCGGTGGGCATTGAGTGGGGAAAATAGGAAGGGTCGAAAAAGGGGGAAAGAGAGGAGGTGGGGGCGGGGGAGGCTGGCGCACCAGCAAAGGTAGAGCTGGGCGCCGGTGCCGGCGTCGGTTTTGGTGTAGGAGGGGGAGGGGGAGAGGGAATGGTGGCGAAGGTGGTGGCAAGGTGGTGGTTTTTATTATTTATTTTTTTTTAATTAATTTTAAAATAGGGGTATTTTAGGCATCACAACTTTTTTTTTACTTAGAATGGTTAACCATGGTTAAGAAATGCCTAATTACCTTGCTTATTGTTACCATTGATAAAACTTTTTAAAACATGGTTCATAATAACTTTTTTTGCATTTGACCACTAAGAATGTTTATTATTAGAGGTCTACCAAAGAGAATTTCCCAATATTTTTCCTTTATGTCAAATTGTTGCAAATAATATAAATAGAATTACTCGTAGGATTTAAAGACGGACATAATATCAAGCAAACTGGCAATTAGAACCAGCCAAAGCCAAGAATAAAGAAGCAAACTTAGCAAAGAGCGTTCTTTCTCCTGCTTTTCCCCAAATTGAAGATCAAAATTGAAAAGCAGGATCTAGGGCTTGATCAAACTTTCCCTGAAATTCAACTCTATCATTGTCTGGGTAATTTATATTTGTCTTTGATTCTTTCCATGCTTAATTCTCGCATTTTATTTTTTTATTCTTTACATTTTACAAGGATTGTTGTTCACTATAAGATTTTCAGCTCAATTAGCATAATTTCAATGCTTACACTCAATCATACTATTTTAATATTGGTGTATATTGGGTTCTTTTTGAATAAATTAATTATTGTACTGATTGTCGAAGCCAATTTTCGATGGTATGATTAATTTGTCAGTTATGAGGTCGTATAATTTGGTGACAGTATCACAACTTTACAAGAGAGGAATTGATGGTGCATTTTTTTTTGGTGTAATTTGAGTTTTTAATTGGATAAGAAAGAGGTTCTGTGCTGATTTAGGCATAACTTATGTGTTCAAGCTGTGTGGTTAGCTTTGAGATTGGAGAACTTGTTTACATCATATTTGTTTCGATTTGAGATTGGAGGAATTGATGGTGCATTATTGCATTCGAGTAATCTCTTATTTCGACTTTAGCTATGGCCTTTTTTTTTTTAATTATGTTTGTAAGTTACGGAGATAAAGGAAGGACTTTCCTCCTATTCCCGGAGTTGGGGATGGGGGAAGGGTGTTAGTTGGCTACTTTGTTTCCACGAGAGCTTATAGTTGTATATTCATCGTCGTTAGCTGTCATTCAAGGAGACAAAAGTGTGCATATTTTTTTGGTTGGTTAGATTGAGAAGTATGTTCCTGGAATTGGTTGATGATGAAATTGTTTAGGGGGGTTTTGGTTTGGGGGTTTCAATTTTCAAATGTTGTTTTGTTGGTATTTTTAAACAGTGTTTTCTCCATTTCCTTTATGAAGTTCCCTTAAATCCTTCTACTATGTATACTGATTTCCACCTCCACCAAGGGCTTCATAAAATCCTCGAACCCTTGTACTCCATGACCATAGCTGGATTGATCAGTGTCCTAACCCCAACCTAGCTTCCAATATACCCACCACCAACTTTCCCCACCACCCTGCTGTGAAAATAAGTCGATGATTGAGTAAGCATGGTGCTGGCAAAGGAGGTGTAATTGTGTAAAGGTCGGCAATTGGCGGTGATCATGTGGATATTGGCATGTTAAAAGTTACGATGCATAGAGATTGGCAGATTGCATATAACGTCGAGGGGTGGCATAGATCAACTAGGGAATACCGGAGGGGTTTGTTTATACTTCTCCTTTTCTCTAACCAAACTCCATGGAGGCTTTTTTTTTTTGTTGGGTTGGAGGGGGGAGGGGGGGGGGGGGGGGGGTGCTGGTTTCATGTTTTGTTTTTTTCCTTTTTTTTTTTTAAACAAACATCCCTTTAGTGTATTTTTGTAACTGAATTGCATCCTGGATTCCTGGTTCCTTCAAGGTATCTTTAGTTTTTTCGTTTTTCTTCTTTGAACCGCATGCTACACTTATGCTACGGATGTTTCTTTTGAGAATCAAGGGAGGAGTGGCAATGCCTTCTTACCTTCCACCCTAGAGGCAAGGGATTAATCCTCGCTGAGTAACGAGGCTCTGTTTTTTGGTGGGTGGGGGAGGGGGGGTGGTTTGGTGTGTGTTGTTCATGAGTTGATAGGCCCAGGTGAATGCATGAATACTGTTTGAAGGAATTCAAATTTTATGCTGTAATATGTCTTCATCAAACTGAGGCATTGACTATTGCATAGGAATTTGCAATTTGTTAATTTTTCTTCTTTTCTTTTCTCTGTTTGTGATGTCTGAGCCATCATTTCTTACTGGGTTTGCATATATTTTGGAGCATACTTGTTGATGTTAGCCTTTTGTTGTCATGAATGGAATACAGGGACTGTGAAATCCTTCAGAAAGCCCTTTACTGTCTAAAAAACTGTCAATAGTTGTGTCCTGAAAATAAGTTGTTGTGTACTGAAGGCATTCAACCATGGCGAGCTCAGATCCTGAAAAGCAGATGGCCAAAGCTGACAAGATTACTAAGCTAAGTTTTACTAGATGGAATGCTGATTGGAAGAATGCGGCGGTGCTATATGAACAAGCTGCTATTGCATTCAGGCTTGCTAAACAAAACGAAAAGGCAAAGTTAGCTTTTGAGAAAGCATCCAAGGGACAGGAGATGCTCTCTTCGCCTTGGGATGCAGCCAGATTTATGGAATCTGCAGCTGCGATGGCCAAGGAACTAGGAAGCTGGAATGAGGTTGCCGATTTTTACAAAAGGGCTTCAGAGTTGTATATTGAATGTGGAAGATCGCAGCCTGCGTCCGATGCTCTTGCTAAAGGTGCTCGTGCTTTGGAAGAGTCTATGCCCGAGGAAGCTGCTCGTTTATATATAAGTGCTTGTGAAATTCTTGAAGAGGATGAAAAGGAGCAGATGGCCTTTGACTTGTATCGAGCTGCTGCTAGTGTTTATATAAAACTTGAGAAGTATGAAGATGCTGCAGCTACCTTGCTTAGGTTGGGCTTGGCAGCTGATAAGAGCAATGCCAAAAACAGCCAATGCAAGGCTTACCTAAGTGCCATCATTGTTTACCTCTATACTCATGACTTCAAACAAGCAGAGAAGTGTTACAATGATTGTCTACAAACTGATGCTTTTATGGATAGTGATCAATTTCGTGTGGCTAGTAAACTTATGTCTGCGTACAGAGAAGGTGACATTGAAGAAGTTAAACGTGTGGCACAATCTAGCACCATATCAAATTTGGAACATGTGATAATCAGGCTCGCTAGAAAACTGCCAACTGGGGAACTGCATGCAATTCGGGCTGAAGTTGCTGGGGAAGAGGGTGATGAACTCGATGAAGATAACCTTGTTTAGTTCCAGACTAAGTTATGACATGACTGTGATTTTATCCCAGAAAGAAATTTTATATCTTCTCTGAGGTTCTTGAGGTATTTTGAATGTGATGGAAGTTCTTACCATGTAAAAAGTTGTTTGAGGGAGACTTGTTTGAGTTTTGTACCTTGGTATTCCCTTGGATTTGTTGAAAGTTGTGTGGGACACGAATAGTAGTATGAATTTGTTGTATCTTAATGTGTACTCACTTTGTCCTAGAATACCTTTATACTTTTTTTTTCGTCTACTCTTACATACTTCTTCATTTCCAATAGTAAAAGGTCCTGCCCCCTATTTTCACTCAATTAAAAGAATAATTACTACTAATGTTTTAATGAAATAACGATTGATAACTGATAAGCAATAAATTAATTTCCATGATTTATAATTTATGTGTCATCGTGGTAAACTTTTAAGAGTTTTGGGGAAGAAGGGAATATATTAACAAATCTTCATTCATTCTAAAATCAATCTAGCTTAGTAGGGAATAGAGGATTTTTTGGATGGTTGGTCACCACTAATTCTCCACTGACCACGACATTACAATCAATTACTAATACATATAACACAAACTTTACAAAAAGTCCCGTGCAGTAAATTATTGAATGGTCAGAGACTTACTACTTGTACTTCTTCTTACTTCCTCTTTCAAGATCCATCTTCCTCTTCAAGTATATAGCAGCCAACAGAAAAACTGATACTTGACGACATCGACCATCTTCCTCTACTAAAAAAATTCACTCCTTTGCACTACTTGAAATCTTCTTTTTCTCAAATTTTAATGAAAATTTCATAATTCTTTCCATTTTCTCTCTCATCCCAATCGATTCCCAATATACATCAATCTATATAACTCAAAAGCAATTCAATTGTTTTTCCCTTTGATTCTATATCAATTGTGAGAAATGATAGATACTACAATAACTAGGTTTTGTTTCTTCACTACTTTTCTGGGTTAATTTGGGGTTACAACCTACGAGATGAATCGGTAAAGTTCACTATATCAATGACAATGTCAGAACTCTTGATTAATATTTTTTATTATTTTATTTTTTTGTTGTTATGTGATGTCGATCTTTATTAGTTTTATTTGTTTGAGTGATTGTACTTTTTTTCATGACTATTGTTAATTTTGTGTTTATTTTTGTTGAGTTTGATACTTTGTTTTGCATATATAGCTTAATTACTTTTGTGAAAAAGGGTCACTTTTGTGAAAAAAAAAGGTCACTTTTGTGAAAAAAAAGGGGCACTTTTGTGAAAAAAAGGATCACTCTTGTGAAAAAAAAAGGTCACTTTTGTACAAAAAAGGGTCACTTTTGTAAGAAAAAAGGGTCACTTTTCCTAAAAATATTCAATGCACAATAAAATTATTGTAAATCGAGGGCATGCAAAAGTTTTTGTACATATAAACAAAATAATTCAACTTCATAATTAGTACTCTATAACAGAAATACAAAGATTCTTTCTCTCAGGAAAAAAAAATACAAAGATTCTCAAATAAGCTTACAATTAGGGGTGTGTGCTCATTATTCGGATAAAAACCGAAATCCAATTCAATCCATTCCGAATTATTAATTCGGATCGGATCCAAACTTTTAATCTGATCGGATCGAATTGAAATTTTTGAAAATTCGGGTTTTTAGATCGGATCGGATTGACCTTGTTTGGATCCAAAAAACCGAAATATAAAACCATGCTTTTACAAATGAGGGTACATTATATTAATCATGTAAAATTTTGTTGATCATTACATTAATATAAACTAGAAAAAAATTTACATTTACTACCAGCGAAAGTACCTTGTGTTACATTTGCTACCTGTTTAATTTTTTATTTTATTTTGCTACCACCTAAAATCAAATAATTAAAATTTCACAACCACTTAACGGAATCCGTTAAGGTTCCGTTAGTTAAGTTTATTCAAAAAAAAAAAAAAAAGCAACCCAGCCACCCCCTCTCCTCCCCTCAACTAGCACCCCTTCCCCCTCCCCCTGCCGGCGGCCGACGCTTAAAGCTTTAGCCGGCGCCGACGCAAACCCACCCCTCCCTTTCCCCAACCCCCCTTCCCTTTCCCCGTTCTTGTTGCCCTGACCCCCACCCCGAACCAAAACCACCCCCTTTCCCTTCCCCCATTGGAATCCTCCCCCAGCCCCGTTCCCCCCACCGAAATCGACCCCATCCCCTTCCCTTGCCCTTTTTGGCCTTCCCTAACCCTAAACCACCACCCCAAAACCACCGAAAACGAATTTAGGTGGTTGAATCTATATTCCAAAACGAATTCAGGAACTTCACCCTACAAAAAAAATAATAAAAAAAAATAATAATAAAAAAAAAGAAGAACGAGAGAGAGAAAAAAAAACATAAATTAAATACCAAGAAACACTTTATATCTTTTTATAACACATGCAAATTTCCATAAACTACCAATATATTCAAAAATTACATTCAAACATTTTGCATTGAATCCTTAATACATTAAATATTAGGAGAAAATCAAATCTTTCTTTAAATCTTATTTTCAGATTTTCATATCAATTCCATCAAGCAACTACAATTAGCATGAGGAACTTCAGCCTGAGAAAAAATAGAATTTTGGCGGGGAATCAGTTGTCGACGTCGACTATTATCTCAGAAGGGTTAAGGCAACAAATCGAGTCTATATTCCGAAGATACAAGGGTGAATCTATGGTGTTTCCACCCTCCAGACGAGGACTTGATCATCCACCAAGGTTCGTGCGAGATATTTTACAAAATGTTGGCACGGAGGATATTTCAACGGCAATAATATTGGTAGATGGATCGTGGAATAAATGAACTCATTGTTCAAGATAAGGATGGTGTCCAGAAAAAGAAGAGTTTGGTATTCATGGAATGTTGGGGGGAGCAACTCACTGTTTGGCTCAATCGGCCTTACATACAGAGATGAATGCTTGTCTTGAAGGTATTCGCTGGTAAGCAAAACGTTTATTGCAGGCTATCACAATTTATACGACTTTGTTTCTCTCGTAAATATGCTCAAGGAGGAAGTTATAATTGATGTCAGCCTTAGATGGACCAGGGTCGTCCCAACCTTTTTGGAGGCCCTGTGCAAGAATGAAGTGTATAATTTGGTACTACATGAATTTTCTCTACTCGACTTTTTTTATACTAGAAAACAAAATCGCTATTTTCCCCGCCCTTAAAAAAACAAATATATAAATGTTGTAATTATAAAAAAGGAAATATAAAGAATATTGTCACTTAAATTTTGCTAAAAATATTGAAAATTAAGGCTTTTAGTGGGAATGCTTTGGAAAAAGAATGCTTTGGAATAAAAGAAAAAAAATAAAAGGTTGCTGGCGGGATTAGATCGGTTGTCTCCTACAATACACTTGAGATTATTTCATCTCACTCATAACCTTATTTCATTAAAAATAGAATCATACCTTAGTCAAAAATCTCATCTCACTCATAGCCTTATTTCATTAAATAGTAACTATGGTTAGAATTCTATTTTTTTTAAAAAAAAAAAATTAAAAGAAAAAAAAAGTAACCCCAACCAGCTATTGATTGTGATTATTTAACTATTAATTGTGATTACTGAAATTATGAAATTTTATAAGTAGCTATTTTATTGATTTTTTTTATGCTAGAAGTACTTTATGTGATTTTCGGAGCTTTAATTTGATAATTGAGTTCAATTGGATTGCCAATGTGTAGCAGATTTGTGTTGGCTTCGGCGGGTTGGCGTTTCATGTGAGGGGGTTAGGTGGCTCTAGTAAGGGTGGAGGTGGTGTTGACTACATTTGGTAGGGATGAGGGTGAAGGTGGTGGCTGAGTTGGTGGTTTTTATTTTTAATTTTTAATTTTTTTTCCCAAAGCTAACCATAGTTAAGGGTTTTTGGTTTTTTTTTTTTTTAAACACTCATTAATGTCATATGTGAGTTAAATATCTTAATTATGGTCATTTTGTAGAATAAAAAAAAGGGAGGTCACCATTTATGCGTAGCAGAAGTTGGAGGTCACCATTGAGAATTTCCCTATTATATATATTATACATTATATACAACACATATTTACACATACTAAAATTTGAATATCTAGCTAGATTGTAGATAATTGGGTAGGATTAAATCTCATTTTCAACGATTCCCATGACGAATAACTCTTGACTTTCTCCTAGTTACCCTTGATATGTTATCATCCATACCTTTTATCTTTAATAGAGATTCCAAATCTTCTTCCATTGACGATCGAGCATTGGGTTTGAGTGCAATGTATGACACAACTAATTTCGCAATTGCTTCAACAACTTATGAAGGATACTTTCCCTCCAAGCTACTATCCATAACAGTTTTCAACTTCTTACTATCAGACAAGTGAGGTTTAATCCACTCCCCTGAGAGTTTCTTGCCATCAAAACTAGGGGTGAGAAAGAAAGTTGGGTTCCTAGTTCTGGAACCGGAACTGGTTTGGACTTGGCGAGTCTAGACCTGGAATTGGTTCCATTGGATTCGGTTTCGGGTCCAAAAACAAGGACTCAGTTAGAACTAGATTCCAATCCCGAGTCCTTTATTTTTGGATTTAGTTCTAATTGGGTACCTGGCCAAGGGTGTTGGAGTTTTTCGACTGAAAAAATGTAGGCCCATGTTAATAAAAATAGCAAACTTGTAATTCAATCTTATACTTTAATACGCCATATCACTTAATTGAAAAAACCCTAAACTTAACACAATGTATTCTCATGTCTCCAGCCTCCTTCTCAAATTCTCTCTTATGTTTTAATTTTTTTTTTTTATTTGGTTTCTACTTGGTTCTCTTCTTCTTATGCCCCCTTTCTCAAACTTCTGATGAATTTTTTTTTTCTACTTTTTTTTTTATTTATTCTGATCATTTCACCATGTTGTTCGAATTATGATAAAATCTCAAGTATGAGCATCTTTATCTTTAATTTACATAGTTTATGTTTCCGATTTCCCACCATCAATTGAATCTAACATTTGTGTGAGAAAAGCAAAAAATTTGAGGGGATTTTTGTTATAAATTTATGATATTTAATGTACAGTTAACTAGCACACGTCAACAACCAAGTATCTAGCTAGTTTCAGAATTGGTTCGTACCGGTTCAAGTTTCGGTTGTTGAAATTTGGGAACTGGTGAAACCAGTTCCAATTATGGGCCCACATTTAAGGAACTGGTTTCTACCGGGTCCCGGTCAGGTTCCTAAGAAAGCAACTGGGTACCAGGTTAGGTATATCGTACTCACCCTTAATCAAAACGGGTTGCATCAAGTGCTTGTAAGATAGTAAAAATTTCAACTAACACAATAAAAAAGTTATACACGTCACTCTTGACATATAAACGACCTATTAGAATTACAGTTATTATTATTATTATTATTATTATTATTATTATTATTATTGTTATTTTTTCAAAACTAGACTCGAGTAATAAGCTAAATCAATTATTAAATTTGGCAATAAATATGTTTTATTACATTTAATATTATCTAGATAAGAACGAATGGGTTTTTAACATATTTAGGTACGTACAACATATCTGATTGGTGCCCAAAACCCTTGTTGCGACATGTGACTTACTTGCCAATAATGGAACTAATTTTTCCAAGCCAAAGTCTAATATATATGCATTGTAAGACTAAAAAAAAAAAAAAAAACAGTAAATAAAGGTTTGACATCAAATTGTTGTGCAAGATTAATTGTGTTTAGGTAGTACACTATACTCAATTACCAAAGTCTACCCCTAACAAATATTTAATTCCTTTATGTAAATCACTTTAACACAATATAATACTAAACACCAATGTTATTTTTCTAAAGATGCTTCTATATGAAATTTCACTACTGTACGCCTTAATAGTTAATATGAAAACAATTATATTATTATTTTTTGTTTACAAATTTTCTTACTCCATCTAGTAGTATATTGTCAGCTTTTATATCCCGATTAATCATACGATCATCCGAAGAATGTATGAAAGCAATTTCTCAGACAAATTCAATAATAATTTTATGACGCAAGCCCCATGTTAGTGATTGAGAACCTACCTCCTTTACGAAGTGGCGGAGAAAACTTTTCAACAAGTAAGTTAAAATAATTATTTTAAATTAATTCTAACTCAAAAGTAAACGAATTTATTATTTAAAATTATAAATAAAAAAAATATTTAAACTTTAATAATGACTTATAAATTCTTCAAATAAATTCATATTATATATTATATATTGCACATATTTACACATACAAATAAGTGTGTTTTAAATTTTTGTAACAATATTTTTACAAATATAAGTGGTGTCAATCAACCCTAATGTCTTGAACTTAGCTCTGCCCCTGCCTGACAACTGTTTCATCATACCTTTTTTAGATTTTCATTGTTCACTTTTAATTTCTTAATTAAATAAAAATTATTTGGCATTGAAAATGATTAAAAAAACTAGATTTAAAAAGCTCTAAAATTTGACTAATTGGATTTTATTTGGTTGCCAAATATAAAGAATGTATAGAACCCTTAATTGGTTATAGAGTAGACAAAAGTGGAAAACTTTTTAGTATAAGTTTAAATCCATAAAAATTAATTTTGAATATGAGGAAGCCTCGGTTTCTCAATTGAGATACCAGGGTTGTTTCACAAATGGCTTTTTGGCAATTTATTAAACATGTGCATGGGCCCCTTTGTTGACTTGTTGAGAAAGCAGCTTTTAGTGAGTTAACATCTTGTTGACGGTGTGACTAACATCAAATCCTCATGATTAAACATTTTATTGTTCACAGCAAGCTTTATTAAGATGTAATACAACAAACAAAGACCAAGACTATGTATTATTGTCATAAAATTGTTGTTATCCATTTCTTCAGCTAGCAATTCATTAAAATTTCGTTTCCTCTTACCATTGACACTACCATCCATCTGAGAAAATACAAGAGTCCACCACTCAACAATAAATTACAACAATAAGTTAAATATTACTGCATTTGACATGCACAATAAAAGATTCCCAAAAGCCTAAAATTTTTAGGATAGTGTACCGATTGCAATAAAAATGCAGTATGATTTTCCAATTACAAACTGCAAATCTCCCTAAAGGAATAAAACCTAATTAAACCCTAAAATCAAAATTCTTAAACCTATAATCAAAGTCCACTGTTTCTCGTATTATTTGATTTACAAACTTACAATCTAATTACTGTTAATATATGGCATATCAAAATAACAAATTCAAAATATACCAAAATTCATTCCCAAACCCTAGACTATTTTACCTTATTGCGAATTGATGACGGTGGACGTCCTGGAAAACTTATGAAACACTGGTCAAAGCCAATCCTAAACAATACCGGAAGACTGAGGACGACGACAAAGCATCTCGAACTTGGATGAAGAGAGTTGCAGACGAGATGAAATATGGCGGAATAGACTAAGCTGCTCGATCTTGGATAGAAGATTTAGAATATGTTTGGATTGCACTAAAAGAATTGACTACATTAAATTGACGCTGAAATTCCATTGTTTCCATCGAATTTGTGAATGAATGAAAAAACACGTTCTTTTATCACATGAAATGACAAGCGTGTCCCTTTGAGAAACATACAAGTTTCTCATGTTGAGAAACTTGTATTTTCTCTTTTGAATATCTGCTAGATTGTAGATAATTTGGTAGGATTAAATCTCATTTTCAACGATTTCAATGACGAATAACTATTGAGTTTCTTCTGGTTACCCTTGATATGTCTTCATCCTTGTATTTTATTTATTAAAAGGGATTCCAGATCTTCTTCCATTGACGGTAGAGCATTGGTTTCGATTGTAATGTATGACACAACTAATTTTGCAATTGCTTCTGCGACTTTTGAAGGATACTTTCCCTCCAACCTACTATCCACAACAGTTTTCAACTTCTTATTGTTTGGGGCAAAAATAGGTGTCCAAGTCTACTTGTCAGAAGAGCACGACTAGAGTCCGAGGAAATCACAAAATCATCCGAAACACCTATTATCAGACAAATGAGGTTTCACTCCCCCGACCCGAGTGTTTCTTTCCATCAAAATGGTTTGCATTAACTGTTGTTAAGATAGTAAAAACTTCAACTAACACAATATCAAAGCTATACACGTCACTCTTGACATATAAATGAACTATTAGAATTAAAATTAATATTAATTTTTTTGTCAAAACTAGACTAAGGTAATAAGCTAAAGTCATTATTAAGTTAGGCAATAAATAGGTTTTATTATATTTAACATTAACTAAATAAGAACGAACCTGTATTAATGTATCTGGGTACGTAAAACATATCCCATTAGTGCCCAAAACCCTTGTTGTGAAATGTGACTTACCCGTCAATGGACCCAATTTTTCCAACCGAAGTCTAATATATATGCATTGTAAGACTAAAAGAAAAAAATGAAAAAAAAAAAGTAAATAAAGGTTTGACATTAAAATGTTGTGTAAGATTAATTGTGTTTAGGTAGTAAACTATACTCAATTAGCAAACTATATCCCTAACAAAGACATAATTCCTTTATGTACATCACTTTAATAGAATATAATCTTAAACACTAATGTAATTCTTCTAAAGATAGTACTATATGAAAATTCACTAATATACGCCTTAATAGTTAATATGACAAAAACAATATTATAATTTTTTAAAAAATATTTTCTTACTGCATCCAATAGTATTTTGACAACTTGTATGTCCCGATTAATCATACGATTATCAGAAGAATGTATGAAAACAATTCCTCGAACAGCTTAAATAATACTTTTAAGCCGCAACTCCCATGTTAGTGAATGAGAACATCCTTTACAAAGTGGTGGAGCAAAGTAAATGAATTTATTATCCTAATTTATTATTAAAAGCATTAATTTAAACTTTAATAATGACATAAAAATTCTAAAAATAAATTCATGTTATATTATATATTATATATTGTATATATTTATACATACAAATAAGTGTGTTTTAAATGTTTGTAACAATTTTTTTACAAAAATAATTAACAACTATTTCATCATACCTTTTTAGATTTTCTTTGTTCACCTTTAATTTCTTAATTAATTTCTTTATTATAAATATATATAAAAAATTGTCATTGAAAATGCTTACAAAAATAGATTTAAAAATCTCTAAAAGTTGACTAGTTGAATTTTATTTGGTTTCCAAATAAAAAAAATATATAGTATCCCTAATTGGTTATAGAGAAAACAAAAGTAGAAAACTTAATTAATTGGTACAAGTTTAAATCCATAAAACTTAATTCTGAATATCTAAATAGATTGTAAATAATAGGGAAATATTATATCTCATTTTCAACAATTTCCATAACGAATAACTGTTGACTTTCTCATGGTTAACATTGATATGTTTTCATCCTCGCCTTAAATGTTTTATAGGGATTTAAAAAGGATTCCAGATCTTCTTCCATTGACTGTTTGAGTGCAATGTATGACACGACTAATTTCGCAATTGCTTCAACGACTTTTAAAGGATACTTTCCCTCCAACTTACTATCTATAACAGTTTTCAACTTTTGATTATCAAACAAATGAGGTTTGATCCACTCCCATCAGAGTTTCTTGTCATCAAATCGGGTTGCATAAAGTGTCATAACAATATAAAAACTTCGACTAACATAATATCAAAGTTGTGCACGTCACACTTGACATATGAATGAACTATTAGAATTACAATTATTATTAATTTGTTTTTGTCAAAACTAGATTTAGGGAATAAGCTAAAGCCATTATTAAGTTTGACAATAAATAGGTTTTGTAATATTTAACAATAGCTAGATAATAACGAACCTGTATTAATGTATCTACATACATGATATCCGATTGGTGCTTAAAATCTTTTTTGTGACATGTGACTTACCCGCCAATGGACCCAATTTTTCCAAGCCGAACTCTAATAATATGTGTATTGTAAGACTTAAAAAAAAAAAGAAGTAAATAAAGTTAAATTTTGACATTTTCTTTATGTACATCATTTTAACATAATATAATATTAAACACAAATGTAATTCTTCTAAAGATGCTTTTATATGAAAATTCACTAATACACGCCTTTATAGTTAATATGACGAAAATAATATTGTAAATTTTTTTTTTTCCAAATTTTCTTATTCCATCCAGGCATCTAGCAGTATGTTGGCAGAATATATGTTTTGATTAATCATACGATCATCCGAAGAATGTATGAAAGCAATTCCTCGAACAGCTCCAATAATAGTTTTTAAGCCGCAAGTCCCATGTTAGTTATTGATAACATTCTTTACAAAATGGCGGAGCACGCTTTTAACAATGCAAGTGAGTTAAAATAATTAATTTAAACTAATTCTTACTCAAAAGTAAATGAAATTATTATCCGATTAAATAAAAGCATTTATTTAAACTTTAATAATGACTTTAAAATCCTAAAAACACATTCATATTATATTATATATTATATATTATATATTATATATTATATATCGCACATATATACACATACAAAAGTGTATTTTAAATGTTTGTAACAATTTTTTTACAAAAATAAGTGGTGTTAATTGAACTTGTTGTCTTGAACTTAGCTCCGCCCCTAACCTAACACTGACAAACTACAATATTGTGTAAAAAAAGTTGCTTTATTTGATATTTTTTTAAAAAAATAATAAAGCTTAATCTTTTACTAAAATAACGATAGGTATCGTCACCCACCAGAACCTATAGTGATTCCGACATTGCCCGTGTGCATGTATGTTGGTAGAATTAAGAAAACATATAACTAACGCAGCTATTCAATGTATGAAAGTCGTGATAATTGCAAAGTCATATTATTCCATACATAAATTCTTGTTATAGGAGTGTAATCCATTGCCAAGAGAGTAGGCAATTGTTTCACACCCACTATATGCTAAAAAGATGACTGCATATAGGATTTGTATAAAAATCAAACATACAAAGTAATTAACCCCTAATACTATAAGAACTAATTAATTATATATTACTAGCTTAGGCCCCGTGCCATGCACGGTAAGTCTAATTTATTTTAAAAAAATTACATCTAACAAATAATTAATTTTAAAGTTTCATATATGAATCATTAAATATTAATATTGAACAAACAAATAAGAGTTGGAATAATATTAATTGTGAACAATTATATAAGATAATTAAATAAGAGTTGGAATAATATTCTAGGTAATTGTATAGGGAAGAGAATTAAGAACACCAAATAAATATGAATATATATATTTATTATGAACATATAAAATACTTGGAGTACTATTTTTATTATACTTGTATTATACAAATATATTCTAAAAATAAATTACTTAAAAAGAAAGGGGGAGTTTTGGAGGGAAAAAAACAACACCAGAATATGACATGTGTCACTTTCGGTATCTATTTAGGTATTAAGTTATTGATAAGGAAATAGATTTTGTGAAACTACCCATTACCTGTTTGTCGCAAATGTGATTAATTATACATAAAATCATTTTCAACCCTGCTCTTTACATTTTATTTTTCTTTGTTATTATAACTCACTCAATGCTACAATATCAAACTAGCCTCTCAATCAATCAAAGTCATGGCTTCTACACAAATATAATATTTTTTAAATATGAGAGTAGTAAGAATATTGTCTCATTATAAGTCATACGACAAACACCTGATAGTCGAGAAACACTATTCAAATCCAATATGTTTTATTTTAATCGAGAAAAGAATAACATGCAAAATAAAATTATAAAACACATACATGATAATCTAAAATCATAGGGTCTTACCCCATCAGGAATGAGACATTCAAGGACAATCTTATGACCCAAAAATTTGTGTTTGGTCACAATACTATAAAGATAAAATAATATCATGAGCATGATCCATATGAGTTGAATGAGAACAATAGATGTCAATCATCTAAGAGCATATAATCACAAGATATGTTCACATAAGAATAAGCTACTTAAGGAAGTTAAGAAAATGAAATCACTAAGGTATAGGCTATATATCAATCAATCAATAATTTATACTAAAAGACACACCATGACACATGTTAATTTTTGGTGTGTCCTTAGTATATTTTTTTTTAAATAACTAATTACTATTTTTTTAAGGAAGTTATTTAAAAAAAAAAGTTTGTTTTTGTCAACTATATAAATGATCAATAATATTTACCAATTTTATGAAAATACGAATTTTTTTTCGAGGATGGAATGGAATGAGGAGCTCATCACTTCGGTTTTTAATGAGAGAGATACTAAGTGTATTCTTTCTATTCCTTTAAGTGTGACTGCTTCAAAGGACATCATCATATGTGTGTTTTCGAATTATGGTTTGTATTCAACAAAAACTTCTTATATGCTTGGTGCAGGATGCAATCTGATCCTTTTCCATAAAGCTTGGGGCGAATTGTGGAGCCTAGAAGCATCTCCGAAAGTGAGACACTTCCTTTGGAGAATGTGCACGAGTACTCTGCCATCTAAAGAGCCGCTGAAATCTCACCACATAATTGATACTGCTACGTGTTCTTAGTGTGGGAAGGAGGATGAAACTGATATCCATGTTATCTTTAGATGTGAAAGGGTGCAGGAGATTTGGGTGGATAGTGGTTGTGCGACTGCAGTGCATCAAAATGGTGAAACGATGTGTGAATTACTTGTGAGATAGGGGCTGTTAGGAGAGAAGATTAAGCAAAAGGCTACGGTTCTTGCTTGGTAAAAGTGCAAGTCAAAGAATATATTTAACAAAGCAATAATATTTAGAGAGAAAACCCAAAATCAATTGATTGTTCATTCCACTAAAAACCAATTTACACAAGCCTTAAATAGAAGCAAATGATAATAACTACCTACAAAATAAAATGCTAAATATTAGGAACACAAATCCACTAACGGCTAATCCCATACTCCACTAACTAAGTACTGCCAACTACATTATTCAATTAGGAATCCTAGGCTACCAAACTCCTAAACAATAGGAGTGGATTTTAATCATCACTCAACACTCCCCCTTGAGTCAAAATCACATACACCCAACAATGATCTGAAAAAAAGATGCTTGGCAGGGGAAAGAGATTTTGTAAATATATCTTCCACTTGCTCATTTGTGCCAACAAAAGTCAACTTGATCTTTCCATCAGTTACTTGCTGCCGAATAAAGTGATGTTGAATGTCCATGTGCTTTGTTCTACCATGAAAGCAAGGATTTTTAGTCATTGCTATTGCTGACTTCTTGTCATAGTATACCTCTGTTGCTTCATTTTGCTCAAAATTGAAATCTGCAAGAATTTTTCTGAGCCAAATTGCTTGCCTTGTTGCTACAGATGTTGTTGTATACTCTGCTTCACAAGTTGAGAGAGCTACAGTTTCCTGCTTCTTAGAACTCCATGTCACCATTGCTGAACCAAAACTAAAACAGTTACTAGAAGTTCTTTTTCGATCATCCAAACTTGCATCCCAATCACTGTCAGTGTATCCGACCAGCTTGCAACTTGACACCTTCAAATACCAAAGACCAAATCTGAATGTTCCAGCTACATAGCGTAGTATTCTCTTGGATGCACTAAGATGTTGCCTTGTTAGGCTATGCATATACCTTGATACGACACTCACGACAAAAGAGATGTCGGGTCGAGTGTGTGTCAAGTAATTAAGACCCCCAACTAAGCTCCTGAAATACGTCGGGTCTGCATTCTCAGTTCCATCTTCAGGCTGCAGCTTTTCATTTGTATTCATAGGAGTTGCTACTTCTTCACAATAGCCCACATTGAATTTATTTAATAAATTAGTAGCATACTTTTCCTGGCTGACAAATATACCTTCCTCACTTTGCTTTACTTCAAGTCCAAGAAAATATTGAAGAAGACCCAAATCAGTCATTTCAAAGTTGGTCATCATGTTTGACTTGAACTCAGCAACTAATGACTCACATGAACCCATGTAAATCATGTCATCAACATATAAACAAACCACCCAAAATCCTCCATTGCTTTGTCGCTTCAAATAAATAGTAGGTTCATTTTCACTTCTAGTGAACCCACTTGCAAAAAAAAAAAAAAAAAAAAAAAAATGCATCAATTCTGTTGTACCAAGCATGAGGTGCTTGCTTTAGCCTGTAAAGAGCTTTCCTTAACCTGAAAACTTTATCTTCATTGCCATCTAGAACTAAGCCTTCTGGTTGTGAGACATAAACTTCCTCTTCCAATATACCATTTAAAAGGCAAATTTAACATCAAATTGGTACACTGGAAGTTGCAATTGAGCAGCTAAAGCAAAAAATATTCTCACAATTTCAAATCAAGCAACAGGAGAATAAGTTTCATCAAAATCGATACCTGGCATCTGTGAGCACCCTTTGGCAACGAGTCGAGCCTTTCTCTTCTGTATGCTTCCATCAGCATTATACTTTGTTCGGAACACCCATTTCAAACCCACGATGTTCTTATCTTCAGGAGCATTAGCCAACTCCCATGTTGCATTTTTGTCAATAGCCTAACTTTTCAATCATAGCTTCCTGCCACTCCGGTATAGCAACTGCTTCTTCAAAACTGGTTGGATCAGAAACATACAAGGCAAAGCTACAAGAATTATAAAGATCCTGCAAATTTTGAAACTTTCTTGGAGGATTTTCACTGTTGCTGCTGGAACTTGAAGGTGTTGGAGATGCATTGTTACTATTTGCAGGTGTAGAAGGAGGTGTGCTTGTCGGAGATGAATTTGGAGTTACTAGAGGTGTTGCATCAGTCTAATCAGCATTATCAAAATTTTCTGGAACATGATCACCTGAACTTTTCTTTTCTTCATCCTCCCAACTAGCTTCTTCATTAAATACAACATTTCTACTAATAATAACTTTGCCACTAATTGGGTTATATAAACGATATGCTTTGGAATAATGAGAATAACCAATGAAAATGCATTTATTAGATTTTTTATCAAGTTTGGAGTGAAGATTAACCAAACTATATGCTACACAACCAAAAAATTTTAAGTGGCTTACCCGAGAGTTCCTGGATCTCCATGCTTCATAAGGTGTCTGATTGAAGACGACTCGAGCTGGAGAGATATTGAGTAAATAAACTTCTGTAGCAAATGCTTCCCCCCAAAATTTGTCTGGAAGTCCCTTTGCCTTCAACATACTCCTCGCCATTTCAAGTACTGTCCGATTTTTGCGCTCTGCAACTCCATTTTGCTCGGGTGAGTATGGAGGAGTGAGGTCTCTGTGAATGCCATGCTCAGCACAGTAGGCATCAAACTCATCAGAAACAAATTCACCGCCCCTGTCTGTTCGAAGGGTGATTATGCTCCTTCCACTCTAATTCTCTACCAGGACCCTGAAATTCTTAAAGTGCTCAAAGGCTTTAGATTTGCTCTTTAAGAAATAGGCCCAACTCATCCGAGTATAATCATCAGTAAACATTAAGAAATATCTACTACCTCCCAAAGACTTAGTTTTCATGGGACCGCACAGGTCTGCATGAACAAGCTCCAAAGTCACAGAAGCCCTCCATGATTTTCCAACTAGAAAAGAGGCTCTACTCTGCTTCCCATGAACACACCCTTCACAAAAATTAAGTTTTTCTATTTTTGGAAGACCAACAACGACCATTTCTTTTTGACTCAAAAGCCTCAAACCACGCACATTCAAGTGACCATATCTCAAATGCCACAACTCTGATTTAGTTTTCCCTTTGATAACTAATACTTTAGATGAAAAAGCATTAGAAACATCAAGTAGGAACATTCTATTTTGAGTCATATAAATATTTGCAATATAATTACCAGATTTCTTATCAATCACCTTACACACACCATTATCAAATTCAATTTTATATCCACTACTCATCAATTGACCAATACTTAACAAGTTATGAGCTTAGTTAGGAACAAATTGCACATCATCAAGTAGCTTAACATCACCTTGTGCAGTTTTAATGCCAATTGTTCCTCTTCCATCAACTTGCATTTACTTGTCATCTCCAAGCCTTACTACCCTCTTCTTTGACTCATTGAGATCTTTGAATAACTCTTTTGACCCAGACATATGATTGGAGCAGCCACTGTCCAGAAACCACACAGAATTGCGCTTTTGAGTATGTGGACTAGGTGAGTGAGCCACAAATATATTGCTTTCGGTGTTGTTACCATCCACCTTTTTGGTGAAATTTGCTTGCCTTTGTTCACTTCTCGGTTCATTCCTCTATTTCGACCAACAGTCAGCCTCTTTATGCCCATATTTTTTACAATATCGGCATTCACCATGAAATTTTGTACGTCCTCTAGCTCGACCATACCCGTTATCACGACCCATGCCTCGGCCTCGAAATCCACCTCTGCCTCTACCAGAGTTCCATGAATTCTCCATCTTCCCCTTAGAGGAAGACTCACCCTTTACTTGAAAGGCTTTCTCCTCCTCTTTTACATCTTCATTTTTTGTAAGCCTCACTTCATGTGCTAACAGGGAGCACATTAATTCATCAAAGGTATAGGTAGACATATCCTTTGATTCTTCAATTGCTACAACCACATGATTATAATTATTGTTTAAAATCCTCAAAACTTTGCTCACCACTCTTTCATTGCTAATGATTTCACCATATGATTTCATCTGATTAACAATCCCCGACACCTTAGACAAATAACTCTGCATCGACTCTTTCTTTTTCTTTTTTAAGCCATCAAATTTAGAACGAAGGGATTGCAATTTGATAGATATTACCTTCTTGTCACCAAAGTATTCATGCTTAATTATCTCCCGTGCTTCTTTTGGTGTCTTGGCCGACGAAATTCGAGGAAAAATATCATCATCCATTGCCAATTGGATGAAGAATAATGCTTTTGCATCTTTCTTTCGATTGTCACGCAGCTTTTGATCTGGTTCCGCCAGTGGTTCCTTCGGCTCCTCATACCCCAGCTCAACAATCTCCCATAACTCTTGAGATTTAAATAGGGTCTCCATCTTGATGCTCCAAAGGTGATATATTTCACCTTTGAAAGAGGGAATTAAAGGCTGGGAAGAAGTATTCACTCCGTTGTTTGCCATGAATTTGCTAGTTTGATCTCACCGTGTTTGCACTCACTGATTTTTTTTCTTTGGTTTCTCTCTCCTACTTTCCCTTTCTCCTTACCGTTGGAGTAAAGGTGGACCGAACCTGGAATTCACGTGTAGGCCAAGATTAATGATTTTTTGGAACAAAGTTTCTTTCTTTGACTTTTCTTTTGGTTGCTCTAATACCATGAAAGTGCAAGTCAAAGAATATATTTAACAAAGCAATAATATTTAGAGAGAAAACCCAAAAGCAATTGATTGTTCATTCCACTAAAAAACCAATTTACACAAACCTTAAAAGAAAATGATAATAACTACCTACAAAATAAAATGCTAAATATTAGGAACACAACTCCATCAACGGCTAATCCCATACTCCACTAACTAAGTACTGCCAACTACATTATTCAATTAGGAATTCTAGGTTACCAAACTCCTAAACAATAGGAGTGGATTTTGATCATCACTCAACACTTGGGTCATATGGAAGTAGAGGAATGACAAGATTTATGCTGAAACTACCACCCCCAATGAGATTCTTCTTGGCAGAGTTCTTAAAGCTGTAGAGGAGCACGGGATGTACAGCAAAAAAGTGTATGCAGTGGCTTCTAGCAAGCCCAATCCCAGCAGCAACAAATGGAGTCCGCCTCCAGTAGGTGCTGTAAAGCTTAACTAAGATGCATCCTTGTGTGATGAAGGATGGGCTAGCTTGGGAGTGGTTTCTCGGGACAATGAAGGGGAGGTGTTGTTTTCTGAAACACGCAGAGTACGAGCTTGGTGGCCCCCATAAATTGCTGAAGGTAAGGCCCTTCTCCTTGCTATTAAACTGGCCAAGCGCTATGGGTATGAGAAGGTGATTCTTGAGTCTGACAGCCAAGTACTTATTAACCATCTCTCACAAGCTTCAGTTTACTTGTCTGATTTTGATGTAGTATTAGAGGATATTATGTCAATTAGTAGTGTTTTTACGTCTTTTTCTTGGTCTCATGTCAAAAGGGATGGCAACATTGTAGCTCATCACCTGGCGAAGATAATGCCTTTTGGTGTCAAACAAATATGGGTGAATCATTGTCTTGTGATGATCTCCCCTTATGTACTCTTGGACAAATTGTCCTTTGAATGAAATGCATTAGCTCGGCTTTCCCTCAAAAAAAAAAAAAAAAATGAAAATACGAAATTAATTATGGAATAATAAGGAAATATATAATCTTTTTCAAGAAAATGTAATTTTGGTGAAATATTTTTTAAGAATTTGATCTTAGTCAAATATTCCATGTTACTTCAATTTTGTTCAAGATATTTAACAATTTTTATAACTTATGCTATAATTTGTCAAAAGAAGATATGTGATAATTAAAATAACCGTGTATGGCATGGGACCTAACCTAGTAATAAGATATATTCAGGTAAGTGTATAGTTATGTACTCCTTCCGTTCCTAAAAGTTCGACTCACTTTGCATTTGCACGATCTCCAATGAACATATTTGACCATTAATAATTTCGGCTATGTATAAGTAAAATTTTAATAAAGTTGATATTTGAAAAATTAATCATAAGGGGAATCTAACAAGATCAACTTTGTTAATTTATTTTGGTTGTATAAATCATAGAATGTTGTCAAAGCTAATTTATTTTGACCACATGAATAGTAAATGAGTCGAACTTATAATAACGAAGGTAGTATTATTTTTATTTGTAATTTCAGTTATATGGTTATACCGTTTAACATTTATTGTAAAATGATATTTTAAAGACATTTATATAAACTTTGATAATGATGTCTTTATATAAAAACATGTGTGCCAATGAGAAGGATATTAAAATGAGAAGGATGAGAAGGAATCCTAGCCGTGCAAATTATTTAATCTAACGTATAGCGTGCAACTGTTGCAGATTGACCAAAATAAATAAAAATCAACAATAAAGAATTTGAAAGGCTCGATACATATATCTGTAGATTGGCTTTCTTCCTCCATGAAAACACCTCCATTATTATGGTATCTCTCACTCTATCAATCTCTCACCCCTTTTAAAAGGATATGATGTATCTCTATGATGAATTAAATGAGAAGAGTTACGTGGTTTAACCACGATGTTTTAAATTACGGAGTATATTAACCATCAAGAGTGACTCAAAAGTGGCTATAAATACTTAAAATCACTTCACTCAATTCCTTCTCCATTAAGCCAAGTTTAAAATCTCTTTCTTTTTCTTTCTCTCTCTAAAAGATTAACTGTAAGAGTTTCTTTATTAACTCTCAAACACTTAGATTTTCAAAAAACTCTCCACCAATGGATGATCTTGTACAACATATTTTGATACTTCATATTGGTGTCAGCAAGGAGGTCCAAGGTATAGGAGTTTTCTACATAAACAAAGTCCTCTAGAGCTCGTTACAATATCCATGCATGTAAGTGTCCACATCAGCATTTGAAAATAGATAAACGAGATAAATGGAGGAGGAATTACATGCATAGGAAGAGGAGTCGCTTGAATAGAAGAATTAACAAGCAATGGAGTGAGAGATAAAAAATTCTAGAAGATAAAGAGGGTCCTGCTGACCCTTGCGCTTTTTCAATGAGTGAAAATGCTGATCACCTAAGGAATCATATCCTCCCTAAGATTGATCAAAACGATCAATTAAACGATGCTCTGATCTCGTAGGCATCATTAGCAGCGCGCCCACTTTAGCATGTTGTGAGTATGCTTGACACTCATAGGAAGTGGAAATTGACATAATATGATTAGTGACAAGGAAAGTAGGGAGCTGTCAACAAGTTCTTAAGGAACTTGAAATCGTTCACAGATCATTATAAGGCAACCACAATTAAGGGACAACAATAGGCAACAACGATTGACCCGTGAAGGTTACACCCCATTCATACTCCATGAGATTACTAACTCCATATGGTTCAGAACCATGAAAGGAATATCGCAGATGATGGTATAAAGTGAGTCATGGAGTCACATTCGCTCGTATTGGCCTGTACTCTATTATTATTGTGAAAAGTGATTACTGTAATCTCAAAAAAATTGGGATTCAATTTTCTCTAAACTAGATTAGGCTAAATTATCTAACTATTAAGGCACACATAATTCTAAAATATTAGTGATCATCACTTGATTAAACAATGCAACAAGATTAAAAATAAACCTAAACCGGTCGTTCGAATTATCTTATTAGGCGTTATATTCAATTACATATTCCCTTTAAACATGCAATATGGTGATCAACAATAAATAATAGATTCAAAAATTATATTGGAAGCAATTTAATCATAACATCGCTAGTGAAATCATCAAAATCATAATAATAAATCCTAACATTCCAGCAATAAAATAATATTAAGTAATTAATAAATTAAACTACTCACGTTCTATGCTTTTTTTAATTGCTACATCATGAATTAGTAACTTCAAAGTATAGTTAATAAAATTGAAATTACATTAAAATAAAGTTGAGTTGATTTGGTCCAAACCCTCAATCGGTTATTCTTTTCACGCCTTGATTTAAGTATGGAACTTCGGGTGTTATATGGACTCCTTGGAGTGCTTAAGGAAGGAATGGTGAAATTAGGTGAATAGGTTTAAGTATTAGAATATGAAATTAGCTTTGTATTTATTTATAGAGAAAATTCAAAGGGTGAGGTACGAAACCCTAGAAACGAGGCGTTGTAAAAGAATAAATTGCAATGTCACTGCAGAACTATTGTGGCACGGTAGAAATTTTCGTTGCACGACACAATTGTTGTGGCACATCAATGCTGACAAGGTACAGTAGCTATTTATAAGTTTAAAAGTCAAAACCAGTTAAAAGATAAAGATGGGTAAAAAAATTGCCATGGCATAGCGACGTTTGTCGTGGCATGACAATGTTTGACGCGGCGTAGCAATTCTGCCGTGGCATGGAAGATGATTTTTCTGATATTCTTGTTTAAAATTCGTTTTTATCTTTTATTTTACATTAAGAGCGGGATAATTAGGCATTGTTTTAGCTATTCTGAACTTCATTAGGTTTTTGGGCTTTAATATTTATTAATTGGGCTCAATTAATAAATGAAATGGATAAAAAGGTTTTTGGGTTGAAATGTGAATTAGACTATGCTTTGACTAAATACTTGGACTGATATTTGGACTGCTTTGTTAACTGTGTTTGATTGAATATGGATTTTAAACACTCCCGAGATTAAAAATTTAACCTAACCGATAATTGCGGCGAAAGGTTGTTTATCATAGATTTTGGTTTTAGGGAGACATTTTAAAGCGTCTACAGGTTTGCAAGGTATGAGCCATGGAAATTGTTGAAGCATAATGGTTTTTATGATGAGGAACTTGAACTAAAAGAAAACTCAACTAATAAAGATTTTCTAGTGTGTGATTAGTCAAGGTGCAGATTGATCTTGGTGATTGAAGAACCATCTGAAACTAAGAAGACTTGAAGAAGATCTTTATTTGAAGAAGTTAAACAAATCAGAGGAAGAGTTCTCTAACAAGAACTAAGTTCCCTAACAGGAACGTTCCCTAACAGGAACTTGAAGACTAGCAGTTAAGTTCTTAGGTGGAACTTGATATGCTTGGAGCCCAAGTAATTTACCTGATCAAAGTGCGGCGCAACAATACTAGTTAAGGTTTTATCTTAGAAATTATTGTTAATATGGTAAGTAGGTTAGTGCACGAAATTTATTAGAAACATGATAAAGTTTGCTTGGTAAATAAAATAAATATGGAAAATAATAAAAGATAGATTTTAGAAAAAGATTTTCTAAAAAGATTATTTTCTCTAAAGTCGATTTGTTAAAAAGATAAGTCTTTTAATAAATATCTTTTTATACTTATTTTCGGAAAAGATTTTATTCCACTTGATTTGTTAAAATCGTGTTTAAAAGATAAGTTAAGTTAACATATTTATCTTTTTAGAAAACCTACTTTCTATACAAGTGTTACTTGTATAAATAGTAGAGAGCAAAATGATTTAGGTTTTTGTGAGTTTATGCGTGGAGAAATCACAGTGCTTTAATTGAGTAAGTTTACCAAGCTTTTAACTTATCATATTAGTTTTGGATTTCGTGCATTGCTTACCTATCATAATAGGCGTCTTATATTTGTATTGGTTGGGTTATTTGGGTGAAATTTATAATTTGTGTTACATACAGTTTTGTGTTAGCTTCTTGGTGAGGCTATGAGTTTTGTACTGGGGTGGTATGGGTATTTAGTACTTTGGCAGTACGTGTAGTACTTTGGTGGTACGAGTGAATCTAAGTGTGGTGCTTAGATTGAGTAGGATAGGGTCCTATCAAGTAGCAAGTCCAGTGAGGAACTTGTGAAATAAAGGTCTGTGTCTAATAGGTTGTAACTTGGTGGTTTGCCCTATTATAGTGAAGTGTTTTGTGTTTGAAATCCCTAAGGTAGGGTCGAGGTTTTACTTCCAGTTGGGCCCTGGAAGGTTTCCTCGTAAAATATGTGTGTTTTATTAAGTTCCTATACGCATTGTTTATTTATCCGCAAAAAGTAGTCATTAGGGACTCTCACTACAAAAAAAATGAGAAAAGGCAACGGACAAAATTGCAACAAAATGACAAACGTTGCCTTTGGTAGTAAAAGGCAACAATACTTGTTTGTTACCTTGATCTTGAACAATCTGTACTATATGACGATGCAACGGTTTAAAAAGTGTTGCTTTAGATTATGTAAGACAACAATATGTAAAATGTAGCCATTTATTTTTACATAAGACAACAATTATTTTAAATGTTGTCTAAAAAGATCACAACAATTAAATTCTTGCTAATGTAATAATTTTAAAAATGGTTTTTCAAGGTATCTAAGACAACAAATGTTTTATGTGTTTTCATTGCCTTGCATAATACATGTTATTATTTAGAACATTGGTTTTAAAATAATAATAATAAACAAATTATTGTCAATAGGAACAAAATTATTATCTATTCAATAATTTGAAAACGTTAACGTCAAGTTGTGTATGACAATGATAGTTGATGATTAGAAAAAATGACTAGCACTGGTAATTCTAACCTTAAAGGCTCACAAATTAAACCAGGCCAGTGCATATATGGTTGGTGAATTTGACATTTCACAACAGCATTTTTAAGCTAAATCAATGTAGAAAATAGAATATATATGTAAAAGTTACTATTTTCATACAAGTAGAATTTGATGTTAATTATACCATACAAATAATTTAAAAATAAAAAGAATTACAAAAAAACTGGCTTTTATGTAAAAAAAAAAATAGGAAAAAAAAGACAATAATAATGTGCAGCAGCAGCGCAATGTAGAAGGCGCGAAGGCGGGTAGCAGTAGTACAGCAAGGTAGCAGCAGGCCATTAGTAGGCACTTCTTAAAATCAAATTAGAACACAAATCTAATCATATTCAGAGAAAAAATGTGCTAGTGATACAAACAGAATGTGAGTAACTCAAGTATCATTAAAGTCTCCTGCCAGTTCAAATGACTGTCAAATGTTTTCAAGAACTCTTCACAAACTGCAACTTCTTTCTTTTGATTACATTATTCATCTTCTTGCTATAGAAAAATAGGCTGATAGCCTCTTCCTCCCTTGGTGGCAGTATTGTGTGGCATCTTTAATTGCTTTTAGGGTAAATATGAAAATCATTCCAGGTTATCTGTACTCTACAATCCCTTCACATCAATCATATTCCTGATTGATGTGAAGGGATTGTTCCGACTGCCTACTGCTAGAAGCTAGCTGCTGCTGATGGTGATTGCCTGTTGGTGGCAGCTAGCTGCTGCTTGTGGTTGGCTGCTTGCTGATTGGGACGAAAACTCGGTTGTTACAAGACCAGCACTTATCAGACGCCACCCACATATCAACACCTCTTCTTCTGCTGATTTGTACAATGTGCAGTATGAGATTAAGATAAAGGCATCCGGAAAACATAAATCATATTTATAAACATGGAAATGCATCCTAAAGAAACCATGTTTATAAAATAGCTTTTAAACAATAAATAAATAAATATATCATTATTTCAGCCCAAAATCTAATTCTAAAAAATTATAATTCCAAAATCTAAAATGGCAGCAGTAAAAATATCATCAATATAATCAATTCACAAAATCCCCACAATATGATAACTTTTGTGTATAATTGGGATATATACCATTTATCTGTGAGAATTCTAGTACGTATAAGTATCTAATTTTAGTTACCAACATGATTTCATCCAAAATAAAATTTTCTCAAACGAATTCTTATTCTTTGTCCGAATTAATCAATACTTTTGTAACCAAACCAAACCAAAACTGCTAAAGCTAGAATGCTTAATTAAGCATGACGTAAATTCAGCATATTTTTACCCGATTTAAGCAATAACTGATATTATTCCAACATCTACATGCTGCTGCCTGTTGCCTGTGGCTAGCTACTGCTGCTGCCTGTTGCCTGTGGCTAGCTGCTGCCTGTTGCTGGCTGGATGTAGTCGCCTGCTGGTGGCAGCTGGTTGCTCCCTGCTGCTTATCAATATGCATTATCAAGTTGATAAAGCTCAAACATTGAATAGCAAATTAAGATAATCAAACTAAAACCCATAAAACAAAAGCAAATTGATCCTAACACTTCACAAATCAAACTCTCAATCAAAAACTAATATGAGAATTGTAAAATCAAGCTACAAATCTAACATATCACATGCAATTCATTGTTGAATGAAATCATATAACAGGAATGATAAAATTCTTAAATACACATAAAACTTGAGCGAAAGGCTAAGAAGTGGTAGGGTCTTTCCATCTGGAGATGCAGCAGAATGATCATGATTAGCTTCACCACCTGCACGTGCCTCATCAGGTGTAAATAGTTGCTCAGAACCATGAGCTTCACTTCGAAGTCGCTCCTGTAGTATCCTTGAATGTACAACCTCTTCTGCATGATCATTTTGCCTAAGGTTAATAGCAAGTTGTCATCAAGACTTCACCAAAGAAAACGACATTTTACCCTCAAAGAAGCACATCCTTTAATCTCGATCATTTCTAAGCTAAACAGTTTCATTTAAGAGGAATATTAATGCAAGGGCTTAATGCTTTAACATGTAGCCAGAGAAATTCTCTTGTAGACGTATTGCTAATAAGTAACCTGTAAATCTTCCCTACAGTCATGTGTAATGTCCCACATTACCTAGGATGTGGTATACTTCAAGATAGTTACTCAGCTGGCTCTTATCTTCATGAACCTCAAGAAGCGTTGTATCTTCTACATCAAGAGACGTGGCAGGATGATCCATTGTTGTTTAATAAACTGCAGATTAAATAGGGGTGGGCGTAATGACTAAAGAGAAAACAACATTGTATTTAGAATATTCTCTGTAGTATGTACGCAAAAATGTTGCAGCAACTTACAAGTTTGGGATGTTTTGTTCAATTTTGTGTGGAATTGGTTCGCAAAATCTATTGTAACCCAAGTCTAGCAACTCCAACTCTTTCAAATTTCTATATTCTTCAGGTATGAATCCAGAAAAGGAATTGTTCCTTAATATGCTGCAAAAGACTTCAGAGTGACATAAATGCAAGATAAAAGAGAACAACAACTATATACAGTATTACACTTCATTTGTTTTAATACTACGTATATTCTTACATAGACTTTATGTGTAGCAGTTGGTGAAGTTCCGGAGCTAGTGTTCCCTTAAGGCAAAGAATTTTCAAGTTCCTGTTAAATTTACTTCAGCTTAGGACATAAACAACACATGAATGAATGTATACTTGAATACTCAACAAACACCGGCACAATAGTATTCCAAAAGTGTACCACTATACCTATTATAAAGCTCATAATTTTACATACATAAAATTTCCATGCATCACTTAGCTAATGCAAACAAGCATATCATAAAAATCAATGAAATAGATTGAGAGGAACTCATGCTTTACTCCAGTTCAGAGCAAAAATCGTGTGTAAAGGACTAGAGAGAACTTTTTGGCAGCTAATGGCAGAACGAGGGGAGATTTAGCTGATACATGGTTGTAAACTTGGAACTGAAAATGCTTCATTAACACAAAACTAGACCTAAAATGATCAAATCATGACTTAATACCCCTAACTATGTGTGTTTGTGTCTTAAAACATGAAACAAAGGTTATTACTCATTAGGATTAATAATAGTGTTATTAGTTGATTTTTGCAAAGTTGGGATAAAAATCAGCTGTATTTATGCAAAACATAATCCAGATTTATCGAACAATGATTTAATGCCCCTTACTATGAGAGTTAGTGTCTTGACATAATCCAATTTGGTATTGTTCTTCAATCTAAATCAATACCACGCAAAGAAGCACAGGTATACATAATCACACACGCAAAATCGTGCCATACTGCCATGTCACATCACCATATGGGCTAACATCTCATCAGCAGCAACCTTGTGGCACTGCCACATTGGCAGCAAGTGTATAGTTAGGGGTGCAACAACTCAAATCAACTGGGCAACATAATTAGAGTTTCAACAGCAACAGGTAACAACAACAGTATAAAGCAGCAGCAGTACACTAAGACATCAACAAAGAGAGGTAGAGGTCAGGGTAGCAGGTGTATAAGGTCTGGCCATTAGGAAGGAATACAACAAAAGGAAACTTGTCACTACCTTTCGAAATCTGTAGAGAAGTGGCAAATTTGCTATCATTACGTGTTTAGAGTTAATAGCAAATCAGAACATTCAAACAAATTTCTTTACGACATTATTCAAGCCTGAAAGCAATTGCTCTGGATAGAGTTTGGGAGTAGAGGGAAACACACCTCATCAAGGCTTGATCACTACCAATAGAAATTATAGCATTGGCATCCTCTTTAATAGCCTATTAAATAAAACTAGAAAATGAAATCAGTGCAGCCAACAAAAAATTGAAGATAACAAGTTACTAATTTTTTTTAAGGAAAATACCAGAAGTTATACCTCTCTTGTTATATCAGTTACGTGGCTGGGACCTGCTGTAGAAGACTAACGTATCTGGATAAAATGAAAGTAGCTTCAGTAACCAGCAAAGGTGTATAAGTGCAAAAACAGTCTATGTAATCCTTTCCTTTGAAAGATAATAAGAAACCATACCAAAAACTCATCATACCTCATTGTTGCACAATCATTTCTCAATATTCAACCATATCCCTATGACAATATGATATCTTCAACTATTACTAATCAAGCATCAACAGATTAACAAATAATCCCAAAAAAAAAGACACGTTTGATCATTAAAACAAAAACATTTTTGCAGTCAAACCAAATAAAAACTGTTTAAGCTAAAATCCTTAAGCTTTTATTACTTCATAGTACACTAAAAAAAAAAAGAATACTAGAAAGGACCAATCATATTTCCTAAGCTTCATCTTCACTTGCTTGCATGAAATCCCATAGAGTATCGTCCTCGATTTCATCATCCGAATCATCAATTTCCGGCTCTGCTTGCATATCTAACATGTATTCTGGAACGTCGACAGTAGTGGCAGGCAAGTCCTCTCTCAACCAACTAACATCATATTCATCATCAATAGTTGCCCCTGGGTGAGCACCATCGCTAGTAGATTCATTCCAATAAGAAACTCCAACATCACCATCTGATTCTTCACTCATATCAAAGAAGTCTCCGGGGATAGTTTCCATAACATAATGCAAATGCTTTTCCTTGGAATCTTGCACATAAAAAACTTGGTTTACTTGATTAGCAATCACAAAAAGGGTCATTAGTATAGCAAAACCTTTTAAAATTTGCACATGTTAGCCCAAACTCATCTTGCTCCACTTGGAACCATTTACAGCAAAACAATACCACTTTAAAATGTCCAAAATAATCTATCTCAATAATATCCTCCACCACGCCATAATATTTGACTTCCCCTACAACAGGATTTTGATCCCTAGAACTTGCAAAACTCGACATTGAAGATGTTACACTAACTCCACTACATTGAGTTTTCCTTTTTGACTCATGTGCAGTTGTATGAAATTTGTTACCATTTATTAGGTACCCTTTAAAACTTCTCACAGTATAGTCAGGCCCTTGGGATAAAGCCTTGATTTCTTTGGAAACATTTTCTTCCCGTACACGATCCTTGAACCATGCTCCAATATCATGACTATGTTCTTGTGCTCTCGCCCACCTACTCCGCTTACTCCGTGTACCTTGACTTCTTTGACGATTCACTAAATCTTGATGTTCACTACATATATATCACAAAGCAACTTAATTGTATAAGTCAATTATAAATAATAAAGATTAAATATAGTTAATATGAAATTATACCAATTTAAAATTACTTACTGACCTTATGTAATCACTGATTTCATCACAATTAAAGAGTACATAGCGATGAGCTTTCATCAAAGTGTCTTCATCTAAAGAAACCTTTTTGCCTTTACTTTTCTTTTTTACCCCTAAAGGCCGTCCAACATTTGGAAAAAGGCTTTCATCTTCATTGGATGCAGTATCATCATCATTTCTAGGAGCTCGATTCAACTTTGAACTAAAATCATCGTGAAGATACCGAGAACAAAACACAAGGCATTCTTCTGCCAAGTAGGCCTCTGCAATGGAGCCTTCCGGTCGACTTCTATTTTTCACATATGACTTCAATTTACCCAAATAACGCTCTTTTGGATACATCCAACGGCCTTGAACAGGGCCCCCAAGCCTTACCTCATCAACAAGATGAAGTGGAAGGTGGACCATTATGTCAAAGAAACTTGGGGGGAATATCTTCTCAAGTAGGCAAAGTATCTCTATGATTTCGGATTCAAGATCGTCAAGATCTTTAGGCTTTAGAACTTTTCTACATAGACCCCTTAAAAAGGATCCTAGCCTAATCAAAGTCGATGCTACTTGTTTAGGCAAGGTATTCTTTACAGCAACTTGGAGCAAATAATGAAGCATAAAGTGGGCATTATGGCTCTTGTAACCAGTGACCTTCGGCTCATTGGATTGGACACATCTGGAGATGTTTGATGCACAACCATCGGGACACTTAGCACCTTTTATCACACTGCAGAACAAGTCTTTTTCATTAGAAGATAACGAAAAACAAGCTTTGGAGAATAAACGCTTCCCTCTATTATTAGTTCTCTTTGGATGGAGTTCATTTCTTATACCCATATCTTGTAAATCAAAGCGGGCTACCACATGGTCCTTAGTCTTTCCTGGAATATCAAGCAAAGTACCAAGCACACTGTCACAAATATTTTTCTCAATGTGCATTACATCAAGATTATGACGCAAGGTATTTGTTTCCCAATAAGGAAGCTCAAAGAAAATTGATTTCTTCTTCCAAGGAAAATTCTTCCTGCCCTTCTTTTGAGTTTTCCCAAACTTATTTTCAAACCCTTCTAAATCTTCCAATACATCAGAACCCGACAATCTAGTAGGAGGAGGCCTTGTCTCTACATTACCATCAAAAGCTCTTTTATTACGACGCCATGGATGATTTTCTTTCAAAGAGCTACGATGCCCCATGTAACACATTTTCTTACTATACTTCAGGTATTTGGACCAAGTCTTATGATTACAATTTGGGCAAGCAAATTTTCCTTTTGTGCTCAATCCCGACAACATTGCATAAGCAGGGAAGTCACTAATTGTCCATAACAAGGCTGCCCTTAAAGAAAATGTTTCATCTTTCACAACATCATAAGTGTCGACTCCAACTTCTCATAACTCCTTCAATTCCTCGATTAATGGTTGCAAGTACACATCTATATCATAACCTGGAGAAGATGGACCAGGTATAATCAAAGACATGATATTATACTCAGACTTATTATACAACCAAGGAGGCAAATTATAAATGGATAAAACGACTGGCCAAATGCTATATGACACACTCATAGTTTTGAAAGGGTTGAAACCATCAGTCGTAAGACCAAGCCTCACATTTCGAAAATCACTTGCAAATTGAGGATGTGTAATATCGAAATCTTTCCAAGCTTGTCCATCAGCAGGGTGCCTTAATTTGTCATCTTTCTTACGATCAGTTTCATGCCATGTCATGAGTTCAGCCGTCTTAGAGCACATGAACAACCTTTGTAGACGAGATTTCAGAGGAAAGTAACGCAAAACTTTAGCAGGAACTCCTTCGTCGGGTAGTGCACCTTCCTCTTTTTGTTTCTCATTTAGTTTCCACCTAGAAGCTTTACAAACATGGCAAGACTTGTCATTTGCACGCTCTTTCCAGTACAACATACAATCATTGGGACACGCATCAATTCGTTTGTAATCAAGTCCAAAGTTCTTCACCATTATTTTAGCATGATGAAAAGAAGTAGGGAGCTTTGCAAATGGAAAGGCAGCACACTGAAGCTTCATCAACTCATCGAAAGAAGAATTGCTCCACCCATTAAGGCATTTAAGGAGATATACTCGCAGTGTGTATGAAAGCACTGAAAAATCCTTAAAACCTGGATATAATTCCTCTTTTGCATCTTCTAACAGTTTATAAAACTTTTTAGCAGTCTCATCAGGACCCTTGTGAACCCCTTCTGCTTCGGAGATTGAACCTCCCATAACATCTCTGAATAAATCATTAATCATTTCACCCATATTGTCTAATGTGTTTTGATTATCACGTTGATGCCCGCCTCCGCTTAAAGAAGACCCTACTGTCAATCCTTCGCCATGAAAATTCCACACTTTATACCTCTTGTTAAATCTATGAGCAATTAAGTGATTATATACCACTTCTCTAGGGAACCAGTATCTATTAACACACTTCGTACATGGGCATAAAATTTTTGGTTCATCATCTTCCTCAACGTCCATGGTTGAATTTAGAAATGCAAAATCAAGAAAATTCTCAACTCCTTTGATATACTCTTCGGAAATTTGGGGTGCATCAATCCAATCTTTATTGGATTTTTCCATAACTTAATACTCTGTAAGGACTGTAACACTATAAGTTATAAGGAGAGTCAACAACAAGGGTAATAAAGTAAGAGACAACTAATAAATCCTTGGTCAGGCTAAAACAAAATAACAAAACAATAATTATGTGATTAAAATGCATATTTGGAAGCTTTATCAACAAATTCTGGAAATAGCTACCCCATACTAAATGTCCCTACTATTTGAAAGCTACTTTGATACCTTAAATAAAAGCCACATTATTTTACAAAATGTAGTTTTATAAAAGCAACATATCATCTTATATTGAGGACAAAAGGTTAGATCAGCAAAGTTCACTCACATCAAAACTTAGATGATAAACAGTCAAAGAAAAAGTAGTATATTTTATTCCAAATTAATTAAAGATTACAATACCATAATTGAGTCATACCCTAGAGAGGTGCTAGAGAGGGGAGTAGAGAAATTGCAAGATTTCATAACTAGCACAGACACACACAAAAGAACAATTATAGCTACTTATGCTAGTTGAAAAGGAATACAACACGATTATGATTGTAACATAAGCATGGAAATCAATTAAACCCATGAGTACCAAATAAAAAATGTAAAAGCTCACAGTCAAACTTGGATGTAAGAAAAGAACTTTAGCCAGAGTGAACAATAACAAAAACCAGAAGATCCAATACATCGTATTTTAATGACAACACAAGATCATCTACTTATGTTACCCCCGCAATACATCGTATACTGTTAACTATGATATAGTGTCATTCTCTAGATTGCTTATGTTAGTAATAAAAAATTTAGACAGGAAAAAGGGAATAGCAGAGCACCATAGGAGGAAGTAGGCAATAGCTAAAGCCAAATCAAGAACGACTATTGTCTACTAATCTTGAAAAGGTCCATGAGTGTACAATATATAACTTGGCATACCATATTAATTAACCTATGCATTTTATATGATTGTGACAATAAAAACGAGCTGAGTTCAGACTACTGAGCTATGATACAAATATCGAACTAATTACAAAATTAGCTACCTATAAGCTTTTATTTCAGCAATGATAATCAATAGTTCATAATCCACATTATAATTTGATGAATTGTCAATTTAATACTACATTCACAATTGAAATAAAAATTAGGTAATAATGTAATATCAAAACCTAGATTGTGAAATTGACATTCTAGAAATTATAGAATGAAATCTTACCTCAGAAGATATATCAATGGTGGAGAGAAAGCTCAAAAGATGCTTCAATGGAGGAGAAAGAAGAGAAGGAGTGTTGCTGCATAAAATTGAATAGTTACGTATGAAATAAAAACGAAACCATTTGAGGAAGATTAATGACATGATGTTAATTCGGGCACCATAGTTTTGGGCCGGGTTAAATCTGGTCGTGAGTAGTTTTGGATATAAAAATGGTTTTAGAAGTTTCGAGTTAGATCGAATTTTTTTTGAACTAGAGTTAGATCGAATATAGATCTTCAATCATTGGGATTTATTGGTTTTGAATAAATAATGAGTTGATCACAATTCGGTTTAGATAGCTAAGTACCGGGTAAAGTCGATTTGAGTCAACTTTGGGTTTAGTTAAGGTCAACACCAAGTCTAGTAATTGGATTTTTTCAGGTCGAATTTTAGATAAGGTCAACACCAAGTCAGGTAATTGAATATTTTCAGGTCGAATTTTAATCAAATTGAGTATAAAATGAATTAATAAAAGTGTTGTTAGGTTGATTAGATCGAATAAAATCGGTATGTAGTTTAGTTTTATTTATTTTTTTTTTTTTTAAAGAAGTATATAGTTGAGCATGGGGCCTATTCACATTTACTGAACTGAGCTGAACTGAACTGATTGGAGCTGAACTGAACTAAACTGAACTGAACTGAGCTGAAATAAATATTTTATGAGAGAAGGAAATTAGGAGCTGAACTGAACTGAACTGATTGGAGCTGAACTAAACTGAACTGAACTGAACTGAACTGATTGGAGCTGAATTGAACTAAACTGAACTGAACTAAGCTGAAATAAATATTTTATGAGAGAAGGAAATTAGGAGTTGAACTGAACTGAACTGATTGGAGCTGAACTAAACTGAACTGAACTAAACTGATTGGAGCTGAACTGAACTGAAATTAAGTAAATATGAACAGGCCCTAAGTCATGAAAATCCTTAGTTTGATCAACTAATGCCTAAACACAACAATGGATTGAGTTTGGTTAGATATAATTGCATGGACATTTTGTGACTATTGAATTAAATACTTTATTTTCCTAATAATCTATACAATTTTACTTTCACATTTGTGGGGATTGTAGTATTTGGTTATTTTGATAGTTATTGTTCATTTGTGTATCATAAAAAGAGGGGGTCTTTGGTTCTCCTTGTAATTGAGTGTGTATAATTTTTTTTTCATATTCCAAAGACTGTAAGTTTATTTTTACTTATTTTATGACATATAAGTTAACATAAGGTTTTGAAAAGGTAATTTTTTAAAAGTTCATACGAGGGACTAATAAGTGACTTTCAAGTACCGAGTACAATTTACCATTCAACCAAGGGGGTGTTTGATTTGGTTCATTAAAATGTACCGAAATGATATACTTGGAATCGATCGATCTCATATACTAGTGTAATTATAGTTGTTTAGTTATTATTGTTGGAATGGATTCTATACTTCTTCATTAATACAATGAATTGAAATTTTTTATGGGGGGAGATGGGTATGAGAATTGAGATTATAGGGTATTGGGTAGATTTAAAAACCCTTAGGTATTGAGGATTGATATTTATTTTGATCTCTACATGTTTTTCATTAATCTATCTATCTATACTATAAACTAATATCAACTTAACTAACCCATCCATCTTAAATTTAAAGTCTTTATCTTGATTTATTCTTCAAAAATAATCTTTACTCACATATTCACATGATCTGTTAATTTTATTATAGTGAAAAGTATAGATTGGTCAAATAAATTATATTTATTGTTAAGTTTCATTATTGCTAAAGAGTTTGAAATGAGATGAAATGAATATTTTATAAGAGAAGGAAATTAAGAACTGAATTGAAATGAAAAGATTTTAAAGTACCAATTATTTTCACCAATATAAAAACCCTTCATTTAATGATTTACAGGGTCACTTGTATGTGTTACTTGTATTCTGAGTAACTCCTACCAGTAACCTCCGACCAAACCCCATACCAAACCAGTAACACCCTACAAGTAACCCCAGAATACAAGTAACACCTACAAGTAACACCCCAACAAAAATCAGTAACACCTTACAAGTAACCCCAAAATACAATTAACGCCATACAAGTAACCCTTGTCGCACCATGTGACCAGCCGCGTACAAAATTTGTAAATGTTTTATTTGTGAATAGATAAGAGTGAAAATAAATTAATAAATTTTTTTTAAAAAAAAAAGTAGTACACTAGTACCGTTGGATGGGTGATGAAACCTATGAATCTAGACAATATATTAAGCTATACTAAGATTATATACAAGAATAACAGATAGAACTTGGACATTTATTTCCAAAAAAAAAAAAAACAAAGGTTTGCCGGTTTCATCTCCAAAACCCGCGAACATGGTGAAATTTTTTTGGCTCCAACAATTTCCCACTAAGAAACAGTTACTCACTTTCACTTCTTGATCTGCTTCCCTCACTATCCAGTTACACAATTGCCTTATATATGCTGAGGTGCGAATTGATTAAGGGTGTATTTATTTTGCAATGAATTAGTTGATTTGCTTTTTGTAGAACTGCTCCTTTGCTTTTGAGATTGACCTTTGGTACTGGCGAAGACTCCGTTGTTCTCTGTATCTCATTAGTAAGTCTTCATTGCCTCCTTTTATATCTGAAGTAAATGGTTTCTTTATAATTGGTTGTTTAATTTTGATGTTAGATCTGAGTTGATTTTTATGACGGGTATATACTAATTTGTTTTGATCTGAGTTGATTTTTATGACGGGTATATACTAATTTGTTTTGGATGTCTTTGAATTCCATAGATTTTACTTGAAAAGCATGTGTTGATTTTACTCTAATGATTGTATTATATGCATGTAATTTTAATTTTCATTTATTGTACTGTGGAATTTCATCAATAATGTAAGTTAGGCACTTTGGCATACAAACAGTGACGTTGAAAGAAAACATCTAATTTTGGATGTATAATTTCAAATATTAATACTATAAGCAATACCCACTTTCATTTA
This sequence comes from Chenopodium album, assembly GCF_948465745.1. Taxonomy (NCBI): domain Eukaryota; kingdom Viridiplantae; phylum Streptophyta; class Magnoliopsida; order Caryophyllales; family Amaranthaceae; genus Chenopodium; species Chenopodium album. The sequence goes on along the minus strand of NC_137842.1, from coordinate 11,735,598 downwards.
CTCTATTTTGCATATTATTCATTGGTGAGAGAGATAAAGAGAGAGAGGGGGTGGGGGGAGGTTTAAGACAAGTTATGGGTAGGCCGTAGGCTACAGGGTTCTATTATGTACTATTGTACATTACTAAAATTTAAATTGAAATTGAGAAACTAGAAGTTGAGGACTAGTATTAGTTACTAACAACACATGATGCTGACTATGCAATAATTCATGATCCAATTGATTGACCAATAACAAAGTGCTCTAATCCAATCTTAATTTCGTTTGGTTTCTTATGTGTACTTCTATTTTTCATAAATTTAAATTCCACTTATAGTTTGATTCATACTTCGAGGATTTCTATTTTCATAATGTTGTAGATGATCTCTAATTGAGTTATAAAGGTTTGATTTGGCGTATGGATAGTGCATAAAGTTCAAACCCACATAGCATGAGACTAGCAGTTGCAGAAACCTGATTTACTACGGTTTAACACTACTGCGTAATAAAAATCATCAACTTGATGCTTTATTTTTTTTCTTTTTGATTAATTATTTGTGTTTTGTTGGTTAGTTTACATATATTTACCCCTTAGCTTAGTTTTTGCTTTTCATTTTATACAAGCTTGCTTTGTGACAGCTTATATATGTACATATATGTGTTTTTTTTCTTCTATTTCATTGGATTTATTTTCAAATTTTATTAGCTTCAAGTATGGCAAAGAAAAAATTAACTAAGCTTGGAGCTATAAGAGATTCCGGTGATCAGCATCAGACTCGTGAACCAAGAACACCGGGATATGAGAGAGTTAGAATGGAAAGGATCAAAGAAAATGTGTCTAAAATGAAAGAGCTAGGTTTGAAGGATCAGGCCAAGTCATTGATGGCAATAGTTCAAAACAATAGAGGCAGTCGTAGTAAGGCTAAAATAAAAAAGGTTTCAGAGGATATGAGCTTTATCAGCCTAACCAAGATTCTGATATGGAGCATGAGCTTGTTTCCTGCGGTGAAGAGTTACCTATTCCACATTCTAAATGTAATCTCAAGTCCAAGTCTATTCCATGGAAGGTAATTATATTAATGAAATGAATTATCTTAGCATGTCTCTATTCTTTACACTTGTTAATGCTGCTTAAATAATAAAGTGTTGTGATGTTATGTGCATTTTAATTGTAGTTGCTTAAAAAGTTTCTAATGTGTGCACTATTCCCATCCTTATGGCCATGAAAATATTTTATTGTTGTTTTGTTTGTATGCATTATATATATTGTGAAGGTTAGAGATTATTAGGGTATGGAAAACTTAAACAAAGAATAGATGAATACACCTCAAAATAATCTGATCAAATATTCTAAGAATATATCAAAAGAGTTGTGTCTTATCTTGATTTTGATACTATTTAATTATTCTTCCATGGAGATTGAGGAAGCTATAAAGCATGGTCAAAGATAATTTAATATTGAGTGTGGAACTTTTTTTTAATTAGATAGACATTGTTCTTTTTCATATAATGTATGTATATATGTTAGAGTATCGTACTTCTTTCTTTATTTTTTTTTTCACATTCACAGATTCGCAAAATGAAGGCTGTGACTCAAAAATCAGTGAAAATTGCTTCAGCTTTTAAGAAATGTCGACAGAAAGTTCATCTGGCTTCTTCATCTTCTTCATCTGGTGGCTCATCTACCCCTAGTCATGCATCACAACATCATGTTATAAGAAGAGAACCTGTTGAAACACTAGAATTGGAAGTCAGACACTTAGATCAAAATGAGAATGATAAAGAAAATGGCAAGCTCTCTTTCTTTTCTATATTTAAAAATTATAAAATGTATACCTACATATGATCAATCATTATTTTATATAATTTTGGAATATCTTTGTTCATGTTAGGTGGAATGGATAAGCCTAGAAGAGGACCAACTATGTGCTATAAAGTCCATGGACGCAGCGAAGAAGAACGTTTAGAAATTACCTTGAATGAGCATGGACAGCCTATTGGTCCTGATGACAAAACTTGCAGCGAGTTCACTAGCTTCTTAGGAACAATAGCTCGAAAAGCAAATATCCTACCATTAACTGTCCAAAATTGGCCCATATTAAGGAACGAGAAGAAAGATGAGCTGTGGGAATATGTCATGGTGAGTTACTTTAATCAATTAAGTAATTATGCTATCATTGTTATATAAGTGTCTATACTATATGGCTTTTATATGCTGTAAATTAGTTTTATAAATTTAAGACATTTTTGCAGAGATTTTAAGATTTTTAATCGTCTTGCTGGTACTGCTGGAATGTCTCCTGTTCTTGGCACTCCCTATCAGTGTGTGTGGCTGACGTTTGTTGGGTATATAATATGTGCTAGAAGAACACAATGGTGCAAAAGTGTGATGTAGGTGTTTCCGTGTGTGCAGCAGTAGTGTATTTTAAGAACTCTCACAAGTCTACCCTCAACTAGGTAGCCAATGAAATTTGTTTTAATCAAATAACCTGTAAAAGAATGGACTTGAGCATTCAAATGTGCTACAAACAAAATTAACAAGAATAAATAGAAAACAATTCTACGTGCTAGTAGCTACTAGTAAGAGCTAATTCTTGCCCCCAGAAGCATGAAGTAACTCCAGTTTTCCTATAGTTTCTTTTCTGATTAGTCAAACTCTCATGTAACTTAGAAACACCAGTGCTGTTTTGGTCCAGTTCTTTGCATTAAATAACCTGTCATACTATATATGTTTTATAAATATATGTCCAATTACTAGTAACATCAAATTAACAAACTTCATTACTTCCAACATATACACAACGCAATTTTTTATGCAAATAGTCTACACTCCTTTATGTCATTTAATAAGTAATTCTACTAGGATCTCTGAATAATTTTGAAGAATTGGAAACATTGCTTTTTCTATATTGTTCAGATTTAGTATTACTTACTTTTTTTTTGTATTGCTGCAGAAACATTACATAGTTCCTATTGAGGGTAAGAAATGGGTTTTGCAAACCATTGGTGCTTGTTGGAGAGCCTACAAGTGTAGTCTGAAAAAAAATCATTTTAAAAAATATGACAATAATAAGATGAGGATGAAGAAGCGCCCAATACGGGTTCCAAAAATAATGTTTAAAGAATTATTGAAATTTTGGCATAGTGACAAGCATAAGGTATGTAAAATAATAATTTGCTTTGACTTCCCTCCCTTATAAATGAAGTATGTAAATTCCTTGTGTTATAAAGATATTTATTAAGGTAAAATTTTTTTTCAGGAAATTAGTGAGCGAAATACAGCAAATCGTCTAGTGGGAAAAGAAAAAAATGTTATGCATACGGCAGGGCCAAAGAGTTTTGCTAGGGTCCAAGAAAAGTGGGTAAGTATTTACTTATCACATAATATGTTTATTTCATTTACAAATTAATATTATCAATATTTACCAAACATGTGTAGAAAAAGGAGAGAAAAACAACAAAAAAACCAACACTAGCAGAAATGTTTATTGAAACACGCAAGGAAAAGCAGACAAAGCGCAAGCCGGGTGACCCAAGGGACAAACTAATTGTAAGATTCAAATTAATTATATATATATATATATATATATATATATATATATATATATATATATATATATATATATATATATATATATATATACTAAATTAACTTGCTGCACACATTATTCTTTGCATTAATTTTCTTATCTTTTCAAAACTAGAGAGAAATCAGAGAGCCAAAAGATGGTGATAGTGTCGTTGCTGCTGTATTTAATTCTGGTGACAAAAAGAAGGGTAAGTTATGCCTTCAAGGAAGAGGTGTTTCTTCTACTCAATTAAATCAAAAGGCTATGATGAAGGAGACCGAAAAGAAGCATGCAAACGAAGTTAAAGCTATTGAAAAATATTATGAAGATAGGAGGCAGCAAGATAGAGTGAAGTTAGCCAATGGTCTTCGATCCCTCTTCTCTCAACTTCAACAACAAATTCCTCACACGTCTTTTGACCTTGGTGTGTTTGGCTCTTTATTGCTTGATGATCACTCGGAGAAGGATGCTAATTGTCAAGATAATATGGAAGGAATGCTTCCACTTTAGTCTGCATCTACATCTAATCAGGTACAAAATATTTTTAAAAAGAGTAAATTAATAGTGTAATGCTGGATTTGAGGACAGTTTTAATACCAACTTAAGACATACTACTAATCAGTAATAATCATCTCAAATACTTAGTTGGAGAGGAGGTTATTTTGAGCGAAGTTAGTTTTGACATTGTATAGATTATTTGTAATGAAATCATCCCAATTGTGATTATTCAATGGGCAACTCTATTTCAGGAATTGATTTGAAATTATAAATATTTTTATTCATGTACTACAATTTCCATTATCTATAATACAACACTAACAAAACACTAATAAAATTTTATCACGAAAATTCCTATTTAGGAATGTTGTTGAATTATTTATTTCATTTTATTTTACAGGGGGTGAACCACATGACTGATGAACAAGAAGAAGAAGCCATTGAAGACGAAGATGAAGACTTAATTTGATCATGCATGATTGACACTTATGCTAGTCCATTATTGTCACTCCATGGAGTTGTATAAACTCTACTGTCTATATTTTCTTTATTTTGTTATATATATTTATAAGTAGTATGTACAATCTTAGACATCAAGTTTATTGCACTATGTGAATCTAATTGGGGAACAAAATTTATGTAGTTATGGATGCTAATATTTGCTTGAATCTTTGAAGTTTATTGTAAAAATGTTTATTATGATAATTGTTTCTTACCTAGTGATTAACAAATTTGTCTTAAAAAATTATTAACATCACAATGAATATTTCACAGGGATCGCATATGGTGCTCAATTTAAGAATAATTCAAACAATTATCATAATAAACAATAATTATTTGGTGGGCAGCAAATTCTAGGAGGTTGTATTTACGGGCAACAACTTATAGTTGTTGCTTTTGAAACAATTGGCAACACTCCCTTTTAATTATTAACATATACGACAAACAAATAATTGTTGCATATTGGAGATTAGGTGATAGTTTTAAATTGTCACTAAAGGATGCAACAATTATAACATGTTGCCTTTGTAAAACTGTTGCCTTAGGTATCTCTTAGACTTGTTTTTAAAATTGTTGCCTTTGTATCAAAATGTGTTGCCTAAAGAATAGGCCACGGAGGTAAATTCTACGCCTCAATTGTGTTGCCTTAGATACAAGGCAACACTTTTTTAACATTAGGTAACACTTTTTTGTTGTTACCGATGCCTTATTTTGTTGTAGTGTCTATACAATTCACCCCCCTCTTGTATTAATCGTCTCAACTAACAATTGGTATCAGAGCAAGGTACTCTCGTATAAGCGAATAACTTTGCTGAGTAAGTTCCTGGAGAGATGAATTACAAAGAGAAACTTGAAGAAGGGTATTCTACTCAACGTCCACCCATGTTCAATGGTAAGTTTTACACCTACTGGAAGAACAGGATGAAGATCTTTATTAAGGCAGAAAATTACCAGGTTTGGCGTGTTATTGAAGCTGGTGATTTTGAAATAACCATAACCAATGAAAAGAAAGAGGTAGTTCCTAAACCTATTTCTGATTATGATAAAGAAGATTATCAGAAACTTAAACTGAATGCTTTAGCCATAAAGTATTTGCGTTGTGGACTTGGACCTCATGAACATAATCGTATCATGGGATGCAAGTCTGCTAAACAGATTTGGGATCTACTAGAAGTAACTCATGAAGGTACAAATGAGGTAAAACGTTCTAAGATTAATTTATTAATGTCTAGATATGAAAGGTTTTAAATGCAATCAAAGGAAACTATAGAGGAAATGTTTACTAGGTTCAATGATATTATTAATGAACTGAATTCCCTTGGCAGACACATTCCGATTGATGAACAGGCTAGGAAGATCTTGATGAGTCTACCACAAGATGAACGATAGAGATAAAAGGTTACTGCTATGCAGGAAGCTAAGGACTTCACAAAGTTCAACATGGAACAACTAGCTGGATCATTGATGACTCATGAACTACATCTGAGTTCCAACTCTGAAAGTTCCAAAAACAAGAGTTTGGCACTTAAGGCTCAAGACTCAGAGGAATCAGAAGCTGATGAGGAAGAAATGGCAATGCTAGTCAGAAAGTTTAAAAGGATGATGAACTACAAGAAGTTTGATAGGAACAAGAAATATGCAAGTTCTAAAAACACAACTTGTTTCAAGTGTGGCTCAAAATATCACTTCATTAAAGATTGTCCATTACCAGATGGTGAGAAAGGAAAGACAAAGGGCAAGGATCAATCCAAAGAGTCAAGAGTCTACAAACCTTACTTCACCAAGGACAACGTGAAGAAAGCCATGTTAGCTGCTTGGGGAGATTCAGATTCTGAGGAAGAGGAAGAACAACCACCAGAGGAAACTGCCCATCTATGTTTGATGGCCAAAATTGATGAAAAGGCAAAGCTGTAGGAACTAGAGTCTGAGGTATGGTTTTCTTGAAAAGAACTTAGACATTTCTCTAAAGAAAACTTAATATTAGCTGTCTTGGAAAATCAAGAAGAACTTAAAGATTTGCATAAAGCTAAACATAAAAGTGATGAAGCTTTGGTTACTTTTAAAGAAAACAGTGAGTGGGTTGATAATATGAAATTTGATATTCAATATAGATTCTTTAGTCTGTTTGATGATAATAATTATTTAAAAGAAACTATAGACAGGTTGAAACATGATAACATAATGTTGAATGTGGAACTATCCTTGATGAAACTTTGTCTTAATGCCCCTGATTCTGAAGTTCCTCCACTTGCTCAATATTCGAATTTTGAAAAACTAAAATCTGATTTGGAAAATATAAAAGCGGATAAAGCAAGACTTGAGGGGGAACTTGAGAAAGCCAGGAAAGGCAAACAAACCGTAAATTACAAAGTTCCTGACTGGATCACCAAATCTCAAACCAAAAGAATAGAAGGTTTGGGTTTCAAAAAGAAGTTCCAAAAGGAAAAGAAATATGTTGACCTGCCTAGTAGTATAGTCTGTTATTTCTGTGGCAATACTGGACACAAACAGGTTAAGTGTCCTAAGAAAGAAAAGAGTACACAGAAAAATAAAAAACATGTAGAACAGATTTGGATCGAAAAGAATAAACCTACTATTGTTACACAGGAACCCAAGAAAACTTGGGTTCCTGAACCTAATGTTTGATTTCTCGTGCAGGTTCTAGTGAGGGGGAACAACACTTGGTACACTAGTGTAAAAAACTTTATTTGTAACACCTCATTTGTAACGGGCATAGCAAAATCCGTTACGAAAAGATTATTCATAACGGGCAATATATCTTATCGTTACAAATAGTAATTATTCGTAACGGACAAAATAATGTCCGTTACGAATATACATTACCCGTAACAGACAAAATAATGTCCGTTACAAATATACATTAACCCGTAACGGACAAAATAATGTCCGTTACAAATATACATTACTCGTAACGGGCAGTTGCTCGATACAATAGACTTGTAAGGAGTAAGCCCATAACATTGGACTATTAGGGTTTCAATAATAGCCGTCAAACTTTTACTTTCTCTCTCATCTTATTTCTCTCTATCTCGCTCTCTCTCTCTCCTCACTCAATCTCCTTCCTCCGTTTTGCTAAGGAATTCAAAGCGGTTTTGTTCTGATCAGTTTTGCGCGATTATGTTAGAGATCCGGAATAACGACGAGAATAATTTCTTTTCTTCTTCTCTGAGGTATGATATTTTTGATTATCTTTTTAAATTATAGTGTTTTTAGATTACATAATTTGGGATTTTGTGAAGTTTTTTTCAGTTTTTAATAAATATTTTTAGATCTTGAAGATCTGAGTTGATTTGTTGAATTATGAGGACTGGAGTAGTGTTGATTGTGATAACGAAGATGGTAAAAATGAAGGTTCTATTAATGGAGTTCGATAATTTCAAGCCAAATCCGCTTCTTCGCTGCCTTCTCACTACCCGGGTGAAATTAATGTGAAATTTTATTGTTAATTGTCTTCCTTGTATACTCTTTTCTTCAATTGTATTTTTTTAGTTACCTTTTTTCACGAGTCCAATAATTTTTCTTGTCTCTGTTAAGATTACAGATCTCACATTGAGAAGGAGTTATCTGATATATTTGTGACGGTATTTTTTTTGGTAGCTTGTTCCTGCTGCTAGTAATGGTGATTCTAAGGTGTTTTATTTGAAGATGAAGGGAGATAATCATAGGTCTTTGGTTGATTCTAAGACTGGTACTGAGAGGAAATAAGCAGTTGAGAGTACTCTCACCGCCTACAAGGCTGCTTAGGTATAATTACTATTTTTTCCAAATTTTTCTTCAATTATATTGGTAGATCTGTTGATTAGGGTACGAATTTGGTTGTTGTTTGTGTTCGTTGTGTTGATTTGCTATGATATTTGCATTTTTGTGGAAGTATTGAGTTTTTGAGGAATTATTTGAGAACTTGATATGATTTTAAGCCGCCTGTCCAATATTGTGCATTGAATTTGGATTATGTTTCAAATTTTGGTAGATTACAAAAATTGAGGTATGCTGTAATTTTCTCATTTAGTTTTACAAGATAATTAGAATTTGGACATTGAATTAGAATATTCCATTATTTACTTTTAGCAAGCTCTTGCTCAGCAACACGTAAATCTTTTTTTTTTTTTAGGGCCAAGCTTGTTGACAAAGCTCTTGCCTCTGGGAAATTTTTTGAGGATGAAGGTTTTAACTACATCAAGGAGTGTTTTCAAACTAATACAGTTCACTTCATTGGTTTGCTAAGTGATGGAGGTGTTCATTCTCGTCTTGACCAGCTACAGGTATTGATTTTCTTGAATCATGAGTCAAGTCTATGTAGGTTTTCATTTTTGTATTGTGTTATCATTTTGTTATTTCTACAATTTGTGCTAACTTTTGTTTTTCTTACTTTACAATTGCTTCTTTTAAGTTGTTATTGAAAGGGACCGTTGAACGTGGTGCCAAGAGAATCCGTGTTCATATTCTTACTGATGGCCGTGATGTTTTAGATGGTTCAAGTATAGGCTTTGTAGAAATTCTTGAGAATGATCTTTCACAGTTACGCGAGAAAGGTATTGATGCCCAGATTGCATCTGGTGGTGGTCGCATGTATGTTACTATGGATCGCTATGAGGTTAGTAGTCATTATAAGTTTTACAGCTTGTTGGACAATGTAGTGCATTATGTATTTGTACTTTGATTCCTGTGCCCACTGTCTTCCTTTTGTATTGTTTTTAGAAATTACACATTAAGGGACAATGTTTGCAGATGAATATTCCATATTTGACCGTTGGACATCACATTATCAGTGAAATATTGACGTTTTTAGTAAACTTTTTTTTTGTGCTGCTTCTCTTGATTGATTCCTTTACTAGTTTTGTTTATCTAGATCAACATAAAGACCTCTAGTAGACTAGCCATTTTGCACATTTTACTTCCATAAATACCATATATGCCCCTCCCCATTGTATTCTACACACGTGAAACTCACAATTTTTTTGCCTTATAGTGGTAATTTAGCCTAATGAGAAAAGACTTGGGCTAAGACCATCTATTGTATCCATTAAAATTCCTTTAAGTGCGCTTTTTTGTTAGCCTACTTGGATAGGAGGGACCAAATTTGTAAGTTTTCTTAATCCTCTAATAGAGGTTTGTGAAACTGATGTTGCTGGTTGCATATAGATTGGATATGCTCCTAAAAGCTTGATTCTTAATGACATTTGGCAGTAATATTGATACGTACATTATGGTCTATGGGTCTTCGTTTAATTTCTAGATGTTGGAAGTATACTTAAGTTGAGGCCATAAATGATTTTTATTTATGGTTGTATGCAGTGAACATTTGTGGATTTATCCTTTATTCCAACCCAAACCTTCTTTTTTTAGTATCCCTATGCAGCTTTTGTCCTTTACATACTTGATTTGGGTGTAGTTGATACTGATTTTTCACTTACTGCATAAATAATTCTTTGCTGAGTGCATTTTATCTTGTTCAAGTTTGTCCATACTCCAATTAATTGTCTGTGCATTTTGCCCTTTGTTTTGTAGAATGATTGGGAGGTTGTGAAGCGAGGATGGGATGCTCAAGTCCTTGGTGAAGCTCCATACAAGTTCAGGAATGCAGTTAAGGCTGTCAAGAAATTGAGGGAGGAGACTAAGGCTAACGACCAGTATTTACCACCTTTTGTTATTGTGGATGAGAATGGAAAGGCTGTTGGTCCGATAGTCGATGGAGATGCTGTTGTCACATTTAATTTCCGGGCTGATCGCATGACTATGCTTGCGAAGGCGCTTGAATATGAAAATTTTGATCACTTTGCCAGATTTTGTCCATACTCCAATTAATTGTTACTGAATGGCTCTGCTATTTCTTTGATTTGTTAGGTTAAGGCATTGGGTGAAATTGAGCTTGCGACAAAATTGTTGAGTGATGATATGGGAATGCAGGTACACACTTGCCTTTATGCCTTTTTTTTGTTAGGATACTTATGATAGCCTGTTCTCTGGGCCAATTAAATTGGTGTAAATGGGTTCAGCTGATCTTCCTGTCAGATTAAGTACTATATATTTAGCTTCTTGATCATCACATTTTTTCCTCTCGAGTATCTTATTGACTTTCAAAATTATCGCAGGATGATCCCTTGTATGCTCAGTATGAACGACTTCATTGTCAATTGATACCTCTAGAAGTAAACTTTAAAAGTAAAGGACAGATACAAATTTAATTTATTCGATGTTGCGGATCAAGTACAGGGCCTTCAGCAAGAGCTTGAACTGATGCAGCAATAGCTTTGGACTAAGAAGTTAAATAGCTTTGGACTAAGAAGAATCAATGAAGCAGAAGGTTTGGACTAAGAAGATCATTGAAAAGTTAAATAGCTGGACTAAAAAAGAATCAATGAAGCAAAATGTTTTTAGTTATAATTATTTAGGTGATAATAAATGTATTTTTTTTCCCTGATTGTATAAATATGAAGTATTATTTTTATCTCAATTAATTAATAAAATAATTGTGCTATAATTTTTATGCAAGCTAGCTAAATAGCTAATCCAGCACAGCAAGTGCTGGATTTGTTTTAAAATTGTGGTAAACACTATTTGTAACGGGCAGATATAATGCCCGTTACAAATAACGGGGTTATTTGTAACGGGCAGTTGAAATTACCGTTACAAATAAGTCGTTATTTGTAACGGGCACTTGAAATGTCCGTTACGAATAACGGGGTTATTCGTAACGGGCACGTCAAATGTCTGTTACGAATAACGGGTTATTCGTAACGGGCAACTGAAATGCCCGTTACGAATAACCCGTTATTCGTAACAGACACTGCCCGTTACGAATAACTCTAGCTATTCGTAACGATGGCATACGTAACGCCCGCTGCCCGTTACGGATATACCTTTTTTGCCCGTTACAGATAGCTATTTTTCCACTAGTGGTACCTCGACAGTGGTTGTTCTAAGCACATGACTGGAGACAAATCTAGATTTCTCTCACTGGATGCCTACTATGGGGGAACTGTGACCTTTGGTGATAACATGACAGGAGATATAGTTGCTATTGGCAAGGTAGGAAGGTCAAGTTCCCATGCAATTGATAATGTATTTTTGGTCGAGGGTCTCAAACACAACTTGTTGAGTATTTCACAATTTTGTGACAAAGGTAACCCCGTAAGCTTTACTTCTAATAAGTGCATAATCATTCACAATGACACTGAGAACATCATCTTAGAAGGAACTCGTAAAGGAAACACATATGTTGTTGATCTTAACGAAGTTCCTAATAGTAGTTTAACATGTCTTAGTGTCATCGAGAATGATCCTTTATTATGGCACAAGAGATTTTGACATGCAAGCTTTACTCTACTTGATAAATTGAGATCCAAGGAACTAGTGGAAGGACTTCCATGTATTAAGTTCCTGTATGACAAAGTGTGTGATGCTTGTGTTAGAGGAAAACAGACTCGAGTTTCTTTTAAGTCCAAGAAAATGGTAAGTACCAAAAGACCTTTGGAACTTGTTCATATGGATCTATGTGGTCCTATGAGAATCCAAAGTAGAAGTGGTAAGAGATATGTTATGTTTATTGTTGATGACTTTTCAAGGTTTACTTGGGTTTTCTTTCTTGTGAGTAAAGATGAAACGTTTGATGAATTTATAGCTTTTGTAAAGAAAGAACAGAGAAGAACAGGCAATCCATTGATACACCTCAGATCAGATCATGGCACTGAATTTGAAAATTCGAAATTTGATGAATTTTGCACTGAACATGGAATGGATCACAACTTCTCTGCCCCTAGGACCCCTCAACAAAATGGAGTGGTGGAACGCAAGAACAGAAGCCTTGAAGACATGGCTAGAACAATGCTGATCTCAAGTGGCTTGCCTAGGAACTTCTGGGCAGAAGCAGTGAATACAGCATGCTATATTCTTAACAGGGTATCAGTTAGAGCCATCACCAGCAAAACTCCTTATGAGTTGATCAAAGGGAAAAAACCTAATATTTCTTACTTTAGATCTTTTGGTTGTAAATGTTTTGTTCATAACAATGGTAAAAGGAACTTGGGAAAGTTTGATGAACGTGTGATGAGGCTGTATTCTTAGGATATGCCTCTAATAGTAAAGCATATAGAGTTTATAATAAAAGGACAATGTGTGTTGAGGAATCTGTACATATTATATTTGATGAAACTGAACAGTCTTTAAATGATGTACAGGAGTGTGATAATGATTTCGAAATTAGACTTATCCGCAAGACAGATCCAGATGAAAAATCAACATCATTGCAGAAGCAGCAAGTGGAAATTGGTGAGCAAACAAATCTGGAAGCAAATGAAGAACCAGAAACGGAGAATGCTCCAGGAACTCCTGCTCAAGAACAAGATCAAAATTAGAATGAGGAGAATCCTGTTGAGGTTCCAACTGAGGCTCAAGAACAAGTTCCTACAGAAGAACCGGTCAACAATGATCAGGAAAGATTGTATCCAGTGAAGGACTTTACACCTAAACGATGGAAACATCAGAAATCACATCTTGTTGACGCAATCATGAGTGATATTACAAAAGGAACTCAGACTAGATCTCAGCTTAGGAACTTCTGTGCATTCTATGCATTCCTTTCTTCTATGGAACCTAAGAATTATGTTGAAGCTTTAACAGACGCGGACTAGATTAATGCTATGCAAGCTGAACTAAATGAGTTTGAAAGAAATAAAGTATGGCATCTGGAACCTAGACCCAAAGATAAGAAGACAATAGGCCTAAAGTGGGTGTTTAGGAACAAGCTGGATGAGCATGGTATTATTGTCAGAAATAAAGCAAGACTAGTTGTACAAGGTTTCAATCAACAAGAGGAATAGATTATGAAGAAATATTTGCTCCGGTAGCCAGGTTAGAGGTTATTCGTTTACTTATTGCTTTTGCTGCTTATATGAGATTCACGTTGTTCCAGATGGATGTAAAATGTGCATTTCTAAATGGTTTTCTAAACGAAGAAGTCTATGTGGAACAACCTCCTGAATTTGAAAATCCAGAGTTCCCAAACCATGTCTACAAGCTTGATAAAGCTCTCTATGGGCTAAAGCAAGCTCCTAGAGCATGGTATGAAAGATTGTCAAAGTTCTTATTACAAAATGGCTTTAAACGTGGCAAAATAGATAAAAATTTGTTTTTAAAATCAAATGGAACTGACATATTAGTTGTACAAATTTATGTTGATGATATTTTGTTTGGTGCAACTAATGAATCTTTGTGCAAGTATTTTGCTGACCTTATGAGTGGAGAATTTGAAATGAGCATGATGGGAGAATTAAATTTCTTCCTCGGACTGCAAATAAAGCAATCTGGGAAAGGAATCATGATCCATCAACAAAAGTACATCAAGGAACTGATCAAGAAATACAAACTTGAAAATGCTAAGACAAATGATACTCCAATGGGTATTGCAACCAGATTGGATGATGATCCATCTGGAACTTGTGTTGATCAACCTATGTACAGAGGTATGATAGGATCTTTACTTTACTTAACAGCTATTATAACTGACATATCTTTCAGTGTAGGTTTGTGTGCCAGGTTCCAAGCAAACTCAAAGGAGTCTCACCTGAAAGCAGTAAAGAGAATCCTTAGATACTTGAAAGGAACTGATGATGACTTGTGTCTCTTCTATCCTAGAAGTGACTCATTTGATTTACATGGCTTTACTGATGCTGACTATGCAGGTGATTTGGTGAATAGAAAAAGCACTTCAGGTATGGTACAGTTCTTAGGACCTTGTTTAGTTTCTTGGGGTTCCAAGAAGCAAAACACAGTTGCTTTATCTACAGCTGAAGCTGAATACGTGGCAGCAGCAGCATGTTGTTCACAAGTACTTTGGATAAAACAACAGGTTAGAGATTTTGGTCTTATTTTTAAATGTGTACCTATCTACTGTGACAACACAAGTGCTATATGTATTTCTAAAGATCCAGTTCAGCACTCTAAGGTAAAACACATCCACATTAGGCATCACTTTCTAAAAGATAATGTGGAGCAAGAGAATATTAAATTGGAATTTTGTAATACGAAATATCAAATTGCAGATATTTTGACCAAACACTTCAACAAAGAGAGATTTGAGAAATTGAGACTGGAACTTGGAATGATCAAGCTGAATTGATTGCTTCTGAAGTTCCTAGATATGGCAAAGTCAAGAATAATGGAAATTGAGCGAAAAGAGCATTTAACACAATTTTGGTGTGATAAGCATAGCTGAAGTGTCACCGTTGTTAAATACCAAAGGTAAGTTCATTAAATAAATATATACATTCCACATATGTGAAAAGCGTGTTCCAACTGTGTCTTCATAGAAAGTTTCTTTTAAATTAAATGAATTTGAAAAGAAAAGTTTTTGAAAGATTCATCCAGTAATTTCAAAATTGAAAAATTAATTGAATTTGTTCAATTAATGACTGAACAGTGAAACCCCTTAAATTCCTTCACACCGCTTCATTAATTATAAAAAGCTGATTTCACCCACTTCTTTCACCTCACTGTCAAATCAATTAACCCCTTCTCAGTAAAAACTCTCTTGAACTTTAAAAACCTTCCCTAAAACAACAATGGTGATCATTGCTGAAATTGTCTCTTCATAAAACTCTCAACAATCCGAAAATACTATTCAAGAAGAAACATCTCCTTTAGCCATGGTGAACTACAAGTCGTCTTCTACTTCAAACAAAACTCCTAAAAACCCTAAAAACTTACCTCTGAAACCTAAAGAAGTTGAAAGTAAGAGTGATCAAGGAGAATCCTCTGTCTCAAGTATTCTTCAATGGCTAAAAGAGTGGAAAGAGAAGAAACAAAGTGAGAAGTCTCTTGAAGAGCAAATCGAGGAAGTTGACGATTTTGCTCAAGGAAAAAATTCAGAAGAGACAAAAGAGGAGAACGAAGAGGAAGAAGAGATGAATGAGGGAGAAGAAGATAAAGAAGATCAGAACTATTCAGAAAAGGAAGAATCAGAAAATGAAGATGAAGAAGAGGAGGTAACTGATCAAACCGAACTTGAGTCACAGGCAGGGAGGTATGTTGTAGGACATCGCATTGATCTTGTTTGGTGTAGGAAAGCAAGGTTTTTAGAATTTCTTGATTTAATTAAGTTCCAAGGCTGGGAATTCTTGCTATCAAGAGTTTCAACAAATTATCTGTACCCTGTTGCTATGACTGAGTTTTGTCAAAACTTTCAAGCAAAATTAGGGGTAATTTCGAGTGTTGTTGATGGGGTAAAAATTGAATTAAATATTGAAACCTTAGGTAAAATTCTGAAAACACCTACTGAGGGTTATGAGTCATATATCAAAGGAAAGGCCAGTGTCAAAGTAGGTAACTATTTGACAGGAGACATTGTTGAGGCCTTAGGTGGTTAAAGGGGGAAGAAGGTCATGAGTCACAATGGTCTAAGTCCCTTGAACAAATTGTTGTTTAATCTTGTGAAGAAAACTCTTTTGCCTAGAACTGCTAAGAAAGGGGAAGCATGTCTGATGGATATGGCTGTAATTTTCTGTTTGTCTAAGAAAATTAAAGTCAACTTTCCTGCATTGATGTACCAGCATTTAGCACACTGTGTTCCTAGTAGGACAAAAGTGGGGTATGGAGCTATTTTGTCTATTGTGTTTGAAAATGCTGGAGTGGTTTTGAAGGGTAAATATGGGGCTTTGGATGAAAAGCCAGAAAATGTGATCAATGAGGAAACTTTAGCTGGGTTGAGTTTGGAGGTAGTGAAAGGAAAAATTCAGAAAATAGAGAAGGGAGAGAAAAAGAAAGAGAAAGTGACTGGGAAAAGGAAGGAAAAGGCTGTGTATGAGCAGCTTGTGAGAAAAGGCAGGAGGATTTCTGCCAGTGATGTTCCTCAAACAAGCATGGAACAACCACTGGAGTTGGATGTTGAGGAAAGCATCCTCAATGGGCAAGTTGCTGAATTGGTGGACATGATGGAAAGGGTTGAGAATCAGGTGAAGGATTCTGCTGGAAAACTTCAGATGCTGACCCTGGAAAAGCTGGTGCAGGAGCAGGGGAAGGAGTTAAAGGAACTCAAGAAGCTTGTGCTAAAATAGGACAAGGAACATCAAGAGCAAAGGAAGTTTCAGGAAGAACTGAACAAGGCTCTACAAGAACAAAAGGAGGAGTTCCTGGTGAAAATCAAGAGTCTTGAAGAGAATCTGGAAGCTTCTGCACAACAGACAAAGGAGGACTACAAGAAAATTCTGGAGTTTATAGAAACCTAGCCTATCTCCTTTCCTTTTCAGCCTAGCCTATTTTCTCTACTTCAGTCATGAACAAGTTTAATTTCTGTTTTAATGTTTAAACAATTAATTTTGGTTGTAAATTTTCTTAAATTGTTCAACTGGATGATATATATTTTGGGTTTTTAATGACTAATTGGAACTTTGCTTGTACTTGTGAGTTTATGTATGTATTGAACACTTATGCAGAAAGGTAGAACTTGCTTGAGGTAGCTTAGCAGCGCTGCCTTCAGTTTCCCACACTCGATGAATTGCTTGTGGGGCTGTGGCTAGATGCTTAATAACTTGAAAAATAGGACTTTTTGATAATGCCAAAAGGGGGAAAAGAAGAAGCAAACTTGGAGGCTATAGTTGTTCTGGGTTCTAGTTAATAAAGTATCAGAAATTTCTTTGATATGATGCTGGAGTAGTTTAGTTTTTAGTTTAATTCTGTTTTTGCTTAATTTTGTTTTTATTGTTTTTAGTTTAATTTTTGTTCTGTGAGTGTTTACTTTTTGTCAATAAAAAAAAATAAAATATACGACCTTCTATTTTGTTTAATTTGTTTTAGAGTTTGCTTAAGTTTGTCATCATCAAAAAGGGGGAAATTGTTGAAGCATAATGGTTTTGATGATGAGGAACTTGAACTAAAAGCAAACTCAACTAATAAAGATTTTCTAGTGTGTGATTAGTCAAGGTGCAGATTGATCTTGGTGATTGAAGAACCATCTGAAACTAAGAAGACTTGAAGAAGATCTTTATTTGAAGAAGTTAAACAAATCAGAGGAAGAGTTCTCTAACAAGAACTAAGTTCCCTAACAGGAACGTTCCCTAACAGGAACGTTCCCTAACAGGAACTTGAAGACTAGCAGTTAAGTTCTTAGGTGGAACTTGATATGCTTGGAGCCCAAGTAATTTACCTGATCAAAGTGCGGCGCAGCAATAATAGTTAAGGTTTTATCTTAGAAATTATTGTTAATATGGTAAGTAGGTTAGTGCACGAAATTTATTAGAAACGTGATAAAGTTTGCTTGGTAAATAAAATAAATATGGAAAATAATAAAAGATAGATTTTAGAAAAAGATTTTCTAAAAATATTATTTTCTCTAAAGTCGATTTGTTAAAAAGATAAGTCTTTTAATAAATATCTATTTATACTTATTTTCGGAAAAGATTTTATTCCACTTGATTTGTTAAAACCGTGTTTAAAAGATAAGTTAAGTTAACATATTTATCTTTTTAGAAAACCTACTTTCTATACAAGTGTTACTTGTATAAATAGTAGAGAGCAAAATGATTTAGGTTTTTGTGAGTTTATGCGTGGAGAAATCACAGTGCTTTAATTGAGTAAGTTTACCAAGCTTTTAACTTATCATATTAGTTTCGGATTTCGTGCATTTCTTACCTATCATAATAGGCGTCTTATATTTGTATTGGTTCGGTTATTTGGGTTAAATTTATAGTTTGTGTTACATACAGTTTTGTGTTAGCTTCTTGGTGAGGCTGTGAGTTTTGTACTGGGGTGGTACGGGTATTTAGTACTTTGGCAGTACGTGTAGTACTTTGATGGTACGAGTGAATCTAAGTGTGGTGTTTAGATTGGGTAGGATATGGTCCTATCAAGTAGCAAGTCTAGTGAGGAACTTGTGAAATAAAGGTTTGTGTCTAATAGGTTGTAACTTGGTGTTTGCCCTATTATAGTGAAGTGTTTTGTGTTTGAAATCCCTAAGGTAGGGTTGAGGTTTTACTTCCAGTTGGGCCCTGGAAGGTTTCCTCGTAAAATCTGTGTGTTTTATTAAGTTCCTATACGCATTGTTTATTTATCCGCAAAAAGTAGTCATTAGGGACTTTATACAATTCACCCCCCCCCCTCTTGTATTAATCGTCTCAACTAACAGAAATCAAAGCGATCTTCCCTCCTTCATTTGAGAGAAAATAGGAGGAACCGAGGGGGAGATGCATACCCTGATGTACAAGTGTAAATGCTAGTGTTTGAATGACGAGATAATCATCAACAATCATAGGATCAATTGGTTGCTTTTGGATCCTACAACGATGGGTTCAAGGATTATCTCAATGATCCTGGTCTGAAGAATGATGTCGTAGCAAACTTCCAAGATGACCTCGGGTACTAAGGGAAACATAATAAGTATATCTATGTATCTATTTAGCCTTGACTCCCAAAGAGCATATGCAATTAAAAATTACTATGTTTTGAAATGCTCTACTTTTGTATTTTTTTTACTTGTATATATATGAAGTTAATGTTTAATGTCTTGTGTTTTCCCCATTTGCAATTAAATATACACACTGCTTCCTAACATTTTACAAGAAAGTCATATATACTTTGATTGGCTTCAAACACCATCAACCATCAAAATTAGGGGGCAATTTGTTACGGCAAAATTTTAAATTTTGACTTTTCTTGACTCTTTCTTGACTTTGACCCAATTGACCGAATTAAATGAACTTTAGAATTAGTAAAAGGCTTTGGGTAAGTCGATGGTAGCAATTAAAGGTGGGCTGGACTTAATCAAAGGCCCAATGTGAAGAAAGGATGGGCTTAGGTGCAAAAGTGGACAATTCGATTTTTCAAAGAGAGTTGGTGCCAAGAAAACTAACTGAAAAATAGTTATTAGAGTTAGCCAAAACTGTTCTAATTTTTCTATAAATAGATCGAGGCAAGGGGACTGTATGAAGGACATGAGTAAATCAATCAGCAACAACCATTTTATTTTCTTTAAGCTTTCTTCTTAGCTTTTTTAGTTTTCCTTTTGCTTAGTAGACAAGCGATATTGTGGCTTTTTATAGCATGTATTGAAGATCGATTGTCTTTTCCAATTGTATGAACAAGGAGGTAACCTCTCCTTCAAATTGTACAATTATAGACCTGACTTTATTCTTTAATTAATGGAGAGCATTTGTATCTAATGTATGTCATATGTTTATCAACTCGTTTCTTTAAGTAGTCTAACATGTTTGATTTCTTTGGGAAGCTTCCTTTTTTTTTTTTTTTTTTTTTTTTTTTTTTTGTTACGTGAGCGAGGTATCAATCTTTTGAAAATAGTAACTTGAGGAGCAACCCCCTAATTATGTTAAACAAGATATGATATTTTACTTGTTGACAAAGAACAATGTTTTTCGGGGTGGCTAGGGCAAGGGTTTCTAGGATTGGGCTAAGGTGGTGTGCTGTGCTGGTGGCCTCGTCGGCTCGGGTGGGTTTCATTAGGGTGCTAGCAGTAGGGTGAGGGTGTCGGTGATGGGGGTGGGATGGGGAAGGGGACTGCTGACGGTGGGGGTTAGGGTTTGCCGGTGGTCGGGCTGGGTTAGGGTTAAATTAGTTTAGGGTTTAGGTTTTATTTTTTAACTTTTTTAATATTTTAACCAATTGTTTATTAACACGTGCACGTGGTGAGCCCTACTAACGAATTTAATCCAAAAATCTGTAAAGTGGTGGTGAAATCGATTTTTTTGGGAGTTTTTTTTTTTTTTTTTTTTTTTGTGGTATTTTAATATAAGTTTTGGATATTGTTTTATAATTAATTTTTTAGCAATTATGTGATGTTATATATAAGTAAAAAAATCCTTATTATTTTGCACATATTAACATAATATTGTTGGATGAAGAATATAATAAACTAGTTTTTGCCCCGCCATACAAAGAACTAATTCAGAATAATAAAACTTGTAAATAATAAAAGTCAATTAAATAAAGTTAGTTTAAATGAAATGACTAATGTAACATTGAATTTATTTAATGTCTACCCTAAAAACTCTTGTATTAGATATATAATTTAAAATATTTTATAAACGACTATAAATTTTTATTCATTAAATTTTTTAGTATGTTATTTTTACGGAAATTTTATCAAAAACTTCCATTTAAATCACCACTTTGAGAGCAAATATCAATTGGGTTTTTTTTTTTTTTTTTTTTTTTTTTTTTTTTTTTTTTTTTTTGAAAAAAAAACTATTACAAAACCTCAAAAAGTCTGAGTAGCACTACCACTACAGATCTATTAACTATTATTAAATAAAACGTTGCTGACATCATCGCTATCCATAAGTCATTCTCACATTAAATTTTTCCCGCCTAAATGCAAAGTTGATGCCATCTATCTCTCTCTCTCTCTCTCTCTCTCTCTCTCTCTCTCTTTTTAAATAGAGTTACCAGATTTAACAATTTTA
This sequence comes from Chenopodium album, assembly GCF_948465745.1. Taxonomy (NCBI): domain Eukaryota; kingdom Viridiplantae; phylum Streptophyta; class Magnoliopsida; order Caryophyllales; family Amaranthaceae; genus Chenopodium; species Chenopodium album. The sequence continues at coordinate 11,714,624 of NC_137842.1, read as the reverse complement.
AAATTCGAATATTATAAACTTCTACATTACAATTTCAGCTCTTAAGAAAATGAAATAATTGTAAATAGCCCATTAATAAATGAACTTGGACATTGAAACATGTATTTGATATTGAATAGGTTTTATATCATAATATTGATGAAAATCTAAAAATTTAGAATAACAAATATTTTGGTACGAGGTACATAATTCTTTTTTTTTTTTTCAAATGTATAAATTATATATTTTTTTGACGGTTTCAAATGTATAAATTAATAAAATAAATTTATATAAACAATGCATTGCATAGTACATTGCAAGGGTTCTAACCCAATAATAAATTAAAAACCATGCATATTATTCAATTAATCATTGCACAAAAGATAATGAAAAAGCACCTCCATTGAGGATTAATATTACCAATTCAAAAACTCAAGGTCAACTTAATAATCATCGGAGTAATTGATGGAGCACCGTATATATAAATAGTTAAATAATAAAAATGTTTAGTTGTACATACATTATCATACATTCATAATTCACAAACTTACAAAAGTCCTGTAACCTAAAAAATTCATTCAATTGCAATGCCTGTTAAGAATACAGCTGTGGAATTAACAATTTTTAAATATCTAATTCAACAAAATAAAATATAATGCATCAATTTAAAATTAATGTAATACATCAAAATCAACTAACGTGTGTGACAGCATAGTTCAGGAGTATAGTGATACTCCTTGCATATTGTTTGACTTATAGGAGGTTAGATGATATTGCTTTGTACCTACCGATTGCTAACTTGTGCGCTTGATGCCTTAGATTTTAAGTCTCTTAATTATATATTATTCAATGTGCAAGAAAGAGTCAATAATAACTAATAAGTTGATCTTTCCACGAAAACATTTCTTTCTCAAATCTTTTTTAATTATACTAGGTTAAGTCTCGTGTCATGCATGGTAACTTTCAATAACTTTTCTTTAATTTTAAAAGCAAGATGGGTGATATTATTAATAGAGCATCAAGTTACATCTAGTTCAGCAAGAGAAGAAATCTGGCTAAGTTAGGGCATGTTCACGTTTATTGAAATGAGCTGAACTAAACTGAACTGAACTGAACTGATTGGAGTTGAACTGAACTGATTGAAGCTGAACTGAACTAAACTGAGCTGAAATGAATATTTTATGAGAGAGGGAATTAGGAGCTGAACTGAACTGAACTGAAATTAGGTAAATGTGAACAGACCCTTATTAATTTGTAAATTGAATTTACTATAAAAGTATATTATTAGCAAAATAGATAATTTAAAATGCATTTGTGTGTATTTATATATATTTCATCAACAAATTTCCATCGTTTTCTTCTTGTTAACCAAATAAAGATCTAAAATATGTATTTAACCCGTAAATAGATTTCTTTTTTGCACACTATTATTCATTTTCTCTTATGTATGTATTTTTTTTTCTTTTCAACTCACTTAAAATATTTTTTCTTATCTTTCTTGGCAAGCTTTTCATACATGATTAAATATTTTTTTTTTGTTTTTTTTTTTTTTGGTTTTTTAAAAATCCTTGTTTTATTAATGGTATAGTAGTACGTAACTCAACCTATGTCATAAATTATATTGAGAAGTTTATGGTATTAATATATATATGGAGAGTGTGAGGGATAGCTCAAGTGGTTAGAGCTCCCCTCCTGATTCCAGGTGATACTGGGATCATAACTCATCACCCGCCCTTGTGGCTCTCTAAACACCAAAAAATTAATATATATTTGGATGACACTTTAAATCTTTTCTTAATATTTTTTTTGAAGGAAAATCTTTTATAATTTTTTTATTTATGTATAAGATTTATTTCTTACACAACAAAAAAATAAGGGACACATAAGAAAATGACACGTGTCATTGCTGGTGTGTCTTTTAGTTTATAGTTATTACTAGTTTTGTCCCCGTGCAGTGCACAAGTATGATATAATAATCTATAACTAATATTAAAGTAGCAGCCGCTGATATTACAGTTGACATCATCTTTCTTCAAATTGTACACGTGTTGCTTTTCTATTAAATTTTTCCCCACCTAAAAGCTTTCATGATGTCATTTTTATTTGTTTTGTGATATTTCATAAGAAGCTAAGTAAATCTTTCAACAAGCAAGTTTATTCTAGAAAATTAGAATACAATAATTTGTCTTTGCATTAGCTCTAAGTTTCTTATAAAAAATAGATATTTTGAGCTTGGGATTATGCATTGCACCTTGATTATAATACTAGAGTACAATAATTTATTATATTGAATGATAATATTTAAATATAATTTATTTTTAGTGATACATATTTTCTTCTAAATTAAATTATGGAGTACAATCAACCTTACTTTAGCTTTTTATTAATTGACTTTCTTTGACCTAATTTGTAAACCCAACTTTATTTTCAATATCTTATATTATGCGTTGTTAAATATGAATTATAAATTTTTCAGTAGCCGTTGATATTATTCCTTTAAAATAATTTGTAATTAAGTTATTTATGCGCTTTAAAGTTAGGTTTTAAGGGATATTAGGTTGTTAGTGATCTACAAAGGCACAGCAAGTTAGTGGTGGACTTCAAATTATATACAGAGAAAATTTATGGGGACCGTATCCCCAAGCCTACTGCCAGCAGAACAGTTTGGGTCCCTCCTTCCTCTGAGGTGATTACAATTAATGTTGATGCTTCCACAAAGGATGAAGGGTGGGTTGGAATGGGAGCCGTTGCTCGTAATAGTGCAGGTGAAGTGGTGTTTGCTGCTGTTAGAAGAGTGAAAGCTCGCTGGGATCCGTTGGTAGCAGAGTGCAAGGCTGCTCTCTTTGGCCTGAAGAAAGCAAAGGAACATGGTTTGTCGAATATCATCATGGAATCAGATTCCCAATTGATGGTGTTAAAGCTCAAGAAGAACTCTTTTGATCTCACTTTTGTGGATAGTGTTCTAGAAGATATCATTGCTACTAGCTCTCTTTTTTCGTATGTTTTTTGGTCCCATGTAAAGCGAGATGGTAATTTCGTAGCTCACCATCTTGCTAGGTTAGTGCCACTAGGTGTTGAACAATGTTGGGTAAATCATGCTCCAAGTGAGGTTACCCCGTATGTGTTTGCTGATTCTCTTATGATTTAATAATATCGCACTAACCGTTCTTCAAAAAAAAAAAAAAAGGTTGTTAGTGATTTAGTGGCATATTAATCTCCTCAAAAAATAAAGTATATAGTAGATTTTTAGGAGTATTAGAAATCAGTTTATTTGGTGGAGTAAATCATGGCTCATGTTTATCATCTAAGTACTAGCATTATCTACTTTTAAGGGCCTGTTCATATTTACTGAACTGAGCTGAACTGAACTGAACTGAACTAAGCTGAAATGAATATTTTATGAGAGAGGGAAATTAAGAGCTGAACTGAACTGAACTGAACTGGACTGATTGGGACTGAACTGAACTGAACTGAATTTAACTGATTAGAGCTGAACTGAACTGAACTGAACTGAACTGAACTGAAAATAAGTAAATATGAATAGGCCCTAAGTTTATACTGTAGGGAAAGAGGCATCTGTGTATTTCATGATTGAATGAAGTATGCAAGTATCAGTATTATTTTCTATTCAAAAAAAAATATCAGTATTATTTTCAATGTTTATTTATGTTCTCTTTTACTTCTTATTCGAACAGTAGGATGATTGATGGTTATGAAATTTTGACTTAATATTTTGATTTTGCAGAGTCTTTACAGCTCCTACATAAAAGGGTTTTGGTTATTCATCAATTCGGATGTTGTGCTACTTAATTTAAAGTTGGCTACTAGAAATTAGAAAGCATTATTGAATGTATTATCAGTATATCATTAATTATATAGGCTTATGATTTTATCTATCAATTTATTTTAGATTTTTGATCATTTAACAAGGAATTATAGCTATTTATTTATACATACTTATGAAACACGAGTATAAAAATATCGTGTTAGGATTTTCACCTTCTAACAAATGAATTTATGACAAATTTTAAAGGATTATTTGTATTTGTAGTTCTTTACTGCAATATTTTGTTAAAATCATGCACCACACGGGACTTATCTGGTAGTCAATTGAAATAGAGGTAACTGAAATTAAATAACTAATGTAACACTTTTTTATTTTTAAATTTGAATTTATTAATGTCTATCCTTTAAATATTTTAAATAGATTTTTTTTTTCTTAAAAAAAGAGAATTTTGGAGGGAAAATTTTTCATAAAATTATGGCAAGTGTCACCTCTGGTGATTACTTTAGCAAAAAGACTTGCGTGGACCTGGTCCACAATAATATTATTGTGGACCCGAGGTCTATACACACGCAACTGACTTTATATTAAACATAGTGACCATTATTTTTAACATAGTAACCTTATTTTTAACCTAGTAACCTTTATTAAAACTACTACAACGTTTAATAATATTTTGAACTTGAAATACGATGCTATTACCCTAATTTTAACATAGTGGCCTTTATTATTCATATTGATCAGTATATAAAATATTTCATTACAAAAATAACCACTTAGGCCTATATATTACCAAAATGATTTTTATTTCAATATAGTGACCTTTTTTTAATTATAATGACCCTTTTTTTTATTAATAAAACAACCATACTTTCTCTAATGTTAGTGGTCCACAATAAATTAGTGTGAACCAGGTCCATTTAAGAATTTGTATGTATTCCACCCATTTTTAAATATTTGCTCTATTTTTTTTTTGCGGCCGTTTTTAAATACTTGTTCCATTTCCTTATTTGAAAAACTTTTATAATATTTCATTTCTCTCAACTAATGGGATCCGATTTATTACTTTTACATTCTCTCTCCTCCAATTTACCTTCCACTAACCCCACTATCTATATTTTATCACTTTTTGCAATTTCTTCTTAAACTCCGAACATGGAGAAGTAAAACAAGTATTTAAAAACGGAGGGAGTATATAGTATATGTATAGATTGATGATTGGTTGATGATTATTAGGAGTTTCACGCTACTTGATATCAAATTGAGTCCAAAATAACACAATTGATTACATATTCAAAACTAATGACTAGATTTTCAATTTTTATACAAACAAATTATGAATGCAGCACAAACAGGCTTATAAGATTGTATAAGTTTTATTAATGATATTGCAAATGAAAGAACAGAAAACTCATAATACAGTAATTAATTAAGTAATTGAAGCTGTATAAAGCTCTGTCTAGGATAGTGTTTGGATCATGTTCAGGATTAAAATACTTAGACCTATCATTAATGGGTCGTCTTTTCTGGCACTAATGTCTAATGTCGGTTATATATATCTTATATCTTTTTTTTTTTTTTTGTTTTTTTTTTTGGTGGGGGGTCAAACTTATTTATTAAATAGCCAAAGCATCCATGATTTCAGAGTAACATTAGGAGGTACACGATACTCCCAAATTTTTACCACAAGCCCACAATAATCATACAAAACCCATCGTGACAATTATAAGCATCTTGAAAACTTAGCGTCTGTTTGCATTTATTGAAGTGAGTTGAATTGAACTAATTGGAGTTTCACTAAACTGAACCGAACTAATATGAACTGAGCAGACCTGAAATGAACAGGCCCTTAGTAATAAAATAAAAAAAAAACAAACAAAATTTTCAATAATAAGAAAAAAGAACAAAAAAAAAATCTCATACCATTGATCTACATTTTATTTTTACGTCAAGGAATAAAAATTTGAGCGCGTTTTCTGTGTAGGAGCTTAACACACTATGGTCAGGGTTACTTATTTATGGGTTACTCAATTAATAAGAGGTTACTTATTTAGACTCAATTGATCAGGGGTTACTCAGTCGACAAGGTGTTATTTATTGGGGGAAGGAGATTTGCCCCCTTGATGTTCCTAAATGGAGTGATATGCCTGAAGGGATTTCAGATCGATAATATGCAAGGATTAAGGTATATGATGATCTTGCAAAGGCTAGAATATGATGAATAGTATGCTGCCTTGTTGAAGTATATGCTTATTTATTTTTGCTATTTATTTTCTGTTTTATTCTTGTAGTCAAAGTACGAATTGGGTGAAGGTTCACACATCCGCAAAGCAATAAAGATTCAATGCTCAACCCTTTATAGGCATTGGAGAGAAAGGTTGAAGGCCGACTATTTTTCAAATCGCAAATCTTTATTAGAGGCGGAGCGTGCTTGCCCACCTTCAATAAAACTTGTACAATGGAAGTGGCTTGTTTATAACTATTGGAGCTCTCCTAAACAAAAGGTAAGTTATGGGAATGCTCTTGTAATCAAAATTCTACAATTGGCATTTCTTCCCCTTTACTAATCCTATATGTTGTTTTGTAATCTTTAGGAAAGGAGTGAGAAGAATCGGGCAAATGCTCTTGTAAAGAAGATCAAGTCGGCATGTGGTGCGAAATCAACAGCTTGCATAATTTATGAATTGGTGAGTATAAGTAATTGTTAATGTCTGTCTCTGTCTCTGTCTTAGCTGAATCTGTTCTCTGTCTTAGCTGAATCCGTCTCTGTCTTAGCTGAATTTGTCTCTGTCTTGGCTTGTCTTAGTTGTGATTGTGAAACTCTGCTGACTGTATTCTCCTTGATCTTCTAACAACAAAATCAGAAAACAGAAATACTGGTGAGTATAAAGATGAATATATAGCTACTGCTACTTCTGCGTTTTGCATTATTTGACTATTTCTTCATATAAACTTGCAGCAGATTGTTCTTTCATGTACTGGGAGAGGAGTCAGTTTATATGGTACTTGATCTAGATGAAATGTCTATCTAACACTAGTATTGCATTAGACAATAGTTGGGATAAAACATTCTTATATCAGAAAACAGAAATACTTTCCTAAATGGATTGATCTTGCTAAAATTAATAAGTGTATGTATGTGATTTGATAGGAACTTGAGGCACAAGCTTGTGAAAATGAGAATGAGGTCATCGAAATTAATGGTTCTAGTTCAAATGTAACCACCTCATCCCAAGCTAATGATGATCCCATGTATTTAAAGTTATGGGAGAAGTCAAAGAGGTATATTGAATATTTTTCTAATGCACGAACACTCTTTTTTTCTTTATATTAAAATTCTGACTTTGTTTTATCTTGTAAGGCATAAAAATGGGAAGTTTGACGATGAGGCAGAGGAGAAGTTTAAGGAATTAAGGGAGTTGCATGAGAAGGAAATTGGTGAAAAGGGGGTTGATAATCTTACTCTTGAAGAATCTTATGTGAAGGTTCTTGGACATCGTTCAAGTTATGCCCGAGGTTTAGGCAAAGGGCACCCGGTGTCGTCTAAAGATGGAAAGATAGGAAGAGCTGAGCTGGTTTAAATGTTGAAAAACTACAAAATGAAAATAATATGATGCGAACTGAATTGGAAGCATATAAGAAGAAACAAGAAGACCTAGAACAAAAGCTCCGGTTAGTCATGGAGAAGATTGGCCTTGATGCCTAATAGAGGTAATATTTTATATGAAGTATCTTTTTCTACTTTGATATTTTTGGGCAGCCATGGTTAACTGTATGGTTTGTGGTATGTGTTATCAGTGTTTTGCTATTATTTACTGACATTTGCATATACTATCTTGTATAGCCTAAAATATTTGATTTTATATTAATTGATCCCATAAATATTATCTTGCTGGTGCTGATTCAATGATGTGGTGCCCTGGGATTTGAAAAAAGTCCATTTGTCAAAGTGTGTTGTATGTGGATGTATAGCTTATTCTGGTTGTTAGTTGTAGGCTTTAACATATCATAAATGAAAGAAGATGTTGTCTTATAGCTCATTAGCATTCATTGGTAATGAGCTAAGATTAGCTCAGGAGATTAGCTCTAAAAGTCAGGAAATTCAGGTCAACTACAATTTTGTTCCTTATTTCAATTTTAGAGTTTTAACAGATTAATAAAGAAGGGGTGTACCAGTATTGCATATTTGCACTGCACCCACTTAGCTTGAATATGGTAGCATAAATTTCCATTCTAACTAGACTGAAAGATGTATTTACAAGTCCTACTTGTAGATCTTAATCCTTTTTGCTTAACCCTGCACTCTTTGCACTCTAGTGAGGACATGATTCAGTTGTGCATTTGCATTATGTTTGCTTGCTAGAGCTCGAACTTTGTGTGGCTGTGTATATTGCTTGTTTTGTGTGTGTGTTCATTGTCCTTTCATGTTCTATGATCCTCCAACAATGGTAATGTAATATCATGTTGGCTTTACATATAAACCTATATAAACTTGGTGATTGGCTTGTGTTTAGATCAGAAACTAGTGGGCTACCCCCTGATGAGCTCGATGACTGCAGAAGTGAAGCATATGGAGGTGCAACCATTAAAATTCCTATGTTGGAAACCTATGTCAGATGTTTAAATCTTTATGTCAGTGTAGGCATTGCTGTTTATGAAGCTGCGAGACAAATTTTGTATAGCGCTTAATCTAGTTAAAGGCCCTGGGCTGTGCTTTGGTTAGCTACAAGAAAAAAGGGGATGCTTGAAGCTGCAAAGGATGAAAAGATGTCCTAGAGTTATTAAATATTTGCTATTTAGGAAAATTTGTTAAATATTATTAAATATTTGTTAATATTTGTTTATTAACTAAATGTAGTCCCTCCTAGAATTTTTTTTTTTTTTAAACGAAAAATTGAACAAAGAGGGCGACATTATTGATTTTTCCCTTAATATGATCAAACAGGGCGAATTTTGAGCAAGGAGGGTAATATGAATTGACTTGTTTGAGTTGATTACACAGGGCAAAAAAAATTTTCGTCCCGCTTGATTCAATCAAAGAGGGCAAAAATTTTGCCCTATTTGATTTTGATCAAAGAGGGCGAAAATTTTTGCCTTATTTGATATTTAACAAATAGGTTGAAAATTTTGTATGCCCTTTGAATCTAACAGGACGAAGCTAACAGGGCAACTTGGGGGCGATTTTAAAATCGCCCTCTTTGCCTAATAGGGCGAAATTTGAATTTAAGAGGGCGATTTAAATTGCCCTCTTTGATATAATATCTTGTATTGCATACATAAAACTATGTGTAAAAATTTAATATTATTACACAACTTCCTTTTTTATTGTTTTGTTAACATTGTTGTGAATACAAAATCTAGTTGTTTTCTCGAAGAAAAAAAAAAAAAAAAAAAACTACTTGAAGTACAAAATAACGGGGCTTGCCCAGTTAATCTTCATGATTGACAAAATTTGTCAATCATAATCTCCACCTCAGCTTTTGTGACCCCCACTTGATGAATCAGCAAGATGAAACATCATTTTATTTGACGCCGTAACCGCAATTGGGTTAACCATTGAAAAGCTTCGTACTCTTTCTTGCTCCATTAAAGCTTCATCAACCTCCATTCCACCATTGAAGCTAGCTTCCCCATCTCCACAACCTTCGAAGCTTTCCCGACACCACCATTGATGATTCCCCAAAATCCACCCACCTTCCCCAATCTTAAACGAAAACCCTATAAATAAAGGGTGAAATTAATGGCATGGTCAACCCCTAAGGGTAGGGGTGACCATGTCCTCCATTCAAGCTCCCTCCATTGAGCTTGATTGTCGAAGATGGATCGTTAATGGTAGAAGTGAGGTCGTCGATGGCAAAGAGAGGAGATGAAATATACATGACGGTGGTTGTGATGGTGGTGGAGTGCTTTCACGTTTGACATCGATCGCCGATTGAGTGAGCTCTTCTCTTGGAAGTTACCTCCATTGTCGAGAGATTGAGAAGAGTGAGGAGAGAGAAAGTTGATGGAAAATGTTATGTTAACGGCGTGAATTGTGTGACTGTGAGCTGGAGTAGTGATATGGCAAGAATGCCAACTGTCAATGGCAAATTTACCATACCATCCCTAATTTAATGATGGAAATCTCATTTACACCCTTAGATTGACAATTTTTGTTGATCATGAAGATCAACTAGTATTTCCCCCAAAATAACTACTCTTACTTTGCTTTTTTTGTTGTTTATATTTGCTGTTTGCAAAAATTTCAATACAATATTATAATTAAAATATAATAAGTTAAATTAAAAAAAAAAACAGAAATTAAATATTTAAAACGAAAAACCAAGAAGAATTTAGATAACTATGTTTAAAATATAGAAAAATTGTTAAAATTTATTTACTACCACCGTTAAATATCATGTGCAACTTTGGGTTTTTAAAATATATATATACTGTTTTTTCACCATATACCTTTGAGTTTTTTGTTTATTTGCCATATACCCCTAAAATTTTTTGAATTCATCATATACCCCCGAATTTTCACAAAAATATACCATATACCCTTGATGACTAGTGATTGTTATTTTCATCGGTCATTAGGATTAATTATGACCTGAAATCAACCTAAGTACATTGCACTACCCTCAAAACCACCCACATACATTCCTTTTTTCACCCCCAAACCACCAAAAATTTCATTTTTCATCCTCAAAATCAATCATACGAATATGACTATGGAGATTTGGAATGGCTTTGAGGTTTGGAGAAAGGAGATGAGTGATTTTGGGAATGAGATGAGAGATCTAAGGTGGTTTTGATGCATAATTAATCAAATTCCATTCATCTTGTTGTCATTGTATATGGTGAATTTTTGTAACAATTTAGGGGTGAATGATGAATTTGAAAAAATTTAAGAGTACATGGTGAATAAACAAAAAAAATCAGAGGTATATAGTGAAAAAATAATTTTTATTTTATTTTTATTATTTTTTTACTTTGAAAAATTAGAAATTATCAAGATTTTAAAAAGAGCAAATGAAAAAAATGAAGGCAATACGTTTTTATTAAATTTGAATAGAAATCGTCGTAGTAGATTTTATGTTAACTATTTATGGAAATAGAATGCTCCTGGAGTCTTAGGGAATTACAAGGTATATCAAGGTGTCCTAAAGTTAATTGTCCGAATTGCCCAAATGTCCTTCAGCTCCGCCTGGCAAAGGGATGTCTGAGGGCTCCGCTAGTGCTTGCACGTCCGAGAGCTCAACCTGCAAAACAAAGAAGATTAACTGCCCCGGGGGTGTGACCCGAGAAAGCCCCTCCAATGCTTAAGTCAGCAAAAGTATTCTCTAGAGAGAGAAGGAGAGAGAATTAGGAAAAAGTTACCATCATTCATGATTGGAGTGCTATTTATAGTTGTACTTTCAGGTGACACAAGTTGTACTTAATTGGACAGATTAAGGGTAAATCTGTACTTTGCAATAATTAATGATGGGATGAATCATAAAGGGATATTTTCATAATTTTAGGTCATTGGGCTTAGGACAATGGACTTAGCCCAAACATAAACTAATTATTAGTAAATTAACTTGTGGTCTAAGGTACGAGTTGAATGAGTAACTTGTACAATTTGCCGATCAAGGTTCAATTATATTATAGTCACAACTCACAAGCCGCCTACTGCCTTCAATAATTTGGCCTAATTGTTCGCACTAAACCATGGAGACAACACTAATCTAACCTTCAGTATTTTATTTATGGACAACTCTTATAATAATACTATAATAACTTAGAATAAAATTAAAACAATAATTCCTAAAAGTTTTTATCAATTTTGTCTGACTTTATATATACATAATATCTATCAAATATATTATTGTATTAATTCAACTCTTGTCATTAATTAATATTAGTACCTGTTAGCAGGCCATGAAAGTTGTACCCGGCCCTTACCCCCCATACAAGTTGTCTTATTGTGTAAGAACGGTAAAGAGTAAAACTTAATTAAGCTCCATAGTGTAATCAGATTTTCTCTCTTGTAACGATTATCTGACTTTTAACTATTGCATGAGGTAACCTTAGAATTTTAAATCTCATTAAATTGGATGGAATACACAACATTAATGTACTAATGTTAATTAATTTCATTATTTTTAAACTAAAATGGTATCCCTCAAAAAAAAAAAAAAAAAACTAAAATGGTAAAAATGAAAAGAATGCTTTGATGTTTAATTTGAATGGATGATGTGGGATGGTAAATGTTATGTTTGAAGTTGAGTTTTCAAATTGTAATGGCATTTAAATTTTAGGTTGGGTTCAATTTTAGAAGCTACATGAATTGAAAATAAAGTTTGGTTGATGTTGCCTTTCTTTATTGTATCCGGTCTTGATATTGAGGATATAGAGAATAAGAAGAAGAAGAGAGATATATATTGCTTAGATCCCCCATTATTGAGAAAGAGATGAGATGGAGAGTGAGTTCAACTAACGATATTGAATTGATGAAGAGGAAACAAAGTAAAACAATTAACGGCCGGTGTTAGCTTTACCATCCAATTTAATGATATTTTGCAAGTTTAAGATTACTTCTAAAAGTAGTGATAAAGTTAAGAGTTACATTAAAAAAATAAAAATAAATAAATCACATAAAACAAAAAGTTACATGGTATATATTTTCCCTAACAAATTACTACTATATATTAGTGTTGTATTTATGTAAGTTGAACCATGATTAATCAAAGAGTTGTCATTATTTGTTGTCATGGTATCATCTTTGATCAACCCATATGAGCTAACGTGCAATTTCTTGTATTTGATAATTGCATGTAAATGCATGTTTGCAATAATTTATTTGATTAGTTTTTAAAAAATATATCAAAGTCGTTTTCATGTGAGAAGATGCCATAAATTGAAGTATAAAACGCGAACATTCTTCCTGCAACATTCAAAACAACATTCCTAGAAGTACATCTTCTAAATCAATTTTATCCTAGCGAAGTAACTTAGATTATACAACATGGCAGACCACAAATTGTCCTCAATGTTTCTTGTTTTCGCCACCATATTTGCCATGGCAAATGCTCAAGGCTTGAAGCTTGATTATTACAAGACTTCATGCCCCGAAGCCGAGGAAATTGTTGAAAGAATCACTAAGCAATACGTTAGTCATGTTCCAAACTTTGCTGCTGGTTTGATTAGAATGAACTTTCACGATTGTGCCGTTAGGGTATGTCTCTTTTTATACCTTAACTTGTCTTAAAATATAAATATCTGTTACAGAGTATTTTTCTCTATTTATAAATTTGATCGGATTTCGACTATATAAAATAAATGTACAAATTAAAGTGACAATTAGGTGCTCCAAATTAGTTCTTTCAATCAATTAAAATCATATGTTGTTCATGATTGCAATTTTGTTTCTTATAACCACCAATAATTAGCCTATCATGTTTGCGTTGACTTTTAGATGATCATGTTGCCAAGTACATATTTAGTCAAATGAACGTGCATAATAGTAATTGATGGTATTGATCCTTTCTTTGTAGGGCTGCGATGCTTCTGTACTAATCAATCCAACGTCTTCCAACAACAAGACAGAGAAGACAGCCATTCCAAACACAACACTCCGAGGTTTTGAGATCATTGATGCAATCAAGTCCGCACTAGAAAAGAAGTGCCCTGGTGTTGTTTCTTGTGCTGATATCTTAGCTTTGGCATCTCGAGATGCTATTACCACGGTAATAATTCAAATTTTAACATAAACCTATCAATTTATATATATATATATATATATTTTTTTTTTCTTATTTATAAAATGTAAAATAAATTTCATATGTGAGTCAAGACTATGCAATCTATTTACTTTGTTCTATTACTAAAACATAGATATTTACTTTCTTACAGATAAACGGTCCATGGTGGGAGGTTCCAACAGGTCGAAGGGATGGGAAAGTATCATTGGAATCAGAGGCCAATGCACTTATTCCATCACCATTTTCTGACGTTACTACCCTTAAACAAAACTTTGCAGCTTTAGGTCTTTCTGCTAAGGATTTGGTGGTTTTATCAGGTAATATTAACATACATTGTAGCAAAAAAAAAAAAAAAAAAAAAAAAAAAAAAAAAAAAAAAAAAACTTTCTAATATATATATATATATATATATATATATATATATATATATATAAAGGAAAGTGTTCTACATAGCCCTTAAGGCCAGGCTACATATAAGCATTAAAAACACTGTAAAAAATTGTTTACATGTATAAAATTATGACAAAAATAAACTAATTACGCTGATCTACATTTGTTTTTGACATAAATTCCTAATTTTATATAATTTCAAGAGAGTTTTTAATGCTTATATGTACTCCCTCCGTCTCTTTATTAGATCGGAGTCACCTTTCTCATTTTTCACGGGAATTGAGGTTTTTGGTAAATTCCTTAAACAAGTACCAAAGTACATTATTTGCATTAAAAAACTAGTGAGAGAAAAAGAAAAAAAAAAAAGAGAGAGGGAGAGAGAGAGAATAAATAGTGTGTCATAAATGACGAGAACATTTGACACAAAAAAGATAGAGGATTCTAATAAAGAGATAGAGGTTAAAATTGTAAAAAATCACTTATTAAAAATGAAAAGATTTTTATAATGAAACTTTAATATTAATTTGCCAAAAAAAAGTAGAGGAATCTAATAAAGATATAGAGGATTAGAGGGAGTATAACATTACCCAAAAAATAAAAATAAAATGACATTATTAGTTTATTACCATCTAAAAAGTCAATGCATTTTGTGGCTCTCATATCATACACAGGTTGACACACACAAGCACACATTTACACAAAAGTTCTATTCCGTATAAGCATTTAGGTTTTGCAAAAACACAATTTTGTACATTGTATTAAAAAATTTCCCTTACATTTTTTATAGGTGCTCACACCATTGGAGTTGGTCACTGCTTCATCATCCGTAGTCGTTTGTACAATTTCACCGGAAAAGGTGACACCGATCCCACACTGTCACCACATTACGCCGACTGGTTGAAAACTAGGTGTCTTCCTATTGCAAGTGATTCGACATCTTTTGTGTTTATGGATCGAATTACCCCTAAGGTCTTTGACGAAAAGTACTACACTATGGTAACCCAAAATAGGGGGCTCTTCGTGTCGGATGCCACTCTTATGACCGATCAAGAAACTAAAAGTTACATCGAGACCCAAGTTAAGACCAAGGGATCAACTTTTGCTGATGATTTCGCGGTGTCTATGACCAAAATGATCAATATTGGTGTGCTTACTGGAAGCCAAGGTGAAATCAGGAAGACTTGTGGTGCAGTTAATCAATAGATTGAAAAATTCAACCTATTTGTTAAGGCTATTTCATTATATTCGTTACATTAAGTTTTATTTTTTTATTTTTATTCTCTTATTGCATCATGTCTAGGACCAGAGAAATTGGCTTCACAAATTTTTTGAATTTGAACTTGTAGCTTATTATTAATAGGGGTGAGCAAACCGGGTACCCGGTCAAAATTTTAGGACCCGGACTTGGAATTGGTTGGAACCGGCTCCTAAAATTCGGAACCGGAATTGGAATTGGTTAAACCGGGTCCTAAATTTTAAGAATTGGAATTGGAACCACTGGGTACCGGTTCCGGTTCCGGGTACCCACTTATGTATGTAATTGTTAAAATATAATACAAATTATAATTCTTATTTTAGTTAGTATCATTATTAGTGTTTAATACTTATATTTATATATGCATTAAGCTTTTTGTATTCATGTTAGGTATTAATAATACTTTTTTTATTGTACAAATTAGATACATTTAACATATTTTTATTATTTAAAATTTATTTAATTTAGGATATATTGGGTAACCGGGTACCCAACCGGTTCCGGGTCCAAAAAGTTGAGAATTGGAATTGGAATTCGTTATAACCGGGTCCTTAATTTATTACCCGGAATTGGAACCACCGGGTCCAATCTCGGTTCCGGACCCGCCGGTTCCTAACCAGTTCCGGTTCCAATTCCGGGTACCCGGAATTTTTGCTCACCCCTAATTATTAATGTTCAAATGAATAAATTTTCAAAGTGAATGATTTTAAATAAAATTTTGAGTGTATCAAACTTCAATTACTTATTCAAGAATAAGTTTTTATCATAAGGTGAGGCACAAAGACCATTTTAGAAGAAAAGCACACACATAAGCCCAAGAGAGGTTTCATTTCAAAATCATATGACAACATAAGGAGTAGCTCACTTAAGTTATAAATAATTGTTCATTGTTTAATTATTCCATGTGGGACAACAACTCACACTTGAAACCTAACAATCTCCCCCTCAAGTGTGAGTTCGAAATACTCCCCCTTAAGCGGAAACTATATATGCACCCAAACCCTTAAAGCACTCCGGGTGCGAGAGGCGACCTAACTAAACCATTGGGTTTGATACCATTGTTAGGAAGAGACGGTCCAACTGAACCATCAGGTTTGATACCATTGTTAAGAATCAAGGGAGAGACAAGGAGGAGGGAAAACCCCACCCATAAGTCCAAGTAAGGTTACATTCTAAAATAATATGACAATAGAAGGAGTAGCTCACTTATGTTATAAACTAATTATTCTTTTTTTTTTTTTTTAATTTTTCCATGTGAGACAACAAGTCACACTTGCAACCTAATAAGTAGATAAAAACATGTGGGCGTAAATTTTCTTTACTAAACTAATGATTTTTATTTTCACAAATTCTTATATGCTGGTGGTGAGTCTAGCCATTATAGAGGTTATTTCTTTAGTATTATAGGGGCTACTCAATCAGTATTATAAGGGTTACTCGATTAGTATTACTGTGGTTACTCGGTTAGTATTGTACTTATTAATTACTTCGGTCTTTTACAAACGGTCACATGGTGTGACAAGTCGTACACAAGATGCATTACTTTAGTTTTTTATTTATTCAACCAAATTTTTAATTTTTAAAATTACACCAGTTTATAACTGTAGGGAATATTTCAAGCATCCCACACTTGAGCCCCACTGTGATCATACACTTAAGTATGGTGGCGTCAAAAGGGAAGAAAACTAGAGCAAAAGAGTTGCCAACAAGTTTTAGGAACTTGTAAACCGTTCACAGGGTGAAGGTTAGATCCCTTCACGATCCTAGAGATCGCTAACTCCATAGTGGTCCTGAACCATGACTGCATATTCGGGGATGAAGGTACAAATTCAATCTAAAAGAGATTGAACCTATCCTAAATATGCCTCTACTTTATTCTTCTCATATTCATGTGCGCTTCCTAACTAACATACAATCATTATATTAACCCTAAACCTGTTTAATCTATGTTTGTTGAATATCAATGCACAAATAAATGTATTATTGGCGATCACTTGAATTAAAATCATATTAGCCTAAATAAAATTGTTAATTATCTTATAAGCGTAATTTCAATTACAAATTTCCTTTAAACCTACAAGAGAAGGCGTGATCAAGCAATAACAATAATATATCAAGTAACATAATAACTATTGATACAACAAATCATCATCATCAAAATAATATCAATCTCATCAAAGCATAATATTAGCAAGATCCTAGGCATGATACTAACAAGATTAATAACAAATCTTAGCATGCCACTAAACAATAAAGATCAAAGCTTTAGCCCTAACATGATACTAACATGATAGAAGAAATAGGAAGCAACCTAAACATGATACTAGGTTTTAATAAATAACATGCTAAGATGATACTAGGAATTAGAATAACCTAAACATGCTTTTTAAAGAAATATAACAATGAAATTACTCACTTTGTTGCCTCATATTTCTTTCTATCAAAACAATACACACGTTAGTAACTTTAATAAAAATATTAAATAATATATCTAATCAAAGAATTGAAATAAGATTTGGGACAAAACCCTCAGTATCAACCTTTCACATCTAAGGTGAAAGCAACTTCGAGCTTGGCTAGGTGTGTCTAAGTCTCGTGATGGACGAATGATGTTTTTGAAAAGGTAAGGCTTAGAAAGAGGGAAAAAGAATAATCATCTAGCTTTGAGAGAAAGAATAGAAAAATGATTGTTGATGATTAAAAACAGGAAAATATGACCCTATGTATAGAGAAAAACGACCGAAAATGATTAGAAAAGAGTTAAAATTTGGACCGGAATAAATTCCTTTTGACGTGGCAAGATAAAAAGTATCACGGTGCGATAAAAATAGTTTTTTTGCAGATTTTGTTTTTAATCATATCTTTTGATCTAGAAGTCGAAATAAGTCATATAATATGTCGTTGGAAAGCTAAGCTCTTGAACTCTACTTTCCAACCCAATTAGAATCAGATTAAAATATTTTGAAGAATAAAATATATGGACGAAATAGTATGGAAGGGTGTTAGTTTTGGATAGAGTTTCGTATTTCTTTCATATCTTTTTCGTTATAACTCGGAATTAATATTATAATATATCATTAGAGAGAAAATTTCAAGGGCTATCCAACCATCTATGATTTGAATTAAAATTATGAGGCACAAAAATAATATTTTATCATCTTTCAAGGTCTTTCATTTTGAATAGAATTAGGACTTTCAAAAAGAGGAGTTTTATTCATTTTCAAATTCTTTAATCGTATCTTTTCAAAAAGGATAATTAAGATCTTTTAGAAACTTATAGAAGCTGCTAATTAATCCTAATTGGTTTAGGAATATAATTAAGATTAATGGACGCTCCACATGTCATTGGGTTGCACATCAAACTCGTTTAGACCCAGTTTAGTATTTTGACCGGAACTTCCTCGTTATAACTCGGAATTGGGCTTATAATATATCGTTGGAAAGGTCTTTTCAAACCCTATCCAAATACACTATTATTGGGCCCTAATTATAGAATATACTAAACTGGATTAAGCGTTTTTCATAAATAGGATATGAAATGAATGATTTTCGAAAATAGAAATGAATTATTTTTATTTAAACATTTTAGAAATTAAAACTGAAGAATTCACGAGACTCTTTCAAATTTCACCTCACTTGATATCAATGACGTGAAATGTACTTATCACTGAGTTTGGTTTTTCGGAAGACATAATCAGGTGTCTACAATAATGCTATTTGTAATTTTTAAAATTACACAAGTTAAATTTGTTTTGAATGGGTCCCATTAAAAGTCCTAGTCTTGATGGTATTCAGCCTCTCTTTTACCAACAGTTTTGGGAAGACATTGGGGTGGCCATTCATGAGTTTGTTGTATAAATCTTCTCAGCCTCCCTTATCCCTGATAATGTTAACCATTATTACATTTCCCTTATTCCAAAGAAAGATCATCCTACTTCCATGTCTGAGTTTAGACCTATCTATAGGCCTTTGCAATACTATCTATCAGCTTGTCACAAAAATCATTTCTTCTAGGCGTGTTGCATCGTGTTATAAGTCCTTTCCAATCCAGTTTTATTAAGAACAGGTGCATGGGTGATAATATCCTTCTTATTAAAGAAGTTGCTCATCAGTTTCATAAAAGCAAAAAAGGTAAAAATTTGATGGCTTTAAAGTTAGATCTTGCTAAAGCTTATGACTGTCTGGAATGGTATTTCATTTCAGATACTCTTTCTTACTTTGGTTTTCCCCTTTCTGTAATTAAGCTGAGTATGCATTGTGTCTCTTCCATTCAAATTTCTATTCTTTGGGATGGAGAGATTACCGACAGCTTTAAGCCTTTAAGAGGGATAGGACAAGGAGATCCCCTTTCCTCTTATCCTTTTGTCTTATGCATGGAAAGACTATCTCTTTTGATTGAGAATAGTGTGAGGAAATGTAATTGGAAGCCTCTCAAAATTTTTAAAAACTACAATTTTTATCACTTATTCTATGCTGATGATGTTTTCTATTTGGTATAGCCAATGTTCAAAACTTAAGTAATATAATGAGTATTCTTAATGCGAGTTTGGTGTTTTTTTCTTGTTTAAAGGTTAATGATCTCAAATCTAGTATTATTTTTCCCAGTAAAATGGATTATAATATTAGGCATCAACTTGCTACATTATGCAATTTCAAGTCTAGTTTCTCTTTTAGGAAATACTTGGGGATTACCCTTAGTCCAAATAAGCTGAAAAAAGGGGATTATTGACTTATAAAATGATATAGCCCAATCATGTTCATAAAAATTATATACTCAAGGACGTTATTCGTGTCCAAATTAAAACTAACGCCGAGTATTGATAAAAATCTACCGTTTACTTTGAAGGTTGAACCAAACATTAATTTGATAAGGAACAACTGCAACTTTGCAAGAGGAATCTTAATTCATTTGGTTGACATGGGAAATAAATTTCCATAGAAAGTTGTATTTCATGGGAATTATTTTCCAAATGAATTTCCTAGAAATTTCTTTAAGTTTGGTTGTGCAATGGGAAATTGGAATTCTCATGAATATTATTGAATGAACAAGGAGGGGCTAGGTAATTTACGTCGTACATTTTGTGGAAAGTGGAAATTTCCATAAATTCCAACTTCCCCCATTTTTGCTTTTTTTATGTCAACCAATCAACTACCCAAATTACAAAATCCCATGAATTTTAACTTCCCCCATTTTATTTTATGAGGCAAACAACAAGACTTCTTAATAGGTAGAAGAAATCAGGATCACCCTTTTCCTTTGATCCTTTCTCTATATATGTATCCTTTTTGGTACATTCTAATTACTTTGAGCAAACACTAACCACTCTTTTATTTTGAAACCGAGAGAGTATTTACGTTATTACATGTAAAAATTAACTTAGCCTGTAGTTGTACATGTAACAATATAACAAGCTTGTCTAGGGTGGCGATTAAGATCAATTATTATAGTCCGAAGCCATCAGCCGCCCTTAATAATTTGGGATAGTTGTTTCGCTCCTAACCAAAATGCATGAGAGCACTAATTTAACTTCATACTATTAATGACAATTTATATCTATACAATAATATATCATTAGAAAAAACAATAATATTTCAAAAAAAATTGCCTTTGTTTGATTATATACATAATACATGTCAGACAGTAAGATAATATCAATCGAATAAATAATCATAACAATTAAGTTTAGTCATTTACGGATTATTTTTAGAGTTGTTGTATTTAAGTTAAACAATTATCAATCATCATCATAATACGTTGTAATTATAACATCTTCTGCCCATATGATATAACGTGCATTAATTTAATGCATTTGATATTTTGCATGTAAATGCGTGTTTTCTAATTTGGTTTTGAGATTGTACAATATTAATTTATCTCATGTGAAAATATGCCATAAATTTTAGTATATAATGCAAACATTCTACGTACAAATTTATATCATACAAACTAAATAATCCTAGAAAAATATACTCTAGAGAAGTAAGCTTACTTAAGCTAAGATATATAATTCAGTATGACAAACCTCAGGTTGCTCGCGCTCTTTCTCATTTTTTCCATGGTGAATGCACAAGGCTTGAAGCTCGGGTTTTACGAGTCTTCGTGTCCTGAAGCCGAAGAAATTGTTCATAGGATTACTAAGCAATATGTTAGTCATGTTCACAACTTTGCTGCTGGTTTGATTAGAATGAACTTCCACGACTGTGCTGTTAGGGTATGTCTTTTTTACTCTTTTTTTTTTTATTTTTTTTTTTTGTTGCATACTTCTTCCGTTTCTATTTAGTTGACGCGTTTGATTTAGGCACATATAATAAGGAGAGGAAAGAGAGTAAGAGAGAATGAAAAAGCAGGTAGGGTAACTTGTAAATGTAAGGTAAAAAAGTTACCCCAAAAGAATACGTGTCAACTAAAAAAAAACGGATGTAGTATATGTCAACCAAATTCTTTAAATCTTAAGTAAGAAATTATACTTTAAATAATCTACTACTGTTAATAGTCATAAGTATTATTAGAAGTAATCTAACTTGGTTGATTAGAATGGAGTGTGTATTATTTGACATTTATGACTCTTTATTTACACTAAAAAATAAACAAAAGAACTAACTAGCTTGTATGTACCTAAGGTGTTTATTAATTATTATATTATATTTAGTAACGAACTAAATTATAATTTGTATATTTTTAGTTTTGTACAGTACATGCATTATTACAATATACATGGTAGTTAGTTCCTCATACAAGCTGTTATTTTTGTTTGATGTTTGAATTGAATTATTATCGTATGGTCATTAGTCAAGTGACTCAATTACGTCAATATCTTATTCAAACTCAATCAATAATATTCTTTAATGGTAATGTTACACAAATGTAGTAATTAATTAATGGCTTTGATCCCTTGTTTGCAGGGTTGTGATGCTTCCGTACTCGTAGATCCATCTGCTTCTAACAACCAAACAGAGAAGACAGCCATTCCCAACGAAACGCTACGAGGGTTTGAAGTTATAGATGCAATCAAATCCGCTCTAGAAAAGAAATGTCCCGGTGTTGTTTCTTGTGCTGATATTTTAGCTTTGGCTTCTCGAGATGCAAGTACAACGGTATAGTTACAATCAAACTTTGAAAGCACCAGCTGCTAAGAGAGATTATTATGTTAATACAGAGTAATTATATACTTTCTAATAACTCAACAAATTACTATCTTTTTATATTGGTGCAGATAAGCGGACCATGGTGGGAGGTTCCAACCGGTCGAAGGGATGGGATAGTATCATTGGCTTCGGAAGCCAATGCTCTTATACCATCACCATTTTCTAATGTTACTACCCTTAAACAAAATTTTGCAGCTTTGGGTTTTACTGCTAAAGATTTGGTTGTGTTATCAGGTAATTTAATCAAGTAAAATTACATTATTGTCCATTATACATGTTTATATATACACACGTTGTTGCATAAAAGTGAAAGTGTCTATTATCTACGAACGAGCAGGTTTTGTATGGATCTGGTTTACAATAAATTATTCAAGATCTAAAATTTAATACTCTCAAATAATATAATCACATTGACATAATCACTTTTTTAAATGAAATAGTTATCTTGTTATAAATCATATTTTGAATGACATAATCATATTTTAAACAATTTAGTGAAATGATATAATTATCTTTTGAATAATATAATTATTTTTTGAATGATTTAACTGTTATTTGATACTTTTTTTTAAAATGAGAAATTCACTGTTCGAATGATACATTTTCATTATAATCAGTTTCTAGATGATATAATCATTTTTGTAAGGATATAATCACATTTCGTATGATATATTATTAAATAGTTGGGTGCACAATAAATAAGTTATTTTGCATATTTTAAATTTTACCTTTACGAAATTTAACTAACAAGTGGATGTTAAATTATTTGTTACGTACTTTTATATTAAAAACTTGTCCCTTAAATAATTTTACGTAGGTGCTCATACTATTGGTGTTGGTCACTGCTTCATCATCCGAAATCGTTTGTACAATTTCACCGGCAATGGAGACACCGATCCTTCAATATCCCCAAAGTATGCCGAATGGTTGAAAACTAGATGCCCGCCCACTCCAAGCGACATGAAATCTTTTGTGTTTATGGATCGAATTACCCCTAAGGTTTTCGACGAAAAGTACTTCACCATGGTAACCGAAAAGAGGGGGCTCTTTACATCAGATGCCACTCTTATGGATGATCAAGAAACTAGAACTTATATAGAGACCCAAGTTAAGACCGCCGGATCAACTTTTGCTAAAGATTTCGCCGAATCTATGACCAAAATGATCAATATTGGTGTACTCACGGGAAGCCAAGGTGAAATCAGGAAAACTTGTGGTTCAATTAATCTATAAATTGGTTACTTGTATTTGTAATGATGTTTTCATGCATTGCACAACAACATCAGAGCTTTAATCTTAATGGCGAGGTCAGCTACAAGAATCGAGAATTTTTCTTTACTTGTACTGGTCAACTATGATCCTCTTACACCATTATTTGTTTTGTGGGTAGAGGTGTTCGTTCCTTTGAAAGATTATTTAATTTCTTTTATGTTTTGAATTTTTTTTAATAAATTGTACTTGTTATGTTTCGTAGAGCTGTTATTCTTTTGATTTGTACTTGTAACATGTTTGAATAAGAAAAATTAATAGCTCCACAAGGTTATATGTTGAAGGAAAATTTATCATAAAGGTTACGTAGTCGACATTGTTAGAAAGTTTATAATATATTTTTTTTGTGTTTTACCCGGTTTACCCTTTGGGTTAATCCGGATTCGGGGATCAGTTCTGGGTGGTTAGGTTCCAGTCCCCTCCCAATTTTTGTTGCGGGGGATCGAACACGAGTCCTCCCTACCAAGTGTAGTCTCAATCAGCACCACTATACCAACAACCAATTGGTAGAAAGTTTCTAATATATAAACGTGTTACGTGTATCCCATTTAAATTGTAAGGAGAGTTCTTTGATCGAATTTCAACGATTGACTTTATTTTTCGATCATTTACCCTTTATTTGACTCATATTCAAATTAAAAAATATTATTCTTTCTTTAAAATAAACAACAATTTAAAAAAGATAATAATCCAAAAAGGGCATGCTGATTTTCTTGATATTGATAACTGAGTTATTATTAAACAATTATATTACCACTAACTAGTGGATAATTAAAAAAAAACCTGTTTATAAATACATACCAATCTACACCAATGTTACAAATCATTTCATACGTAACAACCCACTTCTAGCTTTTTGGGAAATTATCAATGATACCCTTCAGGTTCTGACTTTTATCAATGATACACATCATTAAACTTTCATTATCAGCGATTCTCCTATAATTTAGCCATAATTGCTACAATGATCATAATGCTAAACAAACGATAAGTACCTTCAATATGACATGGTTAATGGGATGACTTGAGTTGACAAAAATGCCCCCCACTCATTAATACCCCCCCCCCCAAGCCCAACCAACACCATTTAATACAAAAACAAATTTGATCGTTCATCTCCTTGAGCATTTCCCCTGTTCTTCTTCTTCTGAGTAACCCTAATTGATGCTTGAGTGAAGCTAGGTCCTTGAAGATTTAGCGGTTCTTTGTAATTCTAAAGGTTAGTGCTTACTTCTCTTGTGAATTTTGGTGATTTTGGTTTAAATTGTTAGGTTTAAGGTGGTGTATGCATCTTTGTGTAATTCATTTGATTTTGTGTGGTAATTTGCAAGTGTTGTTGTATTTTAATATGAATTGTGCTCAATTAACATATGATCATGCTATCTTGCTAAAATATATTTTTAATCTTTTCAAATATTAAAATACATTTGAGGGTGGAATTGTGTTTGTGATTGCATGAAACAATGTTACTTCTAATTTTGCAAAGTAATGTGATGTTTTGGAGTGCTAATTTTCAAGTGTTGTTCGATTTAGCTATGAATTATGCTAAATTAACATATAATTATGTTATCATGCTAAATTTTTAATCTTTTCATATATTAAAATACATTTAAGTGTGAAATTGTATTTGTGTTTGCATGAATAAGTGTTGTCACTTGTGATTTTGCAAAGTAATGTGATGTTTTAGTGTGGTTAAATTAAGTGATTTTATACTGATTTTGCAGAATGAATGATAAGGTTTTGTTTTGATTTAAATATAAGGTGCATAAAATTTATATTAAAGTGGACCTTGATCAAGATAAATTAATTGATCTAGTGTCCGAGTTTAGAAGAAACAAATTAGTTGCTGAAAGAGCTAACCAAGCACTACTTGATGAACCTCCACTTGTTAATGAACCACAACGTGATGAACTTCCACTTGTTAATTAATGAACCACAACTTGGTTAACCACCACTTGAAAATGTACAAGCTTCCAACCCTTTTGAAGCTGCTCCTTCTGTTATTCCTACAAACCCTTCAAATTATAGAAGGAGCAAGCTAAAACCTAGGAGAATATTAAGACTTACATACCAATCAGAACCTCAATCAACAAGTCTTGTATCTCCTGTTAACTCTTCATTAGAAGACTCTGACCCTAGGATTATAAACTATGACCCGGATGCTCATTTCACTGAAATAGAAGACCTGTATGAACTGAACAGTGCTAACCAGTCTGCAAAAGAGTACAGAAGAGGTCGAAAGGAGTTTGAGAAGTATATGGACAAGGAAGAGGGTAAGGGTCAAGATAAGGCTGAGGGAGAAGAAGTAGCTGGTTCTTTTGGTGCTACAGAAAAGGGAAGAGGGAAAACGGGTAAGGCAAAGGGAAAGGGTAAAGGTAAGGCAAAGCTCATAATTTCTGGTGGTGAGAAGTTACCCCCATCTCTCATTTCACCACACACTGTTTTCAAGACACTAGCTGTTAGGAGAAGCCCTAAGTTTTCACCAGCACAGACTACTACCAAGCAACCCACTATCCTTCTTTCAACTAGTCCAAACACAAAAGGTCCAAATCCAGCTACTAACCCCACCCTTTTTAGTAGAAAAATTCCCAAGAGTATTGCTATTAGGAAGGGCATTTGTATTGGTGCTAAGGCCAGAGTCCCTAATAAGCCAAATGAGGTTCGGGAAAGCAGTAAACCAACTGTTAGGAGGAGAGTCCCTTATGATATTGAAGATGATGGTGGGGGTGAGTGTAATACCCAAAAATTTTCTATTTTAAGTTTCGAGGACGAAACTTATTTTAAGTAGGGTATATTGTAATACCCGAATATTTTATGATTTTATATTGTATATTTTATAAAAAAAATAGTTATTTTTATTTATTAAATAATAAACCTAATCTCATATTTTTATTTTAGAGTTTGGAAAGGTTTAAAACCCTATTTTAATTTAAATATGACTCTTTATTTTTAAGCGTATATAAACTATTTTAACCCTAATAAAGTTTACTGGTTGTTTATTAAAAAAAAAGGGGGTCTTATTCATTCACGCTCTTTGTCAGTTTTCCTATTCTTCTAGGCGTGGGTTTTACGAGGTCGGCAAAGAATGTAAATTATTCATTAATTCATCCTTCTTAATCTCTTTAAAAACAATAAGATTGTAGTTACTAAGCCTGCTGCCGTCTTTTTTTCTTTTTATTGGAGTTGATTGGATGATTTTGTATATTCTTTCATCCAAATTATTTTCCATCATCATGTGAATTCAAGATTTTTCGACCAAACCAGTAGAGCAACCATGCTTGTGTATACGTACTTTTGTGTTTTTGAAGCTAAGGTAATCACACGACCGTAATTAATTTTTTTTTTATTTGTTTGATTATAAATTGTTAGTATTAATTGTACTCCGTATTGTTTTGTGTAAATTTTATAATTTATGAATTATATATGATCATGATTTATATATACATGATTAGTGTGTGGTATAATATGATTCTAATTGTCGTATTATTTTGTGATATTGATTGATTGTGTTATTTTTCTAGGTTTTAATGTTGTTGTTATATGGAGTATTGTTTTGAGGTTTTAGGGTTGTTAATGCAGAGTATAATTTTTGGGCTGTGATTTAATTATTTTTGGGTACGGTGCTAGTATTATTTCCCTAAGAGTTGAGATGTTTTTTGAATTGAATTGTTATGTTATTTGGGAACATGTGCCATTGTTGAGATTGTTTATGAATAATTATTTGATCAAGTATGAGATCAAAAAGTTGAGAAATTATTGTTTTGTTCTTGGTTTGAGGCTCAGCGTTATTGTAGGGAATAATTCAAGCTTTTAAAATTCCACTAGTTTGAACCCCACTGTGATCATACACTAAAGTACGGTGGCATCCAAAAGGGAAGAAAATAGAGCAAAAGAGTCGCCAACAAGTTTTTAAGGAACTTGTAAACCGTTCACGAGGTGAAGGTTACACCCCTTAACGATCCAAGAGATCGTCAACTCCATAAGGTCATGAACCAAATAAGGGTTCGGGGATGATGGTACAAATCCAACCTAAAAGAGATTGAACCTGCTCTAATAATAGACCTCTACTTTATTCTGATCGTATTCATGTGCGCTTTCTGACTAACATGCAATCAATAGGTTTAACCCTAAACCTGTTTAATCTATGTTGGTTGAATTTAATGCACAAATAAACTATTATTGGCGATCACTTGAATTTATAATCATATTAACCCTAAACAAGATTATTAATTATCTTATTAAGCATGATTACAAGTACCAAATTCCTTTAAACATGCAATAAAAGGTCATCAAGCAATAATAATAAATATCAAGCAACATAATAATAATCATGATAATAATAATAATCATCATAAAATTATAATCATAATCAAAGCAATAATAATCATAAATAAAATAATCATTATCAAAATAATAATAATAATAATAATAATAATAATAATAATAATAATAATAATAATAATAATAATAATAATTTTCATAATCATCATAAATTATAACAATTATAATCATAATCATGTTCATGTTAAAATTAAAGCATAATAATAATAGCAAGATCCTAGGCATGATACTAACAAGATTAATAACAAACCCTAGCATGTCACTAAGCAATAAAAATCAAATCTTTAGCCCTAACATGATACTAACAATCATAAAATATTAGGAAGAGCATAGAAGACATCATAGCAATCATATTTAATATTAAAATTAACCTAGACATGATACTAGGAATCAAAATAACAATATAAACATGATTTCTACATCATAAATCAATTAATCAATTAAAGTACTTACTTTGATGCCTCGTACCTCTTTCTAATAACAAAATACACACGTTAGTAACTTCAAGGAAAAATAATAATCAAAACAATTAAATTAAATAATTGAAATAGAGATTTGGGACCAAACCCTCAGAAATTAAAACCTTTCACGTCTAGGGCGAAGGCAACTTCGAATATGGCTAGGTGTTTCTAGATCTTGTGAATGCGGAATTTTGTATGAAAAAGCAAGAAAGAATTGAATGCTAAAGAATACTTGAGAATGAGAGAATTGGTGAATTCGTGAATGAAAACGGAGTTTTTGATACGATATTTATAGAGAAAATCAGCCAAAAAAAGATAATTTAACAAAATAGAGTCTGGCGATCGCAAAACAGGATTGTCGCCAACCCTGGCTAGCTGGCGCCAGGCACCAGTGGCTAGCGCCAAGCCTGGTTCCAGGTGCCAAGGCCTGGGGTTGGACGCCAAACTGGATTTCAACGCGTTTTCGAAAATCTGATAAAATTCCCGTACTGGAAGATAAAATAATATAATTCCTTCGAAAATGGTATTTGATCTTGATTAAAACTCTGAAAAGTCAACAAAGTCAACTTATCAATGCTAATTGAATTAGGAATGAAAAGAACCTTCTAGAAGATTCTAGAAGACTAAAACCATTCCTAATTGCATTAGGAATGATAAATCATATTAGGCCCTCCCCTAGATCATTGGGCCATACATAAAGCTCAAACCGGGCCCAGTTTAGTAAATTGGCCATAACTTCCTCAATATTAATCGGAATTGGGCTTATAATATATCGTTGGAAAGGTATTTGCAATCCCTATCCAACTACACCACTATTGGACCCATATCATGGACCAACCAAACTGGATTGACTGTTTTCTTAAAATAAAGTTTTCCAAAACAGGGAGAAAAGAAAAGAAATAAAACTTTCCGCAACACTAGACCTTTCCATATTTTCGTTTCATTCGATTATGATTCGACGTGAAAGGTACTCATCACCGGGTTTGGTTTTGGGGAGACACAAATGGGTGTCTACAGAAGCCCCCACTTTGACTGAGTTTGGAGAAACGCAAGTTTCGAAAACGAAAGTCAAAGTAACGATAGGGACGGAGAATGATTCAGAACGTTCTGCGATCCTAAATCAATCTTATAACGCCGATACCTGCAAAACTAGCGTTAGTTAAACAGATAAAAGAGTTAAGAAACGCGTATCTTGCACCGTCGAGCACACGTCTCTGAACAAAAGAGCTTGAAAATAGGAAATGTCCTTGCGTCTCTGAACAAAAGAGCTTTGATGATATGCCCACGCGTCTCTGGAGCAAAAGAGCTTCTGATGGAAATGTTCACGCGTCTCTGAACAATAGAGCTTCGGTGCTTGAATGTTTGTTGCGATAATGTCTTGAAGAAAAAATTTCCGAAGACCAACGTTTGTCGATCTCTAAAGCTCTCTTGAACTTTATTCCGCTAAAACCAGTATGTCGGTGTCTCCGTGATTAGGCGCTTTAAGCTAAGTGAGACGATCTTTCATCAGGTCGATCACTTATTGCAATTGTAATCAAACTGACTACTTAATCATGTCGAATTGCTTATAGGGGCTAACTGGCGTACCAAGGAACCCGAAATTGCTGTATGAAGTCGAAATCACCTTTCTGAGAGGCTTCGAGCTCTGTCGTTGCTGAAATATTTCTGGCGCCAGGCGCTGGAGTAGGGTCTTCCCTGTTCTGCTGCCCCTGTATTTATTTTTTACTATAGAACTTTGCCAATTTCTTTAATTATCTTAGGGTTAACCTAAGGCCTAATGTTGCTTGACTCATCGACTTGACACGACTCAAGGTATAAACTTGACTCGATATGTTGACTGACTCGAGGTTGACTCGACTCGAAGTGTAATGACACATGTGTTAGACTCAAATCAAAGTGATATGGCACGACATGACTTAATGTGTACATGACTCGTGTGTGCATTGTAATGTGATCGTGCGACTTGAAAAATACAAAAAAGCAAAAATTTTCCGTCAATTTTGTGGAAGGTACCGACTTTCTCCCGAAAAAGAAAGACGTGAAAAAGAAGAAGCGAAGTGTTGAAGATGCATGTTGAATGAGCTTAGTCAAATGTCATTTGATACTATCTCTCAAGGTTCAAGGATTAATTCATCCTAGGCTATCTCAACTGTTGACTCCATGATGAAAGTATTTGGGTAACTTAGGCACGGAGGCTAAGCACTTCATACTTCTATGCAATGACAATTATGAGTGATTTTGACGAAGCATGCTTCAGCGTTAAGATTTCATGACAAAGGGTTCCTAAGGGAAATATATTTGGTCATGTATGCGTGATGTGTGTGATAGTGACACTAAAGTTAGGCCGCAAGAGCTAAGTGTGTGGAAAAATATATTATTGAAAAGAGTCAAATGGTGGTGACTCTTAGGCTAGGTAAGCTAATGATATAAGGATCAAGCCCCCAAGTCTAGCTCTAAGTAAATAGGGATGAGCATTGGAGATCCCTTGATATGATCATGGTGTAAGTGTGTGAATGTGAATATGAATGCATTTTTATTACGGCTGCACCTCGATGTGAGGTTGCCTACGTATCCGTTAGGAATCAGGCCGAACGTAGCTCTAGCCAAACCTCGCACAAGTGTGTGTATACCTCAAAAAGGTCTTTTAAGGGTTGTAACGTGGTTAGGCTAAAGGCTGAAGAAGAAGGGGATAAAGGCTCAAGACCCTAGATAAGCCCCCAAGGTGTGCAACCTCGCTTTTGAATCTTTATATTTTTATGCTTGAGTTTCTACTCTTTTTTAGCTCTCTTTGTTTTAGCATTTATTTCATTTTTATAAGCGTGGGCAATCTCGATCATGCGGTCTATCACTCACTTGGCATTCATGTTTCTCAGGCACGATACCGAGCACTCGATAAGAGACGCAATCTGAGACGTGTTCTTATCGAAGATATTTTCACATCAAAGACATTGGAACACTTACCCTTTTGTACACTTTTATTTATTTTTTTGCTATTTTTGCTATCTTTTGAATTACTCAAGCCTTCTTAAAATTGCATAAGTTACACACCATCCCATCCCAAGGTTAGGTAGATGTAGGTTGAAAAAAGAAAGGTCTATCGTTAGACGAGGCTCAAAGTGGTTTATGAAGAAAGGATTTGTAAATTAGAAAGGCGGAAGGAGATATGATGTGGCTACAAGGGTTGCCTTAAATCATTGGCATACCTTGTGTTTAATTCGACATTGTTTTTTTTTTTTTTTATTATATTTGATGCAATATAATGAAGTGATCATATATAAGGAAATAAATGCTCATTTTTATTAAAAGAAAAGGAAAAAAGACTACAAAATTAATCTAAAGGAAAAGAAAAGGTGCCTATGCTAGATTTATTGAGGAAAGGAAAAAATGAAAAAGAAATAGAAAAGGAGGTCATGAACTCTTGTTGTTGAAGCTCGCCTCTTGTCTTGTGTTGTTTCCCTTATCATCACTCGTTCTTCTTGTTAACTGGAGGTATGGGAAGCTTGTTATTATCAATCAAATGTTGGATAGCCTCCTTTAGCTTCCAACAGCTCTCAGTAGTATGACCCCTACCTTGGTGGTACTTGCAGTGTTCGTCTGGATTCCAACTAGGCAATCTTTTCTTAAGTGGGGGATCTTTAATAGGTCCTATGGGAGTAATGATTCCCTTGGCATGGAGTCGATCGAAAGCATCATCGTAGCTAATTCCGATAGGGGTAAATTCCCTTTTCGGTTGCTTTCGATTACTCATGGCTAGGATCTCACTAAGGTCGAAAGTACCAACACTATTACTAGAGTAGGTATTTT
Source organism: Chenopodium album (assembly GCF_948465745.1). Classification (NCBI taxonomy): domain Eukaryota; kingdom Viridiplantae; phylum Streptophyta; class Magnoliopsida; order Caryophyllales; family Amaranthaceae; genus Chenopodium; species Chenopodium album. The sequence continues at coordinate 11,682,467 of NC_137842.1, read as the reverse complement.
CGGAAGAAGAAGGATAGTCGTTCTTCTTCCCTTTACAACCACTGTTACCATTGTTACTAATCTTGGCCTTCTTGTCGCGCGGAGGAACATGAAGGAGATTTGAATCAATGAAGTCTTGAACACGATCCTTGAGGGCGAGACACTTTTCAGTAGTGTGACCGCGACCTTTATGGTATCGACAATAGGAATTTGGATCCCAATTAGGATAACGTTTTTCAGATGGAGGGTCTTGACTAGGACCAATGGAGTGAATGAGACCTTGATTGTGAAGACAGTCAAAAGCTTCATTGTAAGTCATTCCTATTGGTGTGTATTCTACAATGGTCCGTTTTTCCTGTGGCTTAGGAGCATTGAGTTCTTCATTAAACTCTTGGCGAGAATTTTGTTCGATGGCCATCACCCGATTTGCTAATCCTTCTACCACATTCAAGAGCATGGCAATGACATCTTGCAGTTTTCGAATTTCCTCTTTTAGACTTGACGAGTCTTCCTTGGTATTATCTAAGAAAAGACTTTCATCCTCCTCAATTATGGCCACTTCATCGAGAGAGGTCATATAAGCTGTCTCGATCACGGGCTCTCCTACAGGTGTGATAAGAAGTGATGGATCAAAGGATGCTTGGTCATCTTCGATGGCTAGAATCTCAGAAGTTTCATTATCATCGATCAGATCTTGAATAGCTTCTTTGAGTTTCCAACACTCCTCGGTGTCGTGACCCTTTCCTTGATGATATTTACAGTGCTTATTAGGGTCCCACTTAGGTGGCCTAGCTTCTGGAACCGGATCTTTGATGGGCCCTATGGGCATGACTAGTCCTTTGTGATGTAGCTTCTCGAAAGCCATTTCATAACTCATACCAAGTGGAGTGAACACCCTTTTTGATCTTTGGATTCGTGGTTTAGAGGTGTTTGTAGCATGTACCTCATTAGAGAAAGAAGAAGGATGGTCGCTCTTCTTTCCTCTCGCACTATTATCTTTCAGAAGGTCATCTTCAATGTCAACGCCTATATTATAAACAGCTTTGAAAGTATTCGAGTCGTGTTGGTACTTTAAGTGCTTTGAATACTTCCCTTGGAGATTCTTGATAAACATCCTCACAGATTCTTTTTCGGTAGGAGCCTTGACCATATTAGCAGAAGTTTCCCTCCATTTATTGAAGAAAGAAGTGAACCCTTCGTTTTCCTTTTGTTTTAACATCTCAAGTTGTCTGTGGTCTGTCTCGTCTTGGATGTTGCACTTATATCTATCTATGAAAGCGTTTGTTATCGACTCCCAAGAAGAGGTTTTTTCTTTCTCGAGAGAAAAGAACCATTGTTGACAAACGGTTTCGAGAGATAGTGGGAACAGAGAGGGGAAAACCTTCTTATCGATACCCTTAATGCTCATTATGGTTTCGAAAGCTCTTAGATGAAAGTAAGGGTTATCTGTTGCCTTGAATTTAGGGATGTCAGTGGCGTTGAACTTATGCGGAAGGAGTTCCTTGTCCAGCGAGACCCCTTTCGAACTCATGCCCTGAAATTTATAGTCACTAGATAGCTTGCTTAGACTCTCTTGCATGAGATCCATCTGTTGTTGCTTCACGGGATCATCGACCTTAAGTGCGAGAAGTTTTAGTGTCTCAGTCACAGTAGCCAATTGGTTCTTAAGATCATTGACTTCTTCTTGAGTTGCCATTATCTTCTTAGCCTTCCTCTTTTGACGAATCGGTTTATCAAAAAGCGAGACTTAAATAAAGAGGTTGTCCTTGATTAATCGCCCTTCTCTCCTCGACCAAGTACTGTGGAAAAGGAAATTGGGGATATTTATTGATAATTATTTGACTCAAACTTTATTCAACATGCAATGGATGGAGGAAGTGAAGAAAGATGGAAGAATGCGAAAGAAGATTTAGATGGAGAAATATGAACAATTAGGAATAGAATGTACCCCTAACTTAAACGACGGAAAAGACCGACTCATGCATGAACCTAAGACATGGCCATGGTGATGTGTACTCAAAGTGTGTGCTAAGACTAGTGAGTGTAGGTGACATGTTAAGACTCTTGTGTAATACCATGGGACTTAGTGCCTAAACTCGATCATTGATTCAATTAAGCATTATTGTCCGCAAAATTAACCGAATTAAACAGAAAACTGATTAATTAGACATTAGGTGATGACTTGACAAATAATCCGAACTGTCGGCCAAGCGACAGGACTGGCGTCGCACTATGGGGGTTGGCGCCAGACAATTCAGTTAATGTCTGGCCCTACACACTATAATGTGGCGCTACAGCTCAGACTTTGGCGCCAATATTGGAGCTTTGGTCTGGGACTGTTTTCAGTATTATTAGTCAACTGGGGTATGCCTAAAGTCGTACTAGGTCAATTCCGAAAAAAATAGACTTTATTGACTCTAATTAATTAATTAATTAATTAATTAGGCAAAGTTCTTTAAGTCATTAATTTTAGTCTCAACACAAATCAACAAACGGTTAAGAGAAACATAGGATATATATGCACAACAAATAATGCACAATTAGTCAAGTAGGCACAATATGATGCAATGAGTTCGCAACCTAACCATGGCTCTAGTTCTCTAAAGTTCGGAATATGGTTTAGTCAATAGAGGGTCCATGGTTAATTGCCCGGATGCACCGCGCGGAAGCCTAACCGTGAAGGGTTGGCGCGAGTGGATGGGACACCGCGAGTTTTAGAAAAAACTCGCTTCCATGGTTTGGTGAATTCAACATCTCGGATGTACCCTTTGTTGCCAGGAGCGTTCAATTGGGTAGATGGAGCATGAATTCCCAGAGGGTTATGTCCATATGTAGAACACATATGGGTTTCAGAAAAGTGAGAAAAATATCAATCAGGAAGTAGGATCGAGCAAACAATACGAAAAACCGGTCGAAATTAGAACGCATATTTCTGGCTCGGTATTGGGGGAAATTGGCGCCAACAAATAGAGACTGGCGCCAACTTTTAACTGTAGCGCCTGGCGCCAATACTGGCGTCTGGCGCTACGGCTAAAAGTGTGGCGCCAAGCTCTGGCCCCTGACGCTACTTCCCACATGCCTCAGCAGCTTTCTGTGCTCAATAAAATCTTCCAGTTTCGCGCGGTGTTATTTCAGTCCTAGTTGTGAAAGACATTTCTCAAATTTCCTACGTGTAAAATCCTATATTTTTTACTCATTACGGATGGTCTATCCAATGAGAACCTTTTTATGCATATGACAATAATGTTAATCAAAATTACGCACATGAAATACTTAGAACTTTTCGAGTCTCATCCACTCATTCTAAATCATTGCCGAAACAAATTCAGGAATTAAAATAGAAATCCTCCCCAGTGGAGTCGCCAAAAACTGTAGGGAATAATTCAAGCTTTTAAAATCCCACTAGCTTGAACCCCATTGTGATCATACACTAAAGTACGGTGGCGTCCAAAAGGGAAGAAAATAGAGCAAAAGAGTCGCCAACAAGTTTTTAAGGAACTTGTAAACCGTTCACGAGGTGAAGGTTACACCCCTTAACGATCCAAGAGATCGTCAACTCCATAAGGTCATGAACCAAATAAGGGTTCGGGGATGATGGTACAAATCCAACCTAAAAGAGATTGAACCTGCCCTAATAATAGGCCTCTACTTTATTCTGATCGTATTCATGTGCGCTTTCTGACTAACATGCAATCAATAGGTTTAACCCTAAACCTGTTTAATCTATGTTGGTTGAATTTAATGCACAAATAAACTATTATTCGCGATCACTTGAATTTATAATCATATTAACCCTAAACAAGATTATTAATTATCTTATTAAGCATGATTACAAGTACCAAATTCCTTTAAACATGCAATAAAAGGTCATCAAGCAATAATAATAAATATCAAGCAACATAATAATAATCATGATAATAATAATAATCATCATAAAATTATAATCATAATCAAAGCAATAATAATCATAAATAAAATAATCATTATCAAAATAATAATAATAATAATAATAATAATAATAATAATAATAATAATAATAATAATAATAATAATAATAATAACAATAATAATAATAATAATAATAATAATAATAATAATAATAATAATAATAATTATAAATTATAACAATTATAATCATAATCATGTTCATGTTAAAATTAAAGCATAATAATAATAGCAAGATCCTAGGCATGATACTAACAAGATTAATAACAAACCCTAGCATGTCACTAAGCAATAAAAATCAAATCTTTAGCCCTAACATGATACTAACAATCATAAAATATTAGGAAGAGCATAGAAGACATCATAGCAATCATATTTAATATTAAAATTAACCTAGACATGATACTAGGAATCAAAATAACAATATAAACATGATTTCTACATCATAAATCAATTAATCAATTAAAGTACTTACTTTGATGCCTCGTACCTCTTTCTAATAACAAAATACACATGTTAGTAACTTCAAGGAAAAATAATAATCAAAACAATTAAATTAAATAATTGAAATAGAGATTTGGGACCAAACCCTCAGAAATTAAAACCTTTCACGTCTAGGGCGAAGGCAACTTCGAATATGGCTAGGTGTTTCTAGATCTTGTGAATGCGGAATTTTGTATGAAAAAGCAAGAAAGAATTGAATGCTAAAGAATACTTGAGAATGAGAGAATTGGTGAATTGGTGAATGAAAACGGAGTTTTTGATACGATATTTATAGAGAAAATCAGCCAAAAAAAGATAATTTAACAAAACAGAGTATGACGATCGCAAAACAGGATTGGCGCCAACCCTAGCTAGCTGGCGCCAGGCACCAGTGGCTAGCGCCAGGCGCCAATGGCTAGCGCCTGGCGCTAAGCCTGGTTCTAGGCGCCAAGGCCTGGGGTTGGACGCCAAACTGGATTTCAACGCGTTTTTGAAAATCTGATAAAATTCCCGTAATGGGCGCGCCTTTTTCTCCGCGTACCCTGCTAAACTGTTGTGCCCGATCGAGCACATGCTTGCTCGATTGGGTCCTTGCTTCACCTCGAGGCTTGAAACTTCGATTAGGCTTATTTCTTTGGCCCAATCCGGATATCCACTTAGGGTCTTGATCACTCGGTCCAAATACATCGGTATCCCGATTACCGAGCCCTTAATCACCGGCTTGATAACTCTAACTGGCCTTGGGCTTCAAAGATGGTCGTGCTCCTTCAATTTCCGTAGTTGATCCATGAAAACCCGGGAAAATGCTCCAAAAGTGCAATTTCCTACAAAACTCAACTAAAATTACGAAAACACTAGAAAACACCAATTAGTAATAAAAGTGGCTCGAAAGAGCCAAAAACACTACTAATTGTGACCAAGGGACGGGGGTAAAACACTATATAAAATAGACATATCAAATACATGAACAACAACTGCTTCTGGCATGGATCCTTGCCTTCCTCCTATGTCCCTTGAAATTTGGTCTTCGCTTACCCACATAAAGAATTCACATAGCCTATACTTATAATATGGCCTTCTGCAGTTGAGTTTGAAAACCTAATATCCGCAGCTCTTGGTGGTTCACAATTGCAATTCATGTCTCTAAACCAAGAAGCCCCACCATTCATGTTGCTTGAAGATGAACCCCTTTCAAAAGAGCCATTGAAGTTTAACCTTGAAAAGAACTGTAAAAGAGAAAGAAATGGAAATCAAAAATTAGAAATGAACAGAAAAAGAGGGGAAAAGGTTATATAGGAAAGAGGGAAATTAAATAATCAAAAAAAGGTGGAAAATGTTTTGGGATTTTTGGATGGAGATTAAATTATGGCCGCTGGGGGCATTTAAGTATTTTCACCTTCCAACCCCCTTAAACCTGTCAAATTCGAAGCACTTACCGTTTATTTAACGTTATGGTCACTGTAGCTATTAAGGAAAAATTATAGGGTACTGCTAATAATGAATGTTTAATGATGTGTATCATTGATAAAAGTCATAACGTGGAAGGTATCATTGATAATTTCCCTTTCCTTTTTCTTCAAAATCAACAAAAAATCAATTATGTTTTTTCCTTCAAAATCAAAGTTCATCTGCGAATCATTCTTCACTTCTTTACTTCTTTTACAATTGTTGTGTGTTGATCAGTAATGGCTCTGAGTTTATGTGTACGACGATCACGGGAAGATGAGTATACGTTTGTGGAGAGAAATTCAATAGGGCACTACGCAAGGTACGACAGTATGATTGAACATCGGTTTATATTAAGAGAAGATTATAAGGGATTTGATAGGGTTAATGGCAGAGAAATTGTTTGGACTAGGTTTGTGTTAAAATAAGGAGTTAATAATTTTGATCATTTGTGTGCAGAAGTTAATTTGTTGCAGTATTTAGACCTTGAAAATATTGTGAAATCCTACCATTATATTAACCATTCTAACGATGGCAATGTATATGTTAACATAATTACTCAACTTTTTTCGGCGAATTTGAGAGATTACACCAGGAGACATGATATCTTAGTTGTATAGCAATCAAGAACTGGTGTAGACAGATCCTGACAAGGCTAGATTATCTTCATAATCGTACTGCACCGATGATTCACGGTAATCTTAATTGCGAAAACAACTTTGTTTTCAGAAGATCGGGCAGACTTAAAGTTGGTGTTAGTGTTGATGACACGATGATTCTTGAACCGGGGAGTACTATAGAGGGTGATGTTGATGCTGATGATGAAGCAGCAGTGTGCGCTGATCAAGTATAATGTTTTGGGAGGTGAGTATGACAGATTGTGACTAAGGGAGATAAACTCAGTATGTGTAAAATCGACAAAACTGTTGATTTTCTAGGCCAATATAGAGAACCAGAGCTGCAGCAGTTCATTCTTTTGTGTATGAAATGTCTATCTCCTAAATTTGTCAGACCTACTATAACTGAACTCTTGCATAACCCGTTTCTTGATCCAAGTACACCGGCTTCAGGCATGTGAACAGTGGGATGTAATACTAATCATATGAATATGAGATTCTCTGTGAATAATATACCGCTTCTTGGCATGAGTGATGGGGAGCCTAGATCAGCACTGCCTTCTGGTACGGAAATAGTGAAGGAAGTTGACATTTTTTTTATAAGAAAAATACAAAAGTTAGGTAAGTCTTCTCTCAAGACTGTACCCTAACTTATCTTAAGAAATAAAATAAGAAAACTTTGCATCTACATTAGGGTCAATGTTTACATAGCCTGTAATTTGATGGCCTATAGCTGCAACATAATCTGCTGCACGATTAGCTTCTCGATACACATGGAAAGAAGAAACAAACTCAAAGTGAGCCAAAAACTTCTTGATGTCATTCATTAGCAATTGAATTTTCCAAGGATAACGTGCTTTATCCTGCAAAATATTTATAATTAAAAGGTTATCACCTTCAATAAAAAAGTTGTCGTATATTATGTTCAACAGCTAAGAGAATACTGTTACGGAGAGCTGTAGCTTCTGCAATAATAGGAGTCGAGTTACCAAGATTATAAGCACGACTAACTACATTATTTCCTGTATAATCTCTAATATAATAACAACTCCGGCTGACCCAAAGTTATTAAGAACAGAACCATCAAAATTAATTTTGAAAACACCAGGGCAGGGGGGACTAAGCTTCTTAGATGGTGTTATGGTAAAGAGGAGAATGAATCTTGGGAGCAATGGCATTAAAAGAATCAAGATGAGAACGAATATTAAATTCTGTAAATATTTTGAAAGCTCTAGAATAAATACTCATAATAATAGAGGAAGTTGACATGGATCATTGGAAACTTATATATATTTCACGGAACAATGAAGGGGGGTGAATATGAAAGGATATCCATGACCTGCAGTTATATTCATGTTTCAAAGATGAAGTTCCAGTTGTTGTAATATAAGAAGTATTTTCAAGGCTATATTCTAAAATAAGAAGATCGAAAAAATGATCTCATGACAATGAAAGAGTACGGTGTGTCGTGATGCAAATCACTGACTTGAAAACGAAATTCCAGCGCAACCGAGGTGCACTATTGTATTCGCCGGCACGTTCCCTAAGGTTAACACACCACTTCCACACAAAGGCACTTTTGGGTGGAAGGTTGGAGCCAAGTAACTTATGCCCAATATAGAGTATGTGTTTAAGCAAGCTTGTGTTTGATATGTATTTCTTGTGTGTATAAAAATCAGAAAACATCCTCCAATTTATAGAGATGAATAAAGAAGATGAAAGATCATGGAGGAATCTTCTATGAAAAAAGAAGAGAAAATCAGAAATATTATGGTCCTTAAAAACACCATAATAAACCTCTTAAATGGGGGGTTACAAGAAATCATACAAGAAGAGGAATCCAAGGGAACCGTTGGAGTCCAACGGACAAAAACGCTCCCGATCGGGCGGAGCTCGCCCGATCGGGTGGACACTCTTTTTTCCAGATGTCTTCTCGCGCTCGGTCGGCCGTCTGATCGGGCGGAGCTTGCCTGATCGAGCGGTGGAACTCCGGAATTTTACGACTCTTCTCGCGCCCGATCAGGCCGGTCTCGCTCAGTCAGGTGCCCGGTCGGGCGCCTGATCGGGCGCCCATATCTGACCCTTTGAATTTCCTTTCTTTATTTCCAACAATCCCCCACTTTAGGAAGGGAAGAAAAGCCAACAAAAGATGAGGATAAGCAACATATTGGGCATAAGAGGAGATCAATACATAACACTTAGATGTTACGTAAGTAATTTGAAATCTAGTGCTTAGTGAAATGAGACAGTGAATTACAAGTATAAGGGTGGACAAACCTTGAAACCCTTAGGCTCTTGATCAAGGAGTGGACTAGCCTTGAAACTCCAAGATTTAATTCAAGACCCCCACATCACATACCTTTCTCCAAAAATTTACTTGAACTCCGCGAAGAGATATGCTCTTTTATAGCCAAGCATATTCACCTTAGGTCTAGTGGAAGCTCGCTCTAGGAAATCTGCCCAAATTTTCCATAGAAGATGGCTAGTCTTCATAACCACACAGGTGAATCACAAGCACTTCTCAAAAGTACTTAGTTGTAGACACCCATTTGTGTCTCCCCAAAACCAAACCCGGTGATGAGTGCCTTTCATGTTGAATCATAATCGAATGAAGTGAAAGTGTGGAAAGTCTAGTGTTGCGGAAAGTTTTTATTTTCTTTTCTCTTCTCTCTGTTTTTGAAAACTTTATTTTGAGAAAACAGCCGACCTAGTTTGATTGGTCCATGATATGGGTCCAATAGTAGTGTAGTTGGATGGGGCTTGGCAAGACCTTTCCAACGATATATTATAAGCCCAATTCCGATGAATATTGAGGAAGTTATGGCCAATTTACTAAACTGGGCCCGGTTTGAGCTTTATATGCGGCCCAATGATCTAAGGGAGGGCCTAATATGATTTATCATTCCTAATGCAATTAGGAATGGTTTTAGTCTTCTAGATTCTTCTAGAAGGTTCTTTTCATTCCTAATTCAATTAGCATTGATAAATTGACTTTTGTTGACTTTTCAAAGTTTTAATCAAAATCAAATAGCATTTTCGAAGAAATTATATTATTTTATCCTCCAGTACGGTAAACTTATCGGATTTTCGAAAACGCGTTAGATTTAAGCTTGGCGTCTGACCTCAGGCCTTGGCGCCTGAAACCAGGCCTGGCGCTAGTTCTGGTGCCTAGCGCCAGCTAGCCAGGGTTGGCGCCAGCTCTGTTTCCTGAGCGTCAGACTCTGTTTTGTTAATTTATCTTTTTTGGCTGATTTTCTCTATAAATATCGTATTAAAAACCCCGTTTTGATTCACCTACAATCAGTTTTTATTCGCAATCATTAATTCTCTAATTCTCTCTTTTTCATTCACCAATTCTCATCAAGTTTTCTTGATTATTTCGTCTCTCTCTTTCTTTAATTATTCCTAACTTTGTTTTCAAATACAAAATTCCGCATTCGCAAGATCTAGAAACACCTAGCCATATTCGAAGTTGCCTACGCCCTAGACGTGAAAGGTTTAATTTCTGAGGGTTTGGTCTCAAATCTCTCTTTCAATTATTTAATTTGATTGTTTGTTTTATTATTTCCCTTGAAGTTACTAACGTGTGTATTTTGTTATTAGAAAGAGGTACGAAGCATCAAAGTAAGTACTTTAATTGATTAATTGATTTTATGATGTAGAATTCATGTTTACATTGTTATTATGATATTCCTAGTGTCATGTCTAGGGTATTTTTAATATTAAATATGATTCATGTGATGCCTTTTATTCTCTTCCTAATATTTATGATTGTTAGTATCATGTTAGGGTTAAAGCTATGATTTTTATTGCTTAGTTACATGCTAGGGTTTGTTATTAATCTTGTTAGTATCATGCCTAGGATCTTGCTATTTTTATCGTGCTTTAATATTAACATGAACATGATAATTGTTATAATTGTTATAATTTATGATTATTATGAATATTATTATTATTATTATTATTATTATTATTATTATTATTATTATTATTATTATTATTATTATTATTATTATTATTTTGATGATGATTATAATTTTATTGTCATGATTATTATAATTATTATTCATGATATTGATTGTTTATTATGTTGCTTGATATTTATTATTTATTTCTTGATCACCTTTATTACATGTTTAAAGGGAATTGGTACTTGTAATCCCGCTTAATAAGATAATTAATAATCTTGTTAGGGTTAATATGATTATAAATTCAAGTGATCGCCAATAATAGATTTGTTTGTGCATTAAATTCAACCAACATAGATAAACAGGTTTAGGGTTAATCCTATTGATTGCATGTTAGTCAGAAAGCGCACATGAATACGAGCGGAATAAAGTAGAGGCCTATTATTAGGGCAGGTTCAATCTCTTTTAGGTTGGATTTGTACCATCATCTCCAAACCCTTATTTGGTTCATGACCTTATGGAGTTGACGATCTCTTGGATCGTTAAGGGGTGTAACCTTCATCCTATGAACGGTTTACAAGTTCCTAGAAAACTTGTTGGTGACTCTTTTGCTCTATCTTCTTCCCTTTTGGACGCCACCGTACTTTAGTGTATGATCACAGTGGGGTTCAAGCTAGTGGGATTTAAGGTTTAATTATTCCCTACAGTTTTTGGCGACTCCGCTGGGGAGGATTTCTATTTTAATTCCTGAATTTGTTTCGGCAATGATTTAGAATGAGTGGATGAGACTCAAAAAGTTCTAAGTATTTCATGTGCGTAATTTTGATTAACATTATTGTCATATGCATAAAAAAGATATCATTGGAAAGACCATCCGTAATGAGTTAAAAACATAGGATTTTACACGTAGGAAATTTGAGGAATGTCTTTCACAACTAGGACTAAAATAACACCGCGCGAAACTGGAAAATTTTATCGAGCACAGAAAGCTGCTGAGGCATGTGGGAAGTAGCTTCAGGGGCCAGAGCTTGGCGCCAGACTTTAAGCCGTAGCGCCAGACGCCAGCATTGGCGCCAGGCGCTATAGTTAAAAGCTGGCGCTAGTCTCTGATTGCTAGCGCCAATTTCCCCCAATACCGAGCCAGAAATATGCGTTCTAATTTTGACCGGTTTTTCGTATTGTTTGCTCGATCCTACTTCCTGATTGAATTTTTTCTCACTTTTCTGAAACCCATATGTGTTCTACATATGGACATAACCCTCTGGGAATTCATGCTCCATCTACCCGATTGAACGCTCCGTGCAACAAAGGGTACATCCGAGATTGTTGAATTCACCAAACCATGGAAGAGAGTTTTTTCTAAAACTCGCGGTGTCCCATCCACTCGCGCCAACCCTTCACGGTTAGGCTTCCGCGCGGTGCATCCGAACAATTAACCATGGACCCTCTTTGACTAAACCATATCCCGAACTTTAGAGAACTAGAGCCATGGTTAGGTTGCGAACGCATTGCATCATATTGTGCCTACTTGACTAATTGTGTATTATTTGTTGTGCATATGTATTCTATGTTTCTCTTAACCGTTTGTTGACTTGTGTTGAGATTAAATAAATTAATAACTTAAAGAACTTTGCCTAATTAATTAATTAATTTGAGTTAATAAAGTCTAATATTTTAATCGGAATTGACCTAGTACGACTTTAGGCATACCCCAGTTGACTAATAACACCGAAAACAGTCCCAGACCGAAGCTCCACTATTGGCGCCAAGGTCTGAGCTGTAGCGCCACACTATGGTGTGTAGCGCCTGACGACAGCTATGTTGTCTGGCGCCAAGCTCCACAGTGTGACGCCAGTCCTGTCGCTTGGCCGACAGTTCGGATTATTTGTCGAGTCGTCACCTAGGGTCTAATTAATCAGTTTTCTGTTTAATTCGGTTAATTTTGCTGTCAATAATATTTAATTGAATCAATGATCGAGTTTAGGCAGTAAGTCACATGGTCTTACACAAGAGTCCAAGCATGTCACTTACACTCAACGCACACACCAATACACATACTTTGACCATGATTAAGAGAGTCTTGTGTGCGCGTTTTTCCGTCATTTTTTTAGGGGGGTAAGTCGGATATTAATCCTCCAATATGAAAATAATAATACTTAGTTCCCTAAAAAATATTATATTATTTTTTCCAAAAATATGCACCCTTTTCGCTTTTTCCCTTAAAATAAACCATAAAGTCAAGTTGATTCGAGTCAAGTAATTAAAGCGCAAAATGGTTAAATTTACAGCGCGTGGTCAAGAAAGGAAGGACGATTAATCAAAGATAACCTCTTCGTACAAGTCCAACTTTTCGACAAACCTATAGCTCGCAAGAGGAAAGCTAGGGTTATAATGGCAACTCAAGAAGAAGTCAATGATCTTAAGAACCAACTGGCTACTGTGACTGAGACACTGAAGCTTCTCGCACTTAGGATCGACGATCCCGTGAAGCAACAACAAATGGACCTCATGCAAGAGAGTTTAAGCAAGTTGTCTAGCGACTACAAGTTTCAAGAGCTTACATCACAAGGGGTCTCGGTGGACAAAGATCTTCTTCCGCAGAAGTTCAACGCCAACGACATCCCAAAGTTCAAAGCAATTGACAACCCTTACTTCCATTTAAGAGCATTCGAAACAATAATGAGTATCAAGGGTATCGATAAGAAAGTCTTCCCTTCTCTGTTCTCACTATCTCTCGAGACCGTTTGCCAACAATGGTTCTTTTCTCTCAAGAAAGAAAAGACCTCTACCTGGGAGTCTATAGCAAACGCTTTCGTTGATAGGTACAAGTGAAACATTCAAGTCGAGACTGACCATAGAAAACTTGAAATCCTCAAACAAAAAGAGAATGAAGGCTTCACCGCTTTCTTTAACAAGTGGAGAGAAACCTCAACTAAAATGATTGAGGTGCCAAGTGAAAAAGAGTCTGTAAGACTATTTATCAAGAATCTCCAAGAAAAATATTCTAAGCATCTTAAATATCAAAATAATCTCCATACCTTTAAGGCTGTTTATGACATTGGGATCAATATTGAAGATGACTTGGCTAAGTCAAAAGTTGCCAACAATAACTCCAACAGTGGCTGGAAAGGAAAGAAGAACGACAATCCTTCTTCTTCCAAAACCGCCCACTCAAATAATGTTAGCACCTTTAATTTAGGAGAAGTTCTTGCCATGAACAACCAAGGACAGAAGAAACCATTTAGGAGGAACTTCACTCCTATTGGCATGAGTTATGACACCGCATTTGATCGATTAAATGCAAAAGGTCTTATAACTCCCATTGGACCATTTGGGGACCCACTAGTCGAGAAGAGGTCGGTTAACTGGAACCCCAATGCACACTGCAAGTATCACCAAGGTAGGGGCCATTCCACTGAAAGCTGTTGGAAGCTTAAGGAAGCTATCCAAGACCTAATCGACAATAAAAAACTGTCGTTGCCCCCTGCCAGTAAGAAGCCAAGCATCGACAATGCACCTCTAGATCATACCCTGGCTATCTCCGATGAAGAAAACGAGGTTGACCCCTCCTCCCTCATTAAACCCGTCGAAGAAATAGAAGAGGAGATCTTTTTCGATGTCAAGGATAGCCTTCCAGAACCGGCAAATAAGGAAGATATACAATTGCCCACACTGTCTATGAAGGAGGCATCGCAATTACTACGTGAAGCTCTCAAAGTTATGAACAAACTCCATAAGAAATATGATGAGCTTCCACTTCCAAAAGAAGAACCTAAAAGAGAATTCACACCAGTGAGGACGACTTATGAGGCAAAGCACTTTCCCTTACAAGTCACTGAAAAACCCAAGAAGAGCAATAGAATCTACACTCCAGTTGGGATCCCATATGCGCGAATGTTCGAAATGCTCTCCGAGAGTGGCGAGGTCAAACCTCTCGAACCGAGACCATTTGAGTCATTAAAAAGGACAGATAGATATTACTGTCAGTATCATCAATCAGGGGGGCACACTATAAAAAACTGTTTCAAGTTCAAGGATTTGGTACAGAAAATGATTAATGAAAAGAAACTAGTCCAAGTTCAACAAGAAGAGGATATAACCATTAATGGAGTTTGGGACAGTGATGAAGAAGATGTCTATCTAAAGGACATAGTAGGACCTTCACCTTCTGTATCATACACCACGGATGACATTTGGGCTGACGAAGATTCATCAATAGATGTCCTCACAAGATCCGGGAGAATGCAACCTCCCGTTTCAACAGAACCTATGCCCACCATACATCAAGTTCCCATACCTATCATCGAAGACAATGAAATTGTTAAACAGTTTAAGAAGACAAAAGTTGAGATGAATGTGTGGAAACTTCTGGCAACATCTCGAGAGCATAGGTTGGCTGTAATGAATGCCTTGGACAAAATCGGGATAGATTCTGACACTACTCCTGAGGGACTAGCCAACTTCCTCACAAGTGACCTTCCTAGTCCGATTAATTTGATCACCTTTATTGACAAATATTTACCCCCGGAAGTTGACAAACATTACAAAGCATTAAACCTCACGGTAGTCTGCAAAAGGATGAATGTTCCCATGACTCTTGTAGACAATGGATCGGCTATCAATGTCTGTCCACTTAGAACTGCGAGGATGCTCGGCATAAGGGATGAAGACTTAACTCCGTCCACACAAGGAATAAGAGCCTACGATAATACTCGCCGTCAAGCTCTTGGCAAAATAACCCTAAATGTTACGGAAGGAGCAATAGAACATGCTACTACTTTTCAAGTAGTGGACATCAAAGCCTCATTCAACTTGTTGTTGGGACGCCCTTGGCTTCATGATCTAAAGGCCGTCCCTTCATCTCTCCACCAACAAGTAAAAGCCATAGTTGGAGGAATTCCAATCACTATCGATGCTTTGCCTATGAGAATCAAATCCATAGAAAATCCAATTATTAATGTGGAGCACGACGAAGATGACGAAGACCTATGGGGCTTTAATGAAGAAGTCTCCTTAATCCAGGAGGATGAAAGGACATCTCTTTGCCATGACCCCCATTCCAACATGATTGTCAACACCATGCTGAAGAAACAAGGACACTTCCCTGGGATGACCCTAGGAAAGAAGAAAGGGATAGCAAAATCGCTGGAGTCACCTGGCCTCCCTAAGTTAGATACTTTCGGACATGGTTTCGAACCGACTCGGAAAGATCTCAAGCGAGCCTAGGAAAAGTCGAAAGCACGTAGGGACGCTCGCATTCAAAAGAAAGCAATTCCAATGGATCAGTACCCTCTTACGCTTAATGGTCAGTTCATAAAGGAAGGAGAGGACTATCCATGCCATGAATTTCCCGAGCCATTTGTTGTAAACGGCATAAGACAACCAGGATTCGAGATTTTCTTGGATTGCTACTTCACTAATGAAATCCCAACTCCCGTCCACAAGGAGAAAGCACCCCCATGCTTTCACTTTAATGTCATGGGATTACTGTTTGGGCGAGAAAAGAATGAGCCAACTTATAAAGAGGATAACTCCTCGCTCATTCAAACGGTCCTACAAAATGAAAGTTTCGACCCCTCGAAGCTAATTACTCCAGCCGAAGGATCACTACAAGGGTGGCGCAAGACTATCAAAGTGACTACTCCAAGCGGAAGGAAGATATCAATCACGACAGGGCAAGGAACGATGTTTGAAGAGTTGTCTGAGTTAGAGTCTGAGTCAGAGTCTTCCCCTTTAGAGTCTTCTGATTCTTTAGTAGTAACACCTCCCCCTCCTATTTCTTCTCCTAGGATAGTTAGTGATCCAGTCCCTGAGGACATATCACTCTTTGATGCAATGATCTCAGAGTATAATAATATTTCTCATTCTCCTTACTTCTTGTGTTCCTCCCTAACCCAAGATGACGAGCATTGCTTAGCTAACGATGAAAAAGACAAAGAAATTATTAAAGCAATGGAAACACTCGAAAAGAAAGCACTGGTAATTCAAGAAACTGAAACAGTTGACATCTCGAATGATTCAACTCATAAAAAAGAAGTTAAAATCGGACTAACATTGAATAAACAAGAAAGAACCGATTTAATTAACTTACTTAAAGAATTTATCGATGTATTTGCTTGGTCATATGAAGATATGTCAGGCATTAATAGAGAGATAGCTCAACACACTATACCATTAATTCCAGGAATGAAACCTGCAAAACAAAAGTTGTGTCGAATGAAACCCGACGTAGCACTTAAAATAAAAGAAGAAGTTCAAAAACAAATAACTGCATGTTTCATCAAGGTATCCAAATACCCCGAATGGGTCGCCAACGTCGTCCCAGTTCCAAAGAAAGACGGAAGGGTAAGGATGTGTGTCGACTATCGAGATTTAACTTCCCTTTGCCACACATCGATATTCTGGTAGACAACACGACAAATCACGCGCTTCTCTCATTCATGGATGGATACGCAGGTTACAACTAGATTCTCATGGCAAAAGAAGACATGGAGAAAACAACCTTTATAACACCATGGGGCACTTACTACTACATGGTAATGCCATTCTGGTTGAAAAACGCGGGTGCTACTTACCAACGTGCAGCAACTGCCTTACTCCATGACATAATGCACAAAGAAGTCGAGGTATATGTCGACAACATGATTGTGAAGTCAAAAGACCGTCCAGGCCATCAAGTAGCCTTAAGGAAATTTTTTGAAAGGCTAAGAAAGTGTAACATGAGGTTGAATCCATCAAAATGTGCTTTTGGAGTCACCTCAGGCAAGCTCTTGGGATACGTCATAAGATCTAGAGGAATAGAGGCAGATCCAACCAAGATTAAAGCAATCATGTCAATGCCACCGCCCAAGACTGAGAGGCAGATTCGAGGATTTATTGGCCGGTTGCAATACATAAGTAGGTTCATATCAAAACTGACGACAATATGTGAACCAATCTTCACGAAGCTCAAGAAGAATGTACCAGTAATATGGGATGACGAGCGAGTGTCAAAAAGCCTTTGAAAAGATCAAAGCCTATCTCGCAAATCCTCCCGTGTTAGCGCCAGCACTTCCCGGAATACCTCTTAGGTTATATTTGACGGTTACCAAAGAGACAATGGGAGCCATGGTAGCACAAGAAGTAAAAGGCAAAGAGAACGCAATCTATTACCTAAGTAAAAAGATGCTCGAATACGAAACACGCTATACACCGCTCGAGAAATTATGCCTCGCCTTAGTGTGGGCCACAACTAAGTTAAGACATTACATGCTAGTGCATACCGTTTTTGTAGTCTCCCGATTAGATCCACTCAAGTATCTGTTCGAGAAATCTACACTCAATGGACGCATATCAAGATGGATAGTCAATCTAGCCCAGTTCGATGTATGGTTTATGCCACAAAAAGCTATTAAAGGATCCGTGGTGTCAGACTTTCTAGCAGACTTTCCAATAGAAGACTCGACGCCAATACAAGACAATGAATTTCCAGATGAAGACCTAATGGTCACTGAAGATGATACTTGGACCTTGTATTTCAATGGAGCCTCAAACCAAAAGGGATGTGGTGTCGGAGTGTTACTAGTATCACCTAAAGAAGAGCACGTTCCAATCTCAATAAAGCTTGATTTCGACGTTACCAACAACGCTGCTGAATATGAAGCATGCGTGGTAGGCCTTGAAACGGCCTTGGCATTGGGAGTAAAGAAGTTAAGGATATTTGGAGACTCTTCTTTGATCATCAATCAGATATCTAAAAGGTGGAAAGTAAGGAGCGAAAGCCTAGCCCCTTACCAAACCTATCTGGAAACTTTTACCGATCAGTTAGAGAAGGTAGAATACACATATCTACCTAGAGAAGAAAACCAGTTTGCTGATGCCTTGGCAAGATTAGCCTCAATGGTTAGGATTCCCACGAAGATCGAGAAAATGCCTCTAACTATCGAAAAAAGGCACTAACCAGCATACATCCAGGTTATAGAAGACGACGACTTAGTCCAAGGCGAAGAAGAAGAAGAGGAAGAAGAAGAACCGTGGTACACAGATATACTCAATTATGTCACCAATGGAGAATACCCTCCTCATGCTGACAAAAGAGCAAAGCGAGCGTTGAGACTTTTGGCTTCTCAATATGTACTCATAAACAACGAGCTACATAAAAGGGTACCTAAAGGTCGAGCTCTCCTATGTGTAGGAAAGGTGGATGCACAAAGAGTAATGAGAATAGTTCACGAAGGAATCTATTGCACTCATGTAAATGGCAAAATGTTAGTCCAGAAAATTATGCGAGAAGGATATTATTGGACTACAATGAATAGGGATTGCCATCAATACGTAAAAAGATGCCCTAAGTGCCAAATTTACGCCAATTTACAACATGTCCCTCCATCTTTGCTCTACACCTACACATCGCCATGGCCATTCTCTACATGGGGAATTGATATAATTGGCAAAATCACTCCCCCAGGAACAGGAGGCCACGAATTTATTCTAGTAGCAATTGATTACTTCACAAAGTGGGTCGAAGCGCAATCATACGCTAAACTCACTGCAAAACATGTAGCACTCTTTATCGAAAGAAATATTTTTTGTCGATATGGAGTCCCACATGAAATGATAAGTGACAATGGAACTCACTTTCAAGCCGAATGTGAAGAATTGCTACAAAAATATGGCATTCAACATCATCATTCTTCCCCTTATAGACCTCAAGCAAACGGAGCAGTCGAGGCAGCTAATAAAAATCTAAAGACTATCATTGAGAAAATGACAGAAAACTATAAGGATTGGCCTGACAAGCTTCACTTTGCATTGTGGGGTTATCGCACGTCAATCCGTACATCAACAGGAAATACGCCATTTTCCTTGGTATATGGAATGGATGCCATACAACCTGTCGAACTAGAAATACCATATCTACGCATCGCGTTAGAGAGTAAACTCGATGAAGTTGAATGGACTAGGGCAAGATATGAAGAATTGATTCTACTCGACGAAAAATGACTAGAAGCTCTACATCACACTCAGTGTTACCAAACTCGTATGGCTAGGCATTTTAATAAGAAGGTCAAGACAAGATATATCAAAGTAGGAGATTTGGTATTAAAAGCACTAAGGAAAAATGTTTTAGACCAAAGGGGAAAATTTAGACCTAACTGGTCTGGACCATACATCGTCAAAACAATCCTTTCAGGGGGTGCAGCAAAACTAACTGACATGGATGGCAATGAATTCTCAAACATGACCAATCTTGACCAACTTAAGAAATACTACCCATAATTACTTGAGTAGGATACTCAAGAGAGCTACGTTCGGCCTGATTCCTTAAGAAAGGATACGTAGGCAACCCTTTACGGGTGCGGCCACTTCATTTCTCGATATCTCCGCGTTCCAGAATCAATTAAAAAGTCAACAGAAAATCGGCAAATTATTGGCATCGCAGAACAGAGCCTGGCGCCAGCCATAAGTCATCAGCGCCAGCCGATGGAATTGGCGCCTGGCACCAGACTTCAATAGCTGGCGCCAAATGCCAATAACTGGCGCCAATTCAGGAATAAAATCTGGGCGAATTTCGGTGTTTTTCGGAAAATTTTCGACGTCCGTACTCGAAGAATTTCTGGAAAATTAATTTTTTTCGATTTTCATTGCTTTAATAAAATAAATTTAAAGTAAACAATTTAATTGAAAGCTAAAATTTCATTAATAAAATAAAATTACATTATTTATGGAATTTAAATAAGGCTGAAATAAATTAACTTTAAATAAAAACAACAATCTAAGTCTAATAAATCTAAAGCTAAGCAATGCTCTTAATCTTTCTTTTCCTTTCTAGCTCTTTTCCAATTCTTTTCTGCTTCCTCCTCTTCATCCATAACTTTAGCTAGTAGGCATTCTTTAGAGGACCTACATTCAATTTTGGAGTAGATGGTCTCCCCTTTAGCTAGCACTCCATGCTTCTTTTCCACCCAATCTTTTTTGTCTGTGGTGTTAGCTTTCCTTTTTCCTTTGTCTTTGGTGGTATTTTTCTTCCTAGGCATTGTAGGTGTTTTGAATTCAATTCTTGCACCTAAGCGTTCTTTGGCAGGAGTCACCCTGTCACCTAGACGATTCTTCACATCGATTCTACCCTGATCAATCGAGGATTTCTTCAGCAACCACTTCTTTACATCATTAGGCAACGAAGGAGGAACCTTTTGGGTAATCACTTCCCATAAAGGTCTAGCGCTCCAGTAAGCATCGAATCTATCTACTTCTTGAGATACAGGGTACTCATAGGGAGGACGAAGATCCCCGGAAGGAATATTCTGCAGCAAGCCGTATTGTCTTTTTACCCTGCAGGGATAATAATATGTTACACGAGACAAGCTTGGAAGACGGCAGAAAGGTTGCTTGTTAACACCAACCATCCTTTCTATTTTCCACCATGGGATGACCCACTTGATAGCAAAATCACGTGATTCAAAGACTTTTCTCCACCCATGGCGCCCAATTTTAGGGATGCGCTTCTTCCTTCTCACGAAACAATTGGGAGTATATTTTTTAATGTCGTCCGGAGGGCTAATTAATCCTAGCCTCTCCATTAGCCACATCTGTAAAAAATGCAATGCATATAAATTATTATTACGATACAAAAATATATTTTTTGATTTCTGTAATTAAAAATATTATTTTTCTACCTGTAATAAAATTGGAGAGCCGCGAAGAGGCGCCTTTGGGTCCCTTTTCAATTCATCTAGACTAATCATAGTCTCTCCAACTATTAATGGCATTGGATTCCTCCCTGATTCAATTTGTTCTAGTACAGTGGTTATAATTGATTGACCCTCGTTATTTTTACCACTACTAAGAAAAAATTGATTAAACATGCAAAATAAGAATATCCTTCTTCTATATATATGAAAAGATTCAGAAAGAGGTTTATCAAAATAACGGCGTGCAAATTCTTTCAAATTAACTATGTTGCCATCTACTATTTTTTATAAATCCCTTTCCTTCAAATTAAAGAAGCGCTCAAAATCCTTATAATAGTACGCATCTACTCTAGGGATTACTACGAGGTCTATTGCAGGGAAGCCTAAAATAGCACCAAATTCCTCTGGCAAAGGGCTAATCTCATCATACCCTATTCTGAAACAATGAGTATCAACATTCCAAAATTCTAAAGCGGTATGTATGAAGTTTAGGTCAAGATCTACCCCTTTGATGCCATAAATTCCCCCCAAGTGAAATAAATCTAATTCTTTTTTGTCTCTAGCATTAAGAGATCGACACCATTCATGAGTGTATTGGGTGAAGGTCTTGGTGACTAAAGACATGATTATTGTTTTTCTATAGAAGAGAATTATTTTATTCGCTGGAATTATGAGAAGAATCGGCTGGGCAGGGGGCTATTTATCCACAAATTGCGAGGAATTTTAATCAGAATGAATTACGGAGTCAGCGTCAATTGGCGTCAAACCCCCGTGATTGGCGCCAACCATCAAAGCTTGGCGCCACACGCTAAGTGTAGCGCCTGGAGCCACGCGCCATGGTGTGGCGCCAGCTGGCGCCAAGTTGCCAGACAGCCGCGCGTGCTCAGTTTGCGTTTTTAATAATAAACTCGAGTCGGTTAATGACTTTATGGCTCCGTTTAATATTCCTAAACATACTTTTTTTTATCCTTTTTCTTAATTAATTAAATATAGCTATTATTTTTTTAATTTATATTATTCTTTTTGGACTTTATTTTAAATTTCAAACACCCGACATTCTATTTAATTTTTTCCTTTTTTTATTTTTTCTTTTTGGGGGAGAGAGTCGGATACCCTCCATCAATAATAAAAATGACGGAATTTTTGCGCAAAATTGTTTGTCACACTTTTCTTGCACACACTAACATACACATAATAATAAACAATCAAATAAATTCATAATAACATAAATATACAAAATGTGTCTCTAAATAATGAGTCAAAGGCAAAGTTCTATAAAAAAAAGTCAAAATAAAATATACACAGGAACAAACTACGGCGCCAGAGGACGTAGGCCCATCATGTTATAAAATTACGCCGTACGAGGAGTCACCTCTCCACCGGCTCCAGCTTCAGCACCAGCCCCAGTCTCCGTAGGAGGAGGAAGACTCAATATAGGACCACTCCAGCCAGGATCAACCTGAGGCTGAGGCCGCGGAGGCTGCTGCGATAACGAGCCTACCTCGTACATCCCACCACCTCTGAAAGCCGAGGTAGCCTCTCCTACCGGTGCGGCATGAGAACCCTCAAAAGAAGATCCGGAGCCATCAGCAACGTCGGCTCGAGCAGCCTCAGAGCGACCACCTCTACCCCTTGACGAAGTACGACGACGTCTCGAGCTAGACCTCGCTGGATCCCTCCGCCCCTCAGGTCTCGTGCGGGTGTGAGAAGCGATAGGCTGGCCCTGTAAAAAGAGTTAAATTAGAAACAAAGTAAAATCGAAGCAGTAATGCAAAAATAATGAGTGAAGAAAGGCTACCTCTCGGACAACATCATCCCGACGGCAGGTGGCCGCGTTCCTCATCCGGACGAGCTGGCTCCGGAAGGCATCTATGCATTGTGCCATAGCCAAAACCACCTCGCGTGAAAACTGTCTGAAAAATAAGTCAGTAAATGCATGATATATGAACACAAAATTCTGAATTAAAACTAGGCTTACTCTAGTCTGGTGGCGAGGAATCGACCTCTCTACGAAGCGCTCGCCCTCGGGAGCCGGAGAAATCATCTCCTCGATCGGCCCTTACATCCCCTGGTAGTGGATGGACATACGGGGCGGCACGAACTCAGCATCACCGTCCTGATAAAACAGAAAAAATCAGTAAAGTATTACTTGGGGGCTACTTAGTGAAAAATAAAATCTAAAAATCTTACCCTCACATCCTCAGCCGGAACAGGGCTGGAGCTAATAAAGGTAATAGCTCCTCATAATAACACCGCCCGAGGATCACATGGGACCGCCAAGGGGTACCAGCTCCCTCAGACATGCTCGACAACCGCGCCTCGTCGAACATATGACGTGGTGGAGCGGCAGGAACGACGAAGACATCAGAAGAGTGCTGTCTAGCGACCCTCTCTCCTAAGTACACGACAGCTCCATAAGTCCACAGAAAATAGCGACGCTCAGCAGAGTACTGTGCGGCTAACCCAGGGACTGTCCAACCGCCCCACGGTCGGTATACCACCTCAGGTCCCTATAGAAAGCATCAATCAGGCAAGAATATATCTAAAGCACCGCGGAAGAGCAAGATAAACAATAAAAGTCGTATCGAGATGATCCAGCTCCGGACACGTGCAGTAGACATATCCACATGATGACCGCCCCAAGAGCCGCTCACTGGAAATCCCCTCGGCGATGGTCTCGCCGGTGCAACGGAAGGAAAATACTCGTAGAACCAGATCTACAAGGAGCTAAAAGTGTGAGTAAATGCTAACTAATATGTAGAGCTAAACTTTATAGGGAGTAAATGTTTACCTCTACGACCTTCGAAAAAGCAGACAAAGCAACGTTCGCCCCAAAGGACCGGTGACGACACGAGTCCCTCAGTGCACGAACGAAGTCAGCATAGGCCAAGCTGGCCT
Source organism: Chenopodium album (assembly GCF_948465745.1). Taxonomy (NCBI): domain Eukaryota; kingdom Viridiplantae; phylum Streptophyta; class Magnoliopsida; order Caryophyllales; family Amaranthaceae; genus Chenopodium; species Chenopodium album. The sequence continues at coordinate 11,658,521 of NC_137842.1, read as the reverse complement.
AGTCATAAGTCCCGATCCGCTGGAGATCACGGACAGCGGGGAGGTAGTAAAGCAATGCCCTATTACCCTTGTCAGGAGAGAATGTCCATGACAACAACATCAGCACAAAGATGCGCACCCGCTGCTCTCGGGTTGTCGCATCATCATCAAGAGCCCCTGCCAGTGTCGAGCAGCGAATTCCCCTAGCACTAAACTGAGTCGTCTCGGCCTCAGCTCGGGCCCGAATAGCAATCGGCCCCAACAACTCCTCGACCTCCGAAGAGAAGACGTCGATTCCACTGTCGAACGGCAGTGGCACAGAAGTGAACTCCAGTCCTGTGATGAGACTGAAATCCGTAGGGGTGACCATCATCTCACCCCAAGGGAAATGGAAGGTGTTGGTGGTGTCCCAGAAGAACTCCACCAAAGCTCGTACTACATGGTGACCCCCGCTGGAGGCGATCATAGCCTCTGAGGTCTCGAACAAAGTAGCTAGTCCGCAAGACTCCCATAGGAGTCTCGTCTCAAGATCCCTGGCAATGTGCATCCTGTACAAATCGCCTAAACCGTCACAGCCAGAGCCGTGATGCCTTGTCCTCCCGGGCTCGGTACCCCGTCTCACCCTCTCGGAAATGTGGTGGACATGGGCGAAGAACAGAGTCCGCTCATCCCACTCCGGAAGCCGGCCAAGTGAAGTGGACGGCGTGGCGTCGTCCTCCACGGGCTCATGCTCCCGTCGAGTGTTTCGGGACCGTGAACCCGAGCCTCGTTGTCTAGCCATACTACATTGTGCAGAATCATCATAAATTAAGGTTCTATAGTATCTAAGGTTCGCCTAGCCGCATGATACTATGTTCGCAAAAAAAATTGAGTACGTAGTACTTAAACAGAGCACAAATTCAAATTGGGCATAACAACATTTTTCAAACAATCAAACAATTTCTTGCAACACTATAGTGATTATTGTGACAAATTGAACAAGAATTGCTAGCAAAAACATCAAGAACGAGCCACATTGTTCTTCACGACCTTAAGAGGTCCAACAATGGCAAATTGCTCATTTCTTCACCAAATTGAGTCAAACAAGTCTCAAATTACTCCCAAGGCAATATACAAACATTATCAAGCAATTTCATTGCATAAAACTTGACAAACAAAGCAAATTGAGCATTATAAATTTCGAATTTTCATGAAATTCGTGAATAAATATGCCAAGAATTCATAAAAACTGATGTGAGTTTGAAGAAAACTTACATAGATCAGGAAAATAGATGAAAAGAGCTTTGATTTGCAATAAATTTGAGCGAATTCGGTTAAAAAACGAGCAAGAAATGAGCAATTGAAGCTTTCGGGTTTCCTCGAGCAGTTTCGCGACGAACAGAGCAGCGAAATGAAGAGAAAAGGGGGTATTTAAGGAAGACCCCGTGCTGGCGCCAGTCCCTATGCATTGGCGTCACAAATTAGGCTTGGCGCCTGGCGCCACCATCAGCGCCTGGCGCTAACGCTAAAAAGCTGGCGTTGATGGTTTTTCAGCGACGCCAAAGCACCTAGCCACCTGATGAGGTTGTGCTAGCCTTCTGCAACATATTTTCGGGTTCCTTGGTACGCCAGTCAGCCCCTCTAAGCAATTTGACATGATTTAGTAATCGGCTTGATTACATAAAGTGATCGACCTGATAAGAGATCGTCTCACTTAGCTTAAAGCGCCTAAGCATTGGCTCATTAGCAAAAGGCACCGACATATAGGTTCAAGCACAAGAAGGCACCGACATACAGGTTCAAAGCAACGGGAGCACCGACGTACAGGCATAGCGGAAGCAAAGTTCAGGCGAACTTTTAAAGATCGACAGGCGTGGATCTTCGGTAATTTCCTTTGGAAAATTATCGCATTGAATGAGGATGACTTCAAGAGAAGATATCTTCGACGACATTCCCTAGCTTGCGGAGAGTTGTCACGAACAACTGGAGGTAATTTCGGGCGAAGTTATCTTCGATAGTATTCCCTAGGATGAGGAATATTATCAATGCGGATGAGGATTATTTCAAGAGAAATAATCATCGATAGTATTCCCTAGGATGTGGAATATTATCAATGCGGATGGATATTGTTTCAAGAGGAATAATATTTGATGGTATTCCCTAGGATGTGGAATATTGTCAAAGCGGAAGAGGATCGTTTTAGGCGAAGCAATCTTCTATATTGGAAGCAGTTACAGGCGTAGCGGTTTTCAAGCGGGATGGCATTCTCTAGCTTGTAGGAGGTCATCAAAATAATCGGTTACTTTCAGAGACGTGTGCTCGACGGTGCAAGATACGCGTTTTTGTGTCTCCCCAAAACCAAACCCGGTGATGAGTGCCTTTCATGTTGAATCATAATCGAATGAAGTGAAAGTGTGGAAAGTCTAGTGTTGCGGAAAGTTTTTATTTTCTTTTCCCTTCTCTCTGTTTTTGAAAACTTTATTTTGAGAAAACAGCCGACCCAGTTTGATTGGTCCATGATATGGGTCCAATAGTAGTGTAGTTGGATGGGGCTTGGCAAGACCTTTCCAACGATATATTATAAGCCCAATTCCGATGAATATTGAGGAAGTTATGGCCAATTTACTAAACTGGGCCCGGTTTGAGCTTTATATGCGGCCCAATGATCTAGGGGAGGGCCGAATATGATTTATCATTCCTAATGCAATTAGGAATGGTTTTAGTCTTCTAGATTCTTCTAGAAGGTTCTTTTCATTCCTAATTCAATTAGCATTGATAAATTGACTTTTGTTGACTTTTCAAAGTTTTAATCAAAATCAAATAGCATTTTCGAAGAAATTATATTATTTTATCCTCCAGTACGGTAAACTTATCGGAATTTCGAAAACGCGTTAGATTTAAGCTTGGCGTCTGACCCCAGGCCTTGACGCCTGAAACCAGGCCTGGCGCTAGCCATTGGCGCTAGTTCTGGTGCCTGGCGCCAGCTAGCCAGGGTTGGCGCCAGCTCTGTTTCCTGAGCGTCAGACTCTGTTTTGTTAATTTATCTTTTTTGGCTGATTTTCTCTATAAATATCGTATTAAAAACCCCGTTTTGATTCACCTACAATCAGTTTTTATTCGCAATCATTAATTCTCTAATTCTCTCTTTTTCATTCACCAATTCTCATCAAGTTTTCTTGATTATTTCATCTCTCTCTTTCTTTAATTATTCCTAACTTTGTTTTCAAATACAAAATTCCGCATTCGCAAGATCTAGAAACACCTAGCCATATTCGAAGTTGCCTTCGCCCTAGACGTGAAAGGTTTAATTTCTGAGGTTTGGTCCCAAATCTCTCTTTCAATTATTTAATTTGATTGTTTGTTTTATTATTTCCCTTGAAGTTACTAACGTGTGTATTTTGTTATTAGAAAGAGGTACGAAGCATCAAAGTAAGTACTTTAATTGATTAATTGATTTTATGATGTAGAATTCATGTTTACATTGTTATTATGATATTCCTAGTATCATGTCTAGGGTATTTTTAATATTAAATATGATTCATGTGATGCCTTTTATTCTCTTCCTAATATTTATGATTGTTAGTATCATGTTAGGGTTAAAGTTATGATTTTTATTGCTTAGTGACATGCTAGGGTTTGTTATTAATCTTGTTAGTATCATGCCTAGGATCTTGCTATTTTTATCGTGCTTTAATATTAACATGAACATGATAATTGTTATAATTGTTATAATTTATGATTATTATTATTATTATTATTATTATTATTATTATTATTATTATTATTATTATTATTATTATTATTATTATTATTATTATTATTATTATTATTATTATTATTATTATTTTGATGATGATTATAATTTTATTGTCATGATTATTATAATTATTATTCATGATATTGATTGTTTATTATGTTGCTTGATATTTATTATTTATTGCTTGATCGCCTTTATTGCATGTTTAAAGGGAATTGGTACTTGTAATCACGCTTAATAAGATAATTAATAATCTTGTTAGGGTTAATATGATTATAAATTCAAGTGATCGCCAATAATAGATTTGTTTGTGCATTAAATTCAACCAACATAGATAAACAGGTTTAGGGTTAATCCTATTGATTGCATGTTAGTCAGAAAGCGCACATGAATACGAGCAGAATAAAGTAGAGGCCTATTATTAGGGCAGGTTCAATCTCTTTTAGGTTGGATTTGTATCATCATCCCCGAACCCTTATTTGGTTCATGACCTTATGGAGTTGACGATCTCTTGGATCGTTAAGGGGTGTAACCTTCATCTTATGAACAGTTTACAAGTTCCTAGAAAACTTGTTGGAGACTCTTTTGCTCTATCTTCTTCCCTTTTGGACGCCACCGTACTTTAGTGTATGATCACAGTGGGGTTCAAGCTAGTGGGATTTAAGGCTTGAATTATTCTCTACATTAGTCAACGGGGTTAAAACATGTTCATAAGAATTAACAAATGCTGCATTGTAGCCATTTACCCCCACATGACCATGGATTCATTAAGAGCTTAACGCTCAACCTCACAATAATCATAAACAACGGTGATCCAAAGTTTTAGTGCGTCCACCCAAACAATTAGATTCATTAAGAGTCAAAGGACTCAGCCTCAAATGGTGGATCAATCAAGTGCGTCTCAAATAGCACCAACCAAAATGGTCTATTGATCCATTAAAGAACTCAAAAGAGTCCAACCTCAAACAAGCATTACAACACATGTCATAGGGATAAGAAAGTAACGCTTTTCCACATGGGCTTAAGGCCTATCCCCCTCGACATTTCCACAAATTATCAAGGTTTGTATTACATGTCCCAAATTTCCTTACCATAGTGCAAAATTATTTTGCTAGAATATTTTTTCTAATAAGAAAAACTAGCATGTTTTCAACATCAACTTAATTCGCACAGATGGTTAGAAAAATATATCACTTAGTTTTCACCATTAGATGAATAAGTAATAAGACAACGAATCCAAGACTTGAAATTTCAAAACTTTAATCAAGTCCAATCCTTGAAAATAACATAGCCCCATTAGTGAACTTTCTTCATCAACCATCAATTACCAACACTTGCCTTCCAAAAAATCTGAACAACTTTTCCCGATAGCTAGTGTATTTCACACCCTTCATACCTAAAAAGATACTTAGTAAAAGATGAAGTAAATTTAAACAACGTTAGTCATTCACTATTAGATTTGTAAAATATTGCACTTCAACTATTTCACAAATATATGCTATGTTAAAATAAAATGCAATGCATGTCACTATCACATTGCTAAATGTATTAGCATACTCCACTCAAGACATACTTTAAGACCTCTTTAAAGTACATACACATAATTCATGCTAAAACATACTCCACTCAAATGATACCATGAAAAACAAATATCATATCATCGCATAAATCTTTCCAATCACGAAACATGTATGACACTTTGGAAAAAAAACCAAAAATCATAATGATCATTATTATTCTGAAAATAATAAAACATATTGTCATAATCCAAATCGTGAAAATTGCTCAACAATATTGGAAAGATAAGAATTTCAAGAAAGTTGTTAACTACAAATCACATGTGATTCTCGACACCACCACATTTCTCACATTGTAGAAATAGCACAAAAATATATATTACCTTGAAGCAAGTAGTGAGAAACAAACTTAATCACAAGTATTAGATTCTCACAAGGTACTAACCACACTCTTGTAACACTCCCTAGGTAATAATCTCAAGTCAGCTCATACTTGAACTTATAACTCACACTTGAACTTCAAATCACATTTCTTATCTTCAACATGGAACTCACCAACCACCCCACTTAAGTCATCACTTAGAAGGCTTAGCAAACCACTAGAGGGGAACTTATCATCAAAGACTAAAGATCCAAAATAAGTAAGTCATCCAAGTAAGACCTACATCGTTCCATTAAGACAAGAAAGGCAAAGTCACCTTTACTCACAAAAATAGCCTTGATCATTCCCAACAGCACTTAGTGAATTGACATTGAAAAGACTATAGAAGAAATATTAGGAAACACACTCCATAAAAAGATAGAATAACTCTAGGCAAGTTAAAATTATCTAACTCATCCTCAATAACTTCTTCTAAAAAAAACCAATCACTCACGTCATCAATTCATTGAGTTAAGGAAACACTCTTCACACATTGCATAGAGAAACCAAATCAAGACAAATAAATAATAGTCTTTAGCATAACTAGTCACTTTCATGCTTTGCATCAAATAGAAGAGAAACTAAAAAAGATGCCTCTTATTCCTCTTATAGTTAACTTGTTTACTCAATAAACAAAATAAATGCATATATGGGAATATAGCAATCAAGAGACATGAGAATTTCATATGCATAGCCAATCACTCAAACATGACATACTGCATAGAATTGCTAAAAACAAATTATTAAAGTAAAGGAGATAATTCAATAATCCAACATTGTGGTATATGGAGACAATCCAACATTCACAAACAAAGTCATGGAGCATACTATCAATTGCTTAAAAAGCAAATCCAAAATATCAAATAAACCAAGACTTTGAGTCCAACATTTATTCTCATATACTTTTTCCCCACATTGGACGATATAAGTCTTCAACTTAAGTATTGAAATTAGACATGGTAAACTCTATTCCTTTCACATAGGGCATATAAGGACTAAATTCCTACTACAAAATTCTATACTCATAGAATCATAACCCCAACATGCCAAAGTTAAGTCTAAAATCAAAACATAGTTGATAAGGAGAAAAGGAATATGTGAACATACCTCCATAGTGCCTCTAATAAGTTACCTTAGCTTCTTGGAGCACATTTTAATTCATGTTCTTTGCTTGAAAAATATTGACATTATGTGGAGATTTACCAGACTTAGCACCAAAAGAAATAAAATTCTTAAGAATCACTTCCCACACATAAGAAATCGATAAATATTCCTTAAAGAAATGTCAATACCAAACCAAATTGAACCAAGTAAGAACAAATATGAACAAAACACGTAATAAGAATTAATAACTCTTGAAAACTTTCTCTTAAGGTGGATAAACAAAGAAGTAAAATAACCTAACCATTGAATTAAATAATAATTCAAACATTATCATACTTCCAAAAATTCATCATAAGGTTGACACACTACATATCAAAAATAGTCACCAAAAGTATTTCAAGAGTATTAAAAAATTAATTAAAGTAGTCATCCATTCTCAATAAGAACTATGACACCACTAAGAGTCACAAATACAACAACCACTAAGCATGTTCTCCATGAAAATGATACACATATGGCTCTTAGCTTCACAAAATTATTACATAATTCTCATTCAAAAACTTCTCATACTTAATAAATTGAAAGAATTAACACAAGTTTTTGAGAAGAAGTATGCAAAAAGAGCTTTATCATGAGCATGGACAAAGTCCCCACAAGCAACATGAATATATATATGTATATCAACACATATGTACCAAAAGTAATAGACTTTGACATTGCATCACACTCCGCATAATCACAAAATTCATGGTAAAACTTACAATTTAACAAGTCTTAAACAACCATGAACTATTTATTAAAATAGGCATGTAAATATTAGGAACACAACATATTGCTAAAAGAAAATTAATCTAAAGCAATAACCTAATATTTACTTTTTTTTTTTTTTTTGTGACTGGAACCTAATATTTACTTTCTCAATGAACAAAACAACACATATGTTCAAAAATCAACAAATTGGTAAATAAAACCAACTAACGTAAGCATAGAACAAAGACATAGAAATAATCATGCCATGTAACATCACACATGTATAACATGGATTATACTTTAGCCTATAAACTAATAATCATGTAACAAATACTATATTATGGACAAAATAATAATCTAATATTATAATGTCAAAAATCACAACTCATATATTTTCCAAGAAGATTGTTAGAATTAAAATCACGTGCTAAACATAATCAAAATAAAATTAGTTTAGAGAGGACCTCCCTTAAATTAATTCAATTGTCAAAGATGAGCATTCTCCGTAGTACGCCCAAATTTCCTCTCCAAAAATGCAGCTTAACATTGAAGCCATAACTCCCAAACGTGAGCATCTATCAACGATCCAACCGTTGAAAATGAAGCTTCATATGTCCCGAACAAGCTCCCAAAATTTCAGCCCAAACCAACAACGATTGACCTTTGATCGGGCTCCATTTCCGGGACTGCTCCCAAAAAAACGTGAGCAACATTTTTTCCCAAAAAATTGTTTTTTCTTGACATCATCCAATCTTTCGACCAATACCCAATTAGTAGCCAATGAAAATATATAATTTCGTTTTCAACTTGTTGTAATATAAGAAGTATTTTCAAGGCTATATTCTAAAATAAGATCGAAAAAATGATCTCGTGACAATGAAAGAGTACGGTGTGTCGTGATGCAAATCACTGACTTGAAAACGAAATTCCGGCGCAGCCGAGGTGCACTATTGTATTCGCCGGCACGTTCCCTAAAGTTAACACACCACTTCCACACAAAGACACTTTTGGGTGGAAGGTTGGAGCCAAGTAACGTATGCCCAATATAGAGTATGTGTTTAAGCAAGCTTGTGTTTGATATGTATTTCTTGTGTGTATAAAAATCAGAAAACATCCTCCAATTTATAGAGATGAATAAAGAAGATGAAAGATCATGGAGGAATCTTCTATGAACAAATAAAGAAGAGAAAATCAGAAATATTATGGTCCTTAAAAACACCATAATCAACCTCTTAAATGGGGGGTTACAAGAAATCAAACAAGAAGAGGAATCCAAGGGAACCGTTGGAGTCCAACGGACAAAAACGCGCCCGATCGGGCGGAGCTCGCCCAATCGGGTGGACACTCTTTTTTCCAGATGTCTTCTCGCGCCCGGTCGGGCGTCCGATCGGGCGGAGCTTGCCCGATCGAGCGGTGGAACTCCAGAATTTTACGACTTCTTCTCGCGCCTGATCGGGCGGGTCCCGCTCGATCGGGCGCTCGGTCGAGCGCCTAATCGTGCGCCCATATCTGACCCTTTGAATTTCCTTTCTTTATTTCCAACACAAGTTCTAACTCAGATATGATAATGTTCTGCTAGTTATTAAGCAAAAATTGGAACCAAATATTGGCTGGCTGACGGAATACGAAATCACATTGATTTCTGGGGATACTTCTGGTGATGCTCGACGATAGACCCCTGAGACATCGAATGAGCAGAATCAAGCAATTACTCCCTCGAACAGAAGCCTACCTAACCAAGATGTGGAGATGCTGGAGAAAAACAGCAAGTAATTGCTTTGAAAATTTGTCATTTGCTTTAAGCTCAATTGGATTCTTAAGTACAAAAAATTAGGCTTTCTTGTATGTCATAGTACAAAAAAGAGTTTGATTTGGAGGATTAATGAACATTGTGTAGTTTTTTTTTTCTTTCTGTATAAGCATCTTCTGTAACGTGTCTAGCTTTGCTTTTCAACTCTTTTATCCAAATCTCCTGAGTAAAAGCCGTTAACTAGTCATAAGCATGACCACCTCTAATTTCGTACCATTTACACAGGTCCTGTGTCCTATAATGTGTCCTGTGCCCTGCTCCAATTCCCATATGTTCTAGCCCTTTTCTGTATTTCAACAATGTACTGGAAATTACAATTCAACTCCGATCCCTCTTGGGGGGTGTTTGGTATCAAATTAGTAAATGTAAGGGAATGGAAACAAATTAGGAGGGGAAAGGGTAATATATAGTGTTACCCTTACTAGTTGTTTGGTATTACTAAGGAAACGCAAACAATTATAACTAATCCCTTTCCTCTTGTTTGGCATAGATAACTTGGAAACAAATAGCTTTCCTTCTAATTTTTGATGTCTTGGCTAACTTTTGATATACATTATACAATGTAGAGCAACACTAATTACCGTAATATATAAATAAATAAATAAATATATATATATTTATTTATATATATATATATTTTTTTTTGAATCGATTACCATAATATATCATATGCTAGATATATAGGCAAAGTCACATAAGTTGTTGATTACAAAAGCATTGAAATTCTAGTATTCTCAAAAAATAAAAAATAAAAAAAATAAAATAAAAAAAATAAAAGCATTTAAAAACCATTAAAACATTAACTCCAATAATAACTTAGGACAAAACTTTCTACTTCTTCTTCAGAAGATCAATTGCATATTGTTTCTTCATATTAGTTGGAGCTTGATAGAAGATGCGAAGCTTATGTTCTTCCGCCATGAGAATTGTAGCAACCTCTAATGCTTCGGATGGAGAAATTCCATCTAACTTCATCACCTCATCCAAAACCTTGTTCACTTTTTCATCCATCATTTGCTCTCTTTCTTCCGCTTTAGACCATGCACTAGCCATAGTCCCAAGATTAACATTGATATTTTCAAATATCTTCCCAAAATTGTTAGAAACATCATGGAGGGAGGCCACCAAATCATCATCATCATTCCTACAAAAACTCTTCAAATCTACCTTGTTCTTTCCCTTTACCTTAGCCTCCTTCGCCTTTGTAGAACGTTTTCCGGATTGAGTAGTGGAATCACTTGCGGAAGAATGAATCGTAGAAGCCTTCACTTTTGCCACTTTCGAAGGAGTTGGATGATCATCCTCTATCTTCATGGGGCGTTTTCCGGATTGACTTGTAGAAGAATAAGTGTCCGAATGAGTAGAATTCACATCATCTTCTTCATCACTCTCGACATCCAATGGTTGCTTATGAATCTCTTGATCCATATCTTCTATACCATCAACAAACGACTCACTTGCATCTCCGGTAACTTTGTCTTTTGCATAAATTTCTGCTAGAGTGTCATAATGAACGAAAGGAACTCCAAACAACCCCTTAGCTTTCTTATGAGTCTGTAACAAGTCATAACATATAAATACAACAAGTCAAAACATGTAAAGAATAAGATTTGTTCTTTATATAAAATCACAAACACAGAAGTAAATTAATACTAGTATGAGAAAAGGACAACCAGGAAAGAAAACAAGTTACTATTAGGCATTAAAATCTTTATATATTAATTAATTTCAGATAATTCAGCTAGTTGAGATTCATAGTCTCATAAAATTGTAAGTTTGTTTTGAAACTCGCCTCATATGTTTGTCAAAGGGTCTGGAATGTGTATAGTTACTTGACTAACTTTTATGGGATCTCATAGCAACCATCAATTGTATGTTGTACTTGCATTCATTACACGGAGGCAACGTAGCAAGAATATTTAGCAGAAGATAAAATGCCTCCCCTTGAAAGAAGTATATCGCCCATGACATATTATTCAAGCATTTAAAAAGCATTTTACATAACTAAGCATTTTTTATTTTTACAAAAAATCATAATACATCATGCATGATACATTCACATAAACTAGTAAACTACTTTGTTTCATTATATTTTGTGTGATACATTCACTAGTAGTCTTGTTACAGCATAAAAGGTACTACATTCACTAGTAGTCTAACTAATCTGAAATTACCAATTTGGATAAATCCCATGACTCAGCAGCAAGTCTAACTAATCCAAATCATGTGAAACAAAGAGATATTGAATAATACATGTCACCGAGTCACAACAGCAGAAAGAGAGGGGGGTTTAAGAAAGAATCAGAACACAGAAGCATTCAATCCCCACAAAAAATATACTGACCATAGCTTGGTAATTATCAGATTTCAAAGTGGTATATATGTACAATTTGTTCAAGTCTCAGTTGCACTTACACAGTCCAAAATGTGTCTGAACTTTGTAATACATTATATGCAAATATCTTATTAGAACCGCATCTTCTTCATACGTCCAATACCTTTTATTTTTACCTCTTCCTCGACTGCTTGCCTCTCCCTTAGCTTGACTAACCTCCATCTGAAAAAAAAAAAAAAATTGTAGATTTTAAGGCATATTAGAACTCAACAAAACAAACTACAAGGCTGATTATAATAGAACTAACAGAACATATCATACATTAGACATATATAACAAATTATATTAGACAGAACTAAACATAATAGATTATAAGGCATATCATACATTTTGTGTTATTGACTATGTCTACCTCTCGCCCTCCAATCATTAAACATATCTTGGGCTAATCCGTTTCTAAAATTGGTCCAATGATCCGAAGTAGCATATACACTCACAAAAAAGGCCTTCACTTACCTCGAGGTACCCTAAAGCCGTTTGGTCTAGAAAGAGCATTTCGAAGTACACGCATATCATGAGCCGAACCTTCCCAACCAGGAAGAACATAAATAAATTGCATATTAGGTGCACAAACACCCAATACATTCATAGCAATCGTTCCTTTTCTTGTTCTATACTTTGGTCGTTCTTGTGAAGGCACATTTACATTAATGTAAGTCCCATCTAATGCCCCTAAACAATTCTACAAAAATAGGAAAAAATATTACTTACAAACAACCAAAAATAAGAAAATCCTAGCAAAATTTAAGGGCTTTGAAAATACCAATACCTTGAAGGATTTCCACCTTTCATCTTCACAATAATCCGATATTGGTGTGGGATTGTAAAGTAGTACTTCATGCAACTTGAGAAAAGCCCTTAGAAAAAGGTGAAATTGTCGGCTCACGGTTTCTCCACTTCTATAGAAGTAATGTCCAATAGACCTATTCTTCTTATGATGAGCCAACGTGTATAAAAACATGGCTACTGTCTCTTGAAGCGACATGTTTTTTGTTCCACTTAAACCCCCAATGTCTCTAAGCATCTCACAAATAATATTGAAAGTTCTTCTATTAACGCGAAGCTCACTCTTGCATTTCACATCACTCTCCCTATAAAGCCCTCTCAATACTAACATCGGTAACAATTTTTTGTTTCTTTTCCTATCTTTTATTTGAACCCCCCTTATTGTAACAACGCAAATTATATACCACATCCAATACATCATCAACATAATAATAACCATTGCAATTACTATTTGTATTTGTTTTAGCTTTTTCTTCCTTATAGAACGCATAAGTCGAGGCATTGTACAAGAAACACAAAAAATAAATGGCAATTGAACCTGATAAACGGCAAAACAATAGTTATATCAATCTCTAGTTAATCAAATAACAAATATTAAAGTCAACTAGATAATTCAATAATTTCACTGAAAATTTAAGTGAAGGCTCAGATGGTCATAAACCAATTTTGATGAAAATGCAGGATAATAATTAAATAATATAATCTGATATATGGTCATAAAATCTTAGGGGATTATCAATAGGACTAAGTTAAGCCAGACTGTTGGAAAAAAAAAAGTTAAGAACATAACATATCTTTAAAATGCATAATAAATTAACTAACTAATTCATTAAATTAACTCACTGAAAAGCCAGCAAGCCTAATCTGATTAATCTGAAAGGCTAGTTTAGCTACCTGTCCATGTATCATATGAGTATGAACTTATTTATTTTCAAGTCTAAAAAATTCTAAATATGTGTGTGTGTGTGTGTGTGATTAATTCTGTGTAAAGTAGGTTTGGAAACTTAAACAAGAGTAGGATAATCATTTCATAAACAAAGCATTAAATTAGTGGTAGATGCCAAATAACATATTCTAGCCTAGATGCCAAATAGAATTGGTAGTTAGTGGTCTGTTTTTGGTAGCCTAGATGCCAACATAATTGAACTTAAATTATGCATAAACCACCAAACCATAGCAGCAGGGGGGAGGGGAAGCAGGGGAATAGAAGCAGGGGGGAGGGGCAGCATCAGGGGAATAGTAGAAGGGGGGAGGGGGAAGCAGTAGGGGAATAGCAGAAGGGGGGAGGGGCAACAGCAGGGGAATAGTAGAATTCCTCGGCACTTTCGGGTTGTCGATTTGTCCATATGCAAAACAATAGCAATCAAGTAACAAAAATTAGAGACCCAATATGCCTTAAAAACCAGCAAAGCAATAGCAATCAAACAACATTAACAATCTGCCTCAAAACATTGATTTTCGCTAAACAAAGCTGATTATTTACCATTGACATTTGCTAAACAAAGCTGATTTGCAGATCAAAACATCAGTAAGTATTACTATTAAGCATAAAATCGAAATTTGGGGGAAAAGAAGCCAAATAATAATAGCAAATTATAATAGCATAAAATCGAAATTTGCATGACAAAACATCAGTAAGTATTATTTCATAAAATCGAAATTGATATCATGTTAGCAATAATGTCATGAAGCAAAAAACAGGAGATTCAATTGAGAAAAATTAAACTCAAATAAAACTGAAAAATTAGGACAGAAAACCCTAGAAATTAATTAACACCATAAATCGAAAATAGCAATCAACACAAAGAAAAATCAAAACGCAATCAATAAGACAAAATTTTTATAAATTCAACACAACTCAAAAACTAGGGTTCTTCAACAAAAAAGTGAGAGATCAAACCATGAGATTGTTGATTTCTGGAAATTTGAAGTACGAAATTTAGAATTCTTCAGCGAATTTGTGGCTTCGATCGATCAAAGTTGAGGATTGTGGGGAGATATGTTGAATGAGAGGAGAGAGAATAGATAGAGGAAAGAAACGGGATTTGTTTCCCCAAGTTTTACAGTGGAAACAAAGTAATGGAATGGGTTAGAGGAAGGAAACGGTTTCTATTACTTAACTCTTTAACCAAACATCTTCTAACGGAAACGGTAACCCGATTCCGTTACTAACCCTATAAAAAGCCCATACCAAACATGCTCTTAATGTGTCCTGTGTCTTGCTGCAATTCTTATGAAGAGCTTGCAGTTGAGACACTTCCAACATGTGTTGGGTTGCATAGAAGGGTGGTGAATGTAGTACAGTATTGAAACGCCAGAGAAGAGAACAAATAAAGTACAAACCTATTTGAAATCAGTTAAGTGCTAATATGCAATTGAGGTTTAATTTGACAAGTAGTGAAGCTAGATGATGTTATTATACGTCCATGCTTCCTGAATTGAGGTTAGGCCTCCAACTGATGTGGCATTGCGCTGCTGCATTCTTACCAAGAAGCAAAGGAGTGCTGCTGCATGTGAGACATGGATATGCTGCCCACCTAATGAAGCCTGCTTAAAGATCAATCTTAAGTAAAGCACTCGCGGTCAGTAGAGATTGCAGAAGCAAAAGCCATCTCTTGGTCTGAAATTGGCAGCCCAAAACATTGAAAATTGGATGTGGTGTAGACTAATTTAACCATAATCAATTAAGTTAAAGGCTGGTGTTTCTCATTTTCTCAAGGCTCTTGGCCTCTTACTATTGTGTATAGGAGTTAATTTTGTATTACCATTTATGTAGCTACCTTATTTGATTCTTATTTTCATGCATGAGATTTTTTAAGCCAATGAAGTGAAACGGTTTAATATGGCACACCTGACCTTCAATGGTTAGACTACTCTACTATTAGAAACAGGAGATAGAAACCCACAAATTAGAGGGCAAAACAAGGTTCCATCCACAAAGTTTTTTTCTATCTTTTTTTATGTGAAACAAACAATACTCACACTTGTACTTAACATTAGACCATGTTCTATTCAGTTTATTTCCACTTATTTTAGGGTTAATAAGTTCAAATAAGGGTTAATAAGTTCAGATAAGTTGTGATAAAGGTTAATCAACGCTACCGATTTTAATTTATAACTAAAATAAGTTTTAATAGGGGTAATAAGTTCAGATAAGTAAAAATCATGTGAATAGAACACACTAATTGGTAGGAATCAAGATTGGTAATTTGAATAACAATTCTATTTATTTATTTGTTAAATTAATTAGTTATGCTAAAAAAATTTAAAACCGCTTTTAACGGTTCAAGTGCTGATTAATGCACGTCTTTGCTTTCACTTTGGTCAGACCATTAAAAAAAATTAACAATTTATGAAATTAGACTCAATCAATCATCATCGTGTCAAAAAAGATTCATTCATTATCATCAACAACTTCTTTTATCTGTTCCCAATTAGAATTTCAAGAAATTAGGATAAAATTACATTAATTGGTAGGAATTAAGGTGAGTATATATCATCTAAATTATAAAATGAGCGTGATTCAAATCCTTTTCCGGGTCGATGAAATCTGCAAAAAATATGAAAAATACGACGTTGATAAGCAAAGGGAGCGCAATGCTACCGGTGATGATGCCTTCGCACGTCTCTACGACACCATTGAGTCTGATATCGAGAAAGTCATTCATGTACGTGAAATTAATCAATTTTTGCGTGGTTTTAATTTTACCTTTAGAATTTATGAATAAAATACAATGTATGTATATGTAGATGACCTTTGATAATATTCAAAATAAATAATGTTAATGTAATGTGGAGAACAGAAATCGGAGATGGTGGCAATGGAGACGAATAGAGCCAAGGCGGTGGCGATGAACGCCGAGATAAGACGGACCAAAGCCAGGCTATTGGAAGATGTTGCCAAGTTACAAAAATTGGCTTACAAGAAGGTCAAGTATTACTTGCCTTTTTATGATTTTGTGATCAATTCAATCTTACTTGGTATAACTTAGCTTCATAATTAATCAAATGTTGCACTAGTTTCTGATCTTTGCTTTGAATTTTGTGTTTATATGGTGTATATGTTT
Source organism: Chenopodium album (assembly GCF_948465745.1). Taxonomy (NCBI): domain Eukaryota; kingdom Viridiplantae; phylum Streptophyta; class Magnoliopsida; order Caryophyllales; family Amaranthaceae; genus Chenopodium; species Chenopodium album. Next base: position 11,641,956 of record NC_137842.1, on the reverse strand, counting down.
CTCTTTGTTTAAACTATTAATGATGCCATAAAAGAATGTGTTCCTATTCTACTTGTAGACATGTTCAACATCATTTTCTGTCTCTTTTTTTAATATTCAATCTAGACTTCTAGCTAGGGTGTACATTTTTTTTTTTTTTGAGAAATAGCTAGGGTGTACATAAGCATAAGGAAATAATGTGGATTCCCCTAATTAACTCTAAGTATACCCGAGTAGGCGAGTACAAAATGAAATCTTTTTAAATGTTTTTTTTTTTTTCCTTAAGTGATCCAACTCTCCAAGTAAAAAGATGAAGAATATTGCAGCTCGATAGCTTTGCAACAAGAGGTGTCAAAAACTAATTTGATTGATCCGATTTAAAACCAACCTACATAAAAAAAAAAATAAAAAAAATAAAAAAATAACAATTTAGATTTTGAATTTATGAACATAATAATTTTGCATGACTCAAATTTGAAAATAGATTCAACCTCACCAAACTCAATCTAGACGTCCAAATCGACACTTATATTTGCAACAATAAAAATACGATTTCCATTTTATGTGACTTTAGATGATCAATTTGTGGTTATAGGTAAAAGGACTCTCAAAAGACGATATGGTTGCTCGAGGTGACTTGGCTATTGCGTTAGGAGAAAGAATCCAAGGAATTTCCGATGGAGGAAACAATGCCAAAAATGATGGATGGGCGAGTTCAAGCAATCCTAATAACATCAAGTTTGATATGCAAGGAGGTACGTTCATATATAGTCTTCATACCATGCAAGTATGACTCCTTGTATAACAATATAATTAAGCATCATAATATTGATATGAATCACGTGTTGCTTATTAAAGTGACACGGAAAAAGCTTGTGTATAAATATAACTGATAGTTCGCATTATATAGAGATGATACAAGGGGTAAAAGTGATTCTACGGTTAACTCTAATGATTGTTTGGGTTACATCAATGCAAACTTCAGATTCACACTTAAACGATGGATTTTTCCAAGAAACCGAGCAATCGAGTCAATTTAGGCAAGAGTATGAAATGAGGAAGTTGAAACAGGCAAGTACATGTCCATAAACATGTTACATTTAGTATTGAGGTTTGTGTATAGTAGCTTGCTTGAACAAATTTTGGTATCACTATAATAGGATGAAGGTCTAGATATCATATCTGAAGGACTTGAGACTCTGAAGAATCTGGCGCATGATATGAATGAGGTTAGTCTGTCATTTTCTAATACTTTGTACTTTATGTTGTCTTTCATAGATGATACCAAAAAGAAGTAATTTTAAGGGATGTACTCATTATTTTATCGGAAAATTTCAAACCAATAATCCAACATTTCACTCATTCTCCCAAAATAATCCAATCTTTCGATTAACTTTGAATAATCCTCAGTTTTCCTATTATTCTCTCCAAGTAACCCTAGCAGGTAACCTTACCCTTTATAACCGGTTACCATCCACGTGGCACTTCTTAATTGATTAATTTTTTTTTTTTTACTTAAAAAAAATATTTTTAATTGAAAATAAAAATTTAAAAAAAAAAAGAAATTCTTTCTCCTTTCCCCTTCCTGCCCGTTTCTCTCTCCTCTCCCTTCCTCCATTATCACCAAGCCACCTAAAACACTCACCGCCATCTACGGACTACGGTACCACCACCTACAACCACCTCAACACCACCAACATCACCACTCAACACAACATCCATCCACTACCAATTCAAGTACCAACCCACAATTCAACTGCAAACGACGACCTCAATATCACCGATCACCCACAACATCAACATCGTACGACCGCAACCCAATTCAGCCCCAAATTAAATTGAGAAAGAAGGAGAAGAGAAGGACAATGGTGCGGGTTAGGGTTTTGGTTTCTAGGTAGGTGGGGTTGGGGTTTCGGGTTTTGGGTGGGACAGGGTTTAATGGTTTTGGGTTGGGGTTTCGGGTTTTGGGTGGGACAGGGTTGGTGGTTCGAGTATGGGTAGGAGTGGAGGAAAGGTTTCGGGTCTGGGTTTGGTTGTGGTGGGGTAAGTGGTGGCGGAGGTTGTGATGGAGGCGGGGAAAGGGAGTGGCTGCGGGGAGGTTGTTGGGTGGTGGTGGCGGCAAACCAGGTATGTGGGTTAGGGAGTGGCTGGGGGGAGGTTGTTGGGTGGTGCTGGTGTTTAAAGGATGGTGGGTATCCATCCTCCATTGATGTCACTATGTCAGGTCTTGGAACTAAGGAGGAAGAAGGAGGAAAGAATAGGAGGAAAAAAAAAAGGAAATGAAAAATAAAAAAAATCTAATGTTGACTTATTCAGCCGGTTGTAGGTAAAATAGGTTTGCTAGGAGAGAATAATAGGTGAACTTAGGATTATTCAAGGTTAATCTAAAGGTTGGATTATTTTGGGAGAACCAGCGAAAGGTTGGATTATTCTTCGTACCAAGTATCTATATCTATATCTATACTTAATATTTAAAAACTATAACCAAGAAACTAAGAAAGACACATGTCCCCATCCATTCTATTACGTATTACACTTCTCTAACCATAGTGTCACATGTCATCTTACACTATTAATTTTTTATTACACCATTTATTTTTTAATTCTTTCATTAAACTTATACTTCATCTTTCATACACACTTCATCTCTCCCCTTTAATTCAACCTTTTCCTATTCTCTCTTTAATTTTAGCCCTTCCACCTTCTATTTAAGCCTCTTTTTCGATTAAAGTTCCAAAATTTTAATTTCTTTAGTCATGTTTCCGATTACATATTATACCCTATAATGACTTACTGATATTTCCTCACTTATCTCTCAATACAATTTTTCCGATTACATATTATACCCTATAATGACTTACTGATATTTCCTCACTTATCTCTCAATACAATTTTATATGAATAACCCGTGCATTGCACGGGCCAGAAGGCTAGTTGATTATAATATGGATTACTAGAAATTATCTCAACTTTCTCTACTTATATGCTTATTTTAACCAATTACGAGTGTGTAAAACATTAGCCATTCCGCCTTTGCCTGTTTTTATGTTGCATTTTTTAACAAGATCTTGGTCAAAAGAAAGTTTTATTGGCTAATTATTAAGTGCTTTAAGCCTCTAATCATTAGTAACAAAAATCTTGTGTTTAAGCTCAAAACATAGAATTTGTTTCGGAAATCATGTTGATTAAATTGAGATACATTGTTTCCATTGATAAATAGACAAATAAAATTGTTTGGTTTTCTATGGTATACTAATTAACCCTTTGTTTTGGTTCCTTCTTATTCATAGGAGCTAGATAGACAAGTTCCCTTGGTTGATGAAATCAATACAAAGGTTAGATTGCTTAGCTTCTTCTCAATTCATTGTAACTTCATACATCATGTAATTATTATACTACCTCCGTTTTTATTTAGTTGACACGTTTTGACTTTAGCACTATTCAGACACCCCCCTTTGACCATATTTTGTGCTTTGTACGTAATGAAAAATATAGTCATGTGGGATCTTGTTAGGTTCATCACGTTATATACTTTAAAATATCAACTTTTCATAATATTTGTTTATCGATAATTAAAGATATTAATGATTGCGTAAGTGCATTGGCTAACATGACTAAAGAAACGGAGGAATTGAAGTATTAATCATTCATCAATATTTGTAGCTAGGGAAGAACTTAATAGTTTTAACGACGTAAACGTAGCATCATTTGACTATATATTAAGGGTTTAAAGCATGAGACCGAGTTATCTTTAGCATGCAAGTAGATCGACTAATACTTGTTTTATCTCTTGTTTCTATGCTAATTAAGGTTGACAAGGCCAACACTGATTTGAAGAACAACAATGTCAGGCTCAAACAAACACTTCACCAGGTACAAATTACTTTTTAACAAGCTGCGTACATATTTGAAATTTTTTAGATATATCCGGGTGTATCTATTTATTTGCTTGTTTAGGTCGATTTATCTACTTAAAATTTGACAAACAATATGAAATTTTTGTATGTATGATCAGATAAGATCAAGTCGAAACTTTTGCATTGACATCATCTTGCTATGCGTGATTTTGGGCATTGCAGCTTATTTATACAAGTAAGATTTGCAATACTCTCTTCTATTTTTTGGTTAAACGAACATGCATGTACTTTGTATATGATATTGACTCTAATCTTTTAACTCGATAATTTATAAATAAAACTAACAATACGATATTCCATTTTTGTAGTGTTTTGCAGTGAATCGATTTCAGAGCTTTCATGGACTCTGGCAATGGTCTATATGTTACCAAATTCATTGGTCTCTAACTATGCATTTCCACATTGTTACGTTATCATGTTCACAGACGGAGTACCGAATATTATAACTTTTCTTTTACGAGTATCAGTGTATTACTTATAAACTTATAACGTGTATGGGATATCGTCTTTTTTTTCTCTATGTTCATTACATAAATAAATAATGCTAGTCATATATGCACACAATGCATGCATGATTGATGTAAAGCTTGAAACTATTTATGTGATTTTGGCGTATGACGACTTTAGAAAATCTATCTATTTAAATTATAAAATAAATAAATAAATAAATAAAAGTCTAGCTAATTAAATATTGACCGTGTCACTTGATTTGCTAAAAGCAGTTACCAGCTAGTCATCATCTAATTCTAGCGGATACCCCCAAAAGTGTATTAAGTTGGAAAAAACAAGTGTCGTTTTAATTATTGTGGAGTGATTGAAGCAATGAAAGTTCGTAATAATTTTGAGAATTTTTTCGTTTTTTTTGTTGATCCAATCATAAACAAATATGATGTATAGCTTAGTGGTAGGATTGATAATATCTCAACTAAACAAGAGTTCAAAAGTTATTAGGCAATTTTTTTATTTTTTTATTTTTATTTTTTTTATTTTTTTATTTATTTATTTATTTATTTATTTTATCTATCTATCTTTCATAATTAAACATTTTGTTGATTTTGGATTAAATTTCTTGTAAATTGTTGATCTTGCTAGCTTTCATAGTTATAGAGTTATAAATTGTTTAATCGATTTCATTGTTTATTTTACTCGGAAGTTTCGAAGTAATCTGTCTTTTTTACTATTATATCAGATTACTAATATATAAAGATGATCTCGAAACCAGGTTACGATACATCGACACTTGGCTTTCTAGTTTTTCGCCAAGTGTCGAGCCATATAGGCAACAAATCTATAAATATACTAAAATAACAACCGCTAACATCATCATTTATTAAAATTATACACATGTCAAGCTGTTGTTAAAATTTTTCCCGCCTAAATCAATTCCCGACATCATATTTTTATTTATTTTTTTACCTTAAATTATTACAATATTTTTTTTGGAAACCAATTATTATTATTATTATTATTATTGCAAAAAAAAAAAAAAAAAAAAAAAAAAAAAAAAAAAAAAAAAACCCCTACAAAATCAATCAATTTATAAGAAATTGGTGGGGAGCCGAGATATAATTTGCCCCCCCCTCTAACTATAGCGAACCCGATCCTCCTGAAGATGTGAGCAACTGAACGAGCACCAATATCCAGTGTCTTAGCGAACGCCTGAATCCGCTTCAGCAACGTAATAACATCCTTCTTTAATTCCCCCAACGAAGAAAAGGAGAAAGGAAGAAAACCATAGCTAATAGCCCTGCAACGCACCCCATACTTATCCCGTTTCCGCTGAGCCGCCGCCGACAGAATACGACCAGGAACAAAGTCACACAACCCCTATTGTGTTAAAGGTGAAGAATCGTTAAGTTAACACATATATCAAGACCTCTATCCCAGGAATAAAGCAACACATCTGCCGATCATAGAGCTCCGTCGTTCCCCCCAGACAACCCAACGTTAACCTCCTTTCGAGCAGATAACTCAGACCGAAAACAAATATCAACAAGGGTGTCACAAACAACATTTTGCCGATGTTTAATACCCACCATCCCAGCATAAGACACTGCATGATCCCCATAAATATCCCCATCAAAAACCCTTGAGCAAGCAGAACACAGTGTTGAAACGGAGAACAAAGGAACACCCAACCGGTAGCAAAGAACACTACAGTAAGTCTTACCGTCATAGTCTGACCCAAACCCGATATCGGGACCGTACGCAACCAAGCCGAAGAGTGATCCCCCTGTTGGGACTTCCATAAGGCTACCTGACGCGGAGTTAAGGAGAAAGTGGAATTTGCAGATGCAGTGACCTTCGTGAAATATATATCTGCTAACTTTTTCATGAGTCTGGGGGCAGCAATCTAACTAGGGTTACTTATAAGGTCAGTCTCCACAGTCCTGTAAAAAGGACTAAGAGCACCATCGAAGGCCGGTCTCGAGCCAACAATACCAGAATTACGAAGAAGCGCAGCCTGAAGACCAGAAGACTGTAGACGCGACGCAAGGAAAGCATAATGTCGATCATCACCCGCCGAATAATCACCAAAACCACAATAAGCAAAAGGTAAGGTGGCAAGTCGCCATTGACAATCACCAAAACTAGGCCCCGAAGCTATTATAATGCGCTCCAAAGAAGCCCGAAGGACCACGTCAAAAGAAACCTGTGCTGTTTCAAAAAGACGAGGAGGACAAGTGCGCATAGCAAAGTAGAGTTTCAAAACCCCAGTACACGCACGAAGAAGCAACAACTCGCATTGAGGATCATCGAGTTTAGCAACAACATCCATTAGAATAACAGTCTTCAATTCGATACTCTCTGCTAAACAAGCTCACCACAAAAAGAGGGATCAGCACTGACAGGACTACCCAACAACTTAACACCATGCACCAGACGATCAATATCCAGATTCCGGAGGAAATACACCGATAAGACAGCTACGAGGGTCCTCCGAGGGCCAGAATATTTCCGTTTTCTCAACGTTCACATAGAGTCCGAGACGAGGTCCCTCTGCCAAAATCAACTCCAAAACATTTCCCACCACCAAGGTGACACCAATAATAGTCCCGTCATCTAAATACCAAGCTTGCAAACATAAGTCAAAAGAATCCCTAATTTGGTACATTAACGGATGAAGAACCAAAGCAAAAAGCTAAGGGCCTAGAAGATCACCCTGTTGAACTCCCTGACATGACCATAAGATATGCTCCCCGTAAAAAAGCCTGGCTGGAGAAGAGTAACAGATTTCAACCCATTGCGAGAGAGCTGGACAACGGAGATGAACCTCACGCAACAAAGCAGAACGATCAACCAAATTAAGGGCATTATGGAAATCCACCAGTAACATGGAGAGGCCAACATCACCACCACGCGCCTCAACCAAACGATTAACAGCATGAAGAATAGTCTCACCACCCGCAGGCACCCCAACACCAAACTGAAGACCTCCTAGATAGCTTCCCAGACGGAGACCAATTAAAGCAACCCAAACCTTTGAAACCGGCCGCCTCCAAACGGTACCCACAGCAATAGGCCGAATACCATCGCCAGGCTTAACAAGAAACCTATTATTATTATTATTATTATTATTATTATTATTATTATTATTATTATTATTATTATTATTATTATTATTATTATTATTATTATTATTATATATTATTATTATTATTATTATTATTATTATTATATATTATTATTATTATTATTATTATTATTATTATTATTATTATTATTATTATTATTATTATTATTATTATGGACTTCAAAATATAATCACTCTCGGTTAAAGAGTACACGTAATACATAATTTGCTTAAGTTGTTACTCTTCTTCAAAATTAATAAGATCTTAATATCATTACAAATGGCAATTAATGGTTATGTTTTTATAATTTATTTCATATAAGGGACATATATAAAATATTTATTTATTTCAATAAATTTTTTTATGTCGTGACACATAGGATGCTAAGTGCGAATTTTGGATAGATTTTTTTAGGATAAAAATGTCATATAGTGTCTTATTATCGAAATACTTCTAATATTTCATATATATACAAAATTAATTATAACTTTAATAGATGTTTTATACTTGTAACTCATTACTATTTTCATCATAAAATTCGTTTGAAAAAATTCTTTAAAATGGGATTCATTTATAATATATTTTACTACCTCCGTTTCATATTTTTTGCAGCTTTAGAATATTTTATTTCTCACAAATAATACCTCAAAGTTGCAAAAAAATATAAAACGGAGGTAGTGATAAAAAAATAGAAAATAAGTAATAATAAGTTTTAATTAGAAATAAAAAAAAAAAGTTTGGTAAAATTGTCAAGTTAATAATATTTTAGATTATCAAAAGAGGTTATATGATCGTATTTAACATTCAAGCTAAAAAGTTAAGGACAATCTGGGCATCACCAGGACATGCACAAAACTAGTAAGTGAAATAAGACAGAGAAATTGATTTGATGTACAAATTATAAACTACCTAAAACGCATCTCCTTTAGTATATTTTAGTTTTAAAAACTATCAAATTGATTTAGGAAATAAAAAATTTGATGATTTATAGACCTTAACAAAAAAAATAGAAGTTTTATTTTGAAATCATAACTAAACTTATGGGGTTTTAAATTAAAAAATATATAAAAAAAACCTACTTATGGATTTTCCTAGCCTCTATATTCTTATAAAATAAATAAAAAATTAGTTTACACAATTAAAAATATTTAGTACACCCTCCATTCTCAAAAGTTTTTCACATTTTGACCGTGCGCAATTGCTAATGCAAGTCTTTGACCATTAATTAATTGCACATTAGTAAAAATAATAAAACAATAAGTTACTCATTAAGATGATTCAAACAAGACCCTTCCCTTTAGTTTCTTTATGTTACCCCTTTGGTGGGCTTTGTTCTAGTTTTGTTTTTGTTTTTTTGTGTCTAGTATGGTATAAGTTGTTTCATTGGTAAAGATTTGTGCGGGTTCGAGAAAGAGGTTAATCCTTCGATTACAATTCAATCAGATGAATCAAACAAAAATCTTTTTCACAACAATAACAGATTGATAGACCCCCTCGTCGAAGAAGGCTGTAAATCACAGCGATATGAAGGGTATGAAAATTGTACAATTTGCAACAACGATCGTAGCTCTACTGAAAGGATGTTTTTATTTGATTCAATTGTCATGTATTTATTATATTCAAACCTCTTTGTAGATGTTGTTTAGGGTAAAAATACCCTAGACATGTGGACCAATAAGATAAGGCCACGTGTCAAACTCAGGCTGGTCCAAGTGGCCCAGTAGCCATCGGACACGTGTGCCCTTCAAATATCTTCTGAAATTGCGGCCTTCAAGGGCCCAATTCCCAAGAAGCACCGTAAAACGGCTCAACCCACTAAAATATAGGTCAAGTGACCTAGATAGGGGCACACCCTCCGACGACCCTATAAATAGGGAGATATTTCCCCATTTTGGGGACACAATCAATCATTTATTACACCTACTTTCTCTCACATCAGAGAAACACCTGAGCTTGGAATCCAAGCAGATACCCACCTAAATTTCCGCACTCTTTATTCTCTTTCAAGTTACTAACTTGATTGTCGGAGGCGGAGCTCCTACAACCGGAGTCTCCGTTGTTTTGCAGGTGCAACTCGAATCGGACCAATCTTTGTGACGTAACTCTCCCGAGGGACAAAAACACCCAAAACATTTGGCGTCGTCTGTGGGGAGAGTACCTCAAGGATGGTTCAAGAGTCTGTACCACCTTCTGAGCGTCCGGTAGACCAGCCGAAGGTCTTTACTGACCAAGAGGACGATGATCCTCAAGTTGAAACCTATATAGCCAATGATGGCTCTTTGATAACCAAACGCATCCGGCCCAAGGACACTCTGGAGCGGGGTGCAAGACAGGCGGGTATAAGTCGACCTCCTGGTCAGCCGGAAGGGGAAACTCATATGGCCGGTGGATCTGCTCCAGTCGCTCGAGACGAACTCATGAAATTCATGACTAGTTTCAAGGGTGAAATCAAGAATCTGATCACCAAGAGTCGGGCTGGCCCAAGTAAGGGTCATCGGCAAGGAAGACTCCTCTAGAAAAGAAGAAGCCAGTTAGAGACAGACAGCCAACTCCACATCTATAGAAGAAGGCAGTCGGGACCCTTGACTGGTCCAAAATTCTTCTACCCAAGAGGAATACCAACAATACCCGCCGGAGTGAACAGCCGGTGGGAAACAAAAAACAACTCTTGATGCCCGGGAGATCATCACTCGCAAGATGAATCAACAGTTGTCTGAGTCAGCTTCCACTTCAAGTTTTACATACAACTTTAAGAATACATTTGCAGGGAATGTACAATCCTTGCATGAGAGCCATACAAGCGGTAATACCGTCCATTCTAGCCCTCAGATGATTGGGAATGCACCGTACATACCGCCTATGGTCTACGACCCGTATTCTCCTCATTTCGTGCAGTCGGCCCTCTTCGGAGGTCAGGCTGCATACAACAATGTCTAGTCACTAGAATGGCAGCTTCGTCTGCTCCGCTTGGGTGAATAACCTTTTACGTTAACCCGAGAAATAACTGAGGCGGCACAGCCGGCCAAGGTTAAAAATGTGTCGGTAGGTACTTATGATGGTACCTCCAACCCGGAAGATCACCTCATGGCTTATACCAACCTCATGTATTTACAGGAGTTGGCCGATGCCACTTGGTGTCGATGTTTCCCGGCTACATTGAAGGGCATTGCCCAACAATGGTTTGGCAACCTGCCAGCCGGGTCCATCGATAGTTTCAAGAAGCTTGCCTTCTTGTTTGCTTCCAACTTCTCAATGAACATCCCTGCGAAGAAAACAAGTCTTGACTTGAGCACCATTAAGCAGGGAGAGAGAGAAGGATTACACTCTTACGTCAGGCGGTTAAATCTGACCAGAATTCAGATTTAGGAATTGGTTGACGAAGTAGCCTTTACACACTTCTTTAAGGGTCTGAGAGACGGGTCGACCTTTAAGTTCGACCTTGTCAGAAAAGGGGCATTTACCCTACAGGCGGCCCTGAGGGAGGCGGAAAGCTATATTCAAGCAACTGACCTCTGCTCGCATGGTATTCAGTCGGACTCCAACAAGTCTGATAGACAAAAAGACAGTCGGCCTGCTCAGCCAGCAAAGAAAAAATATGAGAGCAAGAAGAGAAAACAAGTCTCAGCGGTGAGTGACTCTGACCAGCCGTCCTAGAAGAAAAAGAAGGAATTTAAATCGTACGTCCCCAAGTACGAGTTTAACAAGGAATGCAACTCCATCCTCAAGTAGATCAAGGACCGGCTGTCTCTAGAGAAGCCGAATCTCATGAAAAGTTCCATTCAATCAAGGAACAATAATAAATTATGCAAATACCATGAGGAAGTTGGCCATGACACCAATGACTGCTTCAGCCTTCAGAGGGCGTTGGACCGTCTGGCTCACAAAGGGATATTAAAGTCCTACATTTCTAAGTCCAAAGGGACTAATAAGAAGAACCCGGGGCAGTCCACTAAGACACCCCAGCCTGCTAGTAGCTCAGAAACTGACAAAGAGACGGTCTACACTATAGCAAGCGGGTTCTCATGCGGTGTCCCTGCCATCCGGGGAACCAAGAGCCATCTTCGAAAGATGGACAATGACAATGACAATGATGAGCAGGCGTCAGCCAGCTCCACCTTCCCAAATTTTTTGATCACTAAGAAGGATAGGGGCAGCGCCCGCCGCCCGCATGACGACCCGGCCGTCATTGAATGTAAGGTCGCCAATCAGCTGGTTGGGCGGATCCTTATTAACACTGGCATCTCGTCGGACATCATCAGCTAGAGGTGCTTGCAAAAGCTGAAGTATAAGCCCATCAGCATGCACCCGGTAAACCACCCCCTGGTTGGCTTTGGAGGGGGGATGGTGTACCCAGTCGGTAGGATTGATCTACCCATCCGACTGGGAGAGAAAGGAGAAGGACGACACCAGGTCGTCAAATTCTTGGTAGTTGAGGAGTTGACCGGCTATAACATTATTTTAGGCCGACCAACCCTCAATGAGGCTAAGGCGATAATTATTCCCTCCCTCATGCTGATCAAGTATGAGAAGAATGACGGTTCTGTTGGTTCCTTGAAAGAGGATCAGAAGACGGCTCGGTCAAGTTAACGGTGGCCTCATACGGCCAAGGACATGAACCAATAGACCTTGAAAATGTCAAGGACGCCAGCCCACCCCCACCAGCAGCCGGAAAGAAAAGAAAGGCTCACCAGGTGGTGGAGGTGAAGAAAGAGAAAAAATAGCAATCACTGACCGGTGGAGGGTCAGATGCGCTCCGTCCCCAGCCAGTTGGTGAACATGTTGATATACCTCTGGATGACAGTCGTCCAGAGCGTAGTGTCAAGGTTGGAACGACTGCTTATGCTAAGATGGGTGCAGATTTGCACCTATTGCTGAAAGAATTCAAAGACATTTTTGCCTTTGAAGTGGAAGAGATGCCAGGCGTCAACCCGAATCTCGCTGTCCACAAACTCGCCGTGGATCCAAAAAAGAAGCTCATCCGGCAAAAGAAAAGAAATCACGGCGAGGAAAGAAGTCAGGTGGTAGCTGCCAAAGTTAAAAAGCTGCTGGATGCTGGGTTCATTCGGCCATGTAATTTCCCCGCCTGGGTGGCGAATGGTACCTAGCCTATGTGTGTGTGACTACACATACCTCAACAAGGCATGTCCAAAGGACAGCTATCCGCTCCCAAAAATCGACAGTCTGGTCGACTCCACAGCCGGGCACGCCTTGATGAGTTTTATGCATGCCTATTCCGGCTTCCATCAGATACCCCTGTGGAAAAAAGATCAAGAGAAGACAGCCTTCGTCACTGATCAGAAGTTATTATGTTATACTGTGATGTCGTTTGGCTTGAAGAATGCGTCGGCTACATTCCAACGGATGATTAATACAGTCTTCATTAATCAAATTGGGAGGAATGTGGAGGCGTACATTGATGACATGATATTCAAATCCAAGCAACAGATAGATCACCTTGCTGATCTCTGAGAAACCTTCACCACCCTCAGGCGGCATAAGGTTATGTTAAATCCTAAGAAATGTGTCTTTGATGTTGAGTCTGGGAAGTTTCTCGAATTCTTGATTGATCAAAGAGGGATAGAGGCTAACCCTGAGAAGATACAGGCGGTTATTGACATGAAGTCACCCCGCATTTTTAAACAAGTACAGAGACTAACCGGCTGCCTGGCGGCATTAGAGAGGTTCCTCAGCCGGCCGGGTGACAAATGCCTTTACTTCTTCCAAGCAATCAAGAAGAAGACTAGATTTGAATGGGGGATGATGCTGAGGCGGCCTTTCAAAAGCTGAAAGAACACTTGCACTCTTTGCCAAGGCTTGTTAGCCCTCTGCCCAAAGAGACGTTATACATGTACCTAGCCGTCTCAGACCATGTCCTCAGTGCTGTTCTCCTTGCTGAAAGAGATGGCATCCAGCTCCCGGTCTATTTCATTAGCCATGTGCTAAAAAATGCTGAATTTCGGTACCCCATGGTTGAAAATTTTGGCCTTGCTCTATATATGGCATTCAATAAGCTGAAGCCTTTTTTCTGGCACATCCGGTTGTTATCTACACCGATCAGCCCCTCAAGCGGCCAATGTCCACCTTGGAGTCATCCAAAAGAATCCTAAAATGGGCTATTGAAATGCAAAGTCTCGAAATCAGTTACGAACCAAGGAAGGAAGTGAAAGTTCAGGTGTTTGCCGACTTCATTGTTGAAATGACATGACGGGTTCCTCCGGATAACATTAATCAGGTTTGGAAAGTGTATGTAGACGGGAGCTCGACAAAGAACGGATGTGGTTCAGGAATTATATATGAGTTCCCTGAGGGGGACAGATTTGAATATGCACTGCGGTTTAAGTTTCAGGTCTTGAATAACGAGGCGGAATACGAAGCCCTGCTAGCCGAAATCCGCATGTGTAAGGCGGCAGGGGCAACAAAAATTGACGTCTATTCTGATTCGCAGTTGGTCGTAAACGAGTATGAGGTAAAATATGAGACAACTCACCCGGCTATGATCAAATATCTTCAAGCAGTCAAAGAGGAGGCTGGGGCACTTGAAGAATTCCGTCTGAGTCAAGTGCCCAGGTCAGATAACAACCAGGTGGATGCATTGTCCAAGCTGGCATCTTCCGCCTGCTGTGATATGCCTTGGTCAGTCTTTTAGGAAGTTTTGGAAAAAAGAAGTATATATGAAGAACCCATTGGAATCCTGGACCGAAGCTCTACCTGGATGGATGGCATCCAGACATATTTAACAGACGACACGCTCCCTGATTCACCATAGGAGGCAGCCGTCATGAAGAAACGAGCAGCAAACTTCGAGATGAGAAATGGAGAGCTCTTCAAGGCGGGTTTCCTTAAACCTTTATTGAAGTGTGTTACTCCAGAAAAGGGGAAAGAAGTTCTCAAAGAATTGCATGCAGGATACTACGCCTCCTATATAGGCGGCAGGTCCCTAGCCGTCAGAACCAGACGACATTATTTTTGGCCTACTCTTGAGGCAGATGCAAAAGAGTTGGTGAGGAAATGTGACAAATGCCAGAGGTTTGGCAAGCTTATTCACTGCCCGACTACTGATCTGACGGCAATCCACAGCTTAGTCCCGTTTGCTAAGTGGGGCATGGACATCTTGGGTCCTTATACGCCTGCGCCAGGCGGAAAGCGTTATATTCTGGTAACTGTGGATTACTTCACCAAGTGGGTGAAGGCGGAGTCGGTCAAGAACATCAAGACAAAGGATGTCATCTCTTTCATTTGGAAGAACATCATCACCCGGTTTGGGATACCTATGTCTATGGTGTTTGATAATGGCCCTCAGTTTGAAACGCCTCACCTTAAGACTTGGTTGGGAGAGCAAGGGATCTCACATTGTTTTGCATCAGTCGGCCGACCCCAAGAAAACGGCCAAGTTGAAGCCTTCAAGAAAGTTATCTCATACAACATCAAAAAGAAAATTGAAAGAGTCGGTGGCTTATGGGCAGAAGAATTGATTCATGTCCTATGGGCCATCCGAACAATCGCCAAAGGGGCAACCGGTGAAACCCCATTTCTCATGGTATACGGCGCCGAAGCCGTCTTGCCCATGGAACGTTACGAGCCGACTCTCAGAGTCATGCTTTACGATGAAGAGGCAAATTGGGAGGCCATGCGGCTGGCATTGGAATCCCTCCCGAAACGCTAGGGCAATGCTGCCCTGCGTCATGAGATATACCATCTGAGAATGACGAGATCCTACAACAAGAAAGTACACAAGCGCTCTTTGAAAGTTGGCGACTTCGTGTTACGAAAAATGGAGGCAACCGGTAGAGCAAATGAGCTTGGAAAGCTAACCCCCAATTGGGAAGACCCTACCAAATCTATGAAGAAGTTAGGGATGGCATCTACCGCCTGGAAACCCAAGACGACAGACGCCTGCCTAGAACTTGGAATGTAGATAACTTAAAAAAGTAATACTTCTAAGAATTGTAAATTTTTTGTAAACAAAAAGTCTATCAATGAGAAATCAGGCTTTGTTTTCAATTGTGTTGTTATCTTTATAATTACTATTCCGTCTGGGCAATGCTCAGACGGATTATTTTCTAAACCAACTAAGTTCGAAACTTAGTGGCGAACTCAACATCTAAATAAAATGCGGCCAATGGCCCGATTGATAAACTAGGCATAAAAACGCTTAGTAGCTATACAAACGGTCTCGAACAAGACAAAAGGCCAATGTCCGGATGGTTGCTTATTTTACAAAATCTCCTATCCCAATATGGACAACGGCGTCCGGCGACACCCCTCTAGGTGCAATCGTCGTAGAGAGCAGACTATTTGTCAGCTCTACGTATCTGTGTAGACGGCAAAAATTGTACGACCAAATTGGTCAACTCATAGCCGTCTGACCAGAATAGTCTACAGAACGATTAAGTTTTCGAAATACCAGATGCCCTAAGGCATCAGCCGGTTCTCGACCGAAGTTCTTACTTAGATTATTTATTCCAAAATTGCACAGACTCTCCCATTAGGACAAAAGTGTTTTGTGTAAAGGCTATGCAACAACCCCAGACGAAATTTTACCGCCTAGGTAAGAGGCTGGGAGCACCCGTTTAATGGCCAGCTGTGCACTTAGTTTGGGGTAATCACCATTGTGATTGATTGGCCTAAAAACATCTCATACTTCTCAAAGTATCAAATGTTTTCAAGCCAATCAATCAATTTGAAATGAAACCAACCACACAGCCGTCCAGGGGCAAGAACAGCCGGATTACAATCTGTTGCATGCTTTTTATAAGTTAGGAAAAATATCAAAGAATTGCAGTATATACGCAAAATTCAATTCAAAAAATTCAAACACAAATGCAAACATGTATAAAAAATCGACTGAGTCGGAATACTTCATTCATAAAATTAAAATTGGCACAAAGACCAGAATGATTGTTAACCGGAATCACATCCGGTGCAGAAACAAAAAAAAAATTGTTAACCCAACTCCATAGTTGGTAAAAGTACAGCATACTCGGCTAACAAGCCGGAAAATAAAATAAATGGCATACTGCCGCAAAATTTCGGGAGGCTGATTCAAGGCTGAGGAGGAGGCTGCTGACCCGGGGGTCTTGACCGGTAGGGAGGGATTATGATTGATTTTCAACCCTCTTTATTGTCTAAGACTTCATACCCCAGCTCAGCAGCCCAGTCTTTGAAGCGAGGCGGAGCTGCCTCTCCCGAAACTGGGGCATCATACACCGCAGTGGCGTAATCATACCTAAGCTTGTAGACTTCAAAGTCAACATCCGGATAGAGGAGCCCCTAGGCTATCTTCAGGCGGGCCGCATTGTCCCGCTCATTCTCCTCCACTAGCTAGGTCTGCTCCTTTGCAATTTCATCCGATGGTTCCGCAGGTTGACAATCTCCACCCCCAACCAGGCAACGTCCACCCGAAGCTTCGTGTTCTCCGTATCAGCGTCCTCTAATGCCTTGAGATCATCTTTAGCATCTGTCAGTTTTTGCTCAAGGTCATTAGCCCGGCTGTTGGCTTCATCGTTAGCAGCCGTCAGGTTCCGGATTAGCTCCTCCTGTTTCAGCTCTACTGCGTTAATCTTTAATTCACACGTATAATTAGCATATTCAGCACAGTCGGGGTTTTGAGTGGCCCTCCATTTGGCGTCATTTACCTCTTCTTGCTTTCGCCTGAAGGGGTCCCAGAGCCTATCCACCCTCAGCATAACCTAAAAAAGGGCAGCCGGAATATGAAATACTTGGTAAAACTAGAAGAAAAATATCAGAATCAAGTTAGAGAATACTTTACCTCAGCCAGTTAGCCCATTATCCGGTCGAAGTCCACTACCTGCAGATCAGGTATGGAGTTCTTTTCAGACCGGGTGAGGGTCCTCACCATCCGTTTTGCGAACCCAGGAAGATCCGGCTCGTCGGATGTAAGATATGCACCATAAGAAATACTTGGTGAGAGGGATGCAACATAGTTGGCATTCATTCGTTGCCGGCTGCTGACTGAACCCCCCGAAGGGTCAACCTTAGTCTTGACTCGCATAAAGTCTAGGGCTGGCAAAAACTGACCCGACCCGAAAACCCGACACGAACCCGACCCGAAAATAGCGGGATAAGGTTGAGATTTTTTACCTGAAAACTTAAATGGGTCGACACGAACCCGACCTGATAATTAAATGGGTTAGGTTAAGGTTGAAACTTTCAACCCGAAAACGACCCATCTGAAAATAATTTTGGATCAAAAAAATTTATTTAAAAAAAAAGAAACTAAAGAAACCAAAAGAAACGGAAATTCGTAAGTCCAAGCCTAAAGCAAGTCATTTCTCCTTACCATATAAATACTAAAACCCTAACATTCTTTCAATTATCTCAGTCGTTTCTCACTTTCTTTTGTTTTGAAGGAGTTTCTCACCTTCATTTTGCTTCTTCATCAAAACTCTTCAGATCAGTGCTTCCTTTAATCCTCTCCTTAATCAATCAAGGTATTTTCCTTCTTAATTTTTTAGATGTTTTGTTTTTTTCATGCTAATCTTCATTTATTTTCATCTGTTCTTAATTTTTTTTACATGCTTTCGTTTACTTTCGGTTTTTACATGTTAATTTTCGATATTAACGCTAATTTCTGCTGTTAAATGTTGTTGTTTATGTTATTAGACGGTTGATTTTGCAAGTATTTGTTGTTTATTTATGTTTTTCGTGTTTATTATACGGTTTATTGCTTTATTCAAGCCAATTTTTGTTGTTATTGCCAATTTATGTGGTTTGTATAATAATATGTTCTTGTTATTCTTGCTGATTTCAACTTGATGTTAAAATGCTTTCATTTTTTTTTTGCAGCAAATATGGATCAATCCTGAAGTGTGAAAGGATGACACGCCTTGACATAAATGGTAAATCGTCCCAAGAACTACATTACATGAAGTTTATTTAAAATAAAATTTGTAATTCAGTACATACTTTATTTTTGTACTCCGTTTGTAATTGTTATATTCATCTCTTTATTTCCGTGTTTTGCTTGAGAATATTTGTTTGAAATTATTAAGTGATTTAAAATATCAATTTAATTAAAAAAAATTAAAGTTGTTTAGGCCAATATCTTGAACAGTTAAACCCAAACAAATAATCAGGTTTTGGGTTGACCTGAACCCGGGTAATTTCAGGTCATTTTTCAGGTCAAACCCTGATTTAAACCCTTGAAAAATAAAGCAGTTCAAATCAGGTTATTTTCGGGTTGACCCGAACTCGAAAATATCAGGTTCAGGTTGAGAATCTCAACCTAAAAACTTAAATGGAACAGGTTCGGGTTGGGGGGTAGCTGACCCGAAATCAGCTAACCCTAACACGAACCAGACTCGACCTGATCCGTTTTCCATCCCTAATAAAGTCAAGCGGCCAAGGAAGTTCAATCTTGTTCTTACCTTGGGTTTGAGGATGGGGCCTTAGAGGCATCCTCCTCCCCAGTCGTTGCCGCACTGGCTGCAACATTGGGTGGCTGGCCACCCTTCGATGCCGTAGAGGCATCCGACGCTTTCTTCCCAGAACGTTCTGATCTTTCACTCAGAACCTTCATGACAGATGGTGATTTGCCGTCGGTCGTAAACCGATCCTGATAAGCAGTGGAAGTTGACTGGGAAGGATTCTTCCTTGAGGCCTTGGCAGCAGGAGTTTTGTCCAGCTCCTCTCCTTGTCTTTTGAAAAGCTTGGAGATGGAGCGTGGAACGCGTTTGCTGGCATCCTGCAAATAAAGAATTAAAAGTTACTAGCCGACAAAAACACTTGGAAGAAATTTAAAGGAAATAAGGCAGGTCAGGCGGTCTTACCCCACCTTTCTTGGCTTATTTGGCCTCGACGGCTGCTCTCTTGGAAAGCGCGCTCTCTTTGCGCAGCGGACTTAGTCGGGGTCTTCTCCGGATCCACCATCTTCAAGGCGTCGGCTGCAAGGGGAAAACAAGGAGTTAGTTTAAATAATAAAAAGTTGAAGTACAAAAACAAAAAATAACAGAGTTGCCGGATGCAAAGTGGATCTACCCTTGGGAAACATGGTGCTTAACCCGCAGGCGGACAGGAATCTTTCATCCTTGAAGAAGTCCGGATGGGGGATCCAGTTCTTAGGCATAATAATATGAGTCCCATCCCCCAAAGGCTCAGTTGTGATTTCGAAGAAACCCGGGTCCATTATTTGCTCCCGGGCTCTAGAAGTGAGTGTCGGGAGAGGACATTTCCTGCCCAGGAGAGCCGATTCCTTATTGCACCGGTGTAGCGTCCGATTGTGTCTTAGAGCGGGGGAGGAGACCAAATAAAACTTCTCCTTCCACCCGGGCCATTTGGACACCTTGTCCAAGGTCATTAGATATTGGGGCAAGGTGGTAGGAGTATACCACGCCCCATGAGCGCCTGGAGCCTTGCTCACATAATGCATATGAGCGAAGGCGGAAAAGATGGGGGCTATATTTTGGAGCTCGCAGGCGGCAATGTAGCTCGGAATGTTCACCCACGAGTTTGGGGTGAGCTGCCAGACACCCAGATCATACCCCTTGAGGATTTTTCTAATCCCGGTATGGAGGGAAAACCAGAGGCCGACTTCTATCACCGCCTCATAGCAGACAAAGTAGTTGTCTGCATTTTCAATAATGTCCTCCCATGCCATGATTGCATCCCTAGGTGGGAATATGATTTCCCATCCCTTTCCAAAGGGGTGTTTCTCTTTGAAAGCCCTGAAGCCGCTCTTCAACAAGGCTATATCACCCGGAAGCATTCTTATCTTCTTCGGGTCAAGGTTAGCTGAAGCTTTAGCCAGCTGCTGATAGTCAGCCGCAAAATTATTTTGATCGAAGCCTTAGACACCTAAAAATGTCTCCCCAAAACCAAGCCCGATGATGAACAACCTTTCAACGCCATTATTGGTCGGATTGAGTATTTAACCTTGGAGTGCTTAAATCCATATATCCATTTCATAAAACCAACCCAAATCCTATCCCATTTCCCCGAACCATAACTTATTTTCCTCTTTTCGTGCCTTTAAACCCAAAATAATTCATTTTGTGTCCTTTAAAACCATTCATTTCGTGTCCTTTTTATAAAAACGTTTAGTCCATTTTATTTTGGTCCATTATCTGGGTTCAATGATTGAATATTTTGATGGGGCTTTAAAAGAGCTTTCCAACGATATATTATAAGCCCAAATCCGAGTTATAACGAATAAGTTATGGCCAAAATATTAAATTGAGCCCAAACCGAACCTAAGCCCACCTTACCTACGACCCAATGATCATATGGAGGGTCCAAATTATTTAATCCCATTCCTAAACCAATTAGGATTAATTATAAGCTTTTATAAGTTTCTAAAAGATCTTAATTATCATTTTTAAAAAGATAAGATTAAAGAGTTTGAAATTGAATAAAACTTTTCTTTTTTTGAAAGTCCTAATTCTATTCGATTTGAAAGACGTTCAAAGATGGACAGATATTATTTTCGTGAATCATATTTTTTTATCCAAATCTTATATTGTTGAATATCCCTTGAAATTATCTTTCCAATGATATATTATAATATCAATTCCGAGCTATAACAGAAAAGATATGAATAAATGTCAAACTCTATCCAAAACTGACACCGTCTCACTATTTCGGTCATATATTTTATTCTACAAATTTTTTTAATCTGATTTTAATTGGGTTAGAAAGTAGACTTCAAGAGCTTTCCAACGATATCAGCTTTCCAATAATATCTTATTCCGATTTCTGGATCAAAAGATATGATAAAAAACAAAAACTGCAAAAACTGCTGTCTATCGAGTTTTATTCCGATTTAATTCGGATCTTATCTTGTTTTTTCGACCCTTCTTTTTTCTCTATAAATAGAGGTCATATCTCTCCTTTTTCAATAATCAACAAGCTTTATCACAAAATAATTCTCTTCTCCCTCTTTAGCCTAAACACTAGCCTCCCTATTCTTTCATTCTTTCCCCTAAGCTCTCCAAGGAGTCCACACAATACCTGAAGTTCTATACTTTAACCAAGGCGTGAAAGGTATAATTGACTGAGGGTTTGGACCAAATCAAATCTAATTTTTATTTCATTTAATTTCCATTTGATTTATATTTTTATTGAAGTTACTAATAGTTTATTCATGATGTAGCAAGTCAAGGAAACGCTGAAAGTGAGTAATTAATTTACTTAATTACTCTTATTATTTTATATTGCTAGTATCATGATTAGGGTTATTTTTATTATTTTATTTGACTAACGTTATTATTTTTAAATTGCTACCAATATTGATGTTTATTCTATTTTATTTTTTATCACCATATTTCATGTTAAAGGGAATATGTAATTGAAAATCACGCCTAATAAGATAATTTGGACAACCGGTTTAGGTTCCTTTTTAATCTTGTTGTTTAATCATGTGATCACTAATATTTTAGAATTATGTGTTGCATTGATATTAAACCAATTTAGCATAATAATAGTTTGGAGCAAATGATTTTTTGCTTGCATGCCTTTGAGATCGCAGGAATCACTTTTCATTATAAGAATCGAGTAGAGGCCAATAAAGGGCGAATGTGACTCCATGACTCACTTCCTACCATCATCCCCGATCCTCTTTTCGCGGTTCCAAACCATATGGAGTTAGTAATCTCATGGATTATGAATGGGATGTAAATATAATACCCCAATTTTTTTGAAATATTTTCTTTATTATTTTAGTAATTTCTCTAACTATTTGGAATAATTAAATAAATTATGATCTTGGTCGGTCCATAATTTGTTAGTTAACATTGTACGCTATTTATTTTTTTTAAAAAATTAATTAATTTTCCGGATTTTACCTTAACAATACTTAACAACCTTAGCTTAATTATTATCTCATGAATTATAACTAATCTTAGTTTTGATATTATCTATATTTTATATAATAACTTGATTTAATCATCAAATTCAATTCTTATATTTATTATTTATGATTTTCGTTTTTTATTATAAAAAAAAAAAAAAAAAAAACAAACAAACAAAATGGCCGTGAGTTTGTTGAGGCCTAGTTGTTTTTATCATGGCTTAGCTTTATCATGTTTAACTTTAAGCATTTAATCTTTTAATTTATTTTACTTTACCTTCTACCTTCTTTAACCAAATTAGCATATATCTTAATTCCATCTCTAATCTTTTCCATTGGATTTTTTTTACATGAATTAACCTAGACTAAATTTCACTCATATTCATTTAACAAATTTACATTTATCATGTTCCCATGCTAATCTCAATCCTCCTTCAACTCTATCTTTCCACCCTCAAAACACTATAAATAGACCCTCAATTTTTCACAAATTCCTCACATCAAAAGCTGAACTTTTCACTCCTCTTAAGCCTTCATCCCTTCCTCTTGCTGTCTTTCCCACACTCGTGCAACAACAACACTGAAACCGCAAGTTAAACTAGCTACTACCACCCTCTACCGCCACACAAGCCTCCCCGTGAGCTGCCTTTAGAAGGTGGAAAAGCATCTTCTTTCTTTCACCTTCATCTTTGCCGCAAGTTTCCTAAAAAAAAATGATACTTTGCTTCCTCTTATTTCTATTGTTACAAATATTACTAAATCATCATACTAATGCTATTTTGATACTAGAATTACAATTTCAATACTAATATCACTACTTTTGATACTAACATAAACTATTAAAGTTTTGATAGTTTTGGTAGTTCATGCACAAATAGAGTATTATCCGTAGTTTTGTGTTTGTTTGGTTAACCTTATATTAATTAAGGTTATGTTATTTGTGTAGGAGGAGTCTCTCGACCGTGGTCAAGTTTAGTGGTCGTACCTTTAATTTCGCGTGATCAAGGTACGTATAGGTGGCTAGGTCCTTGATACAATTTTTGAATGCGTGTTTTGTATAATGATTGTTTGAATAAATGTTGTGTATGAATATTTAAGTTAACAATTTTCATGACAAGTTAAAGTATATAATTTTATGATTTGAAGGTTTGATCTTTAAAAGTGTTGATCGATTTAATAAAAGTTGTTTGATTTATAAATCACTTGATTCAATTAATTTGTATCTCATTAGGAGCCTGCGTATTTAATATTTTAATTGTCCCTCTACCCGGGACTGGTTAAGTAAGACCATGAACTTTGTATGATCTGGTCTTTCCTCGAGTATAGTATAACTTGCTTGGGGGGTGTGCACCCTTAGGTGAGGAAAATTGGTTTGGAATTATATTTTTAAAATTGAAAATTTTTAATGATGATCATTACTACCCTTGGAAGGTTTAATTTAGAAAGTCTAATTTTGAATGTGACTTGTGACAAGTCAAATGGTTATTTCGAAAGCATGTTTGACTACTAAAAGTATTTACATGCCTTGCACTTATACGTACTTAGCGTTTTTGCTAATCTATTTTCCTTTTTGTTTTGGTTCGCCCTGTTTACCATTTTTGGTAAGCAGTCTTGATTTCAGGTGTGGAGTTGTTCGTGCACATACAAGAGTCGGGACTGGGATCACGTAGTTAGGAGTTAATTTTATTTATGTGTGGAGTTTTTATTAGATTATTTTGAAACAATTATTATGGTTACTCATATTATTATTAATAAAAGTTTGTTATTTTTCCGTTGCAATTTGAGTAATTAAGTAAGCCTTACGTTTTCACGTGGCGGTAATACGCCCAAGTCTACTTCTATGGTATTTGTATACGTATAAATATAGTAATTACGTAGAGGGAGATTTGGGGGTGTTACAGTAACCTTCACGGGTCAATCGTTGTTGCCTTCGTTGTCCCTTATTCGTAGTTGCCTTAAATGATCTGTGAACGGTTTAGAAATTCCTTAAAAACTTGTTGGCGGCTCCCTACTTTCCTTGTCCCTAATCGTATTATGTCAATTCCCACTTCCTATGAGTGCCAAGCATATTCACCACATTCTTTAACGTAGGCGCACTTTGAGTGACGCCTACAATTTGGCGACTCCACTAGGGAGGATTCTTGGTTATTTATCGATTTGAGTGATCGGTATTTAATTGAGATGAGTGGATGAGACTTGAAAGATTCTTGAAAAATATTCCTGTGATTTAATTGGCATTGTCATATATGCATATGCATTTTAGCTTACCCATTTTGCCACAATAGTACGTGTTCTACGTATGTGGCTAGCCCGGGGGATTTATGCTCTATCAACCCGAAAACGCTCATGGCAATAAGGGTTCATCCGAGTTTTTAAATCTACCCAAACCATGGAGTCAAGTTCGATTTCATCACGAACTCGCGGAGCCGCCCGTTGTCATACACCCTCAAGGGAGGCTGCCTTGCTAACGCGTCCAAACTCTTAACCATGGTACCCTTTGACACCCAAAAACTTGACCATAGTCGAACATAGAACTTGACTTTAGGTTGCGAACTTCATTGCATCATGCGTGACAATATGCTTATATGTGCATTTTTTTTATTGAATTTTTTAATTATTTTTTTTCTCTTATCAAACCCTTTTTATTTTTTTTAGAGTCGAGTCATAGATTTTTTTTTAAAAAAATTGAGTTAACCCGGATTTTTATTCTCGTATCCTGCATAAGAGTCAACTTGTTTTGGTCATAGCCTGAGTTCTAGAAAGAGTTACGTGTCGTGCCCCCTATGGATCTGTAGCCCTGAGTTTTATCTTTGATTTAGAGTTCATTTTGTCCCAATCAGAGTGACAGATCAAAAGTTATAACTTATATGCTACAGCCTGTCCAGTTTAGTTGTTTTTTTAGCTTCAACTTTCTTTCTTTTAATTTTATATATATATATATATATATATATATCTTTTAGTGTCAAGCTAGTCTTAGCCAAGTGCTTTAATCCGCGTCAACTCGTATAACATAGGATTATAGATTTTTATTTTTATTTATTTATTTTTTTATACCCATGAGTCATAACTATTCTAGAATTCTAGTCATCTTCCTAATTTCTTGTGATCGATTTTTGTGCTAACCTTAACACGTGTTCTTTGTCTTTGATTGTTGTTGATATTATTTATGACTAATGATTGCCAATGGACCGTTTCCACCTAGTAAATAGCATAAACATTAAAATTGGACAAAATTAATCAAGTTAGTTTGTCTTTTAGTCTTTTGTGCTATTTGATCATTGGGTCTTTGTTTTTCACAACGTCCTCATGTCTAGCCATACAATCATACCACGAGTCTTATAGCATCACTTAATCACTCACGAGTCAAGTATATTCTACACACTTTCCTTATGTTCCGACTCGAGTCATGCACCAGGTCATTTATGATCGTATACTAGGTTCATGCACCCTTTTTCGTCATAATAAAAAAATGAGTGGAGTTTTCTCACCTGTTTCAAATGTCTATTTTTTCCTTCCTTTCCTATCTTGAGCAATGAGTCAAACAATTAAGTGAATTTATTTCATTTCACAGTACTTGGTCAAGGAGCAGGGGTAGATTGGTACGGTTTGAGTCATTACTGCATCAACCTCTTAGAAGAGAACTTCACCATCTCCACATCACTCATCACCTTCAAACTACTTTCAATTTGTCCCAATGGCCACTGAGGAAGATATTGGGAGCATTAACAAGTCCATTGAGACAATGTCTAACATGTTACAAGCACTCACTACTGTAGACACCTAAAAATGTATCCCCAAAACCAAACCCGATGATGAACAACCTTTCACCGCCACTATTGGTCGGGTTTAGTATTTAATCCCCAGTGTGCTTAAAAAATCGTGGTTAATTAAATTCATTTTTTGAATAGTCCATGGATCAGTCTTGATGTTTAGTCAAAGCATAGTTTTTAATTTTAGCCCAAACCTTTTTTTTTGTTTTATTTAATTGTTTTATTATTTATTTTGGCCCAAATTTTTTATTTTATTTTCTCATTTTAGCCCAAATAATAATAAAAACAGAAATGACCCGAAATTATCAATCGGCACTTAAAAGGCTGAACGAAATTAGGGTTAAAAATGAATTTAGACAGAAAAGCGGACTGAAAACTCCCGCGTCACGGCAACAGTCCACCGTGTCACGGGAAACTTTCCCATCTGACGGTGGGGTTTCCCGTGACACGGGATACCTGCTGTGACACGGGGGTTTCCGTCTCCTTTCCGCGTAAATCCTTAACGCGTTTTCTCCCCCTGTTCGCTAAATATTTCCTGCGTCACGCAAAAGTACACCGTGTCACGGGAATGTTTCCCGTCTGACGGTGGTTTTTCCCGTGTCACGGTACACTTTTCCGTGACGCGGTATACTTTTTTAGGGTTTTTTTTTTTTATCATTTTAGGGTTCTGTGTGTTCCCCCAGCACATTTTTCTATAAATACCCCCTCATTTCTGATGTACGGGACATCAATTAATTCTCTATTTTTCTCTTTTCTATGCTCTAGCCTAAACACTAGCCTACCCTTCTTCTTTCAAAATTCCTTCTTCAAGCACTCCCAGGAGTCCATACTTTACTCGTGGTTCTGTCCTTAAGCCAAGGCGTGAAAGGTAGAACTGTTTGAGGGTTTGGCCCCAAATCAACTCTACTTTATTTAATTTAATTTAATTATTGTTCTATCATTATTTCCTTGAAGTTACTAACTCGTTTATTATTTTATAGTTGCAAGCAAACAGAATCAAAGTAAGAATTATATTCCTTTTATTTCTATTATTTTTTTAACGATTTTATATTGTTGGAATTATTGTTAAATTGCTTCCAATATTGATGTTATTCTATTATGTTTATGATCACCATATTGCATGTTAAAGGGAATATGTAATTGAAAATCACGCCTAATAAGATAATTTGGACAACCGGTTTAGGTTCCTTTTTAATCTTGTTATTTAATTCAAGTGATCACAATATTTTAGAATTATGTGTTGCATTAATATTCAACCAATTTAGCTTAATAATAGTTTGGAGCTAATTGAATTTCTGTTTGTATGCCTTTGAGATCGCAGGAATGCTTTTCACTATAAGAATCGAGTAGAGGCCAATACGGGCGAATGTGACTCCATGACTCACTTCGTACCATCATCCCCGATCCTCCTTTTGTGGTTCCGAACCATATGGAGTTAGTAATCTCATGGATTATGAATGGGGTGTAACCTTCACGGGTCAATCGTTGTTGCCTTCGTTGTCCCTTTATCGTGGTTGCCTTTTATTATCCGTGAACGGTTTACAAGTTCCTTAAAAACTTGTTGGCGGCTCCCTACTTTCCTTTTCCCTAATCGTATTATGTCAATTCCCACTTCCTATGAGTGCCAAGCATATTTACACATGCTTTTAACGTAGGCGCACTTCAAACGACGCCTACAATTTGGCGACTCCGGGGGAGAATTCTTGGTTATTTATCGATTTGAGTGATCGGTATTTAATTAAGATGAGCGGATGAGACTTGAAAGATTCTTCAAAAATATTCCTGTGATTAATCTGGCATTTTTGCATATGCATAGACGTTTTAACGTCGCGTTTAGGTCTGTCCCGTAGGAAAAATTGAATAACTTGATTGCGTACGAAGGAAAACAAGGCACCAGTCAGATTTTCTGACTACCGTGCCACGGCAGAATCTGCCGTGTCATGGTGTAGTACACCGTCTGACGGTGTGCAGTACAGTGGCACGGGAATTTCTGCCGTGTCACGACAGTCCTAAAATCAGTTTGGCGGCTTGTTTTATCTTCTCACAGTCAACTTCCTTCGATTTTTCTAAAAAAACGTGTGTGTTCTACATGCGTCTTAGCCCCGGGGGATTAAGCTCTATCAACCTAAAAACGCTCATGGAAATAAGGGTTCATCCGAGTTATTAAATCCACCCAAACCATGGAGTCGAGTTCGACTTCATCACGGACTCGCGGAGCCGCCTGTTGGCATACACCCTCAAAGGAGGCTGTCTTGCTAACGCGTCCAAACTCTTAACCATGGTACCCTTTTGACACCCAAAGCTTGACCAATAGTTGAACATAGATCTTGACCCTAGGTTGCGAAATTTTTTTACATCATCGAGACTAAATGCTACATGGTTTGTTTGGTGCTAACCTTCATGTGTTTACTCTTTTTTGTTTAACCTATGACCGAGCGTTTTTATTTCCACATAGTAATTAGTACGGACCTAAAATCGACTAAAATCTGGAAAAACTCACAAAAAAGACCTGGAACTAAACCGTGTCATGGCAAGTCCTGCCGCGCCACGGTGAACAATGCCTGTCAAATTTGGTTCTACTCTTTGGAATCCAAACATGTTGCGACCTGGGAGGATGTTGCTGAAAGCTTCATGAATCGTTACAAGTGTAACATTCAGGCCAAGACTTCTGAACGTGAACTCTCCATTCTCAAACAGAAAGAGAATGAAGGCTTCACCACTTACTTAAGCAGATGGAGGGAAACAGCTGCGCTCTTGGTGGATCCCCCAAGGAAAAAGAGATGGTTCGCTTATTCATTGCCAATTTGACTCATAAGTACAAGAAACACTTGAAGTTTCTGCCACTGAGTACCTTCGAAGCTGTATACGATATTGGAATCAATATCGAAGATGAACCGATGAAGACTGCTGGTAGCAGCAATAATAACAACAACACTTGGAAAAACAAGAAGAACGACACTCCTTCTTCTTCGTCTTCCAAGCCCAATAACGCTACCAACAATATCAATATCAATGATGTGCTGGCCCTTAATGCTCCTCCTCAAAGATTCCAAAGGCAAAGGAGGGTTTACACGCCTTTAGGAATGACTTATGATGCTGCTTTTGATCGTTTTCATGGTCAAGGATTAATTTTGCCAATTGGACCGTTTCCAGAACCTCAACCATAGAATAGAACCGCTAGCTATGACCCCAATGCTTATTCCAAGTTTCATCAAGGCAAGGGTCATAATACTGAGAAGTGTTGGAGGTTGAAGGATGCGATCCAAGACCTAATTGATGCTAATCAACTTCTTGTCCCTTTAGGGGGCAAGAAGCCTAACATTCAAATAGGTCCTCTTTCTGATGCTTTGGCTATCATGGGAGATGAAGTCTCCTTTGATCCGTCAATACTCATTCAACCTGTGAATGGACCTTTGCCGGAAATGGTATTTGTCTCGAGCTATGAAGAAGTTAATGGAATTTGGGATAGTGACGATGAAGACGTCTATCTCAATTAAGGATATAGCCAGTTTGTCTCTTGGCACAAGTGAAGATGTTTGGGGAGACCTTGAGGTCAAAGTTCTCACCAGAAGTGGACGGTTGCAACAGCCTAGCCCACCTCCACCTCCCCCGCAATCACAACCAATAGTTGACCCCATCGACCCTATGAACAACGATGTGGTCAAACAATTACAAAAAACCAAGGTGGAAATGAATGTATGGAAGCTTTTGGCCACCTCTCACGAGCATCGAAAGGCTGTGATGAATGCGATGGTGAAAATAGGTGTTGATGATGATATGACTCCTCAAGGACTGGTCAACTTTCTCACTACTGAATTGCCAAGTACTAGCAATTTGATTTCTTTTTCAAACAAGGATTTGCCCCCGGAAGGGGACCAACATAACAAGGCCTTACACCTCACTGTGGTGTGTAGGCAGATGAAGGTTCCTATGAGCCTGGTTGATAATGGCTCTGCAATCAATGTATGCCCACTCCGCACTGCTAAGAAGTTGGGCATAAAGAACGAAGAACTGACTCCCTCTACTCAAGGGATTCGCGCTTATGATAATACTCGCCGTCAAGCCGTGGGTACTATCATACTAAACATAACTAATGGGGCCATTGAACGTCGCACCAAGTTTCAGGTGGTGAACATTAAGGCCTCTTTCAATCTATTGTTAGGACGTCCTTGGCTTCATGAGCTAAAGGCGATCCCATCATCGTTGCACTAGAAAGTGAAAGCCATAGTTGGAGGGGTTCTAATTACCATTGATGCCTCTGCCATGCGCATTCAAGTTATCGACACTCCTATCGTCCATGTCGAACATGACGAAGAAGATGAAGATCTTTGGGGGTTTTCACTCGATGACGTTCTCATGATCTAAGAAGAGGAGAAGTGTCATCTTGACTTCGATCCTTATTCAAACACCAATATTAATGCCATTATGAAGAAGTAAGGGCAATTCCCTGGAATGACCCTCGGACTCAAAAAGAAAATGGCTGAACTTTGGGGCCATCCTGGTGCACTCAAGAAGGATACCTTTGGCTTGGGATTCAAGCCAACAAAAGAAGATGTGAAACCAGCCCTCTCGAAAATGAAGGCTCGCAATAACGCTCGAATCACAAAAACGGAAATGGCCGTGGATCCATATCCATTCACCCTAAATGGTCAGTACATTAAAGAAGGGGAAGACTTCCCATGATATGAATTCCCTGAGCCTTTCGTCCACGATGGGAAGCGTGAACCAGGATTCGAGATGTTCCTCGATTGTGACTTTGTCGATGAAGGCGAAGAACTCTTCACAAATGAGAAACCAGCTAGTCCAAGCTCTGATGATCTAAACATTAACCTTCTTTTTGGACTAGAAAAGAATGAATCCAAGCCTACTTACAATGATGATTCTGAGCTCATTCAAGCTGTTATATCAAACAAGGATTTTGACCCCTCCGAGTTAATCGTCCAGGCTGATGACATTTCAAAGGGATGGCGCAAGACATTGAGGATCACTACGCCAAGCGGAGAGAAGTTGGAAATAACCGCTGGCGAAGGTCTTATGTTTGATGAGTCTGAGTCGTCTGGGTCCGAGTCTGAGTCTAAGTCTGTAGACGAGTCCTTAGGGTCTAACGCCGACCCTCTTTCTGCTATAGAGTCCAATCCTGAGTCTCTTGTTGAGTCTTCTCTTTCCGGTGAGGTCACAGCTGACCTTACCCCTCTTGATGTATTGACAGATGAATTCAATAAAATGAGTACCTTTGCTTACGATGAGTGTCATTCCCCTAACCCTGATCAATATTGCTTTGCTAATGATAAAAATGACAAAGAAATAA
This sequence comes from Chenopodium album, assembly GCF_948465745.1. Classification (NCBI taxonomy): domain Eukaryota; kingdom Viridiplantae; phylum Streptophyta; class Magnoliopsida; order Caryophyllales; family Amaranthaceae; genus Chenopodium; species Chenopodium album. The sequence goes on along the minus strand of NC_137842.1, from coordinate 11,610,604 downwards.
TAAAAGCAATGGAAGAGCACGAAAATAAAACGGCAGTTATCGAAGATACAGAAACAGTTAATATTTCCAATTATACGACTATTAAAGAAGTAAAAATTGGATTAAAACTAAGTCAAGATGAACGTAAAGAGCTAATTAACTTACTTAGTGAATTTGTTGATGTATTTGCTTGGTCATACCAAGATATGCCAAGAATTGACAGGGATATAGCTCAGCATACGATACCACTCATTCCAGGTATGAAGCTTGTCAAACAAAAGCTGCACCGTGTGAAACCGGATATGGCTCTCAAAATCAAAGAAGAAATCAGAAAGCAATTGGCCGCAGGTTTCATCAAAGTATCCAAGTATCCAGAGTGGATAGCAAATGTGGTTCCAGTTCCAAAGAAGGATGGAAGGGTCAGAATGTGTGTTGATTACAGGGACCTCAATAAGGCAAGCCCGAAAGATGGGTTCCCTCTACCTCACATTGACATTCTGGACGATAACACAGCAAACCATGCACTTCTATTGTTCATGGACGGCTACGCCGGATATAATCAAGTATTAATGGCTGAAGAAGATATGGAGAAAACCACATTCATCACACAATGGGGTACATATTGCTATACGGTAATGCCATTCGGGTTGAAAAACGCGGGTGCCACCTACCAAAGAGCAGCCACAACATTGTTACATGATATGATGCACAAAGAGGTGGAGGTTTATGTCGATGATATGATCGTCAAGTCTAAAGATCGCCCAGGCCACATCATTGCACTTCGCAAGTTCTTTGAAAGACTCTGCAAGTACAACATGAGATTAAATCCAGCAAAGTGTGCATTCGGAGTCATGTCAGGAAAATTACTTGGATATGTGATCAGTTCTCGAGGGATTAAAATAGATCCCACAAAAGCCAAAGCGATCATGGTCATGCCACCACCCAAGAATGAGAAGGAAATTCGAGGTTTCATTGGAAGGTTGCAATATATAAGTAGGTTCATATCAAAACTCACGGCGATATGTGAACCTATATTCAAGAAGCTTAAGAAAAATGTCCCAGTCACATAGGATGATGATTTCCAAAAAGCTTTTGACAAAATCAAAGAATGTCTGGCAAACCCACCTGTGCTAGCTCCAGCAATACCTGACTTTCCTCTTCTACTCTACCTTACGGTCACAAGAGAAACAATGGGAGCAATGCTAGCCCAAGAGATCGAAAGCAAGGAGAATCCAATTTACTATTTGAGCAAGAAACTTCAAGGATATGAGACGCGATACACATCTCTTGAAAAGTTGTGTCTCGCACTTGTGTGGGCCGCACAGAAACCAAGACATTACATGCTCACTCATACAGTGCATGTCGTGTCCAAGATGGATCCTCTCAAATACTTGTTCGAAAAAGCAACACTCAATGGAAGATTATCAAGGTGGATAGTCAACCTTGCTCAGTTTGACTTGAAATTTGTACCACAAAAAGCCATCAAAGGTTCTGCTGTTTCTGACTTCTTAGCAGATTTTCCGCTAGAAGAAGTTGAGAAAGAAGAAGATGAGTACGATTTTCCTGACGAAGATTTACTCATGACCGAAGATGATAGCTGGACGCTCTATTTCGATGGAGCTTCAAATCAAAAAGGTTGTGGTGTAGGAGTCTTGCTTGTATCACCCAATGAAGAGCATATCCCAATTTCCATGAAGCTCGACTTTGATGTCACCAACAATGCCGTAGAATATGAAGCATGTATCTTGGGATTAGAAACAGCTGTGGCCTTGGGAATTAAGAAGCTCAGAATCTACGGTGATTCATCACTAATCATTAACCAAATCTCCAAGAGATGGAAGGTGAGAAGTGAAAGTCTTGCTACATATCAAGCTCATCTGGAAACTCTCATGGAGAAACTAGATGAAGTGGAATATACGTACTTGCCTAGAGAAGAAAACCAGTTCGCCGACGCACTAGCTAAATTAGCATCAATGGTGCGAATTCCAACGGATACGATCAGAATGCCGTTGACCATAGAAAGAAGATATGAACCGGCTTATGTTCACGCACTTGATGATGAACAAGAATCGCAAGAAGAAGACGACGAAGAGCCATGATATACAGATATCCTTAACTACGTGACAAGAGGATAATACCCTCCTAATACTGATAAAAGGGCACGCCGTGCTTTGAGGCTCCTGGCCTCACAGTATGTGCTCATCAGGGGAGAACTCCACAAGAGGACTGCAATGGGGAGAAATCTCTTATGCATAGCCAAGAAACAAGCACACAGAACCATGGAAAACCTTCATGCCGGTATATGTGGAACGCACATGAATGCTAAGATGTTAGTTCCAGAAGATTCAACGACAAGGTTATTATTGGACTACCGTGGAAAGAGATTGTCACGAATACGCCAAGAAATGTATGAAATGTCAAGTTTATGCAAATTTACAGCACGTTCCACCTTCGCTTCTCTACACATATACCTCTCCATGGCCTTTCTCTACTTGGGGTATAGATATCATTGGAAAGATAACGCCACCAGGACAAGGGGGGAATGAATTCATCCTCGTAGCGATCGACTATTTCACCAAATGGGTCGAAGCTGCCTCATATGATAAGTTAACGGCAAAACACGTAGCTCAATTCATTGAGAAAAATATCATATGCCGCTATGGGGTACCTCATGAGATGATCAGTGATAATGGAATGCATTTCCAAGCCGAATGCGCGGAATTATTATAGAAATATCATATCAAGCATCACAGATCATCACCTTATAGACCACAAACAAATGGTGCGGTCGAATCGGCCAACAAAAATGTGAAAACTATCATCGAAAAGATGACGGAAAATTACAAAGATTGGCTAAGTAAGCTACATTTCGCCCTTTGGGGTTATCGAACCTCTGTTCATACATCAACGGGGGCTACCCCATTCTCTTTGGTCTATGGAGTTGAAGCTGTACAACCAATAGAGCTCGAAATCCCTTCCCTCCGAATCACGTTGGAAAGCCAACTAGATGAAGTCGACTGGATTAGAGCAAGATATGATGAACTAGTCTTACTTGATGAAAAACACTTGGCAGCTTTGCATCATGTCCAAACCTACCAACAGCGTATGGCGCGACATTTCAATAAAATAAAAGTCAAGACTAGGAACATCAAAGAAGGTGACCTGGTGCTTAAGGCACTTCGCAAAAATGTGTTCGATCCAAGAGGAAAATTCAGACCAAATTGGTCAGGCCCGTACATTGTTAAAGCCATCTTGTCCGGCGGAGCGGCACAATTGGCAGACATGGACGGTAACGGTTTCCACAATTTAACCAACTTGGATCAACTCAAGAAATTCTATGCCTAGTTGCATGGGTTCATGACCCAATAGAGCTACGTTTGGCCTAATTCATTTTAAGGATACGTAGGCAACCCCTCAAGGGGGCCCGGCCACTTTAAAAAAATAAAATCCTTCCTCCGTCGATCAAGTATACGCGCCAGTTCAGCATTGCGTCACGACAAAACAGAGCAAAAAAAAAAGGAAGGGTTGCCGCGACACGGGACTATCCACCGTGTCAGATCACGGCACAGTCCACCGTGGCGCGGTGGATTTGCAAAAAAAAAAAGGTTTGCCGCGCCACGGGAAACTCTACCGTGCCAGCAGCAAAAAAAAAAAACCCACCGCGCCACGGGAATTTCCAACGTGTCACGGCATTTTCCACCGTGGTACGGTGGAATTTGAGACTTTCCGATTTTTTTTAGTGACGCAGTCTTTGCGAATTCAGTTATTTGTTCGATTTTTTTTCATTCTTTCATTGCGTCCGACTTCTTGACTCGGATACTTAAAAAAAAAAAAAAAAAGGGTTCATTGTAATTTTTATTTAAGGCGAAAATAAATATGCTATTATTATTGAAATAAATGTGACTACAATTATTAGCATCATGCGCCTTATTTTAAAAATTATAAATCATAAAAGCAAAGCAATACTGATCTAATCCTTATTTACTTTAGGAACTCCCTTCTCTTTTTCAACTAGGTCGGCCTTCACCATTAATGTGTCTTTTGTAGCCCGAACTGTCACACCCCTAGTTGAACTTTCACCCCTTTTACCTTTCTTAAAATTCTTCGATTGCTTCTCTCTTTATAGACCATCTTCTCCTTACCCTTCCCTTTTACATAATTCTTCCTTTTAGGCATTATAGGAGTCTTAAACTCAATCCCTCTTGGACCTAGACGATCTTTAGGAGGCGCTTTCTTATTTCCAAGACGGCTCTTCACATCAAATTTGCATGATCCGACTCGTTCCCTTCTACTTCTAGAATTCAACCATGCCTTGTATGCACTAGATAAGGGAGGAGGAGCTTGGTTACTTGTAAAAACGGTCCACAAAGGTCTTCCAATCCAATAAGCCTCGTACTTGTGAACATTACTTTCATGCAACGATACTTCACGAGGACTATCTTTATAGCGTGGAACTACTTGTTCAAGTCCATACTGTCGCATCAGTCGAGAAGGACAATAAAAAGTCAGTCTTGAGATACTAGGAACACGACAATACGGAGTATCATTCGTACCAACCATCCTAGTAAGCCTCCACCAAGGCACCACCTAACGAATGGAAAATTCTCTCTTTGCAAAGAAATTCTTCCAATCCTCATACGACATGTTCACAGAATAATTCGTCTTCCTGCGGACTAGATCGTTAGGGTCATATTTTTCAATATCGTCGGGGGCTTCAAAAAGTTCTAAACGCTCCATCAACCAAATCTGCAAAAATAAATAAATAAATAAATAAATAAATAAATAATTAATTAAAGATTCCACCGTGACACGACAGAGTTCACCGTGTCACGGCAGAAGGCCACCATGACACGGTGCCTGCTTTGTGTCACAGGGGCTACTCGGGGCATGTTTTTACGTGCAGCAGTACTAGAGAGCCCTTCCTGATGGCTTTCCGGTCAGCTTTTGCTTCGTCAAGGCCGCGAAAAGTTTCTCCAAGGCACGTAGGCATAAGAGACCTCCCTGATTCAACATGTTCAAGCACAGACGCTAGACAAGCATGTCCTACCCTACCGTTTGCAAATAAAAGCTTGTTAAACATGCAAAAAATATAAGCCCTTCTACGGTATACATGATAAGACTCAAAGACGAGGCGATTGAAATATAAATTTGCATGTTTTTCTTAGTCTACCTCATTACCACACACAATTCTATTTAAATCTGGATCTGTTAGATTCAGATGACGTTCAAAGTCTTGGTAATAATACTCACGTAGGATAGGCATGGAAATAAGATTTATGGCAGGAAATCCAAAGATGGCACCGAATTCCTCCTGCAGGGGACAAATTTCATCGTAATCAAATTTTAAACAATGTGTTTCTAGACTCCAATAGTCTAATGCTGCCCTAAGAAAATCATGTTCAATCGCAACATGACTCAGGGCTAGTAAACCCCTGACATGAAACAATTCCAACTCTCTTTTGTCAGCATTGGTTAAAGAATAAGACCAGTCGCACAATGTATTTTTAAAATTCTGAGACATTATTATTGAAATATGAAATTCTAATTATTTTGTGTTTCGTAATTATGCATATCACGAATATACTGGTCCTATTTTATAGCAAAAACGCTCGGAACTACTCAGAATCTATCTTTCTATACGCGTAAACCACACTGTTGTAGAATACGCGCACCGTGACACGGGAATTCCCACCGTGACACGGTGTACGGTGCCGTGTTGCGGCGCCCACGCGTTTTCTTTTTTTATCCTTTTCCTGTATCTATCCGGATTTTTTTTAGTGTTTTATCTTCACCGTTTATTTTTTAATTCTGTTTTTTTTCAAGAGTTTCATTCCTAATAAAATTCTCAACTTTTTTTTAATATTTTTATTTTTTATTTTTATCATTTTATTTTCTTATTTATTTATTTATTTATTTATTATTTATTATTTTAATTTTTTACTCTTATTTCTATTATTATTTTATTTTTCTTTGGGGAAGTTATAAACCTCGTCCCGTTTCCAAACATATTTATTTTGGAGTAGTTGTAAAACTTATTCATATTTTTCTTTTCTTTATTTCTTTTTTCTTTTGGGGAAGGTCGGTACCCTCCACTTACTCCACTTACGTTTTTTTTCGCGTCATTAATAACTATACAATCACACACAGTGAGTCTCAAGCACACACTAACACACACTAATAAATACATGAACTGTGAAAAATGTACAAAATGAGTCATAATAAATAAGCAGCGTCAAGTGTCATCACAGTATGTACAAATAAAGACCCTCGGTCAAAAATCTGCAGAACTAGAAGAGTTAGGATCAGTGTCATCTCCATCCTGTGAATATGGGAACGGTGAGCCAAAGAGTCCCGCCATCATCCGAGTATGAGGAGTAGTATCCCTACTAGTCCCTGTAAGTCCAGTAGCACTCAAACTCAAAGAAGGACCCGTCCAACTGGCAAACGGTGTAGACTGACTCAAAGAAGTAGGAATCGTCGATGAAGGCATCGTCCCATACACTGGAACTGAAAACAAGCCTGGCATCGGGGGAGGAAGCGCCCCAGACGATGGAGCTGAGTATAGGCCCTGATCCACAGGAGTGATAACTGGCCTGAACTTAGGCTGTGAAGGCTGTGAAAACGACTGTCACTGCTACTGACCTTGACCCTGAAAGCGGTGGGAAGACTGAGGCTGTTGCCACTGAGCCTCCTAAAACGGCTGAAAAATCTGAGGCTCCCGTTGAGACTGAGAATGCCGATGAACCTCAGGAGATCGTCTGCCACGACTAGGCTCCCCCTCGTCCGAGCCTCTATGCCTCGAGCGCGAGCTGGACCTCCGTCGCTCTTGAAAGACACAAAATCAAAAGATGTCAATGGCGAAAGACAAAACAAATGGTAAAAATGAAAAAAGTGAACATACCTCAAGAACATCGCTAGATTCGCCTCGACAGCTCGCGCCACGCCGAAGCTTGATGATGCAGTACTTCAAAGCATCAACCAGCTTCATGAAGCCCATCATCTTCGAGTGAGTAGGCTGAGAACAAAGCAAAGAGAAAAATCAGTAACAAGCGGTATTAAAAAGGATGAATAATGTATCAAAAGCTTACCGGCTCAAAAACATCAGGTAGAGACTCCTGTGCCTGTCTGAAACCCTCCGGCGCGTCAGCAATATGGTCCTCGGTAATACTAATCGGCCCTAGGTAGCGGATAGATTGAGGCGGAATCTCAATCCTCCCCACGCGGCGAACAGTCGTCTGAAAATAGGATCGAATAATCAAGTTATTCGACTATTTAAACAGAGACTAGCAACAAACTCCTCAAAAGAAATCATACCTCAGGAAGACGGGGTGGAGGAGCAAAAGAGGGAAGCAAGTGTAGCGCTCTCCCCTGTTTATCAACTCCCTAAGCAAGCGCGAGTCCAGCATCGACTCCGGCGGAGACAAGGGCACCACAAAGCGATCACCATTATGCTGGAGAACGACACGCTCCCCCAGATACCAGACAAAGCGGTCGGTGCCAACAAAAACAGTGCGGTACGCTGAAAGCTGCAAGGCCTCGGGAAGATTAATCATCCCAGCCCAAGGACGGTACTGGACATCAATAGCAACCTTAAAACCATAAAAAGTTTCAATGAAGCGTCGGAAATAACGTCAAGATAGAAAATAGCAGGCTACAAAAGTAATTCTTACACCAACAGAAGAAGTTCCTCGGCGTAGCATCCCGCGTAGCGCAGAGACAAACTCCACCCGTGACTCTCCTCGGTCACGCCAGCTGGCCCCGGCAGGGAAGTCGTGAACCGCTCCACGACGCCGTCGAGGGGCCAATCCTGGAAAGTACTCGTAGAACCATAGCTGCAATGACAAGTAATCTTTGAGCACGTGAGTCGAACAAGAAGAGGAAATAAAACAAGAAGAGGAAAGGGTCGTCACCTCTACGACTCTCTATAAACTGTAGACAGTGACAAGGGACTCGTCGTTCAGCTGCCTAGAGCCATGACGTAACGACAATAGAAGATTGGCATATCCAAGGCTAGCCCAGCTATAGGACCCTATCTCACTGATCCTAAGCAAAGAAGGAAGGTAGAAAAGGAGCGTACGCGAACTCCTATCAGGGGAAAGAGTCATGGAAATGAGAATCAAAATGAAGATCCGCACTCGCCGCTGCTCAGGTAACGTCTCCTCCATGTCAAAACCACGGGCTAGAACCGAAGCCAACTCTGATCGCCTGCTCCTAGGACCACCTCGAGACACCGGCTGAGTCTTGATATACTGAACGATCGGACCTAACAAATCGGCTGCCTCAGCTGCTCCCCAAGAAAGATCAGACATCTGTGCTACGGCCCGGTCAGTGAAGCGTAGACCACTGATCATGCTAAAGTCCAGAGGGGTCACTGTCATCTCCCCCCAAGCAAAGTGAAAGGTGTTGGTAGTATCCCAAAAATACTCCAACAACGCGCGAACGACTGTCGCACCACAACCCCGAGGGCTGCAAAACCCTATGATCGCTGAATAAAAGTCTACTAGACCAGCTGATTCCCATAAGGCGTTCGTATCAGGATCCCTCATGATAATCCGATGAAGTCGAGGAATCAAATCTCCGGCTCCAGAACCGTGATGGCGAAGCGTGCCGTCGACTATGCCGGCAAGTGGACGATGAGAAACGTGGTTCTCACGACAGAAAACCAACTGGTCTGGTGTCCACGGAGGTGGAGCCCACCTCCCTCTACCCGTAGAGGGTCGAGGCTCAGACTCTAAGACGTCATCATCCATACCCTCGGGAATCGTGGGAGTGTCCTCCCGAAAAGCCTGACGCCGGCCATGAGTGGAAAGATCGCGATCTCGTCGTCTAGGCATGCTATTATAAAAATAAAAATCTAAATGCTTAGCATCATTTCCTAAGGTATTTAGTTATTTATATCGAGTTGCATTTTAATAAAAACCTAAATGCTTAGCATCATTTCCTAAGTTATTTAGTTATTTATTACATTTCCTATGATACGCTAAATTTTTACCTCAAGGCTAAAAATTAACAAAATAATGGAATTATTTATAGTATTTAGTTTCTCCATGATGAACTAATACTATGTTCTCCATGACAACGTAGTACATACACAACACAAAGCATGTTTCAAAATTGCACGAAAACAATAGATCGACGCATCATGGCAGATTTTACAAGATCTACAACCAATATGTCATCATTTCAAGTGTAAAGAACAACGTGAACAACAAGAACACCATTTCCCACAAGTAGTACCAAAAATGGTGATTTGCTCAATTCTTCACCAAATCATGCAATTTTTGTCTCAAATCGCTCACAAACACACATACATACATATACAAGTAAATTCATGGCAAGAATTTCAACATAAACCTCAAAATCAAAAAATCCCTAAATTGAATTTTAAGGGTTTTTTCATGAAATTACTCATTTGAAGCAAATTCGAGACAAAATCAAAGGAAACTTACATGGATTCTTGTGGAGAATCGAAAATGAGGAATGTAGCAAAAAATTAGAACAAAATTGATGAAGATTTGAGCTCTAAAAGCTCAAAAAGCCGTGAAGACAGCAGCACAACCGCTGCGACACGGTCAGCAACAACCGTGACACGGTAACCAAGGCCCGTGTCACGGTGATCCAGGGACATGACGGAGCTCCGGCGGTAGCAGCGGCGACCTCAGGTGACGGCGACAGCAGCAGCAGCAACGAGCAGTAGCGAAAAAAAAAAAAGAAACAAGAACCCCAGTGTAGGGAATAATTTCAAGCTTTTAAAAATCCACTAGCTTGAACCCCACTGTGATCATACACTAAAGTACGGTGGCGTCCAAAAGGGAAGAAGATAGAGCAAAAGAGTCGCCAACAAGTTTTTTTAGGAACTTGTAAACCGTTCACAGGGTGAAGGTTACACCCCTTAACGATCCAAGAGATCGTCAACTCCATAAGGTCTAGAACCAAATAAGGGTTCGGGGATGAAGGTACAAATCCAACCTAAATGAGATTGAATCTGCCCTAATAATAGGCCTCTACTTTATTCTGATCGTATTCATGTGCGCTTTCTGATTAACATGCAATCAATAGGTTAAACCCTAAACCTGTTTATCTATGTTGGTTGAGTTTTAATGCACAAATAAATCTATTATTGGCGATCATTTGAATTATAATCACATTAAACCTAAACAAGATTATTAATTATCTTATTAAGCGTGATTACAAGTACCAAATTCCCTTTAACATGCAATAAAGGTGTGATCAAGCAATAAAAATCAAGCAACATATAATAATAACAATAATCATATTAACCATAATAATAATCATGTTAATATTAAAGCATAATAAACATAGCAAGATCCTAGGCATGATACTAACAAGATTAATAACAAACCCTAGCATGTCACTAAGCAATAAAAATCAAATATTAAACCCTAACATGATACTAACAATCATAAATATTAGGAAGAACATAGGAAGCATCGTAACAATCATATTTAATATTAAAATTACCCTAGACATGATACTAAGAATATCATAATAACAATATAAACATGATTTCTACATCATAATATCAATTAATCAATTAAAGTACTTACTTTGATGCCTCGTACCTCTTTCTAATAACAAAATACACGCGTTAGTAACTTCAAGGAAAATAATAAACAAACAATTAAATTAAATAATTGAAATAGAGATTTGGGACCAAACCCTCAGAAATTAAACCTTTCACGTCTAGAGCGAAGGCAACTTCGAATATGGCTAGGTGTATCTAAGTCTTGCGAATGCGGAATTTTGTATTTGAGAAAAGGCTAGTTTAGAAAAAGAGAGAGAGAATAATCAAGAAAATCTTGATGAGAGTTGGTGAATTGAAATAAGAATTGATGTAATCTGGTTATCGAAAACGGAGTTTTAATACATTATTTATAGAGAAAATCAGCCAAAAAGATAAAATTAACAAAACAGAGTCTGGCGCACGCAAAACGAGGTTGGCGCCAACCCTGGCTAGCTGGCGCCAGGCACCAATGGCTAGCGTCTGGCGCCAAGCCTGGTTCCAGGCGCCAAGGCCTGGGGTTGGACGCCAGTCTTGATTTTAACGCGTTTTCGAAAATCTGATAAGTTTACCGTACTGGAAGATAAAATAATATAATTTCTTCGAAAATGCTATTTGATTTTGATTAAAACTCTGAAAAGTCAACAAAGTCAACTTATCAATGCTAATTGAATTAGGAATGAAAAGAACCTTCTAGAAGATTCTAGAAGACTAAAACCATTCCTAATTGTATTAGGAATGATAAATCATATTAGGCCCTCCCCTAGATCATTGGGCCGCATATAAAGCTCAAACCGGGCCCAGTTTAGTAAATTGGCCATAACTTCCTCAATATTCATCGGAATTAGGCTTATAATATATCGTTGGAAAGGTCTTTGCAAGCCCCATCCAACTACACTACTATTGGACCCATATCATGGACCAACCAAACCGGATTAGCTGTTTTCTTTAAATAAGTTTTCAAAAACAGAGAGAAGAGAAAAGAATTAAAACTATCCGCAACACTAGACCTTTCCACACTTTCGTTTCATTCGATTATGATTCGACGTGAAAGGTACTCATCACTGGGTTTGGTTTTGGGGAGACACAAATGGGTGTCTACACCCAGCAGAACCGCCGTGTCACGAGAAGGAACTCCGCGTGACGGGAACCACAGCCGTGCGCCGGTGTATCCTCGTCGTGGCTCGGTGATTTGAGCAGCTTAAAATTAATGGAGAAGGGGAAGAGCGGAAGTAGCAAGAAAATGGCAAAAATGGTGAAGAGCAGCTCGAATTTAAAGACAAAAAAAAGCATCCCGTTTCCCATGCGACGGTTTCCGTTACCGTGTAACGGTAACATATTGACGTGGCGCACGTGCTCTGGACAGGTCAAAGATGCCAGTTGACTGATTTGCAACCGCGAGATTTCCTGTGTCACGGGAATTTATCCTGCGTGACGGGGATCCCTGCCGTGTCACGGGAATCCTGCTTCGTGACACGGTGGTCCTGCGCGTGTCCTGCACGTTCCTTGAAGCTGTCAGCGAATATTCCTGGCATTTTGACTAAAATAGCGCAATTTTTCGTAAAAATTGGACAGTTAGTAAATTACGCGGAAAATTTTAACTGACGGGTATCAAAATTACTATTTTGCCCCCAGTAAGCGTCAAAGTTAATTTGTCGACGTTTTAAACACCTAATATGGTCGGATAGTCGACTTGAAGGTGTGAATCATCTGTGGCCCACGTTCAGGGATAATCGAACCATCATACACTTGCAAATTTCAGCGATTAACAGTAGTTGTCGGCTTTCCTCAAGCATGGAAAGCGTTATCGGTGGATTTTTCTTCAAGTATAGAAAACCGCCAAATTGGCTTTCCTCAAGCATGGAAAGCGTTATCGGTAGATTTTTCTTCAAGTATAGAAAACCGCCAAGTCGGCTTTCCTCAAGCATGGAAAGCGTTATCAGCAGATTTTTCTTCAAGTATAGAAAACCGCCAAGTCGGCTTTCCTCAAGCATGGAAAGCGTTATCGGTGGATTTCTTCAAGCATAGAATGACACCAAATTCATACGCTGAATTTCCTCAGGCATGGAAAGTGTCATCCGGTAGGTTTCTTCAGGCTTAGAAAGCTACCAAATTCCTCAGTAGGCTTTCCTCAGGCATGGAAAGCGTTTCAACGAACGTCATCCGGTGGATTCCTTCAAGCATAGGAAGCTTCCAAACTCATTTGTCACCGATACACTGGTGCCTTATTCTATCTTTTTACTCTTTTATCTGTGGAATAACATTTTTCTGTAGGTATCGGCGTATACAGAGTGATTTAGGATCGCAATACGTCCTAAATCATTCTCCGTCCCTATCGTCTACTTTGACTATCGTTTTCAAAACAAACGTTTCTACAAACTCAGTCAAAGTGGGGGCTTCTGTAGACACCTAAAAATGTCTCCCCAAAACCAACCCCGATGATGAACAACCTTTCACAGCCATTATTGGTCTGGTTTAGTATTTAATCCCGAGAGTGCTTGAAAAATCGTGTTTAATTAAATTCATTTTTTGAATAGTCCATGGATCAGTCTTGATGTTTAGTCAAAGCATAGTTTTTAATTTTAGCTCAAACCTTTTTTTTTATTTTATTTTATTGTTTTATTATTTATTTTGGCTCAAAATTTTTATTTTATTTTCTTATTTTAGCCCAAATAATAATAAAAACATAAATGACCCGAAATTATCAATCGGCACTTAAAAGGCTAAACGAAATTAGGTTAAAATGAATTTAGACGGAAAAGCGGACTGAAAACTCCCGCGTCACGGCAACAGTCCACCGTGTCACGGGAAACTTTCCCGTCTGACGGTGGGGTTTCCCGTGACACGGGATACCTGCTGTGACACGGGGGTTTCCGTGTCCTTTCCGCGTAAACCCTTAACGCGTTTTCTCCCCCCGTTCACTAAATATTTCCCGCGTGACGCAAAAGTACACCGTGTCACGGGAATGTTTCCCGTCTGACGGTAGTTTTTCCCGTTTCACGGTACACTTTGTCATGACGCGATATACTTTTTTAGGGTTTTTTTTTATCATTTTAGGGTTCTGTGTGTTCCCTCAGCACATTTTTCTATAAATACCCCCTCATTTCTGATGTACGGGGCATCAATTAATTCTTTATTTTTCTCTCTTCTATGCTTTAGCCGAAACACTAGCCTACCCTTCTTCATTCAAAATTCCTCAAGCACTTCTTGGAGTCCATACTTTACTCGTGGTTCTGTCTTTAAGCCAAGGCGTGAAAGGTAGAATTGTTTGAGGGTTTGACCCCAAATCAACTCTACTTTATTTAATTTAATTTAATTATTGTTCTATCATTATTTCCTTGAAGTTACTAACTCGTTTATTATTTTGTAGTTGCAAGCAAACAGAATCAAAGTAAGAATTATATTCCTTTTATTTCTATTATTTTTTTAATGATTTTATATTGTTGGAATTATTGTTAAATTGCTTCCAATATTGATGTTATTCTATTATGTTTATGATCACCATATTGCATGTTAAAGGGAATATGTAATTGAAAATCACGCCTAATAAGATAATTTGGACAACCGGTTTAGGTTCCTTTTTAATCTTGTTATTTAATTCAAGTGATCACAATATTTTAGAATTATGTGTTGCATTAATATTCAACCAATTTAGCTTAATAATAGTTTGGAGCTAATTGAATTTCTGTTTGTATGCCTTGTAGATCGCAGGAATGCTTTTCACTATAAGAATCGAGTAGAGGCCAATACGGGCGAATGTGACTCCATGACTCACTTCGTACTATCATCCCCGATCCTCCTTTCGTGGTTCCGAACCATATGGAGTTAGTAATCACATGGATTATGAATGGGGTATAACCTTCATGGGTCAATCGTTGTTGCCTTTGTTGTCCCTTTATCGTGGTTTCCTTTTATGATCCGTGAACGGTTTACAAGTTCCTTAAAAACTTGTTGGCGGCTCCCTACTTTCCTTTTCCCTAATCGTATTATGTCAATTCTCACTTCCTATGAGTGCCAAGAATATTCACACATGCTTTTAACGTAGGCGCACTTCAAATGACACCTACAACTACCAGAGTCAACACAATAGAGCAAAACAATATATGTTACTGCAGCTGCAATGGACAAGATCAAAGAGCAAATGAGCAAGATTTCTGAGGATTTCACCTATGTGGAACGGCCTCCCACTCCTTTGGATGTGAAGGACAGTCTCCTTGAAAAGTTCTCCACTGCTGATATTCCAAAGTTCAAGTTTACTGACAATCCAATATTCCATTTGAAGGCGTTCTCTGCTACCATGGCTCTTAAGGGATTGGACATAACACTCTTCCCTACGGTGTTCCCTCTTTCCTTAGAACATGCTTGCCTACAATGGTTCTATTCCCTAGATGCCAAGCGTACTGCGACTTGGAAAGATGTAACCGAAAGTTTCATGAATCGTTACAAGTGTAACATTCAAGCTAGAACTTCTGAACGTGAACTCTCCATTCTCAAACAGAAAGAGAATGAAGGCTTCACCACTTATCTGAACAGGTGGAGGGAAACAACTGCACTCTTGGTAGATCCTCCCAAATAAGAAGAGATGATTCGCCTCTTCATCTAAAATTTGACTCACAAGTAGAAGCAACATCTCAAATTTCTTCCTTTGAACACTTTTGAAGCTGTATATGACATTGGCATCAATATCGAGGATGATCTAATAAAGACTGCAGATAGAAACAATAATAACACTTGGAAAAACAAGAAGAACGACCATCCTTCTTCTTCATCTTCTAAGCACGAAAATACTACCAACAATATAAGCCAAGTTGATCTCAATGAAGTGTTAGCTCTTGATGCTCCATTGCCCAAGAAGAAAAGAACTTACACTTCTTTAGGAATGACTTATGATGCGGCCTTTGTTGCCTTTACAGTCAAGGCTTGATCACACCTATTGGGCCATTTCCAGAGCCAAAACCTGAAGAAAGGAGCGCCAAATGGAATCCCAATGCCCATTGCAAGTACCACCAAGGAATGGGCCACACTACGGAGCAATGTTGGAATTTGAAGGACGTCATTGCAAAACTTGGTGGATGCAAACAAACTTCCTATCCCTCCAGGCAGTAAGAAGTAATGAACACAAGGCGCACAGTAGATCCTTCATGCAAGATTTCATGATTTCTATTTTTTTTTTTTATATCATCTATCCCCACTCCCCATTCATGTCTAGCATAGGTTTTCCATTTCGAATTTCTATATGTTTCGTTCACCTTTTCCATTAATAAAATGAGCATATTTCCTTTACATCTCGATCATAGCATTTTTCATTCACTCATTAAAAAAAAACAAAATCAATTACCGAACTAAACACAAGGTACACCAATGATTTGAGGCACCTTTACAACCCTCTCATTCCCTGTTACCCGTTCAATCACATTCCATTTCTTCATCAACCACTTTAAGCCTCGTCTAACGTTTCGCCTTCATTTCTTCAACCCACATTCACTAAACCCTGGGATTGGAGGATATGTAATTGTATAACATTCAAAAAGCAATTAAAAAAAACAAAAAAAGCAGCAAAGCAACAATAAAACAATGTCTAAAGGCAAGTGTTCCAATGTCTTTGATATGAACACGTCTCAAATTGCGTCTCTCATCGAGTGCTTGGTACCGTGCCTGAGAAACATGAATTCTAAGTGATTGATGGACCACATGATCTAAGATTGCCTACATTGATTCAAAAGAATAAAATAAAATAAAAAATGAAAATAAACTTGCAAAATTTTTAAATTCTTAATTACACATCTTGGGGATTCTCTCGGGTCTTAAGCCTTTTATCCCTTTCTTCCTTAAACCTTCAGCTTAACCACCTTACAAACCTTTAAAGACCTCTTTGAGGTGTACACACACTTGTGCAAAGTTCGGTTAGAGCTACGTTCGGCCTGATTCCCAACGGATACGTAGGCAAGCTCACATTGAGGTGCGGCCACATTCATATGCATGATCGAGTTGAAGAATATCTAATGCTTAATCCTATGACCCTACATCATTTAGCCTACCTATCCTAAAGAGTCACCATCTCGACTCTTCTCACATCTATTTCCCTCACCATAGCCATTGCAGCCTCACCTAGTATCACTTTCACACACGTCTTTCACACATACATAGCCATATCAGCTTTCCCTTAGGAACCTTTTATCATGAAATCTTGTTCCCTACTGTAAATGCATCATCATCTTTCAAGACAACATTCATTAAAAGAAACATTGTATACTTGCTTAGCTTCTTGACCCGAGCAATGTTCATTGTTTCATGCATCGCATAATGTGCTGAGCAACATTTATATATCAATGATTTGTAATCATACAAAGCATATCGTTCTTAGCTCCTTGACCTAAGCAACGTTCATTATACAATAATCACTTCATCTATATACGTGCTTAGCTTCAAGACCTAAGTGACGTTCAAGATTGTTTCTTTACACCATATGATGCTTAGCTCCATGACCTAAGTTCATTCATCTATCGTGTCACATGATGTAATTGTCCTTAGCCTCTTGGCTTAAGAACATGCATCATGTATAAATTATTTTCAAGACAAGCAATTTAACCATGCGATTCATTTTGTCTTGCTCAACGAAGAAGTTTAAAACTTTTTCCCTTTCTCATAACTTTTCTTTTGGGGAAATTAAAAAACGTTTTAAAAATTTTCTCATCGAGGGAAGTTCAAAAATAAAAAATTTTTTTCACGTCTTTCTCAGGAGAGAGTCGGTACCCTCCACTCATCTCATGACAAAAATGATGGAAAATTTTTGCTTTTTCATTTTCGGTTGCTTGTGTTTGCACGAGCACACACCATATACACACACAACCACAAGTTATACACATGTCATGTCATGTCGTGTCAAGTCAAACTTGATCAAGTCAGTTGGTCAAGTCAATCATAGTCTATACGAGTCCATTGGCAAATTTCATTTTGCAGGTCTCAATTACAGCCCACATCCGGGGACAAGCGGACCATTTATAGCCCATGTCCAGGGACAAGCGGACCATTTACAGCCCACGTCCGGGGATAAGCGGACCATCTACAGCCCATGTTCGGCGCGAGGACAAGCGGACCATCTACAACCCACGTCCGGGGACAAGCGGACCATCTATAGCCCACGTTCAGGAATTAGCGAACCATTTACAGCCCACGTCCGGGGACAAGCGCACCATCTACAACCTACATTTGGGGATAAGTAAACCATCTACAGCCCACGTTCGGGGACAAGTGAACCAATTACATCCCACGTTCGGGGACAAGCGAACCATTTATAGCCCACGTTCAAGGACAATCGAACCACTATCATTTCATGGCACAAGGTTCTCGATACACAGAGACTTGCAATCTTATTAGACAAGTTTTTCATCAAGCATGGAAAATTGTCGGTTGTTGTCATCTCTCAAAGTGAAGAAGTCAAAGATTACATCATATGCCGACTTTCCTCAATCATGGAAAGTATAATTCGGTAGATTTCTTCATGCATAGAAAGCTATTAAACTCATCTGTCGACTTTCCTCAAGCATGGAAAGTACTATCTGGTGGATTTCTTCAAGCATAGAAAGCTGCCAAAACCATTGTCGACTTTCCTCAAGCATGGAAATTATTATCCGGTGAATTTCTTCAAGCATAGTAAGCTGCCAAAATCATCTTTCAACTTTCTTCAAGCATGGAAAGTGTCATCCGGTGGGTTTCTTCAAGTATAGAAAGCTACCAAGTTCATTTGTCGACTTTACTCAAGCATGGAAAGTATTTCAACAAACGTCATCAGGTGGATTCCTTCAAGTGCAGGAAGCTACCAAACTCATTTGTCAACGATAAACTGGTGTCAAATAAGCATTCTATCCCTTTACTCTTTTATCTGTAGAACTAACATTTTTCTGTAGGTATCAGTGTATATAGAGTGATTTAGGATCACAAAACGTCTTAAATCATTCTCCGTCCCTTTCGACTACTTTGACTATCGTTTTTGAAACGAACGTTTCTACAACCTCGGTCAAAGTGGGGGCTTCTGTAGACACCTAAAAATGTCTCCCCAAAACCAAACCCGATGATGAATAACCTTTCACCGCCATTATTGGTCGGGTTGAGTATTTAATCTTGGAGTGCTTAAATCCATATTTCCATTTCATAAAACCAACCCAAATCCTATCCCATTTCCCCAAACCATAACTTATTTTCCTCTTTTCGTGCCTTTAAACCCAAAATAATTCATTTTGTGTCCTTTAAAATCATTCATTTCGTGTCTTTTTATAAAAACGTTTAGTCCAGTTTATTTTGGTCCATTATCTGGGTTCAATGATTGAATAGTTTGATGGGGATTTAAAAGATCTTTCCAACGATATATTATAAGCCCAAATCCGAATTATAACGATAAGTTATGGCCAAAATATTAAATTGAGCCCAAATCGAACCTAAGCCCACCTTACCTATGACCCAATGATCATATGGAGGGTCCAAATTATTTAATCCCATTTCTAAACCAATTAGGATTAATTAGAAGCTTCTATAAGTTTCTAAAAGATCTTAATTATCATTTTTAAAAAGATAAGATTAAAGAGTTTGAATTGAATCAAACTTTTCTTGTTTTGAAAGTCCTAATTTTATTCGAATTGAAATACGTTCAAAGATAGACAGATATTATTTTTGTGAATCATATTTTTTATCCAAATCTTATATGGTTGAATATCCCTTGGAATTATCTTTCCAATGATATATTATAATATCAATTCCGAGCTATAACGGAAAAGATATGAATAAAATGTCAAACTCTATCCAAAACTAACACCGTCTCACTATTTCGGTCATATCTTTTATTATACAAATTGTTTCAATCTGATTTTAATTGGGTTAGAAATTAGACTTCAAGAGCTTTCCAATGATATATTATTTATCTTATTCCGATTTCTGGATCAAAAGATATGATAAAAACAAAAAACTGCAAAAACTGTTGTCTATCGAGTTTTATTCCGATTTAATTTGGATCTTATCTTGTTTTTTCGACCCTTCTTTTTTTCTCTATAAATAGAGGTCTTATCTCCCCTTTTTCAATAATCAACAAGCTTGATCACAAAATAATTCTCTTCTCCCTCTTTAGCCTAAACACTAGCCTCCCTATTCTTTCATTCCTTCCCCTAAGCACTCCAAGGAGTCCATACAATACCTGAAGTTCTATACTTTAACCAATGCGTGAAAGGTATAATTGACTAAGGGTTTGGACAAAATCAAATATAATTTTTATTTCATTTAATTTCCATTTGATTTATATTTTTATTGAAGTTACTAACAGTTTATTCATGATGTAGCAATTCAAGGAAACGCTGAAAGTGAGTAATTAATTCACTTAATTACTCTTATTATTTTATATTGCTTGTATCATGATTAGGGTTATTATTATTATTTGATTTGACTAACGTTATTATTTTTAAATTGCTTCCAATATTGATGTTTATTCTATTTTATTTTTTATCACCAATTCACCATATTTCATGTTAAAGGGAATATGTAATTGAAAATCACGCCTAATAAGATAATTTGGACAACCGGTTTAGGTTCCTTTTTAATCTTGTTGTTTAATCAAGTGATCACTAATATTTTAGAATTATGTATTGCATTGATATTAAACCAATTTAGCATAATAATAGTTTGGAGCAAATGATTTTATGTTTGCATGTCTTTGAGATCGCAAGAATCACTTTTCACTATAAGAATCGAGTAGAGGCCAATCCTCCTTTCATGGTTCCAAACCATATGGAGTTAGTAATCTCATGGATTATGAATGGGGTGTAACCTTCACGGGTCAATCGTTGTTGCCTTCGTTGTCCCTTATTCGTGGTTGCCTTAAATGATCCGTGAACGGTTTACAAGTTCCTTAAAAGCTTGTTGTTGGCTCCCTACTTTCCTTTTCCCTAATCGTATTATGTCAATTCCCACTTCCTATGAGTGCCAAGCATATTTACCACATGTTTTAACGTAGGCGCACTTCGAGCGACGCCTACAGAGCCAGATGCCTCGGCTCCCGATCTTTCGGCGGCATCATTACCACCTGTCTCTTCCTCGGATCCATTAGAGGAGGCGGCCTCTTCACCGTTTACCTCTCTCACGCTTGAGCTCCCAAAGGATGAGGGAGCCTCATTGTCAGAACTACTTATCCCCTCTAAATCCTCTTGTTCCCCATCCGGAACAACCTCGTTGGCGGGCACTTCCATAGCGCACCGACTTTTAGGCTTAGTAGCCGTCTGTTTAACTCTAGCCATTGTGTCCAGCACAGACACAGAGAGGGAGGAATTCGGGGATGAGCACAGCAGTTCCGACAGTCCAGAAAAGGCATCCCCTGTTCTAGATTCAGCCGTTCCGGGAGACCGGCTGAATGTTCTAGGTAGTGCCGAGTGTATGCATTGAGAGCTCATTTTATTTTTAAAGACTATGTATACAGACGGAAAAAAGAATGTATACAATTGGAAATCAAGGAAAAGCTAAAAAAATGGTACAGGCGGTTACCTTACTTTAGCTCTGAAAACTGCTACAGACGGGTGACCGGGTGTTGTAAAAGTGAGCACATGGAAATCTTGAGAACCTGACGCAGACGGGATCAGAGTATCTCTCTCTAAGAATCTCTCTTTCTCTATCTAGAAAGTCAAAGAAAAGGAAATAGTGAGAGATGGGAGGGGGGGTAAACTCCTACTTATAGAGGGGTAAAACGGGGGCATCCCCGTCATACCCCAGATTTTACTAGTCGTTCTTACTGTTCACCTCTCATAGGTGGACACGTGTCACAGGCGCCACGTGGCAGCCATGTGACCCCTGTGAGGGGCAAATGTTGAGGGTAAAAATACCCTAGACATGTGGACTAATAAGAGAATGCCATGTGTCAAACCTAGGCTGGTCCAAGTGGCCCAATAGCCATCAGGCACGTGTCCCCTTCAGATATCTTCTGAAATTGCGGCCTTCAAGGGCTCAATTCCCAAGAAGCGCCGTAAAACGGCGCAGCCCACTAAAATCTAGGTCAAGTGAGCTAGATAGGGGCACACCCTCCAACGACCCTATAAATAGGGAGATATTTCCCCATTTTAGGGACACAATCAATCATTTATTACACCTACTTTCTCTCACATCAGAAAACACCTGAGCTTGGAATCCAAGCAGATACCCACCTAAATTTCCGCACTCTTTATTCTCTTTCAAGTTACTAACTTGATCGTCGGAGGCGGAGCTCCTACAACCGGAGTCTCCGTTGTTTTGCAGGTGCAGCTCGAACAGGACCAATCTTTGTGACGTAACTCTCCTGAGGGACAAAAACACCCAAAACAGATGTCGTATGACTTTTTATATTAAATAATAATATATTATTTAATTTTTTTTTAGACAAGAAAACCAAGAGATTATATCAAGTAATTGAACAGTCAAGATTCAAAACATCATAATCAGGTAGGCTAAAGCATGAGCCACCCCATTGCTCTTTCTACGAATTCTACCCACTTGAGCAAAATCAATAGCGATACACGATCTAGCAACAAGCAGGATGTCGTTTAGAATTAATCCAAATTGTGTGTTGTCCCCCTTACAAGGCCTAAGCTGCTGGAAAAGCTTTAGATTATATGTTTCCAAGGTGAGCTTTTTTAAGCAGCTTCAATAACAATATGCAGAGAGAGGGCCTCCATGATTTTCAGGCTCAAAATTATCCTATAGCTAGCTGCAAGTGGCCCCTACACAATCACGAACAACACCACCGTACCTAAGAGTAATTGTCAAAAAATTGACATCTTATGAGTTATGAGTTATGAATAATGTCTAGATTCCAAATGGAAACAACAAAAAGGAACATAGGGAGTAACATATAGATCCTAAAATCCGCTACATATTCTCCTTATTGATTAAAATATAAATATTAGTATTGTCAAAATGGTTTCACAATTCGACTTTGGTTTGATCGGTTAGAAACGGTTCAGTTCGAAATCAGTTTAATTGGCCAACGAGTAGATCCGATTTCGATTTTGTTAAAATTATTATCGGTTCGGTTAAAATTATTATCAATTCGGTTCTAATTCAATTTATTTTTTATAGGTTTTATTTGGTTCGGCTCGTATATGGTCCGGTGCAAACGAGTTGCGGTTTGTAAACGACTTTAAATTGAGTTCAAACGGTTTCGCGTTAGAAACAGGTCAGGTTAACAATCATTTGGTTCTATTTTAGTTCGGTTTAGAACTGGTTCATTTTGTAAACGGGTTCAATTTTTATCCCTATGTTGCAATATTTGGAGAACAGAAGAAGTATTAATTAGTTATTTAACACCTCGCACACTCGTTAGCAAGATGGAATTTTTTTTTTTAATTTTTTTTTATACATGAGCTAAAACATGCAGATTGAAGATAACTTAAAATCATATCCAAAATTACTAGAGGTGATCATTTGGCGGGCTGCCAGGCCAAAAAAAATCAGCCTATTTCTCTAGTCATGTGAACCTTTAGGCCAAAAAGTTTGTGGCTTTTCGGGTCATTTTCGGGCCGAGTAAAAAAATCAACTAAATTTGCATAAAACCATATTCCCAAGCCCGTACAAAATATTTGTAAAATCGAGCTAGGCCTCGACCCAACCCGAGTTCAGACTGGAAAATTCAAGTGTATATGAGCGCATATCTGCTATGCATTTACAAAGCATATAGGAGGGCAGAAATGTAAATCTGACAAGCTTTTGGATAAAAGTTGACTCTACAGTAGTACATTACAATGTACCATTATATACCATTATGCATGTACAATGTATCATTAAAGTATAAGTTGTCTTAATAGTACTTTTTGTGTACTATACTATTATGCATGTAGTGGTACTTTTTACTATTTTATAGTTGAATATTTTCCTTCAAAATACTTACCATTTGTCACATATTATGTATGTAGTGGTATATTTTTTCATCCTATATATATTTGCTAACAAATACTTCCTTTGTTTTTATATACTTGACTAACATTTCTAAAATAAAAATGTCATATTACTTGACCAATACTATATTTGGTAAACTTTGAGTAGATAAATTCTCAGAAATACCCTCATAAAATGAATATGGAGACAACTTTTGGGGAAAGTATTGCCCACTACCAGGTAGGGACTAGGAAAGTTCATACCACCGTTGAAAATTTTTTTCCGCTAAGTGTTGGAAAAAAGTTATTTCCTATTTTAATATTGTTATTTTATGTTCTAGCCTGTTAAAATAAAATTTAATACTATTATATGTTTCTTTAATATTGTTTTCGAGGTGTTATTTTGATCTTTTCAGCAATACTTATATATTAAAAGAATATGTATTTGTGTTTATAAATTAAGTATTATATTTAAATACAGTTATTATATAAGTGAAATTGTTATTAAGAAAGACAATACAGTTATTCTAAATTAGAAATTGTTAAGCTGCGTGATTTGGTATCAGAGCCATAAGAGTTAAAAGCTAAATTAAGTTATAAATAATTAAGTAAAACTGGAGAATACTAGGCCCTCTACTGAGTGTAAGAAACCTGATTTTAAGCATTATTATCATATTCCTGAAAATACTAATAATTTTGGTCCAATCCTTAATTATATAGTAGATCAAATTGGCGAATTAAGATCGGAAGTTGATAACATACATGCTCGTTGTATTAATATAGAAAATAAGTTATCAATAACCACAACCGATATTAATAAAAAAGTAAGCGACCTAAACGAACAGGTTAAACAAGTTCAACTTGCTTTATTAAACGAAGTTAGGCATCAATTTGGAAAAGAAGTATCACCTAATAAGGAGAAAATCGTCCCATATAAATATAAATATCCTTTTCAAAATCTAGATAAAAATAAAAAGTTTACTGTAACACTCCCTAAAAGACCTACTAGTAACTAAGAAAGGAATAAAGAAACTAAACATGAACCCTCATCTTCAGGAGAAAACACTAAATGAATTACAAGTCCTATTCGACAAAGAAGAAGACCCTAATAAGCTTAACGAGATCATGAACTTAATATCTAAAAAAGGGATTACTTCTGATAACGAAATAGAAGAAAATAATTATGTTACTTTAGAGGAAGATTTATATCAACAAATGGGATTAATGAAGTTAAATGATCTTGACTTTCTACCCATAGAAGTTGTTCAACGAAAGATCGAAAACAAACTAGGAAAAAGAGTAATGGATAATAATGATGTTGGAGAAGAAATTATTAATGTAAACAATGTTATCCAAAGACCTAGGTACCAAGGAGAAGGAAGTTGCACACGACCAAGATACATACCAGGGAAGACTACCCGGTTTAGTGTCAAGGTTATGCCTACTCATATACCTAAACAAGAAGAAGTGACGCTTGAACCCATTAGTCAAACAGGTTATAAACTTAAGTTAGATGGTGTAAGAGATAGACAAGATGTTTTAGATCAATGGAAGAAGAGTATGAGTAGTGTATTTAAATACTGAATGGACTTCAGAAAATTTCTTAAATTATATTGAACATAGTCTCTACGGCTGTGTAGAAGATTGGTACGATGGAATAGATGAAGAAGTAAAGACTGCATTAAGAGCTAGTGAATCACCTACAAGAATGTTTAGGTAGTTATGTCAATATATTGAGTTAGAGTTCATTGGTCCTAGAGCCGATCCTAATGAGAAACGAATGGAATATCAAAGAAAGTTAAGTAATTTATCCATCTGTAATATGAAATATGTTGATGATTATATTATGGAATTTGAAACATATTATTATAAAATTGGTGAAAATGAAACAAATCTTGGAATGTTCTACGTCAAATTACCCAGTCCTCTTAATGAAGAGATTAGTGAAAAATATCAAGAATGGAGAGAGAAATTTTTAGCTAGGGATGCCCTAGGTAATAGAATTGCTTTCCTTAGAAAGTGGATTGAAAAGAAGTGTAGAGAGGTTGCAGGAACTCAACAAATGAAGAGACAATTTCTCACTTGTTGGGATTTCCCAAATAACTATGGATGCGAAAGAAAAAACTATAATAAAAGAAAGAGCTATAAGAAAAATAAATTTGACCGATCAAGAGGAGAAACCTATAAGAAGAAGTATTATAAACATAAATATAGAAAGCCAAGTAGGTTTTTCATAAAGGCAACATATTGTCCTGAGAAAAAGAAAACATGCAAGTGTTGGTCTTGTGGAGAATTAGGACAATATGCTAATGAATGTAAGAAAGCTAATCATAAACTAATGGAAGCCTTAGGAAGTTGGGATTACATAGAAATACCAGAAGACGAGGCTTTAGAATTAGCTTTAAGTAATAATAAAGGAATAGTAGAAATCGTAGAAGAAGAAAATGAGCATAATGAAGAACCTGAAGTTAATGATGAGTTTGAAGATGAAAATTATGAAGAAATAAATAACATGATGGAAGGAGAAGAATTAGAAAATTCAGAGTCAGATGACAATGAGGAAGATAAAAGCAAAATGAAAATAGGACAACTAAAAAGAGCTGAGTATTCATTTGAAGATAATGACGTAGATCAAGTAAACAAAGAAAGCTGGAATTTTCCCCAAATTACTAAAGATAAAATATTTAAAACTTCTTTCTTTAAGACTAGAACTAAATATGTATGTGAAGAAATGGAAGGAAGTATAGTAATCGAAGATTGTGAACAAAAAGCAGCCGAAATTAATATCATAAACTGGAAAAGTATTAAAAAACATAAAGAAAAAGGAAATTATAGCTATATTTGTATTGGTGCAGTACAAGTATAAATAACTCATTTGCAAGATTTTGGCAAGGATGTTAAATGCTTGAGTTTTATTTGTGATATTAGACATAAAGAATTTTATGATCAAATAATTAGTGGTATCACATGTAACTTAAGTCAAGGAACATTAAGCTATATATGTGAACCTAGATATTGTGTGAGCTTAGAGGATTCCTTTGCGTCAAAGTTCTTAGCTATCAAGCTATTAACAGAAGGAGTGAAAATGCATAAAGGAACACGACCCATACAATTAAGATGGAAGGTGGTTTATAAGTTGGTAAACACTATAGACTCATCTTTTAAGAAACAAATAGTAGATGCTCAGAAATATGAGCAAGGAGGAGGTCCTGAGAAGAAAATAACACCTATAAAGGTAAATCCTAATGAAATTGAAATTGAAAAAACTTGGGAAGAATTCTTTATGAACCCTGCAGTTAGTAATAGATCAAGTAAGATATTAATTGATGAATCAGGACTACTTCATATTGGAATGAATACAAAACCTAAATTACAGAGAAATCTGAGTTTTAGAACACTTAGTCTAAGTAGACAAAATTCAACAATAATAAAAATGAAAAAACAACGGGATGAAAAGCCAGAAGAGGATGAAGAAGAAATATTAGTTCTACTAAAGAAACTAAATGAAAAATATGAAAGCAAAAAAGCCTTAAAACAACCGGCAAGGCATAGCATTGATATGGGATCATGTTCTAATTTCGAGTTAAATGAAGATCCAAATAATCCTATTGATAAAAGGAAGGTAATTGGATATAAAACCAAAACTGTGAGTGAACCAGTATATGAGAATGAAGTTAATATGCAAATGGAAGCTTGTAATGAAATATCCAGTACTAATCCTAATAGCATTTATATCCCAATTGATATATGCATTGAGGATTACAATAAATATAGATTATGTGCATATATTGATAGTGGTTGTTTTACATGTTTTGGAAAGAGATCATTATTTCCAGAATTCTTGTGGAAAAAGGCCAAAAATCCTATGCAAGTTAGAATTGCTAATAATAGTGTCATGATGCATACAGAGATAATTGAAGATTTAAAAATAGAAATTGGAGGAGTTCAATGTGTTATTCCCATTTTATGGGCAATTAATCAACCTAGTCATGATATGATAATAGGAAATAATTTTCAAAGATTATACTCCCCATGCACTCAAACTATTGATCAAATAATCTTTACTATTAATGGTCATTATGTTCCCATACAGAAAATAACAAAGGCATATACTCATTAGACAATGGAATTTACGCGCAGCCAGCGTGGTGATAAGGCTACTCCTACACAACGAGAGGTTGCACTTAGAAATTCTGAGTGTGAATCATCATTAATATATCAGATAAATAAGCAACAAGAAAAACTATGGGAAAAATTATATTCAACAAATCCTTTAGAACATTGGGAAAAGGATAAAGCATTTGCTAAGATAACTCTAACAAATCCCAATAAGATTATTAGAGTGAGACAAATGGTTTATACCTACCAAGATATTTAGGAGTTTGATGAACAAATAAAAGAATTGCTTAATAAAAAGCTAATTAGGAATAGCAAAAGTCCTCATAATAGTCCAGCATTCATGGTAAGAAATCATGCAGAAGAAAAAAGAGGTAAATCTAGAATGGTTATTAATTATAAACAACTAAATGATAATAATGTTTTTGATGGCTATTATATTCCTAATAAAACTGTGTTATTTAATAGAATACAAGGAGCCACATGGTTTTCTAAAATGGATTGTAAGAGTGGCTACTGGCAAATTAAAATGGAAGAAGAAAGCATTCCATTAACTGCATTTAGTGCCCCTTAAGGGCATTATGAATGGCTAGTAATGCCTTTTGGATTAAAAAATGCTCCACAGGTATTTCAGAGAAGAATGGATAATATTTTTAGAGAACTTAATCATTGTTGTTTGGTCTATATAGATGATATTCTAATATCTTTAAAAGATTTAGAACAACATAAAAAATGATCTTAAAGCAGTAACTCAAAAATGTGCAGAGCATGGTATAATCCTTGGAAAAGATAAATGTGTTTATGCTAAACAAGAAATTGAGTTTCTAGGATTAGAAATTAAATCAGGACAAATAATACTACAAAAACATATTCTAGAAAAGATTGAAAAATTTCCCGATAAAATTGAAGATAGAAAACAGCTAGAAAGGTTTCTAGGATGTTTAACCTATGCTTCTGATTTTATAGAAAATCTTGCTTTATTAAGAAAGCCATTACAACAAAAACTCAAGAAAGAAATAACTTGGAACTGGAAGGAAAGTGATTCCAAAATTGTTCAAGATTTAAAAGCTGTGTAAAGACCTTCCTATACTAACACTACCTACTAGTGAAGATGATTTAATCCTTGAAACAGATGCTAGTAATGAGCACTGGAGTGTTGTGTTAAAAATAAAAAAAAAAAGGTGAAAGACTTTGCAGATATAGCAATGGAAGTTTTAACAAAGCTGAGTTAAACTATCCTACAATGCAAAAGGAAATCCTTGCAGTTATTAGAGGGATCGAAAAGTTTTTAATCTTCTTAGCCCCTAAACAGTTCTTAATAAGAACAGATTGCAAAGGCATACTCGGTTTTGTTAAAAAGAATTTGTCTAATATGCAAGCGCAAGGGAGACTCCTGCGTTGGCAATTATGGCTTAACCAATTTTCTTTTACTGTTGAACATATACAGGGAACAAAGAATTCATTGGCAGACAACTTGACCAGAGAATTAGCTAATGTCGTCCAAGAAGCTCAAAACTACACAAAAACCTCCTGCATACCAACTTCAAAAGATGGATGTAGAGAGGAAAACTCTCATTGATGAGACCGAAAAGGCAATGGAGCGGGTTTCACCCTCCAGTTGGGCCTTAATGCAAGGCTTGATCATATCAGCAAAACAACGTTCGCGAGATGGTTTAATTAAGGGTTGCCATCGGGCAATCCAAAGGTTATTGATGTTCGAAATAACAATTATGTTATTTCAGCTCATTCCTGATGTACGAAATACAATATTAAACAAAATAAGAGATAACGATTTTAGGACATGGTACGAGTTGGTGGCTACAAGGTCTAGTAAAGTCTTTGATCTTCGAGATCTATGGGGAGAAAGAGTAGAGTTTCCCAAAAACTCTAAAGTTGCATCATTGCGAATCTACCCATATCCTCTTAATAAAAATGCTCCATTCATTAGTATACATTACAAGGCTTGGGATTATGGAATGGAACATGATTTCTATGAATTCCCTACTCCTAATGACTCTTTCTTTCCAAGACTTACAAAGTTCCAGCAGTACGCATTCAACAAGGTAAGAAAATATTGTGATGACAAAAAAGACAAATTTCGGTTAAGAATAAAGGTACAATGTGCTAATATCGAAGTTAAAGAAGGAAAAGTTAGTCCCCCGCATTACTTAATAGTATTTGGGGGAGTGAGGTATTGCAAAGATCCCATACTAATTCGTCAGAAGACTGTTAGAAATCCAACTGAAGCAAGATCATTGGGATTTTTCTACATTTCACAATATCTTAACGATTTTATAAAAAGGAAAGAAATTCCTCTTGTCATGTTTCATGTTGGTAACACAACAATTGTGGCGCCTAACGAGATGAAAGAATATTTAGTAGATGGCATAAACAACACCGAGTCAATCTACAAATATTTAGAACATATCGAAAGAGGAAAGTTTCTGTCATTTGAAGGCTATGAGTATCTGTTTGAAGCATTCATGAGTTGGGATGAAGAGTATGCAGCCAAATGTGTCGCAGACCTTTGCAAAGAGAATCCTATTTACGAAGACAGTAAAGATAGTGAGGGAGGCCTACAAGAAATGATGATGGGTGAAATTATGAATGCATGAGCCCACACCAGTAATAATTCAAGGCATCTTTACTGTAGCCACGTTTTATTAATTGTTTCTGTCTTAAAGTATCTTTGTAAAAAGCAATGGTGTAGAAATTTCTTGATAAGAATCCTATGTAAGTTTGCTTCCCTATATAAAGGGACTTAGGCCAAGAAGTGAAGACAGAGTTGGAAGAGTTAGCTAGAGAATTGCTCTGAAAGCATTAGAGAGTCCTCTAGAGAAAAATACTCACCTTAAGAGACAGATTGGTTCTCCATCTCTCTTAAAGTAGAGAAAACTCTAGTTCAGTTTATGTCTGTTTAAGCTTTCAGTTTGTGTGTTTGTTGTAATATATGAGTGTTGTAATCTTTTCAAATTAAATAAGAGTTTCGTTCAAGAAGGGAACATTCTCCCCTTGAACCTTATATATCAAATGAGTTATCTTTCAGTTTAGTTCCATCATAAACACAATAAGGATTGTCTAATTAGAGATTACGGTCTAAGGTAGGAAACGAATTAGATCTGTGCTGAGCCTGATCTAAGGAAGACAGGGTTGGGGTTAGCTGCCTTGATAAAGCCGGAAGCTCAGAACGCCGGAGGTTCCATTGTCGACTAAGTTCAGGTATTGGTCAAAACTCTCTAGTTAAATAACTATTATTGCGAACCATGGTGGGCTTTTAAACTATTAAAATAATTTATTTTGATGTATAAGTAGTGGGTGATGATGGACCGCTACCCGGTATAGGCTACCCCGCCCAATACCAAGTGACGTCAGATTTTTTTTTTTTTGTATATTTTATTTAGGATAAATAACAGTACTTAATAACTTAATAACAATATTTGATAAATTAATAACAGTACCTTAATTTAAAATAACAGTTTTTAATAATACACTGTTTTTTACTATAATTCGATCTGATAATTACTTTAAATGAATTTTAACGGTACTAGTTATCACAACTCTATAGTGATAGACCACTACCAGGTATGGGCTCGTTGGGCCCATACCAGGGGCAAAAATGTAATTTCACGTAAAACTTACCCATGTTGTAAAAATGCAGTCTCTCTCCTCTCAATAACAGTATATAAATTATGAATAACAGTATAAAAACCAATAATAACAGTATACAAACCAATAATAACAGTATAGAAATTAATAATAACTGAGCACCGACAAAAAACTACCGGCGTCAATTTCGACCGAACTCAGCGATTTCCAGCATAGAACTCACCGTTTTTAATGGCTAGAGCCATAAGTTTGTGTCTCTTGTTTTTGGGTTATGTTTTTTTGGGTGGTTTCCGGTGATTTTTAATGGAGGTAGTTGCATGTTTTTGGATTTCGACCAAGGTAATAGCCGGTGGGGTGGGCTTCTTGTTGTCGGAGGTGAAGGTGCGGTGGGCGGAGGTTTGGCCGGCAATGGGAGCTATCCATGGAGGTGGGGAAAAGGGTTTAAGGAAGGAAGAAGATGAAGAGGAAAGGGGAAAAAAAAAAGGAAAAAGAAAAAAAAAATTGTGGTATTGGGTAGTATTACCCATACCATGGTAGTGGGTAATACTTACTCCTAGAAGAAGTAGTAGTTATGCCCCAAGGGTTAACCCATAAAATTCCACCCAAACCTGCCCAAATTCAAGCCGGGTCAGCAGGCCAAACTACCTTTCTGATCAGCTCTAAAAAGTAGTACATCAAAAATTGATCAGAAACTGTCAAAGTCAAGCTCAGTAATCTACGATCCGGTGAAACCCTCAACAAAACTATGCCATGAACAAATGTTACACAATTAGATTCATCTCCCATTGTCGTCATCTTCGTCGCCGGAATCATGAGTAATAGCAGCGCAACCACCAACAGCGCCACCGTCAACGGCGGCGTATCTTCTCCAGCCGCCGCCGGACTCAAAGCCTACTTCAAAACTCCCGAAGGTCGTTACACTCTTCATTCCGAGAAGTCTCATCCTTCTACTCTTCTTCATTATTCTCATGGAAAAACTGTCTCTCAGGTTTCTCTCTCTTCAATTTCATTCGTTTTTTATTTGATTGTTTAATGAAATTCGATATCGAATTATAAATTGTTATTTTTGATTGATTATTTTGTGATTGTGTTGTGTTGATTATGTCTTTGATTGAATTTGTTTGATGTTGAATATATTGCTGCATTTACTTTTTTTTAGGTGTCTTAATTAAAAGATGTTGTTTTCGATTATTAGTTTTGTGATTGAATTAACTCCTAAATTGTCGAATTTGGGTTGACCTTGATGATATATTGTTTGAACTGTTTCGAATTCCTGGCGATGGATTTAATCTCGTATTGTTTTCCTTGTGAAGTTCAAGTAGATTAAAACAATCTAATGGACTCAAATGTAGTCGTAGACTCGTAGCTAATGCATTTGTTGGTACATTTATTCGAGTGCCATAGTACTCAATTTTGAATCCTGGTAGTTTGCTTGTGAATTTCCTGCATTTATGTGAACTTAGTTTGGTTTACAAATCTTCTCCAAGCAATCCAGTTCATATTTCTCACCCTTAAAAGAAGTTTTCTAAAATTGAGTCAAGCTTTTTGAGGATGTAATCACCCTTGCATGAAGTATATTTACAATATTTTAAGGGTTTTGTATTGCAATGCTATTTGAAGGCATTCTTTGGGTTAGGCCGTTAGGGGAACCAGGTATAAACCAAGGTCTATAACAGACCGACTGTTAAGAGTTTGCTTATAAACATTAATTCAATGAGATTGGTATTGTGACTTGTGAGAGAAGAAGGATTACTTTTATGCCCATTCATTTGTTTGGCCTGCCTTTAAGAGGGACAAAGATTTTGAAGTGTAAGCCTCATGGATTAGTGTTGAAAGGATTTTTGTGCAAAGTATACGAAGGTAAGGGGGAATAGGATACTCTTGCATAATTCCTTTAGAAGGGTGGATTTTATTAGAGTTGAAGAGAAACAAAAGTGGCACAATGTGTTGTAACATTTGCAAAGCTAGCAAAAAAATCTAATATGTTAAAGCATTCTTTCATGAATTTCAATTCATGTCTCCATATGCCTGTTACAAGTCAGTTAATTAATCAAAGCCTTAATCCCATAAGTGGGTCGGCTGCATGAACCAAAAGTGATTATTTCGTGTAGTCATAAAAAAAAAAAAAAAAATCCTCCATCACTTAGTTCCAATGCCTCATCCTCATGCAATCCATATACTTCATATCCTTCTTAACTCCTAGATCTACACAAATTTGACGGTCCAAATTTATTCTTATTATTTTCTTCATCGAGTGCAAAATTACAGAAGAAATCGTGAAATTAGAATTATATCCCCTCCCTTGAACAAAATTAGGGGTGTTTGGTTCATCAAAAGGAAAGAGGGAAAGGAGGAGAATGGAAAGTAACTCCCTTTGATATGTAGTGTTTTTTGGTGACTTAACATATATTTATCTCCCACCATTGCTAAACTATATTTCACACTCTCTTTGTGGTGTCACCACCACTCACACCATCGCCCTTAGTTACCTCAGCCCCTCTGCTTCAGGAGTGTCGCGGCTGTCGCCGCCGTCGTCTCCCCGCCCCACTTCCAACCACTGCACCTTCGCCATGCTCCTTCATTTGCTAACTATTTTGCCACCACCATTGTTATATTTGATCAAATTTGACCATCTAAAACCTTAATTGATGATAAGTTATGT
The DNA here is from genome assembly GCF_948465745.1 of Chenopodium album. Taxonomy (NCBI): domain Eukaryota; kingdom Viridiplantae; phylum Streptophyta; class Magnoliopsida; order Caryophyllales; family Amaranthaceae; genus Chenopodium; species Chenopodium album. Next base: position 11,576,841 of record NC_137842.1, on the reverse strand, counting down.
TTCATTTTTACTTTTGATTTTTTTTTTTCTTTACGAAATTTATTTTGTGGAATTTTGGTGTTGGTTATGAGTGGTTATGGGTGGGTATGTGTGGGTTTTCAAGCTGGTAGGGTGATTTTTGAGTGGGTAGGTGGGTGTGTTCAGGAGTGGAGGTGGTTTATGGGTGGGTGAGGGTGGTTTTTGGCCTTTTGGGTGGGTGGAGTATTTTTTGAGTAAGTGGGGGTGGTTTTGGGTGGTTAGGAGGGGTGGTTTCGGGATAGGTAAAGGGTGGTTGGGAGGGGTGGTTTTGGGATAGGCAATGGTGGTTGGGAGGAGTGATTTTGGGATAGGTAAGGGTGGTTTTTGGGTGGGTTGAGCGAGTGGTGTGTTGTGTTCCGGTGAGGGTAACAGTGGTGGCAGTGACAGGAAAGTGGAACACTGGTAGTGGTGGAGTGGTGGTGGTGCATTGATGGTATGGTGGTACATTGATGACATAAAGAAAGTGAATGGAAATACCATGTGGGGGGAGGGGGTAATCAAAGTAGAAGAGTTTGGTGGTAAGGAGAGGGTAAAGGGAATGATTAAAATGTCCTAACAAAGTAACAAACAATAAAGGGAATAAGTCTTGTTCATTTCATTTTCCTTTTCTCTCTACCTTATTCCATATGCCCCCTTATTGTGGTCATTGCAATTAACATCTCTTAAATGCAATCAACCTCTTTGTACAATGATCTTGGACACTATTTATAAGTTATGATAACTAGACTATGAATAGTATTCAACAATTCATCTTTTTGATTTGATTTCTATCAAATCCATCTTAATTTTCTATTGTTATTCGGTGGAAAATTGTTTTCAGGTAACATTAGCTAATCTCAAGGAAAAAATTGCTTCATCAACACCAACATCAAGCTCAGGTTATAGTGCAAGTAGTAGCGTAAGGTCAGCTGCTGCAAAGTTGTTAGGCTCGAATAATGGAGGGCGAGCTCTTAGTTTTGTAGGAGTTAATGGAGCTAATAAAGGTGTTGCTGCAGCTACGAAAAATGCTACATTTGGAAGCTCCAGTAATGGAAGTAGTTCGCCAATCACCAATTTTGATGGTAAAGGAATGTACATGATATATAATGTGGGAGACACTTTGTATATTAGTGACTTAAATTCGAAGGAGAAGGTGATGCTTATTATTCATTTATCTATTTTTTTTTAATCTAATCCTTACCCCATTTGATGTTGTTAAGTAAATCTGGGAATAAACATTTTGTGACTTAAGAGATGCATGTGCTTATGTAGGATCCCATTAAATCCATACACTTTGCCAGTTCAAATCCTGTTTGTCATACCTTTAATCCTGAAGCTAAGGATGGCCATGACTTACTGATAGGGTTAAACTCTGGAGATGGTATTTTTCTGCTGCATGGTTGATGTTTGTTTCCTTTTTGTTGCCCTGAAATTACTAAATATTTGTATCTACCTTTATCTTTGCAGTGTACACAGTATCCTTAAGACAGCAGTTGCAAGATATTGGAAAGAAGCTTGTTGGAGCACATCACTATAACAAAGATGGCTCCATTAATAACAGGCAAGACCTACATCCTGCATTAAATATTACTTGAGCACCTGGTTATTTCATTTTCAGGGTTTTGTATCTTTAGTTGATATTCATAATGCTGTCATCTCAATATGGGCTCATATGTTGTTTCTTCGGCTCATAGATTCTGTCAAATTTTATGATTATTGAGTTTTAGCGTATTTAAGTGGATTAAGAACATTTTTTTACTTTTCCTGACTTTTGTTTTTTTGGCTTCTGCCTCTACCACCTTTCTAATTTTTTTTTTTTTGTTTGAACCTCATTTGATTAGATTGAAAGACTTATCTATGCTGTTGCCTGTTGGTATAATAGTATTATGGGTTTTGGTCCAATATTATCAATTATAATGCAAATGCAGCTTTACACCATAACCTTTAGTAAATTCCTCTTTGTAAACACTCTTCAGAGGTGGGGGATCTTGCTAGCTCATTTCTCTTATCTTGCAATCTGTCTTGTATAACTTGAAAGTGATTGCCAGATGTCAAATATACTTATTGGATTCCATTATTGAAGTTACACAGGGTAATAACTTTTAATTTGTCTCCTATTCAGTTATGTTATTTATGGTTCTTTGTGGCTCATTAGTTTAGTAATTTATTAAAACTCAAACCTCATTAAGAAAGTAGAAGCCACTGTCTTAGCCAACCTATTCCAATCTGCATGGCAACCTCTGATTGAAGCTGTCTCTATGGTTTAAATTTTTTTCTATGCATGCAGTATGAGAGAATGTCATAACTACTTATTGGTCTAGTTCACTAAGGGTATAGTTACTTTATTATTTGGATGTGTTATACTATCTTTGATGGGTAAACTCTTTCACTTCTTATCATCAGGTTATTGTTTGAGGTGTGGAACTAAGAATTACAAATGTATCCCAAGACCTAGTATAATTTCTTGATAGTCTTCTGTTAAGCTTTGCAACTTACATACCATTGACATATTCTTCCTTTGGATGGCTGTACATGCCTGATGTTTACAAACTGTACTCTAAATTAATAGACAGTTTTTCTCAAACTGGAATACAAGCCAAATTTTAGCCTAGACAAAGATGTATATTGTGCTTCAGTTTGAATTTGTTTCCCCAAGGAAACAGTGTTTCGTACAAGGATTATATATCAACAAGCTGAATTCTGTTACTAGGCACTGACTTGTTCTGAAATTTGAAGCCCTTCTAGCTATTACCACTGGTCTTTAGTCGCAAGATATCGTATTCTAAGATGTAGCTGTTACTGTGGCTCCGGTACCAAATAATCTCGAACTCATAATACATTATTATAAGCACTTATTATTTTATGCATTTTTCTACTCTGTTTGTCCCTTTTTTCCATGAAGATGCATAAAAATCCATTTTAGTTTTAGAAGTATCTTGTTGTCTATTAATTTTCATGTTTGATATAGCCACGTTTAATGTGTGCTCTACTTGATGTGATAAAGTATATCGGTTTTGTTCATTGTTAAAGTATAAGTTGTGAAGTAACTTATAATATTCTATCTTTCAGGCTCTGCTCTCCTCTCCTGTTTTTCATTTAATTCAGATCTAATAAGTTGAATTAAGGGCTAATAATGTTTTGATAAGATAATATAAGGGCTAATAATTTTTAGTTTAGATAAAACAAGTTCGCATAAGGTCTAATAAGACCTTATATAAAGCTCTATAAGGTTCTAATAAACTCCAATATAATAAGATAAGATAAGATAAGAGTCATAAGACTCATAAGGGTTTAAAAGCTCAATTAGATAAGATGAGTTCATAACTAATAAAATAAGATAATTGAAGATCAATGAAGTTCAGGTGAGAACACTACCATAAAATGCCACATGTTGTAGAATGGACTATGTAATTATCTTGCTTGTATGTTGCAACTGCTCATGTGAACATTATAGTTGTTGCCTATCCTATTACACGAATCTTATGTGCTCCCTTGTTCTTGCAACTCTATTTGACCAAATCATGTCACAATTTAAATTTTAATGCAGCCGGTGTACCAGTGTAGCATGGGTTCCTCAAGTCAATGGTTTCTTTGTTGTTGCTCATGCTGATGGAAACGTGTATGTGTATGAGAAGGCAAGCTTCATATAAATATTGTTTAGTTCTCTATCCTCTCTTCTATTTATCTTTTACATTTTTGCTCAAGAGAACAATTACTGTCTTTTAGGGGAAGGATGCTACTGTTGATTCGTCTTTCCCACTCATAAAGGATCTGACTCAATTTTCTATTGCACATGCAAAATCTAGCAAGGTGAGGTACTACTTATCATCTGAGAAGCTTGATCTCTTCTACTAATGAATTCTGCCCTTGCTCCTTCATAGTGCCTTCAATGTATGTGTCCTAATGGAAACAAAATGTAGAAATGTAGAAACCAGGAATGCTTGGAACACAGCCTATGCACTGAAATTTCCCCTTTTTAATTGTTTAGAATTGGTAAATCATTTAATTTTACCTTGTTATAACTTGGGAACTTCTGTCAAGGTTTTGGACTAATGTATTAACATTGGACTTGTGCATTGTGTCACATTGATGTACATGTAATCCTGAGATCAAGATTGGATGTTCCAGTATGTGTCATTTTGCTGTTATTGCTGCATTGTTGACATTTCCTTCATGGGTTCTGTCATAATTCTATCCAGTATCCACCCTTAAAAATGTCTTGTATTAATATAGTTGGTTAAGATCATTAGACCGTGAGGACCTAATCTGTGCTATGGGAATCTTGTTAAATTTGGTAGTGATATGTGCTATCATAGGGACTAGCTTTAAGTATTAGATATTTATCCTAAAAATGGCACTCCCTTTAATTATTTAAGTGTTACATTTTGACCGACACATAATTCTAGTAGGCTTACTTGACTTTATTATAATTTATAATAAGAGGTAAGTGGGGTAGATGAAGTACTAAGGAATTGTAAGAGAAGTTAATGGAGTAAATAGTTTATTGAAAAGGGATGTGAAGGATAGAAATAGTAATAATATTGTTTTATTTTTAAGAAAAAGGCCTAACAATGCAATTGTAACACTAAACAGAGGGATTATTAGTTTAGAAATTCATGATTAAATCATACATTGTACGGTGTTATTATTCTTAGTAACGTTTGATTAATGTAATTGCAAGTAATTGTGTTTCTAACTTGTGTGTGAAATTTGGGATCCAGAAAGCTGGTCTTTGGGTATAATATTTTGTTGGCTATATGATACTACTTCTCTGGTTTCTCATGAATAATTATAATTGCAGAGCAATCCTATTTCTAGATGGCATATATGTCAAGGTTCAATCAATAGAGTGACATTCTCCGTTGATGGCACTCATTTGGCTGTTGTTGGGAGAGATGGTATTTTTATACACACTTGAGTTTGATCCCATATAATGCTTATTCATCAATGACGTAGTTATGTTTTGTAGGCTTTTTAAGAGTTTTTGACTACCAGAAAGAACAGCTAGTATGTGGAGGAAAAAGTTATTATGGTGCTATTCTCTGTTGTGCATGGAGGTAATGTCAACAGTTATGACTCATGAGAGCTTTATATCTGTAGATTTGATATATGCCTTACCAATTCTGTGTTTATTATTCATTACGACATATCATTTTCTTTCTTCTACTATTCTCTCAAGAATTGCAATTGACTTGAAATTTTCTTCTTCACATAGCATGGACGGTAAATATATTCTGACTGGTGGTGAGGATGATCTAGTTCAAGTTTGGAGCATGGAAGATCGCAAGGTTATAGCCTGGGGTGAGGGGCACAATTCATGGGTAAGCCTCCTTCTGGTCATTTCTTATTATTTAAGGGGGTGGAGACAAGAAAACAAAATTGATCTGGTCATCTTCATTTGAGCTGATGGCAGGGCCCAATGGGAAAGGTGTTCTTAGATTGGGATGGTTGATTCCTAGCTGTTTCTCTAATTAGTTACCATGCTACTATACTTCCTGTCCAACTTCCCAATTTCCTTTTGCTCTTATATTTTCCTTTTTTGGGGTTTTCTTGATGTGCCCCTTCCTGTTTAAACTGGATTTTTGCAGGTGAGTGGAGTTGCTTTTGATCCATATTGGTCACCCCCATCTTCAGATAACACTGGAGAAAATGTGATGTATCGGTTTGGCTCTGTTGGTCAGGTATGTGGTTCATTGAATATTGTTGTATAAAATCATATTGTGCCCACATATCTATCTGATCAAGGTCAGGGAATTCTCTTCAAACTATTTGAATGAATCAGATTTGTAGAACCGAGAGATAAGAGAATTTTGGTATTGCATTAACAATGCAATCAAGTCATCACTGAGGAGATTACAGCCCCATAGGAAGTTAACAAATTTTCTAAAAAAAAAAAACTTCTCATCGATATTCATCATAGTATCTCCCAAATGTGCTCTATTAATAATATTCCTCTAACAAACTCATCTTTATCTTCAAGATACTATCGTAGTGCACGACCTATGCCCCTCCCGATAAACTTGATGCATTACATAGAAGTCACTAAGTTTAATTTAGAACTCATAATGTACTAAGGTGATATATATGACAAACATATGCTTTTCAAAGACACTAATTTCAAAAGGCACACAGTCCACCATTCGCGCACATTTCAATTTGATGGAATGAATGAGTCTTAGATGTAGGCAATGGCTATGCAAAAAGACATAAGAGAACATATTCCATGCACCCTTTTTCCTCATTATGTTCATGGTTTCATCCTTGGTATAATTGGTAATAATTTTACCTCTACAAACTATCTTCAGCATGCCCCATTGTTGCCATAAGATTATGCCAAGGACATTTATCGTCTCAGTCCGTTTTCACCACGTTTCATAGGAAGTCTTTTGATCTACAACCAAAAACATTTTTTTTATACCATTGTCCATTGTTCAGCTTCTCTGATTGAGTTTGGATTCCTGGAAGGGAGAACATTCCACTGTTCCTCCTAACATTATCCAGCATCATCATTATACTAGTAAAAGAAATTTGCTCTTGGAAGTCTCATCTCACATTGAAATCCGCTGAGATAATGATATATTTGTTGCTCCCTTGATTTATCTGTGTGTCATCTACCATACACACCTTGTGAAATTCAAAACTGTGGGCATCAGCTACCTTATCTCCTATTGCTAAATCAGTCAAGTTGGGTTATATTTTGTACTCTTATTGAAGGAGAATAAAGTTAACATTGATAGGTTGCTTCATTTTCTCCTGATATCAATAGATTCTCTTCTTAGTTAATACTCCCTCCATCCCACATAATACTTTTCGTATCTCTTGGGCTCATAGTTTTAAGGGAGTAGTGGTGATGGGGTTTTGTTGAGTGCTAAGTAATTTAATAAGGTAGTGGCTTCTGTTTATTGTTTTTTCAGTTGAGGTCTGAGAAAGTGGGGATTATTATGATTCAAGGGAGTAGAGATGAAAAGAATAAGAGTGCCTTGATTCTGAAGGATGCCTATAAGTTTAAAAACTATATATCTTGCCAGTTTGAAAAATATATTTTTGTCTTGGATGAATATTATTTCAGTGACTACATAAAGTGCATGGCTTTTTTAGTCACAAAATCTGCATGGGATATAATTTCAATCTCCTTATAGATGGTTAATTTCAATTTAAATTTGTTTGAACTTGCACCTTTTACCACTGCAAATGGATTAGCTGGGGCAAATGAGTTTTCTTTAACAATTGTTTCAAGTATGCACAACTTAAATCTAAACATGTCACCCTGAATGTCACAAAATCCTACCAGAGGGGACGGGACTACCTCGATGAGACCCATAAGTTTTTTCCCATCTCTTTTCCAGTTTTCCCTAGTTTGAAAGAAGAGAGAGAGAAAGTTAGAGACAGTGTCTTATTTTAACATTAATGGAAGCAAAATTGGAGAGCATGACCATGCCTTGCTAGATGATCATTTTTTATGTACATACTTGATATTTCCTGAATTCTTGTAGGGTTGCATGTTATGTTTGTGATTTTTTTTCTTCTTTTTTTTTTTTTGAACATCTTCATGATCAAGTGAAAAACTTTCCATTTTCAGGACACTCAATTACTCTTATGGGATTTTTCGATGGATGAAATTGTAGTGCCTCTTCGTCGTTGTCCACCAGGTGGTTCACCTACTTACAGCGCTGGAAGTCAATCAGCACAATGGGATAGTGTGGTTCTGTTGGGCTCTTTACAGCCTGCTCCAAGTATGCGAGATGTCCCAAAGCTTTCTCCACTTGTTGCTCATCGTGTGTATACTGATCCTTTGTCAGACTTGGTCTTCACAAAGCACTCCATCCTTACAGCATGCAGAGAGGGGCATGTAAAAGTTTGGAAGAGACCTGTGTCTTCTGAAACCATATTAGATGATTCAGAAACTGCAAGTGCCAGTGGATCTGATTGCAAATGAACGTAAGAGTGGGCATTTCCAACTGCATTTTTGAGTCTCAAATTGCAGATTTGACGGTAGCCGTATTCATTATCATATGCCTAATTAGCGTTATACACAGTCTAAGCTGGTGCCACAGAGTTAATCCACTCAATTTTCTATATTTAGTACAAATGTTGAATGTTGCAAAGGTTTTCTAGTCTGTCCTCATATGTCGAAGGAGCTTAAGTGCATAATTGCTAGTAATTCAGCTTCACCAGGGTTATTAACTGTATAGGTCCAAATAATAGAGTTGCTGCAGTTACTTCTTGATATTGTAGTTAGAAATCCCGATGTTTTGTATGATTTGGTTGTAGCCTTGTACTTTTGTAGGTCATCGGAGTACTCTAACCTTTGCAGCAAACAAATAATTTGCTGTATACATATTATTCTATAAACTCAACTCTACTAGTATTATATATATAACAATAACAACATGACCATATCTATGCATTACACGGTGCCATTTATTATATATATAACAATAACAACATGACCATATCTATGCATTACACGGTGCCATTTATATATAATGTTGTATGCAACTGTATAAGCCAATGAAACTTCAAAAAGTTATACCTTTTTTTTAGGCTAAAAGGTAGTGGCCTTTGTAATTTACCAATTGTAATGCTAGTTGGATATAGGAAATGCTTCTTTTTCTTGTGGTATCTATAAGTATATTGGTTGGCCTTTGTTTGGTGAATTGTATGGTTCATCACCTATTCACCTCATCCTAATACGTCCTAATAATGGAGTACTATCTTTATGAAAGTTACTCGGATTCAAGGCCTCTCCATTATATACAAATTTTTTAAAGGATAATTTAATCATACACAAAGCTTTTGCTTTATACCATGGAACCTCCTCCACCAATGCAAACACTGGTTTAAAATATTTCTTTATTGTAAGGAAATTTCTTGATTTCCTTCTTAAAGACACATCATTCCACACTTTTATGTATTTTCTTAGCTTTCAAGTGAGAGCTTAGCATAATGGTTTTGTTATAAGTGATTCTTTAGGATTTCTTCCCAATCTAGATTATTTCATGTGGAAGTCATGGCCTACACGTGAATTAAAAGCGCAATTCTTCATGGCATTATACGTCTTAAAATTGAAACAGATAATCTGTGGATCTCTAACTTTATAAAAAGACAATGTAAAATTTCTTGGTTTATTAATAACATAATAATTGTCTTATTGATGAAAAGCAAGATCTTCTTCAAATTGGAACTTGCTCAATTCATCACAATTTAGGGAGATTAAAGAATTTTTTTGGTTTATCTGTAGTAATGACTTTCTTTACTTTATCCTCCATAATGATAAATTAGGTTGGTCCATTTCTTGTACCTAATCTCGTAAAGTCTTATTAAAAAAGGGGCGGAGAGAGTATAATTAATTAGAATAGTAAAAGTTATTTAAATATTACTCCCTTCGTTTTTTAATATTTGCTCCATTTCTCCATGCGCGGAGTTTTAGGAGAAATTGGAGAAAGTAATAAAATATGGAGGTAATGGGGTAGTTGAGAAAATAAAAAATCGTATAAAGCAAAAGTAGTGGAAGAATAGGAGGAGAGAGAGTATTATGTTGGGTCCACCAAGTGTGAGAAATGAATTAAATATTGTAAAAGGCTTCCAAAAAAGGAAATAGAGCAAGTATTTAAAAACGGCCAAAAAAGGAAAGTTGAGCAAGTATTTAAAAACGGAGGGAGTAATATTATAAAACTTTACATTAATACATAAACATCAATATTTTAAACTATAATATTTGTTTTAATAATTTAAAAATTAAAGTCAAAGCTTGTAATTGAACCATGTTTATTTTTCGGGGGCAAGAGTATTTTGAAAATTCAAAAGCTAACGAGCTTCCTAGGACGTTAGATAAGAGAGTTAAAAGTGAAAATACACATATCAAATTATCAATACATAATTTTGTCATTATACATTTGTTTCTTATTATATACAACAAATAAATATTTTATATCTCGTACCCGTAAGTATTACTCTTTTGTTGCACATACGACTATACGAGTAATAAGAAACAGAAGTAGTGAAGTACCCTCCGTAGTATTTTTATATCGGCTATTTCACCAAATGCCACTGAGCAATTTAAAAATTCACCAAATGCCATCGGACTTTTCAGAATTCACCAAATGTCACCCAGTTTTTAAAAAATTCACCCAGTGCCATTAATGACCAATGGTCGTTAACTCCGTTAGTAATTAGGGGTTATCATGACACGTGTCATGATATAATTGGACCATTTATCTTAATTCATAAAAATAAAAAAAAAACAAAAAAAGTTTAAAAAAAATACAAAAAATTTAAAAAAAAAAAAAAAAAAAAAAAAAAAAAAACCCAAACTTTTCCCAACCACCCCACCACCGCCAAACCCTAGCCCCTCCCCTCATCTCGCCGGAAAACGGTCAGTCACCACCGGAACCACCTTCACTACCATTCCCTATCCCTCTCCCCCTCCCTTCACGCAACTCACCTCTCCCCAGCCCAGAAACCGACTTGCCGGAGTCGGGATCACCCGCTGTCGCCGACCCCAACCCATTGTTACTCTGACCTCCCCTACCTGACGCGCCACCCATCCAATCTAACCTTAACCCGCGAAAACCACAACCAACCCCACCTTCACGAGCAACGGTTCTGATTCAACCCCTTCCCGACCACCGCAGCCTCAAAACCACCCCCTCCCATGTTTTCCGGCTCCTATAAACCCCATTCCCTCACCTTAAACCACCAAAAATCGACTTAACCCAGAAAACCCGAAACCCTAGAAAATGGGATTTCTAGGTTGAACCTGAAACCCAAATGGGTTCTGTAGTGGTGGCGGTGAAGTGGCGGTGCATTGGGGTTGAGGATTTGGACCAATTGGTGCGCGTGGGAGCAGCGAAGGGAGCTGGGTGGTGCTAATCGTGGCTGATGTGGTGGTGCGTGTGGGTGTAGCAAAGGGGGCAGTGTGGTGCTTGGAGGTGGAGTTGCTGTGGTGGCAGTGAGGGAGCAGGGTTTTTGGGGTCGGGACGAGCAGCGTGGGTGGTTTTGGGGGTCGGCGGTGGGTCAGGTGGGGAGCTACATGTGCGGCCGGTCGATTGTTGGTGGTTTCGGTGGTGACCTGCCGTTTTCCGGCGAGATGAGGGGAGGGGTTAGGGTTTGGCGGTGGTCGGGGTGGCTGGGAAAATTTTGGGGTTTTTTTTTTTAATTTTTTGTATTTTTTTTAACTTTTTTTTTTAATTTTTATGAATTAAGATAAATGGTCCAATTATGTCATGACACGTGTCATGATTAACCCCTAATTACTAACGGAGTTAATGGCCGTTGGTCATTAATGACACTGGGTGAATTTTTTAAAAACTGGGTGACATTTGGTGAATTCTGAAAAATCCGATGGTTTTTGGTGGATTTTTAAATTGCTCAATTGCTTTTGGTGAAATTTCCGTTTTTATATTTCCAAAGACAAATATGCCATGAACAAATGTTACACAATTAGATTCATCTCCAATTGTCGTCGCCGAAAGCATGAGTAATAGCAGCGCAACCACCAACAGCGCCACCGTCAATGGCGGCGTATCATCTCCCGCCGGCGCCGGACTCAAAGCCTACTTCAAAACTCCCGAAGGCCGTTACACTCTTCATTCCGAGAAGTCTCATCCTTCCACTCTTCTCCATTATTCTCACGGCAAAACCGTCTCTCAGGTTTCTCTCTCTTCAATTTCATTCGTTTTTGATTTGGATTGTTTGATGATATTATATCGAATTTTAGGTTGTTGTTTTTGATTGTTTATTTTGTGATTGTGTGTTTGATTTATTTTGTTTAATGTTGAATTTAATGTGATGTTACTGCATTTACTTTTGTAGGTATGTCAATTATTAGATGTTTATATTACTATTAGTTTTGTGATTGAATTGGTTCCTAAATTATGGAATTTGGGTTGACCTTGATGAGATATTGTTGGATTAATTTGATCAATTTTATCAATTGCCTTTTTATGTCAAAGGCGATGATGCAATGTTGGTAGTGCTTGTTCATATGCATATTCCAGTGCTTGGAGTATTCCAGGGATTGCTGCTTCCAGTTCGCCATCACAGATTGATTTCCGTATTACTTTGGACATGCGAAATATTAGATTAGAATCATCCTCAATTAATCCTGCTTAATCCTCATTGAAGGCGGTAGTATTGATTCTTTCATTAGTTTTCTACTTTCTAGATTAGGAAATCTAATTTTCTTCCTAATTCAGCTTTCATATCCTTAGTTGAGCTAATGGCCTGTTTGAGGGGTAGTTACAAATGATAGTAAAGAGAATGAATTTAAGTGTAATTTAGCAGCAGCAAGATTCCATTGTTAACCATTATGCTCTCCCTCCATTCCCTTCTCTCAAGTGTTATGTATTCCTCTAAACCCAAATTCTTCATTTACATGATAACTCCTTCCATCCAATTCATTTTGGGTCCCTTACCTTTACCTTTTTACTTTCGTTACCATTGCTTTTTTCCGTTTTCGTTTCATATGTCCAAACTAATGTAATTGATTCTCCCTTAGCTTATCTTCAATATCTGGAACTCCAGCTTTCCTTTGAAAATTTTCATTCCTGATGTTATTCATTCAAGTGTTCCCACACATTCTTCTCAACAACAGCACCTATACTATTCCCATCTTTCTAACATAGTCCTTGAAGCCCAACATTTAGAACCATATAATAGTGTTGGTCTTATAGTCGCCATGAAACTTTTTTTCTTCAAAGCCAAGGCTATGCCCTTATCACTCAATTCCCCAATTGCAGCTCTCTATTTGGTTCACATCTTGTTCGATATCTGTAAAATCGATCTAAGGTACTCATAACTTTATAAGACGTGTTCTTTAACAACTTCTTCCTACCCACTAGCACTATATCTCTGCTTGTCTCCCTCGATTGCTACATAAGCATTCCATGTACTTTGATTTAGTTTAACTCAATTCCAACACGTGTCTCCATTGTTCTAGGTAATTATTTACCCCAACTTAGTCTCTTCCATCAATGTAATGTCACCAGCCAAAAACATACAAAATGTAATTTTGCAAGGCAAAGTATTATCTTTACGTCCATGGTATTGAAATCCCATCCCTAAACTTAACCTTTTTTTATCAACTTTTTTACCACCCATTACCAAAAGTGGAAATGTTAATGAAATCCTTGTAAGAAAGATGGAAGTGTATGGGTAATTTTGCATTGTCATGGGCGTTGACGTTTAATGTTCTTTTCAAATTTACATATGTACCCTTATTTGTCACCACCTCCAAAGGGGCTGCAAACTTCTTTTCTTACCAACTTTTAGAGGCCCTGGACATGGACATATAAGGCTTTTATTTCCCAATCATTTGTCTAACCAAAGGTTTATTCCATTCCCAATTTTCCAACTTGGACTTTTTTTTTTATAGATTTGTTATCCTAAAGGAAAACAAATACCCTATTATGTCATAAGACTTCTAACATTTCTTAGGCTGGTTCTGCTAAGGACATTGTATAAATAAAAAAAACTACCTCCCCCTCCCTTGTTTGGTTTACAAATCTTCTCCCAAGCAATCCAATTCATTTTTTTTCACCTTTAAAAGAAGTTTCCTACTATTGAATTAAGGTTTTGAGAATGTAATTGGAAAAATCTGTTTTGAGAATGTAATTGGAAAAATCTATTCCTTGCATGAAGTATCTTTATAATATTTTAAGGATTAATTGGATTAGCAAATCTAGCCGACCCCACTTATGAGATTTAGGCTTTGATTGACTGATTGATTGGATTAGCAAAGCTATTTCAAGGCATTCCTTGGGTTAGAGGAACCAGGTATGAACCAAGGTCCATCACAGACCGAATGCTAAGAGTTTGCTTATAAATATCAAGTCGATGAGATTAGAATTGTGACTTGTGAGAGAAGAAGAGTTACTTTTATGCCCATTCATTTGTTTGAGAGGGACAAAGATTTTGAAGTGTAAGCCTCATGGATTAGTGTTGAGAGGAGATTTGTGCAAAGTATACGAAGGTAAGGGGGAATAGGTTACTCTTGCATAATTCCTTTAGAAGGGTAGAATTTATTAGAATTGAAGAGAAACAAAAGTGGCACAATGTGTTGTAACATTTACAAAGTTAGCAGTGTTGTAACATTTACAAAGTTAGCAAAAAAAAAAAAAAAATCAAATATGTTAAGGCATTCTCTTATGAATTTCGATTCAAGTCTCCATAAGCCTTTTTCAAGTCAGTCAATCAATCTATGCCTTAATCCCATAAGTGGTAGGGTGAAAAGTGAAGTGGGTGGGTATGGTTTATGTCACCAATGTGAACTTTGTTGGTTATGAGTGGGTATGGGGTATAAAAGCAAGGCCGTGACGTCTTGGTTGAGCCGTTTTATAAAGGAAATTTAATTGACCGAACCAAGATTTCCGCATCAACAAGGGGTATTAAAAAACCCCACCCTAAATCTCCCCGCATTGAAAGTTACATCTATTATTTCACACAAAAGTCACTTTCTATTCAAATATATAGTGAAAGATTCCCCCATATCTCCCCACTAATGACTCAAATCTTTTATTATGCCCCCATATCAGCTCACTAATGGCTCTAATCCTCTACTATCTTGAAATCAAATTCGCATCGAGACAATCGTGACATGGTCCGCGATCAACGCATCATAAACGTTCCCGCGACACCACAACCGTTCCCGTGATCGTAACCGAAACCGCATTTTCGAACCATGGTATGGGTGGGTTTTTAAGGTGGTAGGGTGATTTTCGAGTGGGTGGGTGGGTATGGTTTAGGAATGGGGGTGGTTTATGGGTGGGTGAGGGTGGGTGAAGTAGTTTTTGATTGGATGGGGGTGGTTGGGAAGGGTGGGTAGGTAAGGGTGGTTTTGGGGTGGGTTGAAGTGGTGGTGTGTTGTGTTCCGGTGAGGGTAGCAGTGGTGGGCGGTGATGGTGAAAGTGGCGGTGGTGGGGCTATGGTTCCAGTGAGTAGTAGTGGTGGAGCGGTGGTGGTCCATTGATGGTGTGGTGGTACATTGGTGACATAAAGAAAGGGAATGGAAATACCATTGGGGTGGGGAGGGGGGGGGGGTGTGGGCAGGGAATCAAAGTAGAAGAGTTTGGGGGTATGGAGAGGGTAAAGGGAATGATTAAAATGTCCTGACAAAGTAACAAACAACAAAGGGAATAAGCCGTGTTCATTTCCCTTTTCTTTTCTCTCTATACCAAATGCCCCCTTATTGTGGTTGGAAAAAATAACATCTCTTAAATGCGATCAACCTCTTTTTACAACGATCTTGGACACTATTTTCATAAGTTATGATGACTAGACTGAATAGTATTCAACAATTCATCTTTTTGATTTGTTTTCTGATTAACTAATCCTAGTTTTTCATTGTTATTTGCTGGAAAATTATTTTCAGGTGACATTAGCTAATCTCAAGGAAAAAACAGCTTCATCCACACCCACATCAAGCTCAGGTTATAGTGCAAGTAGTAGCGTAAGGTCAGCTGCTGCAAAGTTGTTAGGTTCGAATAATGGAGGGCGAGCTCTTAGTTTTGTAGGAGTTAATGGAGCTAATAAAGCTGTTGCTGCAGCTATGAAAACTGCTACACTTGGAAGCTCTAGTAACGGTAGCAGCTTGCCAATCACCAATTTTGATGGTAAAGGAATGTACATAATATACAATGTGGGAGACACTTTGTACATTAGCGACCTAAATTCACAGGAGAAGGTGTGACTTATTATTTATTTATTTATTTCTCTATTTTTTTTTTTTAATTATTATTACTAATCTAATCCTTACCCCCATTCTGATGTTGTTAAGTTAATTTGGGAATAAACATCTTGTGACTTAAGAGATACATTTGCTTATGTAGGATCCCATTAAATCCATACACTTTGCAAGCTCGAATCCTGTTTGTCATACCTTTAATCCTGAAGCTAAGGATGGCCATGACTTACTGATAGGGTTAAACTCTGGAGATGGTATTTCTCTGCTGCTTGGCTGATGTTTATTTCCTTTTTTTTCCCTGAAATGGCAAAATATTTGTATCTACCTTTATCTTTGCAGTGTACACAGTTTCCTTGAGACAGCAGTTGCAAGATATTGGAAAGAAGCTTGTTGGAGCACATCACTATAACAAAGATGGCTCCATTAATAACAGGCAAGACCTACATTCTGCATTAAGTATTACTTGAGTTTGTGGTAATTTCATTTTCAGGGTTTTGTATCTTTAGTTGATTTGCGTAATGCTGTCATCTCAATATGGGTTCATATGTTGTTCTTCGGCTCATAGATTCTGTCAAGTTTTACGATTATTGAGTTTTAGCGTATTTGAGTGGATTAAGAATATTCTGTACTATTCCTGACTTTTTTTGGCTTTCGCTTCTCCACCCCTCTAATTTTATTTATTTATTTATTTTTTTTTTTTTTGAAACCTCATTTGATGAGATTAAAGGACTTATCTATGTTGTTAGTTAAATGTTACTATGGTGTTTGGTCCAATATATATCATTAATAATGCAAATGCAGCTTTACATCATAACCTTTTGCAACTTCCTCTTTTTAAACACTGTTCAGGGGTGGGGGGGGGGGGGATCTTTAATTGCTAGCTCATTTCACTTATCTTGCAATCTGTCTTGTATAACTTGAAAGCAATCCCTAGACGTCAAATACACTTATTGGAATCCATAATGTAGTTACACAGGGTGGTGGACTCTTAGTTGTCTCCCGTTCATTTATGTTTTTATAGCTCTTTGTGGCTCATTAGTTTAGTAATGTATTAAATCCCATACATCATTAAGATTTTAGAAGCTACTGTATTAGCCAACCTATTTCAATCTGCATGGAAACCTCTGGTTGAAGCTGTCTTTATGATTTGAAGTTGTTTCTATGCTTGCAGTATGAGAGAAAGGCATAATTACTTATTGGTCAAGTTCACTGAGGGTATATATTTTTTGGATGTGTTATATTTTCAGCTTTGATGAAAAAGCTCTTTCCCTCCTTATCGTCAATTTATTGTTTGAGGTGTGGAACTAAGAATTACAAATGTATTCCAAGACCAAGTATAATTTCTTGATAGTCTACTGTAAAGCTTTGCAACTTTCATGTAATTGACATATTCTTCCTTTGGTTGGCTGTACATGTCTGTTGTTTGCAAACATTCAAGTGCTCTAAATTAATAGATAGTTCAATTTTGTTCAAACTGGAATACTAGCTAAATTTTAGCATAGACAAAGATGTATATTGGTCTTCATTTTGAATTTATTTTCTCAAGGAAACAGTGTTTCTTAAAGGGATTAAATTTCAACAGGCTGAATTCTGTTATTATGCATTGACTTGTTCTGAAGCCCTTCTAGCTATTACCACTGGTCTTTAGTCATGCAAGATATCATATGCTAAGATGTAGCGGTTTCTGTGGCTGTGGTACCAAATAATCTCGAACTCATAATACATTATTACAAGCACTTTTTATATTACACATACTTTCTACTCTGTATTTTCCCTTTTTTCATGAAGTGCATGAAACTCCATCTTAGTTTTAGAAGTTTCTTGCTGTCTATTATATTTCATATTTGGTATAGCTACTTTTAATGTGTGCTCTACTTGATGTTCTAATCTGGTATGTTAGTTTTGCTCATTGTTAGAGTATAAGTTATGTAGTAACTTATAATAGTTCCTCCATTTCTTTTTAGATCCATCACTTTCTAAATAAGGAAGTTTCAAATTAGATGCATCACTTTTTTTTAGTTAATAAATTTTCTCTATCTCTCTCATATCACATGGGCCCTCCTTTTCCTTTCTTTCATCTCCAAAAACTACCTAAGAATCCGAGTTTTTTACAAGTGATGCAACTAAAAAAAATGGAGGAAGTATTCTATCTTTCAAATAATAGAAGTATGTGATAAGGGTTGATAAGCTCTAGATTAGATAAAAAACAAGTTCCAATAAGGTCTAATAAGACCTTATATAAGGCTCAATAAGGTCTAATAAGCTCCAATATAATAAGATAAGATGAGACCCATAAGTGTTGAAAAGTTCAAATTAGATAAGATGAGTTCATAACTAATAAAATAAGATAATTTTAGATCAGTGAAATTCAGGTGAAGAGAACACTACCATAATATGCCACATGTAGTAGAATGGATAATGTTTTTATCTTGCTTGTATATTGCGACTGCTCATGTGAACATTAAAGTTCTTGTGTATCCTTACATATGTGCTCTGTTGTTCTTGCAACTCTATTTGATCAAATCATGTGACACTTTAAATTTTAAAACAGCCGGTGTACCAGTGTAGCATGGGTTCCTCAAGTCAATGGTTTCTTTGTTGTTGCTCATGCTGATGGAAATGTGTATGTGTATGAGAAGGCAAGCTTCATATAAGTGGTTTTTAAGTTCTCTGTCCACTTTTCTATTTATCTTTTACATTATTGATCAAGAGAATTGTATTCTTATTATTTTTTAGGGAAAGGATGCTACTGTTGATCCATCTTTCCCACTCATAAAGGATCCGACTCAATTTTCTATTGCACATGCAAAATCTAGCAAGGTGAGGTACTACTTATCATCTGAGAAGCTTGACCTCTTCTACTGATGAATTCTGCTCATGCTTCTTTATAGTGCCTTCAATATATGTATTCTAAAGGAAACAAAATGTAGAAACCAGGAATGCTTGGTACACAGCCTTTGTACTGTAATTTTCCCCTTTTTAATTGCTAATGGGTTGAATCACATAGTTTTACATTTTGTTAACTTGAGGACTTCTGTCAAGGCTTTAAACTAATGTATTCACATTGGATTTGTGCATTGTGTCACATTGATGTACCAGTAATTATGAGATCAAGATTGGATGTTCCAGTTTGTGCTATCTTGCCATTAATTTCACAGGGTCTGTCATAATTCTATCCACCCTTAAAAATATAAGATCATTTGACCGTGAGGACCTAATCTGTGATATGGGAATCTTGTCAAATTCGGTAGTGATATGTGCAACCCTAGGGACTAGCTTTAAGCATTAGATATTCATCCTAAAATTGGCACTCCCTTCAATTTTATTAAGTATTTCATTTTGACCAACACATAGTTCTAGGAGGTTTACTTGACTTTATTGTAATTTATAAATTATAATAAGAGGTAAGTGGGGTAGATGGAGTACTAAGAAATTGTACGAAAAAATTATGGAGTAAATTGTTTATTGAACAGCAAAGGATGTGAAAGGAGAGAAATAGTAATAATATTTATGAAAAAAAAAAAAGCTGACAAGGCAGTCGTAACACTAAACAGAGGGATTATTAGTTTAGGAATTCCTGATTAGATCACGCGTTGAATGGTGTAGTTATTCTCCATAATGTTTGATTAATGTAATTGCAAATACTTGTGTGTGAAATTTGGGTCCAGAATGCTGGTCTTTGTATATAATATTTTGTTGGTGAATTGACTGGTTTTAATGACACTGGCAATTATAGGGTTAGTTCGTTAGCCATATGTTACTGCCTGTATGATTTCTCTTGAATGATTATAATTGCAGAGCAATCCAATTTCTAGATGGCATATATGTCAAGGTTCAATCAATAGAATGACGTTCTCTGTTGATGGCACTCATTTGGCTGTTGTTGGGAGAGATGGTATTTTTATACACACATGAGTTTGATCCCATATAATGCTTATTCATCAATGACGTAATTATGTTTCGTAGGCTTTTTAAGAGTTTTTGACTACCAGAAAGAACTGCTAGTATTTGGAGGAAAAAGTTATTATGGTGCTATTCTCTGTTGTGCATGGAGGTAATGTCAACAATTTGTGCTATGACTTATTAAAGCTTTATATGTTTTGATATGATATATGCCTTGCCAATGCTGTGTTTATTATTCATTACAACATATGATATTTTCTTTTACTATTTTCTCAAGAATTGCAATTGACTTGAAATTTTCTTACTCACATAGCATGGATGGTAAATATATTTTGACTGGTGGTGAGGATGATCTAGTTCAAGTTTGGAGCATGGAGGATCGCAAGGTTATAGCGTGGGGTGAGGGGCACAATTCATGGGTGAGCCTCTTTCTGGCCATTTCTTATTATTTAGGGAGGTGGAGACCAGAATACAAATTGATCTGGTTAACTTCATTTGAGCTGATGGAAAGGGCCCTATGGGAAAGGTGTTCTTAGATTGGGATGGATTATTCCTACCTATTTCTCTGGAATTTGATTAGCTAATATACTACTATGCTTCCTGTCCAACTGCCCAAGCCCCCCTTTGTTCTTATATATTCCTTTTTTTTTTGGTGATCTTTATATGCCTCTTCCTGTTTGAACTGGATTTTTGCAGGTGAGTGGAGTTGCTTTTGATCCATATTGGTCACCCCCATCTTCAGATAGGACTGGAGAAAATGTGATGTATCGGTTTGGCTCTGTTGGTCAGGTATGTGGTTCATTGAATATTGTTGTACAATCATATTGTAGAATTGAATCTATTTGATGGAGGTCAGGGAATTCTCTACAAACTGTTATTGAATGAATCAGATTAGTAGAATTGAGAAACAAGAGAATTTGGGTGTTGTATTAGCAATGCAATCAAGTCATCACTAAGGAGCTAACAAAATTTCTTAAAAAAAACAAAACTTCTCACCGATATTCATCATATCTCAGATGTGCTCTATTAATAATATTCCTTTAACAAACTCATCTTTCTCTTCAAGATACTATCATAGTGCACAACCTATGCCCCTCCGGACAAACTTGACACATTACATTAAGTCACTATGTTTAGTTTAAAACACATAATCTACTGATGTGATATACATGACAAACTTATGCGATATGCTTTTCAAAGACACTCATTTTAAAAAGGGTGCACATTGAATTTGAGGAATGAATGAGTCTCAGGTGGTAGGCAATGCCTATGCAAAAGGACATAAGAGAACATATTCCATATGCCCTTTTTCCTCATTATGTTTATGGTTTCACCCTGGTAATAATTTCACCTCTACAAATTGTTCTCTCATCAGTGTGGTCAATCTCATCTTCAGCATGCCCCCTTGTTGCCATAAGAGTATGCCAAGGACATTTATCGACTCTCTGTCCGTTTTCACCTCGTTTTATTAAGAAGTATTTTGATCTACAACCTAAAAAAATTTATATGTACCATTGTCCATTGTTCGGCTTCTCAGATTGAGTTTAGATTCCCGGAAGGGAGAACATTTCACTGTTCCTTCGTTTACATTGATAGGTTGCTTCATTTTCTCCTGGTATCAAAAGATTCTCTTCTTAGTAAATAGTTTAATACTCCTTCCATCCCACATAAAACTTTTCATTTCTCTTGGGCACATAATTTTAACTTTTAAG
Source organism: Chenopodium album (assembly GCF_948465745.1). NCBI lineage: Eukaryota > Viridiplantae > Streptophyta > Magnoliopsida > Caryophyllales > Amaranthaceae > Chenopodium > Chenopodium album. Next base: position 11,555,547 of record NC_137842.1, on the reverse strand, counting down.
GGAATATTGGTGATGGCATTTTTTTTTTTAGTATAAGTAATATTATAAGTTAGTGGGTGCTGTTTATTGTTAATTTAATAACATATCACAAAATCCTACCAGATGGGGACTACCTCGATATGACCTATAAGTTTTTTCCCATCTCTTTTCCCTAGAGAGAGAGAGAGAATGTCATATTTTAACATTAATGGAAGCAAAGTTGGAGGAGCATTACCATGCCATGCTAGACGAGGACATTTTTATTTACATATTTCCTCAATTCTTCTTATAGGGTTGCTTGTCATTTTTTTTTTTTTTTTGTTTTTTTTTTTTTGAACACCTTCATGATCAAGTGAAAAACTTTCCATTTTCAGGACACTCAATTACTCTTATGGGATTTTTCGATGGATGAAATTGTAGTGCCTCTTCGTCGTTGTCCACCAGGTGGTTCACCTACTTACAGCGCTGGAAGTCAATCAGCACAATGGGATAGTGTGGTTCCATTGGGCTCTTTACAGCCTGCTCCAAGTATGCGAGATGTCCCAAAGCTTTCTCCACTTGTTGCTCATCGTGTGTATACTGATCCTTTGTCAGACTTGGTCTTCACAAAGCACTCCATCCTTACAGCATGCAGAGAGGGGCATGTAAAAGTATGGAAGAGACCTGTGTCTTCTGAAACCATATTAGGTGATTCAGAAACTGCAAGGTCGATAGAAAAGCACCCAATACCAAGTACCAGTGGGTCTGACTGCAAATGATTGTAAGAGTGGGTATTTTCCAATTGCTTTTTTGAGTCTTAATTCGCAGATTTGATGGTAGCCATATTTATTAGGATATAATTGGTGTAATACACCGTCTAAGCTGGTGCCACAGGGTTAATCCCCTCAATTTTCTGTATTTATTACAAATGTTGAATGCTGTGAGAGTTTTCTAGTTTGTCCTCAGATGTCGAAGGAGCTTAAGTGCATAATCACTAGTTATTTAGCTTCACCAGGGTTATTAACTGTATAGGTCCAAAATTCCAAATAATAGAGTTGCCGCAGTTACTTCTTGATATTGTAATTAGAAATGCTGATGTTTAGTATGATTTGGTTGTAGCCTTGTAGGTCATCAGTTACTCTAACCGTTGAAGCAAACAAATAATTTGCTGTATAGCAATTACTAAGTTTCAATAATTTGCTGTAATGATGTTATTAGTGTGAGTTCACTCCCGGGTACAGAGCCCAATTATGATGAAGAGGCTTCTCATTTGGTCTCACCGATGGTCTCTAACCAAAGCAAAACCAATCAGCTTCACTTGGGGGTTACAGGGAATAGGAGTTTGGATTTTGCTGATGTTGCTTCCTCAAAGAAAAATAAGGAATTTTTTTTTTGTGTTTCGGTGTACGACTCTTTTTCGGTTCCCATGGAGATTGACCCTTCACAGGACATGGCGCAACCGACACAAAATGTGGGGTCTGTAGGTGAATTCCCAACTTGTGCATCTGCTAGGTCCTCTCTGTTGGTGTCATAGACTAATGATTTAAACGGCTTGGATACGAATGAGAAGCGACATCTTAAGTTTGTTGACTCTCGGAATTGCAAGTCTTGTATGTTGGTTCCGATGGAAACTTTGGGGAAAATAGCTTCAAGAGCTTCATTATATAATCTTACCAGTTTTTCGTTTGTCACTATCCGAGTTGTTCGAGCGTTTAAACCTATCTTGGCGGAGGCCCTCCAAGGTCACGAATCTTGGGAAGCAGTGACCCCCATGGCCAATTTCGTGCAAGGAATCGTCTTCATTGAGCCATCAGGATGTTTCCCCGTATATCTTGATGACAGAAGATCCAACTCCTCTCGAGCAGGTTCCTTTCATGGATGTTGGGTTCCCCTCTTCGTTTGCCCATAGTGTTTGTCGTGCCGCATTTGGATGTTAACTCCTCTTGGGCGTTCAATTTTCAACGCGGTCCCTATCTTACGGCCACTATATGTCGTCGTTCATCTCTAGGCTTTTGAAAATCAAGTAGCAGAATGCATGCTCTTAATCGTTTATTACTTTGCAGGGTTAAGGTAGGTTGCAAACGTAGGCGAGCTTCATTCACCACAAACGACTTGTACGATCTCATGCAAAAGAAAATGTTCTTTGATGTAGCGTTCTGTTTATTTGGTTCTCATGTTACTTAGTGTGTGTCTTTTTGGTTGGTTTGTGTTCTTGTATTATTTTGACTTTAGGTTGTAAATCTATTTTTTGATAATAAAATCTTTTGTCAAAAAAAAGAGAAAATATCAATCTATTTTAATCACCAAATTCACTTATAAATAGACCAACAATTCAATACATTTTCATTCCAATTTAATTGCAAACTTACCTATAAAAATTTCAGCAATTGAGCCTAATTAATATATCCCAAAACTCCAACCCTTTCTCTCTCCTAAGCGCCACAAGCACGATTGTCCCTCACCTCCACCCCTTATGACGCTATTTTCTGCCCTAGTCAGTTACCACCTTACTATAGCCCCTTCTCGCTTCTCTCACTTTTCCTTCGTACCCCTTTTCACCAAAGATAGCTTATGTTTAGGGTAAAAATACCCCCAATACGTGGTCCATTCCCATAGTGACACATGGTCTAGTTAAAGGGTCACACGTCCCTATAGGTAGATGACACGTGCCAAACACAAAAAAACACCTAAATGAGAGAAGGCCTCCTTACATCAGGAGGCCCAAATCCGAGAAAACCGCAAAAGCGGCGCCCCATGTGAGCACGCCATCCTAGGATAACCCTAAAGGGGCACAACTTCCCACCCCTATAAATACCTCAAACATTTATAATGGGATGGATGGATTGTGACATAACATTAAAAGGAGCATTTATTAGCTCCAGTTTCTCTCCACTTTCTCTCTCTAAATATTTCGTTTTTTTCTTGTAAATATCTCCTCCCTCATGCTTAAAATTATGCATTATAACTCTTATCACCCTTGAAAAGTGATACAAAGGCATTATGATGGTTAAAATAATTCTTTTTTTTTTTTTTTTTTTTTTTTTTTGACACAGGTTAAAATAATTCTAAAATCTTATTAATTACTTCATATACAAAGTATTATAAAGACGATTCCGGTGATGTATTTGTCCATTGAGCAATTAATGGTCGTGTGGGATATTTAATATTGGGCCGAGGAATTGCAATATAAAGACTTAGGTAAATAAATTATTGTTTTTTTTACTATCTACCATTTATATTTCCTTTGATCTTCATTTTCTAATGTACTTCGCATATAAATATCATGACATAATATCTCCAAGCCAATTAAATTCATCAAATAAAAATAAACGCCTACAATTTGTTTCTATAATACATTTTTTTTAAGAAAAAAAAAATAAATGTATTAAGTTAAAACACCAGACATCGCACCAGCATTATCTAATATGTAGTGTGTAATTGTGTACATATATATGGGGAGTAAATACCATTGGAAGGTACTGAAGCTTGGAGAAAGTTGTAGGGAAGGTATTCAAGTTTCAAAGTTGCACTTAGAGTACTCAACCCAAAATTAACCTAATAAAAAAAAGGAAAATAAAAATGCTGACATAATAACAGATAGATGGTACTAATGTTTGGTGATTTGTTTCTTCAAAAAAATTAGTTGCTTAAATTCTCTTTGGTAACCACAAACATTTTTTTTTTTCTCAATGGTAAGGTCTGAATTTTTTTATTATCAATGGTAATCAATAATTTATATTATTAAGTAAGCAAGTGGTAACATTAATCATATAACTAATATATAAAGCTAAACTTATAGCCAGATCACAAGGTAGCGACACTTGGCGTTCTAATTTTCCGCCAAATGTCGCGCCACGTAGGATAGACTTAAATAGACTTTACAAGATAAAAAAAGTTAGTTTAGAATTTTATTTGGACAGAATTTTAGGATAAAATTGTTAGTTTAGAGTTTTAATATAGTTTAAAGCGTAAAACATCCATAAATAATATATACTAATCGGCTAAAATAATATGAGTACTTCACAATATAATAATCATATAATAACTAATATATAAAGCTAAACTTTTAGAGTCAGGTCACGACATCGCGACACTTGGCGTTCCAACTTTTTGCTATGTTGGATAGATTTAAATAGAATTCATAAGATACAAAAAAAGTTAGGGATTTAGATAGAACTTTAGGATAAAATTGTTAGTTTACAGTTTTATTATCGATAAAATAACAATATTTCAGATGTACAAATTGAATTATAATTTTATTCAAAAAAAAATTATAAGATTATAATTCTAAAAAATTATCATATAAATTTATTTTTTATATCATGATATTTTTGGAGCGAAGGAAGTAATTCAAAGCGTAAAACACCCATTTATAATATATACTAATCGGTTAAAATTATGTACTTCACAATATAATAAAATGGATACCTGCCAATTAGGGTTAGGTCATGAAACATCTCGGATTGGGTCAATTCAGATTACGAATCAAGAAATGTTCAACCCTTGCCCAAAGTTTTGAATTCGGGTCATTCCAATGTGCTTTGAACATTTATTTTATTTAGTTTATTTTTTTGCTAATTTTTTTTTAATTTTTTTTTAATATATTAAAGTGAACATTTTCACCAACATTATTACGTAGTATTAGTCATTACACGCCTACTAGATAGCAAGTCGTCAGAAAAACACATTTATTCCTTAACCTGGGCATCGCACGGGGCACAAAACTAGTAAAAACAAAACATCATTAGACAATTAACCAAGGTTAATATTGGTCAAAAAACAATGAATTTACATTAGTCCCCTTTAATAAAAAAAAATAAATGAATAAACCCAAAATCCATCCCCACTCAACCAGCCACTACGCCAACCCCTTCCCTTGCCAGCGTTCAGTCTGCCTCCCCTATTCTCGGACAGCGGTGCCTAGCCTCCCCCACACACGCCGATGATCATAAACAGGCCCGTTTATGAGATTTTGGTGGTCTAGGGCGAACTTATAGATTGAGGCCCTAGTGAATGAGCATTATTTTATTTTTTATTTTTTGCATTTTAAGGGTATGCAAAATGAAAGATTAGCTTTCTCAACTCTAACTTCAAATTCACATATCAAATATTCAAATGTATTAGTTACAAATCTTAAAAAATTCTCCTAGATTTTCAATCTTTTAATTATGGAAAAATATTTTTTAGAAGAATTACGATAAAATATTTAGTTGTACAAGATATACGAAGTATGAAAAAAAAAAAATTGAAATCCCTATTTTAATTATACTAATAATAATTAAAAAAAAATACGAGTAACTAAATTAAAACTACTAATGTACTAGGGACTATATAATACTCCGTAATAATAATAATAATATGCCAAGAGTTGAAAATGTAAAGCTATATCAACGTTTTAAATAATTTTCATCTTCAAATGATTATACCAGGGATTTTTTGGATAAATTAAATATGGGTAGTACACTTTGGAAAGATTGAAAGGAGTAATTAACTTTTTAAAAATATCAAAAGGGGAATTCATCCCGGGAAATCTGAATATTAGAAGCAAAAATTAAGGGAATTGGAAGTTGGAACATTTAATTTGCTTTGGGAACAATAACCGACAAACTTCATTCATTGATGAATGGCGAATTTTAGTACTCATATATATAAAGCAATTAAGCAATTTTAGTTTTCCTTTTTTTTTTTTTTTTTGGTAATTTGAGGCTCTCTTTAAAACCAATTTTGGGCTTTACAAAACTGGGCCCTGGGCGGTTGCCCCGCCCCAGCGACGACCCTGACCATAAACCACAAATTCCCTCCTCCTTCTCTGATCTCTTCTTCTTCTTCTCTCTCCTTCGTCACCAAAAAAACAGTTTGTAATGATGGGTTTTGATGCTGAAGAATAGTAGGGTCCTACAACAGCCTCTATCGGGGACGCCAGAATCAGCCACCCTCCCTTGTCGGAATCAGCCACCCCCCTCCCTTCCCTGATTCCCTCTAATCTCCTTCCCCAATTTTTGGTTGAAATTTCTAGGTTTTTTTTTTGGTGATTTTGGAGTCGAATTTGTCGAATATGGTGATTTTGGGGTCGGATGTGTTGATTCTTTGGGTCGAATTAGTAGTTGAATATGCCGAATTAATGATTGAATTTGTTGATTTGGGGGTCAAATTTGTTGATATTTGGGGTGTAATTTGTCAAACTAGTGGTCGAATTTGTCAAAATTATTGAATTTGGGGTCGCTAGTCGAATTTGTTGATTTTGGGTTGAATTTTTCGGGGGTTTGCTGTTGAATTTCTGGGTTTTGCAGTTCGAATGGAAGCAATGTAGCAATAGATTTGCTTTGTTGGCCGGAATCGGTTTGCTAGGTGTCGCCGTCCGGAGGTGGGGGAGGCTGGGCATTGACAAGGGGAGGAGGTGGCTGGAAATGGAGTTACAGCAGGGAGGAAAGAGAAAGGAAGAAGAAATAATTGGTTAGGGGTACTTGTGTCTTTTTGCAATCCAATAGCTTAACCATAGTTAAGGAATTAACACATTATTAACTTAATTTACCATTAAATTAGTAATATTAATTCGTAATATTGAGAAAAAAATAAAAATTTGTGGTTACTAAAGAGAATTTCCCTATATACTTTCCCATTACCATCTTCAAACATTGAAACCCATATATATACTTCCCCATTACCATCTTTAACATCTATATCAAATTAGAAACAAAAAAAATTCACACGCCTCATTTAAGGAAGTCAAACATAAACCATAATTTATTCATTTTTTTTTTACAGGCATGAACTATAATTTGCTAAAAACATAAACTCAAATACTCTACCATATTTTACAAACCAGTCGCCAAAAAAAAAGGTTTGTTTGGGTTTTATTGACCATATATAGTATACAGTCTATACACCACTACTTTTGGTTCAAGTGTTCTACTCCAATTAAGTAAGATGATTAATCAGACACGGGCTCTTTATCAAATGGGTTAGGCTACAAAATAGACACGCTCTAACTAATTTTTTTTAAAGAGGTTATAGGTTATTATATAGCCTATAGACACTCTGCTTTCTTAATATCGACTGCAATACATTAGCAAATAATGCTACTGGGCAAGCCTCAGGCCGTTCACGGTACAGATCTTCTACAAGCAACAAAGCTTGTTGACTCAATTTAAGTACCAAGTTATCCATGTCAGCTGGAATTAGTATCTTATTTACAGTGTTTCTTCAGATTTCTAGTTTAATGATGATATTGTAAGACTTCTATGAAAAAACACATGCACCTGAGCTACTACATGAAAGTAATCATTTCCCAAGTCCAATGTAACTGAAGTTCTACAACGCGCAGATGATACGAAGTAAAAAATACCATCACAGAAGGCCGATCTTTCCAGATTGACACATATTAACCTAAATACATCCCTCTGCAAAGATGCAAGTCTCCCCGCACAAAAACTACAGCATGGACGTCTTTCAAAATTTGGCTGAGCAGGATGCAAACCTGAATCCATTTCTTCAGGATGATGTGACACATAGAATCCTATTCCGTCCCCTCCCTCCTGCCTGGTTAGGTACTATAGACAAACGTAGAATAAAAAAGAAAAATTGCAATACATCTTTGCTAGCCAGGTAGGGTCTCAGCAGGCTTTCTTTCAGCCTGGGCCTTCTCAGCCGTTATTTTCTCAGGAACAAAATCTGGTTGATAACAATAAAGCAACATTTTTAAGTACCACAGAATGTATCAAGTGGTCAAAAAAAAAAAAAAAAAAAAATCATCAAAAGGCTAGATGAACAATCTAATATTTGTATTCAAGGATCAAGGTTGACAAAATCGAAGAATAAGGGTTAGGAGTACCTGAAAGGAAGTCGAGCCTCTTCTCTTTACAGACAACAGAGGCTGAAAAAGACAGAAACAACTATAAGATTTTCTCCATGCAATAGAGAAACTCAAATTAACACAAAGGAACAGGCAGGTGCTAGGCAAGTCACTACAATATCCAAACGTTAAGCCAGAGTCCACTACCAAAACAGAAAGCCAGCAATATAATGACTAGTGATGCTTCCATAGTCATGCAAAATGCTTAGGACTACTTACATGTTCAATGATCTTTCTTATCTCCTTTTGTTTTCTAGTATGCCTGGTCCATTTATGTAGTGAAATCACAGCGGTGACTTTTATGAGGACTAGTGCAGATGTTAAATACTAACAATAATCAGTTTGCAAGAAGATTGTCTAAGTTTGAGTATGACCTTAGGGCCTACATTGTTTAGGAAAATAAATAAATAAAATCTGAATTACAACACAATGATCAGCTTTTGCTGTTGACATCTAGCGAATGGCAACGGATCGGATTCGGGTCGGATGTGGCTAAATCCGAATCCGATCCGTTTAGTAAACGGACCCTGGACTCGGATCCGAATCCGAGTCCGAATCCGATCCGACTCGTAATTTTCGGATCCAAATCCGGTCCGTTTATTCGGACCTCCGAAATGATCCGAATATTTTTTTTAAAATTTTTTTGTAATGTCATATACCTATAATTGCTTGTATTGTCATACCAACTAAAATATAAACATAACATATTTAAATTATAAACTAAGTTACATAACAAAATTTTGCTACAAAACAAGCAAATAATTATCCTAAGTTATAGAGCATATGCTTATACTTTTGGATTCGGACTCGGATCGGACTCCGTCGGACTTTGCGTAGGGTCCAAGTCCGATCCACCTCCTATTCGGATTCGGATCTATTTTATCGGATTCGGATTCGGACTAATATTAAACGGATTCGAATCGGATTTTTTCCTTCGGATCGGATCGGATTCGAATCGAACTCGGATTAAATTGCCATCCCTAAGCCTAAGATTAATCAACATCTGAAAGCTGCTCACACCCAGCCTTAGTTCAGCATTCAAAAGATTTGAATCATTGCTGGCTCTCATGGATCAGTAGGCATCATTGTAGAAACTTTCTACATATATAACATAATTATCAGCTAGTGACGCAATTTCTGCGTACACTGTACTAACAACGATATTGCTTCTTAGTCCAGGCTTTTATGAATTTCAATAAACCTTATCTCGATAGCACCTTCTATGTTCCACCGCTAGTGGAAAAAAGATACTTTGTATCTTGCTACACTACCTATAATGTAGCTTCTTAATAATAGCTAAAATTGAGTAATCAACAAAGGTGATAACTGATTGTAGCAAAGAGATCTTACCAAGGTGCTTGTAGCCAACAAAGCTCTTATGATCTTCCACAGCAAAGTCATATGCATCTTTTGAGAATAGTTCAATAAACTTTTCCTGCAACCAACATTGGAAACAAAAATAAGCATTATAAACAGAAATATAACAATCTTACGCATGAAACTGTTAAATGCTTGTTCCAAACAATAATACTTGTGATAACTTCTCAGATTCTGTCTAGCCAAACCATGCATCTGGGAACAAAAAATTATAAAATGTTATTCTTATATAAATCAAAAGCGTTAGCACATCCTACAGAATTTCAGTTTACAGTTTTTCCTTTTTCTGTTTGGTACTAATATATTTCTTCATTTCCAAATCCTTTTAGAGAACAATACTCTACAGTCCAAAGTTGTTGAATTCTCTTCTTTGTTTTGCAAGAAAAGGCAACTGGTATAATAGAACTGTTTCTAGACAAAAATATGACTAAAGATTATAAAAGTGAGGACTTAGAAGTTAGAGATCTTAGAAGGTAGAATCGAGTGTTCCATGAATTAAGAGTTATTGCTGAAAGTTTATGAAAGGGATGGCAATTATCAGTATATTATTGTTAAAATGTCTAACATCAGCCAACGCTATTAAATTTCAAGTTAGTCATCAGTCATCACCCTTCTATTTCTCTCATTCTAATTACAGAAAATCGTGTTAGGAGGAAAACAGAAAGTGTACACTGAAGCATCCTAAAACAGCATCTATGACATGCATACCACCCAGCACCCACTAGTCATAACGATATATTTGAACTTTAGAAGTGACAGTTCACTTTCCCTGTATACATAGAAGGTATAGAATCGATGCATACCACCCACTAGTCATTACGATATATTTGAACTTGAAATGTGACAGTTCACTTTCCCTGTATAGATAGGACTGATAGGTATACAATCCAAATTTCAAAAAATTCAAATCTTAATACTCAGAGAAACAACATATCCAGCTAATATGATATCAAGCATCACAAGGAGTTTTCCCAAATTCAGAAATCCAATTTTGTATACTCATGTTTACTCATGTAACCAGCTTATTTGATAGTTCGATACCATACTAATTAATTATCATCATTCCTCAATATGTACCCATCATAGCAAACCTAACCTATCACATCTACAAATCAGCTCTACTACCCTTCTTAACTGCAGCCTGATGTTCTCAGCCAACAAATATTCACCTTTCTGTCTCCTTCCCCCCCCGCCCCCCCCCCCCATCTCTGTCTACCTCATTATCTAACAGTACGGTAAATGCAACTTCAGACCTCCACAACTGCATGTTGAGCATCCTAAAGCCCCAATACACCATCACCAAAAATACGAGAAGGCTACAATTATACATCTTCCAAGTTTCAACCAACCTTTACAACTTTAATTAGACTCCACTTGACAGCAATTTTGAGGCTCCACAAACCATTATTGTTGAAGTATAACCAACCAATTACATACTGTATGATTTTACTTAAAATCTTTAATACTCAGAGAAACAACATATCCAGCTAATATGATATCATGCATCACAAGGAGTTTTCCCAAATTCAGAAATCCAATCTTGTATACTCATGTTTACTCATGTAACCTGCTTATTTGATAGTTCGATACCATACTAATTAATTATCATCATTCCTCAATATGTACCCATCATAGTCAACCTAACCTATCACATTTACAAATCAGCTCTACTACCCTTCTTAACTGCAGCATGATGTTCTCAGCCAACAAATATTCACCTTTCTGTCTCCTTCCCTCTCTATCTCTGTCTACCTCATTATCCAACAGTACGGTAAATGCAACTTCAGACCTCCACAACTGCATGTTGAGCATCCTAAAGCCCCAATACACCATCACCAAAAATACGAGAAGGCTACAATTATACATCTTCCAAGTTTCAACCAACCTTTACAGCTTTAATTAGACTCCACTTGACAGCAATTTTGAGGCTCCACAAACCATTATTGTTGAAGTATAACCAACCAATTACATACTGTATGATTTTACTTAAAATCCTTGCATATACACTCACAAATTGGTGCCCAACAATTGCCTTTTCTTCTCCATCTAAACCAATAACTTCATCCACTCCCTCACACAGCGACATTATGCATAACATTCGCTTATTCACCGATGCCAAAGGCCACTTCCTAAAAGTATGAATTTTCTGTAATCTCTCCAACCCCCCAAAATCTTAGTGAAAACTACAATTCTCCAATTACCTACCATGATCCCAAAACTTTCCCTAATCCAATTAATACAATATCACTAAATAATCAATAATCAATCAATTAGTCCAACAAAGAGTAAACCCTAAGAATATTGAGTAAACAAATTACAGCATTTGCAAGCAGACATACACAAAAATCATAATAATTTCAATTAACAAAAACCCAGAAAAATTAAAACAACTTAAGCAAAACCCACTTCAAAATCAATCAAATTCAACCAAAAATTCAATTCAGAAATCAATAGAATATAGCAAAAAGAGGAGAGAGAAAGTACAGCAGCTTTGTTGATGAGAAAAACAGCTTCACCACTAATCTTGGAATCAGAGGAAACACCCTCACTCTTAACAATCCGAACAATTCGATTCATCGGAAACACACACTCAGAATTCTCTTCCTTCTCCTCCTCCTTTCCCTTTCTCTGATTTTTCGCCATTGTCGCCGTCTTCGGCTTCTTCTCCTTCTTCACATCCTCCACACCATTCTCCGCATTCCTTTTCTGCTTCTGGGTTTGATCCTTCCCATCATTCTCAATCTTCACCTTCTTCTCTTCTTTCTTCTTCTTATTATTATTCTGGGTTGTTGTGGGAAAAGTTTTCTTCTTGTTGACAACAATGGCGGATTTGGTGCCATTACTGTTTTTGGGTTTTCCATTTTGTTGCTGAGATGATGATTTGAGTTGTGAAATTAGCAATTCTTCTTCATCCTCTGTCTTTCCACCATTGTTGTTGTTGTTGGTTTCCTTCTTCTTCCTTGAGAATGTCTTCTCAAATCTCTTTCCGCTGCTCATCTCTGTCTTCGTGCAGTGAAGAAAGAAAGGAGTGCAAATTGTAATTGCAGAAGGAACCCCAAATCAGGAGGAAGGCTCAGCTACCAAAGTTATGTTATGAGGTTTAAAAACCACGCATAGGTTTATTGAACTTAATTTTCTTTTTCTTTTTTTTTTTTTTTTCAGGAACACCTTTGTTTTTTGGGTTGAAAGAAGCTATAATAAACAAAATTTCAAAAAAAAAAAATAAAAAATAAAATAAAATTAAAAAAAATAAAATAAAATTTCAAAAACTAAATCATATCATATCATATAACTAATATATAAAGCTAAACTTTTAGCCAGGCCTCGAGACAGCGACACTTGGTGTTCCAACTTTTCGCCAAGTGTCGCGCCACTTTGGATAGATTTAAATAGACTTCATATGATAAAAAACCGTCAAGTTTCGCGCCACCTTGGATAGATTTCATAAGATAAAAAAATTAGGTAAGAATTCTATTTTCAATCAAATCTATATAGAATTTTAGAATAAGATTATTAGTTTAGAGTTATTTCTTCGATTATAAAATATCAAATAATAAATTTATAATTAGGCCACAAGACAACATCATTTAGTGTTTTAATTTTTCACCAAGTATCGTATCACGTTGGATATATATAGATTGACTTTGTAGCAAAAATAGTTAATTTAGAATTCTATTTTCAATCAAATTGAATTATAATACTACCTCCGTTAACTATTATTTGCAACAAAGGGGATGTTTGCGGACTCCTAAGCAAAATTTGTTTGTGAGTGTAAAATAGAGAGAGGAAAAGTTGGTGCATGTGATGAGGAGAGAGATAGAGAGAGATGATAACCTAAAAAAGAAAGAAAACATTTCTTGCACATAATACTTAGCATCCATTTATAGTATATGTTGCAAATAATAGTTAACGGAGGAAGTAATATAATTTTATCTTGGGAAATTCTCTTTGGTAGACTTGTATTATCAAAAATTCTCAGTGGTAAAAAGCCAAAAAACTTATTATCTTTGGTAAACTATGTTTTAAAAAGATTAATCTATGGTAACACTAAGCAAGGTTATTAGGTATATTTTAACCATGGTTAAGCATTGTAAGTTAAAAAAAACCTGTCATGCCTAAAATACCCCCATTTAATTTTACCCAACCACAAATGTCAAATCATTCATTGACTGTAAACGTTGAGGCTTCTTCATCTTCTTTGTTCTGCACTCGACATTGATGATTGCTCAACTCCTCTTCAATTTGCAATTTGATTTTTTCTTTTAAAAAAACTAGGGCTCTTGTAAACAATTAATCTGGGTTTTTAGTTGTAGTTAGTAGTGGTGATTAACATATTCTGAGTGATAATTGAAGAAGGTGTGAGGGTTTTTGTGTTCGAGAAAGTTCGCGGGTTGTGGAAATCGATTCTGGGTAAGACGATCTGCATCAAAAGTTCGAACTTTTTGGGGGAATTCCACGATTTAGACTACATTGAAGGCAGGTATGTGTTTTTTTTTCATATATGGTTTAGCTATGCTCTGTTTTATGGTTAATGGGATTGAAAGTGAAATGTGATTGATGGTATTGGTTATATTTGTTTCAATTGATTATGTTAATTGCTAAAGTTCAATTTTTAATTTGTTTAGGGTTCTGATTATGTGGTAATTTGTTTATTGTTGGATTGGTATGCAATTTAGGGCACATTCTTATACAATTATTTGTTGGATGTTGTTTGGTTTGATTGATGCAGAATGGTTGATAAAGTTGTGCTACAATTTCAGTATAGGGGTGTTGATGTGACTGTTGTGGTTGATGATGTTGATAAGGTTAATTTGATAGATTTGATTGTAGAGTACTGGGAAAAAGCTAAGGAGAATAATATTGAAACACCAAAAAACCCCACTTTTCAGTATGTGTATAAAATGAAACATGTAGCTCTTCTAAGTGATGCTGACTTGATGAAGATGTTTGGTAATTTGCCTGAAAAAACTGAGATATACATTTGGGTTGGGGATGGTCTAAAAGACACTAAGGTTGTTGCAACTGCAAGATCATTAATGAGTGCAAAGGGAAAGCAACAAGTAGCTGAACCAGTAGGTGAGTTAGAAGTGGAACCAGTAGCTAACCCAGTACTTGAACCAGTAGCTAAGGTAGTGGTTGAACCATCAAATAAAAATACTAAAAAAGTCACACCTAGGAAGAATAAACAACCTAAGAATGTGGAAGCTTTAGTAGTTAGCAAGGCTGACTTTGATAGACATGTGAAGGCTATAGGACAGTCAAACAAGGTTACTGGTCCTGTGCATTTAAATTATGATCCAGATCAAACATGGGTTGAGTTAGAAGCTGAGTTAGATGCAGAGAGGGAAGCAAACCCTCAAACTAAGGGTAGTGGGAGGGGGAGAGGGAATCAAAGAGGGAGAGGGAGAACATCTGAGAGAGGGAGAGGCAGGGGTAGGAGTAGAGGGAGAGGTAGATCTTCAGGGAGGGGAAGAGGGAATACCTTGGAGAATTGGTTCAACATTTCACCAACACCATGGGAAACTGACCATCAAAATCAACCTCATGAAGAGGATCAAACTGCTGACCCAAATGAAACTCAATTCCAAGTTCCCCATGATATCATCACACAAAACACCCAAGCCCAACCATCTACACAGTCATTGATACCTCCTTTGCAAAATATTGGTGAGTTTGGACCTAGGGATAACTCAGGTGAGAAGCAGTCATCTAATTCATCAAGAGTGTCTGCCTTTTTTCAAAAGAGAGTGCCTAGAACTACTGCTAAGAGAAAAGGGATTGTGATTAGCACAAGTACAAGTGGGGGGGATAGTGAGCAACAAAATGGGGGTCAGAATAGGAGAAGGGAGGTTGCTGTTAGCTTAAGTGAAGACAATGATACTGATGTTCTGCCTTTAGTTGGTGATGAGGGGGAAAGTGAAGATGATGGCTATAGTCCTAGTGATGAGTCAGAAAATGTGAGTGATGAGTCAGAAAATGTGAGTTTAGATGCTGAAGATGACTTGGCTAGGGATGAGTATGGGCCAATTATTGAAGACAGTTATGATCCCTTTGAGGATGAAATTTTTGAGTGTGACAATGAACAGGACAACTACTTAACAAAGTTATATAACAATGGAGAGGTGTATAAGGATGAGGGCTTTGGGAAAATAGTTCTCAAGCCATGGCAACTGTTCATGGACAAGCAACATCTCAGGGATGTTGTGAGGGATTACTGCATCCAGTGTGGATTTGCAGTAGTTGTTGAGTGGGCTAGCAACAAGAGGTATTGTTGTAGATGCTCTGATATGAACTGTGGCTGGAGATTACATGCATCTGTTCTTCCAGATCAGTGCACTTGGGCAATAAAAAGTATACAAAGCCCAGAGCATACATGTGCAGGACTGGAGACAAGAAATAGTATGGTTAATGTGAAGTGGGCTAAGAGAGTCTTACTTGAAGATATAAGGGCAAACAATGATGTTCCTGCCAAGGCATTGAATGAGTTACTTTGGAAAAGGTATGGTGTCAATATGGCACAAAGCACATTGTACAGGGTCAGGACTAAGGCATTAGTTGAGATTCATGGTGGCCATGATGTCTCTTACAAGAATTTACCTATGTACTGTGATGTAATCAAGCAGCTGAATCCTAATTCATTAGCACACTGTGCATGGAAGAATGTAGGACCTGACAGGCCCATGGTGTTCAGTAGCATATTCATTGCATTTAAGGCTTCCATAGATGGGTTGAGTGCTGGATGCAGAAGCTTAATTGGAGTGGATGGAGCTCATCTCAAGGGCAACTATGGTGGGGTCTTATTGTCTGCAGTAGCTCTTGATGGAAATAATGAGATATTTCCTATAGCATGGGCAATAGTAGGAGCTGAAGATGCTAACAGCTGGAAGTTCTTTCTGTATCACTTGAAGAATGCTTTACAACCAAGTGGCAGGGGTGATAATTGGTGCATAATAAGTGACAGGCAAAAGGTATATTCATATGCCCCTAATATGCTTGTTATTGCTTTTGTATGTTTGTTTAACTTAGGCACTAATACATTTGTTGATTTCTGAAGGGTATTGATCCTGCCATTAGTGAATTATGGCCAAAAGTAGGCAGAAGATACTGTTGCAAGCACTTGGTGAAAAACTACAAAGTGGAATTTCCTGGTCTAATGATGTTCCAATTATTCTGGAAGGCTGCTGGAGCATTCAATCCCTTCACTTTTAAAAAAGCAATGGAAGCATTGAAGAAAGCCAATCCCCTAGCTCTTGTTTGGCTGTCAAAACTTGGACCACAATCAAGATGGTCAAAGCATGCTTTCAATCCAGATGTGAAGTGTGACACAAACAAATCAAATTTTGTAGAAAGCTTTAATTCTACCTTAGGCATTGATAGATGCAGACCAGTCCTTACTCTGCTTGAAGGTATTCCCTTTACTTATTCATTAGTGTTAAGTTGTTAACTGTGAGTACTTATCTATTTACCATTGCTGACAATGCAGGTATTAGGAGAGTCACCATGGTTAGAATGGCCACCAGAAGAGAGGCATGTGAGAACTGGAGAGATGATGTGTGTCCTAATATCATGAAAAGGATGCAAGTTATTAGCCAAGAATCTAGGACATGCAAAATTTTGAAGTCTGGAGATGGAGAATTTGAAATACTTGATGGAAGATCTGTGCTTCCAGTCAACCTAAGAGAGAAGACATGTGTATGTAATGCTTGGCAACTTACTGGATTGCCTTGCAAACATGCTATGAGGGCCATTTTGCACTCAAATGAAGACCCTAGGTTGTACATCAGTGAGTGGTTTTCTGTGACAAGGTATAAACTGGCTTATGGCAACTCAATCAAGTCCATACCAGATGTGGAGCAATGGCCTGACAGTCCTTATCCAGATATTGCCCCACCAGCTATGAAAAGAGGAATAGGCAGACCTGCAAGGAATAGGAGGAGGGAAGAGGGTGAGCAAGCCAAAGGGAAGAGGTCCAGGACTGTCAAGTGCAGCAAATGCCAACAATTGGGGCACAATGCACAAACCTGCCAAGGTGGCTTGACTGATAAACAAAATATGGCCCTAGGTGAAAGCTCTGCAGGTCAGACCAACAAAAACCCACCAAGCAAGAAGGGTAAAGGGGCATCTATGAGCCAACCAGAACCAGCAACAGTGGCATCACAGACACTAAGAGTGTCACCAAGGAACAACAGAGCTAAGGGACCTATCTCAGCATCACAGCCACTAAGAGTCTCACCAAGGTCAAAGAGATCTAAGGGAGGGATCTCAGCATCACAGCCTGCATCATAGTGTCTTAGGAGTAGTTGTTCAGAATAGTGCATGATTTTTTGCTTCTTAGTTGACTGTATGTGTCAAACTTCAATAGTATGTGTTTAAATTGTTAAATGCTGTTTTTTTTTGGACAAATCATTGAGCTTATGGGTTGATGTAATGTTTTTCTTTTGGCAAATCAATGAAATATCAACATTATTAGTAAGTAAAAAAAAATTGCAAACACTTATATGATCTGCCAAACAAAAGAAGTACCAATTTTATTCATTCATAAGTCATTAAACAAACTAAAGTACATTAATTTTCATTCATTAAACTAAGGCATCTCTAACATCTACATTGCAATTATTCATCAATCTAATCAATCTAATTCATCACTTAGAAACAACAAACAGTAAAATAAAATACATAATTAAAGCCATCTTCACAATTACTTTGATGAAATTCACCAAATCATCCAGCCTTGAAGTAACAGCAGCAATACCACCCTGTTCAACTTCCAATTCATCACCAACCCTTATTATATCCTCCTCCTTCAACCAAGCAAAAAAATCGCATTGTCTGCACTTGAAAAATAGTCTTCTAGGGTTCTTCATGGTATCTGAAATCTTCACCGTAGCCACTTGAGGGGGAACACAGCCGCAACGCATATGCTTAACCCAAGCAATCCTATCATCCATGGTTATTGGCTTCACTGAAGAAGATGAACGACTATTCTTCATTGCCTAAAGATCGAAAATTTTGGGAAATCGTGAAACTTAAGGTTCATAAGATTTGGGGAAATCGATTTGGGGAAATCGTGAAACTTAGGGTTCATAAGATTTGGGGAAATGAAATCGATTTGGGGAAATAATCGATTTCATAAATAGGGGAAAGGGAAATCGATTTGGAGGGAAATCGATTAGGAGGGAAATTCTGTCATTAGGGTCAAATTAGTAATCACATCTTTAGTTAACCATAGTTACACCCAATATACCTAATAACCTTGCTTAGTGTTACCATAGATTAATCTTTTTAAAACATAGTTTACCAAAGATAATAAGTTTTTTGGCTTTTTACCACTGAGAATTTTTGATAATACAAGTCTACCAAAGAGAATTTCCCTTTTATCTTTAAAGTCCATAAACTACCCGGGCATCGCCGGGACACAAAACTAGTTTCATTATTAAAGTCATACGACATTTACAATTGTCAATTAATATGAAACGGAGCTAGTATAGTAAATATGATCATATAATATGTTCTTGGATTTGTAATAGTGCAACTTTTATGAATTACTCCCTCCGTCCCATAATACTTGACACAGTTCTCATTTTCGTCTGTCCCATAATATTTAACATGTTACCAAGTATAGAATAGGACCGCTAATAAAATAGTATTTTCCCACATTTCTCTCTTCCCACCTACTCCACTTCCACCTCACTTTTTGTAATCTTGCAATATAAAAATACAAAAGATAATTTTTTATACAATAAACAAATGTTTTAATGAACCCACTTATAGTTTCCTTAAAGTACGTGTTCACCTAACGTCCCAAATATTATGGGACGGAGGGAGTAATTTTTCATAGGGAGTAATTTTTACTAATATGTAAATAAAGATATTGATGGTCAAAAGTGTCTCGGTAAATGTGTAAATCAAACTCTAACTTATAAAAGAACGAAAGAAGTACAACTTTTTAAGCTAGTGGATCAATTGTCTCTTCGTAATTTTGTGAGAAAGAAAATTCTTGTGTTGATTTCGTAACCTGAATACGAGCAACAACCAAGCACAACTAGATAACAAATTAAACACAAATAGAACCTTGTCTTTCAAAAGAGTTCGAAAAACCTTGTCTTTCGAAAGAGATCGAAAAAACATTTTTTCGAAGGAGATAAATTTTCGAGAGAGACATTATCATAACCTAAGAAACAAAAAGGCTTAAAACAATTGAGGCTTTCTACCAGTGAAATCTAATGGAAGCCCCTTCAAAATTAACAAAGGAGACTAGAGTTTCGAAGATATAAAAGAGGCTAGGGTTTTTTATTTTTATTTTTTTTTTTTTTATTTTTTTATTTTATCAATATACCTATAATTAAATCTATACGATATGAAGTACGGAGTATCGGTAATTTTTATTTGTAAGGCAAGAAGGAAACATTTTTAGAAATCCCTCTTCACAAGGAAAATTCATAATCATAGTATCTACCGAAGATCATCTTAAATATTGGCGTTTTAATAACAATTTAGCATCTTAATTTGTCGTCTTCTGCCATTTCTAGCCTAAAATGCCTTCTACATTATATTAGGAAGAATGGAAGTACTTCTATTATCCGCAATATTTTATATGTTTTCATACAAACCATTATCGATGTCTATAAGCTTCTTGTTCAAGCAAGATTAGATTAGAAGAGCCATTTAGGACCCTAATTTATTTGTGACACTAAAAATACACCAAGGGAATTCATAATATGTCATGAAAAGAATCGAGAACAAGCTAGAGTTATTACAAATTAAAAGTCTATATTATGCATACTATCAATTAATAGATGATCTAATTTGTTGCTTCAATTGTTTATGGAATAATATAGTGAACACTCCAACTATGAAGCTAAGTAAAGAAGGAATGTAAATCTTCAATGATATGTTCGATTTGCTAAGGGACTGCCCACGTGCCATTTATTAAGTGGATAACTAATAGATTATCATCTACAATTTAAATGTTCGTGTTTGTTATAATTTTCTTGTTCATAATGTTCAACAAAGATACTAGAATTATTAACACATATGCTATTTTATCTACTCCCTCCATTACATATTACTCCCAACAATTACTTTAAATGACCAGTACACAATACTCACAATAAAGTTTTTTCTTTCCTTTTTTTAGTAAATTTTAAAGAGTGAAATGATGATCTTACCCTTACTTTATTTTTTTAAAAGTTTGTTTAGCATGTTATAATTACACTTACTTAACACTTAATTAATTCAATAACTTTAACCATTCCCACCAAAAATTAACCCCCTCCATCCTTATTTCATCAACAATCACTCATCTACTTAACTACCTCATTCAATGAATTGCATTCATTTTCCCTTGAATATGCTGCCCAGTTTGAATAAGTTCTGGGGAATTCTCTAGAAATTCGACATATACCCTAGGTCTTCTTCCGTTTTCCCTTTTCTCTCTCTTCTTCGTACTTTCTTCTCCTTCTCATTTTCTCTGTCAAACCCTAAGTTCAATTACTTCTTCTCTTCTAGAAACAATGAGTTCTGTAGACACCCATTTGTGTCTCCCCAAAACCAAACCCGGTGATGAATACCTTTCACGTCAAATCATAATCGAATGAAGTGAAAGTGTTGAAAGTCTAGTGTTGCGATTAGTTTTTATTAAATTCTTTCTTTCTGTTTTCGAAAACCTATTTTATGAAAATAGCTAATCCAGTTTATTTTGGTCCATGATATGGGTTCAATAATAGTGTATTTAGATTAGGCTCGAAAAGAGCTTTCCAACGATATATTATAAGCCCAATTCCGATGATTAATGAGGAAGTTATGGCCAAATTACTAAACTGGGCTCGGTTTGATCTTTATATGCGGCCCAATGATCTAGAAGAGGGCCTATTATGAATTATCATTCCTAATGCAATTAGGATTGATTATAGTCTTCTAGAATCTTCTAGAAGGTTCTTTTGAATCCTAATGTGATTAGGATTGATAATTAAGTTTTATGAGTTTTATTTGGAATAAAAGAAGTGTTTTAAATGAAATTACGATTTTACCCCTCATACGGGCTTTTACGCTTGATTTTATCAAAAAATAGAAAACGTGTGGAAAATCGCCTGCAGCGCCGAACGCCAGGCTGTCGCCTAGTGACAAGCCCTGTCGCGCAGCGACAAAGGCTATTTCGACGACAACAACGTGTTTTATTCCTTTGCAAACTCCGATTCTTTTTTATCTAATCCAGACTGTTTTCATTATTAATAGTGTCCTTAGACCTCCGTCTTTAATCATCAATTTTCATCAATTCTTTAATCAATTCTCACCAACTCATCAAGGAATTCTTGATATTCTCTCTCTCTCTCTTTCTAAACCAACTTTTCACAAACAAAATTCTGCATTCACAAGATCTAGACAAACCTAGCATAATTCGAAGTTGCCTTCGCCCTAGACGTGAAAGGTTTGATATTTTTGAGGGTTTGGTCCCTAATCTCTCTTTCAATTATTTAATTTATTTGTTTGATTTTATTATTTTCCTTGTGTATTTTGTTAGTAGAAAGAGGTACGAGGCATCCAAGTAAGTGCTTTAATTGTTTAATTGATGTTATGATATAGAAATCAAGCTTAGATTGTTATTTTGATTCCTAGTATCATGTTAGGATGTTTTATTCCTAGAATCATGTTTAGGGTAACAACTAAAAATTCCTAATATCAAGTATGGTTAAAAGAATGTGACATGCTAAAGTCGTATCAACTAATCAAAAGTATTACCTAAGTCCTCTAACTAATGCAGATAGGGAAGTAGGATCGAATCCACAGGGAAACAAGTCTTTCTATTCCCAATTAATTAATATAATCTAGATTATCAAGTAACCAATTTGTTGTTATAAAAAGGGAACTAACTACGAAGATCAAGTTTAGGGAGAAAATCAATAATAAGAAGGCTTAGGGTCACAGGTTCACCAATAATTAATATTCTGGGATTAAAGCATAACAATCGATAATTAACATTACACAAATAAAATGCTTAACAGGCTCTCGCAATTTATTAACCAACATGGATCTATCAGGCTCTCACAATTTATTAGATCTAAGTTCCTATTGAAAATAGCCTTTAATATCAAATTAACATATGCTCAATTCATCAATTCAATATTTCTATACTTTACAATCAGATCACATCTGCTCGATTCATAATACAATTGTAAAGAATTAAAACAATTCAATAAGAAATTATCATGCAATATTAATAATCAACAATAACAAATTATCCCTTCATATTAATTATGGATCCCCATAAACCCTAGAATTAAACTACTTGGACATAATTAAAACTAAACTAATCAAAGCAATTAAACAAGTCATGAAGAAACAAAGTAATAAAATTGCTGAAATTAATAAAAAGAAATCGTTACCAAAGTAATCGGAATTAAGGAGTTGAGTCAAGAACAAGATTGAGTTATAAGAGAGAGAAAACTAGAGAGATAAATAATCTAAGTAGAGAGAGAAAGTCTAAGAAGAGAGGTACTAAGCAAAAACATTAAAATCGTACTTAAACAATAATCTAAAATTATTCCTAATTAGAAACTAAGAAATCGCTGAAGATGCCTCCCCAGAAACACGCGCCCGATAAGGCGAAGGGTCGCCCGATCGGGCCCGCCTTTTTTTCTTCACACATCCTTCTGAGCAGCAGTGCCCGATCGGGCCAATGCTCACCCGATCGGGACCGGCTTCTCCTTGAAGCTTGGAACTTCGATTGGGCTTACTTTTTAGCCCAATCAGGATATCCACCTAGGGTCTCGAATACTCGGTCCAACGCTCGTATTCCACAAGTCGAGCCCTTAACCACCGGCTTAATGACTCTAACCGGCCTTGGGCTTCAAAAACGGTCATGCTCCTCCAATGTCCGTAGTTGCTCCATGAAGACCCGGGAAAATGCTCTAAAAGTGTTATTCCCTACAAAACTCAACCAAAACTACGAAAACACTAGAAAACACCAATTAGTAATAAAAGTGGCTCTAAAGAGCCAAAAACACTACTAATTATGATCAAGGGACGGGGGTAAAATATTATATAAATTAGACACATCAAACTCCCCCACGCCAAACCTTTGCTTGTCCCTAAGCAAAGAGCTCATCAATGAATACATAAGACATGCTTCACCCCAAATAATCAAAATCAAGAACCAACAATTCAAGGCAAATCTAATAAACATGCTTCAATGTCAATCAATCTCATTCATCTTATCACTCTTCCTCCCCAACAATTGTCAAGTAGAGCAAACCACATGAGCATATAGAATTTAAGACTAGTGCTCACATACTGAACTCTTATTTATGTGGCGAGAAAAAGATGTACTTGATCGCTCTCCATCCCAACCCCTTTTATGTGAACAATGCCCTCCCAACTCACACTCTCGTGTGTTTAAAAAGATATACACTCAACCTACTAGTCGACTCGAAATATGTCAAATCATAACTTGCATTGATAAATAACACTTTCACATCCATACAACTCTATGCACAACGGTCGGAAGGTCTTTAAAGCTTGTAATGTAAGGATAGGGTAAAGGGTAGGAAACATTTAGGAAAATGTGGGTGAAAAGCCATGCTTAAAGGAGCCATATCCTAACAAAACCCAGGGTAAAAAACAAACAATGACTAAATCATCTCCAATCATAACTTAACTCCACAAAAGTTCACCAAACAATCCCATACATAACAACAATCCCAACACTTACACATTCACTCACAAAAATATGATAATAAAGAATTAGAGTGAAATAAAACAAACTTTGAACTCATTCTTTTTTTTTTTTCCTTTCTTTTTTTTTTCAAACTTGAACTTCTATTTTTTTTTTCTTTTTGAATTATTTTCTCTTTTTTTTTTCTTGAGCAATCTTCACATAGAACATTTGAATATTTGAAACAATTTTTTTTCTTTTGCTCTTTTTTTTCTTCTTATCTCACATTGGAACCAAATTATTATTATGAGCACTACATTCCTCTGTAAAAGCTACAGTTTCTACCTCATTAAAGGCCCTTTTCCTAATCAGAATATCTTTCATAAACTTAGCATATGCAGGAACATGAGTGATTAAATCAGTGAAAGGAAGTGTTACCTGCAAGTTTTTCACAACCTCCAAAAACTTACCGATTTTTTTTTTTTATCAAACTTACTCTTCAATTGTCTATTGGAGAATGGTAGTTTGATAACTGGGCTCTACACATCTCCTCCTTTATCCTGAGATTTACCTTGCAAAGAAACATTAGAAGGGTTAGTGTAGGGAATATTTCAAGCATTACCCCTAGCTTGAACCCCACTGTGATCAAACATTAGAAGGTTACACCCCTTAACGATCCAGGAGATCGTTAATTTCAATAGATCTAGAACCATGACTGGTAGTTCAGAGATGAAGGTACAAATCCAACCTAAAAGAGATTAAACCTGCCATAATAATAGGCCTCTACTTTATTCTGATCGTACTCATGTGCGCTTTCTGACTAACATGCAATCAATAGGATTATCCCTAAACCTATTTATTATGTTGGTTGAATATTAATGCACAAATAAACTATTATTGGCGATCACTTGAATTATAATCAAATCAACCCTAAACAAGATTATTAATTATCTTATTAAACGTGATTACAAGTACAAATTCCCTTTAAACATTCATAAAAGGTGTGATCAAGCAATAAGAATAAATATATATTAAGCAACATAATAATAATCATAACAATAATAATCACAATCATAATTATATCTTTTGTAAATTAAAGCTCTTCATCTCTAATTTACGAATCAATGTAACTCCTCTTATCTTGGAGGAATCTCCTGCGGTCATATTTGCGGTTTTTTGAAAAAAAGATCCGGGATTGTTCTTACTCGCTGGGATGTACCTGCATTTATATCTTTGACTATAGGACTTTGCTTATCTTTCTTTAGGGTTGACCTAAGACTTAGTGTTGCTTGAATCATTGACTTGTCATGATTTAAGGTAAGACGACTCACCTCATGTGACTCGTGTGTGCATAGTGTTGACTCAATGTGATAACACGACATGACTCAATGTGTATATGACTCTTGTGTGTATTGTAATGTGATCGTGCGACTCGAAAATGCAAAAAAGCAAAAATTTTCCGTCAGTTTTGTGGAGGGTACCGACTTTCTCCCAAAAAAGAAAGACGCGAAAAAGAATTAAAGTGAAGTTTTTTTTGAAGATGCATGTTGAATGAACTTAGTCAAATGTTGTTTGATACTATCTCTCAAGGTGCAAGGATTAATTCATCCTAGACTATCTCAATTGTTGACTCCATGATAATGAAAGTATTTGGGTAATCTTAGGCACAGAGGCTAAGCACTTCATACTTTGTGATGCAATGATGATTATGATTGATGAGTGATGTTAATATGACAAGGCATGCTTCAACATTGTGTTAAGATTTCATGACAAAGGGTTCCTAAGGGAAGTATATTTGATCATGTATCTGTGATGTGTGTGATAGTGATACTAAAGTTAGGCCGCAAAGGCTAAGTGTGTAGAAAGACATTATGAAAAGAGTCAAATGGTGGCGACTCTTAGGTTAGGTAGGCTAATGATGTAGGGATCAAGCCCCCAAGTCTAGCTCTAAATGAATAGGGATGAGCATAGGAGATCCCTTGATATGATCATGGTGTGAGTGTGTGAATGTGAATATGAATGCAATTTTACTACGGCCGCACCTCGATGTGAGGTTGCCTACGTATCCGTTAGGAATCAGGCCGAACGTAGCTCTAGCCGAACCTCGCACAAGTGTGTGTATAACTCAAAAAGGTCTTTTTAAGGGTTGTAAAGTGGTTAGGATAAAGGTTATAGAAGAAGGGATAAAAGGCTCAAGACCCTCGATAAGCCCCAAGGTGTGCAACCTTGCTTTTGAATCTTTGTATTTTTATGCTTGAGACTTTCTACTCTTTTTTTGCTTTTTCCTTTGCTTTAGCATTTATCTTATTTTTATAAGTGTGGGCAATCCCGATCATGCGGTCTATCACTCACTTGGCATTCATGTTTCTCAGGCACGGTACCGAACACTCGATAAGAGACGCAATCTGAGACGTGTTCGTATCAAAGACATGTTCATATCAAAGACATTGGAACACTTGCCCTCTTGTACACTTTTATTATTTTTTTACGATTTTATTTATTTTTTGAAATCACTCAAGATTTTGAAATTCCATAAGTTACACACCATCCCATCCCAAGGTTAGGTAGATATGGGTTGAAAAAAGAAAGGTCTATCGTTAAAGAAGACTCAAAGTTGTGTATCAAGAAAGGATTGTATATTTGAAAGTGTGAAAGGTGATATGATGTGGCTACAAGGGGTTCCTCAAATCATTGGTATACATTGTGCTTAGTTTGACATTGTAGGGAATATTTCAAGCATTATCCCTAGCTTGAACCCCACTGCGATCATACACTAAAGTACGGTGGCGTCCAAAGGGAAAGAAGATAGAGCAAAAGAGTCGCCAACAAGTTTTAGGAACTTGTAAACCGTTCACAAGGTGAAGGTTACACCCCTTAACAATCCAAGAGATCGTCAACTCCAATAGGTCTTGAACCATGACTGGTAGTTCGGGGATGAAGGTACAAATCCAACCTAAAAGAGATTGAACCTGCCCTAATAATAGGCCTCTACTTTATTCTGATCGCATTCATGTGCGCTTTCTAACTAACATGCAATAAATAGGTTTACCCTAAACCTGTTTATCTATGTTGGTTGAATATTATGCACAAATAAATCTATTATTGGCGATCACTTGAATTGTAATCAAATTAACCCTAACAAAGATTATTAATTATCTTATTAAGCGTGATTACAAGTACATATTCCCTTTAAACATGCATAAAAGGCGTGATCAAGAAATAACAATATATATATATCAAGCAACATAATAATAATCATAACAATAATAATCACAATCATAATTATAATTATAATTATAATTATTATGTTAAAGGATAATAATAGCAAGATCCTAGGCATGATACTAACAAGATTAATAACAAACCCTAGCATGTCACTAAACATTAAAAATCAAAGCTTTAATCTTAACATGATACCCACATGAATATTAGGAAGAGAAAATAGGAAGCATCGCAGGAATCACAATTGTCATATTTGATATTAGAAATTATAGTTGTTACCCTAAACATGATACTAGGAAGATCAAAACACCCTAACATGACACTAGGAATCATAATAACAACCTAGACATGATTTCTACATAATATCAATAAATCAATTAAAGCACTTACTTGGATGCCTCGTACCTCTTTCTAATAACAAATTACACACGTTAGTAAATTCAAGGAAAATAATAATCAAACAATTAAATTAAATAATTGAAAGAGAGATTTGGGACCAAACCCTCAGAAATTAAAACCTTTCACGTCTAGGGTGAAGGCAACTTCGAACTTGGCTAGGTATGTCTAGTGCTAATGTATGAGGAATTGTGTTTGTAAAAGGGTTGGTTTAGAAAGAGGGAGAGAATCAAGAAATTCTTGATGAGAGTTGATGAGAAGAATTAATGATAAATTTTGATGATTGAAAACGGAGGTTTTAGGAGGCTATTAATACAGAAAATCAGCCGTATGGATAGAAAAACGAATCAGAGTTTCGAAAAGAATAAAACAGATTAGCGCCAGACGCTGGACATTAGCGCCAGGCGCCAAGCCTTAGCGCTAGGCGCTAATTCTGTCGTCAGGCGCTAGAAAATAATTTCACGCGTTTTCTTAATTTTGATAAAATTTAGCCGTATAGAAGGGAAAAATCGTATTTTCCTTAAAAACACTTCTTTTATTCTGATTAAAACTCTAAAAAGTCAACCAAAGTTAATTTATCAATGCTAATTAAATTAGGAATGAAAAGAACCTTGTAAAAGAATCTAGAAGACTAAAATCAATTCTAATTGCATTAGGAATGATAGATCAATATTAGGCCCTCCTCTAGATCATTGGGATGCATATAAGGATAAAATCGGGCCTAGTTTGGTAATTTGGCCATAATTTCCTCATTATTCATCGGAATTGGGCTTATAATATATCGTTGGAAAGCTCTTTTCGAACCCGACCCAACTACACTATTATTGGACCCTTGACATGGACCAAACAAAATTAGATTGGCTGTTTTCTTAAAAATAGGTTTTCAAAAACAGAGAGAAAGAAAAGAAATAAAAAACTTACATGCAACATTAGACTTTCCACACTTTCACTTCATTCGATTATGATTCGACGTGAAAAGTACTCATCACCGAGTTTGGTTTTGGGGAGACACAAATAGGTGTCTACAGTAGCCCCCACTTTGATTGAGTTTGGAGAAACGCAAGTTTCGAAAACGATAGTCAGAGTATCAATAGGGACGGAGAATGATTCAAAACGTTCTGCAATCCTAATTCATTCTTGTAACTCCGATACCTGCAAACTAGCATTAGTTAAACAGATAAAAGAGTTAAGAAACGCGTATCTTGCACCGTCGAGCACACGTCTCTGAGGGTAACCGATTTGTTGCCGTTGTTGTATTTGCCGTGGGTTACAACCTTCCACAATCTAGGGAACTCTATCGAAGATAACTTCTCTTGAAATCACCTCTAGTTGTTTGTGACAACCCCCCGCAAGCTAGGAAACGTCGTCGATCAATGCTGCTACATCTTGAGCCTTTTTCTTGAATTATTGTGACAACCTTCCTAATCATAGCAAAAGTGGTCGAAGATCATCACGAACCGCTCTTCTCACATCTTGGTGACAACCTCCACAATCTTAGCGAATGCCGTCGAAGACCGCCCATCTCGTGCTATCTTCTCAAATATTGGATGACAACCATCACAATCTTAGCGAATGCCGTCGAAGACCGCCCATCTCGTGCTATCTTCTCAGATCTTGGATGACAATGTCCACAATCTCAGCGAATGTCGTCGAAGAACGCCCATCTTGTGCTATCTTATCAAATCTTTTGGTGACAACTTCCACAATCTTAGCAAATGTCGTCGAAGATTACCTCTCTTGAAGTTATTCTCAGTTGTTGTGATAATATTTCGAAGAAAACTACCGAAGACCAACGCTTGTCGATCTTTAAAGCTCGCTTGAACTTTTCTTTAGCCAGTGCATCGGCACTTCTGCTGCTTGTAAAACAGTAAGTCGGTGCTGTGAACCATTACGTCGGTGCTTCTGAACCAGTATGTCGGTGCCTTTGTGATGAGCTAACGTTTAGGCGCTTTAAGCTAAGTGAGACGGTCTTTCGTCAGGTCGATCACTTATTTACGGTTGTAATCAAATCGACTACTTAATCATGTCAAATTGCTTATAGGGGCTAACTGGCGTACCAAGGATCCTGAAATTCTGAGAGGCCTCGAGCTCTGTCGCTGCTGACATATCTTTAGCGCCAATAATTGGCTTTTTCGCCAGACGCTGGGATCTAGCGCCAGGCGCTGAAATCTATTGCCAGACGCCAAATGTTGTTGTCTTGTGCTGGAGTCGGGTCTTCCCTATTCTGCTCTTGCTGCCGCTATTCATTGCTCGGTTTCGCTTCGAACTTTGAACTTGGTCGTTTCCTTTCAACTAAACCCGCTCAAATCTTTTGTAAGTTAAAGCTCTTCATCTCTAATTTACCGATCCATGTGGCTCCTCTTATCTTGGAAGAATCTCATGTGTCATATTCGCGATTTTTTTTTTTGAAAAAATGATCCGGGAATGTTCTTACTCGCTGGGATGCACCTGCATTTATATCTTTGACTATAGGAATTTGCTAATATCTCTTTAGGGTTAACCTAAGATTTAGTGTCGCTTGACTCATTGACTTGTCGTGACTCAAGGTAAGACGACTCACCTCATGTGACTCGTGTGTGCATAGTGTTGAATCAATGTGATAACACGACAAGACTCAATGTGTACATGACTCGTGTGTGCATTGTAATGTGATCGTGCGACTCGAAAATGAAAAAAAGAAAAAAATTTCTGTCATTTTTTGTGGAGGGTACCGACTTTCTCCCGAAAAAGAAAGACGCGAAAAAAGAATCGAAGTTTTTGAAGGTGCATGTTGAATGAGCTTAGTCAGTTAAATGTTTGTATTTGATAATATCTCTCAAGGTGTAAGGATTAATTCATCTTAGGCTATCTCTATTGTTTACTCCATGATGAAAGTATTTGGGTAACTTAGGCACGGAGGCTAAGCACTTCATACTTTGTGATGCAATGATGATTATGAGTGATGTTGACAAGGCATGCTTCAACGTTGTGTTAAGATTCCATGACAAAGGGTTCCTAAGGGAAAGACTATTTGGTCATGTATCTGTGTAGTGTGCGAAAGTGACACTAAAGTTAGGCCGCAAGGGCTAAGTGTGTGGAAAAAGATATTATGTTTAGAAGAGTCAAATAACGGTGACTCTTAGGCTAGATAGGCTAATGATGTAGGGATCAAGCCCCTAAGTCTAGCTCTAAATGAATAGGGATAAGAACAGGGGATCCCTGGATATGATCATGGTGTGAGTGTGTGAATGTGAATATGAATGCATGTTTATTACGGCCGCACCTCATTGTGAGGTTGCCTACGTATACGTTAGGAATCAGGACGAACGTAGCTCTAGCCGAACCTCGCACAAGTGTGTGTATACCTCAAAAAGGTTTTTCTTAAGGGTTGTAACGTGGTTAGGCTAAAGGTTGAAGAAGAAAGGGACAAAGGCTCAAGACCCTAGATAAGCCCCCAAGGTGTGCAACCTTGCTTTTGAATCTTTGTATTTTTATGCTTGAGACTTTCTACTCTTTTTTAGCTTTTTCCTTTGCTTTAGCATTTATCTTATTTTTATAAGTGTGGGTAATCCCGATCATGCGGTCTATCACTCACTTGGCATTCATGTTTCTCAGGCACGGTACCGAACACTCGATAAGAGACGCAATCTGAGACGTGTTCATATCGAAGACATGTTCATGTCAAAGACATTGGAACAATTGCCCTTTTGTACACTTTTATTTATTTTTTTATTGATTTTTTTTATTTATTGCTATTTTAATCTTTTGAAGTCACTCAAGCCTTTTTAGAAAATTGCATAAGTTACACACAATCCCATCCCAAAGTTAGGTAGATATGGGTTGAAAAATGAAGGGTCTATCGTTAGACGAGGCTCAAAGTGGTTTACCCAAAAAAAGATTGCATATTTGAAGGGTGAAAGGTGATATGATGTGGCTAAAAGGGGTGCCTCAAATTATTGGTATACCTTGTGATTAATTCGACATGAATTTTTTTTTTTTTTTTTTTTTTAATGCAAAGCAATGATCATATGCAAGGAAATAAATGCTCATTTTATTAAAAGGGGAAAAAGAAAGAATCTACAAAATTAATCTAAGGGAAAAGAAAGGTGCCTATGCTAGACTTATTAGGGAAAGGGTCAATAAAGAATAGAAAAAGAGGTCACGAAATCTTGTCGCTGAAGCTCGCCTCTTTTCTTGTGTCGTTTGCTTTATCATTACCCGCTCTTCTTGCTAGCTGGAGGCATGGGAAGCTTGTTATTATCGATCAAATGTTGGTTAACCTCCTTTAGCTTCCAACAGATCTCAGTAGCATGACCCCTACCTTGATGGTGCTTGCAGTGTTCATCTGGATTCCAATTAAGCAATCTCTTTTCAGGTGCGGGATCTTGAATAGGTCCAATGGGAGTAATGATTCCCTTGGCATGGAGTCGATCGAACGCAGTATTATAGCTCATCCCAATGGGGGTTAAGTCTTTCCTTAGTTGCTTCTTAAATCCATGGTTATCCATGACAAAAACTTCACTGAGATCGAAGGTACTAACATTGTTACTAGAGTGGGCGTTTTCGGAAGAAGAAGGATTGTCGTTCTTCTTTCCTTTCCAGCCACCGTGGTTACTATTGTTAGTAGCTTTTTGCTTTGCGAGGTAATCTTCGATCTCGATACCTATGTCATAGATGGCTTTGAAAGTATTCAAGTTGTATTGATATTTTAAGTGATTTGAATACGTTTCTTGGAGATTCTTGATAAACATCCTCACAGATTCTTTTTCGAAGGACACCTCAATCATTTTAGCAGAAGTTTCCCTCCACTTATTAAAGAAAGAGGTAAAGCCTTCATTCTCTTTTTTTCTTAACATCTCAAGTTGTCTATAATCGGTTTCGACTTGAATATTGCATTTGTACCTATCAGTGAAAGCGTTTACTATAGCATCCCAAGTAGAGGTTTTCTCTTTGTCAAGGGAGAAGAACCATTGTTGGCAAACGGTTTCAAGAGATAAAGAAAAATGAAAGACTTTCTTATCAATCCCCTTAATGTTCATTATAGTTTCAAAGGCCCTTAAGTGAAGGTAAGGATTATTAGTTGCCTTGAATTTTGGGATGTCGTTGGCATTGAACTTATGCGGAAGAAGTTCCTTGTCCACCAAGACCCCTTGTGAACTAATGGCTTGAAACTTGTAATCACTAGATAGCTTGCTCAAGCTTTCTTGCATAAGGTCCATTTGTTGTTGCTTCACAGGGTCATTGATTTTGAGGGCTAAAGCCTTCAAAGCCTCAGTCACTTCAGTCAATTGATTCCTAAGCTCGTTGACTTCTTCTTGAGTTGCCATTATCTTTTTAGCTTTCCTCTTTTGACGAATCGGTTTATCAAAAAGTAAGACTTGAATAAAGAGGTTGTCCTTGATTAATAGCCCTTCTTTCCTTGACCAAGTACTGCGGAAAGGGAAATTAGGGATATTCACTGTTAATTATTTGAGTCAAACTCTATTCAACATGCAATGCATAGAAGAGGGCAAGAAGAATGAAGGTTGTGATATGAAGGGATCATGTAGAAAGTGGAAAGGTGATGTAGGTGAAGAGATATGAAAAATTAGGAATAGAATGTACCCCCAACTCAAATGACGGAAAAAACCGACTCATGCATGAACCTAAGACATGGTCAAAGTGTGCATTCATATTAGTGTGTGCTTTATATGGTGAGTGCAAGTGACATACTTTGACTCTTGTGTAAGACCATGGGACTTAGTTCCTAGACTCGTTTAAGGGCTTAACAAGGTATTATTATTAATAAAAATAATTGAATTGATTAGCAGACTGTCTAATTAGACACAAAGTGATGACTCGAGCAATATCCTGAACTATCGTCAAAACGACAGGACTAGCGCCTCTCTTTGCTGTTTAGCGCCAGACGACAGAACTGTCGCCAGGCGCTACACTCCACAAAGTGGCGCTGCAGTCCAAATCTCGGCACCATTGCTGGAACGTTGATCTGGGACTGCTTTCGGTATTATTACTCTACAGGGTATGCCTAAAGTCGTACTGGGTCAATTCTGATTAAATTATTAGGCTTTAATTACACAAAATTAATTAATTAAGCAAAGTCCTTTTAGCCATTAAGCAGTTTATTTAATCTTAACACAAGTCAAACAAACGGTTAGGAAAAATCACATAGAGTATGCACAACAAATAATGCACAATTAGTCAAGTAGGCACAATATGATGCAATGAGTTTGCAACATAATCATAGCTCTAGTTCTCTAAAGTTCGGGATATGGGTTAGTAAAAAAGGGTCCATGGTTAATTGTCCGGATGCACCGCGCGGAAGGCTAACCGTGAAGGGTTGGCGCGAGTGGATAGGACACCGCGAGTTAAAAACTCGCTTCCATGGTTTGGTGAATTCAACATTCTCGGATGTACCCTTTGTTGCACAGAGCGTTCAATCAGGTAGATGGAGCATGAATTCCCAGAGGGTTATGTCCATATGTAGAACACATATGAGTTTCAAAAAAGTGAGAAAAACTCAATCAGGAAGTAGGATCGAGCAAACAGTGCTAAAAACTGGTCAAAATTAGAACGCATATTTCTAGCTCGGTATTGGAAGAACTTGGCACCAGCAAACAGAGGTTGGCGCCGTGATTTGGCTTTGGCGCCTGGCGACAAAAGCTGTCGCCAGCGCCAGAGTCAAATCATCGGCGCTAGACTCTGTTTTCTGACGCTAGTTCCTACATGCCTTAGCAGCTTTCTGTGCTCGATAAAATTTTCCAGTTTCGCGCAACATTATTTCGATCCTAGTTGTGAAAGATATTCCTCAAATTTCCTACGTGTAAAAATCCTATGTTTTAACTCATTACGGATGGTCTTTCCAATGAGATCTTTTTTTATGCATATGACATTAATGTTAATCAAAATTACGCACATGAAATACTTAGAACTTTTCGAGTCTCATCCACTCATTCTAAATCATTGCCGAAATAAATTTCAAGAATTAAAATAGAAATCCTCCCCAGTAGAGTCGCCAAAAACTGTAGGAAATATTCCAAGCATTATCCCTAGCTTGAACCCCACTGTGATCATACACTAAAGTACGGTGGCGTCCAAAAGGAGAGAAGATAGAGCAAAAGAAACGCCAACAAGTTTTAGGAACTTGTAAACCATTCACGAGGTGAAGGTTACACCCCTTAACAATCCAAGAGATCGTCAACTCCAATAGGTCTAGAACCATGACGGGTAGTTCGAGGATGAAGGTACAAATCCAACCTAAAAGAGATTGAACCTGCCCTAATAATAGGCCTCTACTTTATTCTGATCGTATTCATGTGCGCGTTCTAACTAACATGCAATCAATAGGTTTACCCTAAACCTGTTTATCTATGTTGGTTGAATATAATGCACAAATAAATCTATTATTGGCGATCACTTGAATTACAATCAAATTAACCCTAACAAGATTATTAATTATCTTATTAAGCGTGATTACAAGTACAAATTCCTTTTAAACATGCATAAAAGGCGTGATCAAGCAATAACAATATATATATATAAGATCTTAGGCATGATACTAACAAGATTAATAGCAAGCCCTAGCATGTCACTAAACATTAAAAATCAAAGCTTTTATCCTAACATGATACTAACATGAATATTAGCAAGAAAAAATAGGAAGCATCACAGGAAACACAATTATCATATTTGATATTAGAAATTATAGTTGTTACCCTAAACATGATATTAGGAAGATCAAAACACCCTAACATGACACTAGGAATCATAATAACAACCTAGACATGATTTCTACATAATATCAATAAATAAATTAAAGCACTTACTTGGATACCTCGTAGCTCTTTCTAATAACATAATACACACGTTAGTAACTTCAAGGAAAATAATAATCAAACAATTAAATTAAATAATTGAAAGAGAGATTTGGGACCAAACCCGTAAAAATTAAAACCATTCACGTTCAGAGATTTTCCACACTATCACTTCATTTGATTATGATTCGACGTGAAAGGTACTCATCACCGGGTTTGGTTTTGGGGAGACACAAATGGGTGTCTACAGAAGCCCCCACTTTGACTGAGTTTGGAGAAACGCAAGTTTCGAAAACAAAAGTCAAAGTAGCGATAGGGACGGAGAATGATTCAGAACGTTCTGCGATCCTAAATCATTCTTGTAACTCCGATACCTGCAAACTAGCGTTAGTTAAATAGATAAGAGATTTAAGAAACGCGTATCTTGCACCGTCAAGCACACGTCTTTGAAGTAACCGATTTGTTGTTGTTTGCTGTTGTTTGTGACAACCTTCCACAATCTATGGAACGCCATCTTGCTGTTTTGATGTTCACTCTTCTCTGAACAATGGAGCTTCTTTGGATATGTTCACGCGTCTCTGAACAAAAGAGCTTGATTTTAATATGTCCACGCGTCTCTGAACAAAGAGCTTTTGAATGATATGTCCACGCGTCTCTGAACAATGGGCTTTGATGATATGTCCACGCGTCTATGAACAAAGAGCTTTTGAATAATATGCCCATGCGTCTCTGAACAAAAGAGCTTGAAAGAAATGTCCACACGTCTCTGAACAAAAGATCTTGAAAGAAATGTCCACGCGTCTCTGAACAAAAGAGCTTCAAAGAAATGTCCACGCGTCTCTAAACAAAAGAGCTTCTGAGAAATGTCCACGTGTCTCTGAACAAAAGAGCTTTGATGCTTGAATGTTTGTTGCGATAATATTCCGAAGAAAAACTTTCGAAGACCAACGCTTGTCGATCTTTAAAGCTCGCTTGAACTTTGCTTCCGCTATGCCAGTACGTCGGCGCTTTTGATGCTTGTGAACCATTATGTCAGTGCCTCTGCTGTTTATGAACTAGTATGTCGGTGTCTCTGCTGTTTGTGAACCAGTATGTCGGTGCTTTTTGATGAGCCAATGCTTAGGCGATTTAAACTGAGTGAGACGATCATTCATCAAGTCGATCACTTTATGCGATTGTAATCAAGCCAACTACTTAATCATGTCAAATTGCTTATAGGGGCTAGCTGGCGTACCAAGGAACCCGAAATTGCTGAAAGAGGTTGAAATAACTGCTCTGAGTGGTTGAGCGTTCTTTCGCCGCTGAAAAGTTGCTGGCACCACGATTTGGCTCTATCGCCAGACGCTGGGATCTAGCGCCAGGCGCTGAAATTTGTTTCCAGACGCTAGATGTTGTTGTCTGGCGCTGGAGTAGGGTCTTCCCTATTCTGCTCTTACTGCCGCTGGGATGCACCTGTATTTATCTTTGAGTATAGGACCTTGCTAATCTCTTTAATTATTTTAGGGTTGACCTAAGATTTAATGTCGCTTGACTCATTGACTTGACAGGACTCAAGGTATAAACCTAACTCGCTGTGATTGACTCGAGGTTGATTCGACTCGAAGTAAAATGACATGTGTGACTCATGACCAGTGTGGGCATTGCATTATGATTGTGCGACTCGAAAATGCAAAAAAGCAAAAATTTTCTGTCATTTTTGTGGAGGGTACTGACTTTCACCCGAAAAAGAAAGACACGAAAAAGAATCGAAGTGAAGTTTTTGAAGGTGCATTTTGAATGAGCTTAGTCAAATGTTATTTCTCACAGTACAAGGATTATAATATCTTAGACTATCCTAGTTGACTCGATAATGAAAGTATTTAGGTAACTTAGGCGCGGAGGCTAAGCACTTCATACTTCGTGATGCAATGATGATTATGATTGATGAGTGATTTTGATATGACAATACATGCTTCAACGTTGTGTTAAGATTTCATGACAAAGGGTTCCTAAGGGGAAGACTATTTGGTAATGTGTCTGTGCAGTGTGTGAAAGTGACACTAAGGTTAGGCTGCAAGGGCTAAGTGTGTAGAAAGATATTATTTTTTAAAAGAGTCAGATGGTGGTGACTCTTAGGCTAGGTAAACTAATGATGTAGGGATCAAGCCCCCAAGTCTAGCTCTACATGAATAGGGATGAGCATCGGAGATCCCTTGATATGATCATGGTGTGTGAATGTGAATATGAATGCATGTTTATTATGGCCGCACCTCAATGTGAGGTTGCCTACGTATCCGTTAGGATCTAGCCAAACCTTGCACAAGTATGTGTATACCTCAAAAAGGTCTTTTTAAGGGTTGTAACGTGGTTAGGCTAAAGGTTGAAGAAGAAGGGGATAAAGGCTCAAGACCCTTGATAAGCCCCCAAGGTGTGCAACTTTGCTATTGAATATTTGTATTTTCATGCTTGAGGTTTTCTACTCTTTTTTAGCTCTTTCTTTTGCTTTAGAATTTATTTCATTTTGATAAGTGTGGGCAATCCCGATCATGCGGTCTATCACTCACTTGGCATTCATATTTCTCAGGCACGGTACCGAGCACTCAATAAGAGACGCAATCTGAGACGTGTTCTTATCAAAGATATTTTCATATCAGACATTGGATCACTTACCCTTTTGTACACTTTTATTTATTTATTTTTCTATTTTTGCTATTTTAATCTTTTGAAGTCACTCAAGCTTTTTACGATGTTGAAAACTTGCATAAGTTGCACACTATCCCATCCCAAGGTTAGGTAGATATAGGTTGAAAAATGACGGGTCTATCGTTAGACGAGGCTCAAAGTGGTTTGCCAACAAAGGATAACATATTTGAAGGGTGAAAGGTGATATGATGTGGCTACAAGGGGTGCCTCAAATCATTGGTATACCTTGTGCTTAGTTTGACATGGATTTTTTTTTTTTTTATTAATGAAATGATCATATGAAATAAAATAAATGCTCATGTTATTAAAAGGGAAAAAGAAAGAATCTACAAAATTAATCTAAGGGGAAAGAAAGGTGCCTATGCTAGACTTATTGGGGAGAGGAAAAAATGAAAAAGAAATAGAAAAAATAGGTCATGAAATCTTGTCGTTGCAACTCGCCTCTTGCCTTGTGTTTATCATCACTTGGCGTTCTTGCCGACTGGAGGTATTAGAAGCCCATTATTGTCGATCAAATATTGGATTGCTTCCTTTAGCTTCCAACAGCTCTCAGTAGTATGACCCCTACCTTGATGGTACTTGCAGCGTACATTTGGGTTCCAACTAGGCAATCTCTTCTCAAGTGGGGGATCTTGAATGGGTCCAATAGGAGTAATGAGTCCCTTTGCATGGAGTCGATCGAAAGCATCATCGTAGCTAATTCCAATAGGGGTGAAATCCTTTCTTAGTTGCTTTCTAAATCTTCGATTATCCATGGCTAAGATTTCATTAAGGTCGAAAGTACCAATATTGTTACTAGAGTAGGTGTTTTCATAAGAAGAAGGATAGTCGTTCGTCTTTCCTTTACAGCCACTGTTGTTATTGTTACTGATCTTGGCCTTTTTGTCGCGCTGGGGAACATGAAGGAGATTTGAATCAATGAGGTCTTGAACACGATCTTTGAGGGCGAGACATGCTTCGGTGGTGTGACCACGACCTCTATGGTATTGACAATAAGAACTTGGGTCCCAATTAGGATACCGTTTTTCAGGCGGAGGGTCTTGACTGGGACTAATGGGGTGAATGAGACCTTGATCGTGAAGACAGTCAAAAGCTTCATTGTAAGTCATTCCTATTGGTGTGTATTCTTCAATGGTCCGTTTTGCCCGTGGCTTAGGAGCATTGAGTTCTTCATTAAATCCTTGGCAAAAATTTTGTTCGATAACCATCACCCGATTTGCTAGTCCTTCTACAGCATGGCAACGACATCTTGCAGTTTTCGAACGTCCTCTTTTAGACTTGACGAGTCTTCCCTGGTATTATCAATGAAAATACTTTCATCCTCCTCAATCATGGCCACTTCATCACGAGAGGTTATATAAGCTGTCTCGATCATGGGCTCACCTACAGGTGTGATAAGGAGTGAAGGATCGAAGGATGTTTGATCTTCTGCGATGGCTAGAATTTCGGAAGTTTTATTGTCATCAATCAGATCTTGAATAGCTTCTTTGAGTTTCCAACATTCCTCAGTGTCGTGACCCTTTCCTTGGTGATATTTTCAGTGCTTATTAGGGTCCCACTTGGGTGGCCTGGCTTCTGGAACTGGATCTTTGATGGGCCCTATGGGCATGACTAGTCCTTTATGGTGTAGCTTTTCAAAAGCTGTTGTGGAGTGAACACTCTTTTCGACTTTCGGATTCGTGATTTAGAGGCGTTCGTAGCATATACTTCATTAATGGGAGAGGAAGAAGAAGGATGGTCGTTCTTCTTTCCTCTCGCACTATTATCTTTCAGAAGGTCATCTTCAATGTCAATGCCTATATTATACACAGCCTTGAAAGTATTCAAGTTGTGTTGGTATTTTAAGTGCTTTGAATACTTCTCTTGGAGATTCTTGATAAACATCCTCACAGATTCTTTTTCGGTAGGAACCTTGACCATATTAGCAGAAGTTTCCTTCCATTTGTTGAAGAAAGAAGTGAACCCTTCATTTTCTTTTTGTTTTAACATCTCAAGTTGTCTATGGTCTGTTTCGTCTTGAATGTTGCACTTATATCTATCTATGAAAGCGTTTGTTATCGACTCCCAAGAGGAGATTTTCTCTTTGTCAAGGGAAAAGAACCATTGTTGACAAACGGTCTCAAGAGATAAAGAAAACAAAGAACGAAAGACTTTCTTATCAATCCCTTTAATGTTCATTATAGTTTCAAAAGCTCTTAGATGAAGGTAAGGGTTATCTGTCGCTTTGAATCTTGGGATGTCGTTGGCATTGAACTTATGCGGAAGAAGTTCCTTGTCCAGCGAGACCCCTTGTGAACTAATGCCCTGAAATTTATAGTCACTAGATAGCTTGCTCAAGCTTTCTTGCATGAGCTCCATTTGTTGTTGCTTCATAAGGTCATTGATTCTGAGGGTTAAAGCCTTCAACGCCTCAGTGACATTAGTCAATTGGTTCCTAAGTTCATCAACTTCTTCTTGACTTTCCATTATCTTCTTAGCCTTCCTCTTTTGACGAATCGGGTTATCAAAAAGTGAGACTTGAATAAAGAGGTTGTCCTTGATTAATCGCCCTTCTCTCCTCGACCAAGTACTGTGGAAAAGGAATTTGGGATATTCATTGTTAATTATTTGACTCAAACTCTATTCAACATGCAATTGATGGATAAAATGAAGAAATACGATGTAGATGGAGGGATATGAAGAATTAGGAATGGAATGTACCCCCAGCTCAAATGACGGAAAAAACCGACTCATGCATGAACCTAAGACATGGTCATGATGTGAAAAGAGTATGTGCAAAGTGTGTACTAAGACTAGTGAGTGTAGGTGACATGTTAAGACTCAAGTCATGACCACGTGGCTAGACCATGGGACTAGATTCAATTAAGGACTTAACGAGGCATTATTATTAATAAAAATAATCGAATTGACTAGCAAACTGTTCAATTAGACACAAAGTGATGACTCGAGCAATATCCTGAACTGTCGTCAAAACGACAGGACTGGCGCCTCTCTTTGCAGTGTAGCGCCAGACGACAGGATTGTCGCCAGGCGCTACGCTCCACAGAGTGGCGCTACAGTTCAACTTTTGAAGCCATTGAAACTATTTTGGAGTGTCGATCTGAAACTATTTTCGGTATTATTACTCTACAGGGGTATACCTAAAGTCGTACTAAGTCAACTCTGATTAAATATTAGACTTTATTTACTCAAATTAATTAAGTAATTAATTAGGAAAATTTCTTTTAGTCATAAATAAATTTATTTAATCTTAGCAGAAGTCAAACAAACAGTTAGGAAAAATCACATAGAGTATGCACAACAAATAATGCACAATTAGTCAAGTAGGCACAATATGATGCAATGAGTTTGCAACCTAACCATGACTCTAGTTCTCTAAAGTTCGGGATATGGGTTAGTCAATAGAGGGTCCATGGTTAATTGTCCGGATGCATTGCGCGGAAGCCTAACCGTGAAGGGTTGGCGCGAGTGGATGGGACACCGTGAATTTAGAAAAACTCGCTTTCGTGGTTTGGTGAATTCAACATTCTCGGATGTACTCTTTGTTGCTCAGAGCGTTCAATCAGGTAGATGGAGCATGAATTCCTAGAGGGTTATGTCCATATGAAGAACACATATGGGTTTCAGAAAAGTGAGAAAACTCAATCATGAAGTAGGATCGAGCAAACAGTGCTAAAAACTAGCCAAAATTAGAACTCATATTTCTGGCTCGGTATTGGAAGAACTTGGCGCCAGCAAACAGAGGCCAGCGCCACAATTTGGATTTAGCGCCTGGCGACAGAAGCTGTCGCCTGGCGCTAAAGTCAAATAAGTGGCGCTAGACTTTGTTTCCTGACGCTAGTTCCTACATGCCTCAGCAACTTTCTATGCTCGATAAAATTTTCCTGTTTCGTGCAGCATTATTTCGGTACTAGTTGTGAAAGATATTCCTCAAATTTCCTACGTGTAAAAATCCTATGTTTTAACTCATTACGGATGGTCTTTCCAATGAGATCTTTTTTATGCACATGACAATAATATTAATCAAAATTACGCACATGAAATACTTAGAAATTTTCGAGTCTCATCCACTCATTCTAAATCATTGCCGAAATAAATTTCAGGAAATAAAATAGAAATCCTCCCCAGTGAAGTCGCCAAAAAACTGTAGGGAATATTTCAAGCATTACCCCAAACTTGAACCCCACTATGATCATACACTTAAGCATGGTGGCGTCCAAAGGGAAGGAAAGCTAGAGCAAAAGAGTCGCCAACAAATTTTAGGAACTTGTAAACCGTTCACATGGTGAAGGTTACACCCCTTAACGACCCAAGAGATCGTTAACTCCAATAGATCTGGAACCATGACTGGTAGTTCGGGGATGAAGGTACAAATCTAACCTAAAAGAGATTGAACCTGCCCTAATAATAGGCCTCTACTTTATTCTGATCGTATTAATGTGCGCTTTCTGACTAACATGCAATCAATAGGATTACCCCTAAACCTATTTATCTATGTTGGTTGAATATTAAAGCACAAATAAATTATTATTAGCGATCACTTGAATTATAATCAAATTAACCTTAAACAAGATTATTTATTATCTTATTAAGCGTGATTACAAGTACAAATTCCCTTTAAACATGCATAAAAGGCGTTATCAAGCAATAACAATTAATATCAAGCAACATAATTATCATCATAAAATCATAATCATAAATCATAATCATGTTAAAGCATAATAATAATAGTAAGATCCTAGGCATGATACTAACAAGATTAATAACAAACCCTAGCATGTCACTAAACATTAAAAATCAAAGCTTTAACCCTAACATGATACTAACATGTTATTAGGAAAGAAAATAGGAAGCATCATAGAAATCATAATTGATATAAGCAAATCACCCTAAATATCATACTAAAGGAAGCATCCTAACATGATACTAGAAACATCCTAACAATCTAAGCATGATTTCTATATCATAACATCAATAAAATCAATTAAAGCACTTACTTAGATGCCTCGTACCTCTTTCTAATAACAAAATACACACGTAAGTAACTTCAAGGAAAATAATAAAACCAAAGAATTAAATTAAATAATTAAAATAGAGATTTGGTACCAAACCCTCAGAAATTAAAACCTTTCACGTCTAGGGCGAAGGCAACTTCGAACTTGGCTAGGTGTGTCTAGGTCTTGTGAATGCGGAATTTTGTATGAAGGGTGGTTTAGAAGAGAGAGAGAGAAAAGCTTCTAGCTTTAAGAGAGAAGAGTTAGAATACTAAGAAATTGATGATTGTAGATGAGAATTGGTGATTAGAATTGATGATAATTTGATGGATAATTGATGATTGGAAACAGAATTTTAAGAGGCTATTTATAGAGAAAATAAGCCAAAATGATAGAAAATCGAACCAGAGTTCTGACGTGAAAAACCGGAATTAGCGCCAGACGCTGATATTAGCGCCAGACGCTAATGCTAGCGCCAGGCGCTAATGATGGCGTTAGGCGCTAATCAAGTTTTTGACGCGTTTTCTAAAATCAGATAAAATTTAACCGTACAGGAGGATAAAATCGTATTTTCCTCAAAACACTCTTTTATTCTGATTAAAACTCTAAAAAGTCAACAAAAGTCAATTTATAAATGCTAATTGAATTAGGAATGAAAAGAACCTTCTAGAAGAATCTAGAAGACTAAAACCATTCCTAGTTGCATTAGGAATGATAAATCCATATTAGGCCCTCCTCTAGATCATTGGGCCGCATATAAGGCTCAAACCGGGCCCAGTTTAGTAATTCGGCCATAACTTCCTTAATATTCATCGGAATTGGGCTTATAATATATCGTTGGAAAGGTCTTTTCAAGCCCTATCCAACTACACTATTAATGGACCCATATCATGGACCAACCAAACAGGATTGGCTATTTTCTTAAAATAGGTTTTCAAAAACAGAGAGAAGAGAAAAGAAATTAAAACTATCCGCAACACTAGACTTTCCACACTTTCACTTTATTCGATTATGATTCGACGTGAAAGGTACTCATCACCGGGTTTGGTTTTGGGGAGACACAAATGGGTGTCTACAGTGTGTCTAGTGCTAATGTATGAGGAATTGTGTTTGTAAAAGGGTTGGTTTAGAAAGAGGGAGAGAATAAAAAAATTATTGATTAGAGTTGATGAAAAGAATTGATGATAATTTTTGATGATTGAAAACAGAGGTTTTAGGAGGCTATTTATAGATAAAATCAGCCGGATGGATAGAAAAACGAATCAGAGTTTTAAAAAGAATAAAACAGATTAGTGCCAGACGCTGGACATTAGCGCCAGACGCTGAAGGTTAGCGAAAGGTGCCAAGCCTTAGCGTTAGGCGCTAATTCTGTCGTCAGGCGCTAGAAAATAATTTCACGCGTTTTCTTAATTTTGATAAAATTTAGCCGTACAGAAGGGAAAAATCGTATTTTCCTTAAAAACACTTTTTTTATTCTGATTAAAACTTTAAAAAGTTAACCAAAGTCAATTTATCAATGCTAATTAAATTAGGAATGAAAAGAACCTTCTAGAAGAATCTAGAAAACTAAAATCAATTCTAATTGCATTAGGAATGACAAATCAATATTAGGCCCTCCTCTAGATCATTGGGCCGCATATAAAGATCAAACCGGGCCCAATTTAGTAATTTGGCCATAACTTCCTCATTATTCATCGGAATTGGGCTTATAATATATCGTTGGAAAGCTCTTTTCGAACCCGGCCCAACTACACTATTATTGGACCCTTGAAATGGAAATAACCAAACTTGATTGGCTGTTTTCTTAAAATAGGTTTTGAAAAGCATAGAGAAAGAAAAGAAATAAAACTAGCCGCAACACTAGACTTTCCACACTTTCACTTCATTCGATTATGATTCGACGTAAAAGGTACTCATCACTGGGTTTGGTTTTGGGGAGACACAAATGGGTGTCTACAGTTAGTATCTTTTTGTAGCTCTGCATGGTTAGCAGGATTAGCGTTTGGTATAGAGGAACCAGGATCAGGAACA
Organism: Chenopodium album; assembly: GCF_948465745.1. Classification (NCBI taxonomy): domain Eukaryota; kingdom Viridiplantae; phylum Streptophyta; class Magnoliopsida; order Caryophyllales; family Amaranthaceae; genus Chenopodium; species Chenopodium album. The sequence continues at coordinate 11,510,595 of NC_137842.1, read as the reverse complement.
GGTCCATCTTCCTTTGGCATAGGAGGTCAATCATAATGTGAACCACTTCTTAAAGTGATTTCATTGGCATGATCTGTGGGATGGATTGGTTGCGATGGTAGAGCTCCCTGCTGACGGGTTTGTAGGGTAGATGAAAGATGCGCAATTTGATTATCCATGATTTTATTAAGAGCTATAACTGAATCAATTTGTGGATCCTTACTCTCCATATGCTTTTGCATGTTTGTGAGCATTGCTCTAATTTATGTCATAGCAGGGTCAGAAGATGAGGAGGGTTGTGCTTAGTTTTTCTGGCCAGAATTAGGATGGTAATATTTCTGCTGTGGTGGAGGTTGCTGTTGTGGTTGTTGTGAAGGTGGAGGGTTTTGAACATTGGTGCTCCGGTAAGAAAGATATGGATGGTTCCGGAGACCAGGATTATAAGAGTTGGAGTATGGGTTATTTTGCCTATAGGTTTTAAAGGAATTAACTTGCTCCATGGAACTCCTACAATCTTTCTCCCAATGCCCTACAATTCCAAAATTTCACAAAAAGCTTCATTTTTAGCAACAGCAGAAACATTAGCAACAGAGTTAGGAGCAACAGTAAGACTATCTAGTTTATGACAAATGGATGTTAACTGAGCTTGCAAAAAGGATACGGAATCAACATTATGTTTTCCTTTGTTAGCAAACCTTCTCGGATTCCCATATTGGGAATTGTGTATTTCCATATCTTCGATAATCTGTCCTGCATCTTCCACATTTAGATTCATGAATCTCCCACTAGCTGCAGAATCTAGAATTAATCTAGGTGAATTTCCAAGTTCATTGTAAAAGGCTTGGATTAATTGCCATTGTGCCAGATTATGGTGGGGGCATTCTCTCTGTAGATCCTTGAACCTCTCCCAAGCCTCATATAGAGTTTCATCGGCCTCTTGGGCGAAGTTCTGAAAAGCACTGCTTAGTACAACTGCTCTCTCTCTGCAAGGTAATATTTATTATAAAAATTCAAGGCAAGAGTTTTCCAGTCAGTAATACCAAGTTCAGTTCTATTCAAACCATTAAACCATAATTGATCTTTTCCACATAATGGTGTTGCAATACTGGCAGAAATCTGCAATTTGAAGATTAGGATCTTCACCCTTAGCTACACTGAATTGCTTCCTCTCTATCATGGTGATAAATTGGGGTTTGATTTCGAATTGCACTCCATCTAGGGCCAGAGTGGAAGTAAGGTGAGGAAAATCTGTGAGCTTTGGCTGCGAGTAATCACTAAGCTTCTTTGGTACCGCCATCTCTGATTCTGGATCTGAAGGAATTTCTGAGTCACTATAATCAGTTAGAGGGTCTCTTCGATTATTGTCTTCCTTAGAACCCGCCAGGATTTGTCAATAAAGATTCTTTTGTCTATAGAATGAGCGCTCGATCTCATGATCGAATGGAATGTAGCCTAATCAGGAACACCTAGGCATAAACAAAGAACTAAAAGACAAATATGAGAATTGCCTCAAAGAGCTAACGTTCTCTGAGACAAGAGGCGATAATCTAGACTACAAAAATGATTAGAAAATAAAAATAAAACCGTTTTCCCCGGCAACGACGCCAAAATTTGACAGGCTCAAGTCGTACTCACCCAATAAAAAATAATACCTAAATCCACTAACTATGCAGATAGGGAAGAAGGGTCGAACCACAGGGAAACAAGTCAATTTATTTCTAATTAATTAAAAGCAATCTAAATTATCAAGTAACCAAATTATTGTTATTATAAGGGTAACTAAACTACTAAAAGTAAGAGTAGGAAGTAATAAAAGTAAGAGGGAATTCAATAAAATAAAAGCCTAGGGCATAGGTTCACCAATAAACAATATTCCATGGTAACACATAATAATCAATCATCAATGCATCAATTAATCAGATCATAAAGGGCTTTCTCTACGTATTACAATCATAGAGTTAATTTACTGGTATTAAATCTCATCTCTCGAATCTCGACTTAACCATTTATAAATTAGTCCGCCTATTGAAACTAAGCCTAAACATCAATTCTCATCTCTCGAATCAATATTGCTAAACTCATACAACTAAACCAGGCCTAATCTAATTGCATAGCATTAAATCAATCAATAGGAAAAATAATTAAGCATTGACAATCAACAATCATAAATTACCCCTTCATATTATTTATTGGATCCCCATAAACCCTAGAATTAAAACTACTCACTCATAATTAAATCTAAACTAAATAAAAGCCATTAAATAAGCCATTAGAGAATAAAGAAATAAAATTGCTGAAATTAATAGAGAAGAAATCGTTACCAAAATCAATGGAACTACAAAGTTGAGTCAAGAACAAGAGCTGAAAGAATTCTAGAGAGAAAAAAATAATCTAAGTAGAGAGAGAAAGTCTAAGAAAGAAGGTAAACAAAAATTAAGCACTCAAATCATACTTAAACCACTCTAAAACAATCCTAATTAGATACTAAGAATTCGGCAAACAGGTCTCTCAGAAAAGCACGCCCGATCGGGCCCGCCCTTTTCTTTGAATCTCTTCTGGACAGCTGCGCCCGATCGAGCTAACGCTCACCCGATCGGGCGCGCCTTGCTCGATGCACCTGACTGCGTGCCCGCCCGATCGGGCGTAAGCTTGCCTGATCGGGCCTGGTTACTTCTTCGAGGCTTGGACTTCGATTGGGCTTGATTCTTCGGCCCAATCCGGATTTCCTCTTCGGGTCTTGAATACTTGGTCCAAGTACCCCGGTATCATATATACCGAGCCCTTAATCACCGGCTCTAACCGGTCATGGGCTTCAAAGATGGTCGTGCTCCTCTAGAGTTTGTAGTTGCTCCATGAAAACCTGGGAAAACACTCCAAAAGTGCAATTTCCTACAAAACTCAAGCAAAACTACAAAAACACTAGAAAACACCAATTAGTAATAAAAGTGGCTCTAAAGAGCCAAAAACACTACTAATTATGACCAAGGGATGGGGTAAAATACTATAAAAATTAGACACATCAAACTCCCCCAAGCCAAACCTTTGCTTGTCCCTAAGCAAAGAGTTCATCAATGAACATATAAAACACGCTTCATCCCAAGTAAACAAAATCAAGCATAAACGATTCAAGGTAAATCTAATGAACATACTTCTATGTCAATCAATCTCATACATCTAATTGCTAAAGATGGCAATGGATCGGATTTGGATCGGGTGGAGCTTCACCCGCATCCATCCATTATCCTAATTGCTCCATCCACATCCATCCGTCATCCGCTTCACCCATCATCCATATCCGTCTGTCCATCATCCGTGGATGAAACGGGTGGAGTGGATGACAAATGGATGAGTACTAAAATGAAAAAAAAACTCAGATAAACTTTAATTTTCGATTATTTATATAATAATTTTTTTAATTTATTAATAAAAAAGAAACAATAACAACATATTTTTTGAAAAATTAATTTGCAACAAAAAAAGACAAGTAATTTTCTTGCACATTCTATATTTTATTAGTAAAATTCTTTGATTAAAAATTTAATATATGTTAAACGGATGGGTGGATGGTTAGCGGGTGAAAAAAATATCATCCACATCCGATCCAATCCATCATCCGCTTCATCCGTCACCCGCTTCTCATCCATTTAATTCGGGTTTTCGTCCATTTATTTTAAGCGGCTGGAGCGGGTTAGCGGATATCCACTTAATATTGCCATCTCTACTAATTGCTCTTCCTCCCCAACAATTGTCAAGTAGAGCAACCACATGAGCATATAGAATTCAAGACTAGTGCTCACACACTCACCTCTCATTTATGTGGTGAGTAAAAGATGTACTCGATCGCTCTCCAACCAACCCCTTTAATGTGAACAATGCCCTCCCAACTCACACTCTCGTGTGTTTAAAAAGATGTACACTCAACCTACTAGTCGACTCGAAATATGTCAAATCATAACTTGCATTGATAAACAACACTTTCACATTCATACAACTCTATGCACAAAGGTCGGAAGGTCTTTAAAGCTTGTAATGTAATGCTAGGGTAAAGGGTAGGATAAATTTAGAAAAATGTGAGAGAAAAGCCATGCTTAAGGGAGCCATATCCTAAAAAAAACCCAAGTTCAAAAACAAGTAATGACCAAATCATCTCCAATCACAACTTAACTCCACAAAAGTTCACCAAACAATCCCATACATAACAACAATCCCAACACTTACATATTCACTCACAAAATATGATAATAAAGAATTAAAGTGAATTAAAACAAACTTTAAACTTATTCTTTTTCTTTCTTTTTTTTTTTCAAACTTGAACTTTTTTTTTCCATGAATTTTTCTCTTTTTTTTTTTTCTTGAGCAACCTTCTCATAGAACATTTGAAACATTTTTTTTCTTTGCTCTTTTTTTTTTCCTTTTTATCTCACATTAGAATTTTCAACTTTGAAACACAAATTATCAACATTTTCCAATCACAATATCAAAAGAACAAACACTCTTATTTTATTCCCACATTGTGAAAATAAAGTGCACATCATAACTCCCTCACCTCACCAACTAATAGCTCCCCCAAGCCAAGCTTGGGACTAGTAACCAATGGGGCTCATATATGCTTGTAATGTGGCTAAATATATAATCAATAAAAAGAGCACAAGCAACAACATGGATAGCAAGAAGGGAACACATGTATCTAATATCGTCTGAAGGCTACCTAAAAGAACAAATGCCTTCGTCCTCCTCAATGTGCATAATATTGAGCCATACAAACATTACTAATAGTTGCAAACCAATACTCAAATTCCTTGACATACCAGGAACTATCACACAATTCCTAATCAAATCAACTAGTCAAGCACTATATTCACAAACGGTTGGCAAAATTGACGCATGTTTAGGCATACAAACAATTAAACTTCAAATCATGATCAACAAATTCACAATGCTCATTATCATATACCAAGAATCAAAACAATATTTTTTCAAGTATGGGACACAGGGAAACATGATTTACAATTCATTGGAACTTATTTTTAGATTTTTTTTTTAATTTTTCAATTTTTTTTTTGTATTTTTCATATAGGAAAGCAATAAAACTACACTAGAAAGCAATTAAATCTATACTAGAAAGCGATAAAATAAAGAAAAGAGAGAAAGAGTTACCATATGTACAAGATCATCTCCCCCCAATCCAAATCAAGCAATGCCCTCATTGACTTGGGGGTGTAGCTAGGAGTAGCTACTCCTCATCATCATCCTCATCCATCCTCTAATAGCCACCTCCGTAGCTAGAGCCGGCGCCACCATGGCTCGTACCAACGCCACCATATCCTGAACCACATGCAAAGAAGTTGAGGTCTACATTCCCCCCTATCCCACCAAAAGGAGCATCGACCCCATAAACATGGACCGAAGAGTAGTCCACATAAGTACCATAGGCTCCAGGGGTCGAATACCCTCCTTGGGGGTATTAGAACCAGTCGGGAACAAGAGCCTCGGGTGGAATAGCCCCTCGGCGTGCATAATCATCATACATGGGGTATAAACCCATCCCGAGGTTCCTCTCCACCTGCCCAACCCTCCTATCTAGAGAACCTACTCTAGAGTCTAGATTTTGCACCATACCCTTTACTCTCCCCTGCCCCCTCTCAATCCTGTCAAGTTGGCTCTTAAAAGCCGAAAAGTCATATGGAGCATGGGGGTCTATGTTGTAATAAACGGAGGAGGTAGGGATGTCATATGTGTAGGGTTGGGGTGATGAGTGGGGTGGTGGTGAATGGTGAGCCTCCTGAGCCTCTCCTTGACCGTCTAACTCAAAAGTGTATGAAGGCTTTCCCTTTTCAAATTTGGTCAAGGTGGGGTTGGGTAGCTTAAAAGCTTGATCTCTCCTACCCGACTCTCGATGGACTATCCACCATGTCTCACCTCCCATGGGTTGAACCCAGTTAAGGCCTCATAGGTAAGCTAGGTCCATAAGGGTAGAACCCTCTACTTTCCTATGGCCGGTCGGGGTCCAACCTAGATGTTTTACTGCTATGTGGGTAACCAACCACTCAAAATATATAGGCGCCCTAGACTTACCCCCCTCGGCCGCATTGGCCACCCTTTGGAAGTGTTGGGCTATCCTATGCGGTATGTTTAATTTTTCAGCACTAGGGATCATGTAGGAGGCCAACAACTCAAGCTTATCCCTCCTAACATTTGCCGGCTCGTGCCACCCAAAGATTGTGAGGCCGACAAACCTTTGCCAAAACTTTGGGACGGGATGTTGAATCCACGTCCCCTTAGCATGTTGGAGGTTGGTTAAACCCTCCCGGTGAGTCTTCTATAAACCACGACAATGTGTTCTTGAGAGGGTTCAATGGGTTTATCCGATTTTAGCTCAAACAATTTTCCAAATTCTTTCAATGTCATACGCACATCATTGTTAAGCAAACGGAATTGAACATGAGTAATCAAAGCATTATTTTTAATCACATTGAAACTAGAAATAAATTCCAAAGTCAAATAATCATAAGTGTCATAATGCATTTGAAAAAGGCCACTCATTCCAATACCCTTGAATAGTTTTTCTACCGGTTTATCAAGTCCTAATCTAGACAAAGTAGGGTGATGAACAAAGCGTGTAGAGATTACCTGCCTCTCAATGAGGTTAAGCATCCTAGTTCGTTGCTCGGTTGAGGTGATAACCACTTCGTTCCATCCCAGAATTTTGAGTTTCGGGTCAACCATTGGTTGTTTTTGTTGCCTCGAACTCTCACCCCTTTGTTGCCTTGATCTTTTGGAAGCCATTTGAATATGAATGGTAGGATTTTGAAGCTTTCTCTCTCTAAGGGTTTTGAGAAATCTTGAGAGAAAGTGGTATAAATTTAGTGGAGAATGTAGAGGAAGGTGAAAGGATGAAGAATATGTAAAAATTTTGGAGTTTTGATTGATGAAATTGAGGAGATCTTGGAAAGAAAGTGAGGTTGAAGGTATGAAAATGGAGGTTTTAGAGAGAGAAAGTGCGAATGAAGAAGAAATAAGGAGGAAAAAGAAAAGAAGGGAGGAGAAAAAGAAATAAAGAGGGACGGCTAATTAGGCTCGCCCGATCGGGCGAGTAAATATGTTCTGGATTGTGCAGTTGCGCGCCCGATCGGGCGCGAACTCGAACAAAAATTTCACCCTTTGTTCGCCAGATTGGGCGAGCTTCGCCCGACAAATCTTTTTACTTCACTTGATTTCTCCAAAAATTCGCCCGATCGGGCAGCTTTGCCCGATCGGGCAAATTTTCCTTGATTTCTCTTCCTCACTTGCGCGCCTGATCGGGCGAGCCTCGCCCGATCGGGCAAAATAAAGGTCCAAAATTTCTTCACTTGCGCGCTCGATCAGGACTCCTTGCCCGATCGGGCGTATTTATGCTCGATTTTGACCCTTAGGTACGCGACCGATCGGGCCCGTGCCCAACTTGGAGTACGCATTCTTCTACTTTTTCTCTTTAAATCTCCTAACCTGTTGATCTAATACCTGTAAAAAAACATTTTGGAAAGGTAAAATTGCACTATCCCCACCTCTCTAAAAAAATATAAATAAAGGGAAAACTAGTTTAGAAAGCAAGAAATACGGGTTGCCTCCTGCAAAGCGCTGGTTTATCTAGTACTCGCACGAACCTCTTACCACATTGAAGCTCAAGATGAACCGGAACCGCTTAGGTGAAGTAGTTCAACCGCACCAATCGTAGCCCCCTCATGATATAGCTTAAGTCTTTGGCCATTAACCTTGAACTCATTACCATGCTCATTAAATAACTCCACATAACCAAATTTGTTAGCCCTTTTGACAGTTTAAGGACTCGACAACCTTGACTTTAACTTTCCTGGGAATAGTTTAAGTCTAGAGTTAAACAACACTTTATCACCCTCTTTGAAATCTCTCGGAAGGATCATCTTGTCGTTCCATCTCTTTGTCTTTTCCTTGTAGACACGTGCACTATAATAGGCCATCAACTTAAACTCATCAAGTTGGTTAAGTTGAAGTAACCTCTTTTCTCTCGCTAGTTTAGCATCCAAATTGAGCTCCTTAATATCCCAATATGCCTTATATTCTAATTCCACCGGAAGATGACATGCTTTACTGTACACGAGTCTATATGGAGTAGTACCTATCGGGGTCTTAAACGCAGTTCTGTATGCCCAAAGGGTGTCATCCAACTTATCGCTCCAATCTTTCCTTGATTTTGCCACCACCTTCTCTAGAATGGCCTTGATCTCACGGTTGGAAACTTCAACTTGGCCACTAGTTTGGGGATGGTAGGCTAAACCTGCCCTATGGTAAACACCATACTTTTTGAGGAGGGTATCTAGCTTCCGCTCATGAAAGTGGTATCCTCCATCACTGATTATAGCTCTAGGCACCCCAAATCTTGGAAAGATAGTCTTCTTGAAAAGTCCATGGACCACCTTGGCATCATTAGTAGGAGTGGCAATGGCCTCAAACCACTTGGATACATAGTCAATGGCGACAAGTATATAACGGTTCCCATTTGAAGAATGGAACGGTCCCATGTAATCAACACCCCAAACATAAAAAATTTCAACATCTAGAATCCCAGTTTGAGGCATCTCATGCCGCCGCGAGATGTTGCCAGTCCTCTGGCAAGAATCACAAGCCTGCACAAAAGTGTTAGCATCCTTAAACATATTAGGCCAATAGAAACCTGACTCATTAATCTTGGCCACCGTTTTGGCGGGGCCATGATGTCCTCCATAAGGTGAGGTGTGGCAACTAGTAAGCCCACCGTGAACTTCCCATTCAGGAACACACCTGCGAAATAATCCATCTGCACACTCACGAAACAAAAAAGGATCATCCCAAAAATAATGTTTAGCATCCTAAAGGAATTTCTTTTTCTGTTGGTAGGACAAGTCAGGAGGTAGAGTACCACCCACTAAATAATTAGCAAGATCAGCATACCAAGGGTGTTTCTCTACAACTGCATACAGGTTGTCATCAGGGAAAGAATCATCTATAGGAAGAGAATCCTTACCCTCATCATACCTGATACGTGACAAGTGGTCTACCACTACGTTCTCTGCTCCCTTTTTATCCTTTATCTCAATATTGAAATCCTGGAGCAAAAGAACCCAATGGAGTAGCCAAGGCTTTGATTTTGCCTTGGCTATCAAGTACTTCAGAGCTGCATGGTCAGTAAAAACAATAACTTTAGAACCAACAAGATATGATCTAAATTTTTCTAAAGCATAAATCATAGCAAGAAACTCCTTTTCCGTGGTGGCATAGTTGACTTGGGCTTCATCCAAAGTTTTACTTGCATAATAAATAGCATGCAAAACTTTGTTCTTTCTCTGTCCGAGCACGGCTCCTACTGCAAAGTCACTTGCATCACACATAATCTCGAAATGAAGATTCCAATAGAAAGCACATATTATGGGTGCCAATATCAAAGCCTGCTTTATCCTGTTAAAAGCCTCAAGACACTCGTCAGTAAAAATAAAAGGGGCATCCTCGAGTAAAAGCAAAGTTAGTGGTTTAGCAATTTTAAAAAAATCTTTGATAAAGCGACGATAAAACCCCGCATGACCTAAGAAACTTCTAACTCCCTTAACATTAACTGGGGGAGTTAATTGCTTAATCAATGAAATCTTAGCTTTGTCTACTTGTATACCCTTATCAGATACAATATGACCTAGAACTACTCCCTCTGTCACCATAAAGTGATATTTCTCCCAATTTAGCACCAAATTGCATTCTTCACATCGTTTTAAAATTTTAGCGAGATTTACTAAACATGTATCAAATGAAGAACCATACACGCTAAAATCATCCATAAAGACTTCCATAATAGACTCTATGAAATCAGAAAAAATGCTCATCATGCAATGTTGAAAGGTAGCGGGGTCATTACATAAACCAAAAGGCATCCTACGATATGCAAAAGTACCATAAGGACATGTAAATGTAGTCTTTTCCTGATCTTCAGGGTGAATTGGAATTTGGAAAAATCCCGAATACCCATCCAAATAGCAAAAGAACTTATGATTAGCTAACCTTTCAAGCCTTTGATCTATAAAGGGAAGGGGGAAGTGGTCCTTTTTAGTGGCGATATTTAATCTACGATAATCAATGCACATACGCAACCCTGTAACAATTCTAGTGGGAATCAATTCATTTTTCTCGTTTTTAATCACAGTCATCCCACCCTTCTTAGGCACCACCTGTACAGGACTTACCCACTTAGAGTCAGAAATAGGATAGATAATACCTGCATCAAGTAATTTCATAACCTCTTTCTTGACTACTTCCTGCATATTAGGATTCAACCTTCTCTGGGGTTGGATACAGGGCTTATAGTTGTCCTCTAAATGTATCATGTGCATACTAAAATCAGGACTAATACCCTTAAGATCATCAATACTTTACCCAATTGCTCTTTTATGGGTTCGAAGAACCTCTAGAATTTGGGAAGTTTGTGGGTCATCAAGTGCAGTACTGATGATCACAGGGTATAGTTCCTGTTCATCAAGAAAAATATATTTTAAATGAGAAGGGAGAGGTTTTAGGTCAGGTTTCTTAACCTCTACAGGTTTTGATTCTTGAACTAAATTTACTACCTTCATTTGGGGTCTAACTCTTTTAGGGAAAGAGCTTTTTCAAAGGCATTTACTTCATTACCCCAGACGCTTGCAGTATCAGCAGATAAATTTCCACAAAGAATTTCCTCCAAGGGATCCCTTGCAAAAACCTGTGGTAAGATATCATCACAAATATCATCCATTATATCAATCACATCAATAAAACAACAATTTTCCTCTAAGATAGGTCCTTTCAAAACTTTCCCTAAATTAAAAGTAACATTATCATCACCAACAGAAAGGGTTAGTTTACCATTTTTGACATCAATAATGGCTCCTGCAGTATGGATAAAAGGCCTACCTAATATAATGGGGATTTGTGTATCCTCAGCCATGTCTAAAACAACGAAATCAACAGGGATAAAAAATTTACCAACTCTGACAGGGACATCCTCTAAAATTCCTAAAGGGTACTTGTAGGCGTCGCTCGAAGTGCGCCTACGTAAAAGCATGTTGTGAATATGCTTGGCACTCATAGGAAGTGGGAATTGACATTACGATTAGGGACAACGATTAGGGACAAATAAAGTAGGGAGCCGCCAACAAGTTTTTAAGGAACTTGTAAACCGTTCACGGATCATTATAAGGCAACCACGATTAAGGGACAACAATAGGCAACAACGATTGACCCGTGAAGGTTACACCCCATTCATAATCCATGAGATTACTAACTCCATATGGTTCAAAACCACGAAAGGAGGATCGGGGATGATGGTACGAAGTGAGCCATGGAGTCACATTCGCCCGTATTGGCCTCTACTCGATTCTTATATTGAAAAGCATTCCTGTGATCTCAAAGGCATACAAACAAAATATTCAATTCGCTCCAAACTATTATTTAACTAAATTGGTTGAACATTAATGCACACATTATTCTAAAATATTGGTGATCACTTCAATTAATAATAAGATTAAAAGGGATCCTAAACCGGTTGTCCAAATTATCTTATTAGGCGTGATTTTCAATTACATATTCCCTTTAAACATGCAATATGGTGATCAATAAAAATAATAGAATAACATTAATATTAAAACCAATTTAATCACAATTCCAACAACATAAAATCGTTAGAAGAATAATAAAAATAAAAGGAGCATGACTCTTACTTTGATTCTGTTTGTTTGCAAGTACAAAATAATAAACGAGTTAGTAACTTCAAGGAAATGAATAAACAATAATTAAATTAAATAAAGTATAGTTGATTTTGGGGCCAAACCCTCAAACAATTCTACCTGTCACGCCTTGGCTTAAGGATAGAACCACGAGTAAAGTATGGACTCCTTTGAGTACTTGAAGAAGGAATTTTGAAGTGAAAAGGGTAGGCTAGTGTTTAGGCTAAAGCATAGAAGAGAGAAAATAAAATAAGAGAATTACTTCGTGCCCCGTACATCAGAAATGAGGGGGTATTTATAGGGAAAATGTGCTGAGGGAGCACACAGAACCCTAAAATGATAAAAACCCTAAAAAAGTATCCCGTGACACGGTCACACTGTACCGTGACACGGGAAGCTCTACCGTCAGACGATACACTTTCCCGTGACACGGTACATTTCTGGTGTGACGCGGGAAATTTTCAGAAAACGGGATAAAAAACGCGATAAGGGTTTACGCGGAAAAGACACGGAATGTCCCGTGTCACGGAAGACCTCCCGTGTCACGGGAAATCCTACCGTCAGACGGGAAGGATTCCCGTGACACGGTAGGTACCTGTCGTGGCGCGGGAAATTCCTGCCTGTTTTTCCGTCTAAATACACTTTTAACCCTAATTTCCTTCGGCATTTTAAGTGCCGATTGATAATTTCGGGCCTTTTCTGACTTTTTATTATTCGGGCTAAAATAAGAAAATAATTAAATAAAAATAAATAAAGGGTTTGGGCTAAAAATAAATAATAAAACAATAAAATAAAAAAGGTTTGGGCTAGAATTAATTAATAAGTTTGGGCTGAAATTAAAACTATGCTTTTACCAAACATCAAGACTAATCCATGGACTGTTCAAAAATATGAATTTAATAAAATACGATTTTTTAAGCACTCTTGGGATTAAATACTAAACCCGACCAATAGTGGCGGTGAAAGGTTGTTCATCATCGGGTTTGGTTTTGGGGAGACATTTTTAGGTGTCTACAGTATTTAACAGAACGATCTGCCATTTGCAAAGTTATATTAGTAATTTTTAAATCACTTATATTAAGTTTAGCACAAACAGACGATGGCATAACACTGACACTGGCACCCAAATAACACAAAGCTTTATCAATGAAAACATTTCCCATATGACAAGGGATAGAAAAACTACCAAGATCCTTTAACTTAGGAGGGGATTTATTTTGCAATAAAGCACTACATTCCTCTATAAAAGCTACACTTTCTACCTCATTAAAGGCCCTTTTCCTAGTCAGAATATCTTTCATAAACTGAGCATATACAGGAACCTGAGTGATAAAATCAGTGAAAGGAACTGTTACTTGCAAGTATTTCACAACCTCTAAAAACTTACCGAATTGTTTATCAAACTTACTCTTCAATTGTCTATTGGGGAATGGTAGTTTGATAATTGGGCTCTGCACATCTCCTCCCTTATCCTGAGATTTACCCTGCAAAGAAACATTAGAAGGGTTTGTATCTTTTTGTAGCCCTGCAGGGTTAGCAGGATTAGCGTTTGGTATAGAGGAATCAGTATCAGGAACATTTTCATCTTCCTTAGCATAGGAGGTCCATCATAATGTGAACCACTCCTTAGAGTGATTGCATTGGCATGATCTGTGGGATGGATTGGTTGCGATGGTAGTGCTCCCTGCTTACGGGTTTGTAGGGTAGATGAAAGCTGCGCAATTTGATTATCCATGATTTTATTATGAGCTTTAATTGAATCAATTTGTGCATCCCTACTCTCCATATGCTTTTGCATGTTTGCAAGCATTGCTCTAATTTCTGTCATAGCAGGGTCAGAAGATGAAGAGGGTCGTGCTTGTTTTTTCTGGCCAGAATTAGGATGGTAATATTTTTGCTGTGGTGGAGGTTGCTGTTGTGGTTGTTGTGAAGGTGGAGAGTTTTTTACATTGGTGCTCCGGTAAGAAATATATGGATGGTTCCGAAGACCAGATTATAAGAGTTGGAGTATGGGTTATTTTGCTTATAGGTTTGAAAGGCATTAACTTGCTCCATGGAACTCCCAATCTTGCTCCCAATGCCCTACAATTCCACAATTTTCACAGCATGCTTCATTTTTAGCAACATCAAAAACATTAGCTACATAGTTAGGAGCAACAATAAGACTATCTAGTTTCTAACAAATAGATGTTAAATGAGCTTGCAAAAAGGATACGAATCAACATTATGTTTTCCTTTGTTAGCAAACCCTCTCGGATTCCTGTATTGGGAATTGTGTATTGCCATATCTTCGATAACCTGTCCTGCATCTTCCACATTTAGATTCATGAATCTCCCACTAGCTGCAGAATCTAGAACTAATCTAGATGAATTTCCAAGTCCATTGTAAAAGGCTTGGATTAATTGCCATTGTACCAGATTATGGTGGAGGCATTCTCTCTGTAGATCCTTGAACCTCTCCCAAGCCTCATATAGAGTTTCATCGGCCTCTTGGGCGAAGTTTTGAATAACATTGCTTAGTACAGCTGCTCTCTCTGAAAGGTAATATTTATTATAAAAATTCAAGGCAACAGTTTCCTAGTCAGTAATACCAAGTTCAGTTCTATTCAAACCATTAAACCATAATTTAACTTTTCCACATAATGAAAAGGAAAAAAAAATCTCCCTGATTTGGTCCTGCGTGACCCCGGCTTGTCTAATGGTGTTGCAATACTGGCAGAAATCTGCAATGTGAAGATTAGGATCTTCACCCTTAGCTCCACTGAATTGCTTCTTCTCCATCATGGTGATAAAAGACAAATATGAGAATTGCCTCAAAGAACTAACGTTCTCTGAGACAAGAGGGGATAATCTAGACTACAAAAATGATCAGAAAATAAAAATAAAATTGTTTTCCCCGGCAACGACGCCAAAATTTGACAGGCTCAAGTCGTACTCACCCAATAAAAAATAATACCTAAATCCACTAACTATGCAGATAGGGAAGAAGGGTCGAACCACAGGGAAACAAGTCAATTTATTTCTAATTAATTAAATGCATTCTTAATTATCAAGTAACCAAATTATTATTATTATAAGGGTAACTAAACTAGTAAAAGTAAGAGTAGGAAGGAATAAAAGTAAAAGGGAATTCAATGAAATAACAGCCTAGGGCATAGGTTCACCAATAAACAATATTCCAGGGTAACACATAATAATCAATCATCAATGCATCAATTAATAAGATCATAAAGGGCTTTCGCTACGTATTACAATCACATAGTTAATTTACCGGTATTAAATCTCATCTCTTGAATCTCGACTTAACCATTTATAAATTAGTCCGCCTATTGAAACTAAGCCTAAACATCAATTCTCATCTCTCGAATCTCGAATCAATATTGCTAAACTCATACAACTAAACCAGGCCTAATCTAATTGCACAACATTAAATCAATCAATAGGAAAAATAATTAATCATTGACAATCAACAATCATAAATTACCCCTTCATATTATTTATTGGATCCCCATAAACCCTAGAAATAAAACTACTCACTCATAATTAAATCTAAACTAAATAAAGCAATTAAATAAGCCATAAGAGAATAAAGAAATAAATTTGCTGAAATTAATAGAGATGAAATCGTTACCAAAATCAATGGAACTACAAACTTGAGTCAAGAACAAGAGTTGAGAGAATTTTAGAGAGAGAAAATAATCTAAGTAGAGAGAGAAAGTCTAAAAAAGAAGGTAAACAAAAACTAAGCACTCAAATCGTACTTAAACCACTCTAAAACAATCCTATTTAGAAACTAAGAATTCGGCAAACATGTCTCTCAGAAACACGCGCCCGATCGGGCCCGCCTTTTTCTTTGAATCTCTTCTAGGCAGCTACGCCCAATCGAGATAACGCTCACCCGATCAGGGGCGCCTTGCTCGATGCACCTGACTGCGTGCGCGCCCGATCGGGCGTAAGCTTGCCCGATCGGGCCCGGTTACTTCTTCGACGCTTGGACTTCGATTGGGCTTGATTCTTCGGCCCAATCAAGATTTCCTCTTCGGGTCTTGCATACTTGGTCAAAGTACCCCGGTATCATATATACCGAGCCCTTAATCACCGGCTTTAACCGGTCCTGGGCTTCAAAGATGGTCGTGCTCCTCTAGAGTTCGTAGTTGCTCCATGTAAACCCGGGAAAACGCTCCAAAAGTGCAATTTCCTACAAAACTCAAGCAAAACTACAAAAACACTAGAAAACACCAATTAGTAATAAAAGTGGCTCTAAAGAGCCAAAAACACTACTAATTATGACCAAGGGACGGAGGTAAAATACTATATAAATTGGACACATCACTAACCTCTCAAGCATTTGATCAATAAAGGGGAGAGGGAAGTGGTCCTTTTTAGTGGCGATATTTAATCTACGATAGTCAATGCACATACGCCACCCTGTAAAAGTTCTAATGGGAATCAATTCATTTTTCTAGTTTTTAATCACAGTCATCCCACCCTTTTTAGGAACCACCTGTACAGGACTTACCCACTTAGAGTCAGAAATAGGATAGATAATACCTGCATCAAGTAATTTCATAACCTCTTTCTTGACTACTTCCTGCATATTAGGATTCAACCTTCTCTGGGGTTGGATACAGGGCTTATAGTTGTCCTCTAAATGTATCATGTGCATACTAAAATCAGGACTAATACCCTTAAGATCATCAATACTTTACCCAATTGCTCTTTTATGGGTTCGAAGAACCTCTAGAATTTGGGAAGTTTGTGGGTCATCAAGTGCAGTACTGATGATCACAGGGTATATTTCCTGCTCATCAAGAAAAATATATTTTAAATGAGAAGGGAGAGGTTTTAGTTCAGGTTTCTTAACCTCTCCTGGTTTTGTTCCAGAACTAAATTCACTACCTTCATGGTCTCTTTGGGGTCTAGCTCTTCTAGGGAAAGAGCTTTTTCAATGGCATCCACCTTATTACCCCAGACGCTTGCATTATCTGCAGATAAATCTCCACAAAGAATTTCCTCTAAGGGATCCCTTGCAAGAACCTGTGGTAAGCTTTCATCACAAATATCATCCATTATATCAATCACATCAATTAAACAACAATTTTCCTCTAGCATAGGTCCTTTCAAAACTTTCCCTAAATTAAATGTAACATTATCATTACCAACAGAAAGGGTTAGTGTAACACCCCAATAATTCTCTCTTAAAACCTGTAAATACCCTGAAAAAAATCCAAGAGAATTATTGGCATGCTACCGCCACGTGTTCAAACGTTAAGGCTATATCAGAAATTAACTCAGTTATAAATAAGTTTCAAAACCAATAACCAAAACCAAATTAAATCATACAATTTGGAACCATTAAGGCCCTTATTTAAAACCCCACAAAAGTAGTAAATAAATAAAACATGAGTTTAAATAAATTCAAACTTATGGAAAGAAATAAACTGCGAATAATAACCAACTCTCTACTCAAAATCCCACAACCTTGATGCGAATGCTGCGTTTGTAAGAACCTGTGGTTAATCTGCTCCCCAATATTACAAATGTAAACATTGGATCGTCACAGGGTCATTGAAAGGTGAAGGCCATGACCAAAGAAAAACACACACAAAAGCACGCAATCAGCAAAGCTGAGTACATACAAGATGCGAAACAAATAAGAAATCCATAACATGCTACTAATAATCAATCATCATACATCATTAAATTATAGACTCAACACACGACTCAATTATCAATTTTATTAAGACTTCACTAGTTAATTAAGACTTCACTAGTTAATAGTAGCAAACTCAATTTATTTAATTCTTTGGATTAAGAAATAGACAAGGTTGTCCAACCCATGCTCCATTTGGAACATCAATAAAGAAAACCCCATGCCCCCTTTCAGAAACATCAATAAACATCCAACGACCACGGGCGCGACTCCGTGACCGTAGTTAGTATGAGATCTCACCTAACTCCTAGTTTTAAAAAAAATAATATTTGAAATAGGAGACTCGTAGATCAGACGACCTCGATAAAAGTACACGACTAATACCCCGTGTACCCCAACCCCTGATTGTCATTACTCCAGAAGTGCACCAATCAAGAGTTTTATTGCTCATCCATCTTGCACTTTACGTGATTTACAGGTTTAGACTTGGTGATGACTCATATGCAAACAATACAATCAATCCAATATCAATTCAATCAAGTAAAACAACTTTCCAATTTCAATTCTTGATTTATTAGTGACAAGCAACGATTATTATTTATTCCTTTAACTACCTCGGTGTATAAACACTTTGAGTGCATAAGGAACCCCAAAACCTTAACCTCGTCTTTTAAGACTTGAATTGGATCTTCCTTTATTCATTCTATTTCAATAATCATGAATGAGTAATAAATAAATCATTCCACATATTCACATACCTTTGCGTCTAAGCGCATCTTGCAAAGTTAATGCATAAATAATATTTGCAAAGTAAAATAGTGCATATCATAAGGAAATCACAATGTATAACCAAACAATTATTCCCAGTCATCCCTATACATGATACTAAGTTCTCGATCCATCCTTAAACATGGACCTACAAGCAAGGTTTCGCAACTTGTACGTACCTTGAATAAACGAATTGGTATGCCACTTTACAATCTAGAAATCACCTTCAATAAACTCCTCTCCTAAACCAAACAATAACATCTCAATCAATACCCAATCAATCAAATTTACAGCAATACTAACTTATTTTTAAACCCTCAAAATCCAAATAAAAAAACACTTTAAAATCTTCCCTTTAGTTAAAATTAAAGGCTTATATATAGTTCTTTAAATTTTCTTCATAAAATCCTTAAAATACACTCTTATACATGAAATTACAGCAAGTTTAAAGTTTAATAAAAATCTGAAAATTATTTTAAAACCCCTAATAATCTCCCTTTTTAATGGGTGATTAAACCCTCTTTATAAAACATCAAATGTAGTACTTAGAAACTATTTCCAGTACCTAAAACTTAAATAAAAACATATATTTTTGCTTAATTAACTTTAAACATAATTAATTTTATTAATCAAACTCAAGGATAATATTTTAAGTATAAAAAAACTTCGTTAAAATCAAAAACTGCCCGAAAATCATATTTAGAGGCTGAATTTGGCCACGAGAGGGTGGTGCTCACTACCAAAGGTAGTGAGTCTTTCTTAAAACGTTGTTTCTACATGAAAAACTGTACTTTTTTTTTTTTATCAAAATTGAATGAGTTCAGAACCTGACCGGGATTAAAACAGGATTAATATTAACGAACGGAATCTAAAAATTAAAACACGAATTTAAATGTTCAAAATAATCTGGAATTAAATTAAACTAATCATTAGTTATAATCACCAAAATTTCAAAACATCATTACTATAAAAGCCCTAAATCAATTGTTCATAAAAACCATAAAATCATGATTTTCAATAATTAAAAACCCTAGGTTATAAAATTTACAAAATCTGAAAATTATGACATTTATAAAATCTGAAATTATAAAGTTTAATAATCAAAATACAATTTGATATTAATTAAATTAATTTCAAACAATAAAATCAAAACCCATAAATCAATAATTATAATTACACAAATTAATAAAACAAAGGAGAAAATAAGACTAACCTTTTTGTGCGGGAAATTTTTGGGGATTCATGGGGTATTTATAGCTAGGGGAGAATGTTGTAGGGTAAATAGAAAGATTGAGCCTCATAAAAATAATGGGTCAATTAAGTAAACAAATGGGTTAGGCTTGTTTGATTAAACATAAATTGTAGAATAAAAGTGCATAAAATAATTTGTTCTAATAATTTTCGACCCAGATTAATAATTTGAAACTTTTGAAATTAAATTTCGGAATATAACAAATAAATATTATAAATAAAATAAAATTTCATTTATAAAATATTTAAAAAAATACGGGGGATTACAGCTAGTTTACCATTTTTAACATCAATAATGGCTCCTGCAGTATGGTGAAAAGGCCTACCTAATATAATGGGAATTTGTGTGTCCTCAGCCATTTCTAAAACAACAAAATCAACAGGGATAAAAAATTTACCAACTCTGACAGGGACATCCCTCTAAAATACCTAAACGGTACTTAACAGAACGATCTGCCGTTTGCAAAGTTATATAAGTAACTTTTAAATCACCCATATTAAGTTTAGAACATATAGACGATGGCATAACACTGACACTAGCACCCAAATCACACAATGCTTTATCAATGAAGACATTACCTATATGACAAGGGATAGAAAAACTACCAGGATCCTTTAACTTAGGAGGGGATTTATGTTGCAATAAAGCACTACATTCCTCTTTAAAATCTACAGTTTCTACCTCATCAAAGGCCCTTTTCCTAGTCAAAATATCTTTCATAAATTTAGCATATGCAGGAACCTGAGTGATTAAGCCAATGAAAGGAACTGTTACCTGCAGGTTTTTCACAACCTCCAAAAACTCTTACTGAATTGTTTATCAAACTTACTCTTCAATTGTCTATTGGGGAATGGTAGTTTGATAAATGGGCTCTGCACATCTCCTCCCTTATCCTGAGATTTACCCTGCAAAGAAACATTAGAAGGGTTAGTATCTTTTTGTAGCCCTGCAGGGTTAATAGGATTAGCATTTGGTATAAAGGAATCAGGGTCAGGAACAGGTCCATCTTCCTTTGGCATAGGAGGTCTATCATAATGTGAACCACTCCTTAGAGTGATTGCATTGGCATGATCTGTGGGATGAATTGGTTGCGATGGTAGAGCTCCCTGCTAACGGGTTTGTAGGGTTGATGAAATTTACGCAATTTGATTATCCATGATTTTATTGTGGGCTATGATTGAATCAATTTGTGCATCCCTACTCTCCATGTGCTTTTGCATGCTTGAAAGCATTGCTCTAATTTCTGTCATAGCAGGGTCAGAAGATGAGGAGGATTGTGGTTGGGTTTTCTAGCTAGAATTAGGATGGTAATATTTTTGCTATGGTGGGGGTTGTTGTTTTGTTTTTCGTGGAGGCGGAGGGTTTTGTACATTGGTACTCCTGTAGGAAATATATGGGTGGTCCAGAGACCGGGATTATAAGAGTTGGAGTATGGGTTATTTTGCCTATAGGTTTGAAAAGCATTAACTTGATCCATGGAACTCCTACAATCTTGCTCCCAATGCCCTATAATTCCACAATTTTCACAAAAAGCTTCATTATTAGCAAAAGCAGAAACATTAGCTACAGAGTTAGGAACAACAATAAGATTATCTAGTTTCTGACAAATAGATGTTAACTAAGCTTGCAAAAAGGAAACAGAATCGACATTATGTTTTCCTTTGTTAACAAACTCTCTCGGATTCTCGTATTGGGAATTGTGTATTGCCATAATTTCGATAACTTGTCCTGCATCTTCCACATTAAGATTCATGAATCTCCCACTAGCTGCAGAATCTAGAATTGATCTAGATGAATTTCCAAGTCCATTGTAAAAGGCTTGGATCAACTGCCATTGTGCCAGATTATGGTGGGGGCATTCTCTCTGTAGATCCTTGAACCTCTCCCAAGCCTCATATAGAGTTTCATCGGCCTCTTGGGCAATGTTCTGAATAGCACTCCTTAGTACAGCTGTTCTCTCTGCAGGGTAATATTTATTATAAAAATTCAAGGCAAGAGTTTCCCAGTCAGTAATACCAAATGCAGTTCTATTCAAACCATTAAACCATAATTTAGCTTTTCCACATAATGAAAAGGGAAAAAGAATCACCCTAATTTGGTCCTGCGTGACCCCAGCTTGTCTAATGGTGTTGCAATACTGGCAGAAATCTACAATGTGAAGATTAGGATCTTCACCCTTAGCTCCACTAAATTGCTTCCTCTCTATCATTGTGATAAATTGGGGTTTGATTTCAAATTGCACTCCATCAAGGGCCAAAGTAGGAGTAAGATGTGGAAAATCTGTTAGGGTTGGCTGCAAATAATCGATGAGCTTCTTAGGTGTTGCCATCTCTGATTCTGGATCTGAAGGGATTTCTGAATCACTGGAATCAGTTTGAGGGTCTCTTCGATTATTGTTTTCCTCAGAGCCCGCGATGATTTGTCTGTAGAGATTCTTTTGTCTATGGTAAGAGCGCTCGATCTCAGTCGAATGGAATGTAACCTGATCTGGAACACCTGGGCATTAACAAAGAACTAAAAGACTAATATGAGAATCGCCTCAAAGAACTAACGTTCTCTGAGACAAGAGGGGATAATCTAGACTACAAAAATAATCAGAAAATAAAAATAAAACTGTTTCCTCGGCAACAATGCCAAATTTTGACAGGCTAAAGTCGTATCACCTAATCAAAAGTATTACCTAAGTCCTCTAACTAATGCAGATAGGGAATTAGGGTCGAATCCACAGGGAAACAAGTCTTTCTTTTCCTAATTAATTAATATAATCTAGATTATCAAGTAACCAATTTGTTGTTATAAAAAGGGAACTAACTACGAAGATCAAGTTTAGGGAATTAACATTGCACAAATAACATGATTAACAGGCTCTTGCAATTCATTAACCAACATGGATCTAACTTGCTCTCGCAATTTATTAAATCTAAGTTCCTATTGAAAATAGCCTTTAATATCAAATTAACATCTGCTCGATTCATCAATTTAATATTGCTATACTTTTACAATCAAATCACATCTGCTCGATTCATAATCCAATTGTAAGGAATTAAAACAGTTCAATAAGAAATTATTAGGCAATATTAATAATCAACAATAACAAATTATCCCTTCATATTAATTACGGATCCCCATAAACCCTAGAATTAAACTACTCGGACATAATTAAAACTAAACTAATCAAAGCAATTAAACAAGTCATGAAGAAACAAAGTAATAAAATTGCTGAAATTAATAAAATAAGAAATCGTTACCAAAGTAATCGGAATTAAGGAGTTGAGTCAAGAACAAGAGTGAGTTGTAAGAGAGAGAAATAATCTAAGTAGAGAGGGAAAGTCTAAGAAGAGAGGTACTAAGCAAAAACATTAAAATCGTACTTAAACAATAATCTAAAATTATTCCTAATTAGAAAATAAGAAATCGCCGAAGATGCCTCCCCAGAAACACGCGCCCGATCGGGCCCGCCTTTTTTTCTTCACACATCCTTCTGAGCAGGCGCGCCCGATCGGGCCAATGCTCACCCGATCAGGCCCGGCTTTTCCTTGAAGCTTGGAACTTCGATTCGGATTACTTCTTAGCCCAATCCGGATATCCACCTAGGGTCTTGAATACTCGATCCAACGCTTGTATTCCACAAGTCGATCTTTTAACCACCGGCTTGATGACTCTAACCGACTTTGGGCTTCAAAAACGGTCGTGCTCCTCCAATGTCCGTAGTTGCTCCATGAAAACCCGGGAAAATGCTCGAAAAGTGCAATTCCCTACAAAACTCAACCAAAACTACGAAAACACTAGAAAACACCAATTAGTAATAAAAGTGGCTCTAAAGAGCAAAAAACACTACTAATTATGACCAAGGGACGGGGGTAAAATACTATATAAATTAGACACATCAGAATGCTTCCTATTTTCTTTCTAAATATCATGTTAGTATCATGTTAGGGCTAAAGCTTTGATTTTATATGTTTAGTGACATGCTAGGGTTTGTTATTAGTCTTGTTAGTATCATGCCTAGGATCTTGCTATTCTTATGCTTTATTGTTAACATGATTATTTTTATAATTGTTATTATTATGATTATTTTAATTATGATTGTTTTTGTGATGATTATTATGTTTCTTGATATTATTATTGTTATTGCTTGATCACGCCTTTTATGCATGTTTAAAGGGAATTAGTATTTGTAATCACGCTTAATAAGATAATTAATAATCTTGTCTAGGTTAATTTGATTATAATTCAAGTGATCGCAAATAATAGTTTTATTTGTGCATTAATATTCAACTAACAAAGATTAAACAGGTTTAGGGTAAACCTAATGATTGCATGTTAGTCAAAAAGGGCACATGAATACGAGAAGAATAAAGTAAAGGCCTATTTTTAAGGCAGGTTCAGTCTCTTTTAGATTGGATTTGTACCTTCATCCCCAAACATCAGTCATGGTTCCAGACCTATTGGAGTTAACGATCTCCTGGATCGTTAAGGGGTGTAACCTTCACCATGTGAACGGTTTACAAGTTCCTAAAACTTGTTAGTGACTCTTTTACTCTAGCTTCCTTCCCTTTGGACGCCACCATGCTAAAGTGTATGATCACAGTGGGGTTCAATTTTGGGGTAATGCTTGAAATATTCCCTACAAGTTCCAACCCAGATCCTAATGAGTCCCTTCAACACAGTGAGAAGGAGAGTGACCCTCCCTTCACACGCTACAGGGCGCAGCGAGGAACTAGAATCATGAAACCAGTTCGTCGGTGCTCTACTCCGTTTTTAAGGTTTTCCCGTGGAAAAATTGGGGCAAAACTTGCTGAGTACAGTTCGAGTGATGACGAAGAAGAGGAGGGTTTGAGCGCAGATCTAGTAGAAGGAGGCTTTTTATTCTATTATGGGTCCAGATCTGTCGGCTAAAGGTGGT
This sequence comes from Chenopodium album, assembly GCF_948465745.1. Classification (NCBI taxonomy): domain Eukaryota; kingdom Viridiplantae; phylum Streptophyta; class Magnoliopsida; order Caryophyllales; family Amaranthaceae; genus Chenopodium; species Chenopodium album. The sequence goes on along the minus strand of NC_137842.1, from coordinate 11,486,299 downwards.
CAAATTGATGTCGCTGTCGTTGTTTTAAAGGAGCGGCCTACAGAAGTGGTTGTTAAGGAGAACCCTTCTAAGGAGCTAGATCTGGTGGAGCATGGTGGGTTTGAGGAAGTCGTTGCATTGGTGGAGGTTACGGACTCCCCTGAAGTGCAAAATGAAGTTTTCCCTGAGTCCCTTAAGGCTTCCGCCACCGGTGGGTCCTCTAGTTGGAAGAAACGGGTCAGATTTGTGTTCAAGGAGGACTACAACAACTGGAATCCTGCTTACCTTGCCTATTTGAGGGCCAAATACCCTCATGACTTCCCTCCCATTAATTGATCTTGCAGCGTAACTATTGCTAAACCCAACTTGTTTATTATGATTAAATTTTGCTTTGATTAGTTTAAACTGATTTTGATTTGGTTATTGTAATACTCGAATATTTTATGATATTATACGTATAATATTTTATTGATAAATTGAGTTATTTTAATTGTTAAGTAACCTTCCTTATATACATAGTTTATTTTTGAAAAGTTTGAAACCTTATTTTATATCTAATAGAACTTTTGTTTACAAAACTATAAATACTTGTTAACCTAGCTTAATTATTATTCTTTCTTATGTATAATAGCCGTGATTTCCATCCTTTATTCCTAGCAAGCAAAGAAGATCTTGTTTTTTTAGCCAATATCAATTTCTCATCACTGATACACCATCGCATCATCACCAAACCCAATTTCCCAATGTAATTCTTTGATGATCAATCTCATACTTATATATATTCTCATTACTTTACAAACCCATTATGGTTTCTCATGTTTTGAGTGGATCGGAGAAGGTGTTGCTCTGGTTTTGCGTATAGTTATAATATTTGGGTGTCAATTCTAGAATGGTAATCACACAACCTTGATATATTTTTTTTATTTGTTTGATTATAAATTGTAAGTATTAATTGTATTCCATATTATTATGTGTAAGTTTTATAATTTGTGAATTATTTATGATCATGATTTATATGTATATGATTAGTGTGTGGTATTATATGATTTATTTGTCGCATTGATTGAGTATTTCTAGCGTTTTAATGTTGTTTCTATAGAGAGTATTATTTTATTGAGGTTTTTGGGTTGCTAATGCGGAGTATTATTTTTGGGTTGAAATTTGATTATATTTGGGTTATTAGTATTTTTTTTTAAGAGTTGAGACATTATGAATCGAATTGTCATGTTATTTGGGAACATGTGTCATTGTTGAGATTGTTTATGAATAATTATTTGATCGATGTATGAGATCAAAAAGGTTGAGATTATTATTTTATTCTTGGTTTGAGGCTCAGCGTTATATACCTTAGTTCTTGGCATGTTGGTAATGAGGTAATGATCATGAGATAAGAATGAGGTACAATCTTTATTATTTATTTTTCTATGGTTCCCTACAATGGGAATTGGCCCGTATGTGGTCTGGTTCAAGGTATTTTCTGGTTATTGAGAGTATTCAAGTTTTTATACTTGTTGGTTTATTTATTCGAATTACCCATGTCCAAGACTAGGTATAAAACAAAGATCATGGCACACTTATTGGTTATGAGTTAATTGAGTGAAGGATTGTATTATTATTCGATGTTGAGTTGATAAAGGTTATTTTTTCAAAGTACAATGTGTAATGTAGTTTCGAACTACATTGTTTAATTAAACTAGTAATGTTAATTATTATATTATCTTTTGTATTCTGATATGTGGTGATTACTCAGCTTTTGCTGACGTGTGTGTTACTTTGTTGTGCTATTTGTGTTTGCGGCCATGTCTTTTTCTTATGGTGGCCCTACGACGATCTATTTTGGAATTTGTCCTTAATGGCGAGCAGTTAAGATTTTCTAAACAGGTTAATGAAGTGATCGTAGCTAAAGGAGCTCAAGTGTTTCGATTAGTTTGTTATAACAAGTTTGTAAAGTTGTAAAAATAGCTCATCTAGATTTATTGAGTTGTATATTTTGAATTTTGTAAGCCTTAACACTCGACAGGTTGTTGAGTGTGACGGTGATACTTCCGATTTAGGTGTATGCTTCCGTAATTTTATTAAAGGTTGTTTATTTTTCCTTTAAATCTTGTTTATTATTAGTTAGTAAATCGGGGATGTTAAAATTATTATGTCGAGTTTGGTGTCCATCTATCATTCTTGTAAAGCATGCCAAATCATGAGTTCTTATAACTAGTTTCTGCTTGCTTATGCTGATTGATTTTGCTGGTTGGTTTTTTATGATGTTGTATGTGTTGGATTGGCTTTTTGTAGCCCGGTGAAATATGGTTGATGATTCATGGTTTATTATACTGATTGATTTTGGTGGTTGGTTGTTTGTGATGGATCATGCTGGATTATATTTTGTGTTTACTGTGCTGTTTGCTCGATGATCTGAGTCCCAAATGTAGCTTGTATTGTTGATGCATTGAGTCCCTCCCCATTCATGAATCAAAGTGTAATGGATATCCACATGATGAAGGGACTCATCTGACAACAGTCCCTTAACAAAGGATGACTCCAACAACTTCATACAGAGGTTGTTATTGAGGTGCCTTGTTTAGGGAGTATGTTATGATTAAGACAATCTCATATGATGGATATAGATCTCTTACTCATTGTCATAATTGAAAAACCATATGTGCAATTGTATTTTGTTCATTTCCAAAAGATTGAGACTTTACATAAGTTCTACTTCATTTACACTTTACTGTCATGACTGCCTTATTAATGTTCCTATCTTACTTAAAAAAAATACACATATGAGAGCATGCTATTTAGTATGATTATAGAGTGATTTTTAACGTTGAATGTATGAGGAATCAATGCTTTATTTCGTAATTCACTCTATTTTTATGCATTTTTGTGTATTACGTGCTTCACGGGGTTGTTATTGTTTTTTTATGACATTTTAGGTCCAATGAACGTACTACTGTAGGGAATATTTTCAAGCCTTTAAAATCCCACTAGCTTGAACCCCACTGTGATCATACACTAAAGTACGGTGGCGTCCAAAGGGAAGAAGATAGAGCAAAAGAGTCGCCAACAAGTTTTTTAGGAACTTGTAAACCGTTCACGAGGTGAAGGTTACACCCCTTAACGATCCAAGAGATCGTCAACTCCATAAGGTCATAAACCAAATAAGGGTTCGGGGATGATGGTACAAATCCAACCTAAAAGAGATTGAACCTGCCCTAATAATAGGCCTGTACTTTATTCTGATCGAACTCATGTGCGCTTTTTAATTAACATACAATCAATAGGATTAACCCTAAACCTGTTTATCTATGTTGGTTGAATTTAATGCACAAATAAACTATTATTGGCGATCACTTGAATTATAATCACATTAACCCTAACAAGATTATTAATTATCTTATTAAGCGTGATTACAAGTACCAAATTCCCTTTAAACATGCATAAAAGGCGTGATCAAGCAATAAATATAAATAATCAAGCAACACAATAAATAATCAATATCATGAATAATAATTATAATAATAATAATATCATCATAAATAAAATAATTATCATCAAAATAATAATAATAATAATAATAATAATAATAATAATAATAATAATAATAATAATAATAATAATAATAATAATAATAATAATAATAATAATAATAATAATAATAATAATAATAATAATAATAATAATAATAATAATAATAATAATAATATTCATAATCATAAATTATAACGATTATAATCATAATCATGTTCATGTTAATATTAAAGCATAATAATTGCAAGATCCTATGCATGATACTAACAAGATTAATAACAGACCCTAGCATGTCACTAAGCAATAAAAATCAAATCTTTAACCCTAACATGATACTAACAATCATAAATATTAGGAAGAACATAGGAAGCATCGTAGCAATCATATTTAACATTAAAATTACCCTAGACATGATACTAGAAATCATAATAACAATGTAAACATGATCATAACATCAATTAAAACCAATAAAGTACTTACTTTGATGCCTCGTACCTCTTTCTAATAACAAAATACACGCATTAGTAACTTCAAGGAAAATAATAATCAACAATTAAATTAAATAATTAAAAGAGAGATTTGGGACCAAACCCTCAGAAATTAAAACTTTCACGTCTAGGGCGAAGGCAACTTCGAATATGGCTAGGTGTTTCTAGATCTAATGAATGCGGAATTTTGTATGAGAAAAACCAAGTTTAGGAGGAGAGAGATGAGAGAGAGAGAGAATTAAAGAATGCTAATGAATGTATGATGAATCTTGATGAATGAAAACTGATTGTAGGTGAATGTAGATGTAGATGATAAATTAGTGAAAATTGGTGAATGAAAACGGAGTTTTTAATACGATATTTATAGAGAAAATCAGCCAAAAAAGATAAATTAACAAAACAGAGTCTGACGCTCAGGAAATAGAGCTGGTGCCAACCCTGGCTAGCTGGCGCCAGGCGCCAAGTTTGATTTCAACGCGTTTTCGAAAATCTGATAAGTTTACCGTACTGGAGGATAAAATAATATAATTTCTTCGAAAATGCTATTTGATTTTGATTAAAACTCTGAAAAGTCAACAAAAGTCAATTTATCAATGCTAATTGAATTAGGAATGAAAAGAACCTTCTAGAAGAATCTAGAAGACTAAAACCATTCCTAATTGCATTAGGAATGATAAATCATATAGGCCCTCCCCAAGATCATTGGGCCGCATATAAAGCTCAAACCGGGCCCAGTTTAGTAAATTGGCCATAACTTCCTCAATATTCATCGGAATTGGGCTTATAATATATCGTTGGAAAGGTCTTTGTAAGCCCCATCCAACTACACTACTATTGGACCCATATCATGGACCAACCAAACTATATTGGCTGTTTTCTTAAAATAAAGTTTTCAAAAACAGAGAGAAGACGAAAAGAAGATAAAAACTTTCTGCAACACTAGACTTTCCACACTTTCGCTTCATTCGATTATGATTCGACGTGAAAGGTAGTCATCACCGGTTTTGGTTTTGTGGAGACACAAATGGGTGTCTATAGAAGCCCCCACTTTGGCTGAGTTTGGAGAAACTCAAGTTTCGAAAACAAAAGTCAAAGTAGCGATAAGGACGGAGAATGATTCAGAACGTTCTGCGATCCTAAATCAATCTTGTAACGCCGATACCTGCAAACTAACGTTAGTTAAACAGATAAAAGTGTTAAGAAACGCGTATCTTGCACCGTCGAGCACACGTCTCTGAAAGTAACCGATTGTTTTGATGACCTCCTGGAAGCTAGAGAATGCCATCCCGCTTGAAAACCACTACGCCCGTAACTGCTTCCAATATAGAAGATTGCTTCGCCTGAAACGATCCTCCCCGCATTGATAATATTCCACGTCCAAGGGAACATCATCGAAGATTATTTCTCTTGAAACAATCCTCATCCGCATTGATAATATTCCACATCCTAGGGAACACCATCGAAGATTATTTCTCTTGAAATAATCCTCATCTGCATTGATAATATTCCACATCCTAGGGAATACCATCGAAGATTATTTCTCTTGAAACAATCTCCAGTTGTTTGTGACAACTTTCCGCAAGCTAGGGAATGCCAGCTTGCTCCTTTGACGTTCTAAACAAAGAGCTTCTTTTTCCCGCTGTGATAGTCTTCGAAAAGATCACTGCTTTTTAGTATTTTCTATGCCAGTACGTTGACGCTTTGCTGCTTGTGAACCAGTATGTCGGTGCTTTTGCTGTGATGACAATCCTCTTTTCTTTGGGAATAGTTGCCAACACAACTCTTGTATGATGTATGACAATCCGATTTAGGGAAAGTTGTCAATGCTTCGTAACAATCCATCATTGGAAATGTTGGCACGATGAAGCGACAATCCGTATCTCAGAAAATTCGCCAAAATCCAATTTTTGGAAAAGTTGCCGACGCTTCGTAACAATCTTTCATAAGAACTTTGCTATGATCGACAATCCACATCTTGGAATATAACTCTTGAAAGCAATCCATCTTGGAAATTTGCCAATGCTATGCGACAATCCTTTTGGGAAAATATTGCCACTATTGACAATCCGCGTCTTGGAACATTTGCAAAAAAGAGTCGACCGACAATCCACTTACTGAAATGAATGACAATCCACGTTGAGGAACTTTTGCCGATATTTATGATGAATAGAAACCTACAACAATCCTTTGTGAAATTTTGCTATAGGGAACTGGGTGTATGACAATCCAATTTCGGAAAACTTGCCAGCGATGACAATCCGAACTTGGAAAAAATTGCCAAACAACAAAGAAGGAGCACGACAATCCACGCTTGGAAACTTTGCCAGAGATGACAATCCAATCTTGGAAAAATTGTCGTTGAAGAAGATGCACGACAATCCATTTTTGGAAATATTGTCAGTTGGGGATGACAATCCAATTTTTGGAAAACTTCGTCGTTTCATAAGAATGTGCGACAATCCATATATGGAAATATTGTCGTTTAAGTGCGTGCTTTTGAACCGATTGTAATGAGCCAGTGTTTTAGGCGCTTAAGCTAAGTGAGACGATCTTTTGTCAGGTCAATCACTTACTACGATTGTAATTGAGCCGACTACTAATCATGTCAAATTGCTTATAGGGGCTAACTGGTGTACCAAGGAACCCGAAATTGCTGCATGAGGTTGAAATCACCTTTTTGAGAGGCTTCGAGCTCTGTCGTTGCTGAGACATCTCTGGCACCAAGAATTGGAGTAGGGTCTTCCCTGTTCTGCTGCACCTGTATTTATTTTTGACTATATAATTTTTCCAATTTCTTTAATTATCTTAGGGTTGACCTAAGGCTTAATGTTGCTTGACTCATCGACTTGACACGACTCAAGGTATAAAATTGACTCGATATGTTTGACTGACTCGAGGTTGACTCGACTCGAAGTGTAATGACATATGTGTTAGACTCAAGTCAAAGTGATATGACACGACATGACTCAATTTGTACATGACTCGTGTGTGCATTGTAATGTGATCGTGCGACTCGAAAATGCAAAAAACAAAAATTTTCCGTCAATTTTGTGGAGGGTACCGACTTTCTCCCGAAAAAGAAAGACGCAAAAAAGAATCGAAAGTTTTGAAGATGCATGTTGAATGAGCTTAGTCAAATGTTGTTTGATACTATCTCTCAAGGTTCAAGGATTAATTCATCCTAGGCTATCTCAACTGTTGACTCCATGATGAAAGTATTTGGGTAACTTAGGCACGGAGGCTAAGCACTTCATACTTCGTGATGCAATGACAATTATGAGTGATTTTGACGAAGCATGCTTCAGCGTTATGTTAAGATTTCATGACAAAGGGTTCCTAAGGGAAGTATATTTGGTCATGTATCTGTGCGGTGTGTGAAAGTGATACTAAAGTTAGGCCGCAAGAGCTAAGTGTGTGGAAAAATATATTATTGAAAAGAGTCAAATGGTGGTGACTCTTAGGCTAGGTAAGCTAATGATGTAGGGATCAAGCCCCCAAGTCTAGCTCTAAATGAAAAGGGATGAGCATAGGAAATTACTTGATATGATCATGGTGTGAGTGTGTGAATGTGAATATGAATGTATGTTTATTACGGCCACACCTCGATGTGAGATTGCCTACGTATCCGTTAGGAATCAGGCCGAACGTAGCTCTAGACAAACCTCGCACAAGAGTGTATACCTCAAAAAGGTCTTTTTAAGGGTTGTAACGTGGTTAGGCTAAAGGTTTGAAGAAGAAGGGGATAAAGGCTCAAGACCCTAGATAAGCCCCCAAGGTGTGCAACCTCGCTTTTGAATCTTTATATTTTTATGCTTGAGTTTCTACTCTTTTTTAGCTCTCTTTGCTTTAGCATTTATTTTATTTTTATAAGTGTGAGCAATCTCGATCATGCGGTCTATCACTCACTTGGCATTCATGTTTTTCAGGCACGGTACCAAGCACTCGATAAGAGACGCAATCTGAGACGTGTTCTTATCGAAGATATTTTCATATGAAAGACATTGGAACACTTGCCCTTTTGTACACTTTTATTTATTTTTTATTTATTTTTTACTTATTTTTTTTGCTATTTTAATCTTTTGAATTCACTCAAGCCTTTGATATTGCATAAGTTCACACCATCCCATCCCAAGGTTAGGTAGATGTAGGTTGAAAAAGAAGGGTCTATCGTTAGACGAGGCTCAAAGTGGTTTATGAAGAAAGGATTGCATATTCGAAAGGTGAAAGGAGATATGATGTGGTTACAAGGGTTGCCTTAAATCATTGGTATACCTTGTGTTTAATTCGTCATTTTTTTTTTTTTTTTTTTTTACAATATAATGAAATGATCATATATAAGGAAATAAATGCTCATTTTTATTAGAAGAAAAGGAAAAAAGACTACAAAATTAATCTAAGGAAAGGAAAAGGTGTCTATGTTAGACTTATTGAGGAAAGGAAAAAAAATGAAAAAGAAATAGAAAAAAGAGGTCACGAAATCTTGTCGTTGAAGCTCGCCTCTTGTCTTGTATCATTCGCTTCATCATCACCCAGTCTTCTCGCTAGCTAGAGGAAATGGGATCTTATTTGCCTCTATGAGATCTTGAATGAGATTTTGAAACTTGTAGCATTCATCAGTAGTATGACCTTTTCCTCGATGGTACTTGCAATAGGAGTTTGGATTCCATCTCGAAGATCGATTTTCTGGTGTTGGGTCCTCGGTAGGGCCAATAGGTTTGATTAATCCTCGATCATAGAGACGATCGAAAGCAGCATCGTAGGTCATTCTAATGGATGTGAACTCTCGCCTAGGTTTTCTTTTAGATCCTTGATTGTCTATGGCTAAGACATCATTATGGTCAAAGGTACTAACACTATTACTAGAGTGGGCGTTTTCGGAAGAAGAAGGATTGTCGCTCTTCTTTCCTTTCCAGCCATCGTGGTTGCTATTGTTAGTACCTTTTTGCTTTGCGAGATCATCATCAATTTCAATTCCGATGTCATAAACGGCTTTGAAAGTATTCAAGTTGTTTTGATATTTTAAGTGCTTTGAATACTTTTCTTGGAGATTCTTGATAAACATCCTCACAGACTCCTTTTCGGTGGGGACCTCAATCATCTTGGCGGAAGTTTCCCTCCATTTATTAAAGAAAGAAGTGAAACCTTCATTCTCTTTTTGTCTTAGCATCTCAAGTTGTCTATGATCGGTTTCAACTTGAATATTGCACTTGTACCTATCAATGAAAGCGTTTACTATCGATTCCCAGGTAGAGGTTTTCTCCTTGTCAAGGGAGAAGAACCATTGTTGGCAAACAGTTTCAAGAGATAGTGGGAATAGAGAGGGGAAAACCTTCTTATCGATACCCTTAATGTTCATTATAGTTTCGAAAGCTCTTAGATGGAAGTAAGGGTTATCTGTTGCCTTGAATTTAGGGATGTCATTGGCGTTGAACTTATGAGGAAGAAGTTCCTTGTCCAGCGAGACCCCTTGTGAACTCATGCCCTGATTTATAGTCACTAGATAGCTTGCTTAGACTCTCTTGCATGAGGTTCATCTGTTGTTGCTTCACGGGATCATCAACTCTAAGTGCGAGTAGCTTCAGCATCTCAGTCACGTTAGTCAATTGACTCCTAAGTTCATTAACTTCCTCTTGAGTTGCCATTATCTTCTTAGCCTTCCTCTTTTGACGAATTGGTTTATCAAAAAGTAAGACTTGAACAAAGGTGTTGTCCTTGATTAATCGCCCTTCTCTCCTCGACCAAGTACTGTGGAAAAGGAATTTGGGGATATTCATTGTTAATTATTTGACTCAAACTTTATTCAACATGCGATGGATGGAGGAAGTGAAGAGAGATTGGAATAGAATGTGAAAAAAGAAAAAGATGATGGAGGTGGAGGGATATGAAGAATTAGGAATAGAATGTACCCCCCAACTCAAATGACGGAAAAAGAACCGACTCATGCATGAACCTAAGACATGGTCATGGTGATGTGTACTCAAAGTGTGTGCCAAGACTAGTGAGTGTAGATGGTGCGTTAAGACTCGTGTCATGACCATGTGGCTAGACTATGTGACTAAGACTCGATTAATGACTCGACAAGGTGTTATTGACAGCGAAAACTAACCAAATTAATTAGCAAATTGGTTAATTAGACCCTAGGTAATGACTCGACCAATAATCCGAACTATCGGCCAAGCGACAGGACTGGCGCCACACTGTGGAGCTTGGCGCCAGAAAACATAGCTGTCGTCAGGCTCCATAGTGTGGCGCTACAGCTTAGATCTTGGCGCCAATAGTGGAGCGTCGGTTTGGGACTGTTTTCGGTGTTATTAGTCAACTGGGGTATGCCTAAAGTCGTACTAGGTCAATTCCGATTAAAAAAAAAATTAGACTTTATTGACTCAAATTAAATAATTAATTAATTAATTAATTAGGCAAAGTTCTTTAAGTTATTAATTTATTTAATCTCAACACAAGTCAACAAACGGTCAAGAGAAACATAGAATATATATGCACAACAAATAATGCACAATTAGTCAAGTAGGCACAATATGATGCAATGCGTTCGCAACCTAACCATGGCTCTAGTTCTCTAAAGTTCGGGATATGGTTTAGTCAAAGAGGGTCCATGGTTAATTGTCCGGATGCACCGCGCGGAAGTCTAACCGTGAAGGGTTGGCGCGAGTGGATGGGACACCGCGAGTTTTAGAAAAAAAAAACTCGCTTCCATGGTTTGGTGAATTCAACATCTCGGATGTACCCTTTGTTGCACGGAGCGTTCAATCGGGTAGATGGAGCATGAATTCCCAGAGGGTTATGTCCATATGTAGAACACATATGGGTTTCAGAAAAGTGAGAAAAAATTCAATCAGGAAGTAGGATCGAGCAAACAATACGAAAAACTGGTCGAAATTAGAAAGCATATTTCTGGCTCGGTATTGGGGGAAATTGGCGCCAACAATCAGAGACTGGCGCCAGATTTTAACTGTAGCGCCTGGCGCCAATATTGGCGTCTGGCGCTACAACTAAAACACTGGCGCCAAGCTCTGGCCTCTGACGCTACTTCCCACATGCCTCAGCAGCTTTCTGTGCTCGATAAAATCTTCCAGTTTCGCGCGGTGTTATTTCAGTCCTAGTTGTGAAAGACATTCCTCAAATTTCCTACGTGTAAAATCCTATGTTTTTAACTCATTACGGATGGTCTTTCCAATGAGATCTTTTGTATGCATATGACAATAATGTTAATCAAAATTAGGCACATGAAATACTTAGAACTTTTCGAGTCTCATCCACTCATTCTAAATCATTGCCGAAACAAATTCAGGAATTAAAATAGAAATCCTCCCCAGCGGAGTCGCCAAAAACTGTAGGGAATATTTTCAAGCCTTTAAAATCTCACTAGCTTGAACCCCACTGTGATCATACACTAAAGTACGGTGGCGTCCAAAAGGGAAGAAGATAGAGCAAAAGAATCGTCAACAAGTTTTTTAGGAACTTGTAAACCGTTAACGAGGTGAAGGTTACACCCCTTAACGATCCAAGAGATCGTCAACTCCATAAGGTCGTGAACCAAATAACGGTTCGGGGATGATGGTACAAATCCAACCTAAAAGAGATTGAACCTGCCCTAATAATAGGCCTCTACTTTATTCTGATCGTACTCATGTGCGCTTTTTAATTAACATACAATCAATAGGATTAACCCTAAACCTGTTTATCTATGTTGGTTGAATTTAATGCACAAATAAACTATTATTGGCGATCACTTGAATTATAATCACATTAACCCTAACAAGATTATTAATTATCTTATTAAGCGTGATTACAAGTACCAAATTCCCTTTAAACATGCATAAAAGGCGTGATCAAGCAATAAATATAAATAATCAAGCAACACAATAAATAATCAATATCATGAATAATAATTATAATAATAATAATACCATCATAAATAAAATAATTATCATCAAAATAATAATAATAATAATATTCATAATCATAAATTATAACGATTATAATCATAATCATGTTCGTGTTAATATTAAAGCATAATAATTGCAAGAACCTAGGCATGATACTAACAAGATTAATAACATACCCTAGCATGTCACTAAGCAATAAAAATCAAATCTTTAACCCTAACATGATACTAACAATCATAAATATTAGGAAGAACATAGGAAGCATCGTAGCAATCATATTTAACGTTAAACTTACCCTAGACATGATACTAGGAATCATAATAACAATGTAAACGTGATCATAACATCAATTAAAACCAATAAAATACTTACTTTGATGCCTCGTACCTCTTTCTAATAACAAAATACACGCATTAGTAACTTCAAGGAAAATAATAATCAGCAATTAAATTAAATAATTAAAAGAGAGATTTGGGACCAAACCCTCAGAAATTAAACCTTTCACGTCTAGGGCGAAGGCAACTTCGAATATGGCTAGGTGTTTCTAGATCTAATGAATGCGGAATTTTGTATGAGAAAAACCAAGTTTAGGAGGAGAGAGATGAGAGAGAGAGAATTAAAGAATGCTAATGAATGTATGATGAATCTTGATGAATGAAAACTGATTGTAGGTGAATGTAGATGTAGATGATGAATTGGTGAAAATTGGTGAATGAAAACGAAGTTTTTAATACAATATTTATAGAGAAAATCAGCCAAAAAAGATAAATTAACAAAACAGAGTCTGACGCTCAGGAAACAGAGCTGGCGCCAACCCTGGCTAGCTGGCGCCAGGCACCAGCACTAGCGCCAGGCGCCAAGCCTGGTTCCAGGCGCCAAGGCCTGGGGTTGGACGCCAAGCTTTATTTCAACGCGTTTTCGAAAATCTGATAAGTTTACCGTACTAGAGGATAAAATAATATAATTTCTTCGAAAATGCTATTTGATTTTGATTAAAACTCTGAAAAGTCAACAAAAGTCAATTTATCAATGCTAATTTAATTAGGAATGAAAAGAACCTTCTAGAAGAATCTAGAAGACTAAAACCATTCCTAATTGCATTAGGAATGATAAATCATATTAGGCCCTCCCCAAGATCATTGGGCCGCATATAAAGCTCAAACCGGGCCCAATTTAGTAAATTGGCCATAACTTCCTCAATATTCATCGGAATTGGGCTTATAATATATCGTTGTAAAGGTCTTTGTAAGCCCCATCCAACTACCTTACTATTGGAGCCATATCATGGACCAACCAAACTGGATTGGCTGTTTTCTTAAAATAAAGTTTTCAAAAACAGAGAGAAGACGAAAAGAAGATAAAAACTTTCCGCAACACTAGACTTTCCACACTTTCGCTTCATTCGATTATGATTCGACGTGAAAGGTACTCATCACCGGGTTTGGTTTTGGGGAGACACAAATGGGTGTCTACAACTACGAAGCACCTCGGGAAGTATGCAAGGAATTTTGAGCAATGAGGAAATTGAGTGAAGCAAATCGAAGAAGAAAGAAGCAAGATCAAAGAAAGAAAAGAAATCAAGGCCAAGAAGATCTTGCACGACCGTGCTAACTCTTGCACGACTGTGAAGGGGTGTTCTAGAATGTAGAAGTCTTCTGCCCAGGTCTGCACGGCAGTGCAACATCAAGCACGCCTGTGCAGAACCTTAGGCACGATCGTGCTTAACCCTGCATGCACGTGCAAGTTGCACGGCTCAAGACAGTAGAATCTGTTTCTACTATCTAGCTCTGCACGACCGTGCACAGTGCTGTACGCCCGTGCAGAACTGCAATTGAACCCGATTCTTGTTTTCTCTGTCTTTTTATTTGGGGTTCTTATAAATACCACCCTTGAACTCATTTGTACGGATCTTCTTCTCTCTTAACTTCCTTAGGTTTATTTTCTTAATTAGTGCATAGTTTTCCCATCCCTTAGTTTAGTTTCTCAAAAACTCAATCATTTGTAACAATTAATCAAATTTGAAGCTTGCTAAGTAATCTCTTTCCTCTATCTCTTGCTCTTAATCTTCAGTTTTTAATTACTTTGAGTTGATAATTTCTCCCTAAATCTTGCTTATTTGTTATTGCATGTTTAATCCATTCTTGTTCAATCTTTCTCCTAGCTTATTTTCATTTATGAAAACCCTATATTTAATTTTTAGAGTAATTTCCACCATGTTTAGTGAGTAGTCTCTTAGTTAGGGATTAGGTGACAACCCAACCAAGCCATGGTTGATTGACTTGTATTTATTCATGTTATACCTTGGATTGATAGTTGTTTGTACTTGAATTGATTGTTGCATGTGTATTTTGATGGTCACTTTATGCTCATGTGTTCATCCCTCTACTCACATTGAAAGATGGGGTTTTGGAGTGAGTCCTTTCTTGTGCAATTAGATTATGCCTCTTTAATGATTATAGATGCTTTGTTTCAATAGATAGGATGCTTTAGTGTGGTAATTAGGTGAGAAATCCCAATTATTTGTGCTTCATGCTAGTTCGGAACGATCGAGATACAAACTTGAGCTAGAAACCCACTTCCTATCCTTGATACTTAATCCTTGTTATTTTGGTGCTTAATCTAGGAAATGCTTATGTTGTAACTTTGAAAGAAGACAATGTTAAGTTCCTATATTCTATCTTCCATGTGTGCTCATGATTTATTCTTGTTTTTGATTCCTTGGTTTGGTTGGTGTTGAATCCCGTTTCCCCTAGCGCTCCTTTAATTTACATAGAAGTTAACTAATCAAAACCCAATTTGTGACCGAATTAATTAGCTTACAACCGTTTCATACTCTTGGTGTTCTTTACCCTTTCCCTGTGGATACGATCCTCTACTCACCCTAGACTTGTCTTAGGTTGGTTTAGGTAGAAATATTGTTTGGTTTAGGGTGATTATCCATCGACTGAGTATTCGTCTACCAAAATGGCGCCGTTGCCGGGGAATGGCGTTAAGCATTGAGTTACTTGTGAAATATGTGAGACTAGTTCTTATATTGCTTTATTTTTCTTTGTTTTCTTTGACTAAACTACAAATCTCCCATCCAGTCTTTTTTTTTTTAATGCCCAAACGCAGCTATAGGACACTTCCTCTTGTGTCGTTAAACCTTGAGCTTGAAAACGTGGTAAGGGCAATCAAAGAGAAAAGAGGGCGATAACTAGTGGTGCTACTTCAAGTGAGCCACAAGTGGTGGTTAAGTCCGATCATTCTAGTTCTAGTGAATCTAGTGGAGACACCACTCCATTAGAATCACCAAGGATAAGATCTCCAACTTCTCCACCTCTTCACCAATTCAAAATGGCTCAACCTAACAAAAATTGGACAGAGTTTGGTGTCCCTCCACCATATCAAGAAGCAAGTGGGATTGTTATTCCCACCACCGAGGAAAATAACTTTAAGATAAGGTCCGCCCTTATCACCTTGATCGAGGGTCACCAATTTTCTGGGGAAAAGCATGAGGATCCCATTGCACATCATAAGCAATTCACACGGTATTGTAGCACCGTGAAGGCAAATGGGTGACTCCAGAGTACATTCTTCTAACCCTGTTCAAATTTTCTCTTTCGGGGAGTGCAAGTGATTGGCTTGATAAGTTGACCCTGAACTCATTGACAACTTGGAACAAGGTAACTTCGGCATTCCTTGGGAGGTTCATACCTCTTGGGAGAATGGTGGATTTAAGGTCCAAAATTTCAAATTTCCAACAAGAACCCGATGAATCTCTCTATGATGCTTGGGAGAGGTTCAAGAGTTACCAAAAACAATGCCCACATCATGGCATGGAAGTTTGGATCTTATTACATAGGTTATATAGGGGTCTCTTGATGGCGGATCGCATACTATTTGATGGAGCATCGGGTGGTCCACTCATGAACAAGCCACCATTGGAAGCACTCAAAATCATTGAAGAGGTGGTGCAAAATTACACCGATTGGAGTCACAATGAGAGAAGCACTACTAAAAAAGGAGGAAGGTATAAGGTTAGTGCTATCAATATGCTTAGATCAAAATTAGATGCTTTGTCCTCTAATTTGATCAAATGCAGTCTTCTCCTCCTCCTATCTCCTTTTTCCATAACTCACATGCATCTAATTCTTTAAATGATAATGTGTCTATGCAATTGATGTCTTGAGAAGTGTGTGGTAGTGAAGACCATACGTCTTCTGAGTGTCCATTGTTGAATGAGCAAAGTTCCCCTTCCCCTTCTATGGAACAAGTAAATAATCTGCATGCCAACCCTAGGTATGACCCCTACTCCAACACCTATAACGAGGTATGGAAACATTACCCAGTTTTGGTTGGAGAAATGGCCAAACCTAAGGGAAATGCAGTGGTCAAGGTCAAGGTCAAGCTAATGGTGGTGGTAATTATGTGTCTAATAATTAACGAAATTATAGAAATGACAATAGGTATCAACAAAAAGGCCAATACTCTTCCACTCACAACCCACCCGATTTTAATGGAGGTGTAAGACCAACCCTAGATCCTATTCCTAAACCACCACTCCAAATTCAAGCCCCCCCTCCTCCTAAGTCTAACTTAGAAAGCATGATGGAGCAATTCTTCAACACCCAAACTAAAAAGACAAATGACTTAGAGAAAAGCTTCAAACAAATGCAAACCTAGAATGAAATGTTGGAAAATCAAATGGCCCAAATAGCTAGTGCACTTAAAGGCAAGTTTAGTACCTCATTGCCTAGTTAAGGTCTAGATCCTAGAGAGCAAGCCAATGCCATTGTAACTAGAAGTAGGAAAAGCTTGGGGGAAGTCTAAGGGAAAGGAATGCAATATGACTTAGAAGGTGAGAAGTCAAAAGAAAAAGTGATTGAAATGAGTGATTCCCATGGAGAGATCAGAGTGGAAAAAGAAAAAGAAGAAGAGAAAAACAAAGAAAAAGAAGTTGAAAAAGAAAAAAAAAAGAGTGAAATCCCGCTTCAGGTGGCAAATCTTCATTTTCCTAGAAGGTTTGCCGGGTCTAGACTTGATGATCAATTTGCTAAATTCTTAGAAGTCTTGAGAAATTTTATGTTAACATTCCATTCACCGATGCTTTAAAACAAATGTCAACTTATGATAAATTTCTTAAGGACATTTTGAGTAATAAAAAAGAAGTTGACTTTGTGGAAACAATTAACATGCTGGAAAATTGTAGTGCAATTATTCAAAATAAGTTTCCCACTAAGCTTGAATATCCTGGTAGTTTTTCTATTCCATGTGTTATTGGTGAAATGGTAATTGATCGTGCTTTGTGTGATCTAGGTGCTAGCATAAGCTTGATGCCCCTCTCTATGTGCAAAAGACTTAGCCTAGGAGAGTTAAAGCCCACTTACATTTCCCTTCAATTAGCCGATCGTTCGGTTAAGATGCCTTTGGGAAAATTAGAGGATGCCCCCCATAGGGTGGGCGAACTTTACATTCCGGTGGACTTTATTGTGCTTGATATGGACGAGGACTTGAATGTCCCCATAATTCTAGGTAGGCCTTTCTTAGCCACGGCGGGGGCTATTATTGATGTGAAACATGAAAAATTGTCTTTATTTGTTGGAAAAGAGAAAGTAGAATTAAAATTGAACCAAGTTATGAAATGTCCATCCAACATGGATGCTTGTATGCGAATTGATGTTGTTAAAATTGTTATTAATGAATCCATACAATGGCATTTTTATAATACTAATGATTCTCTTGAGTGTGAACTTGAAAGCAAAGATAGGTCTTGCAATGAAGACATGGAGATGGAGCCAACTGAGGAGAATCTTGACTCCATCTCCATGGACAAGGAAGAAGCAAACCTTGTGATTGGAGAAAAATAAGTAAAGAAAGAACTCATGAACGACAATGGTAAGGAATGTCCAAGTGTAGAGCTAAAACCTCTACCATCCAACTTGAGGTATGAGTTTCTTGATCCATCTTCTAATTTTTCGGTCATTGTCAATGCATCTTTGGATGAGGATCAAACCTCTAAATTATTGAATGTTTTGAGGATGCATCGCAAAGCCTTGGGCTACAAAATTGATGATTTACAAGGTATAAGCCCAACGCTTTGCATGCATTGAATTTCATTGGAGGATGATGTTAAACCATCAATTGAAAGACAAAGAAAGCTTAATCCTCCAATGCTTGAAGTGGTCAAGAAGGAAGTTCTTAAACTACTTGTCACCGGTATCATTTATACTATTTCCAATAGTAGGTGGGTGACACCGGTGCAAGTAGTCCCTAAAAAGGGGGGATGATGGTTATTAAAAATAAAAAGTGAGCTCATCCCTATTAGAACCATTACCGGTTGGAGGATGTGTATAGGCTATCGTAGACTAAACACATCCACCAAGAAAGATCACTTTTCATTACCTTTGATTGATCAAATGTTGGAAAGGCTAGCAGCTCACAAGTATATATTTTTGTTATCTTGATGGTTATTTCGGGTTCTTTCAAATCCCAATTCACCCGGATGATCAAGAGAAAACAACATTTACTTGTCCATATGGCACCTATGCTTCATGTAGGATGTCATTTAGTTTATGCAATGCCCCGCTACTTTCCAATGATGTATGATGGAATTTTTTGCGGATATGATTGAAAAAGAAATGGAGGTTTTTATGAATGACTTCTCGGTAGGGGGATGTTCTTTTGATGATTGTTTAACTAATCTCACACGATGTTTAAAAATGTTTGAAGAGGCCGACCTTGTCCTCAATTGGGATAAATGTCATTTTATGGTCCAAGAATGCATTGTTCTTGGCCATAAGATCTCTCATGAGGGGATTGAGGTTGATAGGGCTAAGGTGGATGTAATAGAGAAGCTCCCACCCCCTAAAAATGTGAAAGGGGTGAGATCTTTCTTGGGGCATGCCGGTTTCTATCGCCATTTCATCAAGGACTTCTATAAAATAGTCAAACCTCTTACTACACTTCTTCAAAAGGAGAGTGATTTTGTATTTGATAATGCTTGTCTAGATGCATTTTGTAGGTTGAAGAATGCATTGATCTCGGTACCAATACTGCAAGCTCCGGATTGGAGCCTCCCCTTTGAATTAATGTGTATGTGATGCAAGTGACACAGCGGTTGGTGTCGTGCTAGGGCAAAATAAATAAAAGAGGGTGCGCGTGGTGATGCTAGCAAAACATGAATGATGCACAAAAGAACTTCACCACAACTGTTCCTACCTTTTGGGTTTAAAGACCATTGTCTGTACAGACCATTCGGCAATCAAGTATCTCATTTACAAAAATCATTCAAATCCTAGATTGATGAGATGGGTGCTTGCTTTGCAAGATTTTTATATAGAGGTGAAAGACAAGAAGGGGACGAAAAATTCGGTAGCGGATCATTTTTCAAGGTTGGAGATCCGAGATGAAGATGTTGATAAACTCTCGGTTAATAATGAGCTAAAAGATGATGTTTTGTATGCTATCCAAGCAAATTCATTGCCTTGGTATGCCGATATAGTGAATTACTTGTCTTGTGAGGCAATTTCGCCGGATTTTACCCCTCAATAATGAAGAAAGTTGAAGCATGAATCAAAGAGGTACATATGAGGTGATCCCATTTTGTACAAGATAAGGGTAGATGATCTTCTTAGAAGATGTGTTCCCGATGATGAAATACAAGATGTGATCCGTATGTGCCACTCATCACAATGTAGTGGTCATATGGGAGCAAACAAAATGGCGGCAAAAAGTGTTGCAATGTTTATTATTTAGGTCTACTCTTTTCAAGGATTCATGGGTCTTTGTGAAGACTTGTGACAAATGCCAAAGAACCGGGAACATTTCAAAGAGGAATGAGATGCCTTAAAATCCGATCTTGGAATTGGAGGTGTTTGATGTTTAGGGGATTGACTTCATGGGTCTTTTTCCTTCATCCTACGGTAATCTCTACATTCTTGTAGCGGTGGACTATGTGTCCAAATGGGTGGAAGCTCTTGCATCACCAAAGAATGACTCAAAGGTGGTGATGAAGATGTTTAAAAAGATCATATTCCCAAGATTTGGCGTCCCACGGGCTGTGATGTAGCACCCCAATAATTTTCTCTTTAAACTTGTGAGTACCCTGAACAATATCCAAGAAATTACTAACGTGCTTTCGCCACGTGTTCAAACGTTAAGGCTAAATAAGAAATTAGCAGCGGTAAAACTAAATCAGTTATAAATAATTAAGTTTCAAAACCAACGAACAAAACCAAATTAAGTCTTACAACTTGGAACCATTAAGGCCCTCATTCAAAACCCAATAAAAGTAGTAAATAAATAAAACCAGATTTTAAATAAATTCCAACTTATGAAAAGAAATAAATTGCGAACAATAACCAACTCTCCACTCAAAATCCCACCACCTTGATGCAAGTCCAAACTATGTAAACACCTGTGATAAGTCGGCTCCCCAATATTACAAATGTAAAAATTGGATTGTCACAGGGTCATTGAAAGGCGAAAGCCATGACCAAATAAAGACACTCAAAAGCACGTAATCAGCAAAACTGAGTACATACAAGCATAATCAATCATGACATACAATTTAAATGACATAAAATTTAATTAACGACCCAAACACTACGTACTAAGACACCTCTATTTAATGACAATTTATTAATTTCATTATAATCATTGGATTAAGAACAGACAAGTTTGTCCATCCCATGCTCCATTTGGAACATCAATAAAAGAAAAACCCCATGCCTCCTTTCGGAAACATCAATCAAACATCCAACGACCACGGGCGCGACTCTGTGATCGTAACTAGTATGAGATCTCATCTAACTCCTAGTTTTTGAAAATTATTTGAAATAAGAGACTCGTATATTAGACGGCCTCTAGAAAAGTGCACGGCTAATACCTCGTGTACCCCAACCCCTGATTATCATTACTCCAGATGTGCACAAATCTAGCGTTTTATTGCTCATCCATCTTGCACTTTACGTGATTTACAAGTTTAGAATTGGTGATGACTCATATGCAAAACAATATAATCAATCAAATATCACATTATTCTAAGAAATCTAAATTTTCAATTCAATTCTTGATTTATTAGTGGCAAATAATATTTAGTATTGAATCCTATACTACCTCGGTGTATAAACACCTTAAGTGCATATGGGACTTCAAATCCTGAACCTCGTCTTGAAAGACTTTAATAAACTCCCTCTACTCAAATCATAATTAATTCATGAAAGAGTATTAAAAATTAACCTCATGGAACCATTATCAAAACTAATTCCACTTATAGACAACCAAGAATCCAAAACCTTTAACTAATCATAACATATCCAATTGATAAGACAATCACTTATACATCACCCACAACAGTAGTCATATACTTATATCTCAAACATGCCTCATACACAATATACGGAAATCACAATGTATAACCAAACAATTTAGCCAGTTTCTCTATACATGATACTAGGTTCTCGATACATCCCTAAACATGCATCTAACGACAAGGTTTTGTAACTCGTACGTACCTCGTATAAACAATCCTTTGTGCCACTTTACCACTAGGAATCACCTTCTATAAAGTCCAACAATAAGATTTCAATCAATACTCAAACAACCAAATTTATAACAATACTAACTTACTTAAAACCTTCAAAATCCAATTAAACAACACTTTAGAACATCCCCTTTAATTAAAATCAAAATCTTATATATAGTTCTTTAAATTTCCTTCATAAAAACCTTAAAATACACCCTTGTACATGAAATTACAGCAAGTTTAAAGCTTTATAAAAATCTGAAAATTTACTTTATACATGAAATCTTATAATCATAGTAATATTTGAACTACCAATATTATATATTAAGTTAGTAGGCTTTAAAATAAAAAATTCACCAAATCAATGCAATTAGAAGCTTCAAAAACAATAACCTAAAATCTGAAAATTTATTCTAGAGATTAGAATTTAAAGTTCAAGGCCTTTTAATCATGAAATGTCCACAATAATTATTTTATAAGATTATAAGCATAAAAATATGAAATTGACACAACTTGTTCATAAAAATTAAAAATTTAATAATCTAAAAATTTATATATGATCAAAATAATTATATTGTAACGTAAGTTAAACATAGTATGATTTGGTAACTTGATTAGCATGTTTTCAAGCCCTAAAACATGAAAAATCAATTCTTAAACCCTTATTTTCTTAATTAAACAAATCCGAAATTTTGTATAATAATTTAAACATATAAAAATTCATAAATTTATAATCTTTTATAACCCATTTATAATATCAACCCATAATAATAATTTAGAATCAAAATTAAACAAAGATTAGAACTTTAAATCAATTTAATAAAATAAAAAGAAGTAAAGAAATGGAGGAAGAAATGGGGGCTATTTATTGTAGGTTGTGGTGGTCGCCGGTCAGCTGGGTGGCGACGGAGGTGGTGCGTCGGCGGCTTGGCAGCGGCAGCCGACAGTCTCAGTTTTTTGTTATTGTTGTTATTGTTGTTGTTGTTGTTGTGAAGCCGTGAAAGAGGAGAGAATGAGGAAAAAGGGTGAATGAATTTTACGTGAGAGGGAGAAGGGTTTGAGGATTTTGGGATTTTATTTGGGCTTTAGTTTCCTAATTTTATTAGGAGTAGGAATTGTGTAATTTGGGCTTGAGTAGGAATTAAATATTGGGCTACTAAGTTAAGAGAGGCTTATAATTTAAATTAAACTTAGTAGTTTTAGCTTACTAATTATAAATATATTGTTACTTTTTCATCAAAATAATTCATACTATAAAATTAAAATAAAAATATTTGTATAAATAATAAATAAATATGCTTTAATTAGGTTGAAAATATGGGGGATTATATGCGATAAGTGATGGAGGGTCTCATTTTGTTCATAGAACATTCAAGGCTTTATTGGCTAAGTATGGAGTTCACCATAAGGTTGGTTTGTCCTACCATCCTCAAACAAGCGGCCAAATGGAGGTATCAAATGGAGAAATCAAGCTCATTCTTGAGAATACCGTGGCTATAAGCAAGGAGGATTGGGAGGCAAAGCTATATGATGCCTTGTGGGCATACCGTAAGGCTTTTAAGACTCCCATTGGAACTACTCCTTACAAGTTGGTTTATCGGAAGTCTTGTCATTTGCCCGTAGAGTTGGAGCACAAGGCTCAATGGGCAATCAAATCCTTGAATTTTGATCTCAAAAGTGCCGGAGAAAAGAGAATGCTAGACTTGCATGAATTAGAAGAATTGAGAATGAATGCATACAATAGTGCAAGCTCCTACAAGGCAAGGTCAAAGGAATTTCATGACAAATACATCATCAAAAGGGACTTCAAAGAAGGTGATAAGGTTCTTCTCTACAACTCAAGGTTAAAGATTTTTCCCATAAAGCTTAAATTAAGGTGGAGTGGCCTTTTTCAAGTGGTTAAGGTATTTCCCTATGGCTCAATTGAAGTTTGGAGTGAGAGCATCGGAACGTTCAAGGTGAATGGTCAACGCCTCAGGGTTTATTATGAGGGTGACAAGAAAGGTGCGCTTCACTCCATCAAAGTGAAGGAATTTAACAACTCCAATTAATGTGATCGGAGTGTCGTCAAGCTAGTGATGTATAAAGAGCGCTAACGGGAGGCAACCCGATCGAGTTTCTCACCCTTCTCCCTTATTTCTTTCCCATTTTTGCTTCTCTCAATCTATTTTTATTTTCAATAACTCCTTTCTTTTTACACTTGTAGGTATGCTTGAAAGGGTTATATAAAAGATTTGTGAGAGAAGTGTTACAATAATAATAATAATAACAAGTTTTTCACCATATGCCCTTAAGTTGTTTTTTTATTCACCTTATACCCATGAACTTTTTAAAATTCATCATATACCCTCGAGTTTTCACAAAAATACACCATACCCTTAATTGTTAACTTTGTCAGTCATTAGCGTTAATTATGACCCGAAACCACCCTAAATACATTCCTTTACCTTCGAAATCACCCACATTTCATTTTTCCACCCCCAAAACCACCCTAAATTTCTTTTTCTCATCCTCAAAATTGATCATATAGATATGATTATGGAGATTTGGAATAGTTTCAAGGATAGGACTAGGGAAAGGAGTGGTTTCAAGGATGGGGGAGAGAGATATAAGGTGGTTTTGATGCATAATTAATCATATTCCACTCATCTTGTTGTCATTAGGGATATATGGTGAATTTTTGTTTAAACTCAGGGTTATATGGTTAATTTGAAAATTATCATGGGTATATGGTGAATAAACAAAAAAACTCAGGGGTCTATGGTGAAAAAAACCGTAATAATAATGGTGATGATAATAATTTTATCATTATCGTTATTCCTTATTGCTATTATTCAAAAAAAAAAAAAAGAGTGAAAGCGTGCAGAACGCATGCCCGTGCAGGGTCAGATAGAGGCAATCAGAATGTTTCAAAGCAAAACTCAAAGTTCTACACGGTCGTGCCAAATCACGCACGGTCATGCAAGAGAAGCTGCACGCTCATGCCAAATGCTGCACAGCCGTGCTCGGTCAGGCAGAAAGTTCAAAACTTTCTTGCCCAGGCTGCACGGCCGTGCTCGGTCAGGCAGAAAGTTCAAAACTTTCTGACCCAGGCTGCACGCCCATGCCAACCATTGCACGCCCGTGCAACCTGGGTTTAAGGAGTATTAAGCACGACATTTTACTCATTTAAAAAAAAAATTCAAACCCCCTTTCTCTCTCCACAATTTCCCCTCTTTCTCACTCTAACTTCTACTTCCTCTTCCTTCATACTCACTCAAATCTCCATCAAACACTTAAATTTGCACCCAAATTCAACAAATTTTCACAAATTACCGACCTAGAAACACCGATGCTAGGTACCGAAACCCATCGCCTCCTCCTCCCGTTGTTCCACCATAAGTGGATACAATGAGGATTGTGTTTAATGACCCAGCCTTCTTGTCCAACTTTGTTAAGAATAGTAGGAGGTGAGTTAGGCCAACTAGGTTCTACAACAACGAGGTGGCAAATAAATTAGGGGTAGGGGACGATATGAGAATGTTGTTTGAGGGTGCCGGCCTAGCTTCTTGGTTAGGATTTTCCGCCCCAACTTACTAGAGATAAACTTTTGAGTTCCTCTCCATCCTTTACGTGCACCGAGACATGAACTGGACTCCCCGTTACATGACCTTCCAACTCATGAACTCAAACCATAAAATGAAACATTAGGAAGGTTAATCAAGCATTTGGGTGGTCTACTGCCGGAACCATAGGGCCCAAGGAAAGGTACCCCCGTAACTACAATGAGGGAGAGTTTTGGAGAAAAATCACGGGCCTTTTTTAGTACAACCCAGGTCCGATAAGGCCACAACCGTTATTCACCCCGCTTTTAGGCTTTCTCAGAGGACTATAGCAAACATGACGTTTGCTAGGGGTGATAGTTCGGGGGTGGTGTCCACAAGGGAGCTTTAATTCCTTTGGCACCTCAGTGAGGGGAGCACCGCCTTAGATGTAGGTGCTTGGCTTGTTGACGACCTTGATGATGTTGCCACGGGAACCGGTAACATTACCATAGGTGGAATGATTACCATTATTTCTGGTTTTCTTAACCTTGATTTTGCAGATGAGGATTTTTGTCCAGGGCCAATGCAGGTAGATATGTAAGCATTGAGGACGATGAACTAGGTCATGAACGTACAATGGGCCCATCCATACTTGTGGTTGGTGAGTGGGCAACCCCATGTGTTGTTTCAAAGAATACTACAAGAAGGGGGGGTTGAATTGTAGTATGAGAGTTTAGCCAAACTTTTTGCGGAATTAAGATTAAGTAAGCTAAAGAAACTGAAAGATTAACTAAAGGAACAAAAAGATGCAAGAGAGATTTTTACGTGGAAAACTCCTTGGCCCTAATAAGGAGAAAAACCACAACCACTTGGGATTTTGGGAAAAGAATATTCACTAGAATAGGGAAATGGTCCTATTACAAACTAAAGACTCAAACTCAAGTTCCTCTACGAACTTGAAACCCTAAGGAACAAGACACCCAACTTGTCACTCTTCTCTTCTCTTTCTCTCTTCTCACTTCTCTGTTCTCTCTTCTCTTTCTCTTCTCTTTCTCACTTCTCTTCTCACTTCTCTTTCTCATACACAGAAGTTCACTTAAACTTCCCCATTCCCCAAATTACAAATCGAAAGAAAAACAAACTCTAGTATAAGAACATTAAGAACACTCTAATTGACTTGTGTGGAATTGACACTTGACTCGAATTAAAAGCTAGAAAACTTATGTGAACAAGGGTGAGTTTTTCCATCTGAAATCAACAGCTATTTATAGACCAAAATTTGTTTAGGAAAAACTTCTTTGTGCAGCAAATCCACTACGCCACTACTCCAACCCACTAAGAAGATCATGTTCCTAAAATTAAGGAAACATGAACTCCTCAATGTGCAAGACCATGACTTGAAGAAAATCATGGAGGAGTAGGCCGCAGGTTTTTAGAAAACGTGGGAGATTTTATTTTCAAAAGATATTTTCGAAAATCAGAAATAAAATAAAATCCCTTTTAATTTGGAAAAAGATAAGCGTTTTAGAAAGCAACAATTTTCCTAAAAACTAGCATGCACAATTTTATCTTTTGGACCAATTCCACACAGAATTTTCGAGTGCAACTTAATATCTCATACTTACATAAATCCTAAAATATAAAAATATATTTAGTCTCCATGTTTTCTGATGAAGCTTCTACTCCGAGGCTTCTGTTCCTTGGGAGGAACTTCTCTTCTCTGATGAAGCTTCTTCTCTAAAGCTTCTGTTCCCTGAGGGGAACCTTCTCTTCTCAAGTCTTCATTTCAGAAGCACCATTTCCTGCAAAGGAACTCTTCTTTATGGATAGCTCTGTTTCTGGCCTTCTTGTTCCTCATGGTATCTTTACAAGACACTTAATTCTCCTGGTCTTTGCAACTGAGCACACACTCAAACAATCAAGCACTTATTAGTTTGTAAGTAAGTGAGGTTGTGTCATCATCAAAATCATTAAGTCCAACACCATGCCTACCTCCCCGACCAAGAGATCACGGGCATCTACGATGAAGGCAACTAGGTCTTTCCAAGGGACCTTTTTTGGCTTCCCGGTGAAGAATAAGAGAAACAAGAGCAACAACAACAAGGTCAAGAGCAACAACAAAAACAATTCCAACAACAACAATTCCATCAACAACAACACCAAGTGCACCAAGAGGGGTACTAAGCAGGGGCGGATTATTGTTAGGGCTGAAGAGGGCTTGGCCCCTGATAACTTGTGGGAAAAAAATTATATTGTACTTTGTTTAAAGGTCCATTAAGAAAACCCAATTGTTTTTCTTATTTGCCTAGTAGCGTAGAAAAGGTAACTAACTATAGAGTATAAACACCCTACAACCCAATTTCCAAAAGTACTGACAACTCATTGACCCACAAACCCTTTCCCCTTTTTTCTTACTCCACATTTATTTATTCAATCTTCCTTAAACAATTGTTATACATTTTTTGTTGTTAAAATAAATTTCTACTTCGTATGTTATATTGGTTTGTCTGAGCACTAGAAAATAATTGATAATTTTAGGCGAAAAGACGTTATCAAGGTCGATAAATTACTCCGTTAAAAGTATAAAGTAAGTTTTTGCTTTCATACCTACGATATGTCGTTATATATTTTTCTATTAATATGAGTATCTATCAATTAACAAGTTGTTTAACACCTTAGCATTTATAATATAAAATTGCACTGAATTTGTAAATAATTTTCATATGCTTATATTAAAAATTATTGGCCCCTGAAAGAAAAAGTTTCAAGATCCGCCACTGTACTAGTCTCTACCCCACATAAACCTTGTGTTTTTTTACGGTACCATGAAATATAAAGTTAAAACCTATTTTTGTTTTTTAATGGCAAATAGTTAAATAAGCACAATATATGATGGCAAACACATATCATAGATAAATCCTAAATCTACATAATTGTATTAAAATAATTATTACCATTGCAAATCATTTGCTTTGAAAGCCTCAAAATATAATGATACGGAGTACAATTTAGTTAGTGGTAGACAAAATACCTACAATTTAAAGATTAAATTATTTTTCAAAAAAAAAAATTATAATAAAAACTGAAGTACCTAAACCCTTAAAAAAATAGGGATCCCATGGTAAGAACTTTTCTTAATGTGAAAATGTGAAATACAATTTTTTTTTTTTTGTTTTTTTTTTTTACAAAGAAATACAATTTTTTTTAACTTTTCGTTGAATTTCTTTTTTTTTTTTCTCCTTTTTTTTGTCATGAGAAATTCGATTAATCTTTTTTAGTTGAATGTAAGTTCAAATAAATTTTGCAAACTTAGTCTTCTCTAAACACCCCAAAAGAATAAATGAATAGATAATTAAAATAAAAAAAAATTATAGAATTTTCGCATCAACACAACATGCATTGTCAAGAATAATTTACTATAAAATAAAATGATAGATGAAAGAAGAAGAAAGAAAAAATATGTGAAAGATGAAAAGGAGAAGTAGCTTACCCAAAACCTTTGCTTCTTCTCATACTTTCTTCAATTCTTCAAAGTAACCACCTAAACAAAATCCCAAAATAAAATCAATGAATAACCAAGTCAAAAGAAATTATAGATGAAGAAAGTTGAGACAAAAACCAAAAAAAAAATACCCAACAAAATTTTAGATCTCTTGCTTGTTTTTGCTCGTTGTTATTACTCTTTGTTAGTTGTGAGTTATTATAGAGTACTTTTATATCCAACAAAAAAAATACCCAACAAATATTCTAATCTGATGTGAATTTTATAGAGTGCTTTATGCCCTAAGACTAGTGCTTCACAAGGTTGGTATGCTGCGCTATTTATTGCTACATGGTACGTATCATGTACCACTTTTTGTCAATTGAAAACTTCCTTCCCTCCTTATACTTAACACTTCTATTATACTCCATCCGTAACGTAATAATTGCAATAATTGTATGTATTTTTACGTAAATTGAGACAAAAATTTTAAAGTGTAACTAGCATTTTGGCCTGTTCAATGCAAGGGTTATAACTTATGTTATTTTTATATAAATGTATGCTTTTCAATAGTTGAAATTACAAAGTTTTTGTTACATGAATTTGAGGTGAATGCTGTGAAAACTTATAAAAAAATGAGGGTGGAATTGTGGAAGAATATATGAAGGAATTTAGTTAAGTATATATACATGAATATTGTAGAATATGAAATGACATACTTCGTATTAGTTTAAGCTATATTTTAAGTTTAAGAGATAAAAAGACTAGATTTATTATACTTCATATATATGTTTATATAATAGTTAATTCTACTTTAATCTATCATGGTAGAAATGAAACACTTCATTTTCTTACTTAAATGTGCAAGTTACGCATAAAGACTTTAACATTATGTAATATTTTTAAGGTTAATTTTTAAATTACCACCCAAAAATGTAACCATTTTCGAACTAACCATCCGTTTAATTTTTTATTTTAAATTACCACCCCTTAAATTAAATAAATGCTCAGATTACCACCCATTTAAAAAATCCGGTGGATTTTCCGTCTGTAGGCCCCACCTAACACTTATTTAAACCCTTTTGACTTATTTTTCCCTGATTTTTCTCTTTAAAAACGCTCTCTATACTTTAATTTACATTTTCATCACCAAATTCAACCAAATGTCAAAGAGAAAAAATGTAAATTGAAGTTAGGAGAGCGTTTTTAAAGAGAAAAATCGGGGAAAAAATCAGTCAAAAGGGTCAAAATAAGTGTTAGGTGGGGCCCACAAACGAAAAATCCACCGGATTTTTGAAATGGGTGGTAATGTAAGCATTTATTTAATTTAAGGGGTGGTAATTTAAAATAAAAAATTTAATGGGTGGTTAGTTCGAAAATGGTTACATTTTTGGGTGGTAATTTTAAAATTTTCCTATTTTTAATTTAATTTTTTAATATTAAAAAGGTAAGGGAAGTAACATGTGGCATATGAGTGAGTTGTAAGGACATGTGGCATATGGATAAGTTGGGAGGACATGTGGCATATGAATGATGGTGGTTTGAGTTTTTAAATACTAAGTATAGATATCTCTAATTGTATATTTGTAAAAACTATAAACACTAGATCATTGAAAACTACTCGTGCATTTCGGAACAAATCTAATATAATACGTATAATTATACCATAGAGATAGACTTGGGCGTATTACTCCTGCGTGATTACGCAAGACTACTCAAAATATTTAACTTAATAACGAAACTTGCAGCGGAAACTCAACTTTCTTTTATTAATTAATATTTATTGTTATGATTACTCAAAATAAAGACAAGACCAACAATTCTAAACTAGGTAAAGCAAATCCCGGGACACCCATATGCTCATTCATGACTCCACATGAAAATAGTCAACATTGCTTACCATTATGGTAAACAGTGGCGGACCCACGTAGGGGCTCGGGGGGGGCACGTGCTACCCCCCAAAAAAAATTAATTTTTTTTGAGAAAAAAACACGGGAAAAGGGAAGGCTTCCTCTTCTCTTTTATATTTCCTTTTCAAAGTTAAAACCCTAACTTCCTAACTTCCCACTTCCGCCCAGCCACACTCAACCTCACTGTTGGTCTGCTGCCTCGCCTGCCAGACGCCCAGTTCGTCGCTGCCCCGCCGGACGTCGTTAGTCCATCACGCCGGTAGCCCAGTTCGGAGTTCCGCACAGCCCGCACTCGGCCCTGCTGGCTGCTGCTCTTTGCCTCTTTTAGATCTGAATTTCAAAAGGTAAGTATATATTCCTAAGTAATTGTTAATTTGTTATTAATCTTTATTAATTACTAATTGCTATTTGCTAATTGTTTATTAAATTATTGTTATGTATAATGTATGAATCAATGAATGTTTAAGTGTTTGACGAATTCTACATTTTTACCATTCTTATTTCTTAATTTGTTAGTTTCTTACTGTTTTAGAGTTTAGATGGGCAGTGATTGTTTATTGCTAATTGTTTGTTGCTAATTGTTTAGATGGGTATTAATTGTTACTTGTTATCCTATAAGTTTGTTGCTTATTGTTTACTTTAAGTGGGCAGTGATTCAATTATACTTATTTAAGTTATTTTATCTATTGAGTTGTGCAATTATTGTTAATTTGTTGACAATTTGACATTGACTAATTAGATTAAAGTTATGCTAGTTGATGAATTATAACTTGTTTGTTGTAATTTGTAAACTTATAAAATTTTTACAATAAAACTTGCTCTAAATCTTTAATAAAGTATATGCAATATTTTCAAAATCATGAAAAGAACACAAGAAAGAAGTATTGCAAGCTTTTTTTTTCAAAAAGAACACAAAGAGAAAGTGGAGAAAATTCTTTCCCAAACCCTCCTTCTAGTCATTAAAATTCACCTCCACTACAAAATCATCCTAGCCAACAAAATTATCCTAGCCAACAAAATTCTTCTCCCTCAACTAATTTTCCCATCTCTCAAGAACATGAAGAGGAAGTAGAGACAGAGAATGTTGTCGGCACCTCAAATCCTTGCACAAATGCTTCCACTGATCAAGCAAGAATAACATCAACTGATGTAGCAAACCTTCCTCAAGATCCGGGAAAAAGGAGAAAAATGATTGAATTTCATCCAGATGACAGGGATGTAGTTAGAAGAGAGTACATTCAAAGATCACCTTGTCAACCTGAAACCTTTGACTTTCCTTTTAGACCTTTTGGGCAAAAAATTCGTAGATTTAACCCAAAGTGGTTTGAAGATAATAGACCTTGGCTAGAGTATAGTGTTGAAAAGGATGCTGCATTTTGCTTTGTTTGATATTTGTTCAAGAGTGACAATGTCGGATTCGATGCTTTTGTTAGTGAGGGGTTCAGAAATTGGAGCAAACCTGAGGCACTAAGGAAGCATGTAGGTGGTGTTAATAACATTCACAATCAAGTTATGGGTTCCCTTTATGATTTCCAAAATCAAAGGGGTTCTATTATTTCTAACTTTTCTAAGCAAACTGAGGAGTTCACAAGGCAATACAAAATTCACTTAGAAGCTTCTATGAAGTGTTTGAAGTGGCTTGTACTTCAAGGACTACCTGCTCGTGGCCATGATGAAAGCACAACTTCATTAAATCAGGGTAACTTTCTTGAACTTTTAAAATTTCATGCGATGGATAGAGTTGATGTCCAAAATGTTGTGTTGGAAAATGCTCCTCAAAATTGTCAAATGATAGCTCCTACTATTCAAAAGCAAATTATGAATGCATGTGCTAGGGAGACAACAAAAGCAATAATTGAAGAAATAGGTGATGGTTTTTTTTGCTATATTGGCTGATGAATCTGCAGATATATCGGATAAAGAACAATTAGCTCTTTGTTTGCGATATGTTGATAATAGAGGAGAAGTAAAAGAACGCTTTCTTAGCATTATGCATGTTCCTGATACTACTTCTGCTACTTTTAAAGATGCTATTGAATCAATGCTAATGGAGTATTCTTTAAGTCTTTCTAATGTTCGTAGTCAAGGTTATGATGGTGCAAGTAATATGCAAGGTTCAATTAATGGTCTTAAATCTTTAATCCTTCAAGAAACTAAACAAGCATATTGTGTTCATTGTTTTGCTCACTAGCTTCAATTAACTATTATTGTCGTTGCTAAAAAGAACAATGATTGCAATTGGTTATTTGTTGATGTGCTTCCTCTACTATTGAATTTTGTTGGTGGTTCACCTAAGAGGAAAGAATTTCTTAGAGAAAAACAAAAGGAACGTGTTGTTGAGGCTTTGTCATTAGGTGAACTTGAAACAGGAACTGGTTTAAATCAAGAGCTTAGCTTGAAAAGACCGGGTGACACTCGATAGCGATCACACTTTAAAACAATCTTGAATGTGCTTGAATTATATCAACCTATTCTTGAGTCACTTGATGAAATTGCGAATTCTTCTATTGATAAAGCCGACCAAAACAAAGCATGTGCAATAACAAACTTGTTGATGACTTTTGATTTTGTTTTTGTTGCACACTTGATGGTGTCTATTTTTGCGATCACAAATGGGTTGAACTTGGCCTTGCAAAGGAGTGATAAGATATTGTGAATGCTATGAATTTGGTTGGGGTAACTAAGAGGAGTTTGCAAAGGTTAAGAGATAATGGATGGGATGCTCACTTGAATAAAGTTACTTCATTTATGGAGAAGCATGAAATTGAGATTCCTAACATGGAGGGTTTTTATGTTCAACCGGGTAGAAGGATGTTTCGTGGTAATACACCAAGAGTGACTAATCTTCATCATTTTCGAGTTGAGGTTTTTCTTGGTGTCATTGATTTGCAATTACAAGAGATTGAAAAGCAAAAAGTTACTCATATGAGATTGAAAATCGGTTTAATGAGAAAAGCCAACAGTTACTCATATGTATGTCTTCTTTTGATCCTTCTAATCGATTTGCATCATTTGACATAGAAAAATTGATTCGACTTGCCGAGTTGTATCCTAATGAATTTTCAAGTAGTGATTTAATGTACTTTGATCATTTACTTGGAAATTTCATTGATGACATGCAAAATGATGAGAGATTTTGGAATCTAAAAAATCTTAATGAGCTATTGTAGACACCCATTTGTGTCTCCCCAAAACCAAAACCAGTGATGAGTACCTTTCACGTCGAATCATAATCGAATGAAACGAAAGTGTGGAAAGTCTAGTGTTGCGGAAAGTTTTAATTCTTTTCTCTTCTCTCTGTTTTTGAAAACTTATTTTAAGAAAATAGTCAATCCAGTTTGGTTGGTCCATGATAAGGATCCAATAATGGTGTAGTTGGATGGGGTTTAAAAAGACCTTTCCAACGATATATTATAAGCCCAATTCCGATGAATATCGAGGAAGTTATGGCCAAAATACTAAACTGGGCCCGGTTTGGTTTTTATATGCGGCCCAATGATCTAGAGGAGGGCCTATTATTAATTATCATTCCTAAAGCTATTAGGATTGATTATAGTCTTTTAGAATACTCTAGCAGGTTCTTTAAAATCCTAATGGAGTTAGGATTGATAATTATGTTTTAAAGAGTTTGAAATTGAATAAAACTACTCCTTTTAAGAATCCTTGTTTTGTACGAAGTAGAATATATTCAGATTTTATTTTCGTGCCTCATAATATTTATCCAAATTTTATATGGTTGGATATATCTTGAAATTATCTTTCCAATGATATATTATAATATTAAATCCGAGTTATAACGAAAAAGATATGAATGAGACATGAAACTTTATCCAAAACTGAAACCCTTCCACTATTTTGGCCATATATTTTTATCTACAAAATATTTTAATCTGATTCTAATTGGGTTGGAAAGTAGATTTTAAGATCTTTCCAACGACATATTATATGCCTTATTTGGACTTTCGGATCAAAAGATATGATAAAAACAAAAACGCGAGAATTTATGAAATCAGCGACTGGAACCAAGCCTGGTGCCTGGTGGCAGTTATTGGCGCCTGGTGCTAGCCATTGGCGCCTGGCGCCAGCTCTGTTTTAGGTGCGCCAATCTTGTTTTACGTGCACCAAAGTCTCTGTTTTGATATTTTATCTTTTTGGCTGATTTTCTCTATAAATAACGTATTAAAAACTCTGGTTTCATTCACCAACTCTCATCAAGATTTTCTTGATTATTCTCCCTCTCTCTCTTTTTCTAAACTAACCTTTTCTCACATACTAAATTCCGCATTCACAAGATCTAGAAACACCTAGCCATATTCGAAGTTGTCTTCGCCCTAGACGTGAAAGGTTTTAATTTCTGAGGGTTTGGTCCCAAATCTCTATTTCAATTATTTAATTTAATTGTTTTGTTTATTATTTTTCTTGAAGTTACTAACGTGTGTATTTTGTTATTAGAAAGAGGTACGAAGCATCAAAGTAAGTACTTTAATTGTTTTATTGAGTTATGATGTAGAAATCATGTTTACATTGTTCTTATGATATTCCTAGTATCATGTCTAGGGTAATTTTAATATTAAATATGATTCCTGCGATGCTTCCTATGTTCTTCCTAATACTTATGATTGTTAGTATCATGTTAGGGTTAAATATTTGATTTTTATTGCTTAGTGACATGCTAGGGTTTGTTATTAATCTTGTTAGTATCATGCCTAGGATCTTGCTATTTTTATTATGCTTTAATATTAACATGATTATGATTATAATTGTTATGATTATAATTTTATGATAATGATTATTATTTTGATGATTATAATTATTGGTATGATTTTTATTATTATTATTATGTTTCTTGATGCTTATTTATTAATTGCTTGATCACACCTTTTATGCATGTTTAAAGGGAATCTATACTTGTAATAATGCTTAATAAGATAAGTAATAATCTTGTTTAGGGTTAATTGTGATTATGATTTCAAGTGATCGCCAATAATAGATTTATTTGTGCATTAATATTCAACCAACATAGATTAAACAGGTTTAGGGTTAATCTATTGTTTGCATGTTAATTAAAAAGCGCACATGAATAAGATCATAATAAAGTAGAGGCCTATTATTAGGGCAGGTTCAATCTCTTTTAGGTTGGATTTGTACCTTCATCCCCGAACCCTTATTTGGTTCAAGATCTTATGGAATTGACAATCTCTTGGATCGTTAAGGGGTGTAACCTTCACCCTGTGAACGGTTTACAAGTTCCCAAAACTTGTTGGCGACTCTTTTACTCTATCTTCCTTCCCTTTGGACGCCACCCTACTTTAGTGTATGATCACAGTGGGGTTCAAGCTAGGGGTTTAATGCTTGAAATTATTCCCTACAGTTTTTTGGCGACTCCACTGGGGAAGATTTCTATTTTAATTCCTGAATTTGTTTCGGCAATGATTTAGAATGAGTGGATGAGACTCGAAACGTTCTAAGTATTTCATGTGCGTAATTTTGATTAAAATTATTGTCATATGCATAAAAAAAATCTCATTGGAAAGACCATCCGTAATGAGTTAAAAACATAGGATTTTACACGTAGGAAATCTGAGAAATATCTTTCACAACTAGGACCGAAATAATACCGAGCGAAACTGGAAAACTTTATCCAGCACAGAAAGCTGCTGAGGCATGTGGGAAGTAGCGCCAGGGGCCAGAGCTTGGCGCCAGACTTTTAGCCGTAGTGCCAGACGTCAGTATTGGCGCCAGGCGCTACAGTTAAAAACTGGCGCCAGTCTCTGATTGCTGGCGCCAACCTCCCCCAATACCGAGCCAGAAATATGCGTTCTAATTTCGATCGGTTTTTTGTATTGTTTGCTCGATCCTACTTCTTGATTGAATTTTTTCTCACTTTTCCGAAACCCATATGTGTTCTACATATGGACATAACCCTCTGGGAATTCATGCTCCATCTACCTGATTGAACGCTCCGTGCAACAAAGGGTACATCCGAGAATGTTGAATTCACCAAACCATGGAAGCAAGTTTTTTTTTTCTAAAACTCGCGGTGTCCCATCCACTCGCGCCAACCCTTCACGGTTAGGCTTCCGCGCGGTGCATCCGGACAATTAACCATGGACCCTTTATTGACTAAACCATATCCCGAACTTTAGAGAACTAGAGCCGTGGTTAGGTTGCAAACTCATTGCATCATGTTGTGCCTACTTGACTAATTGTGCATTATTTGTTGTGCATACTCTATGTGATTTTTTCTAACCGTTTGTTTGACTTGTGTTAAGACTAAATAAACTGATTAATGACTAAAGGACTTTGTTTAATTAATTAATTAATTAATTTGAGCTAATAAATAAATATAAAATCGAGTCATAGTTCCTTTAAGTCAACCCGGATTTTTATTCCCGTATACTGCACAAGCATCAACTTGTTTTGGTCATAGCCGGAGTTCTAGGAAGCACTACGAGTCGTACAACCTATGGATCTGTAGCCCCGAGTGTTTTCTTTAATTTGGCGTTGGTTTCATCCAAATTAGAGTCACAAATAAAAAGTTATGACTAAAATACCATAGTCTGTCCAGTCTAATGCATATATGTGAAGTCTTAACTTAGTCTTTGCTTGAGTCTAGTCACATAGTCTAGCCACATGGTCATGACACGAGTGTTAACATATCACCTACACTCACTAGTCTTAGCACACACTTTGAGTACATATCACCATGACCATGTCTTAGGTTCATGCATGAGTCGGTCTTTTCGGTCATTTGAGTTGGGGGGTACATTCTATTCCTAATTTTTCATATCCCTCCATCTCCATCATTTTTCTTCACATTCTTCCATCTTTCTTCACCACCTCCATCCATTGCATGTTGAATAAAGCTTGAGTCAAATAATTAACAATAAAATCCCCAAATTCCTTTTCCACAGTACTTGGTCAAGGAAAGAAAGGCGATTAATCAAGGACAACCTCTTTATTCAAGTCTCACTTTTTGATAAACCGATTCGTCAAAAGAGGAAGGCTAAAAAGATAATGGAAACTCAAGAAGAAGTCAATGAGCTTAGGAACCAACTGGTTACCATGACTGAAACACTGAATCTTCTCACACTTAAGGTCGACGATCCCGTGAAGCAACAACAAATGAACCTCATGCAAGAAAGTTTGAGGAAGCTATCTAGTGACTATAAATTTCAGGGCATGAGTTCACAAGGGGTCTCGCTGGACAAGGAACTTCTTCCGCATAAGTTCAACGCCACTGACATCCCTAAATTCAAGGCAACCAATAACCCTTACTTCTATCTAAGAGCTTTTGAAACCATAATGAGTATTAAGAGTATCGATAAGAAGGTTTTCCCCTCTCTGTTCCCACTATCTCTCGAAACCGTTTGCCAACAATGGTTCTTCTCCCTTGACAAGGAGAAAACCTCTACCTGGGAATCGATAGTAAACGCTTTCGTTGATAGGTACAAGTGCAATATCCAAGTTGAGACCGACCATAGACAACTTGAGATGCTAAGACAAAAAGAGAATGAAGGTTTTACTTCTTTCTTTAATAAGTGGAAGGAAACCTCCGCCAAGATGATCGAGGTCCCCACCGAAAAGGAGTCTGTGAGGATGTTTATCAAGAATCTCCAAGAAAAGTATTCAAAGCACTTAAAATATCAACAAAACTTGAATAATTTCAAGGCCGTTTATGACATCGGAATTGAAATCGAAGACGACCTCGCAAAGCAAAAAGCTACTAACAATAGTAACCACGGTGGCTGGAAAGGAAAGAAGAACGTCAATCCTTCTTCTTCCGAAAACGCCCACTCTAGTAATAATGTTAGTACCTTTGACCATAATGATGTCTTAGCCATGGACAATCAAGGATCTAAAAGGAAACCCAGGCGAGAGTTCACACCCATTGGAATGACCTACGATGCTGCTTTCGATCGTCTATATGATCGAGGATTAATCAAACCTATTGGCCCTACCGAGGATCCAACACCAGAAAATCGATCTTCGAGATGGAATCCAAAATCCTATTGCAAGTACCATCGAGGGCGCGGTCATACTACTGATGAATGCTACAGGTTTCAAAACCTCATTCAAGATCTCATAGAGGCAAATAAGATCCCATCGCCTCTAGGTAGCGAGAAGACTGGATGATGTCGGAGCAAACAACACAAGACAAGAGGCGAGCTTCATGACAAGATTTCATGACCTCTTTTTTTATTTCTTTTTCATTTTTTCCTTTCCCCAATAAGTCTAGCATAGGCACCTTTTCTTTTCCTTTAGATTATTTTTGTAGTTTTTCTTTTCTTTTCCCTTTTTAATAAAATGAGCATTTATTTCCTTATATATGATCATTTCATTATATTGCATCAAATATAATAAAAAATAAATAAATAAAGCAAAAAAAATCCATGTCGAATTAAGCACAAGGTATACCAATGATTTGAGGCACCCCTTGTAGCCACATCATATCTCCTTTCGCCATCTAATTTACAAATCCTTTCTTCATAAACCACTTTGAGCCTCGTCTAACGATAGACCTTTCTTTTTTCAACCTACATCTATCTAACCTTGGGATGGGATGGTGTGCAACTTATGCAATTTTCAAAGAACGAAGCTTGAGTGATTTCATAAATTCAAAAAATAGTAAAAATAAGCAAAAGCAAAAAATATAAATAAAAGTGTACAAAAGGGCAAGTGTTCCAATGTCTTTGATATGAAAATATCTTCGATATGAACACGTCTCAGATTGCGTCTCTTATCGAGTGCTCGAGAAACATGAATGCCAAGTAAGTGATAGACCGCATGATCGAGATTGCCCACATTTATAAAAATGAAATAAATGCTAAAACAAAAGAAAGAGCTAAAAAAAGAGTAGAAAACCTCAAGCATAAAAATACAAGTATTCAAAAGCAAGGTTGCACACCTTGGGGGCTTATCTAGGGTCTTGAGCCTTTATCCCCTTTTTCTTCAAACCTTTAGCCTAACCACGTTACAACCCTTAAAAAAACCTTTTTTGAGGTATACACACTTGTGCGAGGTTTGGCTAGATCTACGTTCGGCCTGATTCCTAACGGATACGTAGGCAACCTCACATCGAGGTGCGGCCGTAATAAAAATGCATTCATATTCACATTCACACACTTACACCATGATCATATCAAGGGATCCCCTGTGCTCATCCCTATTCATTTAGAGCTAGACTTGGGGGCTTGATCCCTACATCATTAGCTTACCTAGCCTAAGAGTCACCACCATTTGACTCTTTTCAATAATATATTTTTCCACACACTTAGCTCTTGCGGCCTAACTTTAGTGTCTCTATCACACACATCACGCATACATGACCAAATATATTTCCCTTAGGAACCCTTTGTCATGAAATCTTAACGCTGAAGCATGCTTCGTCAAAATCACTCATAATTGTCATTGCATCAAGAAGTATGAAGTGCTTAGCCTCCGTGCCTAAGTTACCCAAATACTTTCATCATGGAGTCAACAGTTGAGATAGCCTAGGATGAATTAATCCTTGAACCTTGAGAGATAGTATCAAACAACATGTAACACCCCCAATTTACTAGCTAATAATAAACAATAAATTAAAGGAAAATAAATAACATTTGAATAAAACTGCGGAATCATACACTTAAATCGGAGGTATTACCGCCACACTCGACAACCTGTCAAGTGTTAAGGCTTACAAAATCCCAATAATTACAACCCAACAAATCTAGGTGAGCTATTTATACAACTTTACAAACTCGATATAAAAAAAACACTAATCGAAACACTTGAGCTCCTTTAGCTACGATCACTTGATCAACCTGCTTAAACAATCTTGACTGCTCACCATTAAGGACAAATTCCAAAATAGATCGTCGCAGGGCCACCATAAGAAAAAGACATGGCCGCAAACACAAATAGGATAACAAAACAACACACACGTCAGCAAAAAGCTGAGTAATCATCACATATCAGAATATATAGTATAATAGAATGATTGACAACACTAGCTCAATTAAATAATGTAGTTTAAAACTACATTACACATTGTACTCTGAAAAATAACCTTTATCGACTCAACCTCGAATAATAATACGAACCTTTTACTCAATTAACTAATCATACCCAATAAGTGTGCCATGCTCGTTGTTCTATACCTAGCCTTGGACATGAGTAATTCGAATAACAAACCAACAAGTATAAAAACTTGAATACTCTCAATAACCAGAAAAACACCTTGAACCAGACCACACACGGGCCAATTCCCACTATAGGGGACCATAGAAAAATAAATAATAAAGATTGTACCTCATTCTTAACTCATGATTATCATCCTCTTACCAACTTGCCAAGGACTAAGGTATATAACTTCGAGCCTCAACTGAAGAACAAAATATAATTCTCAACCTTTTGATCTCATACATCGATCAAATAATCATTCAAAAACTAATAGACAATATCTCAACAATGGCACATGTTCCCAAATAATATAACAATTCGATTCATAAATATCTCCACTCTTATAGGGCTAATACTAGTACCCAAAATTAATTAATTCTCAACCCAAAAATAATACTCTGCATCAACAACCCTAAAACCTCGATAAAACAATACTCCCTATAGAAACAACATTAAAAACCCTAGAAAAATAACACAATCAATCAATATAACAATAATAGCAAGACAGTTAAATCAGATCATATCATAAAATTATATACGTCAATCATATATACATACACTCAAGCATATGAATATCCAATTATTCAATAACAATATAAAGTAATAATTATACAAACAATTCTAAAATAAACCTGTGTGATTACATATAATAAATAATAATTAAACATGAAGTTTGTGTGATTACCTTCGACAAAGTACAACAGAATGACAATATTCAAGGCAAATTATATCAAGTAACGTTGCAATTTGTGTAGCTTTTCTATTGATCTCACCATAATGATATAAATTATTATCATCATCATATTAAACATTAGATATGATGATGAGAATAAAAAGAAAAAAAAAAAAACAAATCTTGGTTTGGTTTGTTTCACGCACAGCCAAAGGAAAGAATACACGGCTCTTTTTTTTTATTATTATTATAAAATAATAATGTAGGGTTAAAGGATATAAATACTATCAAATAAGATAAGAAAATAAAATTTAAAGTATACAACTCTAATTTTATAATTTGTAAAATCATAAAATATACGGGTATTACACAACATTTGACTAAGCTCATTCAACATGCATCTTCAAACTTTTGATTTTCTTTTTCACGTCTTTCTTTTTCGGGAGAAAGTCGGTACCCTCCACAAAATTGATGGAAAATTTTTGCTTTTTTGCATTTTTCGAGTCGCACGATCACATTACAATGCACACACGAGTCATGTACACATTGAGTCATGTCGTGCCATATCACTTTGATTTGAATCTAACACATGTGTCATTACACTTCGAGTCGAGTCAACCTCGAGTCAGTCAAACATATCGAGTCAAGTTTATACCTTGAGTCGTGTCAAGTCGATGAGTCAAGCAACATTAAGCCTTAGGTCAACCCTAAAATAATTAAAGAAATTGGCAAAGTTCTATAGTCAAAAATAAATACAGGTGCAGAAGAATAGGGAAGACCCTACTCCAATTCTTGGTGCCAGAAATATCTCAGCAACGACAGAGCTCGAAGCCTCTCAGAAAAGTGATTTCGACCTCATGCAGCAATTTCGGGTTCCTTGGTACGTCAATTAGCCCCTATATGCAATTTGACATGATTAGTAGTCGGCTCGATTACAATCGTAGTAAGTGATTGACCTGACAAAAGATCATCTCACTTAGCTTAAGCGCCTAAAACACTGGCTCATTACAATCGATTCAAAAGCAAGCACTCAAACGACAATATTTCCAAAAATGGATTGTCGCGCATTCTTATTAAACGATAAAGTTTTCCAAAAATTGGATTGTCATCCCCAACTGACAATATTTCCAAAAATGGATTGTCGTGCATCTTCTTCAACGACAATTTTTCCAAGATTGGATTGCCATCTCTGGCAAAGTTTCCAAGCGTGGATTGTCGTGCTCCTTCTTTGTTTGGCAAGTTTTTCCAAGTTCGGATTGTCATACATTCATACATTGCTGGCAAGTTTTCCGAGATTGGATTGTCATACACCCAGTTCCCTATGGCAAAATTTCCCAAAGGATTGTCGTAGGACTCTATTCATCATAAATTTCGGCAAAAGTTCCTCAACGTGGATTGTCATTCATTTCAATAAGTGGCAAATTTTCCCGAAGTGGATTGTCGGTCGACTCTTTTTTTGCAAATGTTCCAAGACGCGGATTGTCAATTGTGGCAATATTTTCCTAAAAGGATTGTCGCATAGCGTTGGCAAATTTCCAAGGTGGATTGCTTTCAAGAGTTATATTCCAAGATGATGATTGTCGATCGTAGCAAAATTCTTATGAAAGATTGTTACGAAGCATTGGCAACTTTTCCCAAAAATTGGATTTTGGCGAATTTTCCGAGATACGGATTGTCGCTTCATCGTGGCAACATTTCCAAGGATGGATTGTTACAAAGCATTGACAACTTTCCCTAAATCGGATTGTCATACATCATACAAGAGTTGTGTTGGCAACTATTCCCAAAGAAAAGAGGATTGTCATCACAGCAAAAGCACCGATATACTGGTTCACAAGCAGCAAAGTAAAGACGTACTGGCATAGCAAACATTAAGAAGCAGTGATCTTTTCAAAGACTATCACAGCGGAAATTAGAGTCATAAAAAAGAAGCTCTTTGTTCAGAGACGAGTGAACATCGAAACAGCAAGGTGGCGTTCCCTAGATTGTTGAGAGTTGTCACAAACAACTGAGGATTGTTTCAAGAGAATCAATCTTCGATAGTATTCCCTTGGACGTGGA
The DNA here is from genome assembly GCF_948465745.1 of Chenopodium album. NCBI lineage: Eukaryota > Viridiplantae > Streptophyta > Magnoliopsida > Caryophyllales > Amaranthaceae > Chenopodium > Chenopodium album. The sequence continues at coordinate 11,443,082 of NC_137842.1, read as the reverse complement.
ATGTTATCAATGCGGATGAGGATTGTTTCGAGAGAAATAATCTTCGATAGTATTCCCTTGGATGTGGAATATTATCATAGCGGGGGAAGGTCGTTTCAGGCGAAGCAATTTTCCAAATTGGAAGCAGTTACGGGCGTAGCGGTTTTCAAGCGGGATGGCATTCTCTAGCTTGTAGAAGGTCATCAAAACAACAGTAAAGCGGCAGCAAATAGGTTACTTTCAGAGACGTATGCTCGACGGTGCAAGATACGCGTTTCTTAACTCTTTTATCTGTTTAACTAATTTAACGCTAGTTTTGCAGATATCGGCGTTACAAGAGTGATTTAGGATCGCAGAACGTTTTGAATCTTTCTCCGTCCCTATCGATACTTTGACTTTTGTTTTCGAAACTTGCGTTTCTCCATTCTCAGTCAAAGTGGGGGCTTCTGTAGACACCCATTTGTGTCTCCCCAAAACCAAACCCAGTGATGAGTACCTTTCGCATCGAATCATAATCGAATGAAGTGAAAGTGTGGAAAGTCTAGCGTTGCGGATAGTTTTAATTTCTTTTCTTTTCTCTCTGTTTTTGAAAACTTATTTTAAGAAAACAGCCAATCCAGTTTGGTTGGTCCATGATATGGGTCCAATAGTAGTGTAGTTTTATGGGGCTTGCAAAGAACTTTCCAACGATATATTATAAGCCCAATTCCGATGAATATCGAGGAAGTTATGGCCATAATACTAAACTGGGCCTGATTTGGTTTTTATATGCGGCCCAATGATCTAGAGGAGGGCCTATTATTAATTATCATTCCTAAAACTATTAGGATTGATTATAGTCTTCTAGAATACTCTAGAAGGTTCTTTTAAATCCTAATGGAGTTAGGATTGATAATTATGTTTTAAAGAGTTTGAAATTGAATAAAACTACTCCTTTTAAGAATCCTTGTTTTGTACGAAGTGGAATATATTCAGATTTTATTTTCGTGCCTCATAATATTTATACAAATTTTATATGGTTAGATAGATCTTGAAATTATCTTTCCAATGATATATTATAATATTAAATCCGAGTTATAACAAAAAAGATATGAATGAGACATGAAACTTTATCCAAAACTGACACCCTTCCACTATTTTGGCCATATATTTTTATCCACAAAATATTTTAATCTGATTCTAATTGGGTTGGAAAGTATACTTTAAGAGCTTTCCAACGACATATTATATGCCTTATTTGGACTTCTGGATCAAAAGATATGATAAAAACAAAAACGCGTTAAAAACAGGCTTGGCGCCTGACTCCAGGCATTGGCGCCTGGCGCCAGCAATTGGCGTCTGGTGCTAGCCATTGTCGCTTGGAGCCAATGGCCAATGTCTGGCACCAACCTCTTTTTGTGTGCGCCAGACTCTGTTTTGTTAATTTTATCTTTTTGGCTGATTTTCTCTATAAATAACGTATTAAAAATCCGTTTTCGATAACCAGATTTCATCAATTCTTATTTCAATTCACCAACTCTCATCAAGATTTTCTTGATTATTCTCTCTCTCTCTCTTTTTCTAAACTAGCCTTTTCTCAAATACAAAATTCCGCATTCGCAAGACTTAGATACGCCTAACCATATTCGAAGTTGCCTTCGCCCTAGACGTGAAAGGTTTAATTTCTGAGGGTTTGGTCCTAAATCTCTCTTTCAATTATTTAATTTAATTGTTGTTTATTATTTTCCTTGAAGTTACTAACGTGTGTATTTTGTTATTAGAAAGAGGTACGAAACATCAAAGTAAGTGCTTTAATTGATTTATTGATATTATGATGCAGAAATCATGTTTATATTGTTATTATGATATTCCTAGTATCATGTCTAGGGTTAATTTTAATATTAAATATGATTGCTATGATGCCTTTTATTCTCTTCCTAATATTTATGATTGTTAGTATCATGTTAGGGTTAAAGATTTGATTTTTATTGTTTAGTGACATGCTAGAGTTTGTTATTAATCTTGTTAGTATCATGCCTAGGATCTTGCTATTTTTATTATGCTTTAATATTAACATGAACATGATTATGATTATAATTGTTATAATTTATGATGATTATGAATATTATTATTATTATTATTATTTTGATAATGATTGTTTTATTTATGATTATTATTGTTTTGATTATGATTATAATTTTATGATGATTATTATTATTATTATAATTATTATTCGTGATATTGATTTTTTATTATGTTTCTTGATTATTTATATTTATTGCTTGATCACGCCTTTTATGCATGCTTAAAGGGAATTTGGTACTTGTAATCACGCTTAATAAGATAATTAATAATCTTGTTTAGGGTTAATGTGATTATAATTAAAGTGATTGCCAATATTAGATTTGTTTGTGCATTAATATTCAACCAACATAGATAAACAAGTTTAGAGTTAATCCTATTGATTGCATGTTAATTAGAAAGCGCACATGAATACGATCAGAATAAAGTAGAGGCCTATTATTAGGGCAGGTTTAATCTCTTTTAGGTTGGATTTGTACCTTCATCCCCGAACTCTTATTTGGTTCTAGACCTTATGGAGTTGACGATCTCTTGGATCGTTAAGGGGTGTAACCTTCATCCTGTGAACGGTTTACAAGTTCCAAAAACTTGTTGGCGACTCTTTTGCTCTATCTTCTTCCCTTTTGGACGCCATCGTACTTTAGCGTATGATCACAGTGGGGTTCAAGCTAGTGGGATTAAAGCTTGAAACATTCCCTACACCATCCCATCCCAAGGTTAGGTAGATGTAGGTTGAAAAAAGAAAGGTCTATCGTTAGACGAGGCTCAAAGTGGTTTATGAAGAAAGGATTGCATATTTGAAAGGTGAAAGGAGATATAATGTGGCTACAAGGGGTGCCTTAAATCATTGGTATACCTTGTGCTTAATTCGACATGGATTTTTTTTTTTTTTTTAATGTAATGCAATGCGATGATCATATGCAAGGAAATAAATGCTCATTTTATTAAAAAGGGAAAAGGAAAAAAAACTACAAATTAATCTAAAGGAAAAGAAAAGGTGCCTATGCTAGACTTATTGGGGAAAGGAAAAAATGAAAAAGAAATAGAAAAAGAGGTGATTAAATCTTGTCGTTGAAGCTCGCCTCTTTCTTGTGTTGTTAGCTCCGACATCATCCAGTCTTCTCGCTAGCTAGAGGCAATGGGATCTTATTTACCTCTATGAGATCTTGAATGAGGTTTTGAAACCTGTAGCATTCATCAGTAGTATGACCGCGCCCTTGATGATACTTGCAATAGGAGTTTGGATTCCATCTCGAAGATCGATTTTCTAGTGTTGGATCCTCGGTAGGGCCAATAGGTTTGATTAATCCTCGATCATAGAGACGATCGAAAGCAGCATCGTAGGTCATTCCAATGGGTGTGAACTCTCGCCTGGGTTTCCTTTTAGATCCTTGATTGTCCATGGCTAAGACACCATTATGGTTAAAGGTACTAACATTATTACTAGAGTGGGCGTTTTTAGAAGAAGAAGGATTGTCATTCTTCTTTCCTTTCCAGCCACCGTGGTTACTATTGTTAGTAGCTTTTTGCTTTGCGAGGTCATCTTCCATTTCAATTCCGATGTCATAAACGGCCTTGAAAGTATTCAGATTGTGTTGATACTTTAGATGCTTTGAATACTTTTCTTGGAGATTCTTGATAAATATCATCACAGACTCCTTTCCGGTGGGGACCTCAATCATCTTGGCAGAAGTTTCCCTCCATTTATTAAAGAAAGAAGTAAGCCTTCATTCTCTTTTTGTCTTAGCATCTCAAGTTGTCTATGGTCGGTTTCAACTTGGATATTGCACTTGTACCTATTAATGAAAGCGTTCACTATCTGTAGGCGTCGTTCGAAGTGCGCCTACGTCAAAGCATGTGGTGAATATGCTTGGCACTCATAGGAAGTGGGAATTGACATAATACGATTAGGGATAAATAAAGTAGGGAGTCACCAACAAGTTTTTAAGGAACTTGTAAACCGTTCACGGATCATAAAAGGCAACCACGAATAAGGGACAACGAAAGCAACAGCGATTGACCCATGAAGGTTACACCCCATTCATAATCCATGAGATTACTAACTCCATATGGTTCGGAACCACGAAAGGAGGATCTGGGATGATGGTACGAAGTGAGTCATGGAGTCACATTCGCCCGTATTGGCCTCTACTCGATTCTTATAGTGAAAAGCATTCCTGTGATCTCAAAGGCATAAAAACAAAATATTCAATTCGCTCCAAACTATTATTTAACTAAATTGGTTTAATATTAATGCACACATAATTCTAAAATATTGGTGATCACTTCAATTAATAATAAGATTAAAAGGATCCTAAACCGGTTGTCCAAATTATCTTATTAGGCGTGATTTTCAATTACATATTCCCTTTAACATGCAATATGGTGATCAATAAAAATAATAGAATAACATTAATATTAAAAACCAATTTAATCACAATTCCAATAACATAAAATCGTTAGAAAAGTAATAGAAATAAAAAGAACATGATCCTTACTTTGATTCTGTTTGTTTGCAACTACAAAATAATAAACGAGTTAGTAACTTCAATGAAATAATAAAACGATGATTAAATTAAATTAAATAAAGTAAAGTTGATTTTGGGGCCAAACCCTCAAACAGTTCTACCTTTCACGCCTTGGCTTAAGGATAGAACCACGAGTAAAGTATGGACTCCTTTGAGTACTTGAAGAAGGAATTTTGAAGTGAAAAGGGTAGGCTATTGTTTAGGCTAAAGCATAGAAGAGAGAAAAATAAATCAGAGAATTACTCGGTGCCCCGTACATCAGAAATGAGGGGGTATTTATAGGGAAAATGTGCTGAGGGAGCACACGGAACCCTAAAATGACAAAAACCCTAAAAAAGTATCCCGTGACACGAAAAACTGTGCCGTGACACGGGAAGTCCCACCGTCAGACGACACACTTTCCCGTGACACGGTACATTTTTAGTGTGACGCGGGAAATTTTCAGAAAACGGGAAAGAAAACGCGTTAAGGGTTTACGCGGAAAAGACACGGAATGTCCCGTGTCACGGCAGACCTCCCGTGTCACGGGAAATCCCACCGTCAGACGGGAAGGATTCCCATGACACGGTGGCAGTCTGCCGTGGCGCGGGAATTTCCAGTCTATTTTCCGTCTAAATACATTTTTAACCCTAATTTCATTCGGCATTTTAAGTGCCGATTGATAATTTCGGGCCTTTTCTGACTTATTATTATTTGGGCTAAGAAAATAATTAGATAAAAATAAGTAAAAGGTTTGGGCCAAAAATAAATAATAAAACAATAAAATAAAAAAGGTTTGGGCTAAAATTAAATAATAAGTTTAGGCTGAAATTAAAACTATGCTTTTACCAGACATCAAGACCAATCCATGGGCTGTTCAAAAATATGAATTTAATTAAATACGATTTTTTAAGCACTCTCGGGATTAAATACCGAACCCGACCAATAGCGGCGGTGAAAGGTTGTTCATCATCGGATTTGGTTTTGGGGAGACATTTTTAGGTGTCTACACTATCGATTCCCAGGTAGAGGTTTTCTCTTTGTCAAGGGAGAAGAACCATTGTTGGCAAACGGTTTAAAGAGATAGTGAGAACAGAGAGGGGAAAACCTTCTTATCGATATTCTTAATACTCATTATGGTTTCGAAAGCTCTTAGATGGAAGTAAGGGTTATCTGTTGCCTTGAATTTAGGGATGTCAGTGGCATTAAACTTATGCGGAAGAAGTTCCTTGTCCAGTGAGACCCCTTGTGAACTCATGCCCTGAAATTTATAGTCACTAGATAGCTTTCTCAAGCTTTCTTGCATGAGCTTCATTTGTTGTTGCTTCACTGATCATCGACCTTGAGGGTAAGGAGCTTCAGTGTTTCAGTCATGGTAACTATTTGGTTCCTAAGCTCATTGACTTCCTCTTGAGTTGCCATTATCTTTTTAGCCTTCCTCTTTTGACGAATCGGTTTATCGAAAAGTGAAACTTGAATAAAGAGGTTGTCCTTGATTAATCGCCCTTCTCTCCTCGACCAAGTACTGTGTAAAAGGAATTTGGGGATATTCATTGTTAATTATTTGACTCAAGCTTTATTTGACATGCAATGGATGGAGGAAGTGAAGAAAAATGGAATAGAATGTGAAGAAGAATGATGGAGATGGAGGGATATGAAGAGTTAGGAATAGAATGTACCCCCCAACTCAAATGACGGAAAAAAAACCGACTCACGCATGAACCTAAGACATGGTCATGGTGACATGTACTCAAAGTGTTTGCTAAGACTAGTGAGTGTAGGTGACATGTTAAGACTCGTGTCATGACCATGTGGCTAGACTATGTGACTAGACTCAAGCAAAGACTAAGTTAAGACTTCACGTATATGCATTAAACTTGACAGACTGTGGTATTTTAGTCATAACTTTTGATCCGTGACTCTGATTTGGATGAAACCAACGCCAAATTAAAGATAAAACTCGGGGCTACATATCCATAGGTTGTACGACTCACATTTCTTCTTATAACTCCGGCTATGACCAAAACAAGTTGACGTTTGTGCAGTATACGGGAATAAAAATCCGGGTTGACTTAAAGGAACTATGACTCGATTTTATGTTTATTTATTAGCTCAAATTAATTAATTAATTAATTAAACAAAGTCCTTTAGTCATTAATTAGTTTATTTAGTCTTAACACAAGTCAAACAAACAGTTAGGAAAAATCACATAGAGTATGCACAACAAATAATGCACAATTAGTCAAGTAGGCACAATATGATGCAATGAGTTTGCAACCTAACCATGGCTCTAGTTATCTAAAGTTCGGGATATGGTTTAGTCAATATATGGTCCATGGTTAATTGTCCGGATGCACCGCGTGGAAGCCTAACCGTGAAGGGTTGGCGCGAGTGGATGGGACACCGCGAGTTTTAGAAAAAAAAAAACTCGCTTCCATGGTTTGGTGAATTCAACATTCTCGGATGTACCCTTTGTTGCACGGAGCGTTCAATCGGGTAGATGGAGCATGAATTCCCAGAGGGTTATGTCCATATGTAGAACACATATGGGTTTCGGAAAAGTGAGAAAAAATTCAATCAGGAAGTAGGATCGAGCAAACAATACAAAAAACTGGTCGAAATTAGAACGCATATTTCTGGCTCGGTATTGGGGGAGGTTTGGCGCCAGCAATCAGAGACTGGCGCCAGTTTTTAACTGTAGCGCCTAGCGCCAATACTGACGTCTAGCACTACGGCTAAAAGTCTGGCGCCAAGCTCTGGCCCCTGGCGCTACTTCCCACATGCCTCAGCAGCTTTCTGTGCTGGATAAAGTTTTCCAGTTTCGCGCGGTGTTATATCGGTCCTAGGATGGTCTTTCCAATGAGATCTTTTTTATGCATATGACAATAATGTTAATCAAAATTACGCACATGAAATACTTAGAACGTTTTGAGCCTCATCCACTCATTCTAAATCATTGCCGAAACAAATTCAGGAATTAAAATAGAAATCCTCCCCAGTGGAGTCGCCAAAAAACTGTAGGGAATAATTTCAAGCATTAAACCCCTAGCTTGAACCCCACTTTGATCATACACTAAAGTACGGTTGCGTCCAAAAGGGAAGAAGATAGAGCAAAAGAGTCGCCAACAAGTTTTAGGAACTTGTAAACCGTTCATAGGATGAAGGTTACATCCCTTAACGATCCAAGAGATCGTCAACTCCATAAGGTCTAGAACCAAATAAGAGTTCGGGGATGAAGGTACAAATCCAACCTAAAAGAGATTGAACCTGCCCTAATAATAGGCCTCTACTTTATTCTGATCGTATTCATGTGTGCTTTCTAATTAACATGCAATCAATAGGATTAACCCTATACCTGTTTATCTATGTTGGTTGAATATTAATGCACAAACAAATCTATTATTGGCGATCACTTGAATTATAATCACATTAACCCTAAACAAGATTATTAATTATCTTATTAAGCGTGATTACAAGTACCAAATTCCCTTTAAGCATGCATAAAAGGCGTGATCAAGCAATAAATATAAATAATCAAGCAACATAATAAATAGTCAATTTCACGAATAATAATTATAATAATAATAATAATCATCATAAAATTATAATCATAATCAAAACAATAATAATCATAAATAAAACAATCATTATCAAAATAATAATAATAATAATAATAATAATAATAATAATAATAATAATAATAATATTCATAATCATCATAAATTATAACAATTATAATCATAATCATGTTCATATTAATATTAAAGCATAATAAAAATAGCAAGATCCTAGGCATGATACTAACAAGATTAATAACAAACCCTAGCATGTCACTAAGCAATAAAAATCAAATCTTTAACCCTAACATGATACTAACAATCATAAATATTAGGAAGAGAATAAAAGGCATCATAGCAATCATATTTAATATTAAAATTAACCCTAGACATGATACTAGGAATATCATAATAACAATATAAACATGATTTCTACATCATAATATCAATAAATCAATTAAAGCAGCACTTACTTTGATGTTTCGTACCTCTTTCTAATAACAAAATACACACGTTAGTAACTTCAAGGAAAATAATAAACAACAATTAAATTAAATAATTGAAAGAGAGATTTTGGGACCAAACCCTCAGAAATTAAACCTTTCACGTCTAGGGCGAAGGCAACTTCGAATATGGCTAGGCGTATCTAAGTCTTGCGAATGCGGAATTTTATATTTTAGAAAACGCTAGTTTAGAAAAAGAGAGAGAGAGAGAATAATCAAGAAAATCTTGATGAGAGTTGGTGAATTGAAATAAGAACTGATGAAATCTGGTTATCGAAAACGGAGTTTTAATACGTTATTTATAGTGAAAATCAGCTAAAAAGATAAAATTAACAAAACAGAGTCTGGCGCACACAAAAAGAGGTTGGCGCAGGCATTGGCTATTGGCGCCATGCGCCAATGGCTAGCACCAGACGCCAATGGCTGGCGCCCGGCGCCAGGCATGGTTCCAGGCGCCAATGTCTGGAGTCAGGCGCCAAGCCTGTTTTTAACGCGTTTTTGTTTTTATCATATCTTTTGATCTGGAAGTCCAAATAAGGCATATAATATGTCTTTTGAAAGCTCTTAAAGTCTACTTTCCAACCCAATTAGAATCAGATTAAAATATTTTGTAGATAAAAAGATATGGCCAAAATAGTGGAAGGGTGTCAGTTTTGGATAAAGTTTCATGTCTCATTCATATCTTTTTCGTTATAACTCGGATTTAATATTATAATATATCATTGGAAAGATAATTTCAAGATCTATCCAACCATATAAAATTTGGATAAATATTATGAGGCACGAAAATAAAATCTGAATATATTCCACTTCGTACAAAACAAGGATTCTTAAATGGAGTAGTTTTATTCAATTTCAAACTCTTTAAAACATAATTATCAATCCTAACTCCATTAGGATTTAAAATAATCTTCTAGAGTATTCTAGAAGACTATAATCAATCCTAATAGTTTTAGGAATGATAATTAATAATAGGCCCTCCTCTAGATTATTGGGCCGCATATAAAAACCAAATCGGGCCTAGTTTAGTATTTTGGCCATAACTTCCTCGATATTCATCGAAATTGGGCTTATAATATATCGTTGGAAAGGTCTTTGCAAGCCCCACCCAACTACACTACTATTGGACCCATATCATGGACCAATTAAACTAGATTGGTTGTTTTCTTAAAATAAGTTTTCAAAAACAGAGAGAAAAGAAAAGAAATTAAAACTATCCGCAACGCTAGACTTTCCACACTTTCACTTCATTCGATTATGATTCGACGCGAAAGGTACTCATCACTGGTTTTGGTTTTGGGGAGACATAAATGGGTGTCTACAGATGGTGTGCAACTTTTGCAATTCTAAAGAAAGCTTGAACAAATTCAAAAGAATAAAATAGCAAAAATAAGCAAAAGTAAATAAATAAAGTGTACAAAAGGGCAAGTGTTCCAATGTCTTTGATATGAAAATGTCTTTGATAAGAACACGTCTCAGATTGCGTCTCTTATCGAGTGCTTGGTACCATGCCTGAGAAACATGAATGCCAAGTGAGTGATAGACCGCATGATCAGTGATTGCCCACAATTATAAAAATAAAATAGATGCTAAAGCAAAAGATAAAAGAGAGCTAAAAAAGAGTAGAAACTCAAGCATAAAATTATAAAGATTCAAAAGCGGAGTTGCACACCTTGGGGGCTTATTTAGGGTCATGAGCCTTTATGCCCTCATTCTTCAAACCTTTAGCCTAACCACGTTACAACCCTTAAAAAGACCTTTTTGAGGTATATACACTTGTGCGAGGTTCGGCTAGAGCTACGTTCGGCCTGATTCCTAACGGATACGTAGGCAACCTCACATCGAGGTGCGGCCGTAATAAACATGCATTCATATTCACATTCACACACTTGTACCATGATCATATCAAGGGATCTCCAATGCTCATCCCTATTCATGTAGAGCTAGACTTGGGGGCTTGATCCTTACATCATTAGCTTACCTAGCCTAAGAGTCACCACCATTTGATTCTTCTAAAAATGATATCTTTCAACACACTTAGCTCTTGCGGCCTAACTTTAGTGTCACTTTCACACACTGCACAGATACATGACCAAATATACTTCCCTTAGGAACCCTTTGTCATGAAATCTTAACATAACACTGAAGCATGCCTTGTCACATCACTCATCAATCATAATTGTCATTACATAGAATTATGAAGTGCTTAGCCTCCGTGCCTAAGTTACCCAAATATTTTCATCATTGAGTCAACCATTGAGATAGCCTAGGATGGATTAATCCTTGCACCTTGAGAGACAGTATCAAACAACATCTGACTAAGCTCATTCAACATGCATCTTCAAACTTCGCTCCTTCTTTTTCAAGTCTTTCTTTTTCGGGAGAAAGTCGGTACCCTCCACAAAAATGACGGAAAATTTTTGCTTTTTTGCATTTTCGAGTCGCATAATCAACACTATGCACACACGGTTCATGAGTCTAACACATGTGTCATTTCACTTTAAGTCGAGTCAACCTCGAGTCAGTCAAACATATCGTGTCAAGTTTATACTTTGAGTCGTGTCAAGTCGATGAGTTAAGCAACATTAAACCTTAGGTCAACCCTAAGATAATTTTAAGCCTTAGTTCAACCCTAAGATGGCTAAAGAGATTGGCAAAGTTCTATAGTCAAAAATAAATACAGGTGCAGCAGAATAGGGTGGACCCCACTCCAATTCTTGGCGCCAGAGATATTTCAGCAGCGACAGAGCTCAAAGCCTCTCAGAAAGGTGATTTCAACCTCTTACAGCAATTTTGGGTTCCTTGGTACGCCAGTTAGCCCCTATAAGCAATTTGACATGATTAAGTAGTCAGTTTGATTACAATTGCAATAAGTGATCGACCTAATCAAAGATCGTCTCACTTAGCTTAAAGCGCCTAATCACGGAGACACCGACATACTGGTTTTAGCAGAAATAAAGTTCAGGCGAGCTTTAGAGATCGACAAACGTTAGTCTTCGGAAATTTTTTCTTCAAGACATTATCGCAACAAACGTTCAAGTACCGAAGCTCTCTTGTTCAGAGACGCGTGAACATTTCCATCAAGCTTTTTTGCTCCAGAGACGCGTGGGCATATCATCAAAGCTCTTTTCTTCAGAGACGAGTGGACATTTCATTCAAAAGCTCTTTTGCTCCAGAGACGCGTGGGCAAATCAATCAAGCTCTTTTGTTCAGAGACGCGTGGACAATCCTTTTCAAGCTCTTTTGTTCAGAGACGCGTGGACATTTCCTACAAGCTCTTTTGCTCAAAGACGCGTGGGCATCCTATTATCAAGCTCTTCGTTCAAAGACGCGTGGACACATCATTTAGAAGTTCATATTAAAAAAGAATATAATAAAGAAGCTCTTTGTTCAGAGACGCGTGAACATACAAAAAAGAAGCTCTATTGTTCAGAGATGCGTGAACATATAAAAAGGAAGCTCTTGGTTCAGGGACGAGTGAACATCGAAACAGCAAGGTCGCGATCCCTGGATTATGGAGAGTTGTCACAAACAACTGGAGATTGTTTCGAGAGAAATAATCTTCGATGGTATTCCCTTGGACGTAGAGTATTATCAATGCGGATGAGGATTGTTTTGAGAGAAATAATCTTCGATAGTATTCCCTTGGACGTGGAATATTATCAATGCGGATGAGGATTGTTTCAAGAGAAGCAATCTTCGATGGTATTCCCTTGGACGTGGAATATTATCAACGCGGAGGAGGATCGTTTCAGGCGAAACAGTCTTCTATATTGGAAGCAGTTACGGGCGTAGCAGTTTTCAAGCGGGATGGCATTCTCTAGCTTACAAGAGGTCATCAAAACAACAGTAAAGCGACATCAAATCGGTTACTTTCAGAGACGTGTGCTCGACGGTGCAAGATACGCGTTTCTTAACTCTTTTATCTGTTTAACTAATGTTAGTTTGCAGGTATCGGCGTTGCAAGAGTGATTTAGGATCGCATAACGTTCTGAATCATTCTCCGTCCCTATCGATACTTTGACTTTAGTTTTCGAAACCTGCGTTTCTCCAAACTCAGTCAAAGTGGGGACTTTTGTAGACACCCATCTGTGTCTCCCTAAAACCAAACCCAGTGATGAGTACCTTTCACGTCGAATCATAATCGAATGAAATGAAAGTGTGGAAAGTCTAGTGTTGCGGATAGTTTTAATTCTTTTCTCTTCTCTCTGTTTTTGAAAACTTATTTTAAGAAAATAGTCAATCCAGTTTGGTTGGTCCATGATAAGGATCCAATAATGGTTTAGTTGGATGGGGTTTGAAAAGACCTTTCCAACGATATATTATAAGCCCAATTCCGATGAATATCGAGGAAGTTATGGCCAAAATACTAAACTGGGTCCGGTTTGGTTTTTATATGCGGCCCAATGATCTAGAGGAGGGCCTATTATTAATTATCATTCCTAAAGCTATTAGGATTGATTATAGTCTTTTAGAATACTCTAGAAGGTTCTTTTAAATCCTAATGGAGTTAGGATTGATAATTATGTTTTAAAGAGTTTGAAATTGAATAAAACTACTCCTTTTAAGAATCCTTGTTTTGTACGAAGTGGAATATATTCAGATTTTATTTTCGTGCCAAATAATATTTATCCAAATTTTATATGGTTGGATAGATCTTGAAATTATCTTTCCAATGATATATTATAATATTAAATCCGAGTTATAACGAAAAAGATATGAATGAGACATGAAACTTTATCCAAAACTGACACCCTTCCACTATTTTGGCCATATATTTTTATCTATAAAATATTTTAATCTGATTCTAATTGGGTTGGAAAGTATACTTTAAGAGCTTTCCAAAGACATATTATATGCCTTATTTGGACTTCCGGATCAAAAGAAATGATAAAAACAAAAACGCGTGAATTTATGAAATCAGCGCCTGGAACCAGGCCTGGCGCTTTGGCGCCAGCCATTGGCGCCTGGTGCTAGCCATTGGCGTCTGGCGCCAATAAGCTGGTGCTGGAGCCAGCTCTGCTTTAGGTGCGCCAATCTTGTTTTACGTGCGTCAAGTGCTCTATTTTGATATTTTATCTTTTTGGCTGATTTTCTCTATAAATAACGTATTAAAAACTCCGTTTTCATTCACCAACTCTCATCAAAATTTTCTTGATTATTCTTCCTCTCTCTCTTTTTCTAAACTAGCCTTTTCTCACATACAAAATTCTGCATTCACAAGATCTAGAAACACCTAGCCATATTCGAAGTTGCCTTCGCCCGAGACGTGAAAGGTTTTAATTTCTGAGGGTTTGCTCCCAAATCTCTATTTCAATTATTTAAATTAATTGTTTTGTTTATTATTTTCCTTGAAGTTACTAACATGTGTATTTTGTTATTAGAAAGAGGTACGAAGCATCAAAGTAAGTACTTTAATGGTTTTATTGATGTTATGATGTAGAAATCATGTTTACATTGTTCTTATGATATTCCTAGTATCATGTCTAGGGTAATTTTAATATTAAATATGATTCCTGCGATGCTTCCTATGTTCTTCCTAATACTTATGATTGTTAGTATCATGTTAGGGTTAAAGATTTGATTTTTATTGCTTAGTGACATGCTAGGGTTTGTTATTAATCTTGTTAGTATCATGCGTAGGATCTTGCTATTTTTATTATGCTTTAATATATATTAACATGATTATGATTATAATTGTTATGATTATAATTTTATGATGATGATTATTATTTTGATGATTATAATTATTGTTATGATTTTTATTATTATTATGTTGCTTGATGCTTATTTATTTATTGCTTGATCACACCTTTTATGCATGTTTAAAGGGAATCTATACTTGTAATAATGCTTAATAAGATAAGTAATAATCTTGTTTAGGGTTAATTGTGATTATGATTTCAAGTGATCGCCAATAATAGATTTATTTGTGCATTAATATTCAACCAACATAGATTAAACATGTTTAGGGTTAATCTATTGTTTGCATGTTAATTAAAAAGCGCACATGAATACGATCAGAATAAAGTAGAGGCCTATTATTAGGGCAGGTTCAATCTCTTTTAGGTTGGATTTGTACTTTCATCCCCGAACCCTTATTTGGTTCAAGACCTTATGGAGTTGACGATCTCTTGGATCGTTAAGGGGTGTAACCTTCACCCTGTGGACGGTTTACAAGTTCCTAAAACTTGTTGACGACTCTTTTACTCTATCTTCTTTCCCTTTGGACGCCACCGTACTTTAGTGTATGATCAAAGTGGGGTTCAAGCTAGGGGTTTAATGCTTGAAATTATTCCCTACATCTATCTATGAAGCTAGTTGAGACGAGAAAGCATCTAGATCATTCAAAGGTGTAATTTCTCTTGAAATTAGTATTGCTTCTTCCCGTGGCTACTGCAACTGTTGAAAGGGCCTTTTCCGGTATGACTCAAATCAAAAGCAAGCTACGAAATAACATGGGAGATGGATTGTTAAATGACACTTTAGTTACTTTTTTGGAGAAAGATTTATTCTTAAATGTTAGTCTTGATGCGATTGTACATTGTTTTCAAAATATGCAAACTCGTCGTGAACATTTGTAATTTTTTTTCAAGTATTAGTATTGTAATGTAATTGTATTCATTATTATGTAATTTTTTAATTCCCTTTTATATTAACTAATTTTCCTTAGCGCATTTTGAACTTAGTGTCATAGTGTACGTTGTCGGTTGTGCTACCCCTCCCCCAAAATCCTGGATCTGCCACTGACGGTAAATGGGGTGAACCAAAACAAATAAGAAATACAGATTAGCAAATTATGTTGAGTACGATAAGTGCAAGATAATGTAAACTCAATTTATTTGCAATCATGCTTTTAAAATCAATTCCAATAATTAATCCAATAATTTCAAACTCAATATTCCAAAACCGATTCCAATGATTCAATATTCAAAATAATATTTAATAAAATCAATTCCTTTATTAATAACCAATTTCTTTTAATTCAATTCCTCACCCAAGTGTGCAACTCTTCTGTGAAACATCAATACCCAAAAACTGACCAAAAGTGCCCGAAAATTGGCTTCAAAGGTACAATGGCGGATTATCCAGGGGAAATTAGGGGCTTGGCCCTAGTCTAAGCCCAAAAACTATTAGTGTGATTATTGTAATTTACTGACATAGCTAGTAAAAAAAAAATACTACAGTAGGCCCAACTTTATATACTCCTACGTATATGGTTTCTAATGTGTTCTATAATTGCAAAGCTAAAGCCTAAATCCCATTTTTGAGTACTTTGACCTTTTTACCTAATTTATCTCCTAGCATTTAGATCCTCTAGGGTTATTATTATTACTTATTTCTCTAATTACTTCTATAGCAAAGTATAATTTTGGTGATATTATCTCATTTTTTTTTATTACTTCAGTTGTATAAATGTATTTATATGTAACACATTAAATTTTGATCGGCCCCCTAAAGAATTTTTTTCAAGATCCGCCACTGGTACTAAGGTCAAGATGTGGGTGAGGGTAACCCACACCTATCATTCGAGCAACATATGCAATTAATAAATGTCGGATTCACCCGCATGAGCACCGAGTTCGAGACTATGAGAAAGTCTCACGAGGACATGAGGACCTCATATGACAACATGAGGACAAGCTTTGAAGGTCTATGATCAGAGTTGGGTGAATTTCGAAACGTCTACCGGCATTTGTACCTGGGGGGCTCAAGCTCCCAAGGAGGCCCAAGCCAATGAGTTAGTATTCTTCCTCCCCTTCTCTTTGTGCTTATATTGTTTCAACATTAGGGACAATGTTTATGATAGATGGGGGGGGAGTCTTTTTCTCATCGAGTCTATGTTGGTTCTTGTGTATTTTTGTGTTGGTGTTGAGTTTTGCATGTTGTTTGTTTCCCTTTCCCTAACATCCAAATCCCTTGAATCCAAATTTGCTCCCTATGAAATTTAAATCTCTTATCATGTTAATACTTCTCTTCTCTCCTTATCTAGTGCATAGTTATGTTTTATTTTCATGTTCAACCTATTTTATAGTTGTAAATATTAGTGCTTTGTTGAATGTTCTCGACTAAGCTTAAATAAATGAGAAAAATGAAAAATGAAAAATGAAAAATGAAAAAAAAATGCCCAAGGATAAGACTCAAATGACGATATTTATGTGTTTTGCTTACTTGACTCTTGAGTGATGAGTAAAAGTTCTCTTACAAGGGTGTATGCAAGATTTGGGGTCATTTAGAGAATTATTAATCTTGATTACACTAGTGTCTATGAAATGAAAATCGATGAATACTCAATTGCACATCTAGCATAGGATATTGTCTAATCTTCCCAAAGTAGGATATGTTTGAATTGATTTGCGGTCCCTTGTGCCCTTGATGTGCATCTTTTCCTCTCCGAAATGAAACTCTACTAGGGAATTGGTTCTACTTGTATCATGTGTAATAAGTGGCATAATAAGCCACATGTTTTGAATAAAGAAAGAGCCGCTCACAGTTAAAAGAGGCGAGGGCAATGAAATTAGGAAAAAAAAAAGAGCATAGAAAAATGGGAGAATAAAAACTCCCCCAAAAATTCCTCAAATTTTTTATTTTGTCTTCTTTAGAGGTCAAATTGTGTATGCCTCCCACTCATTGTTTACATTTTTTGTTTCTTGTGAAATTCCCGATTTAGAGTGTAGTTAAGGGGCTTTGGGTGTGCATTTTGGGAGGTGGACTAGAATTTTGAGATTTTATAACCGAAAAAAGGCTTGTTATAACTTTGGAATATCTAGGTGTGCTCTAATGAACTAGTAAAAGGTCTAAGGAAGTAGCCTAGTACAACCTTGATTAGTTCTTCTCTTTACCCCCAACTCATGTGTACATTTGTATGATTGGTATTTGATGTGTCCATTTTATACAGTATTTTACCCCCGTCCCTTGGTCATAATTAGTAGTTTTTTTGGCCCTTTGGGGCCACTTTTATTACTAATATGTGTTTTCTAGTGTTTTCGTAGTTTTGGTTAAGTTTTGCAGGGAATTTCACCTTTGGAGCATTTTCCCGGGATTTTTATGAGGCGACTATGAGCATTGGAGGAGCACGACCATTTTTGGAGCCCGAGGCAATTGGACCATGTATTCGAGACCCGAGAGGAAATATGGATTGGGCCGAGAAATCTAGCCCAAATCGAAGTCCAAACCTCCAAGATGAAGCCGGGCCCGATCGGGCAAACTTACGCCCGATCAGGCGAGCTGCGCGCATGCCAGCTGCCAAGGAGATGCGGGCCCGATCGGGTGAGCGTAGGCTCGATCGGGCGCAGCACTGAAGGATGAGCATAGGAAGAAAGGCGGGCCCGATCGGGCGCCCCCTTCACCCGATCGGGCGCGTGTTTTGTTAAGACCTGATTAAGCTTTGTTTAATTCGTGTTTTAGGAGAGATATTTATATTCGTTTTGTACGGATAATTAATCACTTCCTTCTCTTAGACTTTCTCTCTCTACTTAGTATTTCTCTCTCTCTAGAATTCTCTCAAAACTCTTGTACTTAATTCCTTCATTAATTCCAGATTTGTTTTGGTACAATTTCTTCCCTTTCTAATTTCAGCTATTTTAATTGTTTTCTTGTTTATGTTTTTAATGGTTTATTTAATTGGATTAGTTATGATGATTAGTGAGTAGTTTAATTCTAGGGTTTATGGGGATCCATAATTAATATGAAGGGATAGTTTGTTATTATTGATTGTTGATATTGCATGATAATTTCTTATTGAATTGTTTTAATTCTTTGCAATTAGATTATGAATCGAGCAGATGTAATTTGATTGTGAATGTTTAGCAATATTGAATTGATGAATCGAGCAGATGTTGATTTAATATTAAAGGCTATTTTTAATAGGAACTTAGATCTAATAAATTGCGAGAGCCTGATAGATGTATGTTGGTTAATAAATTGCGAGAGCCTGTTAATCATATTATCTATGCATTGTTAATTATTAATTACTTCATTCTATCCCGAAAAATTAATTATTGGTGAACCTGTGACCCTAGGTTTCTTTATTATTGATTCTTTTCTCCCTAAATTCACCCTTCGTAGTATAGAAATCATATTTAAAATATTGGTTACTTAGATAATTTAGATTAAATTAATCAATTAGAATTAAAAAGACTTGTTTCCCTGTGGAGATCGACCCTACTTCCATATCTACTTTAGTTAGAGGATTTAGGAATTATATTTGATTAAGGAATACGACTTTACCCTGTCAAAATTTGGCGCCGTTGCCAGGGAAACGGTTTTATTTTTATTTTTCTGATTGTATTTTTGTAGTCTAGATTATCCCCCTTTTGCCTCAGAGACCATTAGTTCTTTGGCAAATCAAAAATTTTTACATATTTCATCTCCCCTCACCCTCCTCTACACTCTATCCTAATTTTCCCCAATTTTCTCTCAATTTTTCTCAAACCCTAAGAGAGAGGAACCTCAATTTTTCTACTATTTTCAACGACGATGGCCTCCAAGCGTTCAAGAAATCAAAGGGGTGAGAGCTCTAGTGCGGCACAACCAACAATCAACCCGGACCTTCAAATTCCGGGATGGGAGGAAGTTGTAATCGTTTCGGAGGAGCAACGGGTTCGGATGATCAACCTCATTGATCGTCAGGTAATTTCTACCCGTTTCATACATCATCCTACTTTAGCTAGGTTAGGTCTTGACAAATATGTAGACAAATTGTTTAAGGGCATAGGCATGAGTGGGTTTTTTCAAATGTGCCACGATACTTATGATTATTTAACATTGGAATTTGTATCAAGTTTTAATGTTATCAAAATGAATGCACTTATCACTCATGTCCAATTTCGATTGTTAAACAATAATGTGAGATTAACTTTAAAGGAATTTGGTAAATTGTTTGACTTGAAATCGGACAAGCCTATTGAACCTTCTCAAGACCACACCGCCGTGGTCTACAAGAGGTTAACAGGGGAGGATTTGGTGAACCTCCAACATGCCAAAGGGACATGGATTCAACATCCCGTCCCCAAACTTTGGCAAAGATTTGTCGGCCTCACCATTTTTGGGAGGCATGAACCGGCAAATGTACGGAGGGATGAATTGGAATTGTTAGCTTCCTATATAATTCCTAATGCTGAAAAATTAAATATACCCCATAGGATAGCCAACCATTTTCAAAGGGCGGCCAATGCGGCCGAAGCTAGTAGGTCTAGAGCGCCTATTTAATTTGGGGGATTAGTGACCCATATAGCTAGGAAGCATTTAGGTTGGAACCCCGATGGCCATAGAAAAGTTGTGGGACCAAACCTAATGGACCTACCTTATTTTGGGAGTTTGAATTGGGTACAACCGGTGGGGAGTGATACTTGGTGGATTGTCCACCGACAATCGGGTAGGAGGGACCAAGCCTTTACCTTACCCAACCCCGCCTTGACCAAATTTGAGAGGGGGAAGCCCTCTTATACCTTCGAGTTAGATGGTCAAGGTGAGGTTCAACCACCTCACCCCTCACCACAACCTCACCAATCCCCCATTCACCACTCACCCCACTACACACCACCCCCACCTTTCACCTACGGCATGCCCACAATGCCTACTTCCTCGGTTGATTACAATGTCGACCCAAATGCCCCATATGACTTTTCGGCTTTTAGGAGCCAACTAGACCGTATTGAGACGGGGCAAGGAAGGGTAGAGGGCATGATGCAAAACCTAGACTCTAGGTTAAGCACCCTAGATGGGAGGGTTGGTCTTATTGAGAGGAACCTAGGGAGGGGCCTTTACCCCATGTATGATGATTATGCCCGTCGGGGGGCTATTCCTCCCGATTCCCTTACTCCCGATTGGTTCCAATACCCCCAAGGAGGGTATTCTCACCCCGGTGCTTATGGTACTTATGTGGACTACTCTTCGGTCCACGGATATGGGGGTATGGGTGGGAATGTAGACCCTAACTACTATGCCGGTGGTTCGGGGTATGGTGGTGGTGGCTCTAGCCATGGAGGGGCCGGCTCTAGCCACGGTGGGGGGTACTCTAGGATGGATGAGGATGAGGAGTAGGCTACTCTCCCAAGTCAATGAGGGAATTGCTTGATTTGGCTTGGGGGGGTGTTCTTTCAACTTGGAAATTCTCTTCCTTCTCTCTCTTTATTTGCTTTCTAGTATAGTTTTTATTTGCTTTCCTAGTGTAGTTTTTATTGCTCTCTTATTTATGATAAATACAAAAAAATTGGAAAAAAATAAAAATCCAAAAATACGTTCCAATGAATTGTAAATCATGCTTCCCTGTGCCCCATACTTGAGAAAATTGTTTTGATTCTTGGTATTTGATGATGAATATTGTGGATTTGTTGGTCATGATTTGAAGTCTAATTGTTTGGATTCCTTAACTTGCGTCAATTTTGTCCAACTACTTGTGAATATAGTGCCTGACTAGTTGATTTGGTTAGGAAATGTGTGATAGTTCCATAATTCCTGGTATGTCAATAAATTTGAATATTGATTTGCAACTATGAGTAGTGTTTCATGACTTTATAATATGCACATGAGGAGGACGAAGGCGTTCATTCCTTAGGTAGCCTTCAGAGATATTTAGATACATTTGTTCCCTTCTTGTCACCCATGTTGTTGCTTGTGCCCCTTTTATTGTTTATAGCCACATTACAAGCCTTAATTGCCCCATTGGTTACTAGTCCCAAGCTTGGCTTGGGGGAGCTATTAGTGAGTGAGGTGAGGGAGTTTTGTAGTGTGCACTTTATTTGCACAATTTGGGTGGGTTTTGAGAAGTAATTTGTTCTTGATCATATTTTTGTTTTTATGAGTTTGAAAGTTGTATATATTTGAAAAAAAATAAAAGTGTGATGAAAAAAAAAAGTGAACTTCTAAAAAGAAAAAAAAAGAGGAAAAATGTTTGATGTTCAAATGTTCTAAGTGAAGGTTAATCAAAAGAAAAGAAAGAAAGAAAAAAAAAATTGAGCCTCAATGAAAAAAATTCAAGTTTGGAAAATAAGTTTGTTTATTCACTCTATTACTCCATTATTATATCTTATGAGTGAAATTGTAAGTGTTGGGATTATTTATTATGATTGGAGTTTATTTGGCTGATGTTAGAGTTGGTTATGTTGGAGATGTGTATGATCATTGTTTTTTATCATGGGTTTATTAGGATTTGGCTCCCTTAATGCATAGCTTTTCTCTCACATAGTCCCAAATTTATCCTACCTTTACCCTAGCCTTACATTACAAGCTTAAAAGACCTTCCGACCTTGTGCATAGAAGTTGTGTAAATGTGAAAGTGTTGTCTTTCAATGCAAGTTATGACTTGACATATTTCGAGTCGACTAGTAGGATTGAGCGTTCATTGTTTTATACACACGAGAGTGTGAGTTGGGAGGGCATTGTTCACATTAAAGGGGTTGGGTGGAGAGCGATCGAGTACATTCTTTACTCGCCACATAAATGAGAGTCGAGTGTGTGAGCACTAGTCTTGAATTCTATATGCTCTTGTGGTTTGCTCTACTTGACAATTGTTGGGGAGGAAGGGTGATTAGATGAATAAGATTGATTGACGTTGAAGCATGTTTGTTTAATTTTACCTTGAATCGTTGGCTTTTGATTTGTTGATTAGGGTGAAGTATGTTTTATATGTTCATTGATGAGCCCTTTGCTTAGGGACAAGCAAAGGTTTGGCTTGGGGGAGTTTGATGTGTCCATTTTATACAGTATTTTACCCCCGTCCCTTGGTCATAATTAGTAGTGTTTTTGGCCCTTTGGGGCCACTTTTATTACTAATATGTGTTTTCTAGTGTTTTCGTAGTTTTGGTTAAGTTTTGCAGGGAATTTCACCTTTGGAGCATTTTCTCGGGATTTTTATGAGGCGACTATGAGCATTGGAGGAGCACGACCATTTTTGGAGCCTGAGGCAATTGGACCATGTATTCGAGACCCGAGAGGAAATATGGATTGGGCCGAGAAATCTAGCCCAAATCGAAGTCCAAACCTCCAAGATGAAGCCGGGCCCGATCGAGCAAACTTACGCCCGATCGGGCGAGCTGCGCGCATGCCAGCTGCCAAGGAGATGCGGGCCCGATCGGGTGAGCGTAGGCTCGATCGGGCGCAGCACTGAAGGATGAGCATAGGAAGAAAGGCGGGCCCGATCGGGCGCCCCCTTCGCCCGATCGGGCGCGTGTTTTGTTAAGACCTGATTAAGCTTTGTTTAATTCGTGTTTTAGGAGAGATATTTATATTCGTTTTGTACGGATAATTAATCACTTCCTTCTCTTAGACTTTCTCTCTCTACTTAGTATTTCTCTCTCTCTAGAATTCTCTCAAAACTCTTGTACTTAATTCCTTCATTAATTCCAGATTTGTTTTGGTACAATTTCTTCCCTTTCTAATTTCAGCTATTTTAATTGTTTTCTTGTTTATGTTTTTAATGGTTTATTTAATTGGATTAGTTATGATGATTAGTGAGTAGTTTAATTCTAGGGTTTATGGGGATCCATAATTAATATGAAGGGATAGTTTGTTATTATTGATTGTTGATATTGCATGATAATTTCCTATTGAATTGTTTTAATTCTTTGCAATTAGATTATGAATCGAGCAGATGTAATTTGATTGTGAATGTTTAGCAATATTGAATTGATGAATCGAGCAGATGTTGATTTAATATTAAAGGCTATTTTTAATAGGAACTTAGATCTAATAAATTGCGAGAGCCTGTTAGATGTATGTTGGTTAATAAATTGCGAGAGCCTGTTAATCATATTATCTATGCATTGTTAATTATTAATTACTTCATTCTATCCCGGAAAATTAATTATTGGTGAACCTGTGACCCTAGGTTTCTTTATTATTGATTCTTTTCTCCCTAAATTCACCCTTCGTAGTATAGAAATCATATTTAAAATATTGGTTACTTAGATAATTTAGATTAAATTAATCAATTAGAATTAAAAAGACTTGTTTCCCTGTGGAGATCGACCCTACTTCCCTATCTACTTTAGTTAGAGGATTTAGGAATTATTTTTGATTAGGGAATACGACTTTACCCTGTCAGTAATTCTCTAAAGTTTCTCACTTGTCTTGCTTGTGATTCATATCCAGATGAGTTGACTTGGGCGTTAAAAACATTGGAATGTGTGTAACCATTGATGGTTTGTTTTGGTTTTTGTGTGAGTTGTGGGTTAAGCTCAATGGAAACCCTCACGAGATCAAAACTCATCCCGTAAGGCGACTTGTGGGTTTGAATGGCTTCTTAATTGTGTTAAAAGTGATTCGTTGTTTTCCATGAGTGCGGTTTTGTATGCATTATCTTCCTCTCTTTTTGCCTTTCTTTGCTTTTAATCTTAGCAAGTTCTTTCCTCCCTTATTTTGGATTGTTATGTCTATTTTGCTCAGGACGAGCAAAATCCTAGCTTGGGGGGATTTGATAGCATGCTATTTTGTATGATTATAGAGTGATTTTAAACATTGAATGTGTAAGGGTCGAAATTGATGCCTTATTTTGTCATTCACTCTATTTTTATGCATTTTGTGTATTACGTGCTTCACAGGGTTATTGTTTTGATGACATTTTAGGTCCAATGAACGCACTACGAAGCATCCCGGGAAGTATGCAAGGAATTTTGAGCAATGAGGAAATGGAGTGAAGCAAATTCGAAGAAGAAAGAAGCAAGATCGAAGAAAGAAAAGAAATTAAGGCCAAGAAGACCCTGCACGGCCATGCTAACTCTTGCACGACCATGCATGGGTGTTCCAGAATTTAGAAGTCTTCTGCCCAGGTCTGCAGGGCAGTGCAACATCAAGCAGGGTCGTGCAGAACCTTAGGCACGACCGTGCTCAACCCTACACGCCCGTGCAAGTTGTAGGGCACCAAGACAGTAGAATTTGTTTCTACTGTCTGGCTCTACACGGCTGTGCATAGTGCTACACGCCCGTGCTACCTATTCTACACGCCCGTGCACATCCTAGCACGCCCGTGCAGAGCTGCAGTCGAACCCGATTCTTGTTTTCTCTGTCTTTTTATTTTGGGGTCTTATAAATACCTCCCTTGAACTCATTTGTACAGATATTTTTCTCTCTTAACTTCCTTAGGCTTATTCTCTTAATTAGTGCATAGTTTTCCTCTCCCTTAGTTTAGTTTCTCAAAAACTCAATCATTTGTAAGAATTATTGGAAGTTTGTTCCATCAATTTCAACAATTTCTCAACTTTGAATCTTATTAAAGAATCTCTTTCCTCTATCTCTTGCTCTTAATTTTCAGTTTTTAATTGCTTTGAGTTGATAATTTCTCCCTTAATCTTGCTTATTTGTTATTGCATGTTTAATCCATTCTTGTTCAATCTTTCTCCTCGCTTATTTTCATTCATGGAAACCCTAGATTTAATTGTTAGAGTAATTTCCACCATGTTTAGTGAGTAGTCTCTTAGTTAGGGGTTGGGTGACAACCTAACCAAGCCATGGTTGATTGACTTGTATTTATTCATGTTCTACCTTAGATTGATAGTTGTTTGTGCTTGAATTGATTGCTGCATGTGTATTTTGATGGCCACTTTATGCTCATGTATTCATCTCTCTACTCTTATTGAAAGATAGGGTTTTGGAGTGAGTCCTTTCTTGTGCAATTAGATTATGCCTCTTTCATGATTATGGATGCTTTGTTTCAATGGATAGGATGCTTAAGTGTGGTAATTAGGTGATAAATCTCAATTATTTGTGCTTCATGCTAGTTCAGAACGATCGATATACAAACTCGAGCTAGAAACCCACTTCCTATCCTTGATACTTAATCCTTGTTATTTTGGTGTTTAATCTAGGAAATGTTTATGGTGTAACTTAGAAAGAAGATAATTTTAAGTTCCTATTCTATCTTCCATGTGTGCTCATGATTTATCCTTGTATTGATTCCTTGGTTTGGTTGGTGTTGAATCCCGTTTCCCCTAGCGCTCCTTTACATAGAAGTTAACTAATCAAAACCCAATATGTGATCGGATTAGCTTACAACCATTTCATACTCTTGGTGTTCTTTACCCATTCCCTGTGGATATGATCCTCTACTTACCCTAGACTTGTCTTAGGTTGGTTTAGGTAGAAATATTGTTTAGTTTAGGGTGATTTTCCAACGACCGATTATTCCTCTACCAACATAACCAATACAAAAACAAACGAAAAACAAGTTTAAGTGTTACTGGTTATGTGGAGCAGTCCATGATCTTGTCTAGAGGTTGTTGGTTGCATCTTCATATTCAAAAGCTCTTTTTTTGCATCTTCACCTTCAAAATTTGTTTTAGATTCTTCAACTTTAAAAGGTTGTTGTTTGCATCATCACTTCATCAGTCAGCATCCACTTTCCATCTCTTGTGTTTCTAGTTACAATCATGTGGTTGGAATGAATATGGTGTTGAGGTAGTTCACAATCTGACTTATGAGCTCCTGCTCACCTTCATTATTTCTTCTAGAGTCCCTTCCCTGTCTTGTCTTACCTTTGCCATGTGTGGTGAGTTGAAGTTATTCCCACCTTGTTTCTCTAATATTTTTATCATGCATGATTGTAGAGTGATCCATGAATAGTTGTTGATAATTGGATCAAAAACCTCAAATGCCTCTGCCACTTTTTCAAGAATTTCATCAAAATCTTTTGGGAATTATTGATATTGGATTGACTGTATAACCCTAATTAGACCGAGATCCAACACATTAAGGTCAGGGGATTGGGCATGTTATTGGAATACATATTGGATGTTAACCCCATTTGCTTGAGTGGCTGCCAATAATTTCTCATCTCTTGGTATTTGATGAGGCCTTGCATTGTCACATTGTATGATAATGTTCTTTGACAACTGTGTTCGTTGTCCACTATGCATGTATAGTTGGAATGATTCTGTTTGAAAGCATGTCCCTAATAGCTTCACTGTGTTAACACTCTGAATTGCTTTTGTTTCCAATTTTCCTCCTTCTTTGTTTTTGCTTTTCTTCTTGGTCCTCTCGTACTTCATAAAAGTTAAGATACCATACTTTTCGAAGTGAATCAGAGTCTCATTCTTATCATATAGAGGCTTGCCTATCATTCCCATTAAACATTGCCTTCAACTTAAACTTTTTTTATTGTTGTGCTCTGTTTGGGGTTTCTTCATTTGGTGTTAGGTAAAAGGTCCTTGTTTTTTGGTTTAGATGGAACCACTCCTCATCAATGTGCATATAGTGTTGCATATCCACAAAAGTAGGGTCACCTTCACTTGGAATAGGGTAAACATGATTAAGCACCCACTTGAGCCTTGCTGCTTTGTGATCCTGTCTTGCATAACTTCTTGCTCCTGGCATCTACAACATTCCCCAGCTGAATCTATTTTTTTATTTCTTTCAACCATCTGCTTGTAGTAGATCTATGTATAGAGTGCTTGATTGCTAATGAGGTCAGAAGGCCTCTTGGAAGTGAGTCCCCTTCCATATTATGCAAGATATCATCAATTATATGCCTCTTCTCTTGGATGTTAAGTTCTCTGCTTTGTCTGGCATTGTTTTCAGCATGATTTTCCTCTTCTTCCTCTGAATTTGAGTCACCACTGTCACTGGCTTCAATGTCTTGATGATGAGCTGCTTCATTTGAGTATGACCCAGACTGTGAACTATCAAAATGCTCTGCCATTTGTGTGTCCTGCTCCATGAGCAATTGGTTGATGTTGAAAAAATCTTCATTAAAGATGTCTCCCTTGAGTCCCTTTTTTTTTTTTTTTTGCAGATCTACTAGTAAGTACGTGATGAAGTGGAGGTGTCTGGTTTTTTTTGTTTTAGAAGCTTTCAATGGAGCCTAATTCAGTACATAATCAATGAATTCTACTACTAACTCAACAATTAGGAATTAGGACTAATTTTAGCTGATGATGGTTTTTGTAATTTGCAAACAATTGGTTTTAGGTGTTGGTTTGTAATTAAACTATGGATATCATAATCCCACCCCCCCTACAAATCCCAGATACTGATGATGAATGATTTAGGGTGTTCGAATGTGTTTTCCCTTTTTATCAAGGGCTTTTGGTTGTCTGATTTGAAGAATTTGAAAAAGTGTAAATTTTTAAAGTGTTTTTAAATTTTCATGAAATGTTTGGAGGGAACAACTTGAGGCAAAAAAAAAATTTCCTATACAACCGTGATAGGCAAAAAAAAAACGAGGGAAAATAAACCCCCTCAATAAGTTAGTTACATGATCCCATCCAAAAAATAGGACCACGAAGTTTCCCACCTTTTTTAAACCTTTTAATAACATACCTGTAGACACCCATTTGTGTCTCCCCAAAATAAAACCCAGTGATGAGTACCTTTCGCGTCGAATCATAATCGAATGAAGCGAAAGTGTGGAAAGTCTAGTGTTGCGGATAGTTTTAATTTCTTTTCTCTTCTCTCTATTTTTGAAAACTTATTTTAAGAAAAAATCCAATCTAGTTTGGTTGGTCCATGATATGGGTTCAATAGAAGTTTAGTTGGATGGGGCTTGCAAAGGCCTTTCCAACGATATATTATAAGCCCAATTTCGATGAATATTGAGGAAGTTATGGCCAATTTACCAAACTGGGCCCGGTTTGAGCTTTATGTACGGCCCAATGATGTAGAGGAGGGCCTAATATGATTCATAATTCCTAATGCAATTAGGAATGGTTTTAGTCTTCTAGATTCTTCTAGAAGGTTCTTTTCATTCCTAATTCAATTAGCATTGATAAATTAACTTTTCAGAGTTTTAATCAAAATCAAATAGCCTTTTCAAGGAAATTATATGATTTTATCCTCCAGTACGGCAAACTTATCTGATTTTCGAAAACGCGTTAAAATTAGGCTTGGCACCTGACCCTAGGCTTTGGCGCCTGGAACCAGGCCTGGCGCTAGCCATTGGCGCCTGGCGCTAGTATTGGTGTCTGGCGCCAGTTAGCCAGGGTTTGCGCCAGCTATGTTCTTTGTGCGTCAGACTCTGTTTTGTTTATTTTATCTTTTTGGCTGATTTTCTCTATAAATAACGTATTAAAAACTTCGTTTTCATTCACCAATTCTCACGATCATTCGCCGACAATCAGTTTTCTAATTCTCTCATCTCTCTCTCTTTCTCTCTTAATTCTTACTTTGATTTTTCATACAAAATTCCGCATTCACAAGATCTAGAAACACCTAGCCATATTCGAAGTTGCCTTCGCCCTAGACGTGAAAGGTTTAATTTCTGAGGGTTTGGTCCCAAATCTCTATTTCAATTATTTAATTTAATTGTTTGCTTTATTATTTTCCTTGAAGTTACTAACGTGTGTATTTTGTTATTAGAAAGAGGTACGAAGCATCAAAGTAATTACTTTTAATGATTTTTATTGATGTTATGACGTAGAAATCATGTTTATATTGTTATTATGATATTCCTAGTATCATGTCTAGGGTAATTTTAATATTAAACATGATTGTTGCGATGCTTCCTATGCTCTTCCTAATATTTATGATTGTTAGTATCATGTTAGGGCTAAAGATTTGATTTTTATTGCTTAGTGACATGCTAGGGTTTGTTATTAATCTTGTTAGTATCATGCCTAGGATCTTGCTATTATTTTTATATTTTAATATTAACATGAACATGATTATGATTATAATTGTTATTATTATTATTCATGATTATGATGATTTATTATGTTGCTTGATATTTATTTTTATTACTTGATCACACCTTTTATTGCATGTTTAAAGGGAATTTGTACTTGTAATCACGCTTAATAAGATATTTAATAATCTTGTTTAGGGTTAATGTGATTATAATTTCAAGTGATCGCCAATAATAGATTTAGTTGTGCATTAATATTCAACCAACATAGATAAACAGGTTTAGGGTTAAACCTATTGATTGCATGTTAATTAGAAAGCGCACAAAAATACGATCAGAATAAAGTAGAGGCCTATTATTAGGGCAGGTTCAATCTCTTTTAGGTTGGATTTGTACCTTCATCCCCGAACCCTTATTTGGTTCTAGACCTTATGGAGTTGACAATCTCCTGGATCGTTAAAGGGGTGTAACCTTCACCTCGTGAACGGTTTACAAGTTCCTTAAAAAACTTGTTGGCGACTCTTTTGCTCTATCTTCTTCCCTTTTGGACGCCGTCGTACTTTAGTGTATGATCACAGTGGGGTTCAAGCTAGTGGGATTAAATGCTTGAAATATTCCCTACAGTTTTTGGCGACTCCACTGGGGAGGATTTCTATTTTAATTCCTTAATTTGTTTCGGCAATGATTTAGAATGAGTGGATGAGAGTCGAAACGTTCTAAGTATTTCATGTGCGTAATTTTGATTAACATTATTGTCATATGCATAAAAAAGATCTCATTGGAAAGACCATTCGTAATGAGTTAAAAACATAGGATTTTACACGTAGGAAATTTGAGAAATATCTTTTACAACTAGGACTGAAATAACACCGCGTGAAACTGGAAAATTTTATCGAGCACAGAAAGCTGCTGAGGCATGTGGGAAGTAGCGTCAGGGACCAGAGCTTGGCGCCAGTAGTTTAGTTTTAGCGCCAGACGCTAGTATTGGCGCCAGGCGCTACAGTTAAAAGCTGGCGCCAGTCTCTGTTTGCTGGCGCCAATTTCCCCCAATACCGAGCCAGAAATATGCGTTCTAATTTCGACCGGTTTTCGTATTGTTTGCTCGATCCTACTTCCTGATTGAATTTTTTCTCACTTTTCTGAAACCCGTATGTGTTCTACATATGGACATAACCCTCTGGGAATTCATGCTCCATCTACCCGATTAAACGCTCCGTGCAACAAAGGGTACATCCGAGATGTTGAATTCACCAAACCATGGAAGCGAGTTTTTTCTAAAGCTCGCGGTGTCCCATCCACTCGCGCCAACCCTTCACGGTTAGGCTTCCGCGCGGTGCATCTGGACAATTAACCATGGACCCTCTATTGACTAACCCATATCTCGAACTTTAGAGAACTAGAGCCATGTTTAGGTTGCAAACGCATTGCATCATATTGTGCCTACTTGACTAATTGTGCATTATTTGTTGTGCATATATATTCTATTCTCTTAACCGTTTGTTGACTTGTGTTGAGACTAAATAAATTAATGACTTAAAGAAATTTGCCTAATTAATTAATTAATTAATTTATTGGAGTTAATAAAGTCTTAAATTTTAATCTGAATTGACCTAGTACGACTTTAGGCATACCCCGATTGACTAATAACACCGAAAACAGTCCCAGATCGAAGCTCCAATATTGGCGCCAAGGTCTGAGCTGTAGCGCCACACTATGAAGTGTAGCGCCTGACGACAGCTCTGTCGTCTGGCGCCAAGCTCCACGGTGTGATGCCAGTCCTGTCGTTTGGCCGACAGTTCGGATTATTGGTCGAGTCATCACCTAGAGTCTAATTAATCAGTTTGCTAATTAATTCGGTTAAATTTTGCTGTCAATAGTACTTATTTGAGTCAATGATCGAGTTTAGGCACTAAGTCCCATGGTCTTACACAAGAGTCCAAGCATGTCACTTACACTCAACGCACACACCAATACACATACTTTGACCATGTTTAAGAGAGTCTTGTGTGCGCGCTTTTTCCGTCATTTTTTTTAAGGGGGTAAGTCGGATATTAATCCTCCAAATAAAAAAAAAAAACTATACTTAGTTCCCTAAAAATATGTACATTATTTTTGCCAAAAAATATGCACACCCTTTTCTTTTTCCTTTTCTTCCTTAAAAAAAACTGTAAAGTCAAGTTGATTCGAGTCAAGTAATTAAAACGCAAAATGGTTTAATTTACAGCGCGTGGTCAAGAAAAGAAGGACGGATAATTAAAGACAACCTCTTCGTACAAGTCCAACTTTTCGACAAACCCATAGCTCGTAAGAGGAAAGCTAAGACTAAAATGGCAACACAAGAAGAAGTCAATGATCTTAAGAACCAACTGGCTACCGTGACTGAGACACTGAAGCTTCTCGCACTCAAGATCGATGATCCCATGAAGCAACAACAGATGGACCTCATGCAAGAGAGCCTAAGCAAGTTGTCTAGCGATTACAAGTTTCAAGAGCTTACATCACAAGGGGTCTCGGTGGACAAAGAACTTCTTCCGCAAAAGTTCAACGCCAACGACATCCCAAAATTCAGAGCAACTGACAACCCTTACTTTCATTTAATAGCATTTGAAACAATCATGAGTATCAAGGGTATTGATAAGAAGGTGTTCCCTTCTCTGTTTTCACTATCTCTCGAGACCGTTTGCCAACAATGGTTCTTTTCTCTCGAGAAAGAAAAGACCTATACCTGGGAGTCCATAGCAAACGCTTTCGTTGATAGATACAAGTGCAACATTCAAGTCGAGACTGACCATAGAGAACTTGAAATCCTCAAGCAGAAAGAGAATGAAGGCTTCACCTCTTTCTTTAACAAATGGAGAGAAACCTCAGCTAAGATGATTGAGGTGCCAAGTGAAAAAGAATCTGTGAGGCTATTCATCAAAAATCTTCAAGAAAAATATTCCAAGCATCTCAAATACCAAAATAATCGCCATACCTTCAAGGCCGTTTATGATATTGAAATCAATATTGAAGACGACTTGGCTAAGTTAAAAGCTGCCAATAGTAACTCCAACAGTGGCTGGAAAGGAAAGAAGAACGACAATCCTTCTTCTTCCAAAACCGCCCACTCAAACAACGTTAGCACTTTTAATTTAGGAGAAGTCCTTGCCATGAACAATCAAGGACAGAAGAAACCATTTAGGAGGAACTTCACTCCTATTGGCATGAGTTATGACATCGCGTTTGATCGCTTAAATGCAAAGGGTCTTATAACTCCTATTGGACCATTTGGGGACCCACTAGTTGAGAAGAGGTTGGCTAATGGAACCCCAATGCACACTGCAAGTATCACCAAGGTAGGGGCCATCTCACCGAAAACTGTTGGAAGCTTAAGGAAGCTATCCAAGACTTGATTGACAATAACAAGCTGTCGTTGCCCCCTGCCAGTAAGAAGTCAAGCATTGACAATGCACCTCTTGCTCATACCCTGGCTATCTCTGATGAGGAAAACGAGGTTGATCCCTCATCTCTCATTAGACCTATCAAAGAAATCCGTGCCATAGAAAAAGAAGAGGAAATCTTTTTCGATGTCAAGGATGGTCTTCCAGAACCGGCAAGTAAGGAAGATATACAATTGCTCACACTATCTATGAGGGAGGTATCACAACTACTACGTGAAGCTCTCAAATCTATGAACGAACTCCATAAGAAATATGATGAGCTTCAACTTCTGAAAGATAAACCTAAAAGAGAATTCACACCAATAGGAATGACCTACGATGCTACCTTTGATCGCCTCTATGATCAAGGACTAATCAAACCTATTGGTCCAACAGAGGATCCAATATCAGAAAAGCGATCTCCAAGGTGGGATCCCAAATCCTACTGCAAATACCATCGAGGAAACGGTCATACCACTGATGAATGCTACAGGTTTCAAAACCTCATTCAAGATCTTATGGAAGCTAAAAAGATCTCATTACCTCTAGCTAGCAAGGGAACGACTTATGAGGCAAAGCACTTTCCCTTACAAGTCACTGAAAAACCCAAGAAGAGTAATAGAATCTACACTCCAATTGGGATCCCATATACACAAATGTTCGAAATGCTCTCCGAGAGTGGCGAGATCAAACCTCTCGAACCGAGACCATTCGAATCGTTGAAAAGGACGGATAAATATTACTGTCAGTATCATCAATCAGGGGGTCACACTATAGAAAACTGTTTCAAATTCAAGGATTTGGTTCAGAAAATGATTGATGAAAAGAAACTAGTCCAAGTTCAACAAGAAGAGGATGCGACCATTAATGGAGTTTGGGACAGTGATGAAGAAGATGTCTATCTAAAGGACATATTAGGACCTCCACCTTCTGTGTCATACACCACAGATGACATTTGGGCTGAAGAAGACTCATCGATAGACGTCCTCACAAGATCCGGGAGAATGCAACCTCCCGTTTCAACACAACCTATGCCAATCACACAACAAGTTCCCATACCTATCATTGAGGACAATGATATTGTTAAGCAGTTTAAGAAGACAAAGGTTTAGATGAATGTATGGAAACTTCTGGCAACATCTCGAGAACATAGGTTGGCTGTAATGAATGCCTTGGACAAAATCGGGGTAGATTCTGACACTACTCCTGAGGGACTAGCCAACTTCCTCACAAGTGACCTTCCTAGTCCGATTAATTTGATCACCTTTTCTGACAAAGATTTACCCCCAGAAGGTGACAAACAATACAAGGCATTAAACCTCACAGTAGTTTGCAAGAGGATGAATGTTCCTATGACCCTTGTAGACAATGGATCGGCGATCAACGTCTGTCCACTTAGAACTGCGAGGATGCTCGGCGTAAGGGACGAAGATTTAACTCCGTCTACACAAGGAATAAGGGCCTACGACAACACTCGTCGTCAAGCTCTTGGCAAGATTACTCTAAATGTAACGGCAGGAGCAATAGAACATGCTACTACTTTCCAAGTAGTAGATATTAAAGTTTCGTTCAACTTGCTGTTGGGACGCCCTTGGCTTCATGATCTAAAGGTCGTCCCTTCATCTCTTCACCAACAAGTGAAAGCTATAGTTGGAGGAATTCCAATCACCATCGATGCTTCGCCCATGAGGATCAAATCTATAGAGAATCCAATTATTAATGTAGAGCACGACGAAGATGATGAAGATTTATGGGGCTTTAACGAAGAAGTATCCTTAATCCAGGAGGATGAAAGGACCCTTCTTTTCCATGACCCCCATTCCAACATGATTGTCAATACCATGCTGAAGAAACAAGGACATTTTCCTAGGATGACCCAAGGAATGGCAAAACCACTGGAGTCACCTGGCCTACCTAAGTTAGACACTTTCGGACTTGGTTTCGAACCGGCTCGGAAGGATCTTAAGCGAGCCCAGAAAAAGTCAAAAGCACGTAGGGACGCTCGCATTCAAAAGAAAGCAATCCCAATGGATCAGTACCCTCTTACGCTTAATGGTCAGTTTATAAAAGAAGGAGAGGACTATCCATGCTATGAATTTCCCGAACCATTTGTTGTAAATGGCATACGACAACCGGGATTCGAGATTTTCTTGGATTGTTACTTCGCTGATGAAATCCCAACTCCCGTCCACAAGGAGAAAGCACCCCCATGCTTTGACTTTAACGTCATGGGATTACTGTTTGGGCAAGAAAAGAATGAGCCAACTTATAAAGAGGATAACTCCTCGCTTATTCAAACAGTCCTACAAAGTGAAAGCTTTGATCCCTCGAAGCTAATTACTCCAGCTGAAGGATCACTACAAGGGTGGCGCAAGACTATCAAGGTGACTACCCCAAGCGGAAGTAAGATATCCATCACGACAGGGCAAGGACCGATATTTGAAGAGTCGTCTGAGTCTGAGTCTGAGTCGGAGTCTCTCCCTCTAGAGTCTTCTAAGTCTTTAGCAGT
Source organism: Chenopodium album (assembly GCF_948465745.1). Classification (NCBI taxonomy): domain Eukaryota; kingdom Viridiplantae; phylum Streptophyta; class Magnoliopsida; order Caryophyllales; family Amaranthaceae; genus Chenopodium; species Chenopodium album. The sequence goes on along the minus strand of NC_137842.1, from coordinate 11,407,993 downwards.
AACACCTCCCCCTCCTATTTCTTCTCCTAGGATAGTTAGTGATCCAGTCCCTGAGGATATATCACTCTTTGATGTAATGATCTCAGAGTATAATAATATTTCTCATTTTCCTTACTTCTTGTGTTCTTCTCTAACCCAAGATGACGAGCATTGCTTAGCTAACGATGAAAAAGACAAAGAAATTATTAAAGCAATGGAAACACTCGAAAAGAAAACATCGGTAATTGAAGAAACTGAAACAGTTGATATCTCAAATGATTCAACTCATAAAAGAAAAGTTAAAATCGGATTAACATTGAATAAACAAGAAAGAACCGATTTAATTAACTTACTTAAAGAATTCATCGATGTATTTGCTTGGTCATACGAAGATATGCCAGGCATTAATAGAGAAATAGCTCAACATACTATACCACTAATTCCAGGAATGAATGATAAGTGTCATTTATGTTGCTATTTTTAGGAGTTTTGTAGTTAGTTTTTCATAGTTTTTCTATCTTTTTACTTGGTTTTAATAGTGTTTTACTACATTTGTCATGTTTGTGTGTGAAATGTCGTTATTGCTCAATTTTGGCTTTTCTTGCATATTTTGGTGGCTTATGACATTAGATTAAACTTTATTGGTTTACTCTTATGTTTAGGAACACTTGGATAAGTTCATTGCTCAAGATTGAAGAAATATAAAACATAAAAGAACAAGTAATGAAGAAATGTGCACTTGATTTGCAAAGATCATACTTCAAACGCCTATATCTTTTGATCTACAAAACATTTTGGGGCGATTCTAATTGGAGATGAAAGCTTATCTCGAGAGCTTTCCAACGACAGGTCATATGCTCAATTCCGATATAAAACGTGGGAGATATGCTCATTTGAAGCTGAGTATTTTGCCCAGTCCGAGAGGAGCGGGCGCTCCGGTTCTTGGAGCGGGCGCTCCAAAATCTGCACGCCCGCTCCTCACAGGAAATCCAAAATAAAAAAACAGATTGTTTCCTCCAGATTTGGAGCGGGCGCTCCGACCTTCTGCACGCCCGCTCCTGGACCTGGAGCGGGCGCTCCTCCTCCTGCACGCCCGCTCCTCTACGCGCTGCTCGACTTTTTGCGGAGCTTCCTAGGCAATTTAGTAAGGGCTATAAATAGATTTTTTTTTGCTCATTTTAGAGAGAGGAATTCATATTTTCAGTATTTTTAGGTTAGTTTTAGGTTTTTAGAGAGAGAAACTCTCAAATTTTGGAGAGAGAAAGTGAGAGAAACAATGGTTTTCATGGATTTTGGATAATCAAAGGAGGAATTGGATGATTTGAAGATCTCCATTTTATATCAATGAGCATTTCTTACTCTCTTCTCTCTTTATGCTTTATTAATTGCTTTGTTAATCATGTTTGAGTAGATTTCCTTCTACTAGGTGTTAAGTGAAGCTTGTTATGGTTAATTGAGTTATTTGAGATAAATTTTATGATAATTGTGTGATTAAATTGATTGAATTGATGATGGCATGTTGTTTGTTTTAGATTGGATTGATCTCCCAAGATAGCAAACTTAATTGCATGTTAGTTCTAGTTTGACAAGGGATTGTGAATTAGAATTTATATATTTGATTGCATTTTAGGTAAACTTCTTCTATGCACCTAGTCAATGAGGGATCTAGGCTAGGAATTTGAGAGATTGCTCTTGATGGTAATTAATTCCCATTTTAATTCTTTCTTTGCATGATTGATTATCAAATCGATTCCCATTAACTTGTTAATTGTTCAAAGTGGATCTTTGCCCCTAGTAGACTTTGTAATATCTTGATCTTTATATGTGTGTTAGTGTAGTTGTAGTGTCCACTATCCATAAACCGACTTCGGTGTAGCTTAAGCATTAGATCGAGAACAATCCAACATTACCGTTCCTTGTGGTTCGACTCCGAACTTACCACTAGACTTGTTTAGGGGTTAGTTTAGGATTATAATAAATTTTGTTTGGCCGTGAGGAGGTTAGTCAACGACATAATTTCCCCGCGCTCAAAATGGCGCCGTTGCCGGGGAACGGTGTCAATGCTTGATTGTTTTTTATTGCTTGAGTCTAGGTCTTTGTGTATACTTTTCTTTTTATTTATTTTTTGTTTTTGCTTGTTTTTGTAAAAAAAAATGGCAAGTAACTCGTTTCCTCAATATGACAATGAGCCTTTTGTGAATATTTCAATAGACTTGAGGGATATTTGGATTTTGATTGTTGTAGTCTTTGGGAGGCTTGTGAGATTTGTTATTTTGGTTTGAATGAGCAAACTATGGATGAAGTTGAATGCATGCATAATGGTGAATTTAGAGCATTATCAATTGATGATGCTTGGGATTTTTATGTTTGGTTTGCTTGGGATGTCTATAATAAGGGTAATCATGATTCTATTATTGATATGCAATGTGTTGATACTTCTAATATTAGCATGAATTCCCATGATTTGTTACATGATCCCTTAAGTGAACCTAAAACACATGATTTCAACTCTATTTCCTCTTTTGTTCATGATGATGAGGTACATGCTCAAGTTAATGCTAATGGTGTGTTTCAATATTCTTCATTATTTACCATGCCTTCTTGTGATGTGCTTCGTTCCCTTAATGATGAATCTCATGTGTTTGATTGTGCCCCCACTCCCCAATGTGATGTATATGATCATGATCTTAATGTTGATTTTTCCAATCTTGGTTGTACTTCTTCTTCTCTTGTTGAGCCTCAACCTTCAACACCTTTTGAATCCCTTATTGCTACTTTTGAATCTCAAATTAGGTGCATTGAGCTTGATAATGAGCTTGGGCCTAGTAAGGAAATGATTCTTAATTCTATGAGAGGTCAATTAGAGATAATGAAAAAGAATGAGGAGCGTCTTGAGGAGGGAAGGAGAAGAAAAGAAGAGTTAGAAAGCCAATTGTCACCCTTGATGCTTGTTTGTGAAAAATCCCAATTTAATGTGTGTGTTGAGGATGATGATGATGATTTTGAGCAACCAAGAGAATGTGAGGATCCCATTGGTGAGCATATGAGTGATGGTGAAGGAGTTGAGAATGAAGAGAGTGTTGATTTTGAAAATCCTAACCCTTTTTCCCATCTTGATGAGTCTCAAGTGCATGATTGTGATCCTTTTATCCATGAGTATTTGGATTCATTTGAGGTTATGTCTAATGTGTTTATTGAGTGTCAAATGGAAACCCATAGCCTTTTGAGTGAGTTCATTAAGAATGCTTCATGGGAGAGAGATGATTTTGAAATGAATTTGCATCCATTCATGCATGGCTTTGAGATTTTAGGCTTTAAGGAAGTTGAGGGAGTTGTTGTTCATGATTGTAGTGAAGGGGATTATGTAGTTCCTCTTGGAAGTTGGATGTTTGAGGGAGATCATGATCATGAGTGTTCTTCTTTTGAGGATTCTATGATTGATTTTCATGCTCAAATTGGTGATTTGAGGAATGGTGGTGAAGAAGAGACCATTTGTAAGACCATTGCTCCTATCCCCTTCTCTCATGTCCCTTTTTCAAGGAATTTCAACCATATCCCCTACACTCCTATATCCCTTCCTTCCTTTGTTAATGAGCCTATTGGGGACCCCCTTGCCTATGAAGATTTTTATGTCCCTCATTCGTCTTCTATTGAGGAAAAGGGTGATTTTGCCACCCAAAAAGATTTTTGTGAAGAGAGTTTGCCTTTCTATTCTTCTTCTTATTTTCTTAAATTTTCTTTTGATTCTTCTTCTTCTTGGAAACTCCCTCTTCACCTTCTTTTGCGTGCACTAATCTTGGTGCATGCCCTTCTTATATCATTTGCTTACTTGTTATCTTATGAGATGTGTAGTAGTGCATTTGACAAGCTTTTGCGATCGTTGCAATATTATTTACTAGAGCGGTCAAGCTTGGACCTTAAGCAAGCCTTTCTCGGGAAGTAACCCGTGTTTTATTGCTTTCATTTTCTTTTATTTTTAGAATAGATTTTCTCTCATGGAAATGTTTGTGTGCCTTTAACTAGGTACATAACTTGATATACTTTGGTGCATTGGTTTGGATCAAGAATCAAGGAAGTTTGGCACCACAATTTCTAGCATATGGAAAACAAGATTCAATTCTTGAGAAGAGTGGCTTTGAAAAGTTTAATTGGGTCATTTGCGGGTATATACACCCACCTAAAATCCGGTAATATCTTTCCTTGCTGTTTCTCCATTGGTTGATACCTAAAGTGGCTTTGAAATAGGAGATATGTTGGGTTGTTGGATTGATCTCCTTGTTTTTCCCTCCCATGGATTATTTGATTTATGTTTGAGCATGTTGTCTCATTCAATCTTGGGGGAGGGTATTCTATCATATTTGGTAGATTTTGATTCATATATATTCCATGCACATTTGTATATGCTTTTCCATTTTCTATGTCTTAAAAATCACAAAAATATTTTTGTTTCTATCAAGACAAATTTGCAATGTATTTTCTTTTGTTCTTGCTTTGGACATAATACTTTTGGACTTGTATTCTTGAATGTCTTTCTTCCTAAATTTTAGAGGTGTGCACGGTTTGAGAATCTGTTAGGTTGACTCTAGGATATGGTATGCTAAGGTAGTTGGCTAAGAACTTTGGGACCATGAAGCTCTAGTTCACTTGCTTGTGGTAAGATGGAGTTGCTCTCTATAGTGGATATGAAATCAAGAGTTAGTTATTGCTATCCCTAGTGAGGTATAATTGTTCTAGCCTTCATCATACTTTGTTGAGCGGCATATTTGGATCCTTGGCTATTGCATTCTCATATCTAGAACTTGACTTTTAGCTCCCAAGATCGCGACTGAGCCAATTTAGGGGATGACAAAGACATTTCTCTTTTTATAGGATTAATTTTCAATTTTGGATTTGGTTTGCATTTGCCCCTATTACTAGCCCATTTGAGCCATATACATTCTTTTCTCTAACCACAATACAAGCCTTCCAGCCTTGGTTTCACTTTAACTCCTACCTTTAGTTTGTGAAGCAATTTTGTTTTGGAGCTTGTTTTATTGTTTATGGTGCAAGTTTAGAATTATGAGTTCATTTGCAAAGCAAGTATGTGTTGTATATAATTTTTTGCATAAAACCAAATGCATTTTGAGAAAAATCCGCCCAAAGTTAAAAGAGGCAAGGACATTAAAAAAAAAAAAAAAAAAAAAAAAAAAAAAAAAAAAAGAGCAAAAGCAAAAGCTTGGAAAAAGATATCGAAAAAAAAGTAAAGAAGAATGTAAAGCACAAAAAAAAAAGAGGTTTTGTTATTGTTGTTTTCCCTGTTTTTGTTATTTTGTGTTAAATAAGCTTGGGGGAAAGTTATTTAATAAGCATACTTGGCACTTTTGTTTTGGAATCGTTTGGATCTTGTGGAAGAAGTTCCACCTGTGCTTCACATAGGTTTACCGCCAATTTCAAGAGTTCTCCACACCTTTACTCTCCTAGCTTATATGTTACAACCTTGAAAGTCCTTTTGATCCTAGAGGGTTAAGTCATTCAATGATGGCAGGAAATAGGAATCAAGCCTATAGAGCGAGTTTGCATAGCCAAGATGTCGGGTAACCTTCTCAATGTTTTTAATTTCTTATTTATTTTCCGGTTCCTTCGTGGAATCATGAGAAGCTAACTTGAAAGTGGATTTGAAACTAGTAGAGAGAACGTGGTTTGATTGGTTGGAACAAAAGGTGGAATGTGTTTCCTTTAGTTCTCTATGCTTAGCATGTGTTATGTTTCAATCAACCTTGGACATCTTAGAACGTGCATACCTTTATTATTTTAGAAATATTGACATTCATTAGTGTTTGTTCCATCATAAAAGTCCACTCTAGAACGCTTGTAACTTTTCTCTTACTTCGATTTATTTTATTTTATTTATTTATTGCTTTGCCTTGATTTTTGTCAAGAGTTATGGGTTAAACTCTTAGGACACCCTTACGAGAGCTTACTCGTCCTCTAGAGCAATCTAAGGGTTTAAAGTGCTTGATGCATAAGTGTAGGCGTCGTTTGAAGTGCGCCTACGTTAAAAGCATGTGTGAATATGCTTGGCACTCATAGGAAATGGGAATTGACATAATACGATTAGGGACAAGGAAAGTAGGGAGCCGCCGACAAGTTTTTAAGGAACTTGTAAACCGTTCACGGATCATAAAAGGCAACCACGAATAAGGGACAACGATAGGCAACAACGATAGGCAACAACAATTGACCCGTGAAGGTTACACCCCATTCATAATCCATGAGATTACTAACTCCATATGGTTCGGAACCACGAAAGGAGGATCGGGGATGATGGTACGAAGTGAGTCATGGAGTCACATTCGCCCGTATTGGCCTCTACTCGATTCTTATAGTGAAAAGTGATTCCTGCGATCTCAAAGGCATACAAACAAAGATTCAATTTGCTCCAAACTAATATTATTCTAAATTGGTTGAATATTAATGCAACACATAATTCTATAATATTGTGATCACTTTAATTAACAACAAGATTAAAAAGGAACCTAAACCGGTTGTCCAAATTATCTTATTAGGCGTGATTTTCAATTACATATTCCCTTTAACATGAAATATGGTGATCATAAAAAATATAATAGAATAAACATTAATATTGGAAGCAATTTAACAATAATAATGTTAGTCAAATCAAATACAAAATAACCTAATCATGATACTAGCAATAAGAAAATAAAATAAGAGTAATTAAATTAATTAATTACTCACATTCCGCGCGTTCCTTTAAATTGCTACATCATGAATAAATTGTTAGTAACTTCAATAAAAATATAAATCAAATTGAAACAATTAAATTAAATAAAAAGTAGAGTTGATTTGGTCCAAACCCTCAGTCAATTATACCTTTTCACGCCTTGGTTTAAGTATAAAACTTTAGGTATTGTATGAACTCCTTAGAATGCTTAAAGGAAGGAATAGTGAAAGAATGGGGATGCTAGTGTTTAGGCTAAAGAGGGAGAAGAAAATTATTTTTTGATCAAACTTGTTGATCCCCAAAAAAGGGGAGCTATTTTTTATAGAGAAAAAAGAAGGGTCGAAAAAACAAGATAAGATCCGAATTAAATCGGAATAAAACTCGATAGACTACAGTTTTTGCGGTTTTTGTTTTTATCATATCTTTTGATCCAGAAATTGGAATAAGATGAATAAGATATCGTTGGAAATCTCTTGAAGTCTACTTTCTAACCCAATTACAATCAGATTAAAATATTTTATAGAATAAAAAATATGTCCGAAATAGTGAGACGATGTCAGTTTTGGATAGAGTTTGACATTTTATACATATCTTTTCCGTTATAGCTCGGAATTGATATTATAATATATCATTGGAAAGATAATTTCAAGGGCTATCCAACCATATAAAATTTGGATAAAAAATATGATGCACGAAAATAATATCTGTCTATCTTTGAACGTCTTTCAATTCAGATATAAATAGGATTTTCAAAAAAAGGAGTTTTATTCAATTTCAAACTATTTAATCTTATCTTTTTAAAAATGATAATTAAGATCTTTTATAAACTTATATAAGCTTCTAATTAATCCTAATTGGTTTAGGAATGGGATTAAATAATTTGGACCCTCCACATGATCATTGGGTCGTAGGTAAGGTGGGCTTAGGTTTGGTTTGGGCTCGGTTTAATATTTTGGCCATAACTTATTCGTTATAACTCGGATTTGGGCTTATAATATATCTTTGGAAAGCTCTTTTAAAGCCCCATCCAAATATTCAATAATTGGACCCAGATTATGGACCAAAATAAACTGTATTAAACGTTTTTATAAAAAGGACACGAAATGAATGATTTTAAAGGACACGAAATGAATTATTTTGGGTTTAAAGGCACGAAAAGAGAAAAATAAGTTATGGTTTGGGGAAATGGGCTAGGAATTGGGTTGTTTTATGAAATGGAAATATGGATTTAAGCACTCCAAAAATTAAATACTCAACCCGACCAATAATGGCGGTGAAAGGTTGTTCATCATCGGTTTTGGTTTTGGGGAGACATTTTTAGGTGTCTACAGAAGCCCCCACTTTGACTGAGTTTGTAGAAACGTCAGTTTCGAAAACGATAGTCAAAGTAGCTGATAGGGACGGAGAATGATTAAAGACGTTCTGCGATCCTAAATCATTCATTATACGCCGATACCTGCAGAAAAATGTTAGTTCTACAGATAAAAGAGTAAAGGGATAGAATGCTTATCTAAGACCAATGTATTGGTGGCAAATGAGCTTGGTAGCTTCCTATGCTTGAAGGAATCCACCGGATGACGTCTGTTGAAACGCTTTCCATGCCTGAGGAAAGCCGACTGAGGAGTTTGGTAGTTTTCTAAGCCTGAAGAAACCTACCGGATAATACTTTCCATGCTTGAGGAAAGTCGACGTATGAATTTGGTGTCATTCTATGCTTGAAGAAATCCACCGATGATGCTTTCCCTGCTTGAGGAAAGCCGACTTGGCGGTTTTCTATACTTGAAGAAAAATCCACCGATAACGCTTTCCAAGCTTGAGGAAAGCCGACTTGGCGGTTTTCTATACTTGAAGAAAAATCCACCGATAACGCTTTCCAAGCCTGAGGAAAGCCGACTGATGAATATGGTGTCATTCTATGCTTGAAGAATTCCACCGATAATGCCTTCCATGCTTGAGGAAAGCCGATTTGGCGGTTTTCTATACTTGAAGAAAAATCCACCGGATAATACTTTCCATGCTTGAGGAAAGTCGAAAGATGATGAGATTGCAAGTCTCTGTGTATCGAGAACCTTGCGTCATGAAATGATGGTGGTCCGCTTGTCCCCGGACGTGGGCTGTAGATGGTCCGCTTGTCCCCGGACGTGGGCTGTAGATGGTCCGCTTGTCCCCGGACGTGGGCTGTAGATGGTCCGCTTGTCCCCGGACGTGGGCTGTAGATGGTCCGCTTGTCCCCGGACGTGGGCTGTAAATGGTCCGCTTGTCTCCGGACGTGGGCTGTAAATGGTTCGTTTGTCCCCGAACGTGGGCTGTAAATATGACCTGCAAAAATAAATTTGCCAATGGACTCGTATATACTGTGATTGACTTGACCACTAACTTGACAAAGTTTGACTTGATGTGGCATGACATGTGTATGACTTGTGAGTATATGTGTGTGTGCAGACACAAGCAAACGAAGATGCAAAAGCAAAAATTTTCCGTCAATATTTGTCATGAGTGGAGGGTACCGACTTTCTCCCGAAAAAGAAAGATGTAAAAACTGAACTTTTATTTTCGAACTTCCTTCCATGAAAACTTGGAAAAAGTTTTTGAACTTCCCCAAAATAAAATAATGAAAAAGGAAAGAAGTTTTGAACTTCCTCCTTGAGCAAGACGAAATGAATCGTATGGATTGAATTGTTTGTCCTGAAAATAATGTATGCATGATGCATGTTCTTAGGCCAGGAGGCTAAGGACAATTACATCATGTGACACGATAGATGAATGAACTTAAGTCATGGAGCTAAGCATCATATATGGTGTAAAGAAGCGATTTTGAATGTCACTTAGGTCTGGAAGCTAAGCACGTATAGAGATGAAGTGATTATTGCATAATGAACCTTGCCTAGGTCAAGGAGCTAAGCACGATATGCTTTGTATGATTAAAAATCATCGATATATAAATGTTTCTCAGCACATTATGCGATGCATGAAACAATGAATATTGCTCAGGTCAGGAAGCTAAGCAAGTATACAATGTTTCTTCTAATGAATGTTGTCTTTAAATATGATGAAACATGCACAGTAGGGAAAAAAGATTTCATGATAAAGGGTTCCTAAAGAGAAGGATGATATGGATATGGATGTGTGAGTGAAGTGTGTGAATGTGACACTAAGGCTGGCTGCAAGGGTTATGGCGATGGAAAGAGATGTGAGAAGAGTCAAAGATGATGACTCTTTAGGCTAGGTAGGCTAAATGATGTAGGTTCAAGCCCCCAATTCTAGCTCTAAATGGGTAGGGGTAAGCGTTGGATATTCTTTGACTCGATCATGCATGGATATGAATATTGAATGTGGTCGCGCCTCGATGTGAGGTTGCCTACGTATCCGTTAGGAATCAGGCCGAACGTAGCTCTAACCAAACTTTGCACAAGTGTACGTACACCTCAAAGAGGTCTTTCAAGGGTTTTAATGTGGTTAAGTTGATGGTTTAAGGAAGAAAGAGGTAAAAGGCTCAAGACCCGAGAGAAGCCCCCAAGATGTGTAATTGTGAATTTGAAAATTTTGAATTTTGCAAGTTTATTTTCAACACATTTTTTTTTTTTTTTTTTTTGCTTTGAACTTTTTTTTTCATTCTTTTAAATCAATGTAGGCAACCTCAGATCATGCGGTCCATCACTCACTTAGCATTCATGTTTCTCAGGCACGGTACCGAGCACTCGATGAGAGACGCAATTTGAGACGTGTTCATATCAAAGACATTGGAACACTTGCCTTTAGACATTGTTTTATTGTTGCTTTGCTGCTTTCTTTTTTTTTTACTTGCTTTTTGAATGTTATACAATTACACATCTTCCAATCCCAGGGTTAAGTGAATGTGGGTTGAAGAAATGAAGGCCAAACGTTAGACGAGGCTCAAAATGGTTGATGAAGAAATGGAATGTGATTGAACGATTAACAGGGAATGACATGGTTGCAAAGGTGCCTCAAGTCATTGGTGTACCTTGGGTTTAGTTCGGTAATTGATTTTTTTTTTTATTTTGCAAATGAATTCGATGATCTATTGCAAAGGAAAGGAATGCTCATTGATGGAAAAGGTAAGAAATATGACACATAGACAGTACACATGGATAACGGGAACCTATGCTAGACTCATTGGGGGAGAGGGTTGAAACAAAATAATAAAAAAAAGCATGAAATCTTGCACGAAGGATCTGTGTGCCTTGTATTCATTACTTCTTGCCGCCTGGAGGGACAGGAAGTTTATTTGCATCCATCAAGTCTTGAATGACGTCCTTCAAATTCCAACATTGCTCCGTAGTGTGGCCCCTTCCTTGATGGTACTTGCAATGGGCATTGGGATTGCATTTGGCGCTCCTTTCTTTAGGTTTTGGCTCTGGAAATGGCCCAATAGGTGTGATCAAGCCTTAACTGTAAAGGCGATCAAAGGCCGCATCATAAGTCATTCCTAAAGGAGTGTAAGTTCATTTCTTCTTGGGCAATGGAGTATCAAGAGCTAACACTTCATTGAGATCAACTTGGATTATATTGTTGGTAGTAATTTCGTGCTTAGAAGACAAGGAAGAAGGATGGTCGTTCTTCTTGTTTTTCCAAGTGTTATTATTGTTACTACCAGCAGTCTTTATTAGCTCATCCTCGATATTGATGCCGATGTCGTATACAGCTTCGAAAGTGTTCAGTGGAAGAAATTTGAGATGTTGTCTATACTTGTGAGTCAGATTTTGAATAAAGAGGCGAACCATCTCTCTTTCTTTGGGAGGATCTGCCAAGAGTGAAGCCGTTTCCCTCCACCTGTTCAGATAAGCAGTGAAGCCTTCATTCTCTTTCTGTTTGAGAATGGAGAGTTCACGTTCAGAAGTTTTAGTTTGAATGTTACACTTGTAACGATTCATGAAACTTTCGGTGACATCTTGCCAAGTCGCAGTACGCTTGGCATCTAAGGAATAAAACCATTGTTGGCAAGCATGTTCTAAGGAGAGAGGGAACATCGTAGGGAAGAGTGTTACGTCCAATCCCTTAAGAGCCATGGTTGCAGAGAACGCCTTCAAATGGAATATTGGATTGTCAGTAGGCTTGAACTTTGGAATATCAGCAGTGGAGAACTTTTCAGGGAGTCTATCCTTCACATCCAAAGGAGTGGGAGGTCGTTCCACATAAGTGAAATCCTCAGAGATCTTACTCATTTGTTCCTTCAGTTTGTCAAGGGTGGAAACAGTGACCTTGTTTTGTTCCATGGTAGTGACCCTAGTGGTAAGGGTTTGCATCATGGAAGACAGTGCCTCAATGGATTTGTTGATGTTCTCAATGTCTTCTTTAGTAGCCATTGAAAGGTGATGAGTAACGGAGATGACAAAGTTCTATTTGAACGCCTATTAGATCTGAGAGATTGTTGCGGTAATGGCTCAAACCGTATTGATCTATCCCTGTTCCTTGACCAAGTACTGTGAAATAAAATAATTCACTTAATTGTTTGACTCATTGCTCAATATAGGAAAGGAAGGAAAAAAAAATAGACATTTGAAAACAGGTGAGAAAACTCCACTCATTTTTTATTATGACGAAAAAAGGGTGCATGAACCTAATATACGATCATAAACGACCTGGTGCATGACTCGAGTCGGAACATAAAGAAAGTGTGTGGACTATACTTGACTCGTGAGTGACTAAGTGATGTCATAAGACTCGGGGTATGATCGTATGGCTAGACATGTGAACAATAACCAAAATGACTGACGCGAGGACCAAATTAACACGGAAGACTTGACAGACGCGGTTTTTTTTTTTTTCGTGCCATGGTGGACATTCCCGTGCCACGGTACGGTACACCGTCAGACGGTGCACTGTACCGTGACACGACAATTTTTTTTTTTTGGCTAAAATCCACCGTGTCACGGTGGAAATTGCCGTGACACGGTGAACTTTCCCGTGCCACGGTAAACATTCCCGTGCCACGGTACGGCACACCGTCAGACGGTGCACTGTACCGTGACACGGCAATTTTTTTTTTTTTGGAAAATCCACCGTGTCACGGTGGAAATTGCCGTGACACGGTGAACTTTCCCGTGCCACGGTAAACATTCCCGTGCCACGGTACGGCACACCGTCAAACGGTGCACTGTACCGTGACACGGCAATTGTTTTTTTTTTTTTTGCTAATTAATAAGTGAGTACGGTCCATTGGCAATCGTTAGTCATAAAATAATCCACCATAGACAAAGAAAGATCGTTAAGGTTAGGATCAAAACGACCAAACATAAAACATGTAGGCACAATGATGCAAAGAATAGTTCGCAACCTAAGGTCAAGTTCTATGTTCAACTATTGGTCAAGCTTTGGGTGTCGAAAGGGTACCATGGTTAAGAGTTTGGACGCGTTAGCAAGGCAGCCTCCCTTGAGGGTGTATGCCAACGGGCGGCTCCGCGAGTTCGTGATGAAATCGAACTTGACTCCATGGTTTGGGTGGATTTAATAACTCGTATGAACCCTTATTGCCATGAGCGTTTTTGGGTCAATAGAGCTTAAATCCCCCGGGGCTAAGACGCATGTAGAACACATACGTTTTTTCAGAAAAATCGAAGGAAGTCGACTATGAGGAAAGAAAATAAGCCACCGGACTGATTTTAGGACTGCAGTGACACGGCAAAAATTCCCGTGTCACGATACTGTGCACCATCAGACAATGCACTGTACCGTGACACGACAGATTCTGCCGTGGCGCGGTAGTCAGAAGATCTGACCAGTGCCCTGTTTTCCTTCGCGCGCAACCAAGTTATCCAATTTTTCCTACGGGACAGACCTGAATGCGACGTTAAAACGTCTATGCAAATGCAAAAATGCCAAATTAATCACAAGAATATTTTTTCAATAATCTTTCAAGTCTCATCCACCCATCTTAATTAAATACCGATCACTCTAATCGATAAATAATTAAGAATCCTCCCCAGCGGAGTCGCCAAATTGTAGGCGTCGTTTGAAGTGTGCCTACGTTAAAAGCATGTGTGAATATGCTTGGCAATCATAGGAAGTGGGAATTGACATAATACGATTAGGGACAAGGAAAGTAGGGAGCCGCCAACAAGTTTTTAAGGAACTTGTAAACCGTTCACGGATCATAAAAGGCAACCACGAATAAGGGACAACGATAGGCAACAACGATAGGCAACAACGATTGACCCGTGAAGGTTACACCCCATTCATAATCCATGAGATTACTAACTCCATATGGTTCGGAACCACGAAAGGAGGATCGGGGATGATGGTACGAAGTGAGTCATGGAGTCACATTCGCCCGTAATGGCCTCTACTCGATTCTTATAGTGAAAAGTGATTCCTGCGATCTCAAAGGCATACAAACAAAGATTCAATTTGCTCCAAACTAATATTATTCTAAATTGGTTGAATATTAATGCAACACATAATTCTAAAATATTGTGATCACTTAAATTAACAACAAGATTAAAAAGGAACCTAAACCGGTTGTCCAAATTATCTTATTAGGCGTGATTTTCAATTACATATTCCCTTTAACATGAAATATGGTGATCATAAAAAATATAATAGAATAAACATTAATATTGGAAGCAATTTAAGAATAATAATGTTAGTCAAATCAAATACAAAATAACCTAATCATGATACTAGCAATAAGAAAATAAAATAAGAGTAATTAAATTAATTAATTACTCACATTCCGCGCGTTCCTTTAAATTGCTACATCATGAATAAATTGTTAGCAACTTCAATAAAAATATAAATCAAATTGAAACAATTAAATTAAATAAAAAGTAGAGTTGATTTGGTCCAAACCCTCAGTCAATTATACCTTTTCACGCCTTGGTTTAAGTATAAAACTTTAGGTATTATATGAACTCCTTAGAGTGCTTAAAGGAAGGAATAGTGAAAGAATGGGGATGCTAGTGTTTAGGCTAAAGAGGGAGAAGAAAATTATTTTGTGATCAAACTTGTTGATCCCCGAAAAAGAGGAGCTATTTTTTATAGAGAAAAAAGAAGGGTCGAAAAAACAAGATAAGATCCGAATTAAATCGGAATAAAACTCGATAGACTACAGTTTTTGCGGTTTTTGTTTTTATCATATCTTATGATCCAGAAATCGGAATAAGATGAATAAGATATCGTTGGAAATCTCTTGAAGTCTAATTTCTAACCCAATTAGAATCTGATTAAAATATTTTATAGAATAAAAAATATGTCCGAAATAGTGAGACGATGTCAGTTGTGGATAGAGTTTGACATTTTATACATATCTTTTCCGTTATAGCTCGGAATTGATATTATAATATATCATTGGAAAGATAATTTCAAGGGCTATCCAACCACATAAAATTTGGATAAAAAATATGATGCACGAAAATAATATCTGTCTATCTTTGAACGTCTTTCAATTCAGATATAAGTAGGATTTTCAAAAAAATGAGTTTTATTCAATTTCAAACTATTTAATCTTATCTTTTTAAAAATGATAATTAAGATCTTTTAGAAACTTATAGAAGCTTCTAATTAATCCTAATTGGTTTAGGAATGTGATTAAATAATTTGGACCCTCCACATGATCATTGGGTCGTAGGTAAGGTGGGCTTAGGTTCGGTTTGGGCTCGGTTTAATATTTTGGCCATAACTTATTCGTTATAACTCGGATTTGGGCTTATAATATATCGTTGGAAAGCTCTTTTAAAGCCCCATCCAAATATTCAATAATTGGACCCATATTATGGACCACAATAAACTGGATTAAACGTTTTTATAAAAAGGACACGAAATGAATTATTTTGGGTTTAAAGGCACGAAAAGAGAAAAATAAGTTATGGTTTGGGGAAATGGGCTAGGAATTGGGTTGTTTTATGAAATGGAAATATGGATTTAAGCACTCCAAAAATTAAATACTCAACCCGACCAATAATGGCGGTGAAAGGTTGTTCATCATCGGGTTTGGTTTTGGGGAGACATTTTTAGGTGTCTACAGAAGCCCCCACTTTGACTGAGTTTGTAGAAACGTCAGTTTCGAAAACGATAGTCAAAGTAGCCGATAGCGGAAGCAAAGTATTATCAATGCGGATGGAGATTGTTTCAAGAGAAATAATCTTCGATAGTATTCCCTTGGACGTGGAATATTATCAATGTGGATGGAGATTGTTTCAAGAGAAATAATCTTCGATAGTATTCCCTTGGACGTGGAATATTATCAATACGGGTGAGGATTTGTTTCAAGAGAAGCAATCTTCGATGGTATTCCCTTGGACGTGGAATATTATCATAGCGGAGGAGGATCGTTTCAGACGAAGCAATCTTCTAATTTGGAAGCAGTTACAGGCGTAGCGGTTTTCAAGCGGGGTGGCATTCTCTAGCTTGCAGGAGGTCATCAAAACAACAAGGATACAACAACAATCGGTTACTTTCAAAGACGTGTGCTCGACGGTGCAAGATACGCGTTTCTTAACTCTTTTATCTGTTTAACTAACGCTAGTTTGCAGGTATCGGCGTTACAAGAGTGATTTAGGATCGCAGAACGTTCTGAATCATTCTCCGTCCCTATCGATACTTTGACTTTTGTTTTCGAAACTTGCGTTTCTCCAAACTTAGTCAAAGTGGGGGCTTCTGTAGACACCCATTTGTGTCTCCCCAAAACCAAACCCAGTGATGAGTACCTTTCACGTCGAATCATAATCGAATGAAGTGAAAGTGTGGAAAGTCTAGTGTTGCGGATAGTTTTAATTTCTTTTCTCTTCTCTCTGTTTTTGAAAACTTATTTTAAGAAAACAGCCAATCCAGTTTTGTTGGTCCATGATATGGGTCCAATAGTAGTGTAGTTGGATGGGGCTTGCAAAGGCCTTTCCAACGATATATTATAAGCCCAATTCCGATGAATATTGAGGAAGTTATGGCCAATTTACCAAACTGGGCCCGGTTTGAGCTTTATGTACGGCCCAATGATCTAGAGGAGGGCCTAATATGATTCATCATTCCTAATGCAATTAGGAATGGTTTTAGTCTTCTAGATTCTTCTAGAAGGTTCTTTTCATTCCTAATTCAATTAGCATTGATAAATTGACTTTTGTTGACTTTTCAGAGTTTTAATCAAAATCAAATAGCATTTTCAAGGAAATTATATGATTTTATCCTCCAGTACGGCAAACTTATCTGATTTTCGAAAACGCGTTAAAATTAGGCTTGTCGCTTGACCCCAGGCTTTGGCGCCAGGAACCAGGCCTGGCTCCTGGCGCTAGCCATTAGCGCCTGGCGCTAGTGTTGGTGTCTGGCGCCAGTTAGCCAGGGTTTGCGCCAGCTATGTTTTTTGTGCGTCAGACTCTGTTTTGTTTATTTTATCTTTTTGGCTGCTTTTCTCTATAAATAACGTATTAAAAACTCCGTTTTCATTCACCAATTCTCACGATCATTCACCGACAGTCAGTTTTCTAATTCTCTCATCTCTCTCTCTTTCTCTCTTAATTCTTACTTTGATTTTTCATACAAAATTCCGCATTCACAAGATCTAGAAACACCTAGCCATATTCGAAGTTGCCTTCGCCCTAGACGTGAAAGGTTTAATTTCTGAGGGTTTGGTCCTAAATCTCTATTTCAATTATTTAATTTAATTGTTTGCTTTATTATTTTCCTTGAAGTTACTAACGTGTGTATTTTGTTATTAGAAAGAGGTACGAGGCATCAAAGTAAGTACTTTTAATGATTTTTATTGATGTTATGATGTAGAAATCATGTTTATATTGTTATTATGATATTCCTAGTATCATGTTTAGGGTAATTTTAATATTAAACATGATTGTTGCGATGCTTCCTATGCTCTTCCTAATATTTATGATTGTTAGTATCATGTTAGGGCTAAAGATTTGATTTTTATTGCTTAGTGACATGCTAGGGTTTGTTATTAATCTTGTTAGTATCATGCCTAGGATCTTGCTATTATTTTTATGTTTTAATATTAACATGAACATGATTATGATTATAATTATTATTATTATTATTCATGATTATGATGATTTATTATGTTGCTTGATATTTATTTTTATTGCTTGATCACACCTTTTATTGCATGTTTAAAGGGAATTTGTACTTGTAATCACGCTTAATAAGATATTTAATAATCTTGTTTAGGGTTAATGTGATTATAATTTCAAGTGATCGCCAATAATAGATTTATTTGTGCATTAATATTCAACCAACATAGATAAACAGGTTTAGGGTTAATCCTATTGATTGCATGTTAGTCAAAAAGCGCACATGAATACGATCAGAATAAAGTAGAGGCCTATTGTTAGGGCAGGTTCAATCTCTTTTAGTTTGGATTTGTACCTTCATCCCCGAACCCTTATTTGGTTCAAGACCTTATGGAGTTGAAGATCTCTTGGATCGTTAAAGGGGTGTAACCTTCACCTCGTGAACGGTTTACAAGTTCCTTAAAAAACTTGTTGGCGACTCTTTTGCTCTATTTTCTTCCCTTTTGGACGGCATCGTACTTTAGTGTATGATCACAGTGGGGTTCAAGCTAGTGGGATTAAATGCTTGAAATATTCCCTACAATACCCCTATCTTTAATTAACCCACTTACAATCTTTTTCCAGGAGTTCGCAATCCTCTTTTTTTCTCTGAGTAATACCTAATGGAAGGAGTAATAAAGATATTGATCATATGATAGTCTCAATGTCATACCCCCGCCAAATCCTAGAAACACCTCCACTTTTCCAAAAAATAGTTGGGTGCCCCCCACCTTTGAAATAGGCACGGTGCCGGAGTTTATGTGCACTTACAAACCCTACTGGAATTCAGAATACTTTCTAGAAAAATAAAAAACCAACATTTTTAAGAGAAGAGCGAAGGCTACGAATTTTTGTGTAAAAATCGAAGAAACAAAAGGTGGTTTATATAAAGTAACATAGAGCAACGGACAACATGAAATAGGGAAGAAACGGTAAGAAATTTAAAGCCGATATAGAAGCAACGTTCAGCCAAAATCAAGAAAACGACTACCCATTATACTCTACAATTAAAGAAAAATCTGAATAGTTAAATAGAATAAATATTGTAGCTTATTACAATATTCCAAAACAAGTTGAGCCCAAAAGAAATAAACTTTCTCCAATTGATAAAGGGCCCACAACCCACCCACTCCCGCATATCGCATTCCCTAAGTCACGAGTCCCAGCCCGATTTGTCGCGCACGCATGTGTGTGCACACCCACCTCCCACTTACTCAACTAAGTAGTACTAAAGCACTAAAATATTTAAACAAGATAAAGAAATTAGCCCTCAACCAATGTGGGACTTTTCTCTCTTATTTGTTTTCCTCTCTCTTGTTTTTATATCAAGAACTTCCAACAACTTTAACGCTACCTTTACTTTTTTTTTTTTTTTTTTTACAGCTGGAAAAAGGGAAGCTATCCCCTACAAGAAATATAACTAACAGAAACACAGTGAAAACTAACTAACACATCACTAATTTTCTTAGTGAGCATTATGCCCTCCTGTAAGCCAATGTTATCCCCCTATATCCATGTGAGGGCCCTTTTATTAGTGGTTTCAATCTTCAAATGCCAAGACTTCACTCTAGCTGTTGCTTGTAAGCCTGTGAGAATAGACTTCAGACATCCTGCTGCTGCATTTGAACCATACCTTGGTCATGATCAATCCCTGCATTCCTCAGCTTCCAACTCTACCAGCTGTTACCTTTCCTGTTGCCAACCTGACTAATGCTCAAGATTGCCTATTCATAGTGTCCATAACTTGTAATCAGGTTGATACACTCAGAAAATTGATCTTTTCCATGCTGACCATGTGCCTTGACCTTTTCGAAACCTAGTGGGCCATTAGTACCAGTATCGGTTCTAGTCTCAGCTTTAGATCTAGACGTAGCTTTATCCCCCATTTCCTTCACCTCCCTGCAATTCCAGTTCATCTTATGGTCCATGATTTATATCACAGCTAAGGGATATGGGTCAACATCCTTGAACACCTTATTATTTCTAGCTTCCCAAATGCAATTCAGAGTTGCTAAAAATAGCTGGGAGCTTCCTTCCAAATTGCTGTTTTTATGACTCAACATTCTCAACCAGTTGTATATCCATTCAGCAATTGGTATATTATTTTGCTGGAAGACATTGATCCCTAAGCTGCAGCCGTTCCATATATGGCTTGTAAGGGTGCAATTTCTAAAGATATGCTCTAAGGTTTCCAGATGCTGACTGCTGCTGTCATCTTCCTTGAAACACAGTTTATAGAAATGATTATCTCCTAATCCTCTCTTTTTCATCTCACTACTAACAGGCAAGGCCCCTTTAAAAATTTTCCATAAGAATAATTTTTGCCTAGGTGTTCCATTCATTCTCCAGACCAGCTTCCAGTTGATCTTGTCCTGTACCCCATTTGTGCTTCTATGATTCTGGTTCAGCATGTCCTCAATGAGTGCTTTGTAGCCATTCCTCACAGAATAGTTCCCGCACTTATCTCCCTTCCATATGATCAAGTCCTCAAAGCCTTCATCCAAAGCCTTCATTTTCAATATCTTTTTAACAGTTTCATTAGTGAAGAGTTCCTTGCATAGCTCCAAGTTCCAGTCCCCATCTGTATTCCTAAGTGAGGCTACGTTGTCATTATTAGAGCAGCCATGACATCTCCAATCTTGGGGTGCACCTAATACCCAAGGATGGTGGATTTTTGCATAGCACCCATCCCCTATACCCCACACACACCCTTGATTGAGAAGATGCAAACCCCACTTAATGCTTGTCCGATCCAACCCCACAAACCCACCTTCCTTCTATACCATGAGTCCTCAAAGAGAGAAAACTTGTTAATGCCATACTTAGCTTAATAGAATTTGCTAAATAAAGATTATGTATCATTTATTATGCACCACCCTTGTTTAGCTAGGAGAGCTTGATTAAAGAACCAAGCATCAAGGATACCTAAGCCTCTCTTTTCTTTTGCCTGAGTTAGATGTGACCACCTTTTTCAATAAATACCCTTCCCATTCTTGTTTCCCAGCCACCAAAACCTTGCAACTAGGCTATTGATTCTCTTTAAAATGGCAGCAGGACATTTGAAAACTGATAGTACATAAGTCCCCCAGGTTAGACAAAACAGATTTTATCAGAGTCTACCTGCCAGCATGAGATAGGAAAATCGAGTTCCAAGCGTTTAACCTTTCCTTAACTCGGTCGACAATTTTATTAAAAATTTGAAGCTTAGAAGTACCAAAATCAGCTGGGATTCCCAGATAAACTCCAAAATTGCTACTCTTGTTGATTTCCAGGAGCTCACTGTACCTTGTTATCTCCTCCTCACCTATATTAGGGCTGGTTAACATCAACGATTTTCCTTGATTAATAACTTGTCCTAGAGCCTTGCAGTAGGTTCTTAGCACATTTTTTAAAGACAACATTACTTTCATTCCCTTGTAGAAAAAAGGCCGAATCGTCTGCAAAAAAATAAATGACTAATGTTTGGAGCTGGTGCTACTTTTATTCATACAATTCCACCTTTCCTTTCCTCTTCTCTAATAAAGCTTGAAAGGAATTCCATACAAAGAATAAAGAGGTACGGGGAGAGCGGATCGCCTTGGCGAAGTCCACATTTAGGTTTGAATTTTTCCTGGGAAGAACTATTGATGATAACAAAAAAAAAGAAACAGTGCTAACATAGTTCATTATGGTCTTCACCATCAAAGTTGGTAGACCTAATTTGTTTAATAACTTCTCCAGAAAATCCCATTTAATTCTATCATACGCTTTACTCATGTCTGTCTTAATTGCTAATTTCCCTTTAACACCCTTCTTCGTTTTCCTAATATTTTCTAACAGTTCATGAGCAAGTAAGATGTTGTTTAAGATAGCTCTTCCTGGGATAAAAGCATTCTGAAATTCACTCACTAAACTACTCATAACCTTCCTAAGTCTATTAGTGATGCACTTTGAGATAATTTTATAAACAGCATTACAAAGTCCAATTGGCCGCAGCTTATCCATAAAATCAGGATTATCACATTTGGGGATCAGGGCTATGTTGGTGCAATTCCATTCTTTTAAGATGTTACTTTATTTGAAAGCAGATAACACGACCTCTGTCACGTCATCCTGCATCCAACTCCAATTTTTCTAAAAGAAACCATTAGGGACTCCAACTGGGCCTGGCGTTTTCCACGGTTTCATAGCAAAGAGGGCATTCCTAACTTCGCTCCTTGAGTATGGTTGGGAGAGTAAGTCCTTTTGATCTTTAGAAAGTGAATTTGTTATACCTCTTATTCCCTGTTTAATATCAAAATCCCAAGGATGAGGGGAGTTTGCATCATTATGCCCGTATATCTCCTTGAAATAATTGTTTGCAATTTGTGCAATTTCCTCTTCCTTTTTAATCCAATCTCCTTGATCGTTTTTAATTGCTTCCAATTTGTTCCTAGCTTTCCTTCCTTTCCCAAAATTAAAAAAATATCTCAAACAAATATCCCCTTCATAGTTCCAATTCAGCTTTGCCCTTTGTCTCAAGTAGATCTCCATATTTCGTGAGTATTCTTCTAATTGTTTACTAACTCTTCTGAAATCTGCATCATTCCCTTCACTTTCCAGTAGGAGTTGTGCTTATAGAATGTCCTTCTCGAATTTATCCCATTTTCCATTCCACTCCTCCCTCTTGTTTAAGGTCCATTTCTTAATTTCCCGTTTTGCTTTCTGGGTTTTTTTTTTTACAAGCTTGAACATTGGCGAACCCCGCTGATGAGAGTTCTAGCAATTCTGGGATGCTTCTACACATTCGTAGTAGTTCAGACTCTACTGCTCAATCTTGTATGAGCTTCTTTTTTTTCTAAATTTTAGGAATGGTTTGGAAAATAATTGGAGCATGATCCAAGACTAGAATCGGTCGGTGAGTAACAATGGCATGTGGAAATATATTTAGCCACGTTGTATTGGCATAGTCTTTATCAAGTCTTTCCAAAACCAAGTCCTCCCCTTCTCTACCATTTGACCAAGTGCATTTTGGCCCCTCAAAAATTAAGTCATGTAGATTATTAGCTTCCTTCCAATTATTAAAAATGTTGCAACCCCTAATTGTAGTAGAGTTTGTACCAGTTTTATCTAAAAGCGAATTTACTTGATTAAAATCACCTACCAAGGCTGTTGGAATGTTGAGTTGCGGGTTTTTCCATTGGGTGAGGCAATCCCATACGTCCTTTCGCATGGAGGTACAAGGTTCACCGTAAACCAAAACCAATCTCCAATTTCCATTAATAAGATCATTGACATCTACTACAAGAAAATTGGCACTAACAAAGACTACTTCTAACAAATCTTTTGACTTCCATCCTAGCCATAATCCCCCACTTAACCCCTTAGGATTAACACCTTTGAAGAAATTAAAACCTAAACACCTAAGACGACTAAAAACTAAGTCCGAATTGCTTTTAGTTTCCGAAAGAAAGATAAAATCCGGATCAAAAGACCCAACAAGTTTTTTAATTTTAGGAATTATCGGGGTTGTTGGGTTCTTAATTCCCCGAAAATTCCAAAGAAGGACAATCACTGTGGAAGAGGCGATTGATTTGGGTCAACCACCGCAATCCCATTACCTGCATATGTTAGTACTATGCTAGATTCAAAACTATAAGCACTTCTAGGCCCAAGCCTAGAGAAAGAAGAAGACGAAGGCCCTGCTCCTGTTACATCTTCACATACCATCCCTTTGCCTTTTTTAATTCTTTTGGTAATTAATGAGTTGGCATCATCCTCCTCCTCCTCTATAAATTGGATCGAAACAAGGTCTAAATCTGAGATAGCCTTTCTCTTTAGAGGACATTTCTCTTGTTTGAAACGCCTCTTCTCTTTCCTTTTCTTGAATCTCCTGGTACTCAATATCCTTCCCCTTCTGTCTCTTTCCCCATCTTGTGAAGAATATGCACTGCCTGACATTGTTTCTGTTGGGGGATTCAATTGAAGCGTCGCTATTCCCATAAATCACCACTTCTAGTTGCTCGATTCGGTCTTGGGTACGTTCCTGTTCATGTGGCTGCTCTTCAATACTTCGAAATTCAAGCTGGTCTTCCTCTTCAACGTCGATTTGTTGTTCCCCTTCCCATGGACTCATAGGTTCTTCTAGGATCTGACCAAACTGAAAGGCATCATCGCTCCCCCCACCTTGGTAATCCATCGGATCATAAATAGGTGAGTTGGGTTCCCTTATTTCAACTACCCTCGTATAATTTTGAGCATCAAATTTGGTGAAGAAACGCTGATTATAACCCGCGTTATCCACCCTTCTTCCAGTAATTTCTTCGTTTAATTCCACTCTCGATTGTATCGCACCACTCATTAACAGATCAAAATGGAGGTTTTCAATTTCCGGCCCATATCTGGGCACCATGTCCCCGTTTTCCACCTCTACATTGAGCGCTGGAGCTACCGTCTCTGCAGCTCTGTAAGGGTCCTCTTCAATTCCTGTTTCTTAGTTATTTCCATTAATACCCTCACCCAGATGTTGCACACCAGTATCTGTTGGGTTGACTTGAAATCCACCTTCCGTCTCCACCTCCATGGTTGCCTCTGCATTTTGTTGTGCATCCTGTACCTGCACTCCGTTTTGGCTCACCACATGTCCTCTAAAAGGTGCTCCCCTGTTGTTAAATCGTTCCCTAGGCTTGATAGTTCTCCCCCCGTGTTGAATAACTAGATCGAATTCGACCATTATGTCAGAGGCTCTAAAGTTTGGTGAAGGAGGTTGATCAGGCACCTCAACCAATCTTGTATTAATTGTAATTATTCGTTTCGATGAGGGTGTGGCCCTCATGTCTAGATTAAACATAGAGAACCCTTCCTCTGTTTCCAGAGTTGGGATTCCCCGAGATAGATATTGCATCATCTTGTGATCAATGTCATGCGTAATCAAATCCTCGTGTGTAGTGCATTTAATATACTTATGTCCAATCCTACCACAACATACGCGATATTTAAATAAGTGCTCATACCTGAGTTGTATCCAGATGACAGAGTCATCATCCATCTTGAGAAAGAAGCCAGGAACTAAAGATTCCCCCAAGTTAACCTTGACTTGAATTCTGAGGTAATCGTTCCTTGGCACAAAGTTTGGTTCCAAATCAATCTCGAAGGGCATTCCCAGCATTTCCCCCACCGTTTCTGCCATGTGTGAGTTCAAGTATTCATATGGAAAACCACATATTCTGACCCAAAATTTGGCTTTCCTGAACCTCACTATGTGAGGCACTTGGTTTGGTAGTCATGGCGCGAAAACCATCAGCGCACCATCAAAGTTCGCTTTGGTCATTTCCAGCATCTCTCGTTTGTCCTCAGCATTGGAGCACTTAAAGACATTGAGATCGTTCATTTTAAAGACATCAATGTGCCCTTGTTTCCTCCATCTGGATTTCACAAACGTTTGAATTGAAGAAGGGATTAGGGTGCGATAGTCCATAAGATATATGTAGACACACAATTGCCAAAAATCTCTGCTCCCATTCACTCTTTGGGGTTCCAGCTCAGTAAGGGATACTACCCTGTTAATGTTTCTGTTTGAGTAAGGAGTGTTATTCATAGTGAATGACATTCATTGGAATAAAATGGTAGGAAGAAGGTGGAAGATGGTGAATAAACTGGTTGTGGTAAGTGTGTGAATAAATAGTAGCCACCATGCCAAGGAGGCAATTCAAATCTTATCTCGGTGTAGGTGACAATCGCATGCAGATTACCTTTGGATAAAGTGAATTACTGCTGTAATTTATTGGCTGATTTAGCCACCCAAAACGTATTAAAGATAACTTCAGTCACTAAAAACTCTTTACATCAGTTACGGAAGTCACTCCGTTGAAGTAAACCCATAGTGAAATAACGGCAGAACAGAAACTTGACTGACGGAAGTTGTAGCTTGACAGAAAACGTTAGTAGAAGCAATGATTATGCAATGAAAAACTATTGGCCTTTCTCAAAGGAACCAATTAAAAATTCTAGATGGCAGAGCAGGGTGAAGAAGCTAGAAAGGTTCCCATAGGCAATATTTACCCCCTAGCAACCGTAATGATTGAAAATTGTTTTTTGGAATAAAATAATTGGTAATCCACCACCACTAAACCCCTAAAAGGGGAAAAACTCTATTTCTAGAGTGAGAGACTCTCTTTTTAGAGAGAGAAAGTATGTATTGGATAATTGGGGTGAACCCTACCTTTACTTGGTGTTGGTTTTGAACAAGAACCTATATTTCATAGATCTTGGTGATATTAAGATTGGTTTACCTTGTGTTATTGCATTGGAGTTGTTCTAAGTTGATAATCCCCTTTACTCATGTATAGTTATTTACTTGTTTCATATCATCTCTCCGGCCTCCCCACTTATACTAACTTTTCTTTTTTTAGATTTTTTTATTCTTCAACTAACCCCAATTCTATCATAAAATAACATTTTCGACTATTCTATTTAAAACTCCATGCATATCTGGAAAAATAGAGCAAATAATAATATGTAGAAAGGAGTACTCTACATGAGGAATTCTTGAATTCTAACTATTAAAGTCATAAAAGACTCTAATAAGGGAAAAAAGGTAAATCTAAAAAAGCAATTATAAAAAACATTAAGGTAAGAAAAAGCGAAACAAAATCTGTAAAAAAAAAAAAAAAAAAAAAGCAAAACAAAATCTGTAAAAAAAAATAAAAACCTTTTTCAATTTTTGTTTAGTTTAGAACAAAAATTAATTTCTAAAAAAAAAAAACTTTAGCAAATTGAGTTCTTCGTTCTGCTATTTCCTCAAATGGAGTTCTCAACATGTGATAAATTTTGGTGGGTGGGAACGAATCGTTGGTAATGTTCTTGTTCTATCTTTTGTTGTTGATGAAACTTTTTATGATGTCAATGAACTTCTTGATGGTATTCTTTTATATACCAACAACCCTTGGTGATATTCTCCAACAATTCTTGATGGTATTCTTTTAGATACCAACATATCTTGATGGTATTCTCCAACAATCCTTGATGATATTCCTTTTTTCTATTTGCCGCTGATGATATTCTTTTAGATATCAAGTATAATAAATTTTGATTTCGATTTGTTAGATAATATAAATTAGGGAACTTAGCTTGTTCATCCGTCAATACTCAGTAACAATTTTAGTAATTGATGTGGTAATTTGTTGTGTTCTTCAATTACCCACAAAATTCCGACACTTGCTTGGCATAATTATTGAGAGCCAAAAAACATAACATGAATAACAACTAGGGTCTCTTACCACCATTATTTGGCGTAAATGTTTTTCCTTGTAGAGAAATCCATTTGAGTTTTCCTATTCCACTTCACCGTCCTTCTCCATAGCTTTGGTTTTGGTTTTTCTATTCAATTTTCTTTTTCTTTTGCAAGTGGGTAAACATTAAAAGGGCGGTTAGCCATTATTAGAGTCATGAATGACTCTAAGGGTATGTTTTCTTCATATTATTTTCACTTTAGTTCAGCTCAGCTCCAATATGTTCAGTTCAGTCAAAACAGACCTTAAATGCTAGAATCCTAGACTCCTCTACTCGACCTAGTAACTTTTTTTTTTCTTTTTTTTTTATAAGTTGGATAATTTATAATTAATTGCTATCACTACGAAAGTATCTTCTAGTGATGGTGATAGTGTCGGCAGAGGAATTTTAAAAGGAGGAAAGTTAGGCATTTGTAAATGCATAACATTGATTAAAATATTATTAAAACTCATGATAGAGAGAGAAAAGAGGAGAGAGATAGGAAGAGAGAGATCTGTAGGTGGACCCCACCTATTTTTTGGTCGGATTGTATCACATGATGGGGGGCCACATGTTGATTGTTCCACTGAAAGTTTATATTGTAATCCCCCATGTTTTCAATTTAATAATAATGTATTTATTTAGTATTTATTTTACAAATATTTTTATATTTTTTTTTTATTTTATAAGTATGAATTTTATTTGAGATAAAGTATTAAGATTTTAATTATTTTCAAACTAAAACTATTAAGTTGTGATTAGCCCAAACACTTAATTCCTCTTATTCAAGCCCAAATTGTAAGTTCCTACTCCTAATTCTACTTGGGTTAGGAATTTAGGCCCAAATTTTATAAAAAAAAAAAAAAACCCACCTTAATCCCCCTACTCCTCTTACGTGAGATTTAAAGAAAAGAAAAAAAAAGAAAACCCTCACTTTCTTCTTCCTCCCTCTTCACGACATTCAGCAAAGAAAAAAAAAGAGAGAGAGAGAAAAGCCGAAGCTTTCCCCTGCTGCCGCTGCGCCACCCGACTGCCGCCGCGCCCCCCTGCCGCCGCACCTGCAGTTCGCTCTCCCCTCTTCTCCTTCCTCTTATTTCTCTTCCTTTATTTCTTATTAATTTGATTAAAGATTCAATCTTTATTTGATTTCAATTATAAAATTATTGTTATTAGGCTTTAATAGTATGTATAAATTACAAAAGATTATGAATTTATGGATTTTGTATGTCTAAATTATTAAATAAAATTTCAGATTATGTATTTTGCATATTTTAGGGTTTAAAACGTTGATTTTTCATGTGTTAAGGCTTGATTACGTGTTAAACAAACTATCTAATCATACTATGTTTAAATTACATTAAAATACAATTATCTAAATCATAAATAAATTTTCAGATTTATTAAAGTTTCAATTTTTATGAACAAGTAGTGTTAATTTCATGTTTTTATGCTTCTAAACCTATAAAATAATTATTGTGAGTATTTTGTGATTGAAAAAGCTTTGAACTTGATATTCTAACTTTAAAAATAATTTTCAGATTTCATACCTTTTATTTTGAAGCCTCTAATTGCATTGAATTGATATATTCTTGGGTTTTTAACACACTAACTTGCTATATAATGACTATTTCAAGTAATTATGCTTATGGGGTTATTTTATATATTTAAAACAAAATTCCAGAATTATTTACCCACTTTAAAGTTGCTGTAATTTGATATAAAACACTATATTTTCATAATTCTAACATGTAAACTTAAAGTTGGGATGTTATATTACTAACTTTGATTTTTGGGGACAATCTAAAGACTTTATTTTGGTAATTTAAGAGGTTTTAAAGTAGTTTAGTATTGCTGTAATTTTAATTGCTTTGGTATTGGTTTATTCATAATTGTTTGGTTTAGGAGATGACTTTGTAGAAGGCGACTTCTAGTTTTAAAGTGGCCAACCGGATTGTTTACACAAGGTACGTACAAGATACGAAACCTTGCTTGTAGGTGCATGTTTAAGGACGGATCGAGAACTTAGTATCATGTATAGGATTGACTGGGTTAAATTGTCTGGTTATACATTGTGAATTTCAAATGATGTGCACTAGTTTATAATGCAAGTATTGTTTGTGCTTTAATTATGCAAGGTGCGCTTAAAGGCAAAGGTATGTGATTGGTGTAAAGATCAAATTATTACTCGTTCATGATTATGTAAACAGGATGAGTAAAGGAGAAATTCAAGTCTTGTAAGACGAGGTTAAGGTTTTGGGGTGCCTTATGCACTCAAGGTGTTTATACACCGAGGTAGTAATAGAATAATTAATAAATGTTGTTTGTCACTAATAAATTAAGAATCTAAATTGAGAATTTGTCATGTTTGATTGAATTGCTTTTGGGATGTTTGTATTGATATGTATAAGAGTCATCACTAAGTCTAAACCTGTAAATCACGTAAAGTGCAAGATGGATGAGCAATAAAACTCTGGAATGGTGCACATCTGGAGTAATGACAATCAGGGGTTGGGGTACATGGGGTATTAGCTGTGTACTTTTATCGAGGCCCTCTGATCTACGAGTCTCTTCTTTCAAATATTATTTTTCTAAAACTAGGAGTTAGGTGAGATCTCATACTAACTACGGTCACGGAGTCGCGCCCGTGGTCGTTGGATGTTTATTGATGTTTCCGAAAGGAGGCATGGGGTTTTTCTTTATTGATGTTCCAAATGGGACATGGGTTGGACAACCTTGTTTATTGCTAAATTCAATGAAATAAATAAACGAGTCAGTTAATATTAATTAGTGAGGTCTTAATAAATTTGATAATCGAGTCGTGAATTGAGTCTATATTTAATGATGCTTGTACTTGTGACGATCCAATTTTTACACTTGTAATATTGGGGAGCAGAATAACCACAGGTTCTTACACATGCACATTTATCAAGGTTGTGGGATCTTGAGTAGAGAGTTGGTTGTTTCCATATTATTTATTTTGCAAAGTTTGAATTTATTTTAATTCGATTTTAGTTCATCACACTAATTCTTTTGGGTTTGAATTTATTTGAAACTCTGAATTTAATCACTTATTATTTTTATTGGGTTTTGAATAAGGGCCTTAATGGTTCCAACTTGTAATACTTATTTTGATTTAATTCCTTTGTTTTGAGGTTTATTTAAAACTGTTTGGTTTTCCGCTGCAAATTTCTGAGATAGCCTTAACGTTTGAACACGTGGCGGTAGCACACCAGTAATTCTCTTGTAATTGTTCAGGTTATATACAGGTTTCTCACAGGTTTTTAAGAGAGAATTATTGGGGTGTTACATATATGGTACCATTGAATCCTCAGTGGTACTTTTTATGTATAAATTTTGTATAACTAAATGCATATATAATACCATTATGTGCATATATAATATCACTATATATTCAGTGGTACCATTTGATCATTCAATGATACCAGAATATGCATTCGTTTGTACATATGTATAATTACATGAATACCCCTTGTTATGCATTTGTAAATGCCTAACTTTCCTCTATTTCTAGTTCTTCAGTGTCGGCAATTCGGCATGTCATATCAAATGGTGCATAAGTGAAAATCTCACCTTAAATTCAATCTGTATATCGTCCAATTTAATGCCACTATAAACTATTCTGCATTAGCATTTTAGCTCCTTCTTGTTAGCTCCTTCTATTCTTTTAATTTGTTAACATTTTTTTTTCCAATAATTATGAATAAATAAATATTAAAATGAAAAATTAATTTTATAAGAATATAAATTAAATATCATCATTTAAGATCTCATATGATTATGTTTTGTCATAGCTATAAATCATAGTAAAAGATAATCATAAATAGTGTCAACAATCAAAATGGATCAACAAAACAATGTGTTTTTTGTGCAATTGGCCACATCGTAGACCTGATCAATGAGCAGGCCGAGCCAAGGCATAAAAAATATGTCCATTTCTCAGGTCGGGCTGTGCGGGCTTTTCACGTTGGGCAAAAAAAATGAATTAAAATAGCGTAAAAATGCATTCCCAAGCCTATGCCAAAAAAAAAATATGGTCAGGCCGAGCCCAATTCGGGCCAACAAATGTTGCCCAAAATCAGGTCAGGCTAGCGGACTGGGCTAGTTTTTATCAGCTTTACCACATTGTGTGGCTACGCGCAAAAGAACAAAGTAACCCTTGTAACATCGACAAAGTAACCCCTATAACACTGAACAAATAATCCTTATAACACAATGACGGATTAACTCCTGTAATAATGGAGTTAACCCCAAAACACTGACAAAGTAGGGTAACTCCCATAATAACTAATCACATCATGTGACTAGTTAGTAGCCACATATAAAAGTTAGTGTAAACCAAAAAAATATTTTTTAAAAAAAAATATATATTTCCTTTGTTTTATTTTAAATACAACAGTTCTCATTTTATTCTTGTCAATGCGTTGATTCAATCTTTAATACTCCCTCTGTTTTTTTAGTTGACACCTTTCTATTTTCATGCTTGCCAACGCGTGTTTTTAACAATTAATATCTCTAATTATCAACATTGTAAAATTATAAAAAGTGGATATTCATAAAATATAAGGAAATTCTCATTGGTACCAACCTGGTTTTGACTTTTCTCATTGATACACTTCTAAATTTTTGTCATTCCATTAGTACACACGTGGTTTGGTCTTTTTCTCAACCGTGACTAACATCGTTAAAAACTATTTCATTACGTTAAAATAATTCAAGAAAAAACTATAATACCCTTTAAAACATCTATTGTCTCGATTTACGTGTCGCGTCGAAAGTTGTTCGGTTAGTGTTTTGAGAGTCATGGTAGGTCTTAAGGAACTAAATTAACCTCGAAATTAGAAAAAAAAAATAACGCAAATGTCTCATATGCGTGTCAAGAAATGTTTCGATTTGCGTGATATTATCTGTTTCGTGATAAAAATTGTTCGATTAAGGTTTTAGGAGTCATTTAGATCCTTTATGGGTCTAAATGGCACGGTAAGTTCGGATTCACCTTTTGGGCTAATCCGAATTCGGGAATCAGTTTTGGGTGGTTACGTTTCAGTCCCTCCCAATTATTATTGTGAGGAATTGAACACAAATCATCCCTATCAAGTATAGTCTCAATCACCACTGCACCAACCTCCAATTGTTAATATCAAATAAAGTTAATAGACACAAATTCCACCCTAATACTAGTACTCATTTTATAATCACGAACCCCATATCGAGTCGCCACGTTTGCACTTAACCTCCCCCCACCGAAAGACATCACTCATTTTCGCAAGTGTTTTTTTCCCAATCCACACCCTCCACCTTCACGTGGTTGGTTATCAACATCCTTCAATTCTCCCATTATGTCATCCTCACCATTTTAAATTTTTAATATACTTGCGGGACCACTCCACACTAATTTGTACCCTCCTCCACCCTATTACTTCCTCCTTAATCCCAATTAGCTTCCTTAACCTCACTTCCCATCTCTATTAAAACATAATTAGTTAGTGTAGCAGTTCAATTGTCATGACTCACCTATCACCATTATACAACATTCCCCATTAATATCACATTATTTAATATATCTTACGTATCGACATTTTATCATAAACCATCTTTTATCAAGTCGATACATGAATGAATAAAGTAGAAAGTTTTCGAGAGCATATAAACATCGCCACATAAACGTGCCAAAGCCGAACACTTAAACAAAAGAAGTTTTTTCTGGGGTTCTTTAGTCTTTAGTCTTAAGCTTTATGCTTGAGTGTTTTTCTTTCACACTTTGTATTTTTATTTTTTGGGTTATCTTTTAACCTGGGTTTTGTACAACAAAGCGGCCAAGCAACAATTTGCTTTAATTCAATTTCTCTTCTATCTTAGCTTTAAACTCAACATTATTATTATATCTTTAAGTTTTTTTTCTGGGTTTTTCATCAATTAGTACTCTACATTATTACTATAAATATCCAAAATCATAAACAAAGTTTCTATTTTGGGTTGTTAAAAAAATTGGTTACAATGAAGAAGAAAATGATGATGTTGTTAATGGTGATTTGTTTGGGTGTTGTTACTACGACGTCGTTTGCTGCTGCGAGTAATGTGACCTATGATCATCGAGCTTTAGTCATTGATGGCAAACGCCGTGTTCTTGTGTCTGGGTCCATACATTACCCTCGTAGCACACCCGAGGTTTGTTCGGGTTTTTTTAATTACACCAATGAACGCGTTATTTTGTTGTCACGGGTTACATTACATTATATATGTACTAATTTATGTTTTGTAAACAGATGTGGCCGGACCTCATTCAAATATCAAAGGATGGAGGGTTAGATATAATTGAAACTTATGTTTTTTGGAATTTGCATGAGCCAGTTAGAGGCCAGGTTTTTCTTTTATTTTATTTTACAATATTTGTTGGGTTTATTTTAGTTGCAATTTCTATACCATTTTGCTTTTTATAATTATTGTTGTAGTTAAAAATAGTATGAATTTGGAGAAAATGATGAAATTTTACTTGGGACTATCGTTATTCTCATTTTTGGAAACTTCAGTTAAATGATGTTTTTAATGAAGTACCAAATTAAATTTATGGGAATTGATGGGAGTATACTTTTATTAATCCCATTAAATTATTTTTTTTGATTAAAATTATTAATCCCATTTTTGGAAATGCAGTATGATTTTTCTGATAGAAAAGATCTAGTCAAGTTTGTCAAATTAGTTGGTGAAGCTGGGCTTTATGTTCATCTTCGGATTGGACCATATGTTTGCGCTGAATGGAATTATGGGTAATTTTTATTTACTATTTTCGTTTGTAATTTAACTAGTTTTAGTACTAATGTAATCATATACTTTTTACTTCGTACAATTTTTGTCATGATGTTGTTTTCTGGAAAATTTGATGATTTATGGGTCTAAATTTTGTAAATGTTTGATGTAGTGGGTTTCCTCTTTGGTTGCATTTCATTCCTGGGATCAAATTTCGGACCGACAATGAGCCATTCAAGGTTGCTATCTTAGCCTTTATTGTTTTGGATTTATAATTTTCAAGTAAATATACTAGTATAAAAAAAAATTGAAATATTTATACATTATGGATGATGGTGATATAGGACGAGATGAAGCGATTCACCACCTATATTGTGGATTTGATGAAGAAAAACGACCTATATGCTTCACAAGGAGGACCCATAATCTTGTCCCAGGTTAGTTCCACAATTCAATACTAATTTATGATGATTGTTGAAAAAAATCTTTGGTGGTTGAGCCTATATCTCATAATCATACATATCTAATCATTAAAAAATGTGTTTTTTTTACTAACTAAAGTCCTTGTGACATGGGTCAATGATGATTGTTTGTTGATACTTGATAGGGATGTTTAGTTGATACAGAGTAATAGTTTATATAATTTTGCTAATTACAGATTGAAAACGAGTACGGAAATATTGATTCAGCGTATGGATCGGCTGGAAAATCTTACATTAAGTGGGCAGCAAACATGGCGGTGTCTTTGGATACAGGGGTGCCATGGGTTATGTGCCAACAGTCAGATGCCCCTGCTCCTATTGTAAGCCCGAATCTTTGATAAATGTTTGCTATGCTGATTGGAATCTCTGATTAACAATAAAAAAAGAAAAAAGTTCCCTAATCTTGCTTGTTGTGTCTGTAATTGTCCTTATACGCAGATCAACACGTGTAACGGATTTTACTGTGATCAGTTTACACCAAACTC
The DNA here is from genome assembly GCF_948465745.1 of Chenopodium album. Lineage (NCBI taxonomy): Eukaryota > Viridiplantae > Streptophyta > Magnoliopsida > Caryophyllales > Amaranthaceae > Chenopodium > Chenopodium album. The sequence goes on along the minus strand of NC_137842.1, from coordinate 11,373,324 downwards.
CAACCAATCACCAAAATTATGGACCGAAAATTGGAGTGGATGGTGAGTGAGGTTTATGAATCTGTCTCGTTTTCATAAATAATAGTAATTCTTTTGGGCTTATGTATATTGGAATAATATCTAACGACTTGCTTAAACTATAAATAAATCAGCAATTATTCCCTGATTATTTTATTATTCATAAGCATAGGTTGCATACCAAGAAATAGACTTCTCTTTCAGTACATTGTTTCAGGATTTTTATGGTTTAGCCTTTCTGGTGTGTTAGGTTTACTTCTTTTGGTGGTAAGATACCTTATCGACCTGTTGAAGACCTAGCTTTTGCAGTAGCACGCTTTTATCAACGAGGAGGATCGATGCAAAACTATTACATGGTAGTACTCTGCTCCTGATTACATTTCACTTAAGTTGAGCTACTTTATTCATAGAGACAAGGAAATAATTATTATAAAATTCTTACTCTAATAACAAAAGAGTTAGTTTTCACTACAACTTACCCAAGTCTTAAAATTCTACACACCATCTAGAAAATTTAAAACAAATCAAAGAAACTTCCTCAATTTATACCCACCACAAATTTCCCCAATAAGTATCAGAGAAAACTTTTCTTCTTTAAGGATATAACCCGTGCTAATGCACGGGTAGTCGGGTACACACTGAAGAATACAGGAGTGTATACTAATATGTCTCATTATGTATTAAACAGTACCATGGAGGAACCAACTTTGACCGCACTTCTGGTGGACCGTTCATTACTACCACTTACGATTATGATGCTCCAATCGATGAGTACGGTATGCTCATGCATGATTTACTTAATGCAATAGATTTTATTCAATTCAAAGCATCATTTTACTCCACTTAAGCCAATAATGTAGAGGAAATGTTGCTGCAACTACAAAAATATAAATTCTCATATAGGCGCTATATAAGTTGAAAGATACTTCGTATTGCACATAAAAGTTGAAAGGAATTGACATCTTTGTTGCTTGTTTTTACATCTAAAAATAAAACTCAGGCATTATTAGGCAGCCAAAATGGGGCCACCTAAAAGATGTGCATAAGACAATAAAGCTCTGTGAGGCAGCAATGGTGGCAACTGATCCCACGTACCCTTCTCTAGGTGCAAATTTGGAGGTATGATCCATCATTACAGCTTTAACAGCGAAATATGCTCTTTTTCTATCTTTGTGTTGTAGACTTCTCGTGCTTAAGTTATGTAATTATGTTCTCTCTCTTTCAAATCCATTGCAAGTTTCTAGAAGCTTGACCATTTACTTATGCCCAGGAGACACTAATATTTTATGTCATATTTATATTGTATGGTTAATTAGAGTCATCTAAGGTAGCTAAAGCAGTGTCAACTTGCTTCATTGGCATACCTCTTTGAAGAATATACCAGTACCAATATAATACATTCATCATAAAAACTTTTGTGTTTGATTGCAAGCAAAATCCTTTTTAATCTTTTTGGCTATTAACCAAACTACAGGCTGTGATTTATGATAAAAAATTTCATTTAACTAGGGTGTTATATTGTCATGTACATAGTGCGAAATATTATATGAGCTTTGCCATAAGAGTCAAATGTGGTCATGATGTCAATTTTCTAAGTTATGTCTTTTGCAGTACTATGATTTTTGGTTGAATATATTCTTGTATCTTTAGAGGTTCCAAAGAATTCTACCTCATAGAGTTTCTCTTTTTCAGGCCACGGTATACAAAACACAATCAGGATTGTGTTCCGCATTTCTGGCCAATACGGATACACATTCTGATGCAACAGTGAAATTCAATGGCAACTCATATCACTTACCTGCATGGTCAGTGAGCATCTTGCCTGACTGCAAAAATGTGGTGCTCAATACTGCAAAGGTGTGTTTTATTTGTCAATAACATCTTATTACTTTTATCTAAGAATGGAAAAACAACTTTTTTAAGAGGATCTGTTTGGAAAAGAAAGTAGAAATTCGTTACTGCTCAGCATGTATTTATAAAATCTTGTATTCCATGGAGGCATTTTTTCTGTGAATATCTGGGCACCTCAAGTAATTCTTATCCAGACTAGTTTGGTTCTGTTAATTGTTCCAAGCTGTTCATTGCTCGATTGGAATTGCTATAGATTCCTACATATACCAAGCAGACAGATGACACTTGATTGAAATTTTCTTGTGCCAGATAAATTCTATGGCCATGCTTCCAAAATTCATTCCTCAATCTCTAAAATACAACCTTGATTCTTCTGGAGATATCCAGTCAACATGGAGTTGGTTTCGAGAACCAGTAGGTATATCAAAGACGCAAGCCTTTGTAAAATCTGGCCTACTGGAGCAAATAAATACTACAGCTGACAAAAGTGACTACTTGTGGTATTCATCAAGGTATTGTATTCAAGTCGTTGCTTGGTCTAAAAATATTGCTGAGTTATCAGTGGCATATATATCATCTTTATCACCATTGTTGAGTGGCTTGGGATATCTTTGAAACCTGAACTTAATGTATTACAGCATTACTATCAAAGGTGATGAACCCTACCTTCAGAATGGATCTCAGACTGTTCTTCATATTCAATCACTTGGTCATGGCCTTCACGTTTTCATTAACGGGAAGCTTGCAGGTAGAAATTACAGCTTTGTAATCACTACTACTACCTCCGTTTTTTATTAGTTGACACGTTTTGACTTTAGCACTATTCACACACTTCCCTTTGACCATGTTTTGTGATTTATATGTGAGAATAATATAGTCAAGTGAGATCTTGTTAGATTTGTCACAATGTATATTTTCAAAATATCAAATTTTTATAATTTTTATTTATCGATAATTAAAGATATTAAAGATGAATTTGTGCATTGGCAAACGTGACTAAAGAAACGTGTCTGCTAAAAAGAAACAGAGGAAGTATTAATTTTTATTATGAAGCAGGCTTGCTTAGTAAATTGAAAGTTTGTGTGTTACATAAAATTAGAATTTGGATTTAGGTGTTAATATTCTAAGGTGAAAATCCTTTTGCATCTTGTCTAAATTTTAACCAATGCTTTAGAGTGATGATATCCTTTAGTTCCCAATTTTTTATTAAGTGATGACAACTGCGAACTTGAAATGCATAACAAAATTATGTTTTAAAGCAACATTTAGGTTAATTTAGAATATTGAACTTGCTTCCAGAAGTAATTCTTGTCTTTAGTCACCTTGTTCTTTCTATGATGATAATGCTTTGTTTACTGGACTTGTGGCCAGCTACCAGGTATTCCCCGACAGGAGATCATAAGATTTCAGTGGACATTCCTGCAACACTTAACACAGGAAACAACGCAATTGATCTCCTTAGCTTGACTGTGGGACTTGCGGTTAGTAACTAATAGTACTTTGATAAATTTCTGAGATCAACCAAACATATACAATAGTGAATAGTGTCAATTTTGACTCTCTGTTAAATCCATGATTTTTTGCAGAATTATGGAGCATTTTTTTATTTAGCGGGTGCTGGTGTTACTGGTCCTGCATCTCTTAGAAGCTCTAATGGTGGCCTTACTTTAGATCTCTCTTCTCAGTCATGGACATATCAGGTTTATCTTCTTACCTTGAGTAATTTTCTGCTTCTCAGTGAAATATATTTAATAAGGTAGCTATACAAAATATAGATAAGTGGCTGGATATGATGTCTTCCCTTTTTATACGAAAGCAGTCAAGCTTTATAAAGCTGAAGCAAAAGGAAAAGTAGAGAAAAGAAAAAAGAAAAAGAAAAAGAATAAAGTGGCAAAGACAAAAGGAGTGGAAACATGTTCAGCAGTCTATTCCATAGATAGTGAATTTCCATTTCTGGATGTTCGAATCACAAGTATTCTTCTCTTTATAAAATTTCAGGTTGGACTAAAAGGTGAAGACTTAGATTTAGCCAGTGGAGGTTCCTCTAATTGGGATTCATCAGCCTTCCCTAAGAACCAGCCCCTAACATGGTACAAGGTAATCTTATATTCTCACTTCATTTATGAGCAACAGCTAAATTATCTAACAGTTAAAAATAATTCTCATTCTTCAAGAAATTGCAATAATTTATTGAATATTTGCATATGGTACCATCATTTACATGCTCATCTGTCATCAAGTTTTGACTACCCTGCTTTATATATATATATATATATATATATATATATATATATATAGGGGAAGGCTTACGTGAGAATTTTTCTTATATGAGAAATTTTCTTATGTGAGAACACTCTTTATGTTCTAAACTTTTTTTTAGGTGTTCTAAATTAAATCAAATGTTCTAATTTATTAGTTCTAAACTATAAATTAGTTAAGCTTGATGTCATAAATTTTAAATAACTTGTTCCAAACTTTTAACTTTTATGTTCTAAATTTTGAAACGTGTGTTCTAAGATTTTTAATTATATGTTCCAGATTTTCTAAGATTTTTTAGTTATATGTTCCAGATTTTAAAGCGTATGTTCAATTTTTTTTACTCTTATGTTCTAAATTCTTTACTCACATTTTCTATATTCAATATCAGTTTGTTCTAAATTTTTATTCACATGTTCATAATCTTAAATCAAGTGTTCTAAATGTTACTCATATGTTTAAAATTTCATAAAGCAAATTTTATAAATTTTTAATCACTTGTTATAATTCTTAAATCAGATGTTCTAAACATATTACTCACACAAATGTTCTAAATTATTACTCATATCTTCAAAATTTTAATTTGAGTCACATGTTCTAAATTTTAACTCGTATGTTCTAAATTTTTACCCACATGTTCTAAATTTTAAATCAGTTCTCATATAAGTATGAATTCTCACATATGGACCTATTCTCACCGGATCCCTCCCCTATATATATATATATATATATATATATATATATATATATTTGCTTTATATATAATTGGGTAAGAATTCATAAGTTAGAGAAGTGTATTATATCTGAAGTATATACTTAACAAAAATCTGTCTATGCCAAATAACTGCAGCACTGACTCACTGAGTAAGAGTGTCCAACCTCTCAGTAAAGTAACTCAAATACCTGGTGTTTCGGTGACATTATTGCTTATTATTCAAGTTGGCTAAATGTCAAAGAAGATGTATTGTTCAATCTATTCATCTGGATGCAGGGAATACATGCGTATCTTTTAACATAATTACTTGTAATTGAAAGTGCTACATGCTTAGACAATCTATATGACACTAAGAATCTAAGATGTGAAGCCATAGAAGAGATGGCCAGCTAATCTCTTAATAATGTGAATTTTTGTAATTATGGGATGCTTATTCTGAAAATAATTACTTACTCAGACATCATTCAATGCTCCTGATGGGAATGACCCACTTGCTCTGGACTTCACTGGGATGGGAAAAGGTGAGGCATGGGTGAATGGGCAAAGCATAGGACGGTATTGGCCAACTTTGAGCTCGCCAAGTGGTGGTTGCAGTGACCATTGTGATTACAGAGGGCCTTATAAATCGGACAAATGTCTCAAAAATTGTGGAAAACCTCCCCAGCAATTGTAAGCACCAGGAGTACTTTCCTTTTCACCCAAGTGAATTATCTACAAGTACTAAAAACTTAGGATCATGAACCTGCATCTTTATTTTTTATGAATTACAGGTATCATGTACCTCGTTCATGGGTAAAACCGAGTGGCAATGTTCTTGTGGTGTTTGAAGAGATTGGCGGAGATCCCACAAAGATATCTATCGCCACTAAGCAAGTTGGAAGCATGTGCTCACATGTATCAGAGACCCATCCAGCGCCTGTTGATATGTGGGATACAGATCAAACAGACAAGAAATTAGGGCCTATGCTTTTGCTAGAGTGCCCTGCACCACATCAAGTTATTTCTTCAATCAAATTTGCAAGCTTTGGTACTCCTCAAGGTTCTTGTGGGAGTTATACACATGGTAAATGCAGGAGCTTCCAAGCACTGCCAATTGTGAAGAAGGTGGGCCATCACATTCCTTGTGTTCTTCCGATCCTTTTCTAGAACTCGTACGTGCGTCACAAATTTTAGTTTATATCTGACTCTGACCATCAAATTTTTCATACAGGCCTGTGTTGGAGCTCGCAGTTGCAAGATTGGAGTGTCCATTGACACATTTGGTGATCCATGTAGTGGAGTGAAGAAAAGTTTAGCTGTAGAGGCTATTTGTGGATAGTTTGCTAGCATCTTACCAATTTATGGGGATCAAAGCACAAGCATCATCCTCTTATACTTTGTTAAATAACGACTCCCATTTGTACATTCTTTCACATTATTTTCAAATGGAACGTATATCAAGTAATGAAACCAAATACGTTTTGAAGATGTTAGTGATACTTCAACATCTTCTTAATCAAGTAAACATATCCGATCTTCTGGGTGCCAATCAACTAGGTTTGCTGGTGTGATTATGATATTACCTTTGGGAATTTGGGAAAATGATTTAGCAGCTGAGATCGCCTTTGTAGTGCATTGCAATAGTTTAGTTATATCAAATTGGCATTGACAAATCCCTAGATAATTATGATGGAAGCCAACAATATGATTGACATTGACAAAACCCTTGAAAAATTAATGAAGCCAACTTCTGTTGGTGTGACCGTGTGAGCACATATCGAATATGGGCAATCATTTCAAAGTGAAAAATAAGTAACCTATATCTTCATAAGATTATCCTAATAAATCTTTAAATTAGAAGCAGGCTATAAGAGAGTGCTAAGAATATATGGGGAGTTCAATCTTTGTATCTTGCAAGGAATTCAAGTCTCCTGCTTTGATGATACTGCTTGAAGTCTCGGACTCTGTATCAGTCATGGTCTCTTCTCTAAGGTCGTTTACCATTTTTATGAAGTACAAATGCCTGTAAACAGCAATAAATTTATTCTTGTGACTTCCAATAGACAAGTTAAAAAAAAACCTCGGATAAGTCCAATAGTTACCATCTACTGTCAGCAGTCAATTCAGGATGGAAGGACGTTCCTAGCAAATTTCCTTGCTTTACAGCTACAGCCACTTTGTTTACAGATTCAAGATTCACCTACAGAAATTCAATCAAGTTCATCAGGTATGATGACAATTATGACATGAAAATGACCAACTATTCAGAAAATCACATTATTTATCAATACTTGATGATTTCGTCAAAAACAGATAACAAGCAACATTAACCATATACTATTACTTGTATTCTTTTGCACAAAGGTTGGCCCTTTGAACAAAAAGGGTTTCCGAATTTCCACTCTTTTCATGACAGGAGTCCATAATTTTGCATATCAATCATCAGCAACAAAAATGCCTGTTGGAAGTATGTCCTTCAAACAACATGCATTACTACTCTTAACAATAGTTTATAGGATTTGATACAGATAATGATTTGCTAGCTAAATTAAGTAATTGATATGTTTAGCTGGAAACTGCTATTAATTAGCACAATTAATGTAATTGGCTTGCAGCTTAATGTAAATTAATCATAAAGGGTCGATACAAGTATGGATCAGCTCTTGGAATTTGATGTAAATATATTTGCGGAGAAACATCAAATACGGATCTATACATAATTGATTATGAACCTAATATGAATATTATAAACCTCTTGTAGTGTGCCTTCCCTCAGCCGATTCGATTAGATTACAGACTTCAAGAACCTCACACGAAGCTCATCTAATAGAGAGCAACATGTACGATCACCCGACAATACTCTGGACGTCACCAAAGTCTTTGGAAGATAATATGCAGCTAAGCATTTGTCCAAAATTCCAAATTCCAATATCTAAGATCCCCCTCTTTCTTTTCCTCCATGTTCTCCTTTCCCACGAGTTTCTATAAACAACTCCCTTTCTATCTCCTCTATATTTCCACACTCATTTCTCTCAATAACTCTCAAATATAGCCTCATTAACTTTCAGATATTATCCACCAAAATTTTATAATTTCTAATGACTTCTTAAATTAATATCCCTGTTCCCTAGCTCCTTTCTTTCTTCATCCGATAATTACTCCATTACCATCCACTACTTATCAAAAGTTCATTTGCAATCTTATGTAACCCATTTTAACAGTTTCTCCTCTTTAAAGGGTTGTTGCCAAGAGAACCTGTTGAGATCGAGATTAATAAAGCACTTCCTTCATCTACAGAAAAATATCCACTCAGGGTTAGGCTCACATGATAATACTCCTAATCAATTCTTTTAAGTTGCAAGTTTGCAACTAAACCAAATGACACACAAATTTAGTAAGAGAGAGAAAAGGAAAGGGGTATGGGATTTGCAAAATTAATCCATTGAGTAGAGAGTGTTAGTGAAAGGGGTGAGGTAATTTTGGTACTTTATTTAAACTTTCTAAGCTTGACTTCTTCCAATTAACACGCCTATTCCTAAATTGGAAATTGTTTCAACTTTCAACCTAAAAGAATCAGGCGAAGTAGTTTTTAGTTAGGCGGTGTAGCTCGTACAGGTTTTTTGTAGCGTAAGAAAAAAAATGCAAGTGAGAGAGATAGAGGGAAAGGGATCATTAGATGGAGAGATAGAAATAATGAAGGAAGGGAACCGCGAGGAGAAAGAATGGGAAAGAGAGGTGGTTTGGAAGACTTTTTTATACATAAAGTAAAATATGTCATAAGACGAGTATATATGGGCATTTATTGGAAGGATAGAGAGAGTATATATGGGCATTTTATAATCCAAAGGAAAGGTAAGAGTAAAAAAAATTGGTGAGAGATAATTCTTCAATGTTGTTCTCAAATGGTTCCAAACCCCACGATTGTTTCACAAACCTTCTTGATTCCCAAGTTCAAAGACTAATGGAAGGATTTCATATTATATGTCACGTTAAATTAATCATTTTCCAAAAGATGAAAACAAAAGGAAGGAAAAAAAGATAGTAAGCTCTTGCATGTCAGAATCCATGGCTTGAAATGGCTATGGGCTAGGGCTACTAATCCCTAAATGAACCTGACCCAATGGTTGAGCAGCCTCTAACTACAATAAGGAGGCGTTTGGTATTAATATTGGAAATGGATGGAAAGGAAACAAATAAGAGCGAGGAAATGAATCATAAATCTTTTACCTTTTTATTGGTTTAGTTTAACCATGGAAAGGAATCACTTAAACCTTACTGTCTTTCTTTTTATATGAGGATAAAGGCAACTGTTACCTTAGGTTTTAGAGAGGTGATAAACCGGTGAAAACCATTACTCCTAGGTAATGCTAGCTGTTACTCAAACATTCTAACCAAAGACTTGGTAACAAGAATGGTTTAATTGAATTTGTTTCTAACACAAAAACACTCTTAACAAACATGCTCTAAATTAAAACTTGTTTCCAAGGGGACCAGAGAACTCCTCAAACATATGTACAAAGGACCACTTCTTAGACATCAATGCATCTGAAGGCCCTATGTATTAGGATGATCTTGTAGGGCCAACAACACATCAAATATAAAAAGGAGGAGGTTTTCGACAGTTATCAAGAATTATAGCAGAAAGGACCCTTGGATGTTCAAACCATAAAAGCATAAATAGCACCCCTTCATCTGACCTAGATTCAAATTCTTTGGGACCTGCGGTTGAGATCAAGACCTGCTCCTTGTCAAGGGTTCAAACCTGCTATCTTCAAAAGTCCTCTCAGACAAGTCAAATTTTAGCTCGACTGACAAGAGGAACTTGAAGATAGGTAACTGGCTACTATAAACTCCTTTTAAAGATTCTTTTAAAGATTCTTTTAACTCTTTTACTGTCCCACAAGTATCCAAAAGTAACAAATATCAAAATCAAATTACCTAGCCCTCATAGAAAAGAAAAATGTTCCACCCTTAAAATAGAAATGGGGGAAAATATTATATGAAGTATGCACTAACCTCTTGAATCTCCTTTATCATGTCTGAATTCTTAACTTTGTCAGGAATAGGAACTTCTGCCAAAACTTCAACTTCTGAGCCAACTTCAAGGATAGCAGGAGCACGGATGAATAAAGCACGAAAACCTAGAGGACCACCTTCTTTATCTGCAATATACGGCACAGGGATCTCTTCCTCAAAACTTTGTATCTGCAAGAATGAAACTCTATTATCTTAAGATCCACAAAAGATATAAGTCAGCAAAATAACAGAGTTCAAAAGTGCTTGGTTAGTTTAATGAAATCCAAATGCTACACCCATCAAACTTATAAGAATCTTACACATGGCAGGATTTACAAGTATAATAGAAAAATAAAACAAGTTGAAGCTCCAAAATGCCTAAAAATTCAAGTAAAGATAACTACTCGTAAACTCAACTGTATTATTCAAGCAAGGTAAAATCACGCTAACAAGAACAGCCTGAGGTTATCAATTTACACTCTAGACACCACATCCTTTCAGTCTAAAATTATCAGCCCTCTAAACTGCAGAAAATGCATAACATAGGTATCAAATAATGCATTAAAATCACCACTTCTCCATCAGATCCATCACAGAAAAGCCACATTGAAAAATGCAGCTTCATCAATCTTTTAAATAAAGATGAGAGATAAGAAAGTAGGTAAAACCAGCAATAAAATGCAAATTCAGCCGAACATGCAAACTTTCATATTACCAAAATAACCAACAGTGATCCAAAACTACCTGACTGCCAAAGAAATTTCTGTGGACTGTGCAATCAAGGCCACCAACAAGTTCCTGCCCACCAGTTTTCTGGCCTGAAAATTACAAGTCCTTTTAGTATTCCATAATTATAATATCTTCTAAAACACCCTAGCTGTGCCAATCTAGATTTTGAAGGCAACCACCAGAGATAGATTCTCAATTTATGCAAACAACCCCATTCTTTTGGGATTAAGACTTCGGTATTGTTGTGTTGAACATTTGCCAACAATTTAAGAATTATTAAGCTCATTCAATCATTGTCATTCCTCCTTGAAAGTAAAATCTAAGGGGCTACATACATGCCTTGAATATACAGAAAAGGTATCTCTAATTGACAATTAAGAGATAATAATTGATAAGAGATAAGTATACCAATAACTTTATTTGCCAAGAAAATCAGCCCTGCACAAGTTCCCCATACTGGCTTGCCCATCTTGACAAACTCCCTCAATGCAGGAAACTGTGAACACAATCAAACTAATTACTTCTTTCTGAATTCTCATCCCACAGTTAACTAAAAATAAAATTATACAAGATTACAGCTTTCCCACTTCAAATTTAGAAACCCATCAAAAACCATAAATCATTAAACAAAATTAATGCAACCCCAGTTAAAATGAAACATCATAAATAAAAGCAAAGAAAACCCAATTCAAAAAAAGACAAACTAATTACTTCTTTCTGAATTGTAATCCCACAATCAACTAAAAATAAAATTAAAAAAGATAACAACTTTCCCACTTCAAATTTAGAAACCAATCAATAATCAAAAATCATTAAACAAAATTAAAGCAACCCCAGTTAAAATGAAACATCATAAATAAAAGCAAAGAAACCCAATTCAAAAAAAATTAAAATTATAGAAAAGAGATATACCATGTTGTTTAACTCGGCAAGTTTAGCCATGGTGGTACTTTCACCCCCAGGAATGATAAGGGCAGCAACATTCTCTAATTGTTCTGGCTTCCTAATTTCCACTCCTTTCACTCCAACCCTCCTCAGCGCTACACATACAAAATTCAATACAATTATGACATAAAACATTAAATTGCTTTGTCCTTACCCTTAATCCGGTAAAGCATAGACGGGATTTGATCTCAAGTCGTAACGGGTAACTGTCATACTAACTAGAAACCACAGAATACAGCAAAATAAGTTTTTTTAAAAAGGAAGAAAATATACAGAAAAATACCTGCTATGTGTTCGTTAAAAGAACCCTGGAAAGCAAGAACACCAATTGCCATATTTGATTTTATTTTCGTTTGATTAGCAGTGAAAAAGAAGGAGAAAATGAGAAATTAGGAGTAATTTAATAATAATGAAAATTGAGGAGTGGAGAATGAAGCAAATGTTGAAGCCGTTCGTTTTTTGTTTTTATAAGTCGTAGTTGCTTCTAATGCCTCTCATGCCGCCCTCAAAGGCTCAAAGTCTTAAACCTTTTTCCTTTTTAAAAAAAAAAAAAAAATTAAGAAAGTTTATAGTAATACTGTTTTAATCTTTTACCTTCAATTCAAGATATCAAGTAGTGCAGTCCTTTTCAATTTACCTCTTTTATACCCAAGTAGGCAAGTAGTAATGTTATTCGTACCTCTTTTATATCGTGGTGAAGGGGGTCTATTTATGTTATATCCGTGAAGAAAATTCTATCCCGTGGCGGATCCAGGATTTTCAAACTTATGAGTCACCATCAATAATTAATCACTTGTTTTAATCCAAAAATTATATTAAAAAAAGTTATATTTTACCAAAATAATTTCAATCCAAAAATAAGACATAAAAAATACATACTAATACTATAAAACTGCCTATTTTATATTTTAATAGGCGGTCTCTTTGATATTTATAAAACAGACAGTGGTCTAAACTCAAATAGAAGCAACAAAGAGACCGCCTATCTGTAATAGGCGGTCTCTTTTTTTTTTTTTGGTGCTAGTGAGTCACGTGACTCACTGTGCACCTTAATAGATCCACCCCTGATTCTATCTGATTCATTAGATTGTTATTGAATGATTAACCTGTTTTTCGATATGGCATAAAACAAGTACGATACCAAGGGCTTAATCTGATTAACTAAACTGAGCTTAACTAAATTGAATTGAGCTAAGCTGAACTGAATTGTTTATAATATAAGAAAATTAATTACTAAACTGAAATTAAACTGAAGAGAATAGGTCCTAACAAATTCTTATATGTAGTTGGCCACGTGATGTGGTCAACCATCACTGGGGTTACTTTGTTAGTGTCATATAGGTTATTCGGTTAGTGTTATAGGGGTCACTTTGTTAATTTTACAAGTGGACACATGGTGTGATCAGCCGCACACAAGACATGGTGTAAGTTTTATCATCTTAGTTGATTTTGGTAAGAGAGTGTTTAAATGTTGTATTTTTTTCCATTATATAATGATCATAAGGCAATTTCACATTTTCACAACTTTAATTCTTATTTTTTTTTAAAAGGTATAAAAAAATTGTTTTCCAATTTAATGAAATATAATAAATTTATTTTCTGTGAAATAGTGAATAGTTGGATCATAATATACAAAATATTGAATAGGATGGCAATTTCACAACTTTAGTTTTAATTTTAAAGTTTTAAGATTTTGTTTTTTTTTTTTTATTGAATGAATTATAATAAATTAGTGAATAGTGGTAGAAAAAATTTGGATCATATCATCAAAATATTGAATAATAATAATAATAATAATTATAATAATAATTATTATTATCATCATTATCATCATCATCATTATTATTATTATTAGATGTAAGTCCGTGCAATGCACGGATTTTATTCTAATATTTTTGAATTTTGTTTTGTTTTGATTTTTTTTTTCTTTTTTAAAAACTTATAAATCTTTTTTTATAAATCCCTTTGTACGTATTTTTTTTTTGAGGGATACGTTATAGTTTTTTTTTAGATTAGTCTAAGTATTTATTAGAGATTGAATATGTTAATTCTAATGAAATTGTTTTTTTTGTGTGTGTGTGTTAAAATGTTGTATGTATTTTGAAGAAAAATATTGTAATTCCAAAGCTAAAATAAACATGATCCATATAAGGAAATTATTTCCTTCAATATATTTTGGACAAAAGTGTTGGATGAAGTTGGATTTAATTGAGGCATGCACGTAATCACTCTACAATCAAAAATAAGAAATTAATTTAATCTTTTTTTATAATATTAATTAATAAAAAAACCAAAAAGGTGTATATTAATAAAACTTAATAAAGGTAAACAATTTATAAAAGTATAATACCTCATTGTCCATTAAAACCATATCCAAACTTATTAAGCTATCTTGTTTGCGGATGTCTAGTACGTCAAATAGGCGAGAACTCGTACTTTGATTTTTCAATCATTGTTGCTCGAATTTAATTCCCCTATTAAATTAGATAGGCATGTAAAAACAAAATTCAATAAACTAAACAAAATATAAACATATAATCGTTAAATATCCCAAAAAACATAATGTAAGTAATAGTTACAAATCTAATATATATATATATATATATATATATATATATATATATATATATATATATATATATAAAGGGAAGTTTTTTCCCGAGTTTTTAGAGAGCCACATAGGATCTAATTTTCTTAGTGTGCATGTAATCCCCCGTATTTTTAAATATTTTATAAATGAAAATTTATTTTATTTATAATATTTATTTGTTATTTTTCATAATTTAATTTCAAAAGTTTCAAATTATTAATCTGGGTCGAAATTTATTTGAACAAATTATTTTATGCACCTTTATTCTACAATTTATGTCCAATCACACAAGCCTAACCCATTTGTTTACTTAATCGACCCATTATTTTTATGAGGCCCAATATTATTATTTACCCTACAATTCTCTCCTATAAATACCCCATGAATCCCCAAAAAAATTTCCCACACAAAAAAGTTAGTCTTATTTTCTTTCTCCTTAATTTTATTAATTTGTGTAATTATAATTATTGATTTATGGGTTTTGATTTTATTGTTTGAAATTAATTTAATTAGTATCAAATTGTATTTTGATGATTAAACTTTATAATTTCAGATTTTATAAGTGTCATAATTCTCAGATTTTGTAAATTTTATAACCTAGGGTTTTTAATTAGTGAAAATCATGATTTTAGGGTTTTTATGAACAATTGATTTAGGGCTTTTATAGTAATGATGTTTTGAAATTTTAGTGATTATAACTATTGATTATTTTAACTTAATTCCAGATTATTTTAAACACTTAAATTCGTGTTTTAATTTTAAGATTTCCGTTCATTAATATTAACCCCGTTTTAATCCCGATTAGCATCTGAACTCATCCGATTTTGACAAAAAAGTAGTGTTTTCCATGTGTAAACAACGTTTTAAGAAAAACTCATTACCTTAGGTAGTGAGCACCACCCTCTCGTGGCCAAATTCAGCCTCTAAATATGATTTTCGGGCAGTTTTTGATTTTAACGAAGTTTTTTTATACTTAAAATATTATCCTTGAGTTTGATTAATAAAATTAATTATGTTTAAAGTTAATTAAGCATAAATATATGTTTTTATTGAATTTTTAAGTGTTGGAAATAGTTTCTAAGTACTACTTTTGATGTTTTATAAAGAGGGTTTAATCACCCATTAAAAAGGGAGATTATTAGGGGTTTAAAAATAATTTTCAGATTTTTATTAGACTTTAAACTTGCTGTAATTTCATGTATAAGAGTGTATTTTAAGGTTTTTATGAATAAAATTTAAAGAACTATATATAAGCCTTTAATTTTAAACTAAAGGGAAGGTTTTAAAGTGTTGTTTGATTTGGATTTTGAAGGTTTTAAAGTAAGTTAGTATTGCTGTAAATTTGATTGATTGGGTATTGATTGAGATGTTATTATTTGGCTTAGGAGAGGAGTTTATTGAAGGTGATTTCTAGTTAGTAAAGTGGCATACCAATTTGTTTGCTCAAGGTACGTACAAGTTACGAAACCTTTCTTTTAGGTGCATGTTTAAGGACGACGGATCGAGAACTTAGTATCATGTATAGGGATGACTGAGTTAAATTGTTTGGTTATACATTGTGAATTTCGTATGACGTGCACTATTTTATATTGCAAGTATTATTTGTGCTCTAATTATGCAAGGTGCGCTTAGAGGCAAAGGTATATGATTGGTGTAATGATTAATTTATTACTCATTCATGATTATGCAAGCAGGATGAGTAAGAGAAGAATTTAAGTCTTCTAAGACGAGGTTAAGGTTTTGGGGTGCCTTATGCACTCAAGGTGTTTATACACCGAGGTAGTATAGGAATAAATAATAAATGTTGCTTGCCACTAATAAATCAAGAATTGAAATTGAAAAGTTGTTTTACTTGATTGAATTGATATTGGATTGATTGTATTGTTATGCATATGAGTCATCACCAAGTCTAAACCTGTAAATCACATAAAGTGCAAGATGGATGAGCAATAAAACTCTGGATTGGTGCACTTTTGGAGTAATGACAATCAGGGGTTGGGGTACATGGGGTATTAGCCGTGTACTTTTCTCGAGGCCGTCTGATCTACGAGTCTCTTATTTCAAATATTTTTCAAAACTAGGAGTTAGGTGAGATCTCATACTAACTACAGTCACGGAGTCGCGCCCGTGGTCGTTGGATGTTTATTGATGTTTCCGAAAGGAGGCATGGGGTTTTTCTTTTATTGATGTTCCAAATGGAGCATGGGTTGGACAACCTTGTCTATTGCGTAATCCAATGAATAAAAATAATGATTTACCTATTATTAATTAATGGAGTCTTAGTAATATAAATAGTTGAGTCGTGTGTTGAGTCTATAATTTAATGGTGCATGATGATTGATTATTAGTAGCATGTTATGGATTTCTTAATTTATTTTGCAGCTTGTATGTACTCAGCTTTGCTGATTGCCTGCTTTTGTGTGTGTCTTTCT
Source organism: Chenopodium album (assembly GCF_948465745.1). NCBI lineage: Eukaryota > Viridiplantae > Streptophyta > Magnoliopsida > Caryophyllales > Amaranthaceae > Chenopodium > Chenopodium album. The sequence continues at coordinate 11,356,793 of NC_137842.1, read as the reverse complement.
TTGGTCATGGCCTTCGCCTTTCAATGACCTTGTGACGATCCAATTTTTACACTTGTAATATTGGGGAGCATAATTACCAGTACAGGTTCTTACACATGCAGCATTCATCAGGGTTGTGGGATCTTGAGTAGAGAGTTAGTTGTTTGCATTTTATTTCTTTTGCAAGTTTGAATTTATTTTAATTCGATTTTATTCGACACTATTTCTTTTGGGTTTGAAATTATTTGAACACTGAATTTAATCACTTACTACTTTTATTGGGTTTTGAATAAGGGCCTTAATGGTTCCAAGTTGTATGACTTAATTTGGTTTCATTCGTTGGTTTTGAAACTTATTTATAACTGATTTAGTTTTTCCGCTGCTATTTTCTGATAAAGTCTTAACGTTTTAACACGTGGCGGTAGCACGCCAGTAATTCTCTTGAATATTGTTCAGGGTCCTCACAGGTTTAAAGAGAGAATTATTGGGGTGTTACAGTGCCATGTAGGATTATAAATTTTAGTAGTAACCAATTAAATAGGAGATTATTAAAATCTTTTATAATTAAATAATTCAAATGCCACGTAAGCAAAATTGGCGAATAAGATTTTCCAATTTAAATTAATTAAATATAAAATATTATCTTTTGATATTAGGAATTTTATCTAAACATATAACAAATTTTAGCACATAAATATATGTATAAAAAAATTATTTTAAAAACTTCAAACAAACCGTGCATCGCACGGGCTTCATCTAGTATAAATTTAAACATGAATTTTAAAAACTAAGCTAAGATTTATCCAACCATTGATGACTTAAAACTGAGAGAAAATTACTAACACAAATTCGCTTGATGGGGTTTTGTAAATTTCGTTGATGTCGTATGATGTGTCAATTTATAACGCTGTAAAAAAATTATCTTATAATCATAGGTATAACAAATTTCATTGAAAACGTTTATCATTTAAAATCTAATATTATTTGTAATATAATTTTAAGTATTTCTTTCTTTTTTTTTTTTTTTGAGATTGTATATTATCAAAAAATATCTTTTAATGCACAATCTCATGATAACTTATATAATGCACGTTATCTTACCGTTGTTGATGAATACAACATATCAAAATATTATAAGATACCATGCGATATCAAATACATGTGATTTGACTTGGTTTATCAAATGCTAATTTATTTTATCAAACCATTAATATCAAAATCTAATTTTTTAAATAAGAATATTGTTAGGTTTTTTTCCAAAAAAGATAATTTTAAGTTTTTATATAATTTAAATTTTAATTATTCACTTTCCGTTGTTTTTACCTATGTGGCAAATTTCTAGATATAAGCCCGTGCGATGCACGGTTCTAGTAAATATTTTTAAATAATTTAAGATTTTTTTATATGAAGATCATTCATCGGATATTTGAATAAAATTCCTAATATCATAAGATAATTTTTTTTTTTAATTTTAACACTAAAGTTATCTTTTGTAGGTTTATTTATTTTGCGTGGCGCTTGAATTTAAAATCCCAAACCTTATTTTTCAATTTTGCTTGATAAAAAATAAATGACAAATCATTTTATTTTTTGATTAAAATAAGTCCTTTGCAAATGCGTTTTTTTATATACTCGTTTTGTTTCAAAATGTTAGTGTCATCTAAAATCTTTTAACTATTAAAAAAATAAGGGGGAATCTTCTAAATTTCTCTTTGTATATAAGGAAAAAATAGTGATATGAGATTTAGTTTTATTCGTTTCGATGAGTACATTTTTAATATCTAATTTTTATAATATTTGCTAGGGAGAGATTAAAGATATTTACGATCAAAGATTTACATCCATATATGTAAAAAAGATAATTATTCGTTTTTTTTAAATAATTTAAATTTTAATTGTTCACAATTCGTTATTTTTATCTATGTGGCAAAATTCTTAAATCTTATTCGTCACTTTTTCTTAGGTGGCGAGTGAATTTTTTAATTCTAAAATAAATTATTAATCTAAAATTTCATTGGTCAAAATAATATCTTTTCTTATGTGGCGCCTCGAATGCTCTCGAAAAATGCCTACTTTATTTATATATATATTAGATTAGATTATTATTATTATTATTATTATTATTATTATTATTATTATTATTATTATTATTATTATTATTATTATTATTATTATTATTATTATTATTATTATTATTATTATTATTATTATTATTATTATTACGCCAAATTCCTGTTCATCTTTATGATGAACGAAATTCGTTCATCTTGAGGATAGGATGGCCATTATAATATTTTTAAGGGATACCAATGTAAAATACATCAATGCTACGTGTTCTTTTTTGCCACATTAGAATGGTCTAGTCATTCGCAATCGACTAACGTCGTTAAATGCTTTTGTTTTTTCTTTCTTTACCGTTTGTTGGTAGGTGGGAACCATTATTGGTGGAATTAATGTGGTCTACTGTTTATGATTTCAAGGGTTTCGACTTTGGTTTCTCAGATTGATACCACCTTCAATTTTTGGTTATTATTCCGGATTCAATTCTATTTTGAAGTTAAGCTGCGGTGGGAATTGCTTTGTCACACCATACAATTGTAAGTGAATGAATAAAAATTGTCTACTCTAATATCTCAATTATTTCTATAATTTTGGTTTTCCTTGTTTATTAAATATGAATCGAGCTTTTTTTTCGTTTTATACTTTCTTGTAGTGTTGAATGTAATAATGGGCAAGCGTGACTTGAAATCTTTACAAGTTGAAAACAAAGAAGTAAGCAGAAAAAATATGTTAATTGTGTTTATCACTGTTTAATTATTCGTTAAATTTGACTAAGTCTACAAAAATATGCCGAGATTAATGCAAATAACTGGTTACAGGTTCGGGTCGGCTTCTCTTATAAGAATTTAATTGAATTGAATCCAGATCTATTCAAGGTACAAAACTTTACTTTTGCATACGTCGTTGATGGTGGATACTATGAATTAACTGATGTCATTTTTAACAAGTCATTCCTCATTTTTGTAGGATAATAGGTTGAGTCCTGGGGGTGTGGTGAAGGCAGCCGGGCGAGTATTGAAGGAGCAATCTGATTCAATTTGTCGAGTAAGGGCACGCTAAACCTTTGTCCTTGTTTTGTCTACTTCACGCCTTAGTTAAGAGGATGGATTGGATAGATTGTGATTCTATAATCTCCAATTCAATAGCATTGTTGTGTGCTTTGTTTTTTCATAGTATTTTATTTGAAGTTCTTATTTTATGTAGTCCATATGTTGGTTATAAGAACCTAGTACGTAGGGGCTAATTATCAGATTTCCTCTCCTGAAATGTGTTGGTTAATACAAGATAATGCAAAGGTTGAAACTAAAAAACATTTGGTTAAATGAAAGAGATGGTGTTCATGTAGGTTCATTTAAATTTTTAATATTTAACTTTCCATGCTCTCCATATACAAGTCTGAAATTGTCCATGACTAATTTGGGAAATGTATCCAGCCTCCTAATATGAGTTGCCGCATCCACTGCTTTGGGCGCATATGTAAGAAGTTTGACGTTAAAAGAACTAGATGGGTTACCGAGATGGGATTTGGTGGACTACTCCATTTAGTATCAGACATGCATTTACCAAGACAATTAGCATATTGGATAATGACAAGGATAGACCCTTTGAATAGAAGCATAATTGCCCAGATGGGCGTGTGTTTTCGTTTTCGAATAATCAAGTTCGATGGATACTAGGAATTCCGAACGGCAGCAAGCCTGTTCCAACTTCCAAAATGATGAGTTCCGACGAGCGTGATAAAGTACAGCATGTGCTTATGAAATATGGTAGTTCATGGAAAACCAAATCGAGCAGAGGTTCAGGAAATGTTTACACATCCGTAGGTATCCAATTAACAACCCAAATGATGGATAGGCTACAGGAAAACTTTGGGGACGAAGATGAAGAGGAATTCAAGACATTATTTCTTATTGTTGTGCTGCATATGGTGCTTTGTCCAACCCAATCACCTCGACTCGGTTCAGATTTGTTACCTGCCTTAAGTTGTGCAATGGATTGTGTAAACTATGATTGGTGTGATTTGGTGTTGAAGAAATTGATGGACAGTGTATCCAGTTTTGCACGTCGATTTTATGCAAATGGCTTTGCAGGAGGATGTGGTGGTTGTGCCATATTTGCTGTGGTGAGGAACGATATTTCATTGGATGCATGTATTATGTGTTTGTCTTTTTTCTGAATGTAAAACCATATATATTTATGTTCTAATTTAGAAGTTTATGGATGTACAGATTTTCTACCTTGATCGATTAGACAGACATCCAGTACAATGGGATGAGTACCCTAGGATCAAGGTCTGGACCATGACGGAAATAGGCAAGGCGACGAAGGAAGATCGCAACCGTTTAGGTGATTTTGGGATGTTAGGGGTAAGGGATTGCGAAGTGTTGCCTTTATGTGTGCATATAATGATTTGCACAAACATGTTTAATATTGTGTGTTACAACTATTAAATAATTGAAGTATGATGTTTAAACCAAATTTATGGTTAATCAGATGTGTGATGTTGCTTATGGCGAAAAGCACCGAAGAATAGCAAGAGACAAGGAACCTCCCAGCGGGATAGTTGTTCATGAAGTGTGTAGGCCTGTCATACTGATCGTATTATTTTTTATTTTTTTTAAAATATAGTATAGATCAGTTAAAGGTTTGGTACATTTTGTTAAAAGTCCTGTGTTTTGTGTCTACAGGATGTTTCCACCTTGATTGTATCATTAAGTGAGCGATGGAGTAGATCAACATTTCGAGCAAATAGGAAGCAGCGACGACTCTGCCATACAGTGAAGTTGAAGTACAACAATGTTGATGACTCTGCAAACGATACATAGATGAAATGTACTCCATGCCAAACAAGTGAAAAAACTCCAGTCCAGTATGCTTTTGTTAAAATTTGTACCATTTGATTACATGTAGTAGCTTATCCTATATATCTGTGCTTGGTGGCTGCACAATATAGTCTACCTTTGGATACAATTAGTTCTTTACCTTCAAATGATTCGGATAACACACCCAAATTGTAGTTAGCTAAAAAATTATAATGGATATTTGAGTGTATTGAGGACCCTGATAGGGGGCTATCAACTCATATTGTGATTTGTTATTTTGATTCATAAGGTCCCAGAGTTCGTAATTTGATGGATTGGTGGGTACATACGCTTATGTGTAGGGCCCATTCGACATATGGTGATAAATCTACAGGGTTAATATTTAGTAACAAGATGGGCCATATAATTGAATACATAATATGTATGGAACTTAATGGGCTTTTGATTTTGCAAACGAGACCAAATAAGATGGCCAATTCATTTGATGATATAGTCAGTTCTATTTTAATATAAATTGATTCTTATATATGTATACTATTATAAACGATTTACACTCAATCTTTTTATACAAATGGGAAAATGTAAATAAAACAACTGTGTTTATTTTATTTAAGGACAAATAAAACAGTTAATTAAAACCTGTTTTGTGATATGTAAGTGTATATTTTTGTGGCTGAATATACATTGACCTCGGACTAGTAGCATTTCAGATTCTGAAAAGCACTAGTTGTATAAAAATTAAAAAAGAAGGCTGAGTATGATAAAAAAAGTTTCTTGTTGTTCGGATGAGATACTCCAGGTTTATTTAGTGTTAGTTCTAGGATTTACAAAGCAATTGTAGGTTTATTCATCATGGAATCGTTAACAAATGAGGAACATATAATTTAAATCGGTGTTTAGTAAGTCTTCATGGGATGCTTTAAGGTTTTGCATTGAGCAATATGATTTTGAATCGCAATTATGCCTTAACAAGTGATCCTTGAAAATACTGGACTGGGTGTATTGGACGTTTGGGCTGGCCCATTACTGACACAGGTATGAACACCTTTTCATTACATTAGCGACACTTATTTTCATTCTCTATTACAGCAAATTTGAATGGTAGTAACGATAATTTTTATATCTTAATTTAAGTGTTTTAAGGATAACTGCACAAACAAAGATAATTTGATAATAATGATACTTTCACATTTGGTAGTTAATACTCCCTCCGTCCCAAAAAGAACGACCCATTTGGGTTGATTACGCGGGTATTAAGGAAGTTAAGTAAAAAGAAGTAAAAGTATATTGGAAAGATAAATTTACATGGGGTTTGTAGAAAAAATAGAGAGAAAAAGTAATAAAATAACATGGAAAATAAAATTTTTATATGGGAAAGCTAATTTTGCACAAATATTGTTGCAAATTGGTGGTGTTTTAATGCAAATGGGTCATTCTTTTTGGGACAAAGTTTTGGCCAAATGGTTCATTCTTTTTGGGACGGAGGGAGTATTTTATAATCAATCTTCGTTTTTTGGAAACTCTAATATATCTTAGTTTAAGTTAATTATACTTCCTCCGTTCTTTATTACTCCACCCGCTTTGACTTTTATACTATTCACCACTCCTCCTTTTACCGTCTTTAGAGAATAACATGTAAGAAAAAATAGATTCATGTATGATTGTAGGGAATACTTAATACAACAGCCCAAACTTGAACCCCACTGTGTTCATACACTTAAGCAAGGTGGGGTCCAAAGGAAAGGAAGCTAAAACAAAAGAATCGGCAATAAGTTTTAGGAACTTATACACCGTTCACAGGGTGAAGGTTACACCCTTAACGATCCAGGAGATTGTTAACTCCAATAAGTCTGGAACTATGACTGGAAGTTCGGGTATGAATGTACAAATTCAGCCTAAAAGAAATTAAACCTGTACTAATAATAGGCCTCTACTTTATTCTTCTCGTATGCATGTGCACTTTCTAACTAAAACATGCAATCAATAGGAGTAACCATAAACTTGTTTGTCTATGTGTTGGTTGAATTTTAATGCACCAAATAAAACTATTATTGGCGATCACTTGAATTATAATCATATTAACCCTAAACAAGATTATTAATTATCTTATTAAGCGTGATTACAAGTAACAATTCCCTTTAAACATGCATAAAAGGTGTGATCAAGCAATAATTTAAATAAATATAATCAAGCAACATAATAATCATCATATTAACCATGCCATTACTTATAACAATTAATAGTATGGATCATAATTAAAATAATCACGACAATCATGTTAAAATTAAAGCATAATAATAGCAAGATCTTAGGCATGATACTAAAAAGATTAATAACAAACCCTAGCATATCACTAAACAATAAAGATCAAAGCTTTAACCCTAACACGATACTAACATGCTGTTAGAAAAGATATAGGAAGCATCCTTTTAATCATATATTTGATATTAGAAATAACCCTAAAATGTTACTAGTTGTGTCTAGTGCTAATGTATGAGGAGGTTTTAGGAGGCTATTTATTAAGAAAATCAGCCGGATTTGATAAAACAACGAATCAGAAGGAATATGGTGGCTCTGCGACTTGTGTTATTTTGTTTTGATACTTGTGTTTGCGGCCATGTCTTTTTATTATGGTGGCCCTGCGACGATCTATTTTTGAATTTGTCCTTAATGGTGAGCAGTCAAGTTTGTATAAGCAGGTTTGATCAAGTGATCGTAGCTAAAGGGAGCTCAAGTGATCGATAAGTATGCTACAACGTTTTGTAAAGTTGTAAATAGCTCACCTAGATTATTGGGTTGTATTTATTGGGATTTTTGTAAGCCTTAACGCTCGATAGGTTGTTGAGTGTGGCGGTAGGTATACCTCCGATTTAGGAGTATGCTTCTGCACTTTTATTTAATGGTTGTTTATTTTCCCTTTAATTCTTATTTATTTTCAGTTAATAAATCGGGGGTGTTACAGCACTGTCTATCGGGTTTGATTTATATGTAGATATATACTCGCCTCATAAAACCCAATAGCAATTACTTTTTCTTGATTTATTAATATCTCTACGATTTACTTATAATTTGACTTGATATTTTTAGAACTTCTCATATCTTATAAGACCTATTTAATTGACATTAGTGTCCCTTTTAAGTCGCACGTGCAGTCTAACCCTTTTAGTATATCTTTCTTAGCGCACTCATTTACTAATTATATCTCTTTTTTCTTATAACAACAAGATTTACCTTATTATTGAGACATGTCGACATGTATTGGATTGAGGGGTGTCTTGTGTGGTTAGTAATGATAGCAAAGGGCCAACTACTACCCTAATCTTAAATGATTTTGTTTGGCGATGGCAAATTTTTCTACTTCTATATATAATGCATGGAAAGCTCCTTTATGATGCAAAAAGCCTTTTCATCTTGAATTTCTTTTTATCACCATCCTACACAAAAAAAACAAAACCATTTCTCAGAAGCTAACATGCCTCGTCGTGCCATTACCAAATGCTTCACTCCCGCGTTGTTGTGTTTCGATCCTCCTATGGGAAATATTCCTGAGTTGGACTTCACACAATATGAGTATTTGTTTGTCGATGATGACGGTGAAATTTTAGCTACATTATCACATGAAACTATAGCTGCCCTTATACTCCTCCCTAAAAGTCGTAACAATGACTTTTTCACCACACTCCTAATGCGTCCAGACGGATCTAATAATCCGCCTAAACCTGCCCATTTTCCTAATATTTTTGACACGTACCCAGTTCGTGATGAATTTCAGGTTTACCTGAAATGGTGTTTGGGTACCTTACCTCCATCAACCTACAATCCTCATAAAATAGAAAATGCAATGCATGTTTTGGATCCTAGACCTCAATTGAACTTTGACTTCCCTCCATGGGAACTAGACCATGTGTCTATCCGAGTGTGTGTAGGGGCGTACACAGACTTTTTTCAGGTCTTTAAGGTTCCCACATTTCCTCATATCCTTCATTTAAGGGTTATGAATGTAGCCTTTCGTGAAAACGTACCTGGGTATCATAATGTTGATTTTACTCCATTTACAGCGAAGGAGGCTGAATATGTTATTTCGGGCCATTACTCCCCCATCCCTGCAGAGTCTCGTGTCTGTTGTTGGAACGTTAGAGGCATAGGTAGACCGTCACTCATTGAAAACTTTATTGCAATGCATAGGATTCATAAGCCAACTGTCGTTGTTTTACTAGAGACTAGACATGGCTATGAAACAATTCGAATGCTTGTTAAAGAACTGCCTGGTAATTACTGTTTTGGGTATTCGGCTCCAAACAATGGTCTTTGTGGTGGTACAGTTTATTTATGGAATGATAATGTGGTCACTACTGAGCCAAAGCGATGCTATTCCTCATCCACCGTCGCAGATGTTTACTTTAAGGTTTTTTTTTACTGAATTTTATATAGGTCCCTAATTTCATATTATTAGGATTTTAATGTCATTACTAACCCTCGTTTTTAATCAATGCACAGGGTCATCCCGGATCAAGGAGGTGTTTGTTTTAATCGGCAGTTGGTGGGCTCTTGATTTTCTACCATATTTTCATTTCCTTCTTGTTATTTGCAATTTTATGAATTTCGTCTAGTACTTGTAACCCAACTCTGCATGCGTGCATGACCTTCTCTATCAGATTTAATAAAAAAAATTCTGGTTTGATTGTTAACCTTTTTGTGAAATAATTGGTAAAATGATACTACAACAAACCATTTATTTAAACGAAATAGCAAACACTCTCAATACATATGATAAGTTAAACAACACATTAGCTTGATACAGATGGCACAATAGATAATACTGTTAGTGCTACCACTACAGCCATTTAACCTTTGCGATCTTCAAATTTGAGTTGCAACCCAAGCCGCTATCCATGAACAAATCATAATGAAGGTTAGGATGTTGTTCCTCCTGATGAGTGACATGTTTTTTTCACATAAGTTTGCATTAACCGCGGATGATTTGATTAATTCGGACTTAAGAGCATGGTTCTCCTCAATTAATTCCACGTTACGGGATATGGTTTTTTGCAAATTACTTTGCAACTCATACATAGTATTGTTGTAGGGAAAAGCATCACTAGATTCCCATTTAAAATATCCACAATCTTTAGTCCTATCCTGTATTAAAAAGAACGAAATTATCAACAAGGTATTTCAATTTGTATTTACTGTAAATCAATTACACATAAACTTTATTAACAAATAATATACCTGCCAATATGGGCAGCCGAGAAACGACCTTCCCGCATTGATACCTTTTCTAACCACTGAAACCTTTGCTGGAATTCCATGTCTACACTCTACTTGTTGAGTGCTACTTCCAGTTGATAAGGAAGGAGACGTCATAGCTTAATCACTTTGTTTCACTAGAATTCCTTTTGTGATTGGATGTAATGTAGTGTTACGATATTCTTAAACTCCTTTACCTTCTTATATTGCTCATGTTCCACTCAACACATGTAAGTTGTTTCATGTTTAAAAAAAAATAATAATTGTGATAACACAATAAATATTACCATCCTTATTCGTAGGTGTCAATAAAATTGATTTCAGAGGTTGGCATTTCCAACTACCTATTTGACTAATATTATCAACAATGGTGGACTTTATCTTATTTTTTATCTTTTGTACTTGCACTCGATATTATTCAATTGAAAAATCGATCGAATCCGATCCGAATTGATACGTACGTAATAATATATTGTGAATTATTTCCGTATATAAATTTGAAAATAAAATTTATAACTAGTTTAAGGAAAAGAATCTTGAATCTAAAATGAAAACAACCAAATAACATATCAACCTTTTTTAGAAATTTAAAAAAAAAAAAACATATAAAATAACACTTAACAGGGAAAAAAAATTAACAATCTTGAATCAGCAATTTAATCAATCAAATAACTTTATCTATTAATAAAAAAAAATTAAATAACAAACAAATGACATATCAGCATATTTAAGAAAATTGAAAAAACCTAAAAAAAAAAAAAAATAAATAAAAACAAAATACGAACGCATCCTAGTAATCATCGAACTAGGGACCTTCCATGCGTCCATTGTTTAGTTAACCAACTAAGCTCGGCGCCGAATATTGTATATATTTGTTTTGAACTTAATATATCATGTTAAAATAGCACATGTCACCTTTCAAATTGGTAAATGAAAAATAAAAAAAATGGACTTAGTATATCATGTTAAAATATCACATGTCATCTTTTAATAGGTTAAATAAAAAACTAAAAAAAAATGGAGGTGACAATATTGTAATGTAAATAACTTAAGTACATATTCTAGGGAAAAGAAGGCCTTTGTGCTTCAAGTAAGTGCGAGTACTCCAATATTGTAAATGACGACATCTAAATCCAACCAAGCTGTAGTGGGACCACCTTAATTACAGGAAACCTACACCATAAATACACCTGCAACGATATCCTTCACTTGAAAAAATATATCTATATTTACGTTATTTATTGTTCTACAAATATAGAGTTTGAAGGAATATAGAGATATATAAACTCTGCAAATAAAATCTATCATATTTTGGTAGGGACCATTCTCCTTTTTTTTGTGAGTATCCAGACCAAATAGATATATTGATGCAACCCCATTATTTCAATATGTCTTAGATAGTGATAGTCTAATAAAGATTTTTGGTGGTAACTTACTCATATTGATTGAGCATCAATCTTGGCAATCAATATGCACATATGGCGTATGTTCTTAAGTTTGTAAAAAAATTATTTTATGCTGCATTTGGCTATTGTAAAAGAATATAGTCCTAATTTTGTAATAATTACCAATACATAATATGAGGTTTGTTATTAGACGTAGTCTGTTATTTAACCAAATATGAATTTGTCGCCTTCATCATTTTGCGTGTCCGGTGAATAAGGGATAAGGTGGATCTCATACTCGTCAACACGTCACATAAAATTAAAATTGAAGGTAGATACCATTAATTTCTACATCCTTTTTTTTATATAAAAAAAAATCATATGCTTATAATAACTTTTAAAACAAGATCATATCATGATTTTTGTTAAGTACTCGTAATGCAAAACAATATTTGAGTGAATAATGTTCTAGAAATTTGTTCAATGAAAACACTTAAAGCACTTGACTTTTGGGTGTAAATAAAAGATAGTAGAAAACCATCCTATCAAAGTAATAAATGGTTAAATATTGCAGCTTTGGGTAAATACGGGTAATAAATTCATTGTAGGAGTTGAGCTTCTAATAAATTCTAGATAACCATCAAATCATAATTTAGAGATGGTACATAAAATCTATGATTTTAATTTTAGTAAAACCATATCTTTTTACAGCTGGAAGTACCTCCACTAACTAAATTAGGGGTGTGCATGATGAATATTTTTATTTTGCGCTCAATAGATAGGATTGTTCTTTTGGTTTTTGGAGCAAAAGTAGTCATAATTTGATCCAATCTGATATATTAGTGAAGTGATATTTTTCCTTACGATTTGATACTAGCTTCTTTCTTAGACTAATCATACAACAATCTAGGTTATTCGAGCCGGATAGTAGAAACAAAAATACGATACTTTAGGCCTTGTTTGGCTATGTTATCAACTGATATGATATTGATATGTTGTTTTAAAAACAAATAATTAAGAAAATATAACAACAAATAATAATTAACATATTTTTGTGGTAAGTTTACAAATTTGTAATGATTTTTATAAGGTAGTCGATATTATGTCTCCATTCATAGCATGTAATGCACAGATTAGAGAGAGAAATAAAAAACCAAAAAAAAAAAATTATGCCTAAATTATCCTTAATTTATGTAAATGCTTGTTTCTTTTACGGAAAAAAGTAACCCTTAACTAATACGTTCAGAATAGTCAAATTTAACACGAGTAAAAAAATTCCAACATCAATTCAATAATATCCCAATGCAAAGTCTAGGATATAAATTAATTGTGTTATTAAGGTTGTTAGAGGATATGTGTTAATTAAATAAATCGAATGTTAACCATGTTAAAGTCTTCAGATAATTTTTTTGTTTAGATGTATGATAAAACCAATTAAATCTTCATCCACCTTCGTTAGTAATCCAAATTATAAACTAGCAAACTTTAATAGCTTGGCTAAACTTGTGCGGAGGATCTTTAATCCCTCTACATCTCCTACTTAACTCCCTGACATCTTTAACTTTGTATTATTAGTAGCGCCGCGTATAAACAGTTCTCTGAGGCAAGTAATTATTATAGTTGACACTTATAGATAACTGCTTTTAAAGCGCCACACACGGATTTCATTTTGATTTCCTTCGTCCAAAAGTTTGTAGCTTATGGTGAATGCTTAGCTCAAATTGGGGACCTCTGGACAATTGACATATAATAAAATCACATATACAAGCAACATTAGTCAGATGTGATACATACGGGTTCTTATAAATCAATTTTTTGAATGCAAAACATTTTTTTGGATAAAATGATGTAATTGAAAAAAATAATTACAATTCCACAACTAAATATAGTAAAATGAGGCCAAATGGTAAGGTATATAATTGTGCTTGCTTATTTTATTCGGGTCGAGAGTTTTTTTACAAGTTTTTTTATAAATGCCACGACTGATCTTTTACGTACTATTATTTAAACAATGTAATTAATCATTACATTAAAAGTGAGTTACAGTAATAAAGTGACAGGAGTGGATACAATTTACATAGTTTTTATGATCTGGATTATTGCCTTAGTAACGAAAATCAATCTAAATCAAACATAATGGTTTTTAAAAACGTATAAGGTAAAAATTAAGCATTATTGGAAATTTAAGAGGATTATCAGTTACATTTTAAAATTTTAAAGAAAATTATTAAGGAATAATGGGTTTTTTGTGAATCCCAATTTTATAATTTGTATAAAAATAAGTAGGGAATATATGTTCATTCCATTTTTATAGTCTTTCATACCCCATATTATTATTTTCTCATAATTTGTTGACTCCGTCAACGGCAAAATTATACACCCGGTCATTGTCTAATATTTTCAAGTTAAGCTACTTAACAATGTTTAAAAAAAAAGGGTCAAAATTGTACAACCACTTAAATCAATTGTGCACACTCAAGGTCACTCATGTCATGCACACCTAGGGTTTTATTTATATATAAAGCGATCAAAATTCACCTAATTTCATCACACAAATCTCAACTTTCCTTCTCCACAAAGAACAAATTTTAAAATGACCCCGAAGAGAAACAATTACTTTCCTCCCCCCTTCCCTGGTGGCTACCTTGCCTTTCCTGTGAGGAGGCCAAGAAGTGGTAGGCATTTCCCCCCACCAAGGGGAACCATTCGAGCTCTTGCCATGATTGCTGAAGCCGCATCCGTGAGAACTACAAGATCTCCTACCCCTGCTAGGAATGAAAACCAATATCAAGTCGTTAGAAACGACGTTGTAAGAGTTTCAGAAGTTGTAAATCCTGATCTCAACTTACCTCCAAAAGAGGAAGATGAGAATCCCCCGGAACCTGTTCAGTCATTGCCGCCAAACGAAGGGCACCATCACCGCCAACTACTTCCTCCTTTACCAGTCCTTCCGAATGGTGGTGTGCCGGAAGTTTATTATGCTCTCCCCCGAGTGAATGGTCGAGGGTTCCCTTTCAACTTCGTGGAGGGAGATCCGATGTACACCATCAGGGTACGTAGCACAAATCTGCATGATGTTGGTATTCGCTATTCTCTTCGTGCAACATAATCCATGTATCATATATTCCAAGATTATTCTCAAAGAGTGGACCTCGAACCGGGGGAGATTGTTATTAAGCGGTACAACAATGTTGTTTCTCGCTTTGAAACCGCGTTTTCAGCTGGACTCCAAGACGGAGACACCCTCTCCGTAGAACCTCAGGTATATATACTATATATCCCTTACATATTAATTATAATTGGTAGATAACGAGTAATATTATAAAGTGCAGTTGAGTAGATGGAAAATTGTTGGTAATTCATTTAAATGATAATTTCCATTGCAATTACTCCTACAAATAGAAACAAATTTCGTTTAAATAAACATACGAATTCCGCATATGATGTACAACATTATATGTCTATACATAAATTGAAATAAACGTGATAGTATTGCAAGTATATGACTTGGTTTTGATGTTGTAGTGATTTTATTGGTCAACAATTCTTATGAAAAACCTTGTTAATAAATGGATTAAATGAAATCATGAGTATTTGGAAATTAATGAAACATAAATAAAAAACTTACATTCATCTATTTTGCCAATTAACGTTTGAACGAAATGCTTATTAATAATGCTTAGAAAACAGATGTTTTTTCTTAATAAATCCATATGTATGTTACAAAAGTGTGTTGTAATAATTTCTTTCAAAAAAAGGGTGTTGTGATAATTATGTTTGACTAGAATAAAATAACGAATTATTTCAATGATATTGTTTAAAGCATTTAATGAGATCATGGTCATGGTTTATTTACATTTGTGAAAGATAAAACTTATATGTTGAAAATAATAGGGTCAAGTCAACTAAGGGTTGCATACAAGTATAAAGATTTAGTGTGTCATATAATGAAGTAGAATGACATGTAAGTGATTTAACTTATGTATATCGAAGTATAATAAAAAAGGAACAAAAAAGTTTTATCTACTTAAAAATAAAAAATAATAAACAATGTAATATTGTTCATGATCAATATTTATCAACGAGTATATAATCATGGAATATGAGTGATTAAGTGATGGTGTGTCGATGTTGAATAAGCATAAATGTCCTAATAACAGAGTTAATAAGATGTGATAATTGTGTTGTAGGAGAATGGTAACAATGTTGACACCAGGTTTAAGGAATTCATGATATAAGACTTGGGTTCAATTCCTAAAGAGCTTAAAGTTAGGGCGGTCCCTAATGATACACTGTATGGTGTGTGCCAACTCTGGGCAGCTCGAAACAATATCCATCCTCGTAAAATTATTACTTTTTATGAAAATGGAGTTGTCACTTCTCTCGACACCGTCGCTGAAGCCGGAATCAAGAATCAAGGCCGCCTATACTTATTGCCAAATGACTGGAGGAACCCCTGATTGATTTTAATCAATGCTGAAAAATGGTGTAGGCATCTAGTGCTATTAAAATAATAGTTTTACTTATGGTGTGTTAAGCTAAGCAATATGTGGTTTTGCGACTAGTATTTAGTATAATCTCTCGAGCTGCATTATGAATTTTTCTCCACCCCTCACCAACCCACAAGTGTTATGAAGGCGAGAGTATATGTTAGTATTTAAGTGTGACTATAATGTAGTAGCTTGTTATTGCATTCTTAGAGGAACTTGTTATGTATTAAGGGTATGTAGTCGATGTTATTAACTTGGTAATGTACTTCATCTTAGTTTGTGGGACTAGATATAAATGAGTCAAATGTTTAATTACATTATGATTAATTAATGGTGTTTTTAACTCAAACCAAATTGAATTTTGTGATGCCAATTACAAATAAAGTAACAACACTAGAAGTTATATAAAGTTATTTTCTCACAAAAATATAAGTAGTTATATAGGGGTGACAAATAAATAAATAGACAAATTATTATGCGTGTGCACATCATTCGTATGAAATCCGAATTCCAATCCAATCAAAACCTAATTATTAAATCGGAGCAAATCTTAAACTCAATTCCGTTGTAAAATATTTGACACATGGCTCTAACAGTTACTTCTACATAAACTATGTTAGTAGGACTATCTAATAATTAATTAATGAGGTGATTTTAAATTATTGAAATTAATAATGATTCAGAAGATTTTAATAATAGTACATAATTATTTTAATAATCGTTTTAGACGCGATTTTTTATTGTATTATAATTCAGATATTCTGATCGGACCCAATTAATTAAATTAAAATTCAGATTGGATTGGGAGGCATAAACAAATCATATCGGTTTGGAGAATTTGTAAGCCATATTATATTTTGGATTGTAGCTGCTATGTGCTGCACCCAAGTCTATCTTGGTACTTTGAACGACTACAAATTATTACAATATCCCTGATCGATAAGCTGCCTATACGTACCAATCTTAGCACTTCTGACGATTGTTCGAACATTTAATCCCATTTCACATTTATTTAAAATGAAATGAAAAATGCACAACAATAGCTGAAAAGAGGTTCAAAAAGGGTTGAGATTGTCAATTTAAACTTATTTTTTACTGGTGAAGTTAGCGAAAAACAAAGTTGATTCAATTCATGCCCATGTTATAGATGTTGTTGGCTACCCAATGGTTTTTGACCAGTAGATCCCGAGTAAGAGGATTTAAGGGAACTGCCAGGGTAAATTGTTCTTTTACTTTTGTTCTGGGCATGACAGTAATGTTAATGCAGCCCAACCACTTTCATGAGTCCTAAGGGCCTATATAAAAAGGTGACCAAAAAAGTTAAGCAGGCATTCCTTTCTCAAAATAACAAAGTTATTCAAGTAATTAGTTGAGCTTGGGGAAAACTTCATGGAAGGTTCATCCTACAAAAGTGTTGAAAGAACTACTTAAGTGAAGTCCACTATTTTCGTTGGACCAAGAGATCGGTTGACGACTCCTGTGTTCACTGGATACGATCCAATTAGAGATTGGGGTTCTAGCCAAACGTCATTGGACTTTGACGAAATCCTGAGGGAAGGTGAGGAAGAAGAGCATGAGATAGGTGAATCGGAAATTGGAGAAGAGGAGGAGGAACATGGGGATATGATTACACTCAGAAACCTATTGTTGCTCCTTCCATATTTATCTCCAACGAGTGATTTGCCGATTTGTAGTATGGATGAACGTGATTGGGAATTGAAGATGTCTCCAAATTTAGAGGGACCAAAAACAAATTGGAAATGGGTCGCTTCCTACAAGAGTATGTGGTCAAGTGTCACTAGGAAACTAAAGAAAGTGCGTGTTGGTAAGGGGTGGAAGTTTAACCCTTGGTTGAAGAGGTCTCATAAGTGGAAAGAGTTGGACCATGTTTCCGAAGACGAAGACGGCGTTGCTAAATGCAAAAATACTGGTGGACATGGTCATAAGGCAAAAGGTTTGGGTTTCTGCGTGTGTTTCAAGGCTTGATATCGCATCTCTCATTAAAAAAATTGTAATCTATCTAAAGTCTTTGAAGTCGCACCTATTAAACATATTAGCATCATGTATGCGTTTGAACAATAGTGCTTTATTCTATATGTGAAAATTAGCGTAGTATTTTGCCTTGTTTATGTCCTCCTCCCTTAGTTATGTTTTATGGACTGGGCCGCTTTTGATGAATCATGTATCCTTTTGGTTTGTGGGCCTATAAACTCAAGAATCAGTATTGTAAGATACCCACTATATTACGGTTCTATGGGCAGACTACCTTCTATTTGTGTGGTTTATTTATGAAAATCAAGTTTGTGATTTAATTTTGTTGTTTTTTTATTTATTTATTTTTATCAGATTTAACTAATGGTATTTTCTATTACGTTAATTATGTTTAAATGGTTGTGTACGTTTGGGAACAGCTGCGTTCCTGGTTAATTCGACATACAATTCAACAATATTAATTAGGATTTTTAGCATTTTGGGCGGTGACGCAAAATATGAACTTCCTTTAGAACAAGATCATATCCATATAACACAAACAGATGAAATGGTCTGTCATGCTATTTCATTTTTCGCCTTGGTCTGTTGAGGTGGACTAACTGGATTGGGCCCAATGCAATGCAATGCGTTAAATAGGTTTCAAGTTGGGGTGGTTATTGGGAGGGTCAGTGCGGTTCGGTGCGGGCCATTGGGGGGGGGCGGGTCAATTGCGGGTCAATAGAAATAGTTAGTGGGTTAGGGTCGGGTAAGGGTCAATGCAGGTCAGGGTCGGTGAAAAACTGAAGCGGGTCATTAATGGGCCTTTACCCACTAAATGATAATGCATTATAGATTGGGCTCTTAGCCTTTTCTGTTGGTGACGATAAAAATCATCAAATCATGAAAAAACAAGAACCCTAACCCCTAAAATTCCAACAACATACAACAATGTGATTTCTAAAACAAAATAAAATGCGCATACATACCACTAGAATTACGCAAACGTACGTGGTAAAAAAATTGATGTCTGATAAACTGCTTCAAGCCTTCAATGGAGGAGATGAACTGCTTATGTTCTTATTGGGCTACTTATTAGATTTTCCTTTAATTAATGGGCTGTAATTTAAGACCCTATAAAAGCCCTATAAGACATGACCCTTTAAAAGCCCTGTCCATTAAAATTAAAAGGGTCAAAACCCTTTAATTATAAGCCCGACCCTTTTGCCATTGGGTAGCCCTGTCCAATAACCAGGCCTAGTTTAAAGTCAAGCAACTGTAACACATAAACAACCAATTTCAGTTTTACAGCCAGTAATTTAGAAACATACTTAGTGTCATATGATTACATAAATTAAACCAAAGAGTAGAGTCTACGCATAGGCTTGAGATAAACAGCGTAAAGAAGTTAAAGGTGATTACAATAAGCATTAGCGCAAAAATGTAAAGAGATTAAAGGTGCATTACATAAATTCAAAGTCGTAACACTGTCGTCTGTGGTCGCTTAAGAACGCTTGCTACGCCTTCCTTTTGGCCTCCCTCTGCCCTTCTTCGGTGGCACCGGGTCTTTAGTTAGGGAGACCGTATAATTAATCTCATTCGCTGTCGAACAACTAGCATTTGGCACCTGTATTATAAAATATTAATATAAATATTTGTTTTAAATTGTGAGGTTTTGTATGAAATGTTTTTGCTAATAATGACAAATAAGCAAAAACTACCTGTCCATTGTTGTGTCTAGCCTTTTTGTATCCCATACTAGCTAGGCCCTTGTTAGGCGATCCTTTCGGCCTCCCTCGGCCTCTCTTATTAGGCACCGGGTGTAAAGGAGCAGTGCTAGGTAAGAATGTATCAGGATTTGGATTATGCACCGTAGAAGTAGTCCTATTCTCAGACGAGCATCCAGCGTTCTGCACATGTAATCGAAAATAGTTTGAAAAATGTTGTTATAAATTGTGATGTTATGTAAGAAAATTTAATGCTAGAAATACAAAATGATCACAAACTACCTGTCCAAAGTTGTTGCTAGCCTTTTTGTAACCACTACTTGGTAGGCCCTTGTTACGCGATCCTTTCGGCCTCCCTCTCCCTCTCTTATTAGGAACCGGCTGTATAGGAGCATTGTTAGGTAAAAATATATTATGATGTGGATTATGCATCGTGTAAATAGTCCCATTCTCAGCCGAGGATCCAGCATTCTGCTCATGTATTCGAAAATATTTAGGAAAAAATTGTTGTATAGTGTGAGTTATGTATGAAAATTAAAAACAAAATAATCTAAAACTACCTGTCGATTGTAGTTGTTAGCCTTTTTGTATCCAATCTCAGCTAGTCCCTTGTTACGTGATCCTTTTGGCCTCCCTCTTCCCCTCTTTTTAGTCACCGGGTCTTTAGGATAGACTAGATCAGGATTTGAAGTATGCAATGTAGAATTAGTCCCATTCTCATCCGACCGCGTATGCTCAACATTGGCGGCACAATCGTCCGGTATTGTATTAGGGCCCGTTTGGTCCCTCTTGCGCTTACTACAGGCGCTAACCTTGGATTGAAGTTGATCTAGTGTTGTGAGAACGTTCTTAACCATACCATCATCCACCATTGCAGCCTCCTCGCAGATTTGCTCAAATGCATTCATCATCGTGTTATACCTTTTCCACACCCCAACCTTTGAAGGATCATGGTAGGAAACCTTAACTCTTGTGTGCTTCCTCAACAAGTCTTTTCGCCAGCATTTAAGAACATACCTTTCTGGAATGTCAACAACTTGATTAAGGTCAAGAATACGAATGACGTGCCTGCAAATTATCCCGTCAGTTTCAAATTTTCGGCAATCACAGCAAACTACTTTCGTTTCAGTATGGAACGTAGCCGAATAAAACCTCCTCCTATATGTGAGAACAGCCTCACTCTTACCCTCTGGAACAATCCAAACCCAGTCTTCGATCAGATACTGAACTAGGGTCTCAGAGAGTATATTCTCTTCACGAGGGTAGCAATACATCAATCTGCGACACTCTGTTTGGACTTCTTGGAACTTTATGTCTGTATATATTTTTTGGAATAACTTTTCAACCGCAAAACCGGTGACTAGTCTTCTAATGTACTTTCCACATTTAGCATCAACATCAGTCTCATCATCAATTCGCTTCTCCATTGCTTTGTCGTATTTTTGTGGAAACTCAAAAAGCTTTGTTTTTCGATTCAGAAATCCATCAAAAAAGCTGTTGATGCTCTCTACCCGTTGTGTTGTCTTCATACCAGCCCAGAAAAAGTCCCTCATAAAGGCCGGTACCCACATATGTCGTTCCTTGTACAATATTTGTAGCCACTCATTGGTTTCCAATGAGTATTTAACAACAAATTCACTCCATCTATTCTCAAATTCCTGAATGGTAAAGCTTTCATATATCAAACACTTTAGCTCGCTTTTAAAATCTTGATACCTGTAATACAAAACACATAATTCAACCATGAATACACATACATTTATTAGTAATAAACACTATATTAAACAATTTAATCTACTATGTTAGATCAACAATTACCCATCACATTTCCCTAGCTTTTCTGGAAGTTTTCTCATTATGTGCCATATGCACCAACGGTGTCTCGTTGTTGGCATGACCTCCTCCAGTGGTTGCCTCATCGCAGCTGCCTGATCAGTCAGAATTGCTTTTGGAGCATTTTCATTCATACAATGTAGCCATTGCTGAAATACCCATCGGAAAGTATCACAGTCTTCGTGTGATACTAAAGCACAACCGAGCAGAATTGATTGACCATGGTGATTAACACCTACAAAGTTGGTAAACGGGAGATCATAGTTGTTTGTCAGATATGTTGCATCAAAACATATAACATCACCAAACTCTTCATAGGCAGCCCGGCTCCGAGCATCCACCCAAAGAACGTCCTTTAACCTTCCCTCAGCATTTAACCGATGTGCATAGTAAAAATTCTGATTCCCGCCTTGCATTTGTTGAAAAAATTTCATCATTGCAACTGAGTCTCCTCCCTCCATTTCCAGCTTCCTACGCTTGTAGATCTCATGCTCAAGGTCCTTTACTGTGTACGGCAGAGGGTCATAGCCAGCCAACTCCGTGCCCATACACCCATGAATTTGCTTCACAGGAACCCCTTTGTCAAAATAGTTATATAGCGTCTTCCTGGCTCTTGTAGTAAAGTGTTTCATTCGATACTCTTTGACAAGACGAGCATCGGAAGGAATAGGAGCGTGGCCTGTATGCTCCAACTGCACTCTCCTAATTACCCATTGACCTTCCCGATTAATACTAGCATAAATATTAGCTTGACACTCACATTTCTTCGACCTTCGTTTACTACGACTAAGCTCATCATCCCCCACAACTCCACCAATGACTCCACCTGAACCACTCGCCTCCATAGCTTTTGCTCTCTTTTTGGCTTCTCGTTGCGCCCTCATATCAGGTCTGCCATAACACTCACACCTCCATGTCGTAGATATCCGATCCCTCACCTCACCCTTGGAATAGACACCTTGCACCCTACTTACTCCAAATCCCTTTTGCTCAGCATACTCCTTATAATATTCTTCGACCTCTTCCCATTTCCTAAATATCATCCCAATCTTTGGTTCTTCCAAATAACTAACTACACAGTCATGATTACTTGCTACTGCTGTTTGTACTGACTCAAATGTTTTGGTTGGTGATACGTATTGCATCCCATCATCATTGACTTCATTGGGTTGTGTTATCTCACCATCGAAAGAAGGAACCAACACACGACAGTTATCTTGACACTCGATCAAATCATCCTCCTGAACCAAACCCCTACGACCCCGAACACCACTACCCTTATCTTGGACTCCTACTTCATTGCCACCACCAATAGGAGGAGATTGTACACAATTCTCCATGTAACCAATTACTTGTATATTTCTGCACCTACAATGAATCACAACCATTTATATAAAACACACATGCTTGTTAGCTTTCAACAAAAATACAAATGACAGAATGACATAGCACTAAACAAGCAAATACTACATCAATAACCACAATTTCAAACCAAAGTACTAACCCTCGTCCATAGTATATATGGTCCAATTTAATAATTGAGTATATCAACATAATAATCTTGTTCAAAGTCACTGAATATTAAACACTGGCATGATTACTTAATATACTTGTTTACTAAAATTATTTAATAAAAAATTAAAATAGAACTATCCATATGATATTGCAACTTGTAAATAAGAGCTTTACCCTCCAGACCCTACAACAATATATGTCTAACTCTATAAGTAAGAAGTTAATTCAAGCAAGCACTTAAAATGAAGACACGAATGGCATCCACGAAAATGAAATTCATCTTATCGATTCACTCAGATAATAACACTATTTTGCATTGAAACTTCCCAACATCATCAGCATACAATAATGGCTACCACATAATCTACATGTTGATATGGTAGTCTCTACCCAAAAAAATCTTTTACTCCATAAATTTTAAGACACCTTTCACCCGAATAAAAACTAGCTATTTATTTGACAAATTTCTAATAATTTGTATATTCATAATAGTAGTCAGCTCATAATAAAATTACATAAATCGAGGTGTAATTCAGCTATATCCTTGCAATGTGAGTTAAAACTGACTAACAAGTTGCACAATTCAAATTATATCCGCATATAACCTTCACTAATGCACAATTACGAACAAATGTTGTAGATCTTACCAGCAAACTCGACTACACGTTTACAAAGCCATCATTGCGAAAATGTTCATGCCACCTTCCTCCTCAAGTATCGTTCGATATTCTAACACCCATAGGCATTGATAATCTTTAAGCTTTCCCCCCTTTCACCCGGATTTATGACACAACTACTAACCATCTTACCATGTGCTAATGACTTTTGGCAATTAATGAGACGTTTCACAATGTCAACGAAAGGCAAACAACCTTTACAAAATATTTGTAACGGAGTTTTATTAAACGTTTGCACATGAGTCACCACCACCTGCCTTAGTGTCCTCCAACATCTCTATTAGACATCCTACTTGTACATGTCACTGTTTGCATTAATTATGAGCATGCCACAAGATGAACAAGCCCCATTCATCATAAAGATGAATGGGGGCGCCCTCTTATTATTATTATTATTATTATTATTATTATTATTATTATTATTATTATTATTATTATTATTATTATTATTATTATTATTATTATTATTATATCTCAAAAACAAAAGTCATACAACCTACAATAAATTAGTGGGAAGCCGAGATACAATCTGGGCCCCTAGTTCTCTAGCTATAGCAAAGCCTACCGCCCTAGTAAAGATATGGCCTGCAACACGAGCCCCAATGTCTTGCGTCGTTGAGAACCTCTTAATCCGCTTCAGCAATGCAACAACCTCACTCTCTAATTATAATAAATTAGTGAATAGTGGTAGAAAAAATTTGGATCATATCATCAAAATATTGAATAATAATAATAACAATAATACTTCCTCTGTTAATGGTTAATTGCAACAAAGGAATATTTTATATCTTACAAATAATACCCCTTTGTTGCAATTAACCATTAACGGAGGAAGTAATAATAATTAAAATTATAATTATAATAATAATAATTATAATTATTATTATTATTATTGCTATTATTATTATTATTATTATTATTATTATTATTATTATTATTATTATTATTATTATTATTATTATTATTATTATTATTATTATATACAAAACCTCGGAGATTGCTAAAATTAAAATTGAAAAATAACTGTTAATAAATTACTATTTTGGTTAAATTGAGGATTTGGGAATAGTTGCACGCTCCGATAGAACTCAACTGTGCATGATGAGCTTACTGATAGGATCACCGATAGTGAGATAGTTGTCGATGGCCAGTCTTCTCTATTAATCGCTTCAGTTTTCCTATTATGTGAGTCATAGCTCATACGGCTTCTTTTTTAATATAGGGGGTTTTTGCTTGAACTCATGACCTCGTATAAAATTTTAAGTGCCAACACTAGTAGAAAAAACAAAATTGGCACCGGTTCAAAACCCCTCAATGCCACCGGTTTTGAACTGGTGCCAATTTGGAGGGTGTCAATAATTGCATTAAAAGCCACCGGTTTAACCGGTGGGAAAACTTGTTATTGGCACCGCTTAACCGGTGCACTCTAGTGCTAAAACTTATTGTGCCCAACTGCCATTGTTGTATGTTCTATAGCTCACTTAATTAGATCACAAATTAAGGAAAATATTGATGAATGCGAGTAGGTGTAAGATAAATTAAGAGAGGATGTAAAAAGGTGAATTTGTGTAAGTAAATGATGAATGAAATAAGAGAAAATATGAAAATGTGTAATTATTATGAGGTTGAAAGGTAAGATTTAAAAGAGGTATGCTATAAATTAAATAAAGCAAAGTGAGTAGAACATAAAGAACAATCAATCTAAATTGAAGAGTGAGTAGAAATAAAAGAACGGAGGGAGCATGAATTAATTTGGTAAAAAAAAAAAAAAAAAAAACCTTATAAGGATATATGCTTTTTACCTTATTGAACTTAAACTAATCCGAAGTGAACTTATTAGATCTAATTAAACCTAATAGAATCTTATTAGACCTTATAAAGCTAATTGAAAATTATTATACTTGATTGAACCTAATTTAAACTTGTTAGACTTAGACCTGGCAAATGGGTCATTCGGGTCGAGTCAATTCAGGTCGGGTCAAGTTCGGGTCAGCAAATGTTCGGGTCGGGTTGATTCGGGTTTCGGGTTAAATTCGGGTTTCGAGTTAAATTCGGGTCTGTACTTCGAGTCAAGTTCGGGTCGTGTCTATTAGGGTCGGGTCAATTTTTAGGATCAATTTTCGGGTCAATTTCGGGTCGAGTCAATTCGGGTTGGGTCTATTCGGGTCAAGTTTGTGTCGGGTCACCAAAATAAATTCACTTAGAAAAATAGTTGCAAAAATAAAGTAAAATCGTTAAAAAATATTAAAAAAAATCGTGAGTACTTATTACTTAGGAAAGAAAGAAGCCATAAACTAAGTGTTTAGGGTAATTTTACCCCGCCACGTGGTCCAATAAGAGAATGACACGTGTCAGTCTCAGGATGGCCCAAAGTGGACCAATCTCTGCTTGACACGTGTCACTCCAGAAAACAAGGGAAAAAAGTCGGCCTTCAGGCCCAAATCCCGAGAAAGCCGCAAAGCGGCGCAGCCCACCACTGATTAGGGTACAGTGACCTAATAAGGGGCACAAATCCCAAAGAACCTATAAATAGGGAGATATCCCTCTTTTTGAGGGGACGTTTTATCGTTTTATTACACATTTACTCTTTGATAGAGACATCCTGAGCTTGGAATCTGAGCAGATCCCTACCTAAATTTCCGCACCTTTTTCTACCTTTAAGTTTCTAACTTGTGCGTCGGAGGCGGAGCACCACCCAACTGGTGTCTCCGTTTGTTTTGCAGGTACAGCTCACCCCGAGGGACAAAAACACCCAAAACATTTGGCGCCGTCTGTGGGGAGAGTACCTCAAAGATGGTTCAAGAGTCTGCACCACCCCCTAACCGTCTGGGTGATGACCCAGAAGTTTTTACAGACCAGGAGGATGAGGATCCTCAGCTCAAAACCTTTACAGCCGAGGATGGCTCGCTCAGAATCAAGAGCATCCGGCCCAGAGATATTCTAGAGCGGGGTGCCTCCCAGGCGGGTCCGAGCAGACCCACTGGGCAGCCGAAAGGGGAAACCCAAACGGCAGCTGGATCAGCCCCTGTCACCCGAGACGAACTCATGAGATTCATGACAAGTTTCAAGGGTGAAATTAAAGAGTTGATCACCAAAAGCCGGGTTGGCCCAAGTAAAGGTCAGTCGGCGAAGAAGACTCCTCCAGAGAAGGGGAAGTCAGTCAGAGACCGGCAGCCCACTCCTCATCCAAAGGAGAAGGCAGCCGGGACCATTGATTGGTAAAAAATTCTCCTTCCTAGGAAGAACACCAGTAACACTCGCCGAACTCAGCAGCCGGTGAGAAGTAAAAAATCAACTCTTGATGCCCGGGAGATCATTAACCGGAAGAGAAACCAGTCGTTGTCTGAGTCGGCTTCAACGTCGAACTTTCCAGACAGCTTCAACAATACCTCTGCCGGGAATGCATCTTCCTTGCATGAGAGTCAGACAGGTGGTAATACCGTCCATTCTGGCCCTCATATGATTGGAGCTGTACCGTATGTGCCTACTCAGGTCTACGGCCAGTATCCCCCTCATTTCATGCAGCCGGCCCTCTTTGGAGGTCAGGCGACATATCCAAATGTCCAGCCATTGGACTGGCAGCTTCGTCTGCTGCGCCTGGGTGAACAGCCTTCTGCATTCACCCGGGAGATAACCAAGGCGGCCCAGCCGGCCAAGGTTAAGAATGTGTTGGTTGGTACCTATGATGGTACCACCAACCCGGAAGACCACCTTATGGATTACACCAACCTCATGTATCTGCAGGGGTTGGATGATGCCACTTGGTGTCGGTGCTTCCCGGCTACATTGAAGGGCATTGCCCAACAATGGTTTGGCAACTTGTCGGCCGGATCCATCGATAGCTTCAGGAAGCTCGCCTTCCTGTTTGCTTCCAACTTCTCAATGAACATCCCTGCTAAGAAAACAAGCCTTGATTTAAGCACTATTAAGCAGGGAGAGAGAGAAGGGCTGCGCTCCTATGTCAGGCGGTTCAATCTGATCAGAATTCAGATTCAAGGACTGTCTGACGAGGTAGCTTTTATAGACTTCTTCAAGGGTCTGAGAGACGGGTCGACTTTTAAGTTCGACCTAGTCAGAAAAGGGGCTTTCACCTTACAGGCGGCCCTGAGGGAGGTGGAAAGCTACATCCAAGCTACCGACCTCTGCTCGCCTGGTAACCAGTCGGACTCTAAGAAGTCCGACAAACAGAAAGACAGCCGGTCTGCTCAGCCGGTCAAAAACAAAGAAGAGAGCAAGAAAAGAAAAGATGTCTGGGCGGTTTCTGACTCTGACCAGCCGTCCCAGAAGAAAAAGAAAGTGTTTAAACCGTACATCCCCAAGTACGAGTTTAACAAAGACTGCAACTCCATCCTCATGGAGGTAAAGGACCGGCTGTCCATTGAGAAGCCGAATCCTATGAAGAGTTCTGTCCAGTCACGGAACAAAAATAAATTCTGTCAGTTCCATGAGGAGGTCGGCCATGATACCAACGACTGCTTCAGTCTTCAGCGGGCGTTGGACCGTCTGGCTGACAAAGGGCTGTTGAAGTCCTACATTTCTAAGTCCCCAGCCGGGGCAAAAAAGAAAAGCAAGGGTCAGTCCTCCAAGACTACCCCCCAGCCTGCTAGTAGCTCGGATACCGACAAGGAGCCGGTCTACACAATAGCAGGCGGGTTCTCCTGTGGTGGCCCTACCATCCGGGGCACCAAGAGCCATCTTCGAAAGATTTACAAGCAGGCGTCTGCAAGCACCTCCTTCCCAGACGTCTTGATTACTGAGAAGTATAGGGGCAGCGTCCGCCGTCCGCATGATGACCCGGTTGTCATTGAATGTAAGGTTGCCAACCAGCTGGTTGGACGGATCCTTATTGACACCGGCAGCTCATCAGACATCATCAGCCTCCGGTGCCTGCAAAAGCTGAAATACAATGTCAGCAGCATGCATCCGGTCACCCATCCCTTGGTTGGTTTTGGGGGTGGGATGGTCTACCCAGCCGGAAGAATTGACTTACCCATCCGGCTGGGAGAGAAGGGCCAAGGACGACACATTGTCGTCAGATTCTTGGTTGTTGAGGAGTTGACCGCCTACAACATTATCCTTGGCAGGCCAACCCTCAACGTAGCCAAGGCAGTAATCATCCCATCTCTCATGCTCATCAAGTATGAGAGGGATGATGGCACTGCTGGTTCCCTGAATGGGGATTAGAAGACGGCTCGAGAGTGCTATCTTTCAGCCGTTAGAGACACTGTAACCCCAGGCGGCCAGGAACCAATAGACCTTGACAATGTCAAGGATGCTAACCCAGCACCCGCCCCACCAACAGCCGGAAAGAAAAGAAAGGCACCTCTGCTGGTGGAGGTGAAGAAAGAGAAAAAATAGCAATCACTGACCGGTGAACGGTCAGATGAGCTCCGCCCTCAACCGGCTGGTGAAAGTATTGATCTCGTTCTGGATGAAAGCCGTCCAGAACGTACTGTAAAGGTTGGGACAGTTGCTCATGCTACTTTGGGTGCAGACTTGCACCTTCTGTTGAAGGAATTCAAAGACATTTTTGCCTTTGAAGTGGAAGAGATGCCAGGCGTCAGCCCGGATCTTGCTGTCCACAAGCTTGTCGTGGATCCTAAAAAGAAGCCCATCCGGCAAAAGAAAAGAAACTACGGTGAGGAAAGAAGTCAGGCGGCAGCTGCCGAAGTCAAAAAGCTGCTAGACGCTAGGTTCATCCAGCCTTGTAATTTTCCCGACTGGGTGGCCAATGTGGTCCTTGTTAAGAAACCGAATGGGACCTGGCGCATGTGTGTTGATTACACAGACCTCAACAAGGCGTGTCCAAAGGACAGTTACCCGCTTCCAAAGATCGACAGTCTGGTCGACTCTACAATCGGTCACGCCTTAATGAGCTTTATGGATGCCTACTCCGGCTTCCATCAGATACCCCTGTGGAAGAAAGATCAAGAGAAGACGGCCTTCTTCACTGATCAGGGGTTATTCTGTTATACTGTGATGCCGTTTGGCTTGAAAAATGCGCCTGCCACTTTCCAACGGATGATTAATACGGTCTTCATTAATCAGATTGGGAGGAATGTGGAGGCGTACATTGATGACATGATAGTCAAATCCAAGCTACAGACGGATCACCTTGCTGATCTCCGAGAAACATTCACCACCCTCAGGCGGCACAAGGTCAAAAAGCTCATCAATGAACATATAAAACATACTTCACCCCAATCAACAAATCAAAAGCCAACGATTCAAGGTAAGATTAAACAAACATGCTTCAACGTCAATCAATCTTATTCATCTAATCACCTTTCCTCCCCAACCATTGTCAAGTAGAGAAAACCACAAGAGCATATAGAATTCAAGACTAGTGCTCACACACTCGACTCTCGTTTATGTGGCGAGTAAAGAATGTACTCGATCGCTCTCCACCCAACCCCTTTAATGTGAACAATGCCCTCCCAACTCACACTCTCGTGTGTATAAAACAATGAACGCTCATTCCTACTAGTTGACTCGAAATATGCCAAGTCATAACTTGCATTGAAAAACAACACTTTCACATTTACACAACTTCCATGCACAAGGTCGGAAGGTCTTTTAAGCTTGTAATGTAAGGTTAGGGTAAAGGGTACGATACATTTGGGATCATGTGAGAGAAAAGCTATACATTAAGGGAGCCAAATCCTAATAAAACCCATGATAAAAAATAACGATCATACACACCTCCAACATAACCAACTCCAACATCAACCAAATATACTCCAAACAATAAAACAATCCCAACACTCACAAATTCACTCATAAAAATATGATAATGTAGAACAAGAGTGAATAACAAACTTTGAACTCATAACTTGAAATATTTACATTGAAACTCAACCCTTTTTTTTCTTTTCTTTTGACTAACCTTCACTTAGAACATTTGAACATCAAACATTTTTTTTCTTCTCTTTTTTTTTTAGAAGTTCACTTTCTTTTTTTTTTTTTTTCATATTTCTCACTTTTTTTAACTTCTTTTTTTTCCATCACACTTTTATTTTTCAAATATATACAACTTTCAAACTCATAAAAACAAAAATATGATCAAGAACAAATTACTTCTCAAAACCCACCCAAATTGTGCAAATAAAGTGCACACTACAAACTCCCTCACCTCACTCACTAATAGCTCCCCCAAGCCAAGCTTGGGACTAGTAACCAATGGGGCAATTTAGGCTTGTAATGCGGCTATGAACAATAAAAGGGCACAAGCAACAACATGGGTGACAAGAAGGGAACAAATGTATCTAAATATCTCTGAAGGCTACCTAAGGAACGAACGCCTTCGTCCTCCTCATGTGCATATTATAAAGTCATGAAACACTACTCATAGTTGCAAATCAATACTCAAATTCATTGACATACCAGGAATTATGGAACTATCACACATTTCCTAACCAAATCAACTAGTCAAGCACTATATTCACAAGTAGTTGGACAAAATTGACGCATATTAAGGGTTCAAGGCAATCAAACATCAAATCATGATCAACAAATCCACAATATTCATCATCAAATACCAAGAATCAAAACAATTTTCTCAAGTATGGGGCACAGGGAAGCATGATTTACAATTCATTGGAACGTATTTTTGAATTTTTATTTTTTCAATTTTTTTGTATTTTTATATATAAAGAAAGCAATAAAAACTACACTAGGAAAGCAAATAAAAACTATGCTAGAAAGCAAATAGAAATAAAGAAGGAAGAGAATTTCCAAGTGAAAGAACACCCCCCCAAGCCAAATCAAGCAATGCCCTCATTGACTTGGGATAGTAGCCTACTCCTCATCCTCATCCATCCTAGAGTACCCCCCACCGCGGCTAGAGCCAGCTCCTCCATGGCTAGAGCCACCACCACCATACCCCGAACCACCAGCATAGTAGTTAGGGTCTATAGTCCCCCCAAACCCACCATAAGGAGCATCGGCCCCATATCCATGGACCGATGAATAGTCCACATAAGTACCGAAGGCACTTGGGTCCGTGTAACCCCCTTGGGGGTATTGGAACCAATCAGGGGCAAGTGAATCGGGGGGAATAGCCCCCCGACGGGCATAATCATCATACATGGGGTATAAACCCCGCCCTAGGTTCCTCTCCACAACCCCAACCCTAGCATCTAGGGCTCCTACCCTAGAGTCCAAATTCCTAACCATACCCTCCATCCTCCCTTGCCCACTCTCTATCCGATCCAATTGGCTTCCAAAAGCCGAAAAGTCATATGGAGCGTTAGGGTCGATGTTGTAGTTGGTTGAGGAAGTGGGGATGTTATGTGTGTAGTGCTGGGGTGATGGTTGGTGGAAATGTTGTTGTGGTGAGGGAGGTGCTTGGTGGTGTGCTTGGGCCTCCCCTTGGTCTCCTAAATCAAAGGTATAGGAGGGAAGACCCTTCTCGAATTTGGTCGAGGCCGGGTTAGGCAAGGTGAAAGCGTTGTCTTTCCTACCCGACTCCCTATGAATTACCCACCAAGTCTCACCCCCTATCACATTGATCCAGTTAAGGCCTCCTAAGTAGGGTGCGTCCATTAGGGTTGGTCCGGCTACCTTACCATCATCATTAGGGGTCCAACTAAGGTATTTGACCGCAATGTGGGTTACTAACCCACCAAAGTAAATTGGGACCCTAGACCTACCCGATTCAGCTGCACTGGCCACCCTCTGAAAGTGTTGGGCCATCCTATGAACTATGTTAAGCTTGTCACTCTTAGGAATCATGTATGATCCTAATAATTCTAGTTCATCTCTCCTCACATTAGCCGGTTCGTGCCTCCCAAAGATGGTGAGGCCAACAAACCGTTGCCAAAGTTTTGGCACGGGATGTTGAATCCAAGTGCCCTTGGCATGTTGGAGATTTAAGTTGGGATTCCCTGTTAAAGCACGATAGACAAAAGTAATGTTGTCTTGGGGTGGTTCAATTGGTCTATCGGCTTTCAATTCAAACAATTTACCAAAATCCTTCAAAGACAATCTAATATCTTTAATAAACAAACGAAATTGAACATGAGAGATTAGAGCATTTGATTTTATGACGTTAAAACTAGAAATGAATTCTAAAGTCAAATAATCATATGTATCATAATGTAATTGGAACAACCCACTCATGCCAATTCCCTTGAATAATTTTTCAACATATTTATCAATTCCTAGTCTAGAAAGCGTAGGATGATGAATAAAACGGGTAGGAATTACCTGTCGCGTGACGAGGTTGAGCATTCTTTGCATTTGCTCTTGGGTGGTGATGACCACCCTCTCCCACCCCGGAATTTGCAGCTCCGGGTCAATGGTAGGTGCTTGTTGCCTCGATCCTTCACCCCGAACAGTCCTAGACCTCTTGAAAGCCATTTTTGAGTGAAAATTTTAGGAATTGAAGCTTTCTCTCTCTTAGGGTTTGAGAAGAATTTGAGAGAAAGTGTTGAAAATTTAGTGTAGATTGTAGAGGAAGATGAGAGGAGTTGGAAAATATAAGAATTTTTTAAGTTTGGATGGAAGAATTGGAAGAGCTCTTGGATTGAAATGTGAGTTGAAGGTATGAGAATGGAGGTTTTAGAGAGAGAAAGTGAATGAAGAAGATGAAATAAGGAGAAAATGAGAAAAGAAAGAAGAGAAAAGAAAATAAAAGGGGGAACGGCCTAAAGGCGCGCCCGATCGGGCGAAGTTGCGAAATTCCAGAATGTAAGTTGCGCGCCCGATCGGGCGAACCTAGCCCGATCGGGCCCGTACCAAGCACTGGAGTTTCTCCGATTTTTTTCTTCTTCAAAATTTTTCTAAGTCTTTATACCTGTCAAATCCATACCTGTACAACGACACTTAAAACTGGTGAAATATCACTCTCCTCACCTCTCTAAAATAAAAATAAAAAAATGAGAGAAAAGAAGAACTAATCTAGAAAGCATAAAATACGGGTTGCCTCCCGCAAAGCGCTGGTTTATATAGGTCCCGCACGACCTTCTTACCAAGTACAATTCTTAGGACCCTTTGCCTAACGCTTGATCTGGTGGTTTCCCACCCGGTCTAGTGATGTTTAGGCTACGATGCGGCTTCCTGACATAACATGTGGGACGCCAAGTTGCCTTATCTAGTGGATCCTCCTTGACTTGGGATGGGGGATCTTCAATGCTATGCACTAAAAACCCTTCTTCGATCGAATGTTGCTTCAACTTGTCATTGCGTTCAACACTTGCAACTCGATCTGGCGGAACACTTACCGTAGGCTCGATTCGCACAACTAGCTCGATCGGTTCCACTTGTTCATCCTCGAAACCAAGACCAACATTGTAGAGTGCTCCTTCTATTGCATCGACTTCCTTCTGTCATTTTTCTATCTCATCTTAAAAGGATGCAACACAAGATACCGCCTCCAAGAGATCTTTTTCAAGAGCTTGGGGCTTGTTAGAATAATTTACAGCCACATTAACACTGAAACATTTCTCCTCAGTCATGGAGCTTTTGGGGGTATTATTCAGATTAAAAACCACTTTATCGTCCCCTACTGATAGCGTTAACTTACCACTTCTAACATCTATGACTGCTCCTGCAGTGTTAAGGAATGGTCTACCCAGAATAATTGGGGTTTGCATATCCTCAGCCATATCAAGAACAACAAAATCTACAGGTATATAAAATTTACCTACTCTAACGGGGACATCCTCTAAAACACCTAGGGGTATTAGAAGGAACGGTCGGCCATTTGTAGAGTTATATTGGTAGCTTTTAATTTACCCATATTCAACTTAGAACACACAGATAATGGCATGACGCTAACACTAGCACCCAAATCACATAATGCATTATCAATCAGAAGATTACCAATATGACAAGGGATAGAAAAACTACCCGGATCTTTCAATTTAGGCGGAGACTTATTTTGAAGTACGACACTACACTCTGCAGTGAAAGCTACTGTCTCTACCTCACTAATAGACCTTTTCTCGTCAATATTTCTTTCATAAATTTTGCATACGAGGGGATTTGTGTGATCAATTCAGTAAAGGGAACTGTTACCTTCAAATCTTTAACCACCTCCAGGAACTTACCAAACTGCTTATCCAAGTTTGTCTTCAATTGACGATTGGGGAAAGGAAGTTTGATGATTGGCTTTGGAGCATTCTTATATTTGTCTGGAGTAGCCACCTTCTCTGGAGTTTTACCCTGCAATGTAGAATTGGATGTGTTAGTATTATCCCCTAGTCGTGCAGGGCTAGCAACTACATTGTTTGGTTTAATGGAATCAAGATTAGCATTATTTAATAAAATAGGTTCATCAACTCTGGGCATAGAGGGCCCTTCATAGTTTGAACCAATCCTTAGCGTAATTGCAAATGCTTGATCCGTAGGCCTAGTCGGCTGTGCCGGCAGGGCTCCCTGTTGGCGTGCTTGTAGAGTAGCGGAGAGTTGCGCAATTTGATTATCTACAATTTTATTATGCGCTAAAATTTGATCAATTGTCGCATCTCTGCTCTCCATGTGCTTTTGCATATTGACCAACATTGCTCTAATTTCCCCCAAAGAAGGGTCTGAAGATGAGGGGGGTTGTTGTGGTTGATTCTTCTGACTAGCATTGGGATGATAGTATTTCTGCTGCTGTTGTTGTGGCACCTGTGGTTCTTGTGGTGGTGGATTTTGAACATTAGTGCTCCGGTAGGAAAGGTATGGATGATTCCGATACCCAGGATTGTAAGTGTTGGAGTATGGGTTATTCTGCCTACAAGCTTGAAAGGCAATAACTTGCTCCACGGAACTCCTGCAATCCTGCTCCCAATGACCTACAATACCACAATTTTCACAGAAAGCCTCATTAGAATTATTATTAATTGCAGAAACATTAGCTACATTAGCAGTGCTCAGATTATCTAATTTTTGACAAATAGAGGTCAATTGAGCTTGCAAAAAGGATACAGAGTCGACACTATGTTTCCCCTTGTTAGCAAATCCTCTAGGATTCCCATATTGGGAATTGTGTATCGCCATATCTTCAATAACCTGACCTGCATCATCAACATTAAGATTCATAAATCTCCCACTAGCTGCTGAGTCTAAAATTATTCTAGAAGAATTTCCAATTCCGTTATAAAAGGCTTGGATTAACTGCCATTGTGCTAAATTATGGTGAGGGCATTCTCTTTGTAAGTCCTTGAACCTTTCCCAAGCCTCATATAAAGACTCATCGGCTTCCTGGGCAAAGTTCTGAATCGCACTTCGTAGTACTGTTGTTCTCTCTGCAGGATAATACTTGTTATAAAAATTCAAAACAAAGGTTTCCCAGTCAGTAATACCAAGTGTAGTTCTATTTAAGCCATTAAACCACAGTTTAGCTTTTCCAGTTAAAGAAAAGGGAAAGAGAATCTCCCTGATTTGGTCTTGAGTGACCCCGGCTTGCCTTATGGTGTTGCAATATTGACAATAGTCGGCAATGTGAAGATTCGGGTCTTCACCCTTGGCTCCACTAAATTGCTTCCTCTCTATCATCGTTATAAATTGGGGTTTGATTTCGAATTGAACCCCATCAAGAGCCGGAGTAGGGGTGAGATGTGGAAAATCCGTGAGCTTTGGTTGTGAATAATCACTAAGCTTCTTTGGAACCGCCATCTCTGATTTTGTGTCTGATGATACCTCTAAATCGCTAGAATCAGTTGGAGGATCGCGGTGATTATTGTTAGTATCACCAGAATCCGCCAGAATTTGCTTGTAGAAGTTTTTCTGTCTATGGAAGGAACGTTCGATCTCAGGATCGAATGGGATATAACCTGATCTGGAACACCTGGGCATAAACAAAAACTAGAAGCAAATATGAGATTTGTCTCAGAGAACTAACGCTCTCTGAGACAAAAAGGGAAATAATCTAGACTACAAAAACAATCAGAAATAAAAAAAAAATCGTCTCCCCGGCAACGGCGCCAAATTTTTACAGGGTAAAGTCGTATCCCCTAATAAAAAATAATTACCTAAATCACTAACTAAGGTAGATAGGGAAGTAGGGTCGATCTCCACAGGGAAACAAGTCTTTTTACTCCTAATTAAATATTATAATCTAAATTATTTAAGTAACCAATATTTATGAATGAATAAGAAACTAAACTAAAAAGAGTAGGAATAGGGAGAAAATAATATATAAAAGGATCTAGGGCATAGGTTCACCAATAAATAATACTCCGGGGTAAAATAGGGTAATCAATCATTGACATTGCATAAATAACATGATTAACAGGCTCTCGCAATTTATTAATCAACATAGATCTAACAGACTCTCGCAATTTACTAGATCTAAGTTCTTATTGAAATAGCCTTTAATATCAAATTAACATCTGCTCGATTCATCAATTTAATATTGCCATACTTTTACAAGCCGCAATTGTAAAACATTAAAACAATCCAATAAGAAATCATCATGCAATACCAACAATCAATAATAGTCAATCATCAATGCATCAACTAACCAGATTGTAAAGGGCTCACGCTACTTATTACAATCACACAATTAATTTATCGGTATTAAATCTCATCTCTCGATTCTTGACTTAACCATTTATAAATTAACTTGCCTATTGAAACTAGACCTAAACGTTAATTCTCATCTCTCGATTCTTGAATCAATATTGTCAAACTCATGCATAAAAGATAGGCCTAATCTAGTCACAGAGCATTAAATCAATCAAAAGGAAATTAATCTAGCATTGATAATCAACAACAATAATTTACCCCTTCATATTATTTATGAATCCCCACAAACCCTAGAAATTGAACTACTCACACATATTAAAAACTAAACTAAACAAAATAATATAATAAATCATGATGAAAGGAATAGAATAAATAACTAAGATTAAGGGAAGAGGAATCGTTACCAAAAAATAAATCTGGAATTAATTAAAGAGTTAATAACAAAGGTTTAGAGATAGAGTTTAGAGAGAGAAGTCTAAGTAGAGAGAGAAAACTAAGAGAAAGGATTAAGAGAAGAAGAAGAGGTAGAAGATAGCTTCCTAAAAATCCGTACAAAAACGTATTTAAACAAAACTAAGAACAACTCCTAATTAGAAACTAATTGCTCGTCCAAAAACACCTCTCCAGAAACACGCGCCCGATCGGGCTAGAGGCCGCCCGATCGGGCGCGCCTTTTTGCCAGTGCTCCTTCTAAGTTGCCGCGCCCGATCGAGCTAGCAGCTCACCCAATCGGGCGCGCCTTCCCTTGATGGCACTCCCACACATCCGCCCGATCGGGCGATTGCTTTCCCGATCGGGCCCGGTCTTTATCTTCAAGGCTTTGGACTTCGATTGGGCTAGATTTCTCGGCCCAATCCATATTTCCTCTCGGGTCTCGAATACATGGTCCAATTGCCTCGCGATCCAAATAACCGAGCCCTTAATCACCGACTCGATGGCTCTAACCGGCCTTGGGCTCCATAAGTGGTTGTGTTCTTCCAATGCTCGTAGTCGCTTCATAAAAATCCCGGGAAAATGCTCCAAAGGTGCAATTCCCTGCAAAACTCAACCAAAACTACGAAAACACTAGAAAACACACATTAGTAATAAAAGTGGCCCTAAAGGGCCAAAAACACTACTAATTATGACCAAGGGACGGGGGTAAAACACTATATAAAATAGACATATCATATGTTAAATCCTAAGAAATGCGTCTTTGGTGTTAAGTCTGGGAAGTTTCTCGGATTCCTGATTGATCAAAGGGGGATAGAGGCTAACCCTGAAAAGATACAGGCGGTGATAGACATGAAGTCACCCCGTTCTGTCAAGGAAGTGCAGAGGCTCACCGGCTGTCCGACTGCCTTGGGGAGATTCCTCAGTCGGTCAGGCGACAAGTGCCTCTACTTCTTCCAAGCAATCAGGAAGAAGACCAGATTTGAATGGGGGGAGGATGCTGAGGCGGCATTCCAGAGGTTGAAAGAGCATTTACATTCTCTACCTAGGTTGGTCAGTCCTTTACCTAGGGAGAAGTTGTGCATGTACTTAGCCGTCTCAGATCATGCCCTCAGTGCCGTTCTCCTTGCTGAGCGAGACGGCGTGCAGCTCCCGGTTTACTTCATTAGCCATGTTCTTAAAAATGCTGAACTCCGGTATTCCATGGTAGAAAAATTTGGCCTTGCTCTGTATATGGCTTTCAAAAAATTGAAGCCCTACTTTCTGGCACACCCGGTGGTGATTTACACCGACCAGCCACTCAAGCGGCCAATGTCTACCTTGGACTCATCCGGGAGAATGTTGAAATGGGCTATTGAAATGCAAAGTCTTGAAATCACTTACGAACCAAGAAAGGCAATGAAAGGCCAGGCGTTTGCCGACTTCATTGTTGAAATGACCCGTCCGGTGGCTCCGGATAATCTTGA
Organism: Chenopodium album; assembly: GCF_948465745.1. Lineage (NCBI taxonomy): Eukaryota > Viridiplantae > Streptophyta > Magnoliopsida > Caryophyllales > Amaranthaceae > Chenopodium > Chenopodium album. The sequence continues at coordinate 11,317,733 of NC_137842.1, read as the reverse complement.
TCAGGTTTGGAAAGTGTATGTAGACGGGAGCTCTACTAAGAACGGCTGTGGTGCAGGCGTAATTTACGAGTCTCCTGAAGGGGACAGATTTGAGTAAACACTACGCTTCAAATTTCAAGCCTCTAACAATGAGGCGGAATATGAAGCCCTGCTAGCCGGCATTCTCATGTGTAAGGCGGCAGGGGCCATGAAAATTGACGCCTACTCTGATTCTCAATTGGTTGTTAGCCAGTATGAGGGAAGCTACGAGGCTACTCATCCGGCTACGATTAAATATCTTCAGGCAGTCAAAGAAGAGACCAAGGCACTTGAGGAATTCCGGCTGAGTCAAGTGCCTAGGTCGGAAAACAACCAGGCGGATGCATTGTCAAAGCTGGCATCTTCCGCCTGCCATGATACGCCTCGGTCAGTCTTTTGGGAAGTTCTTGAAAAGAGAACCATCTATGAGGATCCCATTGGAATTCTGGACCGAAGCTCTACCTGGATGGATGGCATCCGTGAACGAGTTATGTCTTCGATAAGCGCAATTACTAGATATATCAAGGATCACTATTATGGAGATAATAAGTTCATTCTATTGGGTCGTCAATGTTTGGTGCTAGATATGACAATTGATCGTTGGGCTAGCTAAATAGCCCAAAGCCTTATAAAATGGATCCTACAAGGTCACACATAAGAGTATTGGGTTAAACAAGTTAAGGCCCATTATTGGGCCTCATGAGTTCATGACATACCACATTGATATTTGGGCTTGGATAATTAGAAGAGTCTAATGGGTTTTAGACATGACATGGTTTTATTTCTAGATATGATCTATAAATATAAACCATGCCTGAGGTTGCATGACAGAGCAATTGACATACAGTAAATTGTCACACAAGCAACCAAGCATCCCAAAACCCCAATTCTCTCTCTCTCTATTCGGCCCTCACTCTCTCTCCTCCCTGTCCGTACGGCTCTCCCTTGTGGGCGGCGCGTGTGGTGGCGCGTGGGTGGTGGTGTGGTGTGTTCGTGACTCGGATCTCCGTTGAAGGTTGATTGAAGCGTTCAGTCATAACTAACTAGCATTAGTGGAGGTTTAATCCGTGCTCGTGGACTAAGTAGAGGAATCACACGTGGGGTTCTTGTTCTCCTTATTGTTCTTGCTCGATCACTTGTGGAATCACGCTTCAAAGGTATTATTCTTACTCTTTATGTGTTATGCATGAGATCCTTGGTTAGGTGCTATATGAATATGATTCATGATTATTTCCGCTGCGTAGTACCTATAATCCCCTACAGTGGTATCAGAGCCTCTTGTAATTACATATATTGAGTATTAAACCTTTGTTGATCCACAATTTCAATTCAATTAGGAGGGAGAATAATTTAATTATGGGTCAATTATTATATTAAATGTGATTTAACAATATAGAATCATTAAAGTTGTTTAATTTGCTCCATATTAGCCCTAATTTGATTCGAAAATTGCCCTAGAATATTCGAAAATTCGACCCCCCCCCCCCCTTAATAATTTCGAAATTTTCGAAATCATTAACCATAATTTGTGAAATTTATGTTTTTTGATTTTGATTTAATTCGAAATTTTAAGTTTAAAGAATTTAATCTAATTGATTTCATGATAAATTATGAATTTTTCATGATCAACCTATTTAATTTAAAAGTTAAATTGAATTGGGATTAAATTCATGAAGAACCCTAATTTTAAAATTGAATATGATTTAATTTTAAAATTAGATGGACCACACTAATTTTAATTTTAATAAAATTGTTTTGTTTTAAATTAAAAATCATCAAAAAAAAGGGGAATTGAGGTGCGGCAGCCGCGGCTGGGTGGCGCAGCCACGGCGACTGCCGCACCGGTGGTGGTCCAGGAGGGAGGGCGGCTGGGCACGGGTCAGTCGAAGGGGCAGCGCAGCAGTGCACCACCCCGATAGGTGTGCTGCTGCTGCTGTCCGCGCGTCGCTGCAGGGGCAGCGCACACCGCAAGGTGTGCGGCCACCGTGGCCGGCTTCGGCTGGCCACACCACGGTGGCTGACGCAAATTTTCAAAAAAAAAAAATTTTATTTTATTTTATTTTGAATAAAATCAGTTTTCAAAATTAAAATTAAAAGATAAGTTTTGATTTTGAAAGGATAATTAACAAAATTAAAGTTGTTAATTTTGTTAAGATAGGATAATTATGGAGCAAAGGATTCTATTTGGATAATAATTGATTAAATAATGTGATTATCCCATAATTATTTTAGGATATTAATTGATTAAAAATATGTGATTGGCAAGTAATTAGGATAGAATCTCCTAAAGGTTAGGATAATCATGGAAAATAAATATGATTTATCTTCCATAATTAAAATAAGATTTGATTCTATCTCATACCTAAATTAAAATATATGATATTTTATAATTGGTTATGAATAATATATGATATTATCTAATTACAGTAATTAATTAAAATATGAGATATTTTAGGAGCCATGTTTCCTTTATTGCGAACATTCGACTTTGTAGTCTAGGAAAGCATGATGAGTGATTTATTATATGGCATTTTATAATATATGATGTTATATCTATTTCTATATAGACTAGTATGGCCCATAGATTCTAAATACGATCTGCGCATCGTTTCGTATTTTTGTAATCTAAATACGGTCTGCGTACCGTTAAGTATTTTTGTAATTTATTTTATTTTATTTAAGTAGTAGATAGAATAGAATAAAAGTACAGGTTGCAGTTAATCCAAGAATCCATGGAGTGGAGGCCCAAAGGAGCAAGGTGGATGAGATCCACGAAGGTTCAAGTGGGAGCTTTTGCTTTATTAGTTTTCTTAGGATTAAGGGGCCATACTATGTCATGCTTTATTTATGCATTAGTAGATTATGCATGTTAGATTTTATTTATGTTGTTTGATGATGCGCTAGAGTTCACTAAATAATCACAACATAATAAATCTAGGTCCCAGTAATATTGAGGTAGCTTTTCCAATCAAAAACCCGATGAAACCTTTGATATTTATGATGGGTCATGCCAAAGCAGGGTGTCATATTATATCTTAGGGGAGTGGGGGTAAGAAAAATTTTACACTTTTGATTGGTTATACTCAACAAGGTTACCTAAAGAGTTTAGAACCTTGAAGCTAAGGGTAATAATTAAACATGTGATGGTTAATTATTCAACCAAGAATTACAAAGAGTTGTAATCAGTAAAGAGTTTACTCACCTTGAAAATGTAATAGTTGATGGTAGGGCCAAAGTCCGGTCAATTATTGCACAAATAAAGGATCTTGGAATCATTCTATTCAATAGGGATCAATTAAATTGAATGAATGTTTTAAAGTTACCAGTATTATAATCGCTTATGGTACTTTAAAAGTTTATTAAACATAATTATTGAACTTTGCCTCGTTTGTTTTTTATTTGTAGATGAATAACTTATACGACAACACAATTTTACCAATGAAACTTAACTTAAGGATGAATCTCAGAAACTTCAGGGAATGGGAAAAGGAGTTGAGAAATGTTCTCACAAGCCATGGGCTTGAATCTCGTTTATACATTCCTGTTGAGAGCAAATATACAGAAAAGTATGGAGCTGAAAGGCATGCTGAAATTGTTTCAGCTGCAGAGAAAACCAGAGAGCTCATTTTAGAATCTATTCCAACTTGTTGGAAAAGAAGATTCAGGAACTATGAGTTAACCATCTTGTACAAATGTCTTCGTGCTATCTGTCGAGGTGGCATAGGAGGATTAGGAAGTGGAGGCATAAATGATCAAAATGTAAGAGAGGTCGTTAACTCGATCCCTCAGATTTACTATTCCTGGACTGACAGTGTAAGGTATGAGGCTTACAATGTCCATTGTAAAATAATGGCTAAAAGACTCATGCCTGGTCAGTCAGTAAGGGCCCATGTGAGGGAATTGATTGAAATGTTCAATCAAATGGATGTCCTTGGAAAACCGATCGATGATGACTCTGCTCATGATATTATTTTGTTCTCACTCCATGATGGTTTTGACATTGTCAAGCTCACTCATAATGATGAGGGATCTTCGGTGACATTGATCAATCTGTTGCTTAACCATGCTGGGGAGTTCCTGAAGAGGAGTGGAAGCGAATGCTTCTTTTGCGGTAGTTGGCCATGCCATACACCAGGGTGTCCCCACTATACACCAGTGAAAACTGAAGGTAAAGAGTTACTTGATGTTTTCGTTGTAGAAATTAATCTTACTTCTTCTTCCACTTGGGTATTTGGTACCGAATGTGGTGCTCATATCGTTAATAACGTGCAGGGCTTGAAAGAAAGTAAGAAGTTGGCAAAAGGGGAAGTAACGCTTCGAGTAGGAAATGGAGCAAAAGTTGCTGCACTTGCTATTGGAAGCTATCATTTGAGACTTCCCTCTGGACTTATTTTGGTGCTTAATAACTGTTATTATGTACCAACAATAACTAAAAACATTATTTCAGTTCCTGTTTTAGATTCTGAAGGATTTTCATTTGAAATAAGAGACAAGTGTTGTTTTATTTCGAAAGAAAATATGTTATATGCCAACGCCAAATTAATTAATGGTTTGTATGTATTAGAATATACAACCCATGTCTACAATATTGATCATAAAAGGCAGAAAACAGATGGTTCAAACCCAACTTACCTATGGCATTGTAGGCTTGGTCACATAAACCAAAAGCGCGTCCAGATTTTACATAAGGATGGACTTCTTTTTTCATTTGATTATGAATCATTTGAAAATTGTGAGTCATGCTTGCTTGGGAAAATGACTAAGTCACCCTTCACGGGTATAGGTGAAAGAGCTAGTGATCTTTTGGGACTCATACATACGGATGTGTGTGGACCAATGAGTTCAAAAGCAAGGGGTGGGTTTAACTACTTCATTACTTTTACTGATGATTTAAGTAGATATGGTTATGTCTACTTAATGAAGAACAAATCGGAATCCTTTGAAAAGTTCAAAGAATTCCAGAATGAGGTACAAAACCAACTTGGGAAGACGATTAAAGCATTGCGATCAGATCGTGGTGGTGAATATTTAACCCAAGAATTTGATGAACATCTGATTAATTGTGGAATACTTTCACAGTTAACTCCTCCAGGAACGCCACAGTTGAATGGTGTGTCAGAAAGGAGGAACAGTACTTTACTTGATATGGTGAGGTCCATGATGAGCTTTACTGATCTTCACATATCGTTTTGGGGATATGCATTAGAAACAGCTGCCAGAGTACTAAACAGAAGCCCGTCCAAAGCAGTTGAGAAGACACCATATGAGATATGGACTGAAAAAGTTCTAAGGTTGTCTTATCTCAAGATTTGGGGTTGTGAAGCCTATGTAAAACGTTTACAAGGTGATAAACTACAACCTAAATCAGACAAGTGTTTCTTTGTGGGCTATCCAAAAGAAACAAAAGGGTATTACTTCTACAATCGCGAAGATAACAAAGTGTTTGTTGCTCGCGATGGTGTCTTTCTAGAAAAGGGATTCCTGTCTAGAAAGCCAAGTGGGAGTAAAGTGATTCTCGAAGAAATTCAAGACGAGCAACAAATGGATGTGGATAACACCACATCAGAGGCGAGGGCGCATGAATCGATTAATCATGCGTCGGAGCAAGCTAATTCGACTAGCAAGACTCCTATCGTCCCACTTGAACCTAGTTCTTATGTGGATAACACCACATCAGAGGCGGGGGCGTATGAATCGATTAATCATGCGTCGGAGCAAGCTAATTCGACTAGCAAGACTCCTATCGTCCCACTTGAACCTAGTTCTTGCGAAAATCTTCAAAGAGTTGGAGAGAATATTTCTATTATTGCTCCTACCCCTCGTAAGTCTGCCAGAATCAGAAACAAACAGTTTGTTGAGGTTCTGATAACTGAGGATTCTGAAATCTTCTTATTGGAGAATAAAGAACCCACAAACTACAAGCAAGCTTTGGCGAGCCCCAACTCAGATAAATGGCTTGAGGCCATGAAGTCCGTAATGGAATCAATGTCTGAAAATGAAGTGTGGACCCTAGTTGACTTGCCTGATGGGGTAAAACCTATTGGTTGCAAATGGGTTTACAAAATTAAAACAGACAAGGATGGAAATGCCTACATCCATAAAGCAAGACTGGTTGCGAAAGGATACAGACAAATTCATGGTATTGACTATGATGAGACCTTTTCCCCAGTAGCCATGCTTAAGTCCATTCGGATACTTCTAGCGATTGCTGCATTTTTCGATTACGAAATTTGGCAGATGGATGTCAAAACCGCCTTCTTGAATGGGTTCTTGACGGAGGAAGTGTATATGACACAACCTGAGGGTTTTGAGGATCCAGAAAATCCTAGTAAGGTATGCAAACTTCAGAAATCCATTTATGGATTGAAGCAAGCATCCAGGAGTTGGAATCTTCGTTTTGATGAAGCAATCAAACAGTTTGATTTTCTCAAAAGTGAAGAGGAACCTTGTGTATACAAGAAGTCTAGTGGGAGCAGCATAGTTTTCCTAGTCTTGTATGTAGATGACATACTACTCATGGGAAATGACATACCAATGCTTGAGTCAGTCGAGGAATGGTTGAAGAGTTGTTTTTCCATGAAGGACTTAGGTAACGCCGAGTACATTTTGGGAATCAAGATCCATCGAGACAGATCTCGAAGGATGATTGGACTAAGTCAAGAGACTTATATTGATAAGGTTCTTGATAGGTATTCCATGAAAGACTCTAAGAGAGGATTTCTCCCCATGTCTCATGGCATTACGCTCAGTAAATCTCAATGCCCTAACACGCCAGAAGAGATGAGACGTATTGTTGATAAACCTTATGCTTCGGCAATAGGGTAAATCATGTATGCCATGATATGTACGAGGCCGGATGTTGCATATGCTCTGAGTATGTGTAGCAGGTTTCAGGCAAATCCAGGAGAAGCACACTGGACAGCTGCCAAGAACATCCTTAAGTACTTGAGAAGGACTAAAGGAATGTTTCTAGTATATGGTGGCGAAAATGAGTTGGTTGTCAAAGGTTATACTGATGCGAGTTTCCAAACAGATAGAGATGATTTCAGATCACAATCTGGATACATTTTCTGTCTGAATGGAGGAGCAGTGAGCTGGAAGAGTTCGAAGCAAAGCATTGTCGCAGACTCTACAACAGAATCAAAATATTTAGTTGCTGTTGAAGCAGCTAAGGAAGCAGTTTGGATTAAGAAGTTCCTAACTGAGCTGGATATCATACCAAGTGCTCAAAAGGGAATCGAGTTGTATTGTGATAATAATGGCGCCATTGCTCAGTCAAAGGAGCCTAGGTCACACTTCAAATCCAAACATATAGAGAGGAAATATTACCTCATTTGAAAAATCGTTAACAGAGGAGATGTGAAGATGTGTAAAGTTCATACGGATGAGAATATCGTTGGTCCTCTTACTAAACCCCTTCCACTACCTAAGCATGAGAAACATGCTAGTGAACCTGGATTGAAGCAAATGATGTAATTAGAAATTGTATTTATTTTTGGAGAAAAATAATTTACATGTGTAATACATTCATTTGCAGAATTATGTTTAATCAGAAATTTTATTATTTCTCTTATTTAATGATGGTTTTCAATATTAAATAAAATGTCCAAAATAATTATGGATTGATGGGCTCATCAGGTTGATGACCTGGTGAATGAAACCCCACAGGTGAACAAAATCCATATATTATTCAAGTTCCTAGTTCAGAATCATTAAATTTGACATAAATGATTTCTATTAATGGACTAGCATGTAAGATTGATTGGATGGCGCAGTTTCATGGGCTATAGGAGCATAGTGAGGCTCGGTCAATCACATGGATATGCATGAATGATGCATGATTGAACTATAGACCTATTTGAAGTTCAAGTATAGAACTTCCGGATATATTAGTGGATTCCTTTGACATGAGTGGAACATTGATTTCACTCAATGGATGTTATGGCTGTGGTACACTCAAACGTCTGCCCGTAACTGGAGATTATAAAGGGTGTTTCCCGGTTATTTCAGAAATTGAGTGGGAGCTTTGGTTGCCACAAGATTGGATTGAGTCTACCTATTTAATTAGGAATGTGTCTTGGCCTCTTGAAGAGGGAGAGTTCAAAGAAATGCATGGCCGTACTCAAATGGATTACATAGTAATCAATTGTTTTGTAATTCTCACTCAGTTTTCAAGAAAAGATTTGTGGATTAATATGATCACGACATGAGATGCAATCATATTATCAAATCGACACACATTGACTTAAGGAATTTGAATATTGCGCACTTGTCCCAGACAAGTGGGAGATTGAAGGAGTTATGTCTTCGATAAGCGCAATTACTAGATATATCAAGGATCACTATTATGGAGATAATAAGTTCATTCTATTGGGTCGTCAATGTTTGGTGCTAGATATGACAATTGATCTTTGGGCTAGCTAAATAGCCCAAAGCCTTATAGAATGGATCCTACAAGGTCACACATAAGAGTATTGGGTTAAACAAGTTAGAGGCCCATTATTGGGCCTCATGAGTTCATGACATACCACATTGATATTTGGGCTTGGATAATTAGAAGAGTCTAATGGGTTTTGGACATGACATGGTTTTATTTCTAGATATGATCTATAAATATAAACCATGCATGAGGTTGCATGACAGAGCAATTGACATACAGTAAATTGTCACACAAGCAACCAAGCATCCCAAAACCCCAATTCTCTCTCTCTCTATTCGGCCCTCACTCTCTCTCCTCCCTGTCCGTACGGCTCTCCCTTGTGGGCGGCGCGTGTGGTGGCGCGTGGGTGGTGGTGTGGTGTGTTCGTGACTCGGATCTCCGTTGAAGGTTGATTGAAGCGTTCAGTCATAACTAACTAGCATTAGTGGAGGTTTAATCCGTGCTCGTGGACTAAGTAGAGGAATCACACGTGGGGTTCTTGTTCTCCTTATTGTTCTTGCTCGATCACTTGTGGAATCACGCTTCAAAGGTATTATTCTTACTCTTTATGTGTTATGCATGAGATCCTTGGTTAGGTGCTATATGAATATGATTCATGATTATTTCCGCTGCGTAGTACCTATAATCCCCTACAATCCGGGCCTACCTCTCAGACGGTACACTTCCTGATTCGCCACAGGAAGCAGCCGTCCTGAAAAAGCGAGCTGCAAGATTCGAGTTGAAAAATGGAGAACTCTTCAAGGCGGGTTTTCTTAAACCTCTGTTGAAGTGTGTCACCCCTGAAAAGGGGAAGGAAGTCCTCGAAGACCTGCATGCGGGATTCTGCGCCTCCCACATAGGCGGCAAGTCCCTAGCCGTCAGAGCCAGGCGACATTATTTTTGGCCCACTCTTGAGGCAGACGCCAAGGAGTTGGTGAAGAAATGTGACAAGTGCCAAAAATTTGGCAAACTCATTCACCGTCCGGCTACTGATCTGACGGCCATCCACAGCCCAATCCCGTTTACAAAATGGGGCATGGACATTCTAGGTCCTTACACGCCTGCTCCAGGCGGAAAGCGCTACATCTTGGTGGTTGTGGATTATTTCACCAAGTGGGTAGAAACTGAGGCGGTTAAAAACATCAAGACCTCAGACGTAATTTCCTTCATTTGGAAGAACATTATCACCCGGTATGGGGTACCTATGTCTATCGTGTTTGATAATGGTCCTCAGTTTGAGACGCCTCAGCTAAAAACTTGGTTGGGAGATCAGGGGATCTCAAGCTATTTTGCATCTGTTGGCCGGCCCCAAGCAAACGGCCAAGTTGAAGCCTTCAATAAACTCATCTCAGACGGCATTAAGAAGAAAATAGAAAGAGCCGGTGGCTTATGGGCAGAAGAACTAATCCATGTCCTATGGGCCATCTGGACAACAGCAAAAGGGGCAACCGGTGAAACCCCATTTCTCATGGTTTACGGTGCTGAAGCCGTCTTGCCCATCGAACATTACGAGTCGACTCTTAGAGTCATGCTATATGATGAAGAGGCAAACTGGGAAGCAATGCGCCTGGCATTGGATTCACTCCCAGAACGCAGGGGCAATGCCGCCTTGCGTCATGAGATTTACCGTCTGAGAATGACTAGAGCCTACAACAAAAAAGTACACAAGCGTCCCTTGAAAGTTGACGACTTAGTGTTACGAAAAATGGAGGCAACCGGTAGGGCAAATGAGCTGGGAAAGCTAACCCCAAATTGGGAAGGCCCCTACCGGATCTATGAGGAAGTGATAGACGGCACCTACCGTCTGGAAACTCCAGACGGCAGGCGCCTGCCTAGAACTTGGAATGTAGACAATCTAAAAAAGTACTACTTCTGAGAATGTAAACAGTGAGTCAATTAATGAAGATTCAGACTTTGTTTGCAAAATTGAGTTATTGTTTGATTAGCCATCCGGGTAATACCCAGATGGATTTTTCATTTACCTAACTAAGTTCGATACTTAGTAAAGGTTACATTTGTTTGAACGCCTGGGTAATACTCGGATATTCGGATCTCTTGTTTATTTAAGTTTGATACTTTGTTCATTTAACTAAGTTTGATTATCCGCCTGGGTAATACTCAGACGGATTTTTCATTTACCTAACCAAGTTTGATACCTGGTAAGATTAAATAATTGCCTGTCCGTCTAGGTAATACCCAGACAGACTCGTTTGTTTAAACAACTAAGTTCGATACTTAGTGTAAATTCAATACTTCGACTAAAAACTAAGCACAAAAACGTTTAGTGGTTATACAACCGGTCTCAAACAAGACCAAAGGCTAAAATGGTCGGATGGTTGCTCATTTTATAAAATCGCCTGTCCCGACATAGACAAAGGCGTCTGGCGACACCCCTCCGGGTGCAATCGTCGCAGAGAACAGACTTTGTCGGTTCTACGTACCCATGCAGACGGCAAAAATTGAACGACCAAATTGGTCAACTCATAGCCGCCTGACCAAAATGACCGGTGAAGAATGATCAAGTTGCCGAATACCGAATGCCCTGGGGCATCAGTCGGTCACCGGCTGAAGATCTCACTTGGTTATTTATTCCAAAATTGCAATTCCTACCTCTATTGGGGCAAAGGAGTCGTGCAATGGCTATGAAATCTCTACCAAGACAGATAAGAACCGTCTGGGTAGTGACTGGAACGCCTGTTGGTGTACGGCTGTGCACTTGGTTTGGGGAAATCACTATTGTGATTGATTGACTTGCAAACATATCATGCTCTTTACAACATCAGACGTTTTCAAGTCAATCAACCAACTCCACTTGAAACCAACCACACAGCCGTCCAGGGGCAAGGACAGCCGGACTATTGATTAGTTAGGCAAAAATGAAAAATCGCCGCATGCTTTTGATAAGTTGGGAAAAAATGAAAAATGAAAAATTCAAATTCAAATGCAAAATGATCAAAACCGACTCAGTCGGTGCATTTCATAAAGATCACCCAACCAAACGGTTGTGATGGATCAAATGTTAACCGGACCTCGTCCGGAAGAAAGAGAAATTGTTAATTAACCCGGCTCCTTAGCCGGTAAATACAAATATACTCGACACGCAGGCCGGAAAAAACAAGTTTTGGCATACTGCCGCTGAATAAAAGAAAGACAAAAAACAGAGTTTGGCATACTGCCGCTGAAAAGTCACTTCTAGCCTGCAGGCGGCTCCTCCTGGTCCTCCTCATCATCATCTGAGGGTATCTCCTCCGCTTCACCCGAACCAGGTAGCTGAGGCACGAGGGGCTCATTGTTGGCATTAACCCAGGCGTCGAAGGATTCAGGCTCTGGGTCACCCTTCTCTCTCAGGTACACCACGTCCTCGGCGTACCTATGAGCCAGTGCCCAGACGCCATAATCCGCATCCAGGTACAGGGCAGCCCAGGCGATCTTCATCCGAGCGTCATTATCAGCGTCATTCTCAGCAACTAGACGGTTTTGCTCCGCCTCCAGGGTTGCTGCAAAGTTTATCTGAGCCTGAGCAGCCTCCTTCTCCAGTTTTTGAACCTTGGTCTTCAGATTGGTGTTCTCTTCAGAAACACCCTGAAGATTGCCAAGGTCCGTCTGGGCCTTCTTGAGCGCCTCATCAGCCTTTTTGGCACTCTCAGTAGCCTTCTTCTGGGCCTCTTCCGCCTCCTTCCGGACCGTCTCAGCATCAGTCGCCCATTGCTTGGCCGCCTCCAGATCTGACTCCAGCTGCTGGATTCTAGACGCCCGTGTCATAATGATTGCTTTAGTTTCAAGTTCATTTACGATAGTTGAGTGTAAAGCAATATTGTCAGCGTCTTTGGCGGACTTCTTGGCCCTCTTTACCTCTTCCCGTTTGCGGGAATAAGGACGTTTGAGCCCGTCCACCCGCAGCATAGCCTGCAGAAAAGCAAGCGGTGTGAGTATTGCAGGCGGGATAAAACACTTGGAAAAATTAAAATTGAATTGACAAGTTTCTTACCTCAGCCAGAAGGGATAGAATGCGTTCAAGATTGAACGTCTCTATCCCAGGGATACTGTCTTTATCCCTCTTCCGGACGGCTTCCAGCATGGCCTTGGCGTGCTTTTGGACGTCTGGCCAGCGGGGAGATTGATCTGCACCACAATCAATACGTGATGAGTGCGAAACTAAGGCAACACCTATTTGTTGCCGGCCGTCTGAAGATGACGTCTGTTGAGAGTGGGATTTCACCCACAAAGGCCACCCCAGCTCAAGCGGGGATTCAAAAGGGTTCTTACCTTCAGAGCCAGCCAAGCGGGAACCGTTTGCAGGCGTGGAGAACCCCCCGGTCGCTGTTACGGGGTTAACGAGGCTGAGGCCCAGGCTGCCGCCTACCTTCTCGTTACGCCTCGCTATCCGCATTTGCTGATGCCCGGCTGAGGCGCCAGGAGTTGACGCAGAGGTGGAATTTTTGATTTTGTTGAGAACGGCAGGGGTCTCCTCCCTAGCCCGTTTGAGTTGTTTCTCAAACGACTTTCCAACCTCTCCTCCCTGCAAAAATAACCAAAGTTAAGGTTAGCATCCGGGAAAAATGATTTTAAAAGATCAACTTATGAAAGGGCCAGGCGTTTGTTACCTTGGCCTTAACCTCAGCCGCAGCCTTCTCCGCAAGCGCCTTGCGGATGACAGCAGAGGATCGCTTTGGGGTTTTCTCCGTCTGCAGCATGTTTAATGCTTCTTCTGCAAAAAGAAGGAAATTGGTCAATATCCTAAATCAATTCTAGTAAAAAGCTACTACAGACGGATATAAACTCAGGCGCATACGTTTGGTAAACATGTGCCCTAGCCCGCAGGCGGCTAGGAAGCACTCGTCCCTGAACCAGGAGCTCTTGGGGATCCAGTTCTTGGAGACTTTTATTGTTTCCCCGGTTGATAAGGTCGCGTCTGTGAGGCCAAAAAAGTCTGCCTCAATAATCTTGTCAAAGTCTTCCTCTGGGATCCGGGGAAGAGCACACTTCCGGCCCAGCAAGTCGGGCTTCTTATTGTATAGACGGAATTCATAATTCTCCCGTCTGGTTGGAGCTGACATCAGGAAGAACCTGTGCTTCCAGCCGTCGGATTTCGAGACCTTGTCCAAGGTCATCATATATTGGGGTTGTGTGGTTAGAGTGTACCACGCCCTCCAGCCGCCTGGGCTTCTGCTAAGATAGTGCATACTAGCAAAAGCCTCCCAGCCGGGGTTAAGCCCCTGGAACTCGCAGGCGGTAACATACCCCAGAATGTTTGTCCAAGAGTTGGGGGTAAGTGCCAGACTCCGAGGCCGTAGCCTCTCAAGATTGCCTTCACCGCCTGGTGAAGGGGAAAGCGGAGACCAGCCTTGAACGCCGCCTCATAACAGCCGAAATAGTTGTTGGCGTTCTCCTGATCGTCCTCCCAGGCGACGGTGCCATTCTCAGGCGGCACCCGGATCCTATACCCGTCTCCAAGCGGGTGCATTTTAGAGAAATTCTTCAAGTTCTCCTCCATTTGGATCCGGTCATTGGAGGAGACGTGGATGTTGAAGGGATCATCCTTCTCGTTCCACTTTTTTCTTTCTTCCTCCTCGCTATCCGGAAGCGGGGGTAGATCGTCACTGCTCTCGGAGGAAGAGGCGGAGCTGTCGCTTTCCGTCTCCTCCTCACTTTAACCCAAGGGGGCAGAGACGACCTCGTCGCCGCCTTGGTCACATTCCTCCAAGAAGGAATCAGTAGGAGTTGAAGGGGCGCGCGGAGGGGATCTCTCCAGAGCCGTCTGGTCTCCCTGACCAGACGTTTCTCCCTCAGGCGTTTGGCCGCCTGAGCCTTCGCTTTTGTAATTTGGATCAGTTGCCGTCTGCATTGTCCGAGCCATGGTGTCCTGCACAGACACATAACTGGTCGGAATCCGAGGCAAAGGGTGGTCCCAACACCCCGAGACGGCACTCCCAGTCCTAGACTCAGCCGTCCCTGGTGACCGGCTGGACTCTAACCTAGGTTGTGCCGTGTGTGTTGGTGATGCATCCATTTATTGCAAGAAATATGTACAAGCGTAAAAAAAGAAAAAGAGCTGAGAGAGGCAGAGACGGTACCTTTTGAAGAGATATCTGAAACTAGGCGGGTCCGGCTGGGTCTCTGGAGGACGAGCTTTCTTGCTTGCGCCTGACTCAAACGGATGACTTCTGCTCTCTCAAAGTTCTCACTAGAAATTTTTTTGTAAACGTACCAAAAATTATGAGGGTAAACGGCTATATATAGAGGGTAAATACGGGGGCATTTCCGTAATTTACCCGGAAGGTGAACGGTTACTCTTTAATGGTAAAAATTACCGCCAATCGGAGCGTGACACATGTCACAGATGCCACGTGGCGTGCCACGTCACATCTGTGAGGGGCAAATGTTTAGGGTAATTTTACCCCGCCACATGGTCCAATCAGAGGATGACACGTGTCAGTCTCATGATGGTCCAAAGTGGACCAATCTCTGCTTGACACGTGTCACTCCAGAAAACAAGGGAAAAAAGTTGGCCTTCAGGCCCAAATCCCGAGAAAGCTGCAAAGCGGCGCAGCCCACCACTGATTAGGGTACAGTGACCTAATCAGGGGCACAAATCCCAAAGACCCTATAAATAGGGAGATATCCCTCTTTTTGAGGGGACGTTTTATCATTTTATTACACATTTACTCTTTGATAGAGACATCCTGAGCTTGGAATCCGAGCAGATCCCTACCTAAATTTCCGCACCTTTTTCTCCCTTCAAGTTTCTAATTTGTGCGTCGGAGGCGGAGCACCACCCAACCGGTGTCTCCGTTTGTTTTGCAGGTACAACTCACCCCGGATCAGTCTTCGTGTTGTAACTCTCCCGAGGGACAAAAACACCCAAAACACTAAGTAATTCAGCATTTCACCCTATTCACTTAAGGACCCGAGTCAATTCGGGTCGGGTCATTATGGGTCGGGTCGATTCGGGTTAAAATCGGGTCGGGTCACTTCTGGTTTCGGGTCATTTCGGGTCGGGTCAAGTTTAGGTTTTCGGTCAATATCGGGTCGGGTAAAGTTTGGGTTCGGGTCGATACCGGGTCAGGTCATTCGGGTCATGTTCGAGTCAACTCCATTTCGGGTCAGGTTAGTTTGGGTTTGGGTCATTTCAGGTCAACTTTCGAGTTACAAATTGGGTCAATCAAGTCGGGTCAGAATTACCAGGTCCAGACTTGATTAGAACTTATTAAACCTTATTATACAACTAATACCCCGGCTACATAACTAACCCTCTATCCGTATTTGTTGGTTACGTTTAGAATTATGTTAGGAGAGCAAATGGTCAAAAACTCAAAACCTTGCCAACAAAAAGGAACCGAACAGTTTCGGACTCAACTCAATCATAGTTCCCTTACTCAACTGTACTACGGAGTACTAGTATTACTCCCTAGTCAGTTTCTCAGTTAACCTTAAACCCCAATTCCCTGAAACCAACTATGGAGACACCACAATCTAAAACCCCTTCAACAGACACCCTTAACCCTTCAACCACCCCAATAACCGCCGCTGAAACCACCGCACAACCCACTTCCGGCAACCCACCACCACCATCACCACCCAAGTCCCCTGATTCCGCCGTCAAGCGTAAGCGAGACGAAGAAGATATAGAATCAGAATCAGATGACCTAAAAAAGCCGAAACCCGCCTCGCTCCACCCCCTCCACAAAACAAGCCTTTGCTCCTACTTCCGCAGCAATTCTGGGTCTTGTAGTCATGGAGAAACATGCCGATTTGCCCATAATGAGGAAGAGCTTCGGCCTCGCCCCGACGGCTCGTGGGACCCCACTTCATTGCGGGTGAAGAGGAAGGAGAGTGAGGAGAAAAGGGATGCTGAAGATGATGAAGAAGGGGATGTTGAAGAGGAGAGAAGTGCTATGATGACTGAGGTTTTGGGTGATTCTGGTGATCCTCAGCTTAGTAAGTGTTTGATTCATTTGCCTAGGAAGTGGACTTCTGATCAGTTGAAGACTTATCTTGATGAGCAGGTTTGTGGGTATTTTTAGTTATTGTTTTTTAATAGTACGTGGATGTCAACTGGCTTAGTCGGTAAAGTTATACGTAGTATGTATAAGGGCGGTATGTATCATTGTCCTTCGTGGCTCGCTTTTTACTGAATTTGTTTTGATAATGAAATTTGTTTGAGTAGTTTTTGTTGGTGGATTGCAATGTTTCATGTAACTGTTGTTGAATGTGTAATTGAATAGAAGTATGAAGCTAGGACTTTTAATTGAAATATTTCATTGTTGAATTGTGAATAGTCTACCGTCTACTGTTCCTTAAATGATGAGGAAAAGAACCACCTTGAAACATAGAAAGATACCAATGATTTAGGAAGCTCATTGTTGCTAATAGGCTTATTTTTGGTGGGTGAATTCATTAGGGATACCCACCTTATTTTGTGGGGCAAAACCACATAGGTTGGTTTTGTGTTGATTGGGTTTTATTGTTTCTTTGTTAGGGAGATACACTGACTCAATTGAGTAGTGTTTAAGTGTTAATATTAAAGTTGTTGTACATTGACTTCAAATGCAGTGAGCGCATGTAACAAGCCCCGCAATTTGTCCAGGCACATTGATTTTCATATTGCTGGCCTTGCTGCATTTGCAGGGCCATCTCAATATTTTTGCTCAATAAAGAATAAACTGGCCTTCTGATTACTTAACTGTATAAGAGTAAATGCAAACATTCAACTATTGCCATTGTTAGCAAATTGTGGGTGTCATGTACCTTAGTTGGTAAGAGTCTTGTGGGTGATATACTCAAGGCACGTGTTAGATCAAGTGTACATCAATTTGCCCTCGTGGCTCTTTTTATAACACAACAACAACAAATCAAATGTGATTGTTAATTTTTGGTTGGAGTGTGTATGTCAGAACATTAGAAGTACAATAGTGAAGTGTAATCATTAGTGACATGGTGGCTTTCAGGATGAAGTCTTATCACCTAATCAAAAGAATCTCTAAAGTCCTCTAACTAAAGTAGATAGGGAAGTAGGGTCGATTCGAATTTACAGGGACACAAAGTCTTTCTATTCCTAAATAATTAATATAATCTAAATTATCAAGTAATCAAGTATTTTAATGAGAGTTAAACTAAGGGAAAATAAATAACTAATGCAAATAAAATTAAGGAGAAATCAATAAATTAAGAATAAATCAATAAATCAAATAAAGTAGGGTCATATCACAGAATTAATCTACCGGCATTAAATCGCATCTCTTGAATCGTGACTTAACCATTTCTAAATTAACCTATCTATTGAAACTAAGCCTAAACATCAATTTTCATCCGTCGAATCTCGAATCAATATTGCATAACTCATACAATTAAACTAATAAAATCTCATACAATTAAACCTGATAAAATCTAATTGCATAACATTAAATCAATCAAAAGGAAATCAATTAAGCATTGACAATCAACAATAATAAATTACCATTTCATATTATTTATGGGTCCCCAATAACCCTAGAA
This sequence comes from Chenopodium album, assembly GCF_948465745.1. Classification (NCBI taxonomy): domain Eukaryota; kingdom Viridiplantae; phylum Streptophyta; class Magnoliopsida; order Caryophyllales; family Amaranthaceae; genus Chenopodium; species Chenopodium album. The sequence goes on along the minus strand of NC_137842.1, from coordinate 11,299,801 downwards.
ATAAACTACTCACGCATATTGAAATCTAAACTAAGCAAAACAATAAAACAAGACCTGATTAATCAAAGCAATTAAATTACTTAAAATAAAAGGGAAAGAAATCGTTACCAAAATAAAAGGAAATATTGAATTGCATAAAACCAAAAGAGTTGAGAGAACAAGAGTACTAACCAAAAGCTTAAAACTAAAATCTGGAATATAACTAATGAAAAAGACGTAGTTGTTTCGTTTTTCTCCCCCCCTCCCCCCTCTAGGCTGCAACCCTTGAATTTTTAATGGAAAATTTCTAGTAAAATTTTGAAGCAGGGCACTGACATTGTTTAGTGAATAATATATTTAACAACCTCTTTAAAGATGGCATGCTGTACCATGAGATGACATTTAACTTTCATTATGTTTAAAAATCCTCTGTTTTGTTATTCCTGAACTAGAGGGGTTTTTGGGGGAGTTTGGGTTATTTTGTTTATGGAGACATATACTGAAGGTCCAAGTCACCTTTTATGTCACTTTTTCTTGCAATTGATACCTCTAACTCTTACTAGGGTGCTCCAAAGTGGATTTTGAACTAAAATGTGTCCCCTGGACTTAGCATTGTTTAGAAGGTTTTGACTTTTGATTGAGGGAAAAGGTCATTACAGTGATATCCATGAAAATCTCTATAATTCTTCAATGCCAATCCCTCCATATAGGGAAGTTGAGAAAATGTGACTCTTATATCTGGGGTCAAAGTACTCGCTTCATACCATATCTTATATCCACCCTCTCCTTTTCAGTGCCTCTCATACTAATTGATGGGGTCTCAAAGCTATATATTGCTATTGGTTGAAAGGTTTAATTTGTCTTAAAAAAGCTCCAAGAAGGTGTATTCTCTGTTCCTGACAACCTTAACATTGTTATGTTTCATGTCTATTAATAATGAGAGATTGGAATTTATGCTTTTTGGATGTTAGAGATAGGAAGATCCCAGTTACTGAGAAACGAATATAGATGTTCTGAAACAAGCCAATATGGAAAATGTTGAGGCTATTTGGAAACAAAGAGAGTATTTGTTGAGGATTTGAGGTGCGGGAGGAAGGAGATTATAGGGATGCAAAGTTTGAGTTATTGTGCTTGAGTATGTGTAGGAATCTAAACCTAATTCTAAGTCCTTAATTTTTCATATTTGGTTCCTACATAAGAGTAATTCCCTTACATTACCTTTCTAAGAGAAAATGCAAAACTACATGTTGTGAGGCTAGTAAGTTTACACCACGGCAAAACGGAGTTGCTCACCAGCCAACTTCTTAGTTCTTGTTTGGGCTTTTTAGTGGACATATTAATTGCATCCCCTCCCACAATTTTGTACCCACGTTGTAACATATAAAGGTATTTTGTGTAGAAAAGTCCTCATAATCTCATTTTCTTACTATTAGTTATGATGATGTTCTTGCCTTTTGAGGTTTGCACAATATTTTTTAGGTTATTTGGGTTTGGGTAAATAAGGGTCTCGGGTCGTGAAATTAGAGTCCATGACCCACTTTTTCCGGGTTGGGTTTTAATGGGTTTATTTAATATATATATATATATATTTGTGCTTGTTACGTGAGTGAATATTGTGTATTAGAGCACTGATTTTTTCAAGATTTTGAGAACAAATATTATAAGTTGGGTTATGCTCCATCATGAGTGAAACTTACCGTAGGACATGATTTGCTTTTAACAATGTTCAGATCTGCTTAGTTTGATGGAGTTGATAATATTGACTGATTTCCTTGAGGTTCCAGGCTGAAGTTGTCTATTTGACATAGCGCTGATCAATAAACTTATTAGATATAACATTTAATTTTGGTTATATTCTTTAGCCGACCCCAGTTATGGGATTATGGCTTTGATTGATTGATTGATTTATATTCTTTTCTAAAAAGCAAACTAGTTATATAAATGTATAGTTCCTTTGTTTTGCAGTGTCTCTTTTGACAGATGGACATGTTATAGTGTTATACTAAATTTGTACATTGGTGCTTACATTTCTAGGGGGTCGTCTTCAAATTAGCTAAGAAGAAAAAAGGTATGTCAGTTGGGTTTCTGACATTTGAAGCTGCTGAACAAGTTAAAAGTGCAACAGAGGTATTCATATTTGTTATAGGATAGACCAGTGATGGGGCTTTTTCAGAACTTAAGTTTATTTCTAACTCACAATCTGATTGTTTTAGCTATTGGGAGGAAAATCTATTGGCAAGGAGAAACTAAAGATTGGGGATGTCATTCCACGATCGTATGATGAGAAGATAAAATCAGCCCAAAAGAGGTATCTAAACGGGATGCCTGGAGTAGCTGATGAAACAGAGGCTACTTTGGCTTCAAATGATACTGAAGATGGTGAAGGGAATAGTTCATCTTCAAGGGTAAAGAGTGTACGTGATGCAGTGACTCCTCTTGCTCACCTATCATATGCAGAGCAACTAGAGCAAAAAAAGAACTCCTTGACGCAAATGCTCAAAAAACTTGTTAGTTGTTTATCCTTCTTTTTTAAACTAATATGTATGTCTCTTTTGTTGCTTTTATGATCTTAGTAATGTCAAGATTTCATAAGTGAAGCATTGACGGACTTATATTATATTGCAGACTAGAAATGCACGTAAAGCATGCCCAAAAGATATTCAACTACCTGAGTGGGTTGTTAAATCCAGAGAAATAGGTGATTCACTTGTCTTATTAAAAAAATTTCTTTTGTTTGGATTACCCCTTGCTTTTTCCTTGCCTGTATGCTTTTAAGCTGGCATGGTTATATTTAGCAGATCAGTATATCTCCTTGTGTTTCTCATGTGTAATACTTCCACCATCCCTCAAAGATTGCCCAATTTTCTTTTTGATCCGTCCCTCAAAGATTGCCCCATACAATTTTTGTTATGTGATCCTCACATGTCTTACCTCGGTACAATATTAATTAATGTAGGAGAATGACAGACCTACCAACTCACTTGCTTTTATTTGCCCAACTCTTAAAAAAAGTATTTGGGACAATTGGTAGAGGACAGTGAGAATATTTTTTTTCATGATAGTACTTTATTGGATTTACAATGCCACTTCTCCACTTTTATGTCCTAGGTGGACTTCCATGCAAATTAGAGGGGATAATCGAGTCACCGCTTATTAATGGGTATCGTAACAAGTGTGAGTTTTCAGTTGGCCTTTCAGTACAAGGGAAACCTACTGTGGGTTTTATGCTTGGGAATTTCAGGTAAGGTCTAGTTGAGCTATTAATCTATGGGTTCTCTAGATCTGAGCAAGATTTTAATTTAACTTTACATCTCTGTCCTTGCAGAGAGGGCGTGACAGCAGTTGAGGAGCCTACAAACTGTCTGAATGTTTCTAAAATTGCATGCAATTACACCTCGTTCTTTCAGGAATTCTTGCGGGATTCGGCTTTACCTATTTGGAACAGATTCAACAATAGTGGCTTCTGGCGTCAATTGACTGTCAGTGATCTCTTTTTTAGACTTGGTGGTTTTACTCATATTGAGTCCTTGTTTCCAATGCATTGAAAAGAACCATTGAATGCAAACTTTTGTATGTTTGTTGGATGTATGTTTCTCTCATCAACAGGTTCGGGAAGGCCGGAATCCACAGAAAAATGTTGAACTGGAGGTTGAAAATCACGAGGCTAATATTACAGAGGTCATGCTTATTGTTCAGGTCTAATTCTCATACTATAATGTCTTTCTTTTGTATTCTGAATTGGTTTAACTTCTTAATTGTTCCAAAGGACTGGGGAAAGGAGTCTTAGCAAATAATTGGTGATGTGTTGGCTGTTATATGGACCTTCAGTACCAAAATTTTCTTGTGCATAAAGAAGTAAATTTTATCATTACTTGTGTAGTGAACAAATTATAAACATTTTTATAACCATTTTTGTCTTTTAGGTTTCGACAGAGGGCTGTGATGATGATCTCGTGAATAGTGAACTCGAGAAATTGACTCAAGCATTTGTCAATGGTGCTGCTTCAACATCTCCACCTCTGCCTCTGACTGTATTAGCTCTGCAGGTTAGTACTGAATTCTCATTCATTTTTTTATTTTGCATATGGAAGGATACTCCATCAATCCCAAGATAGAGTCCCTATTTGATCTTGTGGTCAAAGTTTGGTTGATTTGACTATTAATTTGTCTTAATTTTATGCGATTAACAGCATAAAAGTATTACTTTTAGATCTGCTTTCACAGGTACAATTTTTTTTTTTTAGAAAAGCTTGTCAATATTCGAGCTTTAAGTCCCCACAAAGTCAAGTAGGAAGTTTATTTTGTAAGAAAAGGAGTATATATATTTGTATAAGCAATCCACCTGTTGTGTGAAGTAGGCTATGTAATTATCATTCATCTATTTCTTACTCCTTTATCATGAGTTAAATAAAGAAAGCAATCTAGTAGCTTCACCGAGTTAATGTTACTTCCTCCATTCTTCAAATATTGTACTATAAAGGGATGCACAATTATTAAGGTGAAGAGAGAGACAATAGAGGGACCGTTGTGATGAGGAGAGTGATAGAGAGAAACATTTTCCATATAAGGTAATGATGCAATAACTTTGCAACTTTCCAAAAGGAAAGTGTTGTAATTTTGAAGAACTGAAGCATCTTGGCTAAATTCATACTTGTATGTTACTCCTATTTTTGAAGCATCATGGAAAACTTTGAAAGATGCTTAGCATCAGTATGATTTCTGGTTTGTATGAACACCTTCCTATTAGCTACTGACCTATGCTTTGTGTAATATTGTTCTTGCAACTGTTTTGTATTGCTAATTCTTGGAAACCTTTTTCAAGGTTTGGTTTGTAGGCCTACTGACCTAGGTCTCTGTGATATGTTATCTGAGAATTTTATTTTATTTTTTTGACGAGTATGGTGATTCCTCCTTGAGTCTGATTCTCTATAACGTTGAGTTCTAGATGCATGTGAGGACTTTAGAAGGATGATTGGTATCCACTTGTAGAATACATGCATTCTGCATTTTAAATATTTTTTGCTTATTTATCTGTTTATGAAGTAGTTGTTTTGGATCAAGAGATTAGAACTAGCCTCTTTGTACTGGAAAAGGTATAGCTATGATGAGTAATTACATTTCTCTCCAAACATATCCCTGGAAATACTCACTGTTGAGGCATTGGAGTAATGGTGGTATGGTGCATAGTATTGTGCACTCTGTCAGAAGAAACCTTTGAATTTGATTTGTTCCCACCTTTTCAGGATCACAAAGGCATATCCAATGTAGCTCCCGCTGATGCTCCTTTGCGTACACTACCAATACATACAACTCAATCTGGTTCTGATACAGAAGTGGTCATGGCTACCAATGAATGCAGGATTCATGATTACATTGGCAATCTTCGGTTCTCTATATCACCTACTGCATTCTTTCAGGTTTAGATCTCTTGCTTCTGTTTAATTTTACAATACAGATGATTTTATTGACAATAGCTATGAATTGATTTACAGGTTAACACTTTAGCTGCAGAGAAGCTATATTCTCTTGCAGGAGACTGGGCTGGTCTAGGTCCGGATACTTTACTATTTGATGTATGCTGTGGGACTGGCACAATCGGCCTGACATTAGCCAACCGTGTTGGTATGGTAATATTGTGAATCTTAACTTCTTTTATTTTGTCTCCTATATCATATTAGAATTCAGCTTTAGGCACTGTAGGTTCCTAATAGATGGTCTGACATAGCTGATGCTATTGGTATTGTGGTATATCCGTATATGTATCCTGCACCTTTTTTAAGCCTTAGGGATACTTGGTGAAATAACTGTTAATAATTTTCACAATACTTTCAGCTGCCCAGCAGTTTTCTGTGTAATTTCTTGTCTTTTATATTTCAATTTTAGTGATGATGTTAGTTGATTCCCACCCTCTTAAGAAACTGTGATCCATTTCCAGGTAGTTGGTATTGAGATGAATGCTTCTGCTGTATCTGATGCGCAAAGGAATGCTGAGATCAATGCCATTACAAACTGTAAATTCATCTGTGCAAAGGTGGGATCTCAATCCTTCTTGATGTGTAGGTTGTATGGCAGTTAAATGCTATATATAATTGTTTGGTTATATATAAGACTGTAAGTTATCGAGTTCTTTAGTTTGTAATGCCTATTCTGGTAGTAATGCCAATTAATATTCAAGAACTTTTAGCTATTGAAAATGTAACCCTATGCCATGGTTAACTAGTTTTCGCTCATTTTGTCTTTGTTTCTGCTGCTATATCAGGCTGAGGATGTCATGGGGTCTCTACTGAGAGAATACTTGGATGATACTTCAAATCCTTTGGATGGTGACGAAAAAGAAAATGGTGCAGCAGAAAGTCAGTCTGTATCATTGAATGAAGGAGACCCTGAGGATTGTTCGAATGAAGTGAATTTGAATACTAACCATGCATGTGGTTCTGATATAGGAGAGCAGGATCTGCAGAGCAATCTCAAGGACTGTAACACTAAAAATGGGATTGCCCTGAAGCAACACTTTAAAAACGTTGTTGCAATTGTTGATCCTCCACGCTCTGGACTTCACCCTGTTGTAAGTGTCATTGTCTTCGTTTTTCTTGTGTATCTTGCCTTGCAAATTTCAAGAAGTATTTTTCTGCTATCTTGCGTGTCTTTATTCTGTTAGCCACCATATCATTGTATGTTGAAACATGAATCTTTTTTATTTGAGATAAACATTAAAGCATCCCAAGTTAATTGTTACACTGGACCACTGGTCCCTGGTGATTGCATCTCCATTCAAAATCTGTAATAAATCTTGATTTCACAAGTCAGATTATCCTTGCATAATCTGTTTGCCTTTTGATGTCATCCACTCATGTCAAATTTCCTCCTACTGTTACTGATAGGTCTGTACTCTTGACAAGCTATCAAAGTGTCAAGTCTGCCTTTGACCTCTCTTCTATAATTTTTGGAATGAATTTCTGACAAATGGTTTAGAACTTTATGGACAATTTTCCTTTTCTTGGTGTATGGTTGCTGTGAGTAACGTTTACGTGTTGTCTCTCATCTGCTTATTGACAAAGTGTCATGGATTATTTTTTCAATCATAGTATCCATTGGAAACGAGCTGTATGTTCTAACTGTCTTTTATTGGAGTAGGTTCTAAAAGCTCTGAGAACTCATCCGCGTCTGAAGAGGCTTGTGTAAGTCCCTTGCTTTTCTGTACTTTTTTTTATTCCATTGGTCCTGTATTGTCTAAATTGCCAGCTTGATGGAAGGACTTTATTTATATATTTTTTTTTTAAAAAAATCTTTTGAAAGTAAAGTTGATGGAAAATGCGACAACTTTATAGAAGCCAGTACATCTAATGTTTATTTCCATCTGCAGGTACATTTCCTGTAATCCTGAAACACTGGTGGCAAATGCTATTGAACTGTGCACACCGTCCTTAGAAATAGCTGAGAAAGGTCGCAAAGGCCAGGGATGGAGGAACATGAGCAATGCTGGTTTGGCTCGTCATAGACTCAAGTCCATGCCGAAGTCTGAGCCATTTCAACCTGTGAAGGCAATGGCGGTTGATCTCTTTCCTCATACGCCGCATTGTGAATTGGTAATGTTGCTAGAGAGGTGAACGCCTTACTTGCGATCATAGTCCTCTCTCATGGCTTGTTTCCAGTACAATTTTGAAGGCAAGGTCAATTTTTTTATTTTATTTATTTCCCCTTTGTATACATATATTTTAACAGCGAGTACTTAGGGAATTTGACGAGAATATTACTACCTCATGCTGGTAACCTTTTTTTTGTGGTAATTTGTACTGTAATTTTGATACCTTATATCTCTTGCAGCTATAATATTTTTATTCCAATGTTTATTGTAGTTTAGTTTTAGCAGTTCAAGACTTCTATTGTAGTAACTAGATGTATAGAAATTGAACTCGTGTCAATGAATTAACTAATATGAAGGTCCTACTGTTAATCTAGTGTTATTCTTTACATAGGAGATTGTTTAAGTCGCCCTTATTGTTTGATCAAAGAGGACGAATTTAATTAATTATGTCTCCCTTATTGATCAAATATAATACCCCCCCCCCCCCCCCATTTTTCGCCCTCTTTGATAGGAACGTAATTGGGCAAGTCACGGACGCCCTACTTGATGGTTTATAGGAAGGTAAAATTCAAGTCGCCCTCTTTTCTAGAATAAAATCGCCCTCCTTGAGCTATCTTCCTTCATTATGTTGTCAACAACTAAAAAGCTTTCTGAAAATGGCTAGTTATGACGTGCGCGCGGGTTAACCACTCTAGTAGGGTAGAAATCTTTTCGTACTAGGTTTTTCTCCATTAAGCTTAGTTGCTTGCTTAATAGTCTTCAACGATGTTAATTATGTGGGTAATCTATCTATCTATATAATATACCTATAATAATGAGAGTTTTTTTTTTTTAATTTTTATTTTAGAGGGAATTTTCCCTCCTGAACTCTACTTTATTCTATTTTTTTAAAAAAGAGATATTTACAGAATTATTAATTTGTCTAAAAACTTTATTATCTAATTATTTATTGTTATGCACATTTTTCTACACACTTCTATATTAAAATTTCAATTACCATTAATTTTAAAAATCAAGCATGGGTGGGGAATTATGTAATTACAAACTAGTTATCGGTATGATTATCAAGTTATTTATATTTTCTCTTGAGAAACTTAAAAGCTACTGATAATGTTTTAGGAACCAATGTTTTATGATTAACATTATTTTATGCTAAAATCAATTTTAAATTGTAAAGACTTTGGTGCAATTATAAAAATTATAATTCCATATTTGGTAGGAAATGTCCAAAGCTAGTTGGTTATAAGTGGAAACTCCAGTCACCTTGGAGAGGGAGAGAGATTAGTAAAGCAACTTTTCTGATTCTATTAGAGAAGAATTCCATTATACGTACAAACTTTTTTTTGTTACAACTCATACTTGGGCTACAATGATACATAAAGTCTAGTAAAGCAACTTTTTCTTTCTAGTATAAGAAATGAACTTTGTATAAGCAACTTTCATATTATCCTCAAAACTCACTTTATTATCACTACCTCCGTTACAGGTTATATGCAACAATTTGACATAAAGAAGAGAAGAATGGGTCAAAAAAAAAAAAAAAAAAAAAAAAGAGAAGAAAAATGTCTAATTGTTGCACATAACCTGTAACGGAAGTATTATTATTATTATTATTTTTGATGAAGTAATATTTCTTTTAAAAATACCCCTGTTTATTGATTCCCTTGTTAGCAATACATGTACAACTTTCGTATTGCTAACAATAGTTTTCTTTTAATAGTTAGCAATACATGTACAACTTTTTAAAATAATTAATAATTATAATTTTGCAGTGCGGTTTGATTAGAAGTGCAGTTTAAAAAATTTACAAATTGCATTTTTGCGGCTTGGTAAGGTTTAGCATCCAAACCGCACTGCGAACACACCTAAATAAGGTTGTACATGTATTGCTAACTATTTATACTTAGTGTTCTCTAGGGTTTACAAGTATTTACAGAATATATTCAAATGAGGAAGATCTTCGTTTGATTATTCTTCTTTCCTTACGACATTAGGTATTTTTGGTATGCTTCCCTTGTTGCCTTGCTTATTGATTCCCTTTTCATACTTGATTTCTTGGCCTTGTCCTATGTCTTTTGGGATCCTTAGGAGTACGGGTCTAACAACCCTCTCCTGCCGTTTGTCTTTTAAAAAAGTAAGGTCTGATTATATTCACATTCGAACTATAAGATAAGTCAAGAATATATATATATATATATATATATATATATATATATATATATATATATATATATATATATATATATATATATATATATATATATATATATATATATATATATATATATATATATATATATATAAATAAAGGGTTTTCAAGTATTTTAAATTTGTTAAGTTCATACGAATTATAAGATAAATTTAGGAAAAATATATTTTTGAAAAGGGTGATAAGGGTTAAGTTTAAATTACAAATAAAATACATTTTATTAAGTTAAAATAAATCCTAATAAAATAAAATAATTTCAAATTAGTTGAATAGAAAACACCAGTAATATATATATATCTATCTATACTATATACTAAAGTAATCACCAGAGTTATCCCTTAAGTACACATGTCACAATCACAACAAAAATTTTCCCGCCCAAATATTTTTTAGCTTTTTTTTTAAAATTTCTTTTTTTCCCTTAAAAAATAACATGATAAAAAAAATTTAATGAAAAAAAACTTACAATAATTTATAAAATATTTTAAATAATGTATCTAACATGAGAATTTTAAGGATAGACATGATATGAATTCAAATTCAAAAATAAAAAATGTTACATATAAGCCATTTCATTTAAACTAACTCCATTTTAATTGAATTTTATTAATTAATTAATTTATTTTTATTTTCAAGTCTTATTATTAAATCCGTGCATTTGCACGGGGATAAAACTAGTATATATATATATATATATATATATATATATATATATATATATATATATATATATATATATATATATCCTATCACTACTTTAATATGTAAAAAAAAAAAAAAAAAAAAAAAAAAAAAAAAAAAAAAGAATTTTCTAAACCAGTATTCCCTTTGTCTCAAATTAGTTATTCAATATGTTCACATTATACATAAATAAATTCTTTTCCCTCCTTTCTCTCTCCAAAACCCTAGCCTCCATTGTTGAATTTTGAAGGGGCTTCCATCGATTTTAATCGGTGGAAAGCCCCAATCCTTGTTTCTTTATTGTTTTTTTTAGGTTTATAATAATACTTCCTCCTTTTAGGAGGAACTTTTTTCCTCGAAAGAAAGGGTTTCCGATCTCCTTCGAAAGACAAGGGTTTTTCGACCTCCTTCGAAAGACAAGGTTTATCTCCTCTTTTCGAGGGAGAAATTTCTTAGTTTTGAATCCATGGTAGCATATCTAATGGATTGTCGTGAAATTATTTCGTTGGTGAAAAAGTTATCAAGTTTTCGAATACGAATAGATGAATCAGAAGAAAATCATCCTCACGGCTACAAAGGATCGTTAGATTGTCTCTCCAACAAGGCTGTAATTTTCAGCGATATAAGCGGGAGATGCTCCGCAGTGCAAGATCTACTCGACGATCGTAGTATTTATGAAGGAAAATTCTATTTGATTCAATATCTTATGTATTTTTTAACGTTGAATCTCTATTGTAGATGTCGTATGACTTTTAATTAATGAAATATTTTTGCTATTCAAAAAAAAAAATGTTCACATTATAAGAAATCTAGTTGCATTAGCATGTGTTTTTAAAATATTTACTTTATATATATATATAATTTTATGGAGAGACAATCACAAATATAATTATTGATGAGGCGGTCTTTTATTAACTTACTAGATTAGGATCGTACGATGCACGATTTTAACAGTAATTTTTTTGGCTTTTTAAAGTGTCAACTATATGTACATAGTATAAATAATTTAAGCAAATCTAATAAATAGATAAATTAACAAAGAGTGGAAACCCCAATCCATATAATCTGTATAAAATATACGGAGTAAGTAGAAAAGATAATGTGTGTAAAAAAAATAATAATATGACCTTCCTTTAATTTCTCCTAATGGAAATTGTGTAATTAGTCAATTTAAATATAAAATTTGTTAGAAAATTTGTATAATTAATTTACCATTTTTAAGCTTTTGTTTAGGTTTTAAAAAAAAATAATGATGTCATCATTAATTTTGACAGGAATTTTTTTTTATGAGAAAGTGCCATGTAGGGTTTTAGGTACTTTAATTATATTTTTTAAGCTTTTAGTTAAATTTTTTAAGCTTTTGTTTATGTTGAAATCAATATGAGTAATGATATAAACGGTAAGTAATTTAGTTATAATATTATAACACGAGTTAAATTTTAATATTGTATAACACCGTTTTAAATATACATTATCATATTACAACTCATTTCTTTGGCTGACAATGATAGATTAGTAAAGCAACTTTTCTCTAAAATAAAAAAAAAAAAATACAAGATTTAATTATATTGTAATAACTCAATGTATCCCAAAAAAAAAAAAGCAAAACTATCAATGTATGTTTGGCCGACAATGAGATAGACTAATACACTGCATCAATAAAAGATACGACTTTTTAATTGGCACAAAAAAAAGATAGACTAATACACTAAAAAGAACAAATTAAATCCAGTTTGTTATCACTTAAATGTATATATTTGCAGAGGTTTTTCAGTGTGGCAAGTCCCATGGTGCGGCACGAATTACTTGGATTTTAGGGTTACTTGTATTTTGTGGTTACTTGTATTATGGGGTTACTTGTATAGGTTACTTGTAGGGTATTACTTGTATTATGAGGTTACTTATATGGGTTAATTGTATCGTTGGGTTACTTGTATTCTGAGTAACTCCTACAAGTAACTCCAAACCAAAATCCCATACCAAACCAGTAATACCCTACAAGTAACCCCTGATCAAAATTAGTAACACCCATACAAATAATTCCTATAAGTAACCCCTGATAAAACCAGTAACACCCTACAAGTAACCCCGACCAAAACCAGTAACCCATACAAGTAACCCCAGAATACAAGTAACACCTACAAGTAACCCCTGACAAAACCAGTAACACCCAAGTAACCCCGACCAAAACCAGTAACACCCATACAAGTAACCCCAGAATACAAGTAACACCTACAAGTAACCCCTGACAAAACCAGTAACACTCTATAAGTAACCCTTGCCGCACCATGTGGCCAGCCACATACAAAAATTTGTAATATATTTGTGGCTTTATTATCTAATGGAGATTAGGTCGTTTGGATATGATTAGACTTACACTAATGCTAAAAATGGACTAAGTTGTAATAAGCAGATTGTCTACGTGTCAAATTTATACAAAGTACTAAATTATTGTAAACGTGTCAAAACAACTCAAGGTATGTAAGTTTACAGCTAGTGGCGGATCTTGAAACATTTTCTTTCGGGGGCCAAGTTGTCAATTGATGGATATTAGTAAATAAATAAATAAAGATTGAGATACCAATCGTAAAAAACGTACTCTAACTTTCAAGTGAGCAATTTATCAACCTCATAACGTCTTGTATTCTAAAATTGGTTTTGAGTGCTCAAACTAATCAAAATAACAAATAAATTAAATTGAAAAAATAAAAATTGAAAACTGTTTTTTTTTTTTTTTTTTTTTTTTTTGAAACAATACGAAGTATAGGACATAATAATAATTAATAACATTAATTATTTAATGTAAAAAAAACAGGTTCAAGGTGCAAATATTTTATTAATTAATGGTTTAAAAGGAAAGAATAAGTGTAGAAAGAACTTTTAAGGGTTGAGAGTTCTTTAATGGCCTGAGAATTGGGTAGCTATAGACCTAGAGTAGTAGACTACAATAGTAGATTAGCAAATTAATACTTTTATTACTACTACGTTATTTCCCCTTCCTAAGGAAATTAAAAATAAATAAATAAATAAATAAAAAATAAATAAATAAAAAACAATTCATTTTATTGGGCCTTTTACCTACTACTGTATATTTTTTCCCCAAATCTTTCAATTGGTCTTAGGTGCAACAGGGAAGGCTTAAAACGCGCGGCCCAAATTAATAACCTAGACAACATATTCGCGATTCGTCAAAATCAACACTACGCTCTACAAAATAAACATTTAGTTAAAAAATATGAACATGAAAAAAAATGAACACGACAAAAAAATGAACATTTAGTACTTATAATGTATATGTTTCATAATCATATTATTTTTATTTCTTCAAATTTTTATGTTCATAATTAAATGCATTATATTCATAAGATTATTTTATATGTTCATATATAATTTCAAATATTCATAATGTAAATATGTGTTGTTCATGAAATATTAAGTAAATCTGTTTATGCATATGTTGTCTTTCTTAAATGTTTATGTTCATATTTTTTTTTCTTTTTTTTTTTACGTATATGTTCACCTTTTAAATGCTTATATTCACTTTAAGAAAACCAATGTTTACGTTCATATTTTGAAATGTTATGTTTACTTTCTGAAATGCATAAGTTCATATGTTTTATGCCTATCTTCACTTTCTGAAAAGCTAATGTTCACATTTAAGGAAACCTATGCATATGTTTATATTTTGCATGATTATGTTCATTGATAAAAAAAATGTAGAAAATCAGATAAAATTCAATTTATTAGAATTAAGAAAATCATATACTACCTCCGTTAACATTTAGTTGCAACTTTGGAATATTTTATGTCTCTCAAATAATACCCCAAAGTTGCAACTAAGTGCTAACGAAGGTAGTATAACCTAATCAATCGAAGTTAATCACAATGTCACCACATAAGAAATTGAAAATCACACATTTTTATGCCTATGTTCACTTTCTGAAAAGTTAATGTTCATATTTTTATGCTTATGTTCACTTTTCTGAAAAGCTAGTGTTCATATTGTGCTGTTGTTACACCTATTTCTAGGTGCATGAGTGTGAACCTAAGAATATGCGCAAATCTTTCAGGGGCCAAACCCCATTGAGCCCTAACAAAGGTTCGCCTCTGTTTACAGTCAAATCAATCTATACTAATATATTAAAACGAAGGGAAAAAAGGGGTTGGGATTCGAACCCTTGACCTTTGTCCTAAAAAGCTACACTTTCACCGGTAGGACGCGCGTAGTATAGGTTAAATATGAAGGAATTATGTCTTCGATAAGTGCAATTACTAGATATATCAAGGATCATTATTATGGACATAATAAGTTCATTCTTTTGGGTCGTCATTGTCTGTTACTAGATATGACAAATGATATTTGGGCTAGTGAAATAGTGCAAAGTCCAATAGAATGGATCCTATGTGGTCACACAACAAGGGTATTGAGTTAAACAAGTTAGAGACCCATTACTGGAACTTATTATGACATACCATGAATGGTGTTGGGCTAGAGTAGTGAGATTAGAGTTAGGAATTTGGGCTCTACTGATGTGTCTAATTTATATAGTGTTTTATCCCCATCCCTTGGTCATAATTAGTAGTGTTTTTGGGTCTTTAGAGCCATTTTTATTACTATTTGGTGTTTTCTAGTGTTTTTGTAGTTTTGTTTGAGTTTTATAGGAAATTGCACATTTGGAGCGTTTTCCGGGTTTTTCATGGAGCAACTACGAACATTAAGAGGACATGACCATCTTTGAAGCCCAGGACCGGTTAGAGCCGGTTATTAAGGGCTCGGTGTGTGATATCGGGGCATTTGGACCGAGTAATCAAGACCCGAAGAGGAAATCCGGATTGGGTCGAAGAATCAAGCCCAATCGAAGTCCAAGCCTCGAGGAAGAGACCGGGCCCGATCGGGCAAGCTTGTGCCCGATCAGGCGGGCGCGCAGAAGAGGGCATCAACAAAGGCGCGCCCGATCGAGTGAGCGTTAGCTCGATCGGGCGCGGCTGCCCATGAGAAATTTAAAGAAAAAGGCGGGCCCGATCGGGCGCGTGTTTTTGGAGGCACCTGATTGCCGAGATCTTAGTTTTCAATTAGGATTTGTTTTAAGGATGTTTAAGTACGATTTTTGTACGTAATTTTGATTTACCTTCTCTTTTAGATTTTCTCTCTCTACTTAGAATATTTTCTCTCTCTAAAACTCTCTCAACTATGTTCTTAATTTCATTCCTTAATTCAGATTACTTTTGGTAACAATTTCTTCTCTTTTAATTTTAGTTATTTTCTTTAATTCTTTCATCATGTTTTATTCTATTGCTTTGATTAATTTAGATTTAATTATGCGTGAGTAGTTTTATTTCTAGGGTTTATGTGAAGGAGTTGTGTCTTCGATAAGTGCAATTACTAGATATATCAAGGATCACTATTATGGAGATAATAAGTTCGTTCTCTTGGGGCGTCATCATCTGTTGCTAGACTATGAGAGATGATCTTTGGACTAATCAAATAGTCCAAAGCCCGCTAGAATGGATCCTATGAGGTCACACACAAGGGTATTGGGTTAAGCAAGTTAGAGGCCCATTAATGGGCCTCATGAGCAATTAACTAATCATGAAATGGATTGGGCTAGCATAGTTAGATTGGAATTAAGTTTTGGGCTTTTGACATGGGCTCTTATTTAGAGATGAGATCTATAAATAAGATCCATGCCTAGGGTTGCATGTAAGAAGCAGTCATAATTCACACACAGTGTATTTTGACATCAAGGCAACCAATCCCAAAGACCTTAATTCCTCTCTCTAACTCACGACTTTCTCTCTCCTCCCCTCGTCTGTACGGCCGGCCACCTTGGTGGCGCGTGTGGTGGTTCGTGGTGGTTCATGGTGGTTCGTTGCTCGTTCTTCTCCGTAGAAGGTCAATTGAAGGGTTCAATTGCAACTAACTAGCATTAGTGGAGGTCTTAATATGTGCCCGTGGACCAAGTAGAGGAATCACGCTTGAGGTTCTTTATCTCCCATTGTTCCTGCTCGATCGCACGTGGAATCACGCTTCAAAGGTACGATTATATGTTCTTTATGTGTTATGCATTAGATCTTGGGATTAGGTACTGTATGAATATGATTCATGTTTTTCCGCTGCGTAGTACCTATAATTCCCTACAGTGGTATCAGTTAGCCTGTTGCATTTACGCATATTGACTATAATTCTTTGATAGTTCACAATTTTAATTCAATTAAGAGGGAGATTAATTTAATTATGGTTCAATTATTATTTTAATGTGATTAAACTTTTAGAATCGATTAAATGTGATTTAATTATGCTCAAATAGCCATGAAGATGACCGGTTTTAGCCCTAATATGTTCAAAAATTTCGAACCCCCTAACCCTAAATTTCGAATTTTTCGAAAATCCTAGCCCTAAAATATGATTTTTGTGCTTGATTTTGATTTAATTCGGTTTACTTTATGATTCATAATTTTAATCGGATTGATTTATGCATAAAAATGTTTTATGTATGATGATCAATTTAATTTTAAAAGTTAGAATTAAATTGGGATTAAATTCATGAAGAACCCTAATTTTGAAATTGAATATGATTTAATTTTAAAATTAGATGGACCACATTAATTTTAATTTTAATAAAAATGTTTTATTTTAAATTAAATCACCAAAAAATAATTAAAGGGGGATTGAGGTGCGGCAGCCGCGGCTGGGTGGCGCAGCCACGGTGACTGCCGCACCGGTGGTGGTCCAGGAGGGAGGGTGGGCTGGGCTCGGGTCGGTCAAGGGGCAGCGTAGCAGTGCATCACCCCGTTGTGTGTGCTGCTGCTGCTGTCCTTGCGTCGCTGCAGGGGCAGCGTACACCGCAAGGTGTACGACCACGGTGGCTGACGCGGCTTTTAAAAAAAAAAACTGTTTTGAAAAATTATTTCAAGATAATTATGAACTATTTTGGGATAAAATCAGTTTTATTTTGGATAAGATAAAATATTTTGAAAATATGATCTTTTAATTTTAAAAGATAAAATTGGTTTTATTTGGAAAAAATATTTTATTTTAGGACAAAGTCAAATCTTTCAAAAGTTGGTATATTTAATATTATCCATATTTAAAGTTGTTAAATTGGTAATTATCCATAATTAAAGTGGTTAATTTTGGATAAGATTTGTTAGGATATTCTGAGCATATTCCAAAAGGATAATAATTGATTTAAATAATGTGATTATCCCATAATTAATTTTGGATAATAATTGATTTAAAATTTTGTGATTGGCTAGTAATTAGGATAGAATTTCCTAACTTTGTTAGGATAATCTTTGAGGATAAATATGATTTATCTTTTAAGATTAAAATAAGATTTGATTCTTTCTCATGAATAATATATGATATTATCTAATTACATTAATTAAAAATATGAGATATTTTGGTGCCATGTTTCCTTAATTGTGAACATTCGATGTTGTAGTTTAGGAAAGCATGATGAGTGATTTATTATGTGGCAATTTTATGATATATGATGTTATTTATTGCTATATAATGACTAGTATGGCCCAGTAGATTACTAAATACGATCTGCACATCGTGATGTATTTTTGTAATCTTATTACGGTCTACGTACCGATAAAGTATTTTTGTAATTTTATTTCATTTTATTTAAGTAGTAGATAGAATAGAGTAAAATTACAGGTTGCAGTTAATCCAAGAAGCCCATGAAGTGAAGGCCCAAAGGAGCAAGGTGGATGAGATCCATGAAGGTTCAACTGGGAGTTTTTTGCTTTATTAGTTTCTTAGGATTAGGGGCCATGCTATGCCTTGTTTATGCATTCAGTTTATTATGCATGTTAGATTTTATTGATGTTTTGTGATGATGCGCTAGAGTTTACTATTTAATCACAACATAATAAATCTAGGTCCTAGTAATATTGAGGTTGCTTTTCCAATTAAAAACCCGATGAAACCTTCGATATTTATGATAGGTCATGCCTCAGCTGGGTGTCATATTATATCTTAGGGGAGTGGGGGTAAATTACGTTCTACAATTTTAATTGGTTATACTCAACAAGGTTACCTAAAGAGTTTAGAACCTTGAAGCTAAGGGTAATAATTAAACATGTGATGGTTAATTATTCAACCAAGAGTTACAAAGAGTTGTAATCAGTAAAGAGTTTACTCACCTTGAAAATGCAATACTTGATGGTAGGGCCTCAGTCCGGTCAATTATTGCACAAATAAAAGATCTTGGAATCATTTTATTCAATAGGGATCAATTAAAATTGAATAAATGCTTTAAAGTTGCCAATTTAATTCGCTTATGGCACTTTAAATTTTATTAAACATAATTGAATTTTGCGTTTACTTACAAGTAACATGTCGTTCTAATTTTATTATTATATATAATCTCCTCGATTGAAAATAAAGTTGAGAAACGTTCTCAAAAGGTTAAAAGATAATCCATAAACCTATATTCCAATTTTGCTAAGATGGTTCTAAAAGGCAAGTTTTAGAAATCCATGTCACATGTCTAAGGTTGGTTTTATTCAAAATGTTTGAGTAAAATGTCAACACATCTTCATTTTGAAAATGTTTCAAGGGATATAATGAGATGGGAGGTACAAACCCTCTAAAAGACAAGTATAAAAGTCCAATAACATCTCTTATCTTCAATATGATTGAATATAAGAAAGTGATTGGAAATCTCTATGATCAAAAGTTGATCAAATGACGCTATTCTTCATCCACTTTATAGAAGAGTTAAATAGTTGATTAAACTCTATTATAAATAATGATTGAATAGACTTAGCAAAATCATGAAAAGTGCTTAAAGTAGTTAAGCAAAACATCATTTTGAACCTAAGAGAAGTGTTCTAAGTGGGTCAAATGAGAAAGGTTTAGGAATATATGAGGATTGCATTAAGAAGTTATAGGCCAAGAAATGCAAACAAGTTGCTACTTCTCAAACCTAGAACTACTTACATGCTAAAAGTTGTTATGAATAACAAATGTTTCAAATTAAATGGACCAATTCCAATTGATTAGAAACTACCTCATATAGTTGGAAGGTAAAAGAATGGAAATGTTCCAATTTAAGAAGTATATTATAGAAATTGATTTAGCACATTGATACTTCTTGAACATATGATGTCTTGTTTAGTTCTCTCATTGAGAATGAGGTTGAACTAAATGAAGAAGTATGGCTAAAGGAGAAATAAATCTACAAGTTTAGAAGCAAATGTTGCTACTTCACAAGTAGAGTCTACGAGTCTGGAAGCAAAAGTTGCAACTTTACAAGTAGAGCCTATATTTCACCTTACCTTGTTATTGGCTAGCATTAAATAAATGTTAATTATTCACTCTTGCCATTATAAAAACACCATTCAATGTTAGTAATGACTAAGCATCGAAGATTCAAAAACGTGGAATAAATGTTATTCTATGCTTCATTGAGTCCTAATGTGTTTTGAGATTGCTAAATAGGTTCAAAGTTATATATGATAGAAATAATTAAACAATTTCTATATATATAAATTGTCTCTAAAATGTCAATTAATTCGAATGAAAAATGAACATTGCATGCGAAAGATCCAAAGGGATGGACTTTCAATATCATTGGATTATGAATCCATTGATATATGTAAATATCATTCTAATTTGAAAGTATTGACAAAGTCACCATTTAGAGAAATGATGATGAGAACTCAAGGTCGAATACATGTAAGAAAACCAAAGGTTCAAAGGCTAGAGACGGACAATGAAACTTCATTTGTGATATGATCACATGTGCTTAGTTGAAGCATAAGAGTGAAAATTTTGAAAATGTTCAAAAGGTTCAATATGGAGTTCAGTATCAACTTGATAAGATAAATGTTTACAGTACAATATGATTGTAATTGTGAAAATTTAAGTCAAGACATGTACTTGGAAACACATTCAAAATATTGCGATATGATCGTAATAATGAAAATTTAAGCCAAGACCTTGATGAACATCCAAGAGTTGTGAAATCGTTTTACGACAAACTCCGAAAGAAAACCTTGTGAAGTGTTTATGAAGGGAGCTATCAATCTATATAAGATATATTTTGATAATGGATAAAATTACCTATCTTCCAACCATTAAGCAGGGGATATACTTTTAAGATAAGCTACAAAACTAAACAAACCTACATAGGTCAAATCAAAATGTAGCAAAGGCTTCATATGTGATATGGATAAGAAAAGTTCTTATTAAGTCTTTCTACAAAGCAAGGAATAAAAGTTGTATTAAATTGTTTAATGCACGACCAATTCCTATACAGAGCACAGGGTACTACTACACAAATCATACATAGCACAAAATGTTTGTTGCTCAAGTAGGTGCCCTTATGGAAATTGTTCCAAAAGGTCAAGTGGGAGTAGTGTAAATCTTGACAGAGTTCGAGAAAAGCAACAAACAAGTGGTTCAAACCATGGTTGGTTCACCTTATGCTAAAAAGTGCCTCCTCAAAAAGGCAAGTGGGAGTATAAGAATCTTGAAAAGTTCGAGAGCCCTCGAAAGAGTTCAAGAAAAATGATTTGAAAATCTTGAAGAAATCTTGAAGGATGAGCATGATTCACCTCATGTTACAAGTGACAACGCATGGTCTCATTAAGTGTAATGGGTATAATAACCATGTGTCGAAGGTAGTACATTCCAAGTGCACATCCTCAATTGTCGTTTCTCATTGAAACTAAACAAAGTTGTTGTATAAGTTTCAATTGTTGCATAAAAACCCACAATGATGACTAGCATATGTAAAACTTAGCCAAAGAAATATGATTTCATATTGAATAAGAGTTCTAAAATATTTATTTTGGAACATGATGATTATGCAAGTAACAAAGATGATTTGACAAGTTATAACTCCAAGTGGTTTAAAAAAAAAACAGGAAATCTGAAATAGATTCTAAGTCTGTAAGCAAGTGTATGACACTTGAATAATTTGCCTAATTGGGTGAGACCCATTATAAGCAAAACAGACAAGAAATAAAAATGTTTTCTAACTAAAGCAAAGACTTGCTAAAGGATTCAACAAATTCATAGTATAACTATGATTATGATGAAACCTTTACATTAGTCACGTTGCAAAGATCTATTAAAGATATTTTAGTGATTTCTACCTTATAAGATTTGGTAGATGGATTTCAAAAACGCCTTCTTGAAATTGTTCATGAAATAAGATTTGTATATGATACAATCAAAAGTTTGAAAATCCAATAATCCTAAAGATGCATAAAAGATCCTTTAATGGATTGAAGTTAGCATCATGGAGTTGATTAATGTTCTTAATTTTTGAGTTAATCAAATCGTTTAATGTTCTCGTAAAATGAAGAAAAGGTCTTGTGTGTACAAGATGTTTAGTGGGAGCCATGAAGTCTTCTTGGTCTTGTATAAAGATAAATTATTCATTGCTTGAAGGGTCAAGTAATGGCTGATGCATTTTGTATGAAAAACCTTGAAGAGAATGATGAGTACATTTGGGATTCAAGATCTATAGTGATAGGTCTCGAAGGATGTTTGAGTTTGGTTAAGAAGCTTATATTAATAAGATTCTTATAAGGTTCAAAATTATATTGAAAGGAGTTTCAATCCCATGTAACATGACACGTTGCTTAATGATTCAATGCTTTGAGAAAGGTTGATGAAATTAAGGTTTTGAGTGATGATCCTCATGCAATATGCAAAGGATGCATCATGCATGTCATGGACTATACTCGTCTATTTGATCACGTGTTTTAAGAACAAGTGATGATAGATTTCAGTCGAAATCCAATGTAACGTTGGAATACAAATTAGAAATTTCTAAGTTCCTTGTGAAAGGACGAAGGAAAATTCTTAGTGTATGGAGATGAAAATGATTATAAGATTTAGAAATTGCAAAATTCATGTTTATGAGAATGTCTCATGAACTCTACTTACTAAACCCCTTCCATTTCCAAAGCATAAGAAACATGCTAATGAAATTGGATTGAGGCAAATGATGTAATTAGAAGTTGTATTTGTTTTTGGAGAAAAACAAGTTACATATGTAATACATTCATTTGCAGAATTATGTTTATCAATTGAAACAAAGTTTCAATCTTATTTAATCGTGGTTTCAAGATTAAATAAAATTTCCAAAATAATTATGAATTGATGGGCTCATAAGGTTGATGACTTGGTGAATGAAACCCCACAGGTGAACTAAATTCATATATTATTTAAGTTCCTAGTTCGGAATCATTAAACTGGACATAAATGATTTCAATTCATGGACTAGCATGTAAAATTGATTGGATAGCGCAGTTTCATGGGCTATAGGAGCGTAGTGAAGCTCGGTCAATCACATGGATATGCATGAATGATGTATGATCGAACTATAGACCTACTTTGAAGTTCAAGTATAGAGCTTCCGGATATATTAGTGGATTCCTTTGACATGAGTGGAACATTGATTTCATTCAATGGATGTTATGGCTGTGGTACACTCAAACGTCTGCCCCGTAACTGGAGATTATAAAGGGTGTTTTCCGGTTACTTCAGAAGTTGAGTGGGAGCTTTGGTTGCCACAAGATTGGATAGAGTCTACCTATTTAATTAGGAATGTGTCTTGCCCCCTTGAAGAGGGAGAATTCAGAAAATGCATAGTCGTGCACAAATGGATTACATAGTAACCATTTGTTTTGTAATTCTCACTCAGTTTTCAAGAAAAGATTTGTAGACTAATATGATCACGATATGAGATGCAATCATATTATCAAATCGACATACATTGACTTAAGAAATTTGAATATTGCGCACTTGTCTCAGACAAGTGGGAGATTGAAGGAGTTGTGTCTTCGATAAGTGCAATTACTAGATATATCAAGGATCACTATTATGGAGATAATAAGTTCGTTTTCTTGAGGCATCATCATCTGTTGCTAGATTATGAGAGATGATCTTTGGATTAGTCAAATAGTCCAAAGCCCGCTAGAATGGATCCTATGAGGTCACACACAAGGGTATTGGGTTAAGCAAGTTAGAGGCCCATTAATAGGCCTCATGAGCAATTAACTAATCATGAAATGGATTGGGCTAGCATAGTTAGATTGGAATTAAGTTTTGGGCTTTTGACATGGGCTCTTATTTAGAGATGAGATCTATAAATAAGATCCATGCCTAGGGTTGCATGTAAGAAGCAGTCATAATTCACACACAGTGTATTTTGACATCAAGGCAACCAATCCCAAAGACCTTAATTCCTCTCTCTAACTCACGGCTTTCTCTCTCCTCCCCTCGTCTGTACGGCCAGCCACCTTGGTGGCGCGTGTGGTGGTTCGTGGTGGTTCATGGTGGTTCGTTGCTCGTTCTTCTCCGTAGAAGGTCAATTGAAGGGTTCAATTGCAACTAACTAGCATTAGTGGAGGTCTTAATCTGTGCCCGTGGACCAAGTAGAGGAATCACGCTTGAGGTTCTTTATCTCCCATTGTTCCTGCTCGATCGCACGTGGAATCACGCTTCAAAGGTACGATTATATGTTCTTTATGTGTTATGCATTAGATCTTGGGATTAGGTACTGTATGAATATGATTCATGTTTTTCCGCTGCGTAGTACCTATAATTCCCTACATTATGGGGATCTAATAAATAATATGAAGAGGTAATTTGTGATTGTTGATTATCAATGCATAATTATTTTCCTATTGATTGTTTTAATGCTATACAATTAGGTTTGGCCAGATTTAATTGTATGAGTTTAGCAATATTGATTCGAGATTCGAGAGATGAGAATTGATGTTTAGGCTTAGTTTCAATAGGCGGACTAATTTATAAATGGTTAAGTCGAGATTTGAGAGATGAGATTTAATACCGGTAAATTAACTCCGTGGTTGTAATACGTAGCGAAAGCCCTTTATAATCTAATTAATTGATGCATTGATGATTGCTTATTATGATTTACCCTGGAATATTGTTTATTGGTGAACCTATGCCCTAGGTCTTTCTTTCATTAATTTACTTCTTATTTTATTTCCTTCCTACTCATACCTTTAATAGTTTAATTACCCTTTTTATAATAATTTGGTTACTTGATAATTTAGATTGCTTTTAATTAATTAGGAATAAATTGACTTGTTTCCCTGTGTTTCGACTCTTCTTCCCTATCTACATAGTTAGTGGATTTAGGTTTTATTTTTTATTAGGTGAATACGACTTGATCCTATCATCTACATGGACTCTTATTTTCTAGATATGATCTGTAAATAAAGTCTATGACTAAGGTTGAATTAAGTCACAATTTACAAGTCAGTAAATTGGGAAACAAGCAACCAATTCCCAAAACCCGAAGCTCTCTCTTTCCTCTCTCACTCACGGCCCTCCTTTCTATCTCACCCCTCCGTACGACCGGCCACCCAAAGGTGGTGTGTGGTGTTCTTGGTGGTGGTTCTTGGTTGGTTCGTTTCTCTCCTCTCCATAGAAGGTTGGTTGAAGCGTTCAATCACGACTAACTAGCATCAATGGAGGTTTAATCTGTACCCGTGGACCAAGTAGAGGAATCACGCTTGAGATTCTTTATATCTCATTGTTCTTGCTCGATCGCACGTGGAATCATGCTTCAAAGGTACAATTATATGTTTTTTTATGTGTTATGCATTGATCTTGGTGTTTTGATGATTATAAAAATGATTCATGCAATTTTGCTTATAGTATCTAAAGTCCAACAAAATATTTGCAACATTTAATATTTAACCCAATTTTTATTTTCTTATAAAAAAACCTATTCGTTTTTTTAGGGAACCCATACTGGAACTGCCACTGTACGTCTGTACCTGCCAGAGTGGGGATGAATTTTGGACCTGCCACAAAGATGGAGTTGGGGATGGGGATGGAGATGAAAATGTTAGGTGGGGATGGGGATGAAAAGACCAATATCCGCCTTGCATCATCGACATCCCTATATCACAAGATCTAATTAAAACATCAATGTGGTGCAACTTGGACTACACACTAGTTTAGAATCTTTAGATTAGTGAAGATGAAGTTTTCTTCACTAAAAGAAAAGGTATGTGATAGGCTAAAGTCGTATTACCTAATCAAAAGAAATTCCTAAATCCTCTAACTAATGCAGATAGGGAAGTAGGGTCGAATCCACAGGGAAATAGGTCTTTCTATTCCTAATTAATTAAAGCAATCTAAATTATTAAGTAACAAATTAATAATATGAAAGGGAAAATAAACTACTAAGATTAACGGTAGAGAAAATCAAGGAATAAAGGCCTAGGGCATAGGTTCACCAATAAATAATATTCCAGGGTAAAACATAACAATCAATAATTAACATCGCACAATTAACATGATTAACAGGCTCTCGCAATTTATTAATCAACATAGATCTAATAGGCTCTCACAATTTACTAGTTCTAAGTTTCTATTAATAATAGCCTTTAATATCAAATTAACATCTACTCAATTCATCAATTCAATATTGCTATACTTTTACAAGCAAATCACATCTGCTCGATTCATAATCTGGTTGTAAAGCGTTAAAACAATTCAATAAGAAATTATCATGCAACATCAATAATCAACAATAACAAATTACCCCTTCATATTAGTTATGGATGTCCATAAACCCTAGAAAGAAAACTACTCAGACATAATTAAAACTAAACTAATCAAAGCAATTAAACAAGACATGATGAAAGAAATAAAGTAAATAGGTGAGATTAAAGTAGAAGAAATCGTTACCAAAGTAATCAGAATTAAGGAGTTGAATTAAGAACAAAGCAGAGAACAAAGTTATATAGAGAGAAAATAATCTAAGACTAAGTAGAGAGAGAAAGTCTAAGATAAGAAGTTCTAAACCATAAACATTAAATCGTATTTATACAAAAATAATTACTCCTAATTAAAACTAAGATAAATCACCGAAATCAGCTCCTAAAAGCCTCGCGCCCGATCGGGCGAAGGGCCGCCCGATCGGGCCCGCCTTTTTTCCAATATGGGCATCTCTCGCGCCTGGCCGGGTGCGAACTCGGGCGCTGACTCTTTTTCTTCATTAACCCCGCCCAGTCGGGCGCGCCTCCGTGCAGGAGCTTACTAGGTCGGGCCCGGACACTTGGGCAAGTTTGGACTTCGATTGGGCTCTGTTTCTTCGGCCCAATTCGGATTTCCTCTTCGGGTCTTGAGTATTCGGTCCAAATGCCTCGAAATCTCAAATGCTGAGCCCTTAATCACCGGTTCGATGGCTCGAACCGGCCCTGGGCTATGAAAACTGGTCATACTCCTCCAATGCTTGTAGTCACTTCATAATATCCCGGGAAAATGCTCCAAAAGTGCAAATCCCTACAAAAGTCAACCAAAACTACGAAAACACTAGAAAACACCAATTAGTAATAAAATTGGCTCTAAAGAGCCAAAAACACTACCAATTATGACCAAGGGACATGGGTAAAACACTATATAAAATGGACATATCAGTATGCAAAATTTCGGCTTGGCAATGCAATAGTTTGCACGCGGTTGTTAAACGATGAACTGCGAATGGCAAAAAATGAGAGTTACCATTACCTTAATAGATTTTTTTAGGCGAAGATAATGTAGAAAGAATCTTTCTTCGCAAGGGTTTTGGAGGGAAAAAAATGATAGTTGGTTGCCTGACCTTGGGAGAGCGGCTACATGATGATGCATGGTTTAAAGAAAAAAGGAAAAAAGATTTATAATTGGCATTATATTCCTTGGTAGACAAACTAAATGGTGCCGAAAATTAAATTTGGTTTGGCATCTCTTTAATTTGTAAATATATTACATGCCGTAATACAATGAATTGTGTTTCTCTAAAATGGTAAGGTACTAAGGTTGACAAACACTTGGTACATAAACTACATGTGGTGCTGATAGGTTAGTTTTCTTGCTTTCTAGGTTAGTTTTATTGCTTTCTTATATATGAAAAATACAAAAAAAATTGAAAAATAAAAAAATCCAAAAATACGTTCCAATGAATTATAAATTATGCTTCCCTGTGCCCCTTACTTGAGAAAATTGTTTTGATTCTTGGTATTTGATGATAAGCATTGTGGATTAGTTGATCATGATTTGATGTTTGATTGCCTTGAAACCTTAACTTGCGTCAATTTTGTCCAACTACTTGTGAATATAGTGCTTGACTAGTTGATTTGGTAAGGAATGTGTGATAGTTCCATAGTTCCTGGTATGTCAATGAATTTGAGTATTGATTTGCAACTATAAGTAATGTTTATATGATTCATTATTATGCACATTGAGAAGGACAAAGACATTTGTTCTTTTAGGTAGCCTCCAGATATTGTAGATACATTTGTTCCCTTCTTGCTGCCCATGTTGTTGCCTTGACTTTTTGTTGTTTATTAGCCGCATTACAAGCCTATTTTGCCTCATTGGTTACTAGTCCCAAGCTTGGCTTGGGGGAGCTATTAGTGAGTGAGGTGAGGGAGCTTGTAGTGTGCTTATTATTTGCACAACTTGGGTGGGCTTTTGAGAAGTTGTTTTGTTGTTATTCATGTTTATTTTTGATGAGTTTGAGAGTTATATTTTCTTGAAAAAATAAAGCATGATATTATGAAAAAAAAGAGAAGTTCAAAGAAAAAAGATATGAAAAAAATAAGTGAACTTCGAAAAAAAAATGTTCAAATGTTCCAATTGGAGGTTGATCAAAAGAAAAATAATTTTGAGCCTCAATGAAAAAAATTCAAGTTTGGAAAATAAAGTTTGTTTATTCACTCTATTTCTTCATTATTATATTTTTATGAGTGAAATTGTAAGTGTTGGGATTGTTTATTATGATTGGAGTATATTTGGTTGATGTTAGAGTTGGTTATGTAGGAGATGTATGATCATTATTTATTTTGATCATGGGTTTTATTAGGATATGGCTCTTTTAAGCATAGCTTTTCTCTCACTTATTTCCAAATTTATCCTACCCTTTACCTTAGCCTTACATTACAAGCTTTAAAGACCTTCCGACCTTTGTGCATAGAATTGTATGAATGTGAAAGTTTTGTTTATCAATGCAAGTTATGATTTGGCATATTTCGAGTCGACTAGTAGGATTGAGCATTCATTGTTTTATACACACGAGAGTGTGAGTTGGGAGGGCATTGTTCACATAAAGGGGTTGGATGGAGAGCGATCGAGTACATCTTTTACTCGCCATAAAAATGAGAGTTGAGTGCGTGAGCACTAGTCTTGAATTCTATATGCTCTTGTGGTTTGCTCTATTTGACAATTGTTAGGGAAGAAAGGTAATTGGATGGACTTGATTGGTTGACTCTGTAGCATGTTTATTTGATTTACCATGAATCGTTTGTGCTTGATTTTTACTTTTTGGGGTGAAGCATATTTATTGATTCATTGATGAGATCTTTGCTTAGGGACAAGCAGCTGATTGTTTCGCTCCTCTATCTTCCAAAAGGAAAAAAGATTTCTGAGAGTTATTTCCTGGATCCGAAAGAGAGTACTTGGTTTCTTCCAATAACTAAAAAGTGTATCATGCCTGAATCTAACCGAGGTTCGCGGTGGTGGAGGAATTGGATCGGAAAAAAGAGGGATTCTAGTTGTAAGATATCTAATGAAAACGTCGCTGGAATTGAGATCTCATTGAAAGAGAAAGATATCAAATATCCGGAGTTTCCCTTTGTATATTACATGGATGATCCGATCCGCAAGGACCATGATTGGGAATTGTTTGATTGTCTTTCTCTTTTTTTTAGGAACGTATCGAGAGATAATTGGATTTGGCTAGACAATGTGTGGTTGGTAAATAAGGATCGGTTTTTTAGCAAGGTACGGAATGTATCGTCAAATACTCAATATGATTTCACAAGATCTAGTTTTGTTCAAGTAACGGATTCTAGCCAATTGAAAGAATCTTCTGATCAAACAGGGTAAAGTCGTATCCCCTAATCAAAAGTAAATACCTAAATCCTCTAACTAAAGTAGATAGGGAAGTAGGGTCGATCTCCACAGGGAAACAAGTCTTTTTACTCCTAATTAATTATTATAATCTAAATTATCTAAGTAACCAATATTTATGTTTGAGTATGAAACTAAACTACAAAGAAAAGGAATAGGGAGAAAACAATATATAAAAGGATCTAGGGCATAGGTTCACCAATAAATAATACTCCAGGGTAAAACATAGTAATCAATCATTGACATTGCAGAAATAACATGATTAACAGGCTCTCGCAATTTATTAATCAACATAGATCTAACAGGCTCTCGCAATTTACTAGATCTAAGTTCTTATTGAAATTAGCCTTTAATATCAAATTAACATCTGCTCGATTCATCAATTTAATATTGCTATACTTTTACAAGCCGCAATTGTAAAACATTAAAACAATTCAATAAGAAATTATCATGCAATACCAATAATCAATAATAGTCAATCATCAATGCATCAATTAACCAGATTGTAAAGGGCTTTTGCTACGTATTACAATCACATAATTAATCTACCGGTATTAAATCTCATCTCTTGAATCTCGACTTAACCATTTATAAATTAATCTGCCTAATGAAACTAGACCTAAACATTAATTCTCATCTCTCGAATCTTGAATCAATATTGTCAAACTCATGCATAAAAGATAGGCCTAATCTAGTCACAGAGCATTAAATCAATCAATAGGAAATTAATCTAGCATTGATAATTAACAACAACAAATTACCCCTTCATATTATTTATTAGATCCCCATAAACCCTAGAAATAAAACTACTCACACATATTAAAAACTAAACAAATCAAAGCAATAAAATAAGACATGATTAAAGGAATAGAATAAATAACTAAGATTAAGAGAAGAGGAATCGTTACCAAAATAAATCTGGAATTAAAAGTAGAATTAAGAGCAAAGGTTTAGAGAGAGAATTCTAAGAGAATTATTAAGAGAGTAAAGAAAAAGTAAAGAGGAGAAGAAGAAGAGATCCTAAAATCGTATTACGGAGGAGTATTTATACTCCGTACAAAAGTCCTAAACTAAAACAAATTAAAACGACATTAAGCGTCAACTAATAAAACACGCGCCCGATCGGGCGAGGCACCGCCCGATCGGGCGCGCCTTTTTGATCATAGTACCAATCTCGCGCCCGGCCGGGCGCTTCACTGGGCGCCAGACTAAGCTTCTTCCGCCCGGCCGGGCGCGCCTCCGGGCGCCAGCCTCTTTGGCCGGGCGGCTCATTTAGGCCACTATTTGGACTTCGATTGGGCTCCAATTCTTCGGGCCAATCTGGGTTTCCTATTTGGGTCTTGAATATTCGGTCCAAATGCCCCGGTATCACCTATACCGAGCCCTTAATCACCGGTTCGATGGCTCTAACCGGCCCTGGGCTATAAACTCTGGTCGTGCTTCTCCAATGTTTGTGATTGCTCCAAAATATCTCGGGAAAATACTCCAAAAGCATAAATCCCTGCAAAAGTCAACCAAATCTACGAAAACACTAGAAAACACCAATTAGTAATAAAAGTGGCTCTAAAGAGCCAAAAACACTACTAATTACGACCAAGGGACGGGGGTAAAATACTATATAAAATAGACACATCAAAGACATAAACGAAAGTTTGAATTTGATTTGAAGCTATGTCCGGTGAATAGATTAGCTTGAATTGTTTGGTGGTGACTGTTGGAAAAATACCTGTTGAAATCAAGAACAAAGACAAGAAATACCGATACAACTGATCAAGATCCGTCCTCCTTTGGTTGTGTTGTGGTTTGGAACCCACTGACTTAGAAGCGAACTACGCCTGGTACAAATATCCTAGTGATGCACGTCCCCCCCCCCCAAGTTTTACACAACGACCTCCGTACTCCGTGTACCTGAATTTGAATGTTGGAACTGCTCAAAAACTTTTCAGGTCTCAAAGGGTAGGCTTTTGTTTAGGTTTCTTATTTATGAATGAATAAAATCAAGAAGAAGACAATACTTATATTTATACGTGTCCCAAAATAGAAGACAAATAACACAAACATACCCAAAAAATAGGCAGGCCCGGTCGGGCAACTGGCCGCCCACTCGAGCGCAAGTGCAAGCCTCCCAGACTGAGCTGTCATGTCGATTAGGCCATGACCATGCGATCGGGCGATCTCAATTCATTAGCCAAGAAAACCCCGGCAAACAACCGGGCACCTACCGCCCTTTCGGGCTCATAAACTTGCAGTCCCGCCACCAGTTCAAGCGAACCACCGCTCTATTGGGCGCAAGAGCACTCCTAATTCCTGCAGTCAAATTCACCCGGTTGATCAGCAATGCTCACCCAGTCGGGCGCCATCATTCCTTGGAACATTTAATCATCCCGCTCGGGCACAGCTCGCCTGGCCTAGCACGATTGTGGATTGTAATGGTTGCAACTCATCTGATTGCATTACCAGTTCCAACATTGAGTACATCACAACCCACCCATTGATGAAGAAGAGAGAAAAAGAGGAAAGGAGATCAATATATTCATCATCATTTGATGGTGTCGACAACATGTTTTGGGGTGTAACTATGGAGATGATATGTGGGATAGCAGAAGCGTAAAAATTAGATCAAAAGCTTATGATACCATGATAGAGTTATGAAATAAAATGTTGGAAATCTCAAAGAGAATGTGAGAAAGCTTAGAAAGTATAAGCGAGAGCTCTATTATATTGATGTGATTCTATGACTACCATATAATACATGAGTTAGGAATAAAATACTACTAAATACATTTGAATAAATACATTAGCTAAGGTAGAGATATATTTGATTAGCAATCTAAAAAGTAAGTCAAAGAATTACAGAAACTATAAATGGTAAAAGTAACTAATAATGATAATCATCATTATCCTTTAGCCTAAACTTGTTAGCCAATTCTAT
This sequence comes from Chenopodium album, assembly GCF_948465745.1. Taxonomy (NCBI): domain Eukaryota; kingdom Viridiplantae; phylum Streptophyta; class Magnoliopsida; order Caryophyllales; family Amaranthaceae; genus Chenopodium; species Chenopodium album. Next base: position 11,267,511 of record NC_137842.1, on the reverse strand, counting down.
TCATATTATTTTGTGATAAAAGTAGCCAAGACAGGTCTTGTAGGTTGGCAGTGGTACAATTCATTGAATATTATTATATTTGTATTGGGCACCAATGAATATTACTGTAGTATATTACTCTATAAGAGTGCATTGAGAACCAGAAGTTGGTGATTAATTTAATAATTTTTTATTACACTTTTTAATCTATTATTTTTTTGTAGAAATCTTCAAAATAAAATCTATAATTGAGTGGAAAAATTATTTGCGTAAAATGTTTTTTCATTAAAGTTAAATAGATCTTATACATAAATTTGTTGGCTTATCTAGCTGTTGCCTCGCTTATTAAAAGGCCAAGGAAGTACTATTTAAAATTTTGGTAACTTTGTGAAGCTCAATGGGTGGCTAAGATTGGACTCTTGAGGATTGAGGAACAACGAATTGAAATACCGCTCCAATTACTTCAATTTTTGGGTATGATTAGGGGCTTAGGGCGGCTAACTAGTTTCATTCCTAGTCATTTTCAAGGAGCTCTTTCGATTTTGACTTATGTCATAAACTTAGTTGTTGACAGTTAACATTGATGAGAAAAAAAAATGTCCAAGCAAATATTTAAGAGTTATAAAGGTCCGCACATTATTCATCATAGTTAAAAAAAGAGACATACATTATTTATAAGTAAACAATTTTTTTTAAAGACATAAATGACTACACACTATTTATAAGAGTTAGGATTACTTTACTAGTATAATATACTAATTAAGAATATAAATCCTCCATCATATTTAAAGAGTAAAATACTGGTAGTACTAGTAAAACTTGATCTAATAGAAAAGTTTACATCTCACAATTACGAGATTATGGGTTATATTCCTAGCATGGACGGAGATTGATGGGGATTATAAGCATAATGTTATTGTCATAGATTCATGATATGTATTGTGTAAATATATAATTGTATAGCTTTATTATCTTATGGTGCAAAATATATACTTGTCTATATGTATAGTTCTAAAATTTTATACTACTTAGATTTATCACTGCGAACAATTCAAACTTAATATTTTTCTTTTTGAAATATTAATTCACTAATAAAAAAAGTCATAAGACATCTACACATGAAATATAAATTTACGAAAGATATTAAAACAAATCAAACAAAAGTTTTCTTCATTGAAGCCACGATCATTCGTTTAATAGATCTTGCATTATAATACATCCTTCGAACACATCGTTGGAATATATAGCTTTTTCGAAAGGACGGTCTAACAATTCTTTGTAGCCCAAAGGATGAATTTCATCTAATGCAATTGAACATATTTGAAAACTTGACAACCTTAGTAATCCCGCATGATTCTTCGACAACGAATCATTAATTCATAAGGCAGAAGAAGATATATTTTTTGATAAACCCTAACCCACGATAATTCCCTATATAAGAACGAACAACTACACCAACGACCAACAACTTCACCATAGGGAGACTGGTACATCTAAATTACTCGTGAAGATTTATTGAAATTAACAATGAAAATTTTAAAGTAAAATAGTTTAATTTTCGACAAATTCAAACGCTGGAAACTTGATATTTTGTTCGGAATTCGTCATTAAGGTGTCATTTATAAAATAAAATTTAACTCAACGAATTTTTTGACAAATAAAAGGTACTAGTTTGCAAATTGACTTAAAAAAAGGTATTATATATATCCCCTCCGTACTTTATTGCTTGATCCACTTTCCTTTTGCGGTCGTATTTTATTAGTTACTCCATTTCATTTTTATAAATTTTAAGGAAAATGATAAACATAGTCCTTAGGGATATGCATAAGAGCATCTCCAATGGCAAGCTACAATGCTTTGTAGCTTGTTTTTCCACATTAATTTTTAAGTTACAACACTTTTTAGCAACAAAGTGTTCCAATGGTAAGCTACAACATTTTTTAGTTTGTAAAAAATAAATTTTACAAAATAAATAAGTAATTTTACACATGTTACAATATGAGTGGAGTTTATTTGTCTATTTTTCAATCAAGCATGTAGCTTGATTGAGCTACAATTGTTAGCATGTTGTTCAATTTTTTGTTCTCCAATGGTAAGCATGTAGGTAGGAATTTTATTAATATTGCAAGCAAGTCCTTGCAATTAAACCATTGGAGATGATCTAAGGAGCTAAAAAAGGAAATATTAAGGTTAAATTTACATTAATCACATCGATTTGCGCGTGATTTTGTCATGAATTCCCAAATTAATTCAATTTTAGAAGTATATTTAATGCTTATATATAGCCCTAAGGGCTATATATATCATTACCCAAATTTTAAATAATACTCCCTCAGTTTTTTTTTTTATAAGCTAGAGTTACTATTTTCGTTTGTTTTTTTTTATAAGCTAGAGTTCCATTTTTGGAAATCTCTTACAATTTAATAATATATCTTTAGCCACTAATGTCTCCACTCTTTCATACTATATCATTTCTCACTTCTCCAATGGTCCCTACTCCTTCTCATACCATTTTACTTTATAATAAAATCTAATATATATATATATAAAGGGGAGTTTTTCTCCGAGTTTTTAAAGAGCCACGTAGGATTTAATTTTCTTAGTGCGCCGTGCATGATTATAAATTTAAGTTGTAGCCAATCAAATAAGAGATTATTAATTTCTTTTACAATTAAATAATTCAAATGTCACGTAAGCAAAATTGACGAATAAGATTCTAAAGTTTATAATAATTAAATACAAAATATTATCTTTAGAGATTAGAAATTCTATCTAATATTTTAAAACTAATATAATAACAATTTAATCACATAAATATGAAAATATTTTTTTAAAAAATACTAACAAACCGTGCATCGCACGGGTTTCATCTAGTAATTTTATATACTCTACTAACATCTTATTTTATTATACCATCTAAAATTCGCGCAATTTCATCTCTAGCTATAAAAAAATGAGGGGAGTACTTCAAATTTTACTGTTTTCCTCCCCACTAGTGGTTTCCCATATCATATTTTAGTATTTATCATATCTTTTCTCCTCCCTATTTATACTTACTTTTTGCTTTTTTTTAGAATATGTAAATATACTAAAATAACAACGGCTGATATTATCACTTTTTAAATTGTACATATGTCAAGTTGTTGTTAAAATTTTTCCAGCCTAAATCAATTGCCGACATCATATTTTTATTTATTTATTTTTACCTTAAATTATTACAATATTTTTTTGAAGACAATTATTATTATTATTATTATTATTATTATTATTATTATTATTATTATTATTATTATTATTATTATTATGAATTTATAAGTGACTATCTGACTTCAAAATATACTCAGTAATACATAATTTGCTTAAGCTTTTACACTTCTTCAAAATTAATAAGATCTAAATATCATTACAAATGACAATTAAGGATTATGTTTTTTATAATTTATTTGACATATATAAAATATAAATTTATTTCAATAAATTTTTTTATGCCCTGCATTGCACGAGACTTATTTAGTTATTTATTATTAAACCAACCTCACATCAACGTCAATTTTATTATATATTTTTTTAAACTATTTTTTCTAAAATTCTACGCATGGAAAAATAAAGTAAGTAATAAAGTACATAGAGAATAACAATTTTGTCAAAGATAATGTAATTACAATTGCTATACGTAGTATAAAAACTTGTAAAAACGCCTTAAAGGTGTCAATTATTTTTCAATGGAAGAGTACTATAGTGAAAGGCCAATATTGTCACAAACTCACAAGTCACAACCCAATCCAAATGGCGCGGGAGAAATAGAAATACCAATACAAGCAGCAAATCCAGCAATGGTAAAGTGTCAGGGGGTGTTTGGTATCAAATTAGTAAATGTAAGGGAATGGAAACAAATTAGAAGGGGAAAGGGTAATATATAGTGTTACCCTTACTAGTTGTTTGGTATTACTAAGGAAACGTAAACAATTGTAATCAATCCCTTTCCTCTTGTTTGGCATAGATAACTTGGAAACAAATAGTTTTCCTATTGTAACAACGCTAATTATATACCACATCCAATACATCATCAACATAATAATAACCATTGCAATTACTATTTGTATTTGTTTTAGCTTTTTCTTCCTTATAGAACGCATAAGTCGAGGCATTGTACAAGAAACACAGAAAATAAATGGCAATTGAACCTGATAAACGACAAAACAATAGTTATATCAATCTCTAGTTAATCAAATAACAAATATTGTCAACCAAATCATGAGGAGTAAACTAGTCAAGAAACAAGCAAAATTAAGCAAAAAACCATGGTCTATATACTCAAAATAGTAGCAGTAACTTTCTCACTGTAATGCATACACATATGGAGCAAAATAAGACATGTATAGCACCAGAAAACCATGGTCTATATACTCAAAATAGTAGCAGCAACTTTCTCATCGTAATGCATACATATGGAGCAAAATAAGACATGTTCAGCACCACCAATAATCTATTACATTCATAACATAGATATAATTACCAAATGAAGAAATTATACAAAACTCCAATGTTTGTTAAATAATTTCAAATGAATTGAAGCTTAAAACAATAACATTCGTAGCTGAAACTTGAAGTAATTATAATAATACAATCAAAAATCAAACAAAAACAACTTTCTGAAGACTGCAATTGAACACGCAAGTTATAAATTCATACCAAAAAACGCAAAAATTGTTACTACATGAACCCTAGAAATTGAATGAAAACAACTTTCTGAAGTTGCAATTGAACACGCAAGTAAGAAATTCATACCAAAAACGCAAAAATTAATACTACATGGACCCTAGAAATTGAATGAGAGAAATGAAGATGGCAAACCTGTTATAATTTCTGAAGATTTGTAGAAGAAAATCGAAAATTTAGGAGTAAGATCTGGAGAATTGCAGCTTCCTCGTAGAATCGTCGAAATTTTTTGGGAATTTTCAGAGAATTATCAAGCAAGTGAAGAGGAGAGAGAAGAATTTTCTTTATTTTTTGTGTTAGAGGAAGGAAAGGGGATTTGTTTCCTCACCTATTACAGGGGAAACAATTGGGTGGATTGGGTTACCCCTAACTAACGATTTGTGTTACTTTAGTCCGTAACCAAACACAATGTAACGGAAACGCTAATATGATTCCGTTTCCATCCCTATAAAATCCCTATACCAAACACTCCCTTAGTGGAGAAATTTAGGGGTAGGCCCTTCAACGGGTCCCTCTCCCTCTCTTTTACCTTGTTTCTCAATACTCCCCCTCTACCATCAACATCCTTCCTTTGCCTTAAATGCCATCTTTTTCTTCCCTTTATTTTTTTTTTGGAAAATTTAATTTCCTGCTTCACTTACTTCAAAATTATTTATTATCCTTACCCTTCCAATTTTTCTCTCCTCTTTCTAAATTTCTGGGTTTTTATTTTTCTTCTCTTCGATATAGTAATTTATATGAATTTTTAGTTTATATTTGTAAGTTATATATAGTATTTTTTCTTGTTCATATACTTCATGGAAATTGAAGAGAAGTTCATAGCTGCTGATTCTACTTGTGGAGATCACCATGTTCTTCAAAATCGAAAGGTACCCTTTTAGTTTTAATATTATCTTTTTCATTTCTATTGATTCACCTTGTTTCGAATCGATCAGTAGAAATATTAAACTTGAGTTTGGTAGGAATTCGAAAATAAAAGTAGAAAACATTGAGTTCGATATAATAGTTCTGTGATCTTGTCATGTATTTCTAAATTCAAATATTGTATATATACTTTGTAAATTGTAATTATTTATATTTATATATATAGTCTCTTACAAGTTTATATTACTACCTCTGTTTTTGAATACTTGTTCCATAACTCTTGGGCACTTATGCCGGTGTTAAACTTTAATCAATAATATTTTTAATTATCAATAATTATATAGCCTATGTATTGAGACGATTTAAATAAATATCCACAAGATTATATTTTTTCTTATGTATAAATAAAAAAATATTAGTCAAAGTAAGAAAAATAAATAGTACAAAAATTAGAAATGAAGCAAGTATTTAAAAACGGAGGAGTAAAACTTTATTTTTAGTTACTCTATTACGAAGTATTTCATTTTCGCTGTTTTAAGGGGTTTTAGGCGTGTTTATATGTTACACTAGATCACATGATTCTTCCCTTTTCTTCTTTACAGTTTACATGATAATAATGTTTTTATTCCCATCAAATAAATAAATAAATAAATAAGTAATGTTTTAAATTAATTTTTCAGCTTTATTTTATACTTATATCATTATATGTTACGGAATATTGTTTTTTATTTGGTATAGTAAGTTATGTAGGTAGTTGAGTTTGTTAGGTTGTAACAGCATTTTATTTGATTATGGCCTCCAAATAAATCGAACGTTTGTGTTCGAAACACGTGTCTTATCATCATTTTTATTTTATTTTTCTTTTGAGTACTGGAAAATTCAATGTCCTAATCAATTTGAAAATCTCATATTTCATTTCACATGAAACTTTCATACCTGAGTTTTGGAATTTTGTTAACATGAAATTTACGATTCAGGAGTTTGCCAACATGGGAATCTTGTGGCTAATTGATAAGTTATCTGTTTTTGTTTAGATGGAGACTTGAAAGGTTTTGTTTTATAGTGTGTTTGGTTATATTCTTTCCGTTTCATATTGTTTTTTATATTGAGAAATTTTTGTGTGACTAAATTGGTTAAAATAGGAAGAACAATATGAAACAGAGGAAGTACAAAGTACTTCGAAGGAGGATAGAGTGTATGAAAGACGAGGGAAAGAGCGACCTTCCATTTTCTTTTTACCCGAAACTACCTAACTTATTAAGTACACATGGGTGTGTGTAGGCGTATTTGTTCTAATAGTGGAAGAAGTCTGTTTAAGGGGAAGGGAGAAAGGATACTTTTAATTTCTTTTCTTTTCCTTAGTTTTAATTCCATATCCAATTTCCAAACATAAAATTCGGATTTTTGTTGCTCACTATATAACTACAGTACATTACTTCTTGAGATACTAAACAGAGAACATTTTTTATAGAGCCACGTTAAAGTGTCTTATATTGATAATTTATCCATCAATACATAAGGAGAGACCTCACAAGGGCTATGGTTCTCCCAAATTTGCTCGAACCAGAAAACATGTCTAGAGGTGGAGACGCATTACTATAGATATAGCCATATGCCCATATGGATAGTTAGCGAAGCCTTTTAATATGAGGGAATGAGTATGTGATTACCAATATGACATTACTGCCTATCAAATGAGCCGTTATGGATCATAACTAACAAAGCCATTTTATTAGGTACATTCTCTCAGGGTGGCATAATATGCTAGGCAACTGCTGATTTGTTTTGATTTGATGATCACCTTTTTAACTGATTGTAATTCATCATTGTTCGTTTGACATTTATTGTGAATGTATCTTCAATATACTGTCATCACTAGGTTGTAATGCATTATTGACCCTTAAGTTCAGCACTTCATCGTGCCTTCCTCATCAGCATATGTTCATTTACTGTTTTGGTGTTTCATGTAATCTAGCTTCAAAAATAATTCTAGTTACTTGAAAAAAATTAACTGAGGAAGTGAACTTGTTCTCCTGAGCGTAAAGACTAGTTGAAAGCTTGGAATAATTGCATAAGGAGAATAAAGGCGTAATTGATAATGTGCCCATATCATTTGTATCTTTATTCAGTTACTACTTGTGATGTTTCAGGTTGAGAGTTCCTCTGCAGAAAATGTAGACACAGGACGTGTACCCAACTGGAAAAAACAGAACCTTTCTCTCGACATTCCTACAAGAAAAATTGATGGCCCTCAAGATTGTGTTAAAATCAAGATGCCTCCTACACCAAAGAGAGTCAATTTTGTTTTGACACCAACCTCCTCTGATGTAAAATCTTATGAATCTCCTGGTCCTTCCTCAGTGAGAGGGCGCTCATCATTAAAAAATCTTCTACCAAAATTTGCCTTTTATCGTAGCTCTTCAGATGTTGATAAGGCTGTGTGCACAGCAAGTGATGTTCCATTATCAACACCACGAGAGAAGACCTCCATCCCCAGGTCAACATCAATTACAAAGATATTTACACCAAGGATCAAGCGAACTTCATCCCTTCCGGTCACCCAAAATGAGAACCCAGTACCTGTTCTCTGTGGAAGCACCAGTGGTTCACTAAATTCATGCGTAAGCTCCTCTAATTTATTTCTGAAATTTTTAACTGCATAATCCTTCAGCTTACAGCTTACTGCTGGTGATTTTGTGTCACTAAACAGCATACAGGCCAAAGTCTAGATTTTGTAAGCATTATGCTCTTAAGAAAGCGTGATGCACAAGAATTCCTACACTGTTTACACGTCTATAGCTTATTATTATGCCCAAATGTGATAGATTATACCCTTCAAGAGTAAAATACTTGATGTACATACAGATCATCCTCTTCTTCGTTAGTGGAAGTAGTTATTTTATAAATTTCTTGTAGATGTCTTTGCTAAGAGTCTAAGAATCTTCTAATCTTATGTATAAGCTAGACACTGAAGCTGAACTTTTATTTTTCAGTTTTTCTTTCACATGTACGGAACAACTCAATCTCATGTCCATCTATTTTTGGGGTTCTTCCAAAATTCTTACTCATATTGCAGGCAAAGGGATCTCAAAAACATGAAGCTGAGGTACACATTTCTCGTTCACTTTCAGTTCCCCTCAATAAAGAATTGCGCACTAGAAGAATGGATTCTTTTATTCGTGTAATCCCCTCTCCTCGGGTGAAGGCAGGAGATCTTCATATTCCAAAAACAAGTGAGCCAGTGAAAACTGGTTAGTTCTTTACTTTTATTTACAAAATTCCCTAAAGTCCATTCACCAAATTCATACTTTGTATGTCATTGACCTTGCTGTTACTATGTTTGCCTGACTTGGAATGAGAAACTTGTCTTGACTTTTCATGACACCTTGATTATCCTTGTTAGAATTGTTACTCAACAATTTGTCTAAAGTATAGAACTTGACACTTCATATTTGCCAAAATTATGCAAACTTCTCACTTTATAGCCAAGTCAAGCACTTAGATTTGTACCTATGAGTCTATGACCCACACTTATAGCAAGTCCAAGTAACGTAGTTTCTAATAATTATAGTCAAGTTTTATTCATGCTTATATAGCAGAAATGATAATGTTGCTTTCTATATAAAGATTTCTAAAGGAGAGGGGTTTTTTGGCTGAAAATTTTTTCCAAAGGTAGAATTATTTTCTGGGCATTTCACATTTCATCTGCTGATCTGATGGACTTTCACAATTTAAAACCAGTATGAAGTTTGACGACCCTGGATCCTACTGATTTTTCAGTACCCTATCATTGTCAGCAACATTAGTAACTTTTAAACTTGATGCATCATGATGAGTATGAAAGGAAACTTTTCTATACTCTATTAAAACAAGTAATGGGTATTCTCTTTAACTTATTTGTTCTTTGGATTTCCGATTCAAGGCATATTACTTTTAGCTGAAAAAGTGTAGCACTAGAAGTTACAACCAAATATTATCAGAGTTGTTTCGCTTTGTATATATAATTCATCGCAAAACCTGAAGGAGATGACTGTCTAAACTTGAGCATTGGTTGAATGATGACTCTCAAGTCCATTGTGAATCCAAGTGAACATCAGAACCGTCCAACTAACCTATCTTCCTCCAGATTCTGTTCCTAACTTATTGTTTCTCTACTTTCAGAAAATGCAGAAGCTGATAGTGAAGATATACCCGAAGAGGATGCTGTTTGTCGAATTTGCTTGGTTGAATTATGTGAAGGCGGAGAAACCCTGAAGATGGAATGCAGTTGCAAAGGTGAACTTGCTCTTGCCCATCAGGAATGTGCCGTGAAATGGTTCAGTATTAAAGGGAACAAAACATGTGATGTATGCAAGCAAGACGTACAAAATCTGCCTGTCACTCTTCTGCGTATCCAGAGTACTCGTGCAGCAAATGCTGCAACAACTAGAGCTCAAATGATTAACATCAATGATTACAGGCAAGTCTTCTTTCTTATTTTCTGCTTTTTTCTTCAATCGTGTAGGACAACAATCCACTTTTGGTGTAGACTGTAGAGAGAAACGTTTATGCATCGCTTCATTATCTTCAGTTGCCACATATTTTTAGTTATGCATTTTTGTCATTCTATATAGAACCTTTTGTATGCACATTATTATTATATAAATCAAGTACCAGAAGAAAATTACTGAATTCAGTGTTCCCACATGCATCAGTGCATAATCTCGGATCCCTTCCATATACCATCCCGGTATTGACATATTTTCCTTGTTTAATTTGGAATTTGAGGAATGGATGCCTAGACTGCCAACTGATCGGACATAGAATCATTCAGTCACTGCTTTCTTAATCCGTTCGTGTGAATCATTTGCAGGGCTTGGCAAGAAGTTCCAGTCCTTGTAATTGTCAGTATGCTGGCCTACTTTTGTTTCCTGGAGCAACTACTTGTAAGACATTTTTATTCATGCTAATAAATCAAGTTTGCTAACAGATTTTGACTCTTACAGCATATTTCTGTTTCTATTCAGGTTGGGAAAATGGGCACTGGAGCAATTGCTCTCTCACTTCCATTTTCTTGCTTGCTGGGTCTACTTTCGTCAATGACCTCATCAACGATGGGTAAGTCTTCCAGGACACTCAAGGACATAGTCTTGTATGTTTTCTTTCAGTTTACATAATTTGGCAATCAGGAAGAGATTAGTGGTCTATTCAATGTTGCATGAAATGAATAGGGTTTAAATGAAGACGAGAACCTTCACTAGGATTAAGGTAATAATCTGTGAGTGGCTCGTACTTAGGAGGAGGAGGGGTAACATCGCCTTCACCCATCGCACCAAGTCACGAGCACACAAACTTATCAACACGTCGCAGCTCCTAAAAAAAACACCACACACACACGGCAGCGCGCACACACTTGTAGTGCACCACACTGGCACACCAACACTTTGCAGCACCCAAAGAGCACTACACACACCTAGCAGCACCACACGCACACTCGGCAGCACCCAACAGAGCAGGACACACACTAGCAGCATGCATACACCTGTAGCGCACCACACACTCGGCAGCACCCGACACACACATCACACACAATATGCGCACCCGACACACACAACCCAGCACACCACATACTCGGAAGCACACCTCAACAAGCACCACGCAACACAGCGCAGCACACAACCACATGCACCGCAATAGCAGCACGTACTAACCAACACAATTAGAGTTTGAGAAACCCTAAATTAACGAATTAATTGTGTAGAAAATTGAAACAAAAATTGAAGCCCTAATCTCACTTTAAAATTGCGGAATATTTGTAATTTGATGAACAAACCAAGATCGAAAAAAAAATCTGTAGAAATTAGAGAGGCTTTGATACTATGTTAAAGTGGAGAAAGATTGGAGAAAACGGTTAAGCCTTGCATTGATTATCACAACAATATGTATACACAATACAAAGGAAATCTAACTTGCCTAAACTCCTAATAAGATAGACTTAACATAAATACCTGACTTCTAATATATACGGACACGGGAAAATGGATACTGTAAAATGTGAAACTTGGATTGTTGAATACAACAGAATACATGTTTTTTTGGTTCATCAAGGCAAGATGTAATTTGAAATTACAAAACTGAGACAAACACAAGTATATTCTTATACATATATGGGTGAAAAGATAGGCAAATTCTCCGTTTCTAGTCTAAGTTTGTGAAGTCTGACTTTTAAACAGTAATTTGGAAATTTATGTAGGGTTAGTGGAGTTAATATATGGGATTGCATAATATATATACGTAAATGAATTACTTAGTGGATTTTTCAGTGATTTACCAATACTTGTTACTTAAAAGAGTTCATATTAGGACATTTTTTAGTATCTCAGCGTCTAGTTAATGTTAATGACTGTCGAATCTCTGCCCATAAGTCTAAATCACACAGAGAGGATTTTTTGTGGGCTTGAAACGTTATGCAATATTATATTCGTCCTCTGCAGTCTGCATGTCCTCTGTCGAACATATGTGACACAGATTCGCTAGTTGGTTGGTGTGTCTGCATTACCTGGGTTTGAACTAGTCTTTTGACCACCCAATAGGTAAGTATTTAGTCTCTATCGATTTAATGTAAGATCCTCCTAATATATGATCAAACTTGGTAAGTTATTGTTTGGAATGTTGTTTGTTGTTAGATTTCGGGAAAACTCCTCAAATTGGAGTGTGTACCATTGATCACTTTATATAATGTTACAAGATGATTCCTAGTCACGTTAGGAATCTAATAAGATAATTATACAAAATATATACAAATATATCCGACAAATATTATCTAGAAAATAATATCTATCACACCCTCACAGTCGAAGCGGTAGGAGGACGAACGCAGAGACTGGATTTGAAGTCTAAAAATAGCTCCCTTGATAGGCCCTTAGTGAAGATGTCCGCAAACTGAAATCGTGAAGGCACATGTAGAACCCGAACTTCACCCAACGCTACCTTTTCCCGAACAAAGTGGATGTCCAATTCCACATGCTTGGTGCGTTGGTGATGAACCGGGTTACTAGAGAGATAGATTGCACTGACATTATCACAATAAACGATTGATCACTTTATATAATGTTACAAGGCGATTCCTAGTCACGTTAGGAATCTAATAAGATAATTATACAAAATATATACAAATATATCCGACAAATATTATCTAGAAAATAATATCTATCATTTGTGAGTACTGAGGTTATGGGAAATTCCCTGTTTCTCATGGTGAGAAACGAAATTTGTTTCTCATGGTGGCATTTTCGTGAATAAATCAACAACTTTTTCATTATTGTGGGCTCCACAGTTAAAAAAGTTGAATAAAGTAAGTTGTTGGTTTATTTACAAAAATGCCATGTGAGAAACAAAATTTGTTTTTCACCATGAGAAACTGGGGCATCCTCGTGAGGTTATAGCTCCTGCCCTTATTTCCAGCTAAATTGAAAATTTGTTGACTGACCTATCTTTGCTTCACATAAATTCATCTTCATTTTAATAATGGAAATAGATGTTTAAGGACCAAAAAAATACTATTGAAAAGAAAGAGGTTTTCAAAATTTTAACTGACGTAGTGTAAGCATCTTGTCACTCAGTGCATACATTTGAGAAGCCTGGCCTTATGTGCTAAACTGCGAATTGGAGTACCATCTAGAATTGGACTGATCGATCATAGACTTCTGTTCTTCTGCTCATGCATGTGTAATGTGCTTTAGCCATTTCAATTATTAGTCAAAATTGAACCTTCTGAAGTCAAATTTGATCTGGTACTCTGAGATAGGAGGTACTAATAACACCAGTGGGTAGATTATTAATATTAAAGTGTTTTTAAGGGTTCTTGTTTTTACAAAGCTATCAAATTTAATTTTACAATGCTTGAACCTAATTTACATTTTAACGACATTTTTTGTTTGTAAAGCTAATTCACTACTGCACTTTTCAGCAACGAAACGATTTGTGTGGCTATATGCTTCCATGCAATTTGTTCTGGTCGTCATCTTTGGCCATATTTTCTACACAGTGGTAAGAGGTTATATCTATGAATTTTTTTCCAAAAATATAAACAGATAACTGAATGCATCTTTTCTTTCTTATAATAGCCCTTTTTGATTGGGAGGAAATGGGAGGAAAAGAAAAGAAAGGAAAGGAAAGGAAAATTATGGCTTCCTATATTTGGTTGTAAAAATTAACCAGAATTTGATAGGAAATGGAGAGAGATTATTATATACACTTGGGTGTATGGTACACCCAAGAGTATTTATTTGTTCATTTGATGATAAAATGAGCAATAATCATCAAAATGAGCAAAAAATATCTTCGGTGCACCATACATCCGGGTGTATAAAACAATTTCTAGGAAATGGAAGGAAAACTCCCTTTACAAAATCTTCCCTTTCCTTTCCTCCAAAACCGGAGGAATTTGAGAGAAAAGGAAGAAAATAAATCTATCAAGTTAAAAATAAGTTTGCCCTTCCTTTTCCTTTCTTTACTAATTTCAATTCATACCAAACAATATTCCTCTCTTTTCCCTTCCTTTACTAATATTAAACCAAACATTACCCTCCGTACCTTAATTAAAAGCCTAGTTTTTTTCTTTTCCCTTCTCTTCCTTTCCCTTTCTCTCCTTTACTACTGTTGGACCAAACAAATATGATTTCTCTGGCTTTGCAGGTCCATTTACAAGCAATCATATCAATTTTGCTGGCGACATTTGTAGGGTATGGTATTGCCATGAGTGTTAGTTCTATCATCGTCGAATTTTTTAGATGGAGAGCAAGGAACGCCCAGCTACATACACGGCAAGATCCTCAAGCAGCTCATCAGCCAAACAATCAAGAAGAAGAAATCTCATCTCCATTGCCTTGGCCAGGTTATCCAAACCGTCTTCCAGCATATCCAGATAACCATGAGACGTTTAGTCACACCTGAACTGTAATATGTATAGTTTTTGTTTGAGTAATGTAAGATATGCATGCTCTTGTCCAGGTTCAAGATGTGTAAATCTTGTTGACTTATCAGTCGATTGTCATTAGTATTGTAAGTGAGAGAGTGGTTTCGAGTGATCTGAGTGTTTGAGATGTAATTTAGCAATGGTTGGTAAGTTGAAATACCATGAATACAAATAGCTTGAGTTTCCTGTGATGAAGAGAGGGTTCAGGTGTTCAGCCACTCATGATCCTATTGTAAGTGAACTCTGTTTGTAAAAAGCAAAGAGGCAGAAGTTTTTTTGGTAACTTTTTGTTGTTCAGTTGTTGAAAGTAAGAGGAAGAGCCGAAGTATTCAAGGGTTTTAAAATTTCGATTTTGTCGAAAACTACCTAAGTTCTTAATACCTTTAAAATTTAGTATGAATCTATTTGGCTAACACGATCATCAACATTATCGTATTGAGAATTCTGATAATTTTGCAACCTTGAACCCTCAATAATGACAAGTTTTCTAAATTGATTGTGTTAGAAGTAATAACAACTTGATGTTGAAGTAATAATAGCATGTACTCGCTCGTACATGTTTATGTCCTTAGAGCAACTCCAACCGTGTAAAATTAGGACTACCTTGCAATTTATGAAACTAATAAATAATTAGCTTAACCGTTGAGATTGCATTACGAACTTAGCTGGACAAAGCTATTCGCTTAGCTAAGCGAATTCGCTTAGGAAAGTGTGCCAAACAGTAAAAATAACAAAAAGTTGCATCGTGTATCTCACGCTAACAAGAAATAATGGGATGAATGTCAAACACCAAACTACTTTTCTCAAGTTGCATTTTTTTTATAAACAATTTTAATTACATTTTTACACTTAAATTTATTTGTTTTTAGGTACTTTTGTCATTATCCTATACTAGTTGACTACTTTTGCAGCTTTTACACTATACACTTTATATATGGTAATTTATGTACTACTTTGTAGGTAAATGGTTATATCTTTGTTATTTTATACATGAAAATTGCAGCGGTGCTATTTATCAACTTTATTTTTTTTTGTTTTTACGTTTTAAACTTTGGTTTCAAGATTTTTTTGGCACTATTTTTCACTAGTAGAGTGCTTTTAGCATGGTTGTTATATCATCAACTTAAGGCTGATATGATCTAGTGGAACATATATGGAGTTGTTTTGGAGGCCAAACTCTTAATTGAGCATCGTTTATTATTATGTTTAATTTCTTAGTTTTCTTTTCATGGAATGTCTTGTATATTTTGTTTACGCTATTGTTAGAATAATGTTGTAGTTTTGCCTTCCAAAAATTATTTCATTGTTAAGTCTTCTTGTTTTAAATCGAATACCGTATTTTGAATTAATTGAATGTTTAAATATTTTATTATACGAAATTATTAATTTGAAATTAGCAAAGTAATTGTTACGATACCCTACCTATTATACCCAAAAAAAAATACTGTAGTATAAAACAAATTAGCTAGTCTGTATAAAAAAATTAATAAATAAATAAAACTTCTAGGAATTAAAAAAATTTGAACAAAAAAAATTTTATTGGAAATTAGCTTAACCATTGTAGGATAAAGTAGCTAGAAGGTAGATTAGCTTTGCAATCCTAGGTGGCATGACAAGCTAATTTAACAATTAGCTTGCCATTAGAGTTTCTCTTACTCAATATGACCAAATCCGCTATAACCACCAAAATCTGATTACAAACTAACCAAAAGTTTACCAAATTATTGTTTAGGGGTATAAAAGAAGAGAGTTAAGCACACAATTAGGTACTCAATTCTTTAAAATTTCACCTTTTAGGTACTCAATTATTTTTACTTTGCTTTTGGGTACTGAGTTAAGAATTCAGGCCAAAAAAATTAAATCAACCAAAGAATTGAGTACCTTGGGTTAAAGAATTTAGTACCCTTGGTTAAGTATGTGGGCCCCACCTGATTAAAAAATTAATATTTATATAAAAAAAATTGTATTAAATTAGACTAAGAAACTAGCCGTTGGTTTCTCTATTTAAAGAGGAATGAACCTGGCAGAAAATTCATCAAAAACAGCAAGAAAATTCATCAAAAAATTTTCTTAGTGTAAACCTGCAGGCATTCGATTAAAAGAAACAGATGGGCAGTCCTCCATCCACAGCTGCTCCTCAATCAAATTGAGGGAAAGTTTCGCTTAGAATATCATCCACAACTACCTTATTACAAGTTCTAGATTGAAAAGAAAAGCAACAAACATCAAACAAACTAGCCATGCTTAGAACATCAAACAGACAGCAGCAAGTTGATTAGATGAAGGCATTCCGAAGAGGCCTTCAATCTCCTAAGCCCAGCATCATACGCATAGTTGAGGCCAAAAAACATGGCATGATCTTCTGCATTACAAGCACCAATTGAAGGGGCAAAAAATCCAAAATTTATATCAAATTCACACATAAATGATGAGAAATTGAGCTTACCTCAAAAAAATGGCGGCTTTTGGTGTCGTTTTCACCAGATTCGAGCACAAAGAAATCTTCTGGTGTCGTTGTTCTTCGACAGTGGAGTGCGCAGCAAATTTCCAGAAAAGGGAAAAAATTAACTCGCAAAAAGGGGAATAAAGAAATAGAAAGGGAAAAAAATGGGTTGACCCTCGAATTTTTTAATCGGGTGGGGCCCACATACTTAACCAAGGGTACTAAATTCTTTAACCCAAGGTACTCAATTCTTTGGTTGATTTAATTTTTTTCACCTAAATTCTTAACTCAGTACCCAAAAGCAAAATAAAAATAATTGAGTACCTAAAAGGTGAAATTTTTAAGAATTGAGTACCTAATTGTGTGCTTAACTCAAAAGAAGAGGGATCAAGATTTGTGGGAAATAAGAATTCTTATGTTCGTTTCTAGGGATAGGGATTAGAGAGGAGGATGACACATGAATTAAAACCCCCCCTTATTCCTCAATATAATTTTCAAACCTAGTGAGACTTTGGCAAAAGGGATAAGGATAAGAAAGTAGGATAAGGATGGAGAATTAGTAGATGCGATAAGGATAGAAGATTATATTATCCATTGTTTGCTTCGACGTCATGAAAAAAACTTGTGTTGACCTGGTTCACAATAAATTACCGCAGACCCAAAATCCATACGCGCGTACCTGACTTTTTTTTTTTGACATAGTGACCCTAATTGTAACCATGGTAACCTTAATTTTAACGTAGTAATCTTTATTAAAACTTATGTAATCCCCCGTATTTTTAAATATTTTATAAATGAAATTTTATTTTATTTATAATATTTAATTGTACTTTTTCGGAATTTAATTTCAAAAGTTTCAAATTATTAATATAGGTCGAAAATTATTTTAGCACAAACTATTTTATGAGCTTATATTCTACAGTTCATGATCATACAAACAAATCCTAGTCCATTTCATTTACCTAATTGACCCATTAATTTTATAAGACCCAATCTTCTTACTTACCCTATAACATTTTCTCCTATAAATACCCCATTAATCCCCAAAATTTCTCCTTACAAAAGATTAGTCTTATTTTCTTTCCCCTTTATTTTCTTTATTTTATTTTTCCTTTATTTTTTTTCTTTTTTTTTTCCTTTTCTTTTTCTTTCTTTTTCCTCCTTCACTTGAGGACTCAAGTACTGTTGCTGCTGCCTTACTACTTCTGTCCGCTGCCCCTACCTGCCGGAAACCGGCGCCGACTACCCACCGCCGGCCACCTGCCGTGGCCATCCTTCCCTTTATTCCTCCTTTGTTTTTACTACTTGTTTAATTATAAATGTATTAGTTTTAGGTTTTGATTTTATAGTATAAAAATTATATTTTTAGTATCAAATTCATGTTTTTGATAGTTTAAAGTTATAGTTTCAGATTATAATTATGTTATATATTTTCAGATTTTATAATTTTAAAACCTAGGGTTTCAACTTATCTAAATTGGGATTTTAGGGTTCTTACGATCAATTAATTTGGGGTTTTTGTTTCTATTGGATTTCTATTGATTAATTAAGCATAAAAACATGTTTTAAAGGAAGTTTTTAGGAGTTTTAATCAAATTTATATTGCTGGAATTTTATTTAAAGAAGTAGTGTTGTGATTTTAATGAAAGGGGTTTGACTACCCATTAAAAGAGAGATTAATTAAGAGTTTTAAAATAATTTTCAAATTTTATAAAGTTTTAAACTTGTTGTAACTCCATTTATAATTAAAAAAAAGAGTGTATTTTAAGGTTTTCATGAAGGAAATTTAAAGAACTATATATAAATTCTTGATTTTAATAAAAGGGAAGGTTTAATGTTGTATATTAATTGGATTTTAAAGGTCTTAAAGTAAGTTAATATTGCTGCAATATTGATTGAAGTTTTATTGTTTGGTTTAGGAGAGGAGTTTATTGAAGGTGATTTCTAGTTAGTAAGGTGGCATACCAATTTGTTTATTATTCAAGGTACGTATGAGTTACAAAACCTTTTTTAGATGCATGTTTAGGGACAGATCGAGAACTTAGTATCATGTATAGAGAAGAATGGGCTAAATTGTTTGGTTATACATTGTGATTTCCGTATGTTGTGCACCATTATATATTGCAAGTATTGTTTATGCTCTAATTATGTAAGATGCGCTTAGAAGCAAAGGTATATGATTTGGTGAAATGATTAAATTATTACTCGTTCATGATCATGGAGATAGAATGAGTAAAGGAGGAAATTTGAGTCTTATAAAACGAGGTTAAGTTTGTGGGGTGCTTTAATTTATGCACTCAAGGTGTTTATACACCGAGGTAGTTAAAGGAATAAATAATAAATGTTGCTTGTCACTAATAAATCAAGAATTGAAATTGGAAGTTTGCTTTTACTTGATTGAATTGATATTGGATTGATTGTATTGTTTTGCAAATTAGTCATCACCAAGTTTAAATTTGTAAATCACGTAAAGTGCAAGATGGATGATCAATAAATTAAAACTCTGGATTTGTGCACATCTGGAGTAATGACAATCAGGGGTTGGGGTACACGGGGTATTAGCCGTGCACTTTTCTTGAGGCCGTCTGATCTACAAGTCTCTTATTTCAAATACTTTTCAAAAACTAGAAGTTAGATGAGATCTCATACTAGCTACGGTCACGGAGTCACGCCTGTGGTCGTTGGATGTTTCCAAAAGGAGGCATGGGGTTTTTCTTTTATTGATGTTCCAAATGGAGCATGGGTTGGACAACCTTGTCTATTGCTTAATCCAATGAATAAAAATGATGAGTTATCTACTTTGAAATAGTGAAGTCTTAGTAAACTGATAGTTGAGTCGCGTGTTGAGTCTATAGTTCGATAATGTGTGATGATTGAATATTAGTAGCATGCTAGGGATTTCTTATTATGTTTCCCAGCTTGTATGTACCCAACTTTGCTGATTGCGTGCTTTGTGTGTTTTTCTTTGGTCATGGACTTCGCCTTTCAATGATCCTGTGACGATCTAATTTTTACACTTGTAATATTGGGGAGCAGATTAACCATAGGTTCTTACATACACATTCAACATTCGCATCAAGGTTGTGGGATTTTGAGTGGAGTGTTGGTTACTTTTCACAACTTATTTTGCTACTTACTTTTGAATTCATTAAACTCAATTTCATTTTATACTATTTTAACTAATTTGGGTTTTGAATAAGGGCCTCAATGGTTCCAAGTTGTAAGATTTAATTTGGTTTTGTTTATTGGTTTGAGACTCATTTATAACTGAATTAGTTTTTTCGCTTCTAATTTTCTGATATAGCCTTAATGTTTGAACACGTGGCGGTAGCACACCAGTAATTCTCTTGAATTTTGTTCAGGGTACTCACATGTTTAAAGAGAGAATTATTGGGGTGTTACAACTTGTGTGACATTTAAATGATTTAATATTATACGACCCTAAAGTACTACATTATGTTAAACATAGTAACTCATTTTAACATAGTGACCTTTATTATTCATATTTACTAGTATATTTAAAATTTCATTATAAAAATACATTTTATAACCTTTATAATATTACAATGACTTTTATTTTTTAACATAGTAACCTTTTATGTTAACATAGTGACTTTTTTTGTAAAATAATCGTGACATCTCTAATATTAGTAGTTCACAATAAATTAATGTGAACCAGGTCTATATAAGAATTTGTATTTTGTATTATTTAGGAATTAAATTGGGATACGTAACCCACCAATAATAGGCGGGTAGCAATTTCAAAATTAAAAAATTTTAAAAAATTTGAATTATCCTCCCCTCTATTTTATCCCTATCTCTTCTACATGGGATATCTTGTATTCTCTCAACCAAATAAGAGATAATAAGATATGAGGGATTTTAAATACTTATCCCATTAATAATCCCCACAAACAAATAGGTTGTAGGCGTTTGTGTAAGGGAAAATTGGAGATTATAATTGAAAATAAATATATACCCTTTATGAAAAGAAAAGAAAATAAAAGAAAAGAATAAAGTTAGTAAGGATATATTAGTAACTTTATTACTTATTCTACTTGTATCCTTAACTTTTATCAAATGATAACACTTTATTTTATTCACACCCATAATTCTTTTCTTATCCACATATTTTATCCATATCCCTCATACCAAATGCCTCGGAAAAAGAGATTAATAGAGACAAGATGTAAGGGATAGAAAAATATGTACTCCCTTCGTGTTTTGAATAAGTGTTACATTTTGATCGACACATAATTTTAGGTAATTTAATTGACTTAAATAAAATAAGAGATAAGTGGAATAATTGCATTATTTATAATTTGTAAAAGAAAGGGGTAAATTCAAGTTTATCTCTGAGATAAATTTGTGAATAGATCTCCACTCACAACCTAATCAGTTTCTTTTATTTTTTAAATGATAAAAGTAAAGTGGCACAAAAATCAGTGCATAAAATTGTGAGAGGAGATAAACTAGAATGTTAATCTCTGATATTAACCCGGGCTCACTTGAAAGAACGATAGTGCGGTTAATAATTTATTGAAAAATAATGAATGTGAGAGGAAAAAAATAATAATAAAAAATATTGGGTTTGTGTAGGGACCACGAGAGGAGAGATATATAGTATTAAAATGTGTATAATTGCTAAAAAAGAAAATGTAACACTTAATAAAACACGACCGCGTGCGTTTGGTAGGTTCATTTAGGGGAATGAGGATTAAAAAGGGATGGAATAGTAGAATTTGTTATATACATGATATGTCCATTTTATATAGTATTTTACCCCGTCCCTTGGTCATATTTAGTAGTGTTTTTGGCTCTTTAGAACCACTTTTATTACTAATTGGTGATTTCTAGTGTTTTCGTAGATTTGGCTGATTTTTGTAGGGATTTGCACTTTTGGAGTATTTTCCGAGATATTGTGGAGTATCTACGAGCATTGGAGAAACACGACCACTTTTTATAGCCCAGGGCCGGTTAGAGTCATCGAACCGGTGATTAAGGGCTCGGTATATGTGATACCGGGGCATTTGGACCAAGTATTCAAAACTAGAAGAGGAAATCTGGATTGGCACGAAGAATTGGAGCCCAATCGAAGTCCAAGGAGTAGCCCAAGAGTGCCGCCCGGCCAAGAGAGCTGCCGCCCGAAGGCGCGCCTGGCCGGGCGAGGAAGAGTAAACTGGTGCCCGAACTCGCGTCCGGCCGGGCGCGAGAGAAGCTATTACCGAAGAAAAGGCGGGTCCGATCGGGCGCGTGTCAGCAGTAGGAGATTTTAAGCGTCGTTTAAGTTTGTTTTAGTTTAGGAATCTTGCTTAATATAAATACTTTTCCGTTAAGCAAGTTTAGGATCTCTTTTTACTCTTTCTTATTTTCCTCTGTTAGACTTTCTCTCTCTACTTAGCTTTTAGATTAGTTTCTCTCTCTACAACTTTGTTCTTAATTCAACTCCTTAATTCTGATTACTTTGGTAACGATTTCTTCTACTTTAATCTCAGTTATTTACTTTAATTCTTTCATCATGTCTCCTTTAATTGCTTTGTTTAGTTTATATTTGATTATGTCTGAGTAGTTTCCTTTCTAGGGTTTGTGGGGATCCATAAATAATATGAAGGGGTAATTTATTGTTGTTGATTATCAATGCTACATTAATTTCCTATTGATTGATTTATTGCTCTGTGACTAGATTAGACCTGATCTTTTATGCATGAGTTTGACAATATTGATTTGAGATTCGAGAGATGAGAATTAATGTTTAGGTCTAGTTTCAATAGGCAGGTTAATTCATAAATGGTTAAGTCGAGATTTGAGAGATGAGATTAAATACCGGTAAATTAATTATGTGATTATAATACGTAGCGAAAGCCCTTTATGATTTGATTAATTGATGCATTACCCTGGAATGTTATTTATTGGTGAACCTATGACAAGGTAGAGTCGTATCCCCAAATCAAAAGTAATTCCTAAATCCTCTAACTAATGTAGATAGGGAAGTAGGGTCGAATCCACAGAGAAACGAGTCTTTCTATTCCTAATTAACTAATATAATCTAGATTATGAAGTAACCAATATATTATAAACAAAAGGAACTAAACTACGAAGATTAAGAATAAGGAGAAAACAATGAATAAAAGTAGGGGTGTTCAAATCCGGGTACCCGCATTTTCGGGTACCCGAAAATGCGGGTACCCGGATTATCGGGTAGTTTCACAGCCGACCCATGTCCTGACCCGAGAAACTCGGGTACCCGAATTTCTCGGGTCGGGTCATAGGGTACCCGCTTTCTTAAATTCTCGATTAAGCAAAATCAGAACAAATTACTCCATCTTTAAAGATGAAGATTAAGCTGTAAAACAATTAAAGTAATTAAAAAAAAATTGCTATAAAATTCTAATTATTATATCTATTACTCAATCATCAAACAAAAATTGAGTTGGACTACTACTTGTAAAATCAAAAATTCATAACACATTCAATCAAGTAATCAACAACAATATTCACCCCCCAAAAAAAAATCAAATAAATCAAATAAATTCTACTACGTAAAATTTAGGAACTAAAAATCCCAAAGTTGCTTTACACATTGAACTACAAACCCACAAATCCACAATTATAATTATACACATATTAAATTAAAAAAAAAGCTAATTTAATAAACCAAAGATCTAAAAACACCGTCGAACTCGAAAGCACGTCCACCGGACGCCGCACTCGGAAGCACCACATTTTATGTTCATGACTTGACGGACATGGGCCTCAATCACTTTAAAAAAATGGGGTATATTTGGGAGATAAAAGGAGAAATTGGAGAGTTATAAGATAATAACTCTTCAATCTAGAAATAAGATGGAGGAGAGATTGTAAAGTTGTGAGAACTGAGAATTGAAGAGCATGGAGAAGAGGAGATGGCGGCTGTAGCAGGAGAGAGAATAGAAGTGAAAATTGAAAAACATCTTACCCTAGCTCTTTAAAAGAGCTGCTAAAAAAATCTAACCGGGTAATCGGGTACCCGCCTCCTTTACAAAGCGGCCCATGACCCGACCCGAGGACCGCTGAAATTCCCGGGTCGGGTACCCGTCCCGTTAAATATAAAAAAAATAAAAAATACCCGGTTAAATCAAGTCGGGTCAGCGGGACAACGGGTCGGGACAACGAGTCGGGTTTTTTTTTAACACCCCTAAATAAAAGGATCTGGGTATAGGTTCACCAATAAATAATATTCTAGGGTAAAACATAATAATCAATCATCAATTCATACATTAATCAGATCATAAAGGGCTTTCGCTACGTATTATAATCACACAATTAATTTACCAGCATTAAATCTCATCTTTCGAATCTCGACTTAACCATTTATAAATTAACCTGCCTATTGAAACTAGACCTAAACATCAATTCTCATCTGTCGAATCTCGAATCAATATTGTTAAACTCATGCATAAAAGATCTACGCAAATCTAGTCACAGAGCATTAATTCAATCAATGGGAAATTAATCTAGCATTGACAATCAACAACATTAAATTACCCCTTCATATTATTTATGGATCCCCACAAACCCTAGAAATATAACTACTCACACATAATTAAATCTAAATTAATCAAAGCAATAAAACAAGACATGATCAAAAGAATAAAATAAAATAACTAAGATTAAGAGAAGAGAAATCGTTACCAAATAAATATGGAATTAAGAAAAGAGTTAAGAACAAAAGTATAAGAGAGAGAAACTAATCTAAAAGCTAAGTAGAGAAAGAAAATCTAAGAAATAATTAAGAAAGAGTAAAAAGGAGGTAAAGAAAAGGGTGCTAAACTCGTTTTACGGAGAAGTATTTATACTTCGTAAGAATCCTAAACTAAATCAAACTTAAACGACGCTAATCGTCTCCTAACGATAATACGTGCCCGATCTGGGGAGGCACTGCCCGATCGGGCGTGCCTTTTTCCATCAGGTACGTTTCTTGCGCCCGGCCGGGCGCGTCTTCTGGCGCCAGCCTTTGCTTCCTTCGCCTGGCCGGGCGCGCCTCTGGGCGCCAGCCTCTTTGGCCAGGCGGCTCTCTTGGGCCACTGTTTGGACTACGATTGGGCTCCAATTCTTCGGGCCAATCTAGGTTTCCTTTTCAGGTCTTGAATACTCGGTCCAAAAGCCCCGGTATCACATATACCGAGCCCTTAATCACCGGTTCGATGGTCTAACCGGCCCTGGGATATAGAAACTGGTCGTGCTTCTCCAATGCTCGTAATTGCTCCATAATATATTGGGAAAATGCTCCAAAGTGCAAATCCCTGCAAAAGTCAACCAAATCTACGAAAACACTAGAAAACACCAATTAGTAATAAAAGTGGCTCTAAAGAGCCAAAAACACTACTAATTATGACCAAGGGACAGGGGTAAAATACTATATAAAATAGACACATCAACCTATGCCCTAGGTCTTTTATTCATTGTTTTTCCTCTATTCTTATTCTTCTCTACTTTTACTCTCCGTAGTTTAGTTTCCTTTCACCATAATATATTGGTTACTTATAATTTAGATTGCTTTAATTAATTAGGAATAGAAAGACCAGTTTCCTTGTGGATTGGACCCTACTTCCCTATCTGCATTAGTTAGAGGATTTAGGAATTACTTTTGATTGGGTGATACGACTTTAGCCTGTCAAAATTTGGCGCCTTTGCCGAGGAAAAAATTTTATTTTTAATTCTGATTTTTTTTTTCTGTAGTCTAGGTTATTTCTTCTTGTCTCAGAGAACGTTAGTTCTTTGAGGCAAGTCTCATATTTTCTTTTAGTTCTTTTTTTATGCCCAGGTGTTCCAGATCAGGCTATATCCCAATCAATCTTGAGATCGAACGATCCTTCCATAGACAAAAGAATTTTATAGGCAAATCCTGGCGGGTTCTGGTGATAATAATAATCGCCGAGACCCTCCAACTGATTCTAGCGATTTAGAGGTATCTTCAGATCCAGAATCAGAGATGGCGGTACCTAAGAAGCTCAGTGATTATTCACAGCCAAAGCTTATAGATTTTCCACACCTTACTCCCACTTCGGCTCTTAATGGGGTACAATTCGTGATTAAACCCCAATTTATCACGATGATAGAAAGGAAGCAATTCAGTGGAGTTAAGGGTGAAGACCCAAATCTTCATATTGCAGACTACTGTTAGTATTGTAATACCATTAGGCAAGCTGGGGTCACACAGGACCAAATCAGAGAGATTCTCTTTCCTTTTTCTTTATGTGGAAAAGCCAAATTATGGTTTAATGGATTAAATAGAACTGCACTTGGTATAACTGACTGGGAGACTCTTGTTTTAAACTTTTATAATAAATATTATCATGTAGAGAGAACAACTGTACTAAGGAGTGCAATTCAGTTGTTTGCCCAAGAGGCCGATGAAACTCTATATGAGGCTTGGGAGAGGTTCAAGGATTTACAGAGAGAATGCCCCCACCATAATCTAGCACAATGGCAGTTGATCCAAGCCTTTTACAATGGGATTGGAAATTCATCTGGAATAATATTAGATTCTGCAGCTAGTGGGAGGTTTATAAACCTTAATGTTGATGATGCAGGTCAAGTTATTAAAGATATGGCAATACATTATTCCCAATATGGGAATCCCAGAGGGTTTGATAACAAAGGGAAACATAGTGTCGACTCTGTATCCTTTTTACAAGCTCAATTAACTTCTATTTGCCAGAAATTAGATAATCTTAGTACTGCAAATGTAGCTAATGTTTTTGCAATTATTAATGCTAATGAGGCTTTCTGTGAAAATTGTGGAATTGTAGGTCATTGGGAGCAAGATTGCAGGAGTTCCGTGGAGCAAGTCAATGCCTTTCAAGCTTATAGGCAGAATGACCCATACTCTAACACCTACAATCCTGGGTACCGGAATCATCCATATCTTTCCTACCGGAGCACCAACGTTCAAAATCCGCCACCTCCACAAGAATCACAGGCGCCACATCAACAACAGAAATATTACCACCCCAATGCTGGCCAGAAGAACCAACCACAACAACCTTCCTCATCTTCCGACCCAGCTTTGGTAGAAATTAGAGCGATGCTGGCTAGTATTCAGAAGCACATGGAGAGTAGAGATGCCCAAATTGATTCGATCATAACACATAATAAAATTGTAGATAATCAAAATGTGCAAATTTCTGCTACTCTGCAAGCCCGTCAACAGGGAGCCCTACCAGCACAGCCAACCAGGCCTACGGATCAAGCTTTTGCAATTACTCTAAGGAGTGGTTCACACTATGAAGGGCCCCCTATGCCCAGAGCTGATGAACCTGTTTTAATGAATAGTGCTAATCTTGATTCCATTAAACCTGACAATGTAGCTAATAGCCCTGCGGGGCTAAAGAGTAGTACTAATATTTCTGATAATACATTGCAGGGTACGACTCTAGGGAAGGTAGCAGCTCAAGATAAGAGGAGTAATGCCCCAAAGCCAATTATCAAACTTCCATTCCCCAATCGTCACTTGAAAACAAATTTGGATAAGCAGTTTGGTAAGTTTCTGGAGATGGTTAAAGACTTGCAGGTAACAGTTCCCTTCACTGAGTTAATTATACAAATTCCTACATATGAAAAATTCATGAAGGAAATATTGATTAGAAAAAGGTCTATTAGTGAGGTAGAGACAATAGCTTTCACTGCAGAATGTAGTGCCGTACTTCAAAATAAATCTCCACCTAAACTGAAAGATCCGGGTAGTTTTTCTATCCCTTGTCATATTGGCAATCTAATGATTGATAATGCATTATGTGATTCGGGTGCTAGCGTTAGTGTCATGCCATTGTCTGTGTGTTCCATGCTAAATATGGGTAAATTAAAAGCTGCCAATATTACTCTACAAATGGCCGACCGTTCTTTTAAATACCCCTTAGGTGTTTTAGATGATGTTCCCGTTAGAGTAGGTAAATTTTATATACCTGTTGATTTTGTTGTTCTTGATATGGCTGAGGATATGCAAACCCCAATTATTTTGGGTAGACCATTCCTTAATACTGCAGGAGCAATTATAGATGTGAAATGTGGCAAATTGACACTATCAGTAGGGGATGATAAAATTTCTTTTAATCTGAATAATACCCCTAAAATCCCCATGACAGAGGAGAAGTGTTTTAGTGTTAACGTGGTTCAAAATTATTCTAACAAGCCCCAAGCTCTTATAAAAGATCCCTTAGAGGTGGTATCTTGTGTTGTATCCTCTACAGATGAAATAGACAAATGGCAAAAGGAAGTTAATGCAATCGAAAGAGCCCTCTACACTGTCGGTCTTGGCTTTGAAGATGAGAAGGTGGAAATAAACAAGCAAGTTGTGGAAATTGAGCCTACAGTAAGTGTTCCGCCAAATCGAGTTGTAATTGCTAAATTTAGTGACAATTTGAAGCAACCATTGATCGAAGAGGGGTCTCTAGTGTGTAGTATTAAAGAACCCCGATTCCAAGTCAAGGACGATCCACCAGATAAGGTGAATTGACGTCCCACAGGGTATGTCAGGAATCCGCGTCGTGGCCTAAACACCGCTCGTCCGGATGAAAAACCACCCGACCAAGCATTAGGCCAAGGGTCCTAGTTTTTAAACTTGGTAAGAGGGTCATGCGGGACCTAAATAAACTAGCGCTTTGCGGGAGGCAACCCGTATTTTCTTGCTTTCAGTCTTCTTTCTTTTTCTTATGAGAGGAGAGAGGAGGGAAGTTAATGAGTTTATTGATGTACAGGTTTGGAAAGAGTTAGTCAAATTTGGAGATAAGAAAAAAAATCAATCGTCAAAAGTTGCCTCGGGCCCGACCGGGCAAAGCTCGCCCAATTGGGTGCGAGAGTAAAGGAAGAAAAATTGGCAATTTTTGCCCGATCAGGCACGAGATTTGACAAAATACGGAGATTTTGATCGCCCGATCGGGCGAAGGGCGCCCGATCGGGCGCGAGAGTAGAAGAAATTTTGGGTAAACGCTCGCCCAACCAGGCTCGAGAGCAACGTAAATTTGAGTATTAGATCGCTGGACCGGGCGCGACAACACCTTACCCGTGCATTTCTTCTTCCTTCTTTTTCTCATTTTCTCATCTTTCCTCCATAATTTTTCTCACTAAACCTCCATTTTTCTCTAACTTCTCTCTTAGTTTCCCTCTCCATCTCTTATCCAAATCCAATGATTCTTACATATTCTTAATCCTCACTTCACCCTCTACACTTTTATACCAAATTTGCCCAAATTCAATCAAATATTTTCATACCCATTTTTCTATTATGGCTACAAAGAGGTCCCGGTCGATCTTTGGGAGGGGTTCTAGTTCAAGGGAGGAGTATGATCTGGATTTGCAACTTCCTCATTGGCTAACAATCCGAATTGCTACCCAAGAGCAAAAAGAACGACTAGAACACCTTTGCGGGCGTGAGGTAATTTCTTCACGGTGGTTACACCACCCTACCCTTGAATCTTATGGTTTATATGATTTTGTTAAAAGTTTTTATAACGATATAGGAATGAGAAAATTTGTTGACATGCATTATCCTACATATCGTGAATGAACGTGCGAATTTTTGTCCTCTTTGAAAGTTGTAAATAGTAGAAATGGGCTGAACTTATTTTGTAGGTTGAACAATAGGAATATTAGTTTAACCTATGTTGAATTTTGTAAAATATTTGATTTGAATTCTGAATTACCTCATCAATGGCATGCTGATTATAAAATGGGTGATATTTATCATGTTTTAACTGGTTTACCGACCCCGACCCCCAACATGCTAGTACGAAACCTATCCATTACCCTGTCCCAAAAATCTGGCAAAGATTTGCAGGTTATTGTTTTCTTGGTAGGTACGAGCCTCATAACGCCCAAACCAACGAACTAGCTGTTATTGGACACTATGTGTATGAGTTTGGTAAACTAAACATAGGTAGATACATCATCCACCATTTGAGTAGACATGCCACGGCCAATACCCAGTCTAGTACCCCTATTCGTTTAGGAGGCTTGATCACTAGGATAACAGTTAAAAAGGTCGGTTTTGTTGAGAATGGATGTAACAACCCCAAAATTCGAGTCCTTTTTTTTTAAAAAAAAAACAAACAGAGTAACCTTTAACTTTCAAAAACCCAACCATCGAACTCTGGGAGTGTTACTGCTACACTTATTTTCCGTAGAAAATAAATGCAAAGCAAAAATAACATAATATTTAGGTTAATTTTTAAATTACCACCCAAAAATGTAACCAATTTCGAACTAACCACCCATTTAATTTTTTATTTTAAATTACCACCCCTTAAATTAAATAAATGCTCAGATTACCACCCATTTCAAAAATCCGGTGGATTTTCCGTCTGTAGGCCCCGCCTAACAATTATTTTGGCCCTTTTGACTGATTTTTTCCCTGAATTTTCTCTTTAAAAACGCTCTCTAAACTTTAATTCATATTTCCTTCACCAAATTCTACCAAATTTCAAAGAGAAAATGTGAATTGAAGTTAGGAGAACGTTTTTAAAGAGAAAAATCGAGGGGGAAATCAGTCAAAAGGGTCAAAATAAGCGTTAGGTGGGGCCCACAGACGGAAAATCCATTGAATTTTTAAAATGGGTGGTAATCTAAGCATTTATTTAATTTAAGGGGTGGTAATTTAAAATAAAAAATTAAACGGGTGGTTAGTTCGAAAATGGATACATTTTTGGGTGGTAATTTAAAAATTTTTCCTAATATTTAAATAAACTAAGTGGTCTAAGTTGTGGCAAAATAATATAGTCATTACATCAAAACTGCAATTATTTGAAACTAATAGTTGAAAGGAAATAATTAAATTCGGAAATAAACTAAATTGTCTTAACTACGTGATATTATAACGTCTTCTCACACGTAACCAAGTACCCTGTTACCAACCTGCAAAATAAATCAGAAACAAGAAAAGAGAGGAAACTCCCAAAAATCAGATAAACTAAGTAATTCCAACTCCATCCCGTAAAATAAATAATTTTAATTCAAACATTTTATACATAATATAGTCTCATAAATATTTTAATACTTGTAGACACCTAAAAATGTCTCCCCAAAACCAAACCCGTTGATGAACACCTTTCACCGCCATTATTGGTCGAGTTGAGTATTTAATCTTTGGAGTGCTTAAATCCATGTTCTATCCAATATATTTCATGAACCAATCCAATTTCTAGCTCATTTCCCTAAACCATAACCTATTTTCCACTTTTCGTGTCCACATCGCAAAACTGAGAGAAACTGATTTTATGGATATAAAATTTTGATCCAATTATTATTTTGTTGGATAGGCCTTTAAATAAGCTTTCCAACCATATATCATAAGCCCAATTCCGAGCTATAACGAAAAAGATATGAGCAAAACATTAAACTCGGCCCAAAACCGACACCCTTCTACTAAAACAGCCATATCTTAAAATCTAAAAATTATTTTGACCTGATTCAAACTGGGTTGAAAATTAGACTTGATAAGCTTTCCAATGATATATTATATGCTTTATTCCGAGTTATGGATCAAAAGTTATGATGATTTTAAAAACGGGTAAAAAACTGGAATTACCGCGCAGCAGCTAAAATGCCGCGACGTGGTAAGATCTGACGTGGCACGGGAGAAATTCCCGTGACACGGTAATTTGGAGGGCATTTTCATGTTTTTTAGTGCCCCGTGACTTGGCATAAGTACCGTGACCCGGCGCCATATGCCGTGACACGGTGGACTTTGCCGCGTCACGGCGTTTTCTGCCGTGTCACGGTGGGTTGCTGCCGTGTCACGGTGCTTAAAACTTTCCCGCGTCACGGGGAACTGTGCCGCGACACGGGACAACTCCGTGTTTTTTCCGCGTAATCCCTTCACGCGTTTTAACTCCCGTAGGTCAAATATTTCCCGAGTCACGCTAATTTCCCCCGTGACACGGTAGAGTCTGACCGTGTCACGGTACAGTTTGACCGTGTCACGGTACAGTCTGACCGTGTCACGGTAGAGTCTGACCATGTCACGGTACAGTCTGACCGTGTCACGGTACAGTCTGACCGTGTCGCGGTAGCCTTTTTTAGGGTTTTTATCTTTTTAGGGTTCCGTGTGTTCCCTCTGCTCATTTTCCCTATAAATACCCCCCTCCTTTCTGCAGTTCGGGGCAGCAATAATCATTCTCTCTCACCTTGCACCAAAAATCATCCTCTTCTCCCTCTTTAACCTAATTTCTAGCCTCCTTATTCTTCCATAATAATTCCCCTAAGCACTCTAAGGAGTCTATACTTAATCCGAGGTTCCGTCCTTAAACCAAGGCGTGAAAGGTACAAATAACTGAGGGTTTGGACCAAATCAATTCTACTTTTTATTTAATTTAATTTTCATTTGCTTTATTATTTTTATTGAAGTTACTAACAGTTTATTCATGATGTAGCAATTTAAAGGAACGTGCGAAATGTGAGTAATTATTAATTAATTTAATTACTCTTATTTTATTTTCTTATTGCTAGTATCATGATTAGGTTATTTTATATTTGATTTGACTAACTCTATTATTGTTGAATTGCTTCCAATATTAATGTTTATTTTATTATATTTATGATCACTATATTGCATGTTTAAAGGGAATATGTAATTGAAAATCACGCCTAATAAGATAATTTGGACAACCGGTTTAGGTTCCTTTTTAATCTTGTTATTTAATCAAGTGAATATTTTATTGTATGCCTTTGAGATCACAGGAATGCTTTTCACTATAAGAATCGAGTAGAGGCCAATACGGGCGAATGTGACTCCATGACTCACTTCGTACCATCATCCCCGATCCTCCTTTCGTGGTTCCGAACCATATGGAGTTAATAATCTCATGGATTATGAATGGGGTGTAACCTTCACGGGTCAATCGTTGTTGCCTATCGTTGTCCCTTTATCGTGGTTGCCTTTTATGATCCGTGAACGGTTTACAAGTTCCTAAAAAAACTTGTTGGCGGCTCCCTACTTTATTTGTCCCTAATCGTATATGTCGATTCCCACTTCCTATGAGTGCCAAGCATATTCACAACATGCTTTTAACGTAGGCGCACTTCGAGCGACGCCTACAATACTCAACCAAGTTCAAATAGTCACATAACATATTATTACTTTATTTAAGAAAGGGAAAGAGAACGCCAGTAAGCCGGGATTAGTCCCTGTCACCACCTACTTTACTGAGGGTCGCGCGTAACCCCAATTGACCATAAAATAAAACAGAATGTCCCTAGTGTGCACACCCCTCACTAATACCCAGTGATTAGGAGGAAGACTAACAACAATATACAATAATTTAAACCAACTAGTAGCAACCATAACTACTAGTGGGCAACCTGTTCTTCACCCTTACGGGTTTCATTTCCCTTCTTAAATTAAATTTCACTGTACATTTTATTAGATTATATCATCCAATTACACTGTACACAAGTATTGCACAAATCAATTTAATCCCAAGTAACAACATTTCAATTTCAATATTATCTGAACATAGTCATCCTACATGACATAGAAACTATCAATCACATATAATCCATCATCCAATTCCCAAGATTTTATTTAATTTAAAAACTCATACAATAACAAATAATCAAATTTTTCGAAAATACATATACTAGTACACAAAATAGAAGACTCGTATATAATATAATTCCATAATATCATACTATAGCACACTCATCACATATAATTACGTAAGCACATATTTGGCACACAATATTTCAAAACAATTTCTTAACGGCATTCTAGAGATGATGGACATTAAAAATTACCTTGATCGTGCGTAAAATCTCAAGGTAATTAATCTCCGGAACGTTCACCTAGTAGCATCCGTCTACAAATAAATGGTTCTAAGTTAGATAATTATACGAATATATAAAAAAAAAAAAATTGAGCGTGTGATTAATTTATCACAACCCATAATCTAGTCACCTACCTACACAAACGAAATATAAACAACTAATTATAGAGTTAGATGAATCGTATTATATCATCATCATCACCATCATTATCATCTATGATTATTTAATCAACTAATTAAATGGTGCCATCATCATCACCATCGACATCCATCATCATCATCACCGACATCTATCCATCATCATCACCGACATCCCCCAAACCCAAATCCCAAAACCCACTAAAAATCCATACGAATTCTTTTTTTTTTATTTAGAAATCGATAAGCACAAAATCCAATGGACCAAATACTAAAACCGAAATAATGGAGTGACGAGTTGCAGGTGACTTCCGAGCTCAGCGTTGGAATTTTTTTTATTATTATTATTATTTTTTAGAAGAGATAGTTTACCTAAGAAAAGATTGAAAGTACGGTATTGAAATTTGAGGTTAAGGGGAGGGGTTTATATAATTGAGTTGTTTAGCTTTGATTCTAGAAGTTTCACAAGATAAAGGTCAAACTTATCTTGAGTTTGTTACATAATCTCAGTAAACAAATTTTCAAAATTCCTTTTTATCAGCTTTCAAACCAATCTCTGTATGTTATCCAAAATCATTTTTTTTTTTTTTTTCAAATCCGAAAATAAAAATTATAATATATAAATTTGAAAATAATTGTAAATTTAAAATTTGTACTAGCAAAATTGTTGACTAAATATGCTAAAAAATTTGGGGTATTACATCTACTCCCCCTAAGAATGAAAGTTTGTCCTCGAACTTTAAAGTTAGCTCTTAAATAAGGCTCACACTATGACCAAAGATAAGTTAGTATTACATTCTACCCCCCTTTAAGAGTTTAGACCTCGAAACTCAGCGTACTTGCTCAAAAAGTTTTGGGTAGCGCTTTTTCATATCATGTTCCGCTTCCCAAGTCGCTTCTTCAGAATTCTGATTAGACCATAACACTTTAACTAACTTTACCGCCTTATTTCGAGTACTTCTCGTTTTGGTGTCGAGAATTTTCACAGGGCGTTCTTCGAAAGTTAAGGTCTCATCTAGCTCAATAGTCTCGGGTTGGATAACATGGGTAGGGTCATGGACATACTTTCGGAGTTGGGAAACATGAAAAACATTATGAATACTGGCTAGCTCCATGGGTAAGGCTAATTGGTATGCTATTTCTCCAACTCTCTTCAATACTTCATACGGGCCAATGTATCTAGGACTCAACTACCCTTTTCTACCAAACCGCATGACTCCCTTGGTAGGTGAAACCTTAAGTAAAACTTTTTCCCCAACTTCAAATTCCACTATTCTCCTATTCTGGTCTGCATATGACTTTTGTCGATCCTGAGCCGCCTTCATGTTTGCCTGGATAAGCCTAACTTGCTTCGTTGTTTCTTTAATCATTTCTAGCCCCAAAGTCAAAGACTCACTGATATCGCTCCAACATAAGGGACTGCTACATTTTCTCCCATACAACGCTTCATAAGGTGCCATTCCTATGCTCGCATGATGGCTATTATTGTATGAAAATTCGATAATAGGTAATCTTTCGTCCTATGATCCACCAAAGTCCATCACACAAGCTCTTAACATGTCCTCCAGGGTCTAAATTGTTCTTTCTGTCTGTCCATCTGTAGCAGGATGAAATGCTGTGCTAAACTTCAAGATAGTGCCAAATTCTTGCTGAAACATTTCCCAAAACTTTGATAAAAATCTTGGATCTCTGTCTGAAATAATATCTTTAGAAACTCCATGTAGCCTCACAATTTCCCTCACATAGGCATCTGCCAACTGGTTCACATTCCAAGTATCCTTTATTGCGATGAATCTTGCTGTCTTCGTATTCTTTGCTGCCCTTGTAAGTGGTAATCCCATCACAAAATCCATAGAGATAGACTCCCACTTACAACCTGGCACATCTAACAATTGCAGTTTCCCTCTGGGTCTCATATGTTGTATCTTCACCTTTTGGCATGTAAGACACTTTTCCACGAACTCGGCTACTTCACGCTTCATGTTCGGCCACCAAAAATGTTGCTTAAGATCCTTATAGAGCTTATCTCCTCCCAGGTGTACAAAGTACGGGTGTAGGGAATATTTCAAGCATTATCCCTAGCTTGAACCCCATTGTGATCATACACTAAAGTACGGTGGCGTCCAAAGGGAAAGAAGATAGAGCAAAAGAGTCGCCAACAAATTTTAGGAACTTGTAAATCGTTCACAGGGTGAAGGTTACACCCCTTAACGATCCAGGAGATCGTCAACTCCAATAGGTCTGGAACCATGACTGGTAGTTCAGGGATGAAGGTACAAATCCAACCTAAAAGAAATTAAACCTGCCCTAATTATAGGCCTCTACTTTATTCTGATCGTATTCATGTGCGCTTTATCACTAACATGCAACCAATAGGTTTACCCCTAAACCTGTTTATCAATGCTGGTTGAATATTAATGCACAAATAAACTATTATTGGCGATCACTTGAATTATAATCATATTAACCCTAAACAAGATTATTAATTATCTTATTAAGCGTGATTAGAAGTACCAATTCCCTTTAAACATGCATAAAAGGTGTGATCAAACAATAAAAATAAATATCAAGCAACATAATAATAATCATAATAACAATAATCATAATTATAATAATTAAAATAATCATAATCATGTTAAAGCATAATAATAGCAAGATCCTAGGCATGATACTAACAAGATTAAAGCATGTCACTAAACAATAAAGATCAAAGCTTTAACCCTAACATGATACTAACATGAATATTAGGAAAGAAAATAGGAAGCATCGCAGGAATCACAATTGTCATATTTGATATTAAAGTTACCCTAAACATGATACTAGGAAGATCAAAACGCCCTAACATGACATTAGGAATCATAATAACAACCTAGACATGATTTCTATATCATAATAACAATGAAACCAATTAAAGCACTTACTTGGATGTCTCGTATCTCTTTCTAATAACAAAATACACGCGTTTGTAACTTCAAATAAAATAATAATTAAAACAATTAAACTAAATAATTGAAAGAGAGATTAGGGACCAAAACCTCAAAAATTAAAACCTTTCACGTCTAAGGCGAAGGCAACTTCGAACTTGGCTAGGTGTTTCTAGTGCTAATGTATGAGGAATTTTGATTGTAAAAGGCTAGGCTAGAAAAGAGAGAGAGAGAGAGAGTAATCAAGAGATTCTTGATGAGAATTGGTAAGAATTAGATGAGAAGGATTGATGAAAATTGATGATTGAAAAAGGGGAGATATGACCTCTATTTATAGAGAAAAAAGAGGGTCGAAGAATAAGAAACGAATCCAAATTCGAATCGAAATAAAATTCGATGGACAGCAGTTTTTGCGGATTTTGTTTTTATCATATCTTTTGATCCAGAAGTCTAAATAAGGCATATGATATGTCTTTGTAAAGCTCTTAAAGTCTAATTTCCAACCCAATTATAATAAGATTAAAATCTTTTGTAGATAAAAAGATATGACCGAAATAGTGGGAGGGTGTCAGTTTTGGATAGAGTTTCATATCTCATTCATATCTTTTTCGGTATAACTCGGATTTAATATTATAATATATCATTGGAAAGATAATTTCAAGATCTATCCAACCATATAAAATTTGGATAAAGATTATGAGGAACGAAAATAAAATTTGACTATCTTTGAACATCTTTAAATTCGAATAGAATTAGGATTTAAGAAAAAGGAAAGTTTTAAAAAAGGAAAGTTTTTATTTAACTCAAATTCTTTAATCTTATCTTTTCAAAAAAGATAATTAAGATCTTTTAGAAACTTATAGAAGCTTCTAATTAATCTTAATTATTTAGGAATAGGATTAAACCTTTGGACCCTCCACATGATCATTGGGTCGTAGGTAAAATCCAGTTTGGGCCCAGTTTAGTATTTTAGTCATAACTTCCTCATTATTCATCATAATTGGGCTTATAATATATCGTTGGAAAGGTCTTTTCAAAGCCCATCCAACTACACCATTATTGAACCCTTATCATGGACCAAACTAAAATGGAATGCACGTTTTTCATAAATAAGGTAAGAAAAAAAATATTTTAAAAAAATAGAAAGAAGAGATATTTTAATAAAAATATCCTCATCACTAGACTTTTCACACTTTCGCTTTGCTCGATAATCAAATGACATGAAAGGTATTCATCACTGGGTTTGGTTTTGGGAAGACACATTTGGGTGTCTACAGAAGCCCCCACTTTGACCGAGTTTGGAGAAACGCAAGTTTCGAAAACGAAAGTCAAAGTAGCGATAGGGACGGAGAATGATTCAGAACTTTTTGCGATCCTAAATCATTCTTGTAACGCCCCTGCAAACTAGTATTAGTTAAAACAGATAAAAGAGTTAAGAAACGCGTATCTTGCACCATCGAGCACACGTCTCTGAAGTAACCGATTTGTTGCTGCTGCATTGCTGTTGTATTTGTCGTGATAACCTTCCACAATCTAGGGAACGCCATCTTTCTGTTTTGACGATCTTCCGCAAGCTAGAGAATACCGCCTGGAGACTGCTACGCCTGTAACTGCCTCCAATTTCCGCTGTGATAGTCTTCGAAAAGACCACTGCTTGTTGATCCTTAATGCTGCTATGCGAGTACGTCGGCCCTTTGCTGCTTGTGAACCAGTATGTCGGTGCTTTTGCTGTGATGACAATCCTCTTTTCTTTTGGAATAGTTGCCAACACAACTCTTGTATGATGTATGACAATCCAATTTAGGGAAAGTTGTCAATGCTTCGTAATAATCCGTCGTTAGAAATGTTGCTACGATGAAGCGACAATCCGTAATTCGGAAAATTTGCCAAAGTCCAATTTTGGGAAAAGTTGCCAATGCTTCGTAACAATATGTCGTAAGAACTTTGCTCTGATCGACAATCCACATCTGGGAATATAACTCTTGAAAGCAATCCACCTTGGAAACTTGTCAACGCTATGCGACAATCCTTTTAGGAAAATATTACCACAATTGATAATCCGCGTCTTGGAACATTTGCAAAAAAGAGTCGACCAACAATCCACTTCGGATAAATTTGCCACTTACTGAAATGAATGACAATCCACATTGAGGAACCTTTGCCGAAATTTATGATGAATAGAGACCTACAACAATCCTTTGGGAAATTTTGCCATAGGGAACTGGGTGTATGACAATCCAATCTCGGAAAACTTGCCAATGAGTCGATTAATGTATGACAATCCGAACTTGGAAAAACTTGCCAAATAAAGAAGGAGCACGACAATCCATGCTTGGAAACTTTTCCAGAGATGACAATCCAATCTTGGAAAAATTGTCGTTTGAAGAAGATGCGCGACAATCCATATTTTGGAAATATTGTCAGTTGGAGATGACAATCCAATCTTGGAAAAATTGTCGTATAAGTGATGCGCTTGCTTTTGAACCAATCTCTTGGTGTTTGTAATGAGCCAATGCTTAGGTGCTTAAGCTAAGTGAGACGATTTTTTGTCAGGTCAATCACTTACTACGATTGTAATCGAGTCGACTACTAATCATGTCAATTTGCTTATAGGGGCTAACTGGCGTACCAAGGAACCCGAAATTGCTGTATGAGGTCGAAATAACCATTCTGAGAGGCTTCGAGCTCTGTCGCTGCTGAAATATCGCTGTCGCCAAGAATTGGCTCTGTCGCCAGGCGCTGAACTCTGTTGCCAGATGTTGTTGCAAGATGACAGAATTGTCGTCTGGTGCTGGAGTCGGGTCTTCCCTAATCTGCTCTTGCTGCCGCTATTGCTTGGTTTTGCTCTAAACTTTGAGCTTGGTCATTTCCTTTCAACCAAATTCGCTTAAATCTTTTGTAAATTAAAGCTCTTCATCTCTAATTTACTGATCCATGTAACTCCTCTTATCTTGGAGGAATCTCCTGTGTTATATTCGCGGTTTTTTCGAAAAAAATCCGGGAATGTCCTCGCTTTCTGGGATGCACCTGCATTTATATCTTTTATCATAGGACTTTGCCTTCTTTCTTTAGCATTGACCTAAGACTTAGTGTTGACTCAATGTGATAATAACCCGACATGACTCAATGTGTACATGACTCGTGTGTGCATTGTAATGTGATCGTGCGACTCTAAAATGCAAAAAAACAAAAAATTTCCGTCATTTTTGTGGAGGGTACCGACTTTCTCCCGAAGATGAAAGACGCGAAAAAGAATCGAAGTTATTGAAGGTGCATGTTGAATGAGATTAGTCAAATGTTGTTTGATACTATCTCTCAAGGTGCAAGGATTAATCCATCCTAGGCTATCTCAATGGTTGACTTGATGATGAAAGTATTTGGGTAACTTAGGCACGGAGGCTAAGCACTTCATACTTCGTGATGCAATGACAATTATGATTGATGAGTGATTTTGATGTGACAATACATGCTTCAACGTTGTGTTAAGATTTCATGACAAAGGGTTACTAAGGGAAAGTATATTTGGTCATGTATCTGTGCAGTGTGTGAAAGTGACACTAAAGTTAGGCCGCAAGGGCTAAGTGTGTGGAAAGATATTATTTTTTACAAGAGTCAAATGGTGGTGACTCTTAGGCTAGGTAAGCTAATGATGTAGGGATCAAGCCCCCAAGTCTAACTCTAAATGATTAGGGATGAGCACAGGAGATCCCTTGATATGACCATGATGTGTGAATGTGAATGTGAATATGAATGCATGTTTATTATGGCCGTAGATAATTATACGACTATATAAAAAAAATGAGCGTGTGATTAATTTATCACAACCCATAATCTAGTCACCTACCCCCACAAACAAAATATAAACAACTAATTATAGAGTTAGATGAATCGTATTATATCATCATCATCACCATCATTATCATCTATGATTATTTAATCAACTAATTAAATGGTGCCATCATCATCACCACCGACATCCATCATCATCATCACCGACATCTATCCATCATCATCACCGACATCCCCCAAACCCAAATCCCAAAACCCACTAAAAATCCATACGAATTCTTTTTTTTTTATTTAGAAATCGATAAGCACAAAATCCAATGGACCAAATACTAAAACCGAAATAATGGAGTGACGAGTTGCAGGTGACTTCCGAGCTCGGCATTGGAATTTTTTTTTATTATTTTTTTCTTAGAAGAGATAGTTTACCTGAGAAAAGATTAAAAGTACGGTATTGAAATTTGAGGTTAAGGGGAGGGGTTTATATAATTAAGTTGTTTAGCTTTAATTCTAGAAGTTTCACAAGATAAGGGTCAAACTTATCTTGAGTTTGTTTCATAATCTCAGTAAACAGATTTTCAAAATTCCTTTTTATCAGCTTTCAAACCAATCTCTATATGTTATCTAAAATCAGTTTTTTTTTTTTTTTTTTTCAAATCCGAAAATAAAAATTATAATATATATATTTGAAAATAATTGTAAATTTAAA
The DNA here is from genome assembly GCF_948465745.1 of Chenopodium album. Taxonomy (NCBI): domain Eukaryota; kingdom Viridiplantae; phylum Streptophyta; class Magnoliopsida; order Caryophyllales; family Amaranthaceae; genus Chenopodium; species Chenopodium album. The sequence goes on along the minus strand of NC_137842.1, from coordinate 11,226,197 downwards.
ATTTGTACTAGCAAAATTGTTGACTAAATATGCTAAAAAATTTGGGGTATTAAAGTGGACCCCACCGGATGACTAACTGTGGACCGGATACCTATATGACTGCTAGGTACTTTGAGGAGTTGGGTTGGGTACGATTGGATGGTGAGCAAACCCCCCACTGGTGTATTAGGACAGGGACCGAGCAGCCATTACCTATCTTTCCCTTACCTAGTCCTGACTTGACCGCTTTTCTCCCCGGGCAAGCATCCTACACATATGACCTATTAGTTTCCCACGCTAGGGGGCAAGCACCACCAGTCCCACCACCAGTTCCACCACCCCATCCTGAGCCCGAGGTAGTGCTTTCACCATCTTGCATGTCTCACTTTGTCCCCCATGGTGACTCTGACCCAGTTTGGGACCTCCAGAGTATAGGTCAGGCTTTAGGTCGTATTGAGCATTTCCACACTGAACTTAGGAGGATGGTAGGCTCCATTGACCATAGATTAGGGTGCCTTGAGAGGAACTAGGGTATAGCCCTCTACCCTATGTATGATGATTATGCTCATCGGGGCAACATTCCCGACGATGCCATCTACCCCGACTGGTTTTAGCCTCCACCCCAGGGATACGATAGGGATCCCACTTCCTATGGTATTTATACTAACTATTCTACCTTCCATGGGTACGGCCAGGACATTCCTTTTGGGGGACCGCCAGGGGGGAGTTTTGACGCTAACTATTTATTGGTAGCTCTATTGGTGTTGGTGGTGCAGGTGGCAGCGGAGTAGTAGGATTTGCCTCGATGGATGAGGATGATGAGGATTAGCCAACTGGGCTAATTCCTGAGCCAATAAGGATATTGTCTAATTCTGGCTTGGGGGAGATTTTCGATTTGGTATCTTTCTTCTTTTCTTTTCTTTTATTTTTGGTGTGTTTTCTTAGATTAGATTTTTTGCTTTCTAGGTTAGATTTATAGCTTTCTTATATGAAAAATACAAAAAATAAAAAAAAAATTGAAAAATAAAAAAAAATCCAAAAATATGTTCCATTGAATTGTAAATCATGCTTCCCTGTGCCCCATACTTGGAAAATATTGTTTTGATTCTTGGTATATAACGAAAAGCATTGTGGATTTGTTGATCATGATTTGAAGTTTGATTTCTTAGATGTCCTAACATTCGTCAATTTTGTCCAACTGCTTGTGAATATAGTGCTTGACTAGTTGATTTGGTTAGGAATTGTGTGATAGTTCCTAGTATGTCAATGAATTTGAGTATTGGTTTGCAACTATAAGTAATGTTTATATGACTCATTATTATGCACATTGTGGAGGATGAAGGCATTTGTTCTTTTAGGTAGCCTTCAGATGATTTAGATACATTTGTTCCCTTCTTGCTACCCATGTTGTTGCCTTGACTTTTTGTTGTTTATTAGCCACATTACAAGCCTAATTTTCCCCATTGGTTACTAGTCCCAAGCTTGGCTTGAGGGAGCTATTAGTGAGTGAGGTGAGGGAGTTTGTAGTGTGCTTATTATTTGCACAATTTGGGTGGGTTTTGAGAAGTTATTTTGTTCTTGGTCATAGTTATTTTTGATGAGTTTGAAAGTTGAATTTTCTTGAAAAAATAAAGTATGATGTTGTGAAAAAAAAGAGAAGTTCAAGAAAAAAAAGTGAAAAAAAAATAAGTGAACTTCAATAGAAAAAAAAAAAAAAAGAGAGAGAGAGAGAGGAAAAGAGAAAAAAGTTTAATGTTCAAGTGTTCTAAGTGAAGGTTGATCAAAAGAAAGGAAAAATTGAGTTTCAATGAAATAAATCAAGTTTGAAGAGTTAAAGTTTGTTTTTCGCTTAAGTGCTACATTGTTATATCTTTATGAGTGAAATTTGTAAGTGTTGGGATTGTTGTTTATATTTGGAGTTGTATTTGGTGAACTTTTGTTGGAGTTGAGTATGTTGGAGATGATTGGTCATCATTTATTTTTGACCTTGGTTTTATTAGGATTTGCTCCCTTAAGCATGGCTTTTCTCTTAAATTTTCCCAAATATTTCCTACCCTTTACCCTAGCCTTACATTACAAGACCTTCCGACCTTTGTGCATAGAGTTGTATGGTTGTGAAAGTGTTGTTTATCAATGCAAGTTATGATTTGACATATTTCGAGTCGACTAGTAGGTTGAGTGCTTGTCTTTTTAAACACACGAGAGTGTGAGTTGGGAGGGCATTGTTCACATTAAAGGGGTTGGTTGGAGAGCGATCGAGTACATCTTTTACTCGCCACATAAATGAGAGTTGAGTGTGTGAGCACTAGTCTTGAATTCTATATGCTCTTGTAATTTGCTCTATTTGACAATTGTTAGGGAGGAAGAGTAATTGGATGGATGAGATTGGTTGATGTTGAAGCATGTTTATTAGATTTACCTTGAATTGTTTGTGCTTGATTTTTACTTTTTGGGGTGAAGCATATTTATTTATTCATTGATGAGATCTTTGCTTAGGGACAAGCAAAGGTTTGGCTTGGGGGAGTTTGATATGTCCATTTTATATAGTATTTTACCCCCGTCTTTTGGTCATATTTAGTAGTGTTTTTGGCTCTTTAGAGCCACTTTTATTACTAATTGGTATTTTCTAGTGTTTTTGTAGATTTGGTTGATTTTTGTAGGGATTTGCACTTTTGGAGTATTTTCCCGAGATATTATGGAGTATCTACGAGCATTAGAGAAACACGACCAGTTTTTATAGCTGACAGGCTATAGTCGTATCACCTAATAAAAAGTAATTCCTAAAACCACTAACTAATAATAGATAGGGAAGTAGGGTCGAATCCATAGGAAAACTGGTCTTTTTATTCCTAATTAATTCAAGCAATCTAAATTATAGAGTAACCAATATATAAATTTGGATATAAAACTAAACTACGGAGATTAAGAGTAAAGAGAAAACAATGAATAAAAGATCTAGGGCATAGGTTCACCAATAAATAATATTCCAGGGTAAAACATAATAATCAATCATCAATGCATAAATTAATCAGATCACAAAGGGCTTTTGCTACGTATTACAATCACATAATTAATCTACCGGTATTAAATCTCATATCTCGAATCTCGACTTAACCATTTATAAATTAACCTGCCTATTGAAACTAGACCTTAATATCAATTCTCATCTCTCGAATCTCGAATCAATATGGTCAAACTCATGCATAAAAGATCAGACCTAATCTAGTCACAGAGCATTAAATCAATCAATAGAAAATTAATCTAGCATTGATAATCAATAACAATAAATTACCCCTTCATATTATTTATGGATCCCCACAAACCCTAGAAAGGAAACTAATCACACATAATTAAATCTAAACTAATCAAAGTAATAAAACAAGACATGATCAAAGGAATAAAATAAATAACTGAGATTAAGAGAAGAGAAATCGTTACCAAAGAAATCTGGTATTAAGAGTAGAGCTAAGAACAAAGTATTAGAGAGAGAAATTAATTTAAAGCTAAGTAGAGAGATAGAATCTAAGAGAAGAATTAAGAAAGAGTAAAAGATCCTAAACTCGCTTAACGGAAAAGTATTTATACTAGGCAAGAATCCTAAACTAAAACAAACTTAAACGTCGATAATTAACTCCTAAAAATAACACGCGCCCGATCGGGCGAGGCACCGCCCGATCGGGTGCGCCTTTTTGCTCATCAGGTACATTTCTCGCGCCCGGCCGGGCGCGAGTTCGGTTGCCGACCTTGCTTCCCCCGCTCGGCCGGGCGCGCCTTCGGGCGGTAGCTCCTTTGGCTGGGCGGCACTCTTGGGCCACTATTTGGACTTTAATTGGACTCTAATTCTTCGGGCCAATCTGGATTTCCTCTTCGGGTCTTGAATACTTGGTCCAAATGCCCCGGTATCACATATAACGAGCCCTTAATTACCGGTTCGATGGCTCTAACTGGCCCTGGGCTATAGAAACTGGTCGTGATTCTCCAATGCTCGTAGTGGCTCCATAATATCTCGGGAAAATGCTCCAAAAGTGCAAATCCCTACAAAAGTCAACCAAATCTACAAAAACACTAAAAAACACCAATTAGTAATAAAAGTGGCTCTAAAGAGCCAAAAACACTACTAATTATGACCAAGGGACGAGGTTAAAATACTATATAAAATAGACATATGAAACTCCCCCAAGCCAAACCTTTGCTTGTCCCCAAGCAAAGATCTCATCAATGAATAAATAAATATGTTTCACCCCAAAAAGTAAAAATTAAGCACAAACAATTCAAGGTAAATCCAATAAACATGCTTCAAAGTTAACCAATCAAACCCGTCCAATTACTCATCCTCCCCAATAATTTTCAAATAGAGCAAACCATAAGAGCATATAGAATTCAAGACTAGTGCTTACACACTCAACTCTCATTTATGTGGCGAGTAAAAGATGTACTCGATCGCTCTCCAACCAACCCCTTTATGTGAACAATGCCCTCCCAACTTACACTTTCGTGTGTATAAAAAGATGTACGCTCAACTTACTAGTCGACTCGAAATATGTCAAATCATAACTTGCATTGATAAACAACACTTTCACATTCATACAACTCTATGCACAAAGGTCGGAAGGTCTTTAAAGCTTGTAATGTAAGGCTAGGGTAAAGGGTAGGAATCATTTGGGAGCAAGTGAGAGAAAAGCTATGCTTAAGAGAGCAAATCCTAGTAAAACCCATGATCAAAATAAATAATGATCAAAATCTCCTACACAACTCAACCCCAACAATAATCCACCAAATACAACTCCAAACAATATAAACAATCCCAACTCTTACAATTTCACTCATAAGATATAATAATGAAGAAGTGGAGTGAATAAACAAACTTTATTTTCCAAACTTGAATTATTCATTGAAGCTCAATTTTTCTTCCTTTTGACCAACTTCCATCTAAAACATTTGAACATTGAAGAATTTTTTTTCTTTTTGCTTTTTTTTTCTTTTGAAGTTCACTTATTTTTTTTCTTCTTTTTTTTTCATAACATCATACTTTATTTTATCTCAAGAAGATTAAACATTCAAACTCATCAAGAATAAACTATGATAAAAAACAAAATAACTTCTTAAAACCCACCCACATTGTGCAAATAATAAGCACACTACAAACTCCCTCATCTCACTCACTAATAGCTCCCCCAAGCCAAGCTTGGGACTAGTAACCAATGGGGAAAATCGGCTTGTAATATGGCTAAATAAACAATAAATAGTCAAGGATAAAACATGGGTAGCAAAAAGGGAACAAATGTATCTAAAATCATCTGGAGGCTACCTAAAAGAACAAATGTCTTCGTCCTCCTCAATGTGCATAATAATGAGTCATACAAACATTACTTATAGTTGCAAACCAATACTCAAATTCATTGACATACCAGGAACTATCATACATTCCTAACCAAATCAACTAGTCAAGCACTATATTCACAAGTAGTTGGACAAAATTGACTCATGTTAAGGTTTCAAGGCAATCGAACATCAAATCATGATCAACTAATCCACAATTCTTATCATCATATACCAGGAATCAAAACAATATTTTCCAAGTATGGGGCACAGGGAAGCATGATTTATAAATCATTATAACGTATTTTTGGATTTTTTTTTATTTTTTTAATTTTTTTGGATTTTTTCATATATAAGAAAGCAATAAAACTAACCTAGAAAGAAATAAATCTAAACTAAGAAAACACACCAAAAACAAAAGAAAAGAGAAAAATTGAGCATACCATCCTAACCTAAAGCTGAAACCAGTCAGGGTAAATGGCACCGTCGGGAATGTTGCCCCGACGAGCATAATCATCATACATAGGGTAGAGAGCTCTACCCTGGTTCCTCTCAAGGTACCCTAACCTATGGTCAATGGAGCCTACCATCCTCCTAAGGTCAGTGTAGGAATGCTCGATACGGCCTAAAGCCTGAGCTATACTCTGAAGGTCCCAAACTGGGTCATAGTCAACATGGGGGACAGAATGAGACATGCGAGGTGGAGAAAATGCTACCTCAGGCTCAGTCCGGGGTGGTGGAACTGGTGGTGGTAATGGTGGTGCTTGTCCCCTAGCGTTGGCAACTAAAAGGTCATACGTGTAGCACGCTTGCCCGGGGGGAAAGGCGGTCAAATCTGGACTAGGTAGGGAAAAGATGGGAAATGGGTGCTCGGTCCCAGTCTTAATACACCAGTGGGGTGTCTTCTCACTATCCAGTCGTACCCATCCTAACTCCTCAAAGTACCTAGCAGTCATATAGGTATCCGGTCCACAGTTAGTCATATGGTGGGGTCCACTCTCAATAAAGTCGGCATTTTTAACTGTTATCCTAGTGATAAGGTGTAGACACCCATTGGTGTCTCCCCAAAATCAAACCCAGTGATGAGTACCTTTCGCATCGAATCATAATCGAATGAAGTGAAAGTGTGGAAAGTTTAGTGTTGCGGATAGTTTTAATTTCTTTTCTCTTCTCTCTGTTTTTGAAAAGTTATTTTAAGAAAACAGAAAATCCAGTTTGGTTGGTCCATGATATGGGTCCAATAGTAGTGTAGTTGGATGGGGCTTGACAAGAGCTTTCCAACGATATATTATAAGCCCAATTCCGATGAATATTGAGGAAGTTATAGCCAATTTACTAAACTGGGCCCGGTTTGAGCCTTATATGCGGCCCAATGATCTAGGGGAGGGCCTAATATAGATTTATCATTCCTAATGCAATTAGGAATGGTTTTAGTCTTCTATATTCTTCTAGAAGGTTCTTTTCATTCCTAATTCAATTAACATTGATAAATTGACTTTTGTTGACTTTTCAGAGTTTTAATCAAAATCAAAGAACATTTTTGAGGAAAATATATGATTTTATCCTCCTGTACAGAAAAATATATCTGATTTTAGAAAACGCGTCAAAAACAGGTTTGGCGTCCAACGCCAGCTATTGGCGCCTGGAACCATGCCTGTCGCCTGGCGCTAAGGCTGGCGCCAATAAGCTGGTGCTGGCGCCAGCTCTGTTTTTCGTGCGCCAATACTCTGTTTTGTTAATTTTATCTTTTTGGCTGATTTTCTCTATAAATAACGTATTAAAAACTCCGTTTTCATTCACCAATTCTCATCAACATTCATCTATATTCACCTACAACCAGTTTTCAATTCTCTTTCATTCTCTCATTCTCTCTTAATTATCCATCATCTCTTTCTCTCTCTTTTTCTAAACCTAGGTCTTTACATACAAAATTCCGCATTCGCAAGATCTAGAAACACCTAGCCATATTCGAAGTTGCCTTCGCCCTAGACGTGAAAGGTTTAATTTCTGAGGGTTTGGTCCCAAATCTCTATTTCAATTATTTAATTTAATTGTTTGTTTTATTATTTTCCTTGAAGTTACTAACGTGTGTATTTTTTTATTAGAAAGAGGTACGAGGCATCAAAGTAAGTACTTTAATGGTTTTTATTGGCTTTATGATGTAGACATCATGTTTACATTGTTATTATGATATTCCTAGTATCATGTCTAGGGTAACTTTGATATTAAATATGATTTTTATGATGCTTCCTATGTTCTTCCTAATATTTATGATTGTTAGTATCATGTTAAGGTTAGAGATTTGATTTTTATTGCTTAGTGACATGCTAGGGTTTGTTATTAATCTTGTTAGTATCATGCCTAGGATCTTGCTGTTATTATGCTTTAATATTAATATGAACATGATTATGATTATAATTGTTATAATTTATAATTATTATCATGATTATTATTTATTATTATCATTATGATTATTTTTAATTATGATTATTATTATGATTATAATTTTATTGTCATGATATTGATGATTATTTGTTATGTTGCTTGATATTTATTATTTATTGCTGGATCACGCCTTTTATGCATGTTTAAAGGGAATTTGTACTTGTAATCATGCTTAATAAGATAATTAATAATCTTGTTTAGGGTTAATTTGATTATAATTCAAGTGATCGCCAATAAAAGTTTGTTTGTGCATTAAATTCAACCAACATAGATAAACAGGTTTAGGGTTAATCCTATTGATTGTATGTTAGTCAAAAAGCGCACATGAATACGATCAGAATAAAGTAGAGGCCTATTATTAGGGCAGGTTCAATCTCTTTTAGGTTGGATTTGTACCTTCATCCCCGAACCCTTATTTGGTTCAAGACCTTATGGAGTTGACGATCTCTTGGATCGTTAAGGGGTGTAATCTTCACCTCGTGAACGGTTTACAAGTTCCTAAAACTTGTTGGCGACTCTTTTGCTCTATCTTCTTCCCTTTTGGACGCCACCGTACTTTAGTGTATGATCATAGTGGGGTTCAAGCTATGGGTTAACGCTTGAAATATTCCCTACAGTTTTTGGCGACTCCGCTGGGGAGGATTTCTATTTTAATTCCTGAATTTGTTTCGGCAATGATTTAGAATGAGTGGATGAGACTCGAAAAGTTCTAAGTATTTCATGTGCGTAATTTTTATTAACATTATTGTCATATGCATAAAAAAGATCTCATTGGAAAGACCATCCGTAATGAGTTAAAAACATAGGATTTTACACGTAGGAAATTTGAGAAATATCTTTCACAACTATGACCGAAATAACACCGCGCGAAACTGGAAAATTTTATCGAGCACAGAAAGCTGCTGAGGCATGTGGGAAGTAGCACCAGAGGCCATAACTTGGCGCCAGACTTTTAGCCGTAGCGCCAGACGCCAGCATTGGCACCAGGCGCTACAGTTAAAAACTGGCGCCAGTCTCTGATTGCTGGCGCCAACTTCCCCCAATACCGAGCCAGAAATATGCGTTCTAATTTCGACCAGTTTTTCGTATTGTTTGCTCGATCCTACTTCCTTATTGAATTTTTTCTCACTTTTCTGAAACCCATATGTGTTCTACATATGGACATAACCCTCTGGGAATTCATGCTCCATCTACCCGATTGAACGCTCCGTGCAACAAAGGGTACATCCGAGATTGTTGAATTCACCAAACCATGGAAGCGAGTTTTTTCTAAAACTCGCGGTGTCCCATCCACTCGCGCCAAACCTTCACGGTTAGGCTTCCGCGCGGTGCATCCGGACAATTAACCATGGACCCTCTATTGACTAAACCATATCTCAAACTTTAGAGAACTAGAGCCATGGTTAGGTTGCGAACTCATTGCATCATATTGTGCCTACTTGACTAATTGTGCATTATTTGTTGCGCATATATATTATGATTTATCTTAACCGTTTGTTTAACTTGTGTTGAGATTAAATAAATTAATGACTTAAAGAACTTTGCCTAATTAATTAATTAATTAATTAATTAGTTTGAGTCAATAAAGTCTAATATTTTAATCGGAATTGACCTAGTATGACTTTAGGCATACCCCAATTGATTAATAACACCGAAAACAGTCCCAGATTGAAGCTCCAATATTGGCGCCAAGGTCTGAGCTGTAGCGCCACACTGTGGGGTGTGGCGCCTGGCGACAGCTCTGTCGTCTGGCGCCAAGCTTCACATTGTGACGCCAGTTCTGTCGTTTGGCCGACAGTTTGGATTATTGGTCGAGTCATCACCTAGTGCATAATTAATCAGCTTGCTAATTAATTCGGTTAAGTTCTGCTGTCAATAGTACTTGTTTGCGTCGTTAATCGAGTTTAGGCAGTAAGTCCCATGGTCTTACACAAGATTCCAAGCATGTCACTTACACTCAACGCACACACCAATACACATACTTTGACCATGTCTAAGAGGGTCTTACATGCGCGTTTTTTCCGTCATTTTTTTAAGGGGGTAAGTCGGATATTAATCCTCCAATTAAAAAAAAAAAACTATACTTAGTCCCCTAAAAATATGTACATTATTTTTGCCAAAAACATGCACCCATTATTTTTTTTTATTTTTTAAAAATAAACCGTAAAGTCAAGTTGATTCGAGTCAAGTAATTAAAACGCAAAATGGTTTAATTTACAGCACGTGGTCAAGAAAGGAAGGACGATTAATCAAAGACAACTTTTTCGTACAAGTCCAACTTTTCGACAAACCCATAGCTCGTAAGAGGAAAGCTAAGACTATAATGGCAACATAAGAAGAAGTCAATGATCTTAGGAACCAACTGGTTACCGTGACTGAGACACTGAAGCTTCTCGCACTCAAGATCGATGATCCCGTGAAGCAACAACAGATGGACCTCATGCAAGAGAGTCTAAGCAAGCTGTCTAGCGACTACAAATTTCAAGGGCTTACATCACAAGGGGTCTCGGTGGACAAAGATCTTCTTCTGTAGAAGTTCAATGCCAACGACATCCCAAAATTCAGAGCAACTGATAACCCTTATTTTCATTTAAGAGCATTCGATACAATAATGAGTATTAAGGGTATCGATAAGAAGGTTTTCCCCTCTTTGTTCTCACTATCTCTCGAGACCGTTTGCCAACAATGGTTCTTTTCTCTCGAGAAAGAAAAGACCTCTACCTAGGAGTCCATAGCAAACGCTTTCGTTGATAGGTATAAGTGCAACATTTAAGTTGAGACTGACCATAGGGAAATTGAAATCCTCAAGCAGAAAGAGAATGAAGGCTTCACCTCTTTCTTTAACAAATGGAGGGAAACCTCGGCTAAGATGATTGAGGTGCCCAGTGAAAAAGAGTCTGTGAGGTTGTTCATCAAAAACCTCTAAGAAAAATATTCCAAGCATCTCAAGTATCAAAATAATCTCCATACCTTTAAGGTCGTCTATGACATTGGAATCAATATTGAAGACGACCTGGCTAAGTTAAAAGCTGCCAACAATAGCTCCAACAGTGGCTGGAAAGGAAAGAAGAACGACAATCCTTCTTCTTCCAAAACCACCCACTCAAACCATGTTAGCACTTTTAATTTAGGTGAAGTCCTTGCTAAGAACAATCAAGGACAGAAGAAACCATTTAGGAGGAACTTTACTCCTATTGGCATGAGTTATGACACCGCATTTGATCGATTAAATGCAAAAGGTCTTAAAACTCCTATTGGATGATTTGGGGACCCACCAGTCGAGAAGAGGTCGGCTAATTGGAACCCCAATGCACACTGCAAGTATCACCAAGGTAGGGGCCATCTCACCGAAAACTGTTGGAAGTTTAAGGAAGCTATCCAAGACTTAATCGACAACAACAAGCTGTCGTTGCCCCCTGCCAGTAAGAAGCCAAGCATTGGTAATGCACCTCTCGCTCATACCCTGGCTATCTCTGATGAGGAAAACGAGGTTGAACCCTCGTCTCTCATTAGACCTATCAAAGAAATCTATGCCATAGAAAAAAGAAGAGGAAAACTTTTTCGATGTCAAGGATAACCATCAAGAACCGGCAAGTAAGGAAGATATACAATGGCTCACACTGTCTATGATAGAGGTATCGCATCTACTACGTGAAGCTCTCAAGGCCATAAAGGAACCCCAAAAGAAGTATGACGAGGTCCCACTTCTGAAAGATAAACCTAAAAGAGAATTCACACCCATAGGAATGACCTATGATGCTACTTCTGATCATCTCTATGATCAAGGACAAATCAAACCTATTGGTCCAACACCAGAAAAGCGATCTCCGAGGTGGGATCCCAAATCATACTGCAAGTACCATCAAGGAAACGGTCATACCACAAATGAATGCTACAGGTTTCAAAACCTTATCCAAGATCTTGTGGAAGCTAATAAGATCTCATTACCTCTAGCTAGCAAGGGAACGACTTATGAGGCAAAGTGTTTTTCCTTACAAGTCAGTGAAAAACCCAAGAAGAGTAATAGAATCTACACTCCAATTGGGATCCCATATGCACAAATGTTCGAAATGCTCTCCGAAAGTGGCGAGATCAAACCTCTCGAACCGAGACCATTCGAATCATTGAAAAGGACGGATATATATTATTGTCAGTATCATCAATCAGGAGGTCAGACTATAGAAAACTGTTTCAAATTCAAGGATTTGGTTCAGAAAATGATTGATGAAAAGAAACTAGTCCAAGTTCCACAAGAAGACGATGCAACTATTAATGGAGTTTGGGACAGTGATGAAGAAGATGTCTATCTAAAGGACATGGTAGAACCTCCACCTTCGGTGTCATATGCCATGGATGTTTTTTGGGTTGAAGAAGATCCATCAATAGACGTCCTCACAAGGTCCAGGAGAATGCAACCTCCCGTTTCAACACAACCTATGCCAACCACACAACAAGTTCCCATACCTATCATTGAAGATAATGATATTGTTAAGCAGTTTAAGAAGACAAAAGTTGAGATGAATGTATGGAAACTTTTGGCAACATCTCGAGAACATAGATTGGCTGTAATGAATGCCTTGGACAAAATTGGGATAGATTCTGACACTACTCCTGAGGGATTAGCCAACTTCCTCACAGGTGATCTTCCTAGTTCAATTAATTTAATCACCTTTTCTGACAAGGATTTACCCCCGGAAGTTGACAAACACTACAAGGCATTAAACCTCACAGTAGTTTGCAAGAGGATGAATGTTCCTATGACTCTTATAGACAATGGATCGGCTATCAACGTCTATCCACTTAGAACTGCGAGGATGCTAGGCATAAGGGACGAAGATTTAACTTCATTTACACAAGGAATAAGGGCCTATGACAACACTCGTCGTCAAGCTCTTGGCAAAATTACCCTGAATGTAACGGCAGGAGCAATAGAACATGCTACTACGTTCCAAGTAGTAGACATTAAAGCTTCCTTCAACTTGCTGTTGGGACGCCCTTGGCTTCAGGATCTAAAGGTCGTCCCTTCATCTCTCCACCAACATGTAAAAGCTATAGTTGGGGGAATTCCTATCACCATCGATGCTTCGCCTATGAGGATCAAATCTATAGAGAATCCGATCATTAATGTGGAGCACGACGAGGATGATGAAGATTTATGGGGCTTTAGCGAATAAGTCTCCTTAATCTAGGAGGATGAAAGGACCCCTCTTTGCCATGACCCCCATTCCAACATGATTGTAAATGCCATGCTGAAGAAACAAGGACATTTTCCTGGGATGACCCTAGGAAAGAAGAAAGGAATGGCAAAACCGCTGGAGTCACCTGGCCTCCCTAAGTTAGACACTTTCGGACTTGGTTTCGAACCGACTCGGAAAGATCTCAAGCGAGCCCAGGAAAAGTCAAAGGTAAGTAGGGACGCTCGCATTCAAAAGAAAGCAATCCCAATGGATCAGTACCCTCTTATGCTTAATGGTCAATTTATAAAAGAAGGAGAGGACTATCCATGCCATGAATTTCCCGAGCCGTTTGTTGTAAACGGCATAAGACAACCGGGATTTGAGATTTTCTTGGCTTGCTACTTCACTGATGAAATCCCAACTCCTGTCCACAAGGAGAAAGAACCCCCATGCTTTGACTTTAACGTCATGGGATTACTTTTTGGGCGAGAAAAGAATGAGCCAACTTATAAAGAGGATAACTCCTCGCTCATTCAAACAGTCCTACAAAGCGAAAGCTTCGATCCCTCGAAGTTAATCACTCCAGCTAAAGGGTCACTACAAGGGTGGCGCAAGACTATCAAGGTGACTACTCGAAGTGGAAGGAAGATATCCATCACGACAGGGCAAGGGCCAATGTTTGAAGAGTCGTCAGAGTCTGAGTCGAAGTCGGAGTCTCTCCCCCTAGAGTCTTCTAAGTCTTTAGTAGTAGCACCTTCCCCCCTATTTCTTCTCCTAGAATAGTTAGTGATCAAGTCCTTGAGGACATATCACTCTTTGATGTAATGATCTCAGAGTATAATAATATTTCTCCTTCTCCTTATTTCTCGTGTTCTTCTCTAACCCAAGATGACGAGCATTGCTTAACTAACAATGAAAAAGACAAAGATATTATTAAAGCAATGGAAACACTCGAAAAGAAAACACCGCTAATTGAAGAAACTGAAACGGTTGATATCTCAAATGATTCAACCCATAAAAGAGAAGTTAAAATCGGATTAACACTGAGTAAACAAGAAAGAACCGATTTAATTAACTTACTTAAAAAATTTATCGATGTATTTGCTTGGTCATACGAAGATATGCCAGGCATTAATAAAGAAATATCTCAACACACTATACCACTAATTCCAGGAATGAAACCCGTAAAACAAAAGTTACGTCGAATGAAACCCGACGTAGCTCTTAAAATAAAAGAAGAAGTTCAAAAACAAATAAATGCAGGTTTCATCAAGGTATCCAAATACCCCGAATGGGTCGCCAACGTCGTCCCAGTTCCAAAGAAAGACGGAAGGTTAAGAATGTGTGTCGACTATCGAGATTTAAATAAGGCAAGTCCAAAGGACGACTTCCTTTTGCCACACATCGGTATTCAGGTAGATAATACGGCAAATCACGCGCTTCTCTCATTCATGGATGGGTACGCAGGTTACAACCAGATTCTCATGGCAGAAGAAGACATGGAGAAAACAACTTTTATAACACCATGGGGCACTTACTGCTACACGGTAATGCCATTCGAGTTGGAAAAACGCGGGTGCTACTTACCAACGTGTAGAAACTGCCTTACTCCATGACATGATGCATAAAGAAGTCGAAGTATATGTCGACGACATGATTGTAAAATCAAAAGACCGTCCAGGCCATCAAGTAGCCTTAAGGAAATTTTTCGAAAGGCTAAGAAAATATAATATGAGGTTGAATCCAGCTAAGTGTTCTTTTGGAGTCACCTCAGGCAAGCTTTTGGTATATGTCATAAGCTCTATAGGAATAGAGATAAACCCAACCAAAATCAAAGCAATCATGTTAATGCCACCGCCCAAGACTGAGAAACAGATTCGAGGATTTATTGGCCGGTTGCAATACATAAGTAGGTTCATATCAAAATTGACGACAATATGTGAACCAATCTTCAAAAAGCTCAAGAAGAACGTACCAGTAATATGGGATGACAAGTGTCAAAAAGCCTTTGAAAATATCAAAGCCTATCTCGCAAATCCTCTCGTATTAGCACCAGCACTTCCCGGAATACCTCTTAGGTTATATTTGACGGTTACCAAAGAGACAATGGGAGCTATGCTAGCACAAGAAGTAGAAGGCAAAGAGAATGCAATCTACAATCTAAGCAAAAAGATGCTCGAATACGAAGCACGCTATACACCACTCGAGAAGTTGTGCCTCGCCTTGGTGTGGGCCACAACCAAGTTAAGACATTACATGCTAGTGCATACCGTCTTCGTAGTCTCCCGACTAGATCCACTCAAGTATCTATTTGAGAAATCTACACTCAATGGACGCATATCGAGATGGATAGTCAATCTAGCCCAGTTTGATGTAAGGTTCATGCCACAAAAAGCTATCAAAGGATTTGTGGTGTCGGACTTCCTAGCATATTTTCCAATAGAAGACTCGACGCCAATACAAGACAATGAATTTCCAGATGAAGACTTAATGGTTACTGAAGATGATACTTGGATCTTATACTTCGACGGAGCCTCAAACCAAAAGGGATGTGGCGTTGGAGTGTTACTAGTATCACCTAAAGAAGAGCATGTCCCAATCTCCATAAAGCTTAATTTCGACGTTACCAACAATGCTGCTGAATATGAAGCATGCGTGGTAGGCCTTGAAACAACTTTGGCATTGGGAGTAAAAAAGATAAGGATATTCGGAGACTCTTCTTTAATCATCAATCAAATATCTAAAAGGTGGAAAGTAAGGAGCGAAAGCCTAGCCCCTTACCAAACCTATCTGGAAACTCTTACCGATCAGTTAGAGAAGGTAGAATACACATATCTACCTAGAGAGGAAAATCAATTTGCTGACGCCTTGGCAAGATTAGCCTCAATGGTTAGGATTCCCACGGAAATCGAGCAAATGCCTCTAACTATAGAAAAAAGGCACAAACCAGTATAAATCCAGGCTATAGAAGACAACGAAGTAGTCCAAGGCAAAGAAGAAGAAGAAGAAGAAGAATCGTGGTACACGGACATACTCAATTATGTCACCAAAGGAGAATACCCTCCTCATGCTGACAAAAGAGCAAAACGAGTATTAAGGCTTTTGGCTTCCCAATATGTACTCATAGATAACGAGCTACATAAAAGGGTACCTAAGGGTCGAGCTCTCTTATGTGTAGGAAAGAAGGATGCACAAAGAGCAATGAGGATAGTCCACGAAGGAATCTGTGGCACACATATAAATGGAAAAATGTTAGTCCAGAAAATAATGCGAGAAGGATATTATTGGACTACAATGAATAGGGATTGCCATCAATACATAAAAAGATGCCCTAAGTGCCAAATTTATGCCAATTTACAACATATTCCTCCATCCTTGCTCTACACCTACACATCGCCATGGCCATTCTCTACATGGGGAATTGACATCATCGGCAAAATCACTCCCCCAAGAACAGGAGGCCACGAACATATCTTAGTAGCAATTGATTACTTCACAAAGTGGGTCGAAGCGCAATCATACGCTAAACTCACTGCAAAACATGTAGCACTCTTTATCGAGAGAAATATTATTTGTCGATACGGAGTCCCACATGAAATGATAAGTGACAATGGAACTCACTTTCAAGCCGAATGTGAAGAATTGCTACAAAAATATAGCATTCAACATCACCATTCTTCCCCTTACAGACCTCAAGCAAATGGAGCAGTTGAGGCAGCTAATAAAAACCTAAAGACTATCATCGAGAAAATGACGGAAAATTATAAGGATTGGCCTGACAAACTTCACTTCGCATTGTGGGGTTACCGTACGTCAATCGCACATCAACAGAAAATACGCCATTTTCCTTGGTATATGGAATGGATGTCGTACAATCGGTTGAACTAGAAATACCATCTCTACGCATTGCGTTAGAGAGTAAACTCGATGAAGTTGAATGGACTAGGGCAAGATATGAAGAATTAATTCTACTCGATGAGAAACGACTAGAAGCTCTGCATCACACTCACTGTTATCAAACTCGCATGGCTAGGCATTTTAATAAGAAGGTCAAGACAAGAAACATCAAAGTAGGTGACTTGGTGTTAAAAGCACTAAGGAAAAATGTTTTAGATCCAAGAGGAAAATTTAGACCTAATTGGTCTGGACCCTACATTGTCAAAACAATCCTGTCAGGAGGTGCAGCAAAACTAACTGATATGGATGGCAATGAGTTCTCGAACATGACAAATCTTGACCAACTTAAGAAATATTACCCATAATTACTTGAGTAGGATACTCAAGAGAGCTACGTTTGGCCTGATTCCTTAAGAAAGGATACGTAGGCAACCCTTTACGGGTGCGGCCACCTTATTTTTTGACATCCCCACGTCCCAGAATTAGTTAAAAATTCGACAAAAGATCGGCGAAATATTGGCGTCGCAGAATAAGCTCTAGCGCCAGCCAAAAACCATCAACGCCAGCCGATGGAATTGGCGCCTGACGCCAAACTGCTCTGGCAGGCGCCAATTGCAAATAAGCGGCGCCAATTTGCAGATAAATTCTGGGCAAATTTCGGTGTTTTTCAGAAAATTTTCGACTTCCGTACTCGAAGAATTTCTGGAAAATTAATTTTTTTCGGTTTTCATTGCTTTAATAAAATAAATTTAAAGTACATAATTTAATTAAAAGCTGAAATTTCATTAATAAAATAAAATTACATTATTGATGGAATTTTAATAAAGCTGAAATAAATTAACTTTAAATAAAAAAATATAAACTAAGTCTAATAATTTGAAATTAAGCAATGCTCCTAATCTTTCTTTTCTTTCCTAGCCCTTTTCCAATTTTTGTCTGCTTCCTCCTCTTCATCCATAACCTTAGCTAGTAGGCATCCTTTAGAGGACCTACATTCAATATTAGAATAGATAGTCTCCCCTTCAGCTAGGACTTCATGCTTCTTTTCTACCCAAGCTTTCTTCTCTGTGGTGTCAGCTTTCCTTTTTCCTTTATCCTTGGTAGTACTTTTCTTCCTAGGCATTGCAGGTGTTTTGAGTTCAACTCTTTCACCTAAGCATTCTTTGGCAGGAATCACTCGGTCACCTAGACGACTCTTCACATCAGTTTTACTCTGATCTTTCTTCGAATCCTTCGAAGGTTTCTTCAGCAACCACTTCTTCACATCATTGGGAAAAGAAGGAGGAACCTTTTGGGTAATCACTTCCCATAAAGTTCTAGCACTCCAGTAAGCATCAAATCTGTCTACTTCCTGGGAAACAGGGTACTCATAGGGAAGACGAATATCCTCGGAAGTAATATTCTGATGCAAGTCGTATTGTCTTTTCACCCTGCAGGGATAGTAATAAGTCATACGGGACAAACTTGGAAGACGACAGAAAGGTTGCTTGTTAACACCAACCATCCTTTCTATTTTCCACCATGGGACGACTCACTTGATAGCAAAATTGCGAGATTCGAAGACCTTTCTCCACCCATGGCACCGAATTTTAGGGAAGTGTTTCTTCCTCCTCACGAAGCAATTGGGAGTATACTTTTCGATGTTGTCCGGAGGGCTAATTAATTCTAGCCTTTCCATTAGCCACATCTGTAAAAAATTGCAATGCAAATAAATTATTATTACAATACAAAAATATATTTTTTTATTTCTGTAATTAAAAATATTATTTTTGTACCTGTAATAAAATTAGAGAGCCGCGAAAAGGTGCTTTTGGGTTCCTTTTCAATTCATCGAGACTAATCATGGTCTCTCCAACTATCAATGGCATCGGATTTCTCCCTGATTCAATTTGTTCTAGAACGGTGGTTATAATTGATTGGCCTTCATTATTTTTACCACTACTAAGAAAAAATTGATTAAGCATGCAAAATAAGAACGCTCTTCTTCTATAAATTATGAAAAGATTCAGAAAAAGGTTTATCAAAATAATGGCGTGCAAATTCTTTCAAATTAACTATATTGCCATCTACTATTTTTGATAAATCCTTTTCTTTTAAATTAAAGAAGCACTCAAAATCCTTATAATAATATGCATCTACTCTGCGGATTACTATGAGGTCTATTGCAGGGAAGCCTAAAATAGCACCAAATTCTTGTGGCAAAGGGCTAATCTCATCATACCCTATTCTAAAGCAATGAGTATCAACATTCCAAAATTCTAGAGCGGTATGTATGAAATCTAAGTCAAGATCTACCCCTTTGATGCCATAAATTCCCCCCAAGTGAAACAAATCTAATTCTTTTCTGTCTCTAGCATTAAGAGATTGACACCATTCATGAGTGTATTGGGTGAAAGTTTTGGTGACTAGAGACATAGTATTATTTTCTTAAGGCAAAGAATTATTTTATTTGCTGGAATTATGAGAAGAATCGGCTGGGCAGGGGGCTATTTATACACAAATTGCGAGCAGTTTTAATCAGGATGAAATACGGAATCAGCGCCAATTGGCGTCAGGCTCCGCAATTGGCACCAGACGCTAGCGCTTGGCGCCACACGCCAAGTGTAGCGCCTGGCGCTACACACCATTGCGTGGCGCCAGCTGGCGCCAAGTTGCCACGTCAGGCGCGCTTGCTTAAATCGCGTTTTTACCTTAAACTCGAGTCGGCTAATGACTTTACGGCTCCGATTATCTTTTCTAAACATCTTTTTATCCTTTTTTTTTAATTAATTAATATAGCTATTATATTAATTATATTATTCTTTTTTTTGGATTTTATTTAGATTAATTTCCAAGTTTTTTATACACCCGACATTTTATTTGGTTTTTCATTTTTCTTTTTGGGGGAGAGAGTCGAATACCCTCCATCAATACTAAAAATGACGGAATTTTTGCGCAAAATTGTTTTTCACATTTTTCTTGCACACACAATCATCCACATAATAATAGCAAACATAAATAAACTCGTAATAGTATGTATATACAAAATATGTCTAAAAATGAGTTTAAGGCAAAGTTCTATACAGTCAAATAAATAATAAGCACAGGTACAAATCACCTCACGCGAGAGCTTTCAAAGAATCCATATAATAGATAGACATACGGGATGACCCGAACTCAGCAGCATCATCCGGACAAAGCAAAACCAAGTCAGTGGAGCATTACTTGGGGGCTACTTAACGAAAGATAAGAGCTAAAATCGTACCGCAACATTCTCAAGAACTGGAGCTAACAACAGGCAGTAGCTCCTCTGCATAGCATCGCCCAGGGATCATGCAAGATCACCAAGGGGGACTAGTTCCCTCTGACATGCTCAAACAACTTCACGGCACTTGGACACTCAGCCACTCGGTCGAGTTGTTCTATCTTTTTGCAATGTATTTTGCGTTTCTTAACTCTCTTATCTGTTTTAACTAACGCTAGTTTTGCAGGTATCCGCGTTACAAGAGTGGTTTAGGATCACAGAACGTTCTGAATCATTCTCCGTCCCTATCGATACTTTGACTTTTGTTTTCGAAACTTGCGTTTCTCCAAACTCAGTCAAAGTGGGGGCTTCTGTAGACACCCATTTGTGTCTCCCCAAAACCAAACCCAGTGATGAGTACCTTTCGCGTCGAATCATAATCAAATGAAGTGAAAGTGTGGAAAGTTTAGTGTTGCGGATAGTTTTAATTTCATTTCTTTTCTCTTCTCTCTGTTTTAGAAAACTTATTTTAAGAAAACAGCCAATCTAGTTTGGTTGGTCCATGATATGGGTCCAATAGTAGTGTAGTTGGATGGGGCATTACAAGAGCTTTCCAACGATATATTATAAGCCCAATTCCGATGAATATTGAGGAAGTTATGGCCAATTTACTAAATTGGGCCCGGTTTGAGCCTTATATGCGGCCCAATGATCTAGGGGAGGGCCTAATATAGATTAATCATTCCTAATGCAATTAGGAATGGTTTTAGTCTTCTAGGTACTTCTAGAAGGTTCTTTTCATTCCTAATTCAATTAGCATTGATAAATTGACTTTTGTTGACTTTTCAGAGTTTTAATCAAAATCAAAGAGCATTTTTGAGGAAAATATACGATTTTATCCTCCTGTACGGCAAAATATATCTGATTTTAGAAAACGCGTCAAAAACAGGTTTGGCGTCTGTAGGGAATAATTTCAAGCCTTTAAAACCCACTAGCTTGAACCCCACTGTGATCATACACTAAAGTACGGTGGCGTCCAAAAGGGAAGAAGATAGAGCAAAAGAGTCGCCAACAAGTTTTTTAAGGAACTTGTAAACCGTTCATAGGTTGAAGGTTACACCCCTTAACGATCCAAGAGATCGTCAACTCCATAAGGTCATGAACCAAATAAGGGTTCGGGGATGAAGGTACAAATCAAACCTAAAAGAGATTTAACCTGCCCTAATAATAGGCCTCTACTTTATTCTGCTCGTATTCATGTGCGCTTTCTGACTAACATTCAATCAATAGGATTAACCCTAAACCTGTTTAATCTATGTTGGTTGAATATTAATGCACAAATAAACTATTATTGGTGATCACTTGAAATTATAATCACAATTAACCCTAAACAAGATTATTAATTATCTTATTAAGCGTGGTGACAAGTACAAATTCCCTTTAAACATGCAATAAAAGGCGTGATCAAGCAATAACAATAAATATAATCAAGCAACAATAATAATAACAATGATAATAATAATAATCACAATAAAATAATTATTATTAAAATAATAATAATAATAATAATAATAATAATAATAATAATAATAATAATAATAATAATAATAATAATAATAATAATAATAATAATAATAATAATAATAATAATAATAATAATAATAATAATAATATCATCATAAATTATAACAGTCAAAATAATAATCATATTCATGTTAATATTAAAGCATAATGAACATAGCAAGATCCTAGGCATGATACTATCAAAATTAATAACAAACCCTAGCATGTTACTAAACAATAAAAATCAAAAGCATCATAGCAATCATATTTAATATTAAAATTACCCTAGACATGATACTAGGAATATCATAATAACATGATAAACATGATTTCTACATCATAATGTCAATAAAAACCATTAAAGTACTTACTTTGATGCCTCGTAACTCTTTCTAATAACAAAATACACACGTTAGTAACTTCAAGGAAAATAATAAACCAAACAATTAAATTAAATAATTGAAAGAGAGATTTGGGACCAAACCCTCAGAAATTAAAACCTTTCACGTCTAGGGCGAAGGCAACTTCGAATATGGCTAGGTGTTTCTAGATCTTGCGAATGCGGAATTTTGTATGAGAAAAACCAAGTTTAGGAGGAGATAAATGAGAGAGAGATGAATGATTAAGAGAGAATTAAAGAATGCTAATGAATGAATGATGAATCTCGATGAATGAAAACTGATTGTAGGTGAATGTAGATGTAGATGATGAATGAAAACGGAGTTTTTAATACGATATTTATAGAGAAAACCAGCCAAAAAAGATAAATTAACAAAACAGAGTCTGACGCTCAGGAAAAAGAGTTGGCGCCAACCCTGGCTAGCTGGCGCCAGCACTAGCGCCAGGCGCCAATGGCTAGCGCCAGGCACCAGGCCTTGTTCCAGGCGCCAAGGCCTGGGGTTGGACGCCAAGCTTGATTTTAACGCGTTTTCGAAAATCCGATAAGTTTACCGTACTGGAGGATGAAATAATATAATTTCTTCGAAAATGCTATTTGATTTTGATTAAAACTCTGAAAAGTCAACAAAAGTCAATTTATCAATGCTAATTGAATTAGGAATGAAAAGAACCTTCTAGAAGAATCTAGAAGACTAAAACCATTCCTAATTGCATTAGGAATGATAAATCATATTAGGCCCTCCCCTAGATCATTGGGCCGCATATAAAGCTCAAACCGGACCTAGTTTGGTAAATTGACCATAACTTCCTCAATATTCATCGGAATTGGGCTTATAATATATCGTTGGAAAGCTCTTTGCAAGCCCTATCCAACTACACTACTATTGGACCCATATCACGGGCCAACCAAACTGGATTGGCTGTTTTCTTAAAATAAGTTTTCAAAAACAGAGTGAAGAGAAAAGAAATAAAACTTTCCGCAACACTAGACCTTCCACACTTTCGTTTCATTCGATTATGATTCGACGTGAAAGGTACTCATCACTGGGTTTAGTTTTGGGGAGACACAAATGGGTGTCTACAACGTCCAACGCCTGCCATTAGCGCCTGGAACCAAGCCTGGCGCCTGGCGCCAATAAGCTGGTGCTAGCGCCAGCTCTGTTTTTCGTGCGCCAATACTCTGTTTTGTTATTTTTATCTTTTTGGCTGATTTTCTCTATAAATAACGTATTAAAAACTCCGTTTTCATTCACCAATTCTCATCAACATTCATCTATATTCACCTACAACCAGTTTTCAATTCTCTTTCATTCTCTCTTAATCATCCATCATCTATTTCTCTCTCTTTTTCTAAACCTAGCTTTTTACATACAAAATTCCGCATTCGCAAGATCTAGAAACACCTAGCCATATTCGAAGTTGCCTTCACTCTAGACGTGAAAGGTTTAATTTCTGAGGGTTTGGTCCCAAATCTCTATTTCAATTATTTTATTTAATTGTTTGTTTTATTATTTTCCTTGAAGTTACTAACGTGTGTATTTTGTTATTAGAAAGAGGTACGAGGCATCAAAGTAAGTACTTTAATGGTTTTTATTGGCTTTATGATGTAGACATCATATTTACATTGTTATTATGATATTCCTAATATCATGTCTAGGGTAACTTTGATATTAAATATGATTGTTATGATGCTTCCTATGTTCTTCCTAATATTTATGATTGTTAGTATCATGTTAGGGTTAGAGATTTGATTTTTATTGCTTAGTGACATGCTAGGGTTTGTTATTAATCTTGTTAGTATCATGCCTAGGATCTTGCTATTATTATGCTTTAATATTAATATGAACATGATTATGATTATAATTGTTATAATTTATAATTATTATCATGATTATTATTTATTATTATCATTATGATTATTTTTAATTATGATTATTATTATGATTATAATTTTATTGTCATGATATTGATGATTATTTGTTATGTTGCTTGATATTTATTATTTATTGCTAAAGAGAATTTGTACTTATAATTATGCTTAATAAGATAATTAATAATCTTGTTTAGGGTTAATTTGATTATAATTCAAGTGATCTCCAATAATAGATTTGTTTGTGCATTAAATTCAGCCAACATAGATAAACAGGTTTAGGGTTAATCCTATTGATTGTATGTTAGTCAAAAAGCGCATATGAATACGATCAGAATAAAGTAGAGGCCTATTATTAGGGCAAGTTCAATCTCTTTTAGGTTGGATTTGTACCTTCATCCCCGAACCCTTATTTAGTTCAAGACCTTATGGAGTTGACGATCTCTTGGATCGTTAAGGGGTGTAATCTTCACCTCGTGAACGGTTTACAAGTTCCTAAAACTTGTTGGCGACTCTTTTGCTCTATCTTCTTCCCTTTTGGACGCCACCCTACTTTAGTGTATGATCACAGTGGGGTTCAAGCTAGGGGTTAACGCTTGAAATATTCCCTACATAAGGCCTCCTATACGAATAGGGGTACGAGACTGGGTACTGGCTGTGGCATTTCTACTCAGGTGGTGGATGATGTATCTACCTATGTTCAGTTTCCCAAACCCATACACATAGTGTCCTATAACAGCTAGTTCGTTGGTTTGGGCGTTATGAGGCCTGTTCCTACCAAGAAAACACAATCCCGCAAATCTTTGCCAGATTTTTGGGATAGGGTGATGGATAGGTTTTGTACTAGCATGTTGGGGGTTGGGGGTAGGTAAACCAGTCAAAGCATGATAAATATCACCCATTTTGTAATCAGCATGCCATTGGAATTGTAATTCAAAATTCAATTCAAATAATTTACAAAATTCAACATATGTCAAACTAATATTCTTATTGTTCAACCTAAAAATTAAATTCGGTCCATTTCTACTATTTACAACTTTCAAAGAAGACAAAAATTCACAAGTTAATTCACGATATGTAGGATAATGCATGTCAACGAATTTTCTCATTCCTATATCATTCAAAAATCGTTTAACAAAATCGAACAAACCATAAGATTCTAGAGTAGGGCGGTGTAACCACCGTGAAGGAATTACCTCCCGCCCGGCAAGGTGTTCTAGCCGTTCCTTTGGCTCCTGGCTAGCAATACGGATCGTTGGCGAGTAGGAGAGTTGCAAATCTGGATCGTACTCCTCCCTCGAGCTAGAACTCCTACCGAAAATTGATCGAGCCCTCTTTGAAGCCATAGTATAAAAATGGGTATGAAAAATTATTTGAATGAAACTTGAAAATTTTTGTATAGGTTTGTAGAGGATGAAGAAAGGATTAAGAATATGTAAAAAATTTTGGATTGGGTTGAGAAATGAAGAGAAGATCTTAGAGAGAAGGTAGAGGTTTTAAGGTTTTAGAGAGAGAAAGTTATGGAGGAAAAGAGAAATGAAGAAAGAAAGAAGAAGGAAGAAGAAGAAGAAGAAGAAGAAGAAGAAGAAGAAGAAGAAGAAAAGGGACGGTGGTGTCGCGCCCGGTCGGGCGGGCTATCGCCCGATCGGGCGATCTGATTTTTTTATTATACGATGCTCTCGCGCCCGGTCGGGCGCCATTCGCCCAATCGAGCGATAAAAATGTCCATATACGTCAATTTTTCGCGCTCGGTCGGTCGAAAATTAAGCTTTTTCTAACCTCGCTCTCGCGCCCGATCGGGCGAGCTTCGCCCGGTCGGGCCAGAGGCTAATTGGATGATTATTCTATTTTCTTATTTTCTTCAATTTTTGGCTAACTCTTTTCCTTCAAACCTGTACAAAAACTCATAAAACTCATTAAATTCCCTCCTCTCTCCTCTCATAAGAAAAAGAAGGAAAAACTAGTCTAAAAAGCATTAAAATACGGGTTGCCTCCCGCAAAGCGCTGGTTTATCTAGGCCCTGCACGACCTTCTTACCAAGTACAAGAACTAGGACCCTTGGACTAACGCTTAGTCGGGTGGTTTTTCACCCAGTCGAGCGGTGTTTAGGCCACGACGCGGTTTTTTAACATACCCTATGGGACGCCAATTCACTTCATCCGATGGATCTTCCTTGACTTGGAATGGGGGTTCTTCAATTCTACGCACTAAAGATCCCTCTTCGATCAATGGTTGCTTAAAATTGTCACTTCATTTAGCATTTGCAACTCGATCTGGCAGAACACTTATTGTAGGCTCAATTTCCACAACTTGCTTGTTCAATTCCACCTTCTCATCCTCGAAGCCAAGACTGACAGTGTAGAGGGCTCTTTCTATTGCGTCAACTTCCTTCTGCCATTTGTCTATCTCATCTACATTAACACTAAAGCACTTCTCCTCTGTCATGGGGCTTTTAGGGGTATTATTAAGATTAAAAATAATTTTATCGTCCCCTATTGATAGTGTTAATTTGTCACTTCTCACATCTATAATTGCTCCTGCAGTGTTAAGGAATGGTCTACCCAAAATAATTGGAGTTTGCATATCCTCAGCCATATCAAGAACAACAAAATCAACAGGTATGTAAAATTTACCTACTCTAACAGGAACATCCTCTAAATCACCTAAGGGGTATTTAAAATAACGGTCGGCAATTTGTAGAGTAATATTGGCAGCTTTTAATTTACCCATATTTAACTTGGAACACACAGACAAGGGCATGACACTAACGCTAGCGCCCAAATCACATAATGCATTATCAATCATTAGATTGCCAATATGACAAGGGATAGAAAAACTACCCGGATCTTTTAATTTAGGTGGAGATTTATTTTGAGTACGGCACTACACTCTGCAGTGAAAGCTACTGTCTCTACCTCACTAATAGACCATTTTTCTTGTCAATATTTCCTTCATAAATTATGCATATGCAGGAATTTGTGTAATTAATTCAGTGAAGGAGACTGTCACCTGCAAATCTTTTACCATCTCCAGAAACTTACTAAACCGCTTATCCAAATTTGTTTTCAGGTGACGATTGGGGAATGGAAGTTTGATAACTGGCTTTGGAGCATTATTTCTCTTATCTGGAGTAGCCACCTTCCCTGGATTTGTACCCTGCAATGTTAAATCAAATATATTAGTACTATTCTTTAGCCCTGCATAGCTATTAGCTACATTGTCAGGTTTAACGGAATCAAGATTAGCATTATTTATTAAAACGGGTTCATCATCTCTTGGCATAGGGGGCTCTTCATAGTTTGAACCACTCCTTAGAGTAATTGCATAGGCTTAATGCGTAGGCCTGGTCGGCTGTGCTGGCAGAGCTCCCTGTTGGCGGGCTTGTAGAGTAGCGGAAATTTACGCAATTTGATTATCTAATATTTTATTGTGTGCTAAGATCGAATAAATTTGGGCATCTCTACTCTCCATGTGCTTCTGCATATTAACCAGCATCGTTCTAATTTCTGCCAAACAGGGTTAGAAGATGAGGAGGGTTGTTGTGGTTGGTTCTTTTAGCTAGCATTGGGGTGGTAATATTTCTGCTGCTGTTGTTGTTGTGGCGCCTGTGGTTCTTGAGGTGGTGGTGGATTTTGAACATTGGTACTCCGGTAGGAAAGGTATGGATGATTCCGGAACCCAAGATTATAGGTGTTGGAGTATGGGTTATTCTTCCTATAAGCTTGAAAGGCATTGACTTGCTCCACGGAACTCCTACAATCTTGTTCCCAATGACCTAAAATTCCACAATTTTCACAGAAAGCCTCATTAGCATTATTATTAATTGCAGAAACATTAGCTACATTTGCAGTACTAAGATTATCTAATTTCTGGCAGATAGGGGTTAATTGAGCTTGTAAAAAGGATACAGAGTCAACATTATGCTTCCCCTTGTTAGCAAAGCCTTAGGGTTCCCATATTGGGAATTATGTATCGCCATATCTTCGATAGCTTCACCTGCATCATCAACATTAAGGTTCATAAACCTCCCACTAGCTGCAGAATCCAATATTATTCTAGATGAATTTCCAATCCCATTGTAAAAGGCTTGGATTAACTGCCATTGTGCCATATTATGGTGGGGGCATTCTCTTTATAGGTCCTTGAACCTCTCCCAAGCCTCATATAAAGTTTCATCGGCTTCTTGGGCAAAGTTCTAAATTGCACTCCGTAGTACAGCTGTTCTCTCTGCAGGATAATATTTGTTATAAAAATTCAAAACAAGAGTTTCCCAGTCAGTTATACCAAGTGAAGTTCTATTTTATCCATTAAACCATAATTTGGCTTTTCCAGTCAAAGAAAAAGGAAAGAGAATCTCCCTAATTTGGTCTTGTGTGACCCCAGCTTGTCTGATGGTATTACAGTACTGACAGTAGTCTGCAATATGAAGATTTATGTCTTCACCCTTAGCTCCACTAAATTGCTTCCTTTCTATCATCGTTATAAATTGGGGTTTAATCTCAAACAGTACCCCATCAAGAGCTGGAGTGGGAGTAAGGTGTGGAAAATCTGTAAGCTTTGGTTGTGAATAATCACTAAGCTTCTTTGGATCCATCATCTCTAATTCTGGATCTGAAGATACCTCTGAATCGCTAGAATCAGTTGGAGGGTCTCGGTGATTATTATTATCACCAGAATCCGCCAGAATTTGCTTGTAAAGATTCTTCTGTCTATGGAAGGATCGTTCGATCTCAGGATCGAATGGGATGTAACCTGATCTGGAACGCCTGGGCATAAACAAAGAACTAAAAGAAAATATGAGACTTGCCTCAAAGAACTAACGTTCTTTGAGACAAAAGGAAATAACCTAGGCTACAAAAATAATCAGAAATAAAAAATAAAACCGTTTCCCCGGCAACGACGCCAAATTTTGACAGGCTATAGTCATATCACCTAATAAAAAGTAATTCCTAAAACCACTGACTAATAATAGATAGGGAAGTAGGGTCGAATCCACAGGGAAACTGGTCTTTCTATTCCTAATTAATTCAAAGCAATCTAAATTATAGAGTAACTAATATATAAATTTGGATATTAAACTAAACTACGGAGATTAAGAGTAAAGAGAAAACAATGAATAAAAGATCTAGGGCATAGGTTCAACAATAAATAATATTCCAGAGTAAAATATAATAATCAATCATCAATGCATAAATTAATCATATCATGAAGGGCTTTCGCTACGTATTACAATCACATAATTAATATACCGGTATTAAATCTCATCTCTCAAATCTCGACTTAACCATTTATAAATTAACCTGCCTATTGAAACTAGACCTAAATATCAATTCTCATCTCTCGAATCTCAAATCAATATGGTCAAACTCATGCATAAAAGATCAGGCCTAATCTAGTCACAGAGCATTAAATCAATCAATAGGAAATTAATCTAGCATTGATAATCAATAACAATAAATTAACCCTTCATATTATTTATGGATCTCCACAAACCCTAGAAAGGAAACTACTCACACATAATTAAATCTAAACTAATGAAAGTAATAAAACAAGACATGATCAAAGGAATAAAATAAATAACTGAGATTTTAAGTGTCGCTTAAGTTTGTTTTAGTTTAGGATTCTTGCTTAATTTAAATACTTTTCCGTTAAGCAAGTTTAGGATCTGTTTTTACACTTTCTTATTTTCCTCTCTTAGACTTTCTCTCTCTACTTAGCTTTTAGATTAGTTTCTCTCTCTACAACTTTGTTCTTAATTCAAGTCCTTAATTATGATTACTTTGATAACGATTTCTTCTACTTTAATCTCAGTTATTTACTTTAATTCTTTCATCATGTCTCCTTTAATTGCTTTGTTTAGTTTATATTTGATTATGTCTGAGTAGTTTCCTTTCTAGGGTTTGTGGGGATCCATAAATAATATGAAGGGGTAATTTATTGCTGTTGATTATCAATGCTACATTAATTTCCTATTGATTGATTTAATACTCTGTGACTAGATTAGGCTTGATCTTTTTTGCATGAGTTTGCGATATTGATTCGAGATTCTAGAGATGAGAATTAATGTTTAGGTCTAGTTTCAATAGGCAGGTTAATTTATAAATGGTTAAGTCGAGATTCGAGAGATGAGATTTAATACCGGTAAATTAATTCTGTGATTGTAATACATAGCGAAAGCCCTTTATGATTTGATTAATTGATTCATTACCCTGGAATGTTATTTATTGGTGAACCTATGCCCTAGGTCTTTTATTTATTGATTTTCCTCTATTCTTATTCTTCTCTACTTTTACTCTCCGTAGTTTAGTTTCCTTTCACCATAATATATTGGTTACTTTATAATTTAGATTGCTTTAATTAATTAGGAATAGAAAGACCAGTTTCCCTGTGGATTCGACCCTACTTCCCTATCTGCATTAGTTAGAGGATTTAGGAATTACGTTTGATTGGGTGATACGACTTTAGCCTGTCAATACACCCGGGTTAGTTTTTGTTCTTCATTTGATGATAAAATGAAAAACAATCATCAAAATGAGAACAAATAATCATGGATGTACGGTACACCCGAGTGTATATAACATCCTCTCATGGAATAGGAATAAAATAGCCCCTTATCCCTTTATTTGACCGGAGCTTCTTGTTTCAGAGGGTGAATCTATCAAACTTGATCAACCATTAACAAGTAATCCTAATGTGGGTGGATTTGGTCAAGGAGATGCAGAAATAGTCCTTCAAGACCCACTGCGCGTACAAGGGCTTTTGTTCTTCTTTGCATCCGTTATTCTAGCACAAATCTTTTTTATTCTAAAAAGAAACAGTTCGAGAAGGTTCAATTGTCCGAAATGAATTTCTAGATTTGTGACTTTATCAAGATCAAGCTTGTAACAATAACAAAATTCTTGTTGACAATTCAATTCTTTGACAGTTTTGGATGATCAATAAATAAAAAAAAAATTACGAGAAGGTTCTTTTTTGTTTGTTTCTACTTTTTCTTCTACATCTACGAGCAAGATTTTGAGTTATAATAATATATTGGATTGTGAAGAAAACTTTTTTACTTTTTTCCAATCGAAATTTGACTCAATACTAGACTAAAAGGGGAATATAACGAAAAGAATAATGAGGGGACCAAATGATTTGATTCTAGGGGGATTTATCCGCCTTCCTGGTCTTAGAAACACGACAAGGACTTTTACACATACTTGTCGTGTGTCGAAATAGTAACGAGTCTTGATTCCCTTCGTCAAAGACTTAGTCGAAATTTTTCTTTTTTCTAGATTTCACCCTTTTTTCGTTTTAGATTGATTCTTTTTTCTTAGTATTACATGTATAAGGAGCGGACAAACTGAAAAAAGAGAGAGGTCAATTTCTTGAACAAATGGAACTTCTTGGATTCTATTTAATCTAGAAAAATAGAGCTTCTATTTGGTCATTCAATAAATTAATTGATTGCTTCTTTCTCTTTCTTTTAACTTAACAATTTAGGAAGCACCAATACGTATGATCGAGGAATATATGTTTTGAATAACCAAATACACTTTTCAAAAACATTGAAAAACGGGTCCGTTTTTCATTTATTAGGAAAAAATTCGAATAAAAAATTATGATAATTAAAAAAAGAATTAAATGGGACCTCCCCTTTCTTTGTTTGTTTAATTCGAGGGGGAAGGAAGGTCCCGTTGAGTTCTTATACTTTCATGTCTATACCTCGATTAATCAAATTACTACTTACTACAGCGATGAGCCTAATCCAGAATATGAACCATAAAATAAAATACCTAGTAAACCGATCACAAGAATACCAGCTACAGTACCTATTATCCAAAGAGGAATTCTTCCAGTAGTATCGGCCATTTACCCCACTTCCCTCCAAATTTCATTAAGTGGTCGTGCTAGAAACATTAACAGTTATGGATAATTATGAAATGAGGTCCTTCCGAATGGGATATAAACAAGGAGTGGTAAAAGGGGAAGGGATATGAAGTGTGTTTAAAAAGACCAACTTATGCTTAAGAGCATAAACAATGGTAAGGATACATATATATTTTCCTTTTTCTCTCTCCTTTCCTCCACTTGAGACATCACACTCTCTTTCCTTCATATCATTTTCCACTATCTCTATCATTTTACTCATCATTTATTTAATAATTTCCAACATCAATAAGTATCCTTTCTCATTTTCTCTCTCCTATTTACATATACCCCACCATATATTCCCTCACTTATTAATACACTTTATTAATACTACCTCCGATTCATATTACTTGCAACAAATGAATATTTTATGTTTCATAAATAATACCCCTTTGTTGCGAGTAATATGAAACGGAGGTAGTATTAAAATATGTACAAGATTATTATTATTATTATTATTATTATTATTATTATTATTATTATTATTATTAATATTATTATTATTATTATTATTATTATTATTATTATTATTATTATTATTATTATTATTATTATTATTATTATTATTATTATTATTATTATTAAATCTCAAAAACTGACAAAATCATACTACAAAAAAAAATTAGTGGAAAGCCGAGATACAATCTAGGCCATCACTCGTCTACCTATAGCAAATCCTATCATACTGAAGATATGAGCAGCAACATGTGCCCTAATGTCCTAAAACTTTGAGAACTTCTGGATCCACTTCAATAATGCAACAGCCTCCTTTTCTAATTCCCCAAGTGAAGAGAAAAAGAAAAGAAGGAATTGAAGCCATATCCAATTTCTCGACAATTGGATTTGTACTTGACCCACTTCCAATAGCCCAGATCAGCCACCACCCGTCCAAGAACAAAGTCAAAATTCCTAGGATGTATGTGTCAAAGGAGAAGACCCTATCAAGTGAACACAGATATCGCAACCACGATCCAAATAATAAAGTAACAAATCTACAGGTCTTAGGGAAACTTTGTTCTCTCTAGATAACCCAATGTCTTCCTCCTTTCTAGCAGAAATCCCTGACCAGTAGCAAACATTAACAAGGGTATCCCAAACAACATTATGCCGATATTTAATGGCCACAATACCGACACAAGACACCGTGCAGTGTGATCACCGAAAATATCCCCAGTAAAAACCCTTGAACAAGCAGAGCATGGCGTCATGATAGAGAACAATGGAACACCCAACCGGTAGCACAACACACCTCGATAAGTATTGGCGTTCATCGTCTGACCCATCCCTGAAATAGAGACCGCTCAAAGCCAATTAGAGGTGTGATCTCCCTTCTGTGATTTCCACAGTGCTGATTGTCGAGGAGATAATGAATAAGCGGATTCGGCAAAAGCGGTAACCTTTGTGAATTATATATGTAAGATTCAACTGTTTTATTAAACAAACTTAACGGATCTTCAAAAGCTCGTCCAAGACCAACAATGCCAGCATGCCATAGAAACTTTGTATGTAACCAACAAACTATAACTGAGAAGCAAGAAAAACATAATAACGAATATCACGTGTGAAATAAACACCAAGCCCTCCAAACGAAAATGGTAAGGCGGCAAGCCGCCACTGCCAATCGCCAAACCGAGGGCTCCAATCAGTAACAATACGCTCCAAGGAAGATCGAAGAACCCCATCGAAGGTGCGCAACGCAAAGTACTAGGAGGACAAGTACGCAACGCAAAGTAGAGTTTAGAAACTCCGGTACATGCCCTAAGTAACAATGGCTCATACTGAGGATCATCCAGCATATATAGCAACCTTATCCATGAGTGCAATGGCCTTGCTTGGTCACCCTCTACATCATAAGCTCACCACTAAAAACAGAATCGAAACTAGAGGGACCACCAAGCAAATTAACACCACGCAAAGACAAGCAATATTAGGTGAAAAGACACCTACAAGCTAAGCTTGCTTCGAGGGTCTTCTGTGGGCCAGAAAACTTCAGTTTTTTCCATATTAAGATATAACTCAAAACGAGGCCCTTCCTCCATAATCAACTGCAAAACCTTCCCCACCACCAACGTGTCACCAATAACATTTCCATCATCATCTAAATACCAAGCCTAAAGACATATATAAAAAATGTCTCTGGTTTTACACACCAGGGGTTGTAAAACCAAAGAAAAAAGTAGAGGACCAAGGGGAACACCCTATTACACTCCCTGAGACGACCATAAGGTTTGGTCCCTGTAGGGAATAATTTCAAGCCTTAAAAATCCCACTAGCTTGAACCCCACTGTGATCATACACTAAAGTACGGTGGCGTCCAAAAGGGAAGAAGATAGAGCAAAAGAGTCGCCAACAAGTTTTTAAGGAACTTGTAAACCGTTCACGAGGTGAAGGTTACACCCCTTAACGATCCAAGAGATCGTCAACTCCATAAGGTCATGAACCAAATAAGGGTTCGGGGATGATGGTACAAATCCAACCTAAAAGAGATTGAACCTGCCCTAATAATAGGCCTCTACTTTATTCTGCTCGTATTCATATGCGCTTTCTGACTAACATACAATCAATAGGATTAACCCTAAACCTGTTTAATCTATGTTGGTTGAATTTAATGCACAAATAAATCTATTATTGGCGATCACTTGAAATTATAATCACAATTAACCCTAAACAAGATTATTAATTATCTTATTAAGCGTGATTGCAAATACCAATTCCCTTTAAACATACAATAAAGGTGATCAAGCAATAAATAAATAAATCATCAAGCAACATAATAATGAATATCATCATCATAAAAATAAATTATAATTGAAATAATCATGATAATAATCATAAAAGAAAATAATCATCATATTAATAATAATTGAAATAATTATCATAAATAAAATAATCATCAAAATAATAATATTCATAATCATTATAACAATTATAATCATAATCATATTCATGTTAATATTAAAGCATAATAAAAATAGCAAGATCCTAGGCATGATACTAACAAGATTAATAACAAACCCTAGCATGTCACTAAGCAATAAAAATCAAATCTTTAACCCTAACATGATACTAACATGAATAAATATTAGGAAGAGAATAAAAGGCATCATAGCAATCATATTTAATATTAAAATTACCCTAGACATGATACTAGGAATCATAACAACAATATAAACATGATTTCTACATTATAATATCAATAAATCAATTAAAGCACTTACTTGGATGCCTCGTACCTCTTTCTAATTACAAAATACACACGTTAGTAACTTCAAGGAAAATAATAAACAAAACAATTAAATTAAATAATTGAAAGAGAGATTTGGGACCAAACCCTCAGAAATTAAAACCTTTCACGTCTAGGGCGAAGGCAATTTCGAATATGACTAGGCGTTTCAAGATCTTGTGAATGCGGAATTTTGTATGAAAAAGCAAGAAAGAAAGAAAGAAAGAATGCCAAAAGATTAAGAATTGAGAATTGATGAAAGAAAGATGATGAATAAAGAGAATTGGAGAATGTTGATGATTATTGATTGTAGATTGTAGAAAATTGATAATCGGTGATTGGAGATAATTGGTGATGGCTGATTGTAGATGATCCAAAACGGAGTTTTTGGTACGATATTTATAAAGAAAATCGGCCAAAAAAGATAATTTATCAAAACAGAGTCTGAAGATCACAGAAACAACTTGGCGCCAGCCCTGGCTCATTGGCGCCAGGACCAGTGGCTAGCGCCAGGCGCCAATGGCTGGCGTCTGGCGCCAATCCTGGTTCCACGCGCCAAGGCCTGGGGTTGGACGCCAAACCGGCTTTTAACACGTTTGATAATTTTACCGTACTGGAAGATAAAATAATATAATTTCAGTCGAAAATGCTGTTTGATCTAATTAAAACTCTAAAGAATCCTAATTGAATTAAGAATGATAAGACCTTCTAGAATGTTCTAGAAGACCAAAACCATTCCTAATTACATTAGGAATGATAAATCATATTAGGCCCTCCCCTAGATCATTGGGCCGTACTTAAAACTCAAATCGGGCCCAGTTTAGTAAATTGGCCATAACTTCCTCAATATTCATCGGAATTGGGCTTATAATATATCGTTGGAAAGGTCTTTGCAAGCCCTATCCAACTACACCACTATTGGACCCTTATGATGGACCAACCAAACTGGATTGGCTATTTTCTTAAAATAAAGTTTTCAAAAACAGAGAGAAGAGAAAGGAAAAGAAATAAAACTTTCCGCAACACTAGACCTTTCCACACTTTCGTTTCATTCGATTATGATTCGACGTGAAAGGTACTCATCACTGGGTTTGGTTTTGGGGAGACACAAATGGGTGTCTACAGAAGCCCCCACTTTGACTGAGTTTGGAGAAACGCAAGTTTCGAAAACGAAAGCCAAAGTATCGATAGGGACGGAGAATGATTCAGAACGTTCTGCGATCCTAAATCAATCTTGTAACGCCGATACCTGCAAAACTAGCATTAGTTAAACAGATAAAAGAGTTAAGAAACGCGTATCTTACACCGTCGAGCACACGTCTCTGAAAGTAACCGATTTGTTTTGATGACCTCCTGCAAGCTAGAGAATGTCATCCCGCTTGAAAACCGCTACGCCTTGTAACTGCTTCCAAATTAGAAGATTGCTTCGCCCGAAACGATCCTCTCCGCTTTGATAATATTCCACGTCCAAGGGAATATCATCGAAAATTATTTCTCTTGAAATAATTCTCATCCGCATTATGATCACATTCCATGCCTTAGGAACTATGATCGAAAGCAATTTCACCCGAAATTACCTTCAGTTGTTTGTGACAACTTTCCGCAAGCTAGGGAATGACGCCAAAGACATCTTCTCTTGAAGTCATCCTCATTTGATGCGATAATCTCCCAAAGGAAAATACCGAAGATCCACGCCCGTCGATCTTTAAAAGTTCGCCTGAACTTTGCTTTTTTCTATGCCTGTACGTCGGCGCTCTTTGCTCTTGAACCTATATGTCGGTGCCCTTTTGTTAATGAACCTGTATATCGGTGCCTTTTGCTAATGAACCTGTATGTCGGTGCTTTTTGCTAATGAGCCAATGCTTAGGCGCTTTAAGCTTAGTGAGACGATCTTTTCATCAGGTCGATCACTTCATGTAATCAAGCCGATTACTTAATCATGTCAAATTGCTCAAAGGGCTAACTGGCGTACCAAGGAACCCAAAATATATTGCAGAAGGCTAGTACAACCCCAACAGGTGGCTGGCTGCTTTAACGTCGCTGAAAATCAATCAGCGCCAGCCATATGGCATTAGCGCCAGGCGCTGGAATTGGCGTTAGGCGCCAAGCACAGAACGTGACGCTAATGCCTAGGGGCTGGCGCCAGAACGGGAATCTTCTTTAAATTCCATTTTTCGTTCATTTCTTGCTCTGTTCGTCGCGAAACTGCCCGAGAGAAGTCCGAAAACTTCAATTGATCGTTGCTCACTTGTTTCTCAACCGAATTCGCTCAAATTTGTTGCAAATCAAAGCTCTTTTCACCTATATTCCCGATCTATGTAAGTTTTCCTCAAAATCACACCGGTTTTTTATGAATTCTTGGCATGTATATTCACGAATTTCATGAAAATTCGAAATTTATAATGCTCAATTTGCTCTATTTATCAAATTTTATGCCATGAAATTGCTTGTTTATGTTTGTATATTGCTTTGAGAGTAATTTGAGACTGGTTTGACTCAATTTGGCGAAGAAGTGAGCAATCCGCCATTGTTGGGCCTCCTAAGGTCGTGAAGAACAATGTGGCTCGTTCTTGATGTTTTTTGCTAGCAATTCTTGTTCAATAATCACCATAGTGTTGCAAGAATTGTTTGATTGCTTGAAAAATGCTTGTCATGCTCAATTCGAATTTGTGCTCTGTTTTAGTACTACGTACTCTGTTTTTGCGAACATAGCATCATGCGGTTAGGCAAACCTTTAGATACTATAGAACCTTGATTTATGATGATTCTGCACAATGTAGCATGGCTAGACAACGAGGCTCCGGTTCACGGTCCCGAAACACTAGACGGGAGCATGAGCCCGTGGAGGATGACACTACACCATCCACTTCGCTTGGTCAGTTCCCAGAGTGGGATGAGCAGACCTTGTTCTTTGCCCCTGTCCACCACATTTCTGAGAGGGTGAGACGGGGAACCGAGCCAGGAAGGACACGACATCACGGCTCTGGCTGCGATGGTCTCGGCGATTTGTATAGGATGCATATCGCCAGAGATCGAGAGACGAGACTCCTATGGGAGTCTTGCGGGTTGGTTGCCCTGTTTGAGACCTCCGAGGCTATGGTCGCTTCTAGCGGGGTTCACCACGTAGTACGCGCTTTGGTGGAGTTCTTTTGGGACACCACCAACACATTTCATTTTCCATGGGGTGAGATGATGGTCACTCCTACAGACTTCAGTTTCATCACAGGACTGGAGTTTTCTTCTGTGTCGCTGCCATTCGACGGCAGTATCGACGTCTTTGCTCCAGAGGTCGAGGAACTACTGGGACCGATTGCTGTTCGGGCCCGAGCTGAGGTCGAGACGACTCAGTTTAGTGCTAGAGGGATTCGCCGCTCGACGCTTGCAGCGGCTCTTGATGACGATGCGACCACCCGAGAGCAGCGGGTGCGTATCTTCGTGCTGATGTTATTGTCAGGGACATTCTCCCCTGATAGGGGTAGTAGGGCATTGCTTTACTATCTTCCTGCTGTTCGCGATCTCCGGCGGATCGGGACTTATGACTGGGCCAGCTTGGCCTATACTGACTTCGTTCGCGCACTGAGGGACTCGTGTCGCCACCGGTCTCTTAGGACGAATGTCGCTTTGTCCGCTTTTTGGAAAGTTGTAGAGGTAAGCGTTATTCCCTATAACATTTAGACCTATATGTCCAATTAGCATTTACTCATGATTTAGCCTTTTGTAGATCTGGTTCTATGAATACTTTCCTTCCATTGCGCCGGCGAGACCATCGCCGAGGGGGTATCCGGTGAGCGCCTCTTGGGGCGGCCACCATGTGGACCTGTCTACTGCACGTGTCCGGAGTCGGATCATCTCGGTATGATTCTTGGTGCTTATCTTGCTCTTCTGCGATGTTTCACACATGTTCTTACCCGATTGGTATTTTTATAGGGACCTAAGGTAGCATACCGGCCATGGGGTGGTTGGACAGTCCCTGGATTAGCCGCACAGTACTCTGCTGAGCGTCGTTATTTTCTGGGGACCTACGGAGCAGTTGCGTATTTAGGAGAGAGAGTTACTAGACAGCACTCTTCCGATGTCTTTGTCGTTCCTGCTCCTCCACCACGCCACATGTTCGACGAGAGAGAGTTGTCGAGCATGGCTGAGGAGCCTGGTTCTCTTTGGCGATCCCATCTGATCCTTGGGCGGAGTTATGCTGAGGAGCTACTTCCTTGGTTAGCTCCAGCCCCCGTGCCGGCCGAGGACGTGAGGGTAAGATTCTTAGCTTTTGTTTGGCACTGAGTATCCCCCAAGTGATACCTTACTGATTTTTTCTTTTGTTATATCAGGATGGTCCCACTGAGTTTGTGCCACCCCGTATGTCCATCCATTACCAGGGGATGTACGGGCCGATCGAGGAGATGATTCCTCCGGCTCCTGAGGGCGAGCGCTTCGTGGAGCGGTCGATTCCTCGTCATCAGACCAGAGTAAGTCTAGCTCTAATCCAGAATTTTGTATTTAGTTATCATGCATTTTTACTGACTTAACTTTCCTTGACAGTTCTCACGCGAGGTGGTTTCGGCTATGGCACGATGCATTGATGCCTTCCGGAGCCAACTCGTCCGGATGAGGAACGCAGCTACCTGTCGTCGAGACGACGCCGTCCGAGAGGTAACTTTTCCTTTACTTATTATTTCTGCACTTATGCTTCAGTTTTCACCTTGTTTCTGTTCTATTTCTTTTTGCAGGGTCAGCCAATTGCTTCTCACACCCGTACGAGGCCTGAGGGGCGAAGAGAGCCGACGAGGTCTAGCTCGAGACGTCGTCGCACTTCGTCAGGAGGTAGAGGTGGCCGTTCTGAGGCTGCTCGAGCCGACGTTGCTGAAGGCTCAGAGTCTTCTTCTGAGGAGGTTCCGGCTGCGCCGTTAGGAGAGGCTACCTCAGCTTTCAGAGGTGGTGGGATGTACGAGGTTGGCTCGTCATCGCAGCAGCTTCCGCGATCTCAGCCTCAGGTTGGCCTTGACTGGAGCGGTCCTGTTTTGAGTTTCCCTCCTCCTACGGAGACTGGAACTGGTGCTGGGGCTGGAGCTGGTGGAGAGGTGACTCCTCGAACAGCGCAGTTTTATGGCATGATGGGCCTACGTCCTCCGGCGCCGTAGTTTATTTCTGTATATGCATTTTATTTTGACTTTTTATAGAACTTTGCCTTTGACTTGTTATTTAGACACTTTGTTCTGTAAATCTACTATTATGTATTATTATTATGTTTAGTGTATGTTAGTGTGTGCAAATGTGATAACAATTTTGCGAAAAAATTCCGTCATTTTTATTATTGATGGAGGGTATTATCCGACTCTCTCCCCCAAAAAGAAAAATAAAAAGGAAAAATAAAATGGAGAAAAAAAAAAAAAAAAAAAAAAGCTGATTTTTGAAAATTAATATAAAAGTCAAAAAAATAATTTGCTATTTTTAATTAATTAAGAAAAGGATAGAAAGATATTTAGAATAAAACGGTGCCATAAAGTCATTAACCGACTCCAATTTAATATCAAAACGCAAGCTGAGCACACGCGGCTGTCCTGCTAACTTGGCGCCAGCTGGCGTCAACCTGTGGCGCGTGGCGCCAGGCGCCATTTCTAGCGTGTGGCGCCAAGAGCAGATGGGTGACGCCAATTTCAGGAGTGTGACGCCAATTGACGCTGACTACGTATCCCAGTCAGGTTGAAATTCCTCGCAATTTGTGCATACATAGCCCCCTGCTCAGCCGATTCTTCACATAATTCCAGCGAAAAAAAATGGTTATTCTTCTCTTTAGAAAAAAAAAGTAATCATGTCTTTAGCCACTAAAACCTTCACCCAATATTCTCATGAGTGGTGTCGATCTCTTAATGCTAGAGAAAGAAAAGAATTGGATTTATTCCACTTGGGGGGAATATATGGCATTAAAGGGGTAGATCTAGACATAGACTTCATTCATACCGCTTTAGAATATTGAAACATTGACACACATTGTTTTAGAATAGGGTATGATGAAATTAGCCCTTTGCCAGAGGAATCTGGTGCTATTTTAGGCTTCCCTGCAATAGACCTGGTGGTGATCCCTAGAATAGATGCATATTACTATAAGGATTTTGAGCGCTTCTTTAATTTGAAGGAAAGGGATTTATCAAGGATAGTGAATGGCAACGTGGTGAATTTAAAGGAATTCGCACGCTATTACTTTGATAAACCGCTTTCTGAATCTCTTCACATATATAGAAGAAGGGCGTTCTTATTCTGCATGCTTAATCAATATTGTCTTAGTAGTGGTAAAATTAACGAGGGTCGATCAATTACAACCACTGTGCTAGAACAAATTGAATCAGGGAGAAATCCGATGCCTTTAATAGTTGGAGAGACTATGATTGGTCTAGATGAATTGAAAAGGGACCCAAAAGCACCTCTTCGCGGTTCTCCAATTTTATTACAGGTAGAAAATTAATATTTTTAATTACAGAAATTAAAAACATATTTTTGTATTGTAATATTAATTAATTTGCATTCCTAACTCTTTTTTTTTTTTTTTTTTAGATGTGGCTAATGGAAAGATTAGGATTAATTAGCCCTCCGGACGACATTGAAAGTTACACGCCCACTTGCTTTGTAAGAAGAAAGAAACGAATCCCTAAAATTGGGCGCCATGGGTGGAAGAAAGTCTTTGAATCACGTGACTTTGCTATCAAGTGGGTCATCCCATGGTGGAAAATAAAAAGGATGGTTGGTGTTAACAAGCAACCTTTCTGCCGTCTTCCAAGCTTGTCTCTCATGACATATTATTATCCCTGCAGAGTAAAGAGACAATATGGCTTGCTTCAAAATATTCCTTCCGGGGATCTTCGTCCTCCCTATGAGTATCCCATATCTCAAGAAGTAGATAAATTTGACACGTACTGGAGCGCTAGACCTTTATGGGAAGTGATTACCCAAAAGGTTCCCCCTTCTTTGCCTAATGATGTAAAGAAGTGGTTGCTAAAGAAGTCTTCAATTGATCAGGGTAGGACTGATGTGAAAAATCGTCTAGGTGACAGGGTGACACCGGCCAAGGAACGCTTAGGTGCAAGAATTGAGTTCAAGACACTTATAATGCCTAAGAAGAAGAATTCTACTAAAGACAAGGGGAAGAGGAAAGCTACCACTGCAGACAAAAAGATTTGGGTGGAAAAGAAGCATGGAGTGCTAGCGGAAGGGGAAACAATCCATTCTAAGATTGAATGTAGGTCCTCTAAAGGATGCCTATTAGCCAAAGTAATGGATGAAGAGGAGGAGACAGAAAAGAATTGGAAAAGAGCAAAGAAGGAGAAGAAAGATTAGAATATTGCTTAGCTTTCGATTTATTAGATTCTTAGCTTTTATTTAAAGTTAATTTATTTCAGCTTTATTTAAATTCCATTAACAATGCAGTTTTATTTTATTAATGAAATTTCAGCTTTCAATTAAATTGTTACTTTAAATTTGTTTTATTAAAGCAATGAAAAACCGAAAGAATTGATTTTCCAGAAATTCGTCGAGTACGAAAGCCGAAAATTTTCCGAAAAACACCGAAATTCGCCCAGATTTTATTACTGAATTGGCGTCAATAATTTCGAATTGGCGCCGGATATTGAGGTCTGGCGCCAGGCGCCAATATTGTCGTCTGGCGCTAATGGCCTTTCATTGGCGCCAGGCTCTGTTCTGCGACGCCAGTTGCTTTTCCGACTTTTGTTGATTATTTGTAGGTTCTGGAATGCGGAGATGTCGAAAAATAAAGTGGCCGCACCCGTAATGGGTTGCCTACGTATCCTTTCCTAAGGAATCAGGCCGAACGTAGCTCTCTTGGGTGTCCTACTCAAGTAATTATGGGTAGTATTTTTTAAGTTGGTCAAGATTGGTCATGTTTGAGAATTCATTGCCATCCATGTCAGTTAATTTTGCTGCACCACCTGACAGGATTGTTTTGATAATGTAGGGGCCAGACCAATTAGGTCTAAACTTTCCCCTTGGATCTAAAACATTTTTCCTTAGCGCTTTTAATACCAAATCTCCTATTTTGATGTTTCTTGTCTTGACCTTCTTATTAAAATGTCTAGCCATACGAGTTTGATAACACTGAGTGTGATGTAGAGCTTCTAGTCGTTTCTCGTCGAGTAGGATCAATTCTTCGTATCGTGCCCTAGTCCATTCGACTTCATCGAGTTTACTTTCTAGCGCAATACGTAGAGATGGCATTTCTAGTTCGACAGGTTGTACGGCATCCATTCCATAAACCAAAGAAAATGGTGTATTTCCTGTTGACGTACGGATTGACGTGCGATAACCCCACAATGCAAAGTGAAGCTTGTCAGGCCAATCCTTGTAATTTTCTGTCATTTTCTCGATGATAGTTTTTAATTTTTTATTAGCTGCCTCGACTGCTCCGTTTGCTTGAGGTCTATAAGGGGACGAATGATGAAGTTGGATACCATATTTATGTAGCAATTCTTCACATTCGGCTTGAAAGTGAGTTCCATTGTCACTTATCATTTCATGTGGGACTCCATATCGACAAATGATATTTCTCTCGATAAAAAGTGCTACATGTTTTGCGGTGAGTTTAGCATATGATTGTGCTTCAACCCACTTCGTAAAGTAATCAATCGCTACTAGAATAAATTCATGGCCTCCCGTCCCTGGAGGAACGATCTTTCCAATTATGTCAATTCCCCATGTAGAGAATGGCCATGGTGATGTATAGGTGTAAAGCAAAGATGGAGGAACGTGCTGTAAATTGGCATAAATTTGACACTTAGGGCATCTTTTTACATATTGATGGCAATCCCTATTCATGGTAGTCCAATAATACCCCTCTCGCATTATTTTCTGGACTAACATTTTGCCATTTATATGGGTTCCACAGATTCCTTCGTGGATCATTCTCATTATTATTTGTGCATCCACCTTCCCTACGCATAGGAGAGCTCGACCTTTAGGTACCCTTTTATGTAGCTCGTTGTCTATGAGTACATATTGAGAAGCCAAAAGTCTCAAGGCTCGTTTTGCTCTTTTGTCAGCATGAGGAGGGTATTCTCCATTGGTGACATAGTTGAGGATGTCTGTGTACCATGGTTCTTCTTCTTGTTCTTCATCTTTGTCTTGGATTGGGTCATCGTCTTCTATAGCCTGTATATATGCTGGTTTGTGCCTTTTTTCGATAGTTAGAGGCATTTGCTCGATATCCGTAGGAATCCTAACCATTGAGGCTAGTCTTGCCAAGGCATCAGCAAATTGATTTTCTTCTCTTGGTAGGTATGTGTATTCTACCTTCTCTAACTGATCGGTAAGAGTTTCCAGATAAGTTTGGTAAGGAGCTAGGCTTTCGCTCCTAACTTTCCACCTTTTAGATATTTGATTGATGATTAGAGAGGAATCTCCGAATATCCTTAACTTCTTTACTCCCAATGCCAGGGCTGTTTCAAGGCCTACCACACATGCTTCATATTCAGCAGCATTGTTGGTAACGTCGAAATCAAGCTTTATCGAGATTGGGACGTGTTCTTCTTTGGGTGATACTAGTAGCACTCCGACACCACATCCCTTTTGGTTTGAGGCTCCGTCAAAGTACAA
Organism: Chenopodium album; assembly: GCF_948465745.1. Taxonomy (NCBI): domain Eukaryota; kingdom Viridiplantae; phylum Streptophyta; class Magnoliopsida; order Caryophyllales; family Amaranthaceae; genus Chenopodium; species Chenopodium album. The sequence continues at coordinate 11,181,594 of NC_137842.1, read as the reverse complement.
GGTCCAAGTATCATCTTCAGTGACCATCAAATCTTCATCTGGAAATTCACTGTCCTGTATTGGTGTCGAGTCTTCTATTGGAAAGTCTGCCAGAAAGTCTGACACCACGGATCCTTTAATAGCTTTTTGTGGCATAAACCGTACATCGAACTGGGCTAAGTTGACTATCCATCTTGAAATACGTCCATTGAGTGTTGATTTCTCGAACAAGTATTTGAGTGGATCCAATCGAGATACCACGAAAACGGTATGCACCAACATGTAATGTCTCAACTTAGTTGTGGCCCACACCAAAGCGAGGCACAATTTCTCGAGTGGTGTATAGCGGGTTTCGTATTCGAGCATCTTCTTACTTAAGTAATAGATTGCATTCTCTTTGTTTTCTACCTCTTGTGCTAGCATGGCTCCCATTGTCTCTTTGGTAACCGTCAAATATAACCTAAGAGGTATTCCAGGAAGTGCTGGCGCTAATACGGGAGGATTTGCGAGATAGGCTTTGATCCGGTCAAAGGCTTTTTGACACTCTTCATCCCATATTACTGGTACATTCTTCTTGAGCTTTTTGAAGATTGGTTCACATATTGTTGTTAATTTTGATATGAACCTACTTATGTATTGTAACCGGCCAATGAATCCTCGAATCTGTTTCTCGGTCTTGGGCGGTGGCATTGACATGATTGCTTTAATCTTCGTCGGATCTATCTCTATCCCTCTAGAGCTTATGACGTATCCCAAGAGCTTGCCTGAGGTTACTCCAAAAGCGCATTTTGAGGGATTTAACCTCATATTATATTTTCTTAACCTTTCGAAAAATTTCCTTAAGGCTACTTGATGGCCTGGACGGTCTTTTGATTTTACAATCATGTCGTCTACATATACCTCAACTTCTTTGTGCATCATGTCATGGAGCAAGGCAGTTGCTGCACGTTGGTAAGTAGCACCTGCGTTTTTCAACCCAAATGGCATTACCGTGTAACAGTAAGTGCCCCATGGTGTGATAAAAGTTGTTTTCTCCATGTCTTCTTCCGCCATGAGAATCTGATTGTACCCTGCGTATCCATCCATGAATGAGAGGAGCGCGTGATTTGCTGTGTTGTCTACCAGAATATCGATGTGTGGCAAAGGGAAGTCGTCCTTTGGACTTGCCTTATTTAGATCTCGATAGTCGACACACATTCTTACCCTTCCATCTTTCTTTGGTACTGGGACGACGTTAGCGACCCATTCGGGGTATTTGGATACCTTGATGAAACCTGCAGTTATTTGTTTTTGAACTTCTTCTTTTATTTTTAGTGCTACGTCGGGTTTCATTCGACGTAGTTTTTGTTTTACAGGTTTCATTCCTGGAATTAATGGTATAGTGTGTTAGGCTATTTCTCTGTTAATGCCTGGCATATCTTCATATGACCAAGCAAATACATCGATAAATTCTTTAAGCAAATTAATTAAATCGGTTCTTTCTTGTTTATTCAATGTTAGTCCGATTTTAACTTCTCTTTTATGAGTTGAATCATTTGAGATGTCAACTGTTTCAGTCTCTTCAATTACTGGTGTTTTCTTTTCAAGTGTTTCCATTGCTTTAATAAATTCTTTATCTTTTTCATCGTTAGCTAAGCAATATTCGTCATCTTGAGTTAGGGAAGAACACGAGAAGTAAGGAGAATGAGCGATATTATTATACTCTGAGATCATTACATCAAAGAGTGATATGTCCTCAGGGACTGGATCACTAACTATCCTAGGAGAAGAAACAGGAAGGGAAGGCGTTATAACTAAAGACTTAGAAGATTCTAAAGGGAAAGACTCTGACTCAGACTCTGACTCTGACCCTGACGATTCTTCAAACATTGGCCCTTGTCCTGTCGTGATTGATATCTTCCTCCCACTCGGAGTAATCACCTTGATAGTCTTGCGCCACCCTTGCGGTAATCCTTCAGCTGGAGTAATTAGCTTCGAGGGATCGAAGTTTTCACTTTGTAGGATCGTTTGAATGAGTGAGGAGTTGTCTTCCTCATAAACTGATTCATTCTTTTCTCGCCCAAACATTAATCCCATGACGTTAAAGTCAAAACATGGAGGTGCTTTCTCCTTATGGACGGGAATTGGGATTTCATCAGTGAAATAGCAATCCAAGAAAATCTCGAATCCTGGTTGTCGTATGCCATTTACAACAAATGGTTCGGGAAATTCATAGCATGGATAGTCCTCTCCTTCCTTTATAAACTGACCATTAAGCGTAAGAGGGTACTGATCCATGGGAATTGCTTTCTTTTGAATGCGAGCGTCCCTACGTGCTTTTAATTTGTCCTGGGCTCGCTTGAGATCTTTCCGAGTCGGTTCGAAACCAAGTCCGAAAGTATCTAGTTTAGGGAGGCCAGGTGACTCTATTGATTTTTCTATCCCTTTCTTCTTTCCTAAGGTCATCCCAGGGAAGTGTCCTTGTTTTTTCAGCATAGTGTTGATAATCATGTTGGAATGGGGGTCGTGGCAAAGAGATGTCTTTTCATCCTCTTGGATTAAGGAGACTTCTTCGTTAAAGCCCCATAGGTCTTCATCATCTTCGTCGTGCTCCACGTTGATGATTGGATTCTCTATTGACTTGATCCTCATTGGTGAAGCATCAATAGTGATGGGGATTCCTCCAACTATAGCTTTCACTTGTTGGTGGAGAGATGAAGGGACGGCCTTTAGATCATGGAGCCAAGGGCGTCCTAACAACAGATTGAATGAGGCTTTGATGTCTACCACTTGAAAAGTAGTAGCATGTTCTATTGCTCCTGCCGTCACATTTAGGGTTATTTTGCCAAGAGCTTGACGTCGAGTATTATCGTAAGCTCTTATTCCTTGTGTAGACGGAGTTAAATCCTCATTCTTTATGCCGAGCATCCTCGCAGTCCTAAGTGGACAGACGTTAATAGCCGATCCATTGTCTACCATTGTCATGGGAACATTCATTCTTTTACAGACTACTGTGAGGTTTAACGCTTTGTAGTGCTTGTCACCTTCCGGGGGTAAATCTTTATCAGAGAAGGTGATTAGATTAATTGGACTAGGGAGATCACTCGTGAGGAAGTTAACTAGTCCCTCAGGAGTGGTGTCAGAATCGATCCCAATTTTATCCAAGGCATTCATCACAGCCAACCTATGTTCTCGAGATGTTGCTAGAAGCTTCCATACATTCATCTCGACTTTTGTCTTCTTGAATTGTTTAACAATGTCATTGTCCTCGATGACAGGTATGGGAACTTGTTGTGCGGTAGGCATGGATTGCGTTGAAATAGGAGGTTGTATTCTCCCGGATCTTGTGAGGACATCTATTGATGTATCTTCTTCAGCCCAAATATCGTCTGTGGTGTATGATATGGAAGGTGAAGGTTCTAATATGTCTTTTAGATAGACATCTTCTTCATCACTATCCCATACTCCATTAACATTTATATCCTCTTCTTGTTGAACTTGGACTAATTCCTTTCTATCAATCATTTTCTGCACCAAATCCTTGAATTTGAAGCAGTTTTCTATGGTGTGTCCTCCTGACTGATGGTATTGACAGTAATATCTATCTGTTCTTTTTAATGATTCAAATGGTCTTGGTTCGAGAGGTTTGACCTTGCCACTCTCGGAGAGCATTTTAAACATTTGTGCATACGGGATCCCAATTGGAGTATAAATTTTATTGCTCTTCTTGGGTCTTTCGGTGACTTGTAAGGGAAAGCATTTTGCCTCATAAGTCATTTTTACTGGTGTGGATTCTCTCTTAGGTTTTTGATCATATTCCTTGCGAAGTTCATTCAGAATTTTGAGAGTTTCATGTAACAGTTGTGATGTCTCCCTCAGATATAGTGTGAGTATTCGTATCTCTGCCTCATTTGCTAGTTCTGGAGGATTATCCTCGACATCGAAAAAAATCTCCTCTTCTTCTTCTTCGGTCACTCTGACAGGCTTAATGAGAGATGAGGGGTCGACTTCGCTTTCTTCATCGGAAATAGCCAATGTGTGAGCTAGAGGTGCATTATCAATACTCGGTTTCTTACTGGCAGGAGGCAACGGAAGTTTATTACTGTCAATCAAGTCTTGGATAGCTTCCTTAAGTTTCCAACAGCTTTCGGTAGAATGGCCCCTACCTTGATGATACTTGCAATGTGCATTGGGGTTCCAATTAGGCGACCTTTTCTCGACTGGGGGATCTCCAAATGGTCCAATGGGAGTTATAAGACCTTTTGCATTTAGTCGATCAAATGCGGTGTCATAACTCATGCCAATAGGAGTGAAGTTTCTCCTAAACAATTTCTTTTGTCCTTGGTTGTTCATGGCAAGGACTTCTCCTAGATTAAAGGTGCTAACATTATTTGAGTGGGCGGTTTTGGAAGAAGAAGGATTGTCGTTCTTCTTTCCTTTCCAACCACTGTTGGAGTTATTGTTGGCAGCTTTTGATTTAGCTAAGTCATCTTCAATATTAATCCCAATATCATAAACAGCCTTAAAGGTATGAAGGTTATTTTGATATTTAAGATGTTTTGAATATTTTTCTTGGAGATTTTTAATGAACAATCTCACGGACTCTTTTTCACTTGGTACCTCAATCATTTTAGCTGAGGTTTCTCTCCACTTGTTAAAGAAAGATGTGAAGCCTTCATTCTCCTTCTGCTTGAGCATTTCAAGTTCTCTATGGTCAGTTTCGACTTGAACGTTGCACTTGTACCTATCAACGAAAGCGTTTGCTATGGATTCCCAGGTAGAGGTCTTTTCTTTTTCAAGGGAAAAGAACCATTGTTGGCAAACGGTCTCGAGAGATAGCGAGAACAGAGAAGGGAAAATTTTCTTATCGATACCCTTGATACTCATTATTGTTTCAAATGCCCTTAGATGGAAGTAGGGATTGTCGATTGCCCTAAACTTTGGGATGTCGTTGGCACTGAACTTCTGCGGAAGAAGATCCTTATCCAGCGAGACCCCTTGGGATGTGAGTTCTTGAAACTTGTAGTCACTGGACAACTTGCTTAGGCTTTCTTGCATGAGGTCCATCTGTTGTTGCTTCGCGGGATCCTCGATCTTAAGTGCGAGAAGCTTTAGTGTCTCAGTTACAGTAGCTAAATGGTTCTTGAGATCGTTAACTTCTTCCTGAGTTGCCATTATAACTCTTGCTTTCCTCTTGCGGGCTATCGGTTTGTCGAAAAGTTGGACTTGTACGAAGAGGTTATCTTTGATTAATCGTCCTTCCTTTCTTGACCACGCGCTGTAGATTAAGCCAATTTGCGTTTTAATTACTTGACTCGAATCAGTTTGACTTTATGGCTTTTATTTAAATAGAAGAAAAAAAAGGTATGTATATTTTTAGGGAGCAATAATGTACATGTGTTTAGGGAAATTAAGTACTATTATTTATTGGAGGATTAATATCCGACTTACCCCCCCTAAAAAAAATGACGAAAAAACAACGCGTGCACATAAAACTCCCTTAATCATGGTCAAGACATGTGTATTGAGTGTAAGTGACATGTTTGGACTCTTGTGTAAAACCATGGGACTCAGTGCCTAAACTCGAATATTGACTCAATTAAGCAGAATTAACCGAATTAAACAGGAAACTGAATAATTAGACATTAGGTGATGACTCGACAAATAATCCGAACTGTCGGCCAAGCGACAGGACTGGTGTCACAATATGGTGGTTGGCGCCAGACTTCTTAGTAAATGTCTGGCGCTACGCACCATACATTGGCGCTACAGCCCAAATTTCGGCACCAACATTGGAGCCTCGGTCTGGGACTGTTTTCGATATTATTAGTCAACTTGGGTATGCCTAAAGTCGTACTAGGTCGATTCCGATTAAAAGAAGAAAAAACTTTATTGACTCAAATAAATTAATTAATTAATTAGGCAAAGTTCTTTAAGTCATTAATTATAATCTCGACACAAATCAACAAACGGTTAGGAGGAGCATAGAAAATATATGCACAACAAATAATGCACAATTAGTCAAGTAGGCACAATATGATGCAATGAGTTCGCAACCTAACCATGGCTCTAGTTCTCTAAAGTTCGGGATATGGTTTAGTCAAACAGGGTCCATGGTTAATTGTTCAGATGCACCGCGTAGAAGCCTAACCGTGAAGGGTTAACGCGTGTGGATAGAACACCGCAAGTTTTTTAGAAAAAACTCGCTTCCATGGTTTGGTGAATTCAACATCTCAGATGTACCCTTTGTTGCCAGGAGCGTTCAATCGGGTAGATAGAGCATGAATTCCCAGAGGGTTATGTCCATATGTAGAACACATATGGATTTCAGAAAAATGAGAAAAAATTCAATCAGGAAGTAGGATCGAGCAAACAATACGAAAAACCGGTCGAAATTAGAACGCATATTTCTGGCTCGGTATTGGGGGAAATTGGCGCCAGCAAACAGAGACTGGCGCCAACTTTTAACTGTAGCGCCTGGCGCCAATACTGGCGTCTGGCGCTACGACAAAAAGTATGGCGCCAAGCTCTGGCCCCTGACGCTACTTCCCACATGCCTCAGCAGCTTTCTGTGCTCAATAAAATCATCCAGTTTCGCGCGGTGTTATTTCAGTCCTAGTTGTGAAAGACATTTCTCAAATTTCCTACGTGTAAAAATCCTATGTTTTTGACTCATTACGGATGGTCTTTCCAATGAGAACCTTTTTATGCATATGCCACAATGTTAATCAAAATTACGCACATGAAATACTTAGAACTTTTCGAGTCTCATCCACTCATTCTAAATCATTGCCGAAACAAATTCAGGAATTAAAATAGAAATCCTCCCCAGTGGAGTCGCCAAAAACTGTAGGGAATAATTTCAAGCCTTAAAAATCCCACTAGCTTGAACCCCACTGTGATCATACACTAAAGTACGGTGGCGTCCAAAAGGGAAGAAGATAGAGCAAAAGAGTCGCCAACAAGTTTTTAAGGAACTTGTAAACCGTTCACGAGGTGAAGGTTACACCCCTTAACGATCCAAGAGATCGTCAACTCCATAAGGTCATGAACCAAATAAGGGTTCGGGGATGATGGTACAAATCCAACCTAAAAGAGATTGAACCTGCCCTAATAATAGGCCTCTACTTTATTCTGCTCGTATTCATGTGCGCTTTCTGACTAACATACAATCAATAGGATTAACCCTAAACCTGTTTAATCTATGTTGGTTGAATTTAATGCACAAATAAATCTATTATTGGCGATCACTTGAAATTATAATCACAATTAACCCTAAACAAGATTATTAATTATCTTATTAAGCGTGATTGCAAATACCAATTCCCTTTAAACATACAATAAAGGTGATCAAGCAATAAATAAATAAATCATCAAGCAACATAATAATGAATATCATCATCATAAAAATAAATTATAATTGAAATAATCATGATAATAATCATAAAAGAAAATAATCATCATATTAATAATAATTGAAATAATTATCATAAATAAAATAATCATCAAAATAATAATATTCATAATCATTATAACAATTATAATCATAATCATATTCATGTTAATATTAAAGCATAATAAAAATAGCAAGATCCTAGGCATGATACTAACAAGATTAATAACAAACCCTAGCATGTCACTAAGCAATAAAAATCAAATCTTTAACCCTAACATGATACTAACATGAATAAATATTAGGAAGAGAATAAAAGGCATCATAGCAATCATATTTAATATTAAAAATACCCTAGACATGATACTAGGAATCATAACAACAATATAAACATGATTTCTACATCATAATATCAATAAATCAATTAAAGCACTTACTTGGATGCCTCGTACCTCTTTCTAATTACAAAATACACACGTTAGTAACTTCAAGGAAAATAATAAACAAAACAATTAAATTAAATAATTGAAAGAGAGATTTGGGACCAAACCCTCAGAAATTAAAACCTTTCACGTCTAGGGCGAAGGCAATTTCGAATATGACTAGGTGTTTCAAGATCTTGTGAATGCGGAATTTTGTATGAAAAAGCAAGAAAGAAAGAAAGAATGCCAAAAGATTAAGAATTGAGAATTGATGAAAGAAAGATGATGAATAAAGAGAATTGGAGAATGTTGATGATTATTGATTGTAGATTGTAGAAAATTGATAATCGGTGATTGGAGATAATTGGTGATGGCTGATTGTAGATGATCCAAAACGGAGTTTTTGGTACGATATTTATAAAGAAAATCGGCCAAAAAAGATAATTTATCAAAACAGAGTCTGAAGATCACAGAAACAACTTGGCGCCAGCCCTGGCTCATTGGCGCCAGGACCAGTGGCTAGCGCCAGGCGCCAATGGCTGGCGTCTGGCGCCAATCCTGGTTCCACGCGCCAAGGCCTGGGGTTGGACGCCAAACCGGCTTTTAACACGTTTGATAATTTTACCGTACTGGAAGATAAAATAATATAATTTCAGTCGAAAATGCTGTTTGATCTAATTAAAACTCTAAAGAATCCTAATTGAATTAAGAATGATAAGACCTTCTAGAATGTTCTAGAAGACCAAAACCATTCCTAATTACATTAGGAATGATAAATCATATTAGGCCCTCCCCTAGATCATTGGGCCGTACTTAAAACTCAAATCGGGCCCAGTTTAGTAAATTGGCCATAACTTCCTCAATATTCATCGGAATTGGGCTTATAATATATCGTTGGAAAGGTCTTTGCAAGCCCTATCCAACTACACCACTATTGGACCCTTATGATGGACCAACCAAACTGGATTGGCTGTTTTCTTAAAATAAAGTTTTCAAAAACAGAGAGAAGAGAAAGGAAAAGAAATAAAACTTTCCGCAACACTAGACCTTTCCACACTTTCGTTTCATTCGATTATGATTCGACGTGAAAGGTACTCATCACTGGGTTTGGTTTTGGGGAGACACAAATGGGTGTCTACAGAAGCCCCCACTTTGACTGAGTTTGGAGAAACGCAAGTTTCGAAAACGAAAGCCAAAGTATCGATAGGGACGGAGAATGATTCAGAACGTTCTGCGATCCTAAATCAATCTTGTAACGCCGATACCTGCAAAACTAGCATTAGTTAAACAGATAAAAGAGTTAAGAAACGCGTATCTTACACCGTCGAGCACACGTCTCTGAAAGTAACCGATTTGTTTTGATGACCTCCTGCAAGCTAGAGAATGTCATCCCGCTTGAAAACCGCTACGCCTTGTAACTGCTTCCAAATTAGAAGATTGCTTCGCCCGAAACGATCCTCTCCGCTTTGATAATATTCCACGTCCAAGGGAATATCATCGAAAATTATTTCTCTTGAAATAATTCTCATCCGCATTATGATCACATTCCATGCCTTAGGAACTATGATCGAAAGCAATTTCACCCGAAATTACCTTCAGTTGTTTGTGACAACTTTCCGCAAGCTAGGGAATGACGCCAAAGACATCTTCTCTTGAAGTCATCCTCATTTGATGCGATAATCTCCCAAAGGAAAATACCGAAGATCCACGCCCGTCGATCTTTAAAAGTTCGCCTGAACTTTGCTTTTTTCTATGCCTGTACGTCGGCGCTCTTTGCTCTTGAACCTATATGTCGGTGCCCTTTTGTTAATGAACCTGTATATCGGTGCCTTTTGCTAATGAACCTGTATGTCGGTGCTTTTTGCTAATGAGCCAATGCTTAGGCGCTTTAAGCTTAGTGAGACGATCTTTTCATCAGGTCGATCACTTCATGTAATCAAGCCGATTACTTAATCATGTCAAATTGCTCAAAGGGCTAACTGGCGTACCAAGGAACCCAAAATATATTGCAGAAGGCTAGTACAACCCCAACAGGTGGCTGGCTGCTTTGACGTCGCTGAAAATCAATCAGCGCCAGCCATATGGCATTAGCGCCAGGCGCTGGAATTGGCGTTAGGCGCCAAGCACAGAACGTGACGCTAATGCCTAGGGGCTGGCGCCAGAACGGGAATCTTCTTTAAATTCCATTTTTCGTTCATTTCTTGCTCTGTTCGTCGCGAAACTGCCCGAGAGAAGTCCGAAAACTTCAATTGATCGTTGCTCACTCGTTTCTCAACCGAATTCGCTCAAATTTGTTGCAAATCAAAGCTCTTTTCACCTATATTCCCGATCTATGTAAGTTTTCCTCAAAATCACACCGGTTTTTTATGAATTCTTGGCATGTATATTCACGAATTTCATGAAAATTCGAAATTTATAATGCTCAATTTGCTCTATTTATCAAATTTTATGCCATGAAATTGCTTGTTTATGTTTGTATATTGCTTTGAGAGTAATTTGAGACTGGTTTGACTCAATTTGGCGAAGAAGTGAGCAATCCGCCATTGTTGGGCCTCCTAAGGTCGTGAAGAACAATGTGGCTCGTTCTTGATGTTTTTTGCTAGCAATTCTTGTTCAATAATCACCATAGTGTTGCAAGAATTGTTTGATTGCTTGAAAAATGCTTGTCATGCTCAATTCGAATTTGTGCTCTGTTTTAGTACTACGTACTCTGTTTTTGCGAACATAGCATCATGCGGTTAGGCAAACCTTTAGATACTATAGAACCTTGATTTATGATGATTCTGCACAATGTAGCATGGCTAGACAACGAGGCTCCGGTTCACGGTCCCGAAACACTAGACGGGAGCATGAGCCCGTGGAGGATGACACTACACCATCCACTTCGCTTGGTCAGTTCCCAGAGTGGGATGAGCAGACCTTGTTCTTTGCCCCTGTCCACCACATTTCTGAGAGGGTGAGACGGGGAACCGAGCCAGGAAGGACACGACATCACGGCTCTGGCTGCGATGGTCTCGGCGATTTGTATAGGATGCATATCGCCAGAGATCGAGAGACGAGACTCCTATGGGAGTCTTGCGGGTTGGTTGCCCTGTTTGAGACCTCCGAGGCTATGGTCGCTTCTAGCGGGGTTCACCACGTAGTACGCGCTTTGGTGGAGTTCTTTTGGGACACCACCAACACATTTCATTTTCCATGGGGTGAGATGATGGTCACTCCTACAGACTTCAGTTTCATCACAGGACTGGAGTTTTCTTCTGTGTCGCTGCCATTCGACGGCAGTATCGACGTCTTTGCTCCAGAGGTCGAGGAACTACTGGGACCGATTGCTGTTCGGGCCCGAGCTGAGGTCGAGACGACTCAGTTTAGTGCTAGAGGGATTCGCCGCTCGACGCTTGCAGCGGCTCTTGATGACGATGCGACCACCCGAGAGCAGCGGGTGCGTATCTTCGTGCTGATGTTATTGTCAGGGACATTCTCCCCTGATAGGGGTAGTAGGGCATTGCTTTACTATCTTCCTGCTGTTCGCGATCTCCGGCGGATCGGGACTTATGACTGGGCCAGCTTGGCCTATACTGACTTCGTTCGCGCACTGAGGGACTCGTGTCGCCACCGGTCTCTTAGGACGAATGTCGCTTTGTCCGCTTTTTGGAAAGTTGTAGAGGTAAGCGTTATTCCCTATAACATTTAGACCTATATGTCCAATTAGCATTTACTCATGATTTAGCCTTTTGTAGATCTGGTTCTATGAATACTTTCCTTCCATTGCGCCGGCGAGACCATCGCCGAGGGGGTATCCGGTGAGCGCCTCTTGGGGCGGCCACCATGTGGACCTGTCTACTGCACGTGTCCGGAGTCGGATCATCTCGGTATGATTCTTGGTGCTTATCTTGCTCTTCTGCGATGTTTCACACATGTTCTTACCCGATTGGTATTTTTATAGGGACCTAAGGTAGCATACCGGCCATGGGGTGGTTGGACAGTCCCTGGATTAGCCGCACAGTACTCTGCTGAGCGTCGTTATTTTCTGGGGACCTACGGAGCAGTTGCGTATTTAGGAGAGAGAGTTACTAGACAGCACTCTTCCGATGTCTTTGTCGTTCCTGCTCCTCCACCACGCCACATGTTCGACGAGAGAGAGTTGTCGAGCATGGCTGAGGAGCCTGGTTCTCTTTGGCGATCCCATCTGATCCTTGGGCGGAGTTATGCTGAGGAGCTACTTCCTTGGTTAGCTCCAGCCCCCGTGCCGGCCGAGGACGTGAGGGTAAGATTCTTAGCTTTTGTTTGGCACTGAGTAGCCCCCAAGTGATACCTTACTGATTTTTTCTTTTGTTATATCAGGATGGTCCCACTGAGTTTGTGCCACCCCGTATGTCCATCCATTACCAGGGGATGTACGGGCCGATCGAGGAGATGATTCCTCCGGCTCCTGAGGGCGAGCGCTTCGTGGAGCGGTCGATTCCTCGTCATCAGACCAGAGTAAGTCTAGCTCTAATCCAGAATTTTGTATTTAGTTATCATGCATTTTTACTGACTTAACTTTCCTTGACAGTTCTCACGCGAGGTGGTTTCGGCTATGGCACGATGCATTGATGCCTTCCGGAGCCAACTCGTCCGGATGAGGAACGCAGCTACCTGTCGTCGAGACGACGCCGTCCGAGAGGTAACTTTTCCTTTACTTATTATTTCTGCACTTATGCTTCAGTTTTCACCTTGTTTCTGTTTTATTTCTTTTTGCAGGGTCAGCCAATTGCTTCTCACACCCGTACGAGGCCTGAGGGGCGAAGAGAGCCGACGAGGTCTAGCTCGAGACGTCGTCGCACTTCGTCAGGAGGTAGAGGTGGCCGTTCTGAGGCTGCTCGAGCCGACGTTGCTGAAGGCTCAGAGTCTTCTTCTGAGGAGGTTCCGGCTGCGCCGTTAGGAGAGGCTACCTCAGCTTTCAGAGGTGGTGGGATGTACGAGGTTGGCTCGTCATCGCAGCAGCTTCCGCGATCTCAGCCTCAGGTTGGCCTTGACTGGAGCGGTCCTGTTTTGAGTTTCCCTCCTCCTACGGAGACTGGAACTGGTGCTGGGGCTGGAGCTGGTGGAGAGGTGACTCCTCGAACAGCGCAGTTTTATGGCATGATGGGCCTACGTCCTCCGGCGCCGTAGTTTATTTCTGTATATGCATTTTATTTTGACTTTTTATAGAACTTTGCCTTTGACTTGTTATTTAGACACTTTGTTCTGTAAATCTACTATTATGTATTATTATTATGTTTAGTGTATGTTAGTGTGTGCAAATGTGATAACAATTTTGCGAAAAAATTCCGTCATTTTTATTATTGATGGAGGGTATTATCCGACTCTCTCCCCCAAAAAGAAAAATAAAAAGGAAAAAAAAAATGGAGAAAAAAAAAAAAAAAAAAAAAGCTGATTTTTGAAAATTAATATAAAAGTCAAAAAAATAATTTGCTATTTTTAATTAATTAAGAAAAGGATAGAAAGATATTTAGAATAAAACGGGGCCATAAAGTCATTAACCGACTCCAATTTAATATCAAAACGCAAGCTGAGCACACGCGGCTGTCCTGCTAACTTGGCGCCAGCTGGCGTCAACCTGTGGCGCGTGGCGCCAGGCGCCATTTCTAGCGTGTGGCGCCAAGAGCAGATGGGTGACGCCAATTTCAGGAGTGTGACGCCAATTGACGCTGACTACGTATCCCAGTCAGGTTGAAATTCCTCGCAATTTGTGCATACATAGCCCCCTGCTCAGCCGATTCTTCACATAATTCCAGCGAAAAAAAAAGGTTATTCTTCTCTTTAGAAAAAAAAAGTAATCATGTCTTTAGCCACTAAAACCTTCACCCAATATTCTCATGAGTGGTGTCGATCTCTTAATGCTAGAGAAAGAAAAGAATTGGATTTATTCCACTTGGGGGGAATATATGGCATTAAAGGGGTAGATCTAGACATAGACTTCATTCATACCGCTTTAGAATATTGAAACATTGACACACATTGTTTTAGAATAGGGTATGATGAAATTAGCCCTTTGCCAGAGGAATCTGGTGCTATTTTAGGCTTCCCTGCAATAGACCTGGTGGTGATCCCTAGAATAGATGCATATTACTATAAGGATTTTGAGCGCTTCTTTAATTTGAAGGAAAGGGATTTATCAAGGATAGTGAATGGCAACGTGGTGAATTTAAAGGAATTCGCACGCTATTACTTTGATAAACCGCTTTCTGAATCTCTTCACATATATAGAAGAAGGGCGTTCTTATTCTGCATGCTTAATCAATATTGTCTTAGTAGTGGTAAAATTAACGAGGGTCGATCAATTACAACCACTGTGCTAGAACAAATTGAATCAGGGAGAAATCCGATGCCTTTAATAGTTGGAGAGACTATGATTGGTCTAGATGAATTGAAAAGGGACCCAAAAGCACCTCTTCGCGGTTCTCCAATTTTATTACAGGTAGAAAATTAATATTTTTAATTACAGAAATTAAAAACATATTTTTGTATTGTAATATTAATTAATTTGCATTCCTAACTCTTTTTTTTTTTTTTTTTAGATGTGGCTAATGGAAAGATTAGGATTAATTAGCCCTCCGGACGACATTGAAAGTTACACGCCCACTTGCTTTGTAAGAAGAAAGAAACGAATCCCTAAAATTGGGCGCCATGGGTGGAAGAAAGTCTTTGAATCACGTGACTTTGCTATCAAGTGGGTCATCCCATGGTGGAAAATAAAAAGGATGGTTGGTGTTAACAAGCAACCTTTCTGCCGTCTTCCAAGCTTGTCTCTCATGACATATTATTATCCCTGCAGAGTAAAGAGACAATATGGCTTGCTTCAAAATATTCCTTCCGGGGATCTTCGTCCTCCCTATGAGTATCCCATATCTCAAGAAGTAGATAAATTTGACACGTACTGGAGCGCTAGACCTTTATGGGAAGTGATTACCCAAAAGGTTCCCCCTTCTTTGCCTAATGATGTAAAGAAGTGGTTGCTAAAGAAGTCTTCAATTGATCAGGGTAGGACTGATGTGAAAAATCGTCTAGGTGACAGGGTGACACCGGCCAAGGAACGCTTAGGTGCAAGAATTGAGTTCAAGACACTTATAATGCCTAAGAAGAAGAATTCTACTAAAGACAAGGGGAAGAGGAAAGCTACCACTGCAGACAAAAAGATTTGGGTGGAAAAGAAGCATGGAGTGCTAGCGGAAGGGGAAACAATCCATTCTAAGATTGAATGTAGGTCCTCTAAAGGATGCCTATTAGCCAAAGTAATGGATGAAGAGGAGGAGACAGAAAAGAATTGGAAAAGAGCAAAGAAGGAGAAGAAAGATTAGAATATTGCTTAGCTTTCGATTTATTAGATTCTTAGCTTTTATTTAAAGTTAATTTATTTCAGCTTTATTTAAATTCCATTAACAATGCAGTTTTATTTTATTAATGAAATTTCAGCTTTCAATTAAATTGTTACTTTAAATTTGTTTTATTAAAGCAATGAAAAACCGAAAGAATTGATTTTCCAGAAATTCGTCGAGTACGAAAGCCGAAAATTTTCCGAAAAACACCGAAATTCGCCCAGATTTTATTACTGAATTGGCGTCAATAATTTCGAATTGGCGCCGGATATTGAGGTCTGGCGCCAGGCGCCAATATTGTCATCTGGCGCTAATGGCCTTTCATTGGCGCCAGGCTCTGTTCTGCGACGCCAGTTGCTTTTCCGACTTTTGTTGATTATTTGTAGGTTCTGGAATGCGGAGATGTCGAAAAATAAAGTGGCCGCACCCGTAATGGGTTGCCTACGTATCCTTTCCTAAGGAATCAGGCCGAACGTAGCTCTCTTGGGTGTCCTACTCAAGTAATTATGGGTAGTATTTTTTAAGTTGGTCAAGATTGGTCATGTTTGAGAATTCATTGCCATCCATGTCAGTTAATTTTGCTGCACCACCTGACAGGATTGTTTTGATAATGTAGGGGCCAGACCAATTAGGTCTAAACTTTCCCCTTGGATCTAAAACATTTTTCCTTAGCGCTTTTAATACCAAATCTCCTATTTTGATGTTTCTTGTCTTGACCTTCTTATTAAAATGTCTAGCCATACGAGTTTGATAACACTGAGTGTGATGTAGAGCTTCTAGTCGTTTCTCGTCGAGTAGGATCAATTCTTCGTATCGTGCCCTAGTCCATTCGACTTCATCGAGTTTACTTTCTAGCGCAATACGTAGAGATGGCATTTCTAGTTCGACAGGTTGTACGGCATCCATTCCATAAACCAAAGAAAATGGTGTATTTCCTGTTGACGTACGGATTGACATGCGATAACCCCACAATGCAAAGTGAAGCTTGTCAGGCCAATCCTTGTAATTTTCTGTCATTTTCTCGATGATAGTTTTTAATTTTTTATTAGCTGCCTCGACCGCTCCGTTTGCTTGAGGTCTATAAGGGGACGAATGATGAAGTTGGATACCATATTTATGTAGCAATTCTTCACATTCGGCTTGAAAGTGAGTTCCATTGTCACTTATCATTTCATGTGGGACTCCATATCGACAAATGATATTTCTCTCGATAAAAAGTGCTACATGTTTTGCGGTGAGTTTAGCATATGATTGTGCTTCAACCCACTTCGTAAAGTAATCAATCGCTACTAGAATAAATTCATGGCCTCCCGTCCCTAGAGGAACGATCTTTCCAATTATGTCAATTCCCCATGTAGAGAATGGCCATGGTGATGTATAGGTGTAAAGCAAAGATGGAGGAACGTGCTGTAAATTGGCATAAATTTGACACTTAGGGCATCTTTTTACATATTGATGGCAATCCCTATTCATGGTAGTCCAATAATACCCCTCTCGCATTATTTTCTGGACTAACATTTTGCCATTTATATGGGTTCCACAGATTCCTTCGTGGATCATTCTCATTATTATTTGTGCATCCACCTTCCCTACGCATAGGAGAGCTCGACCTTTAGGTACCCTTTTATGTAGCTCGTTGTCTATGAGTACATATTGAGAAGCCAAAAGTCTCAAGGCTCGTTTTGCTCTTTTGTCAGCATGAGGAGGGTATTCTCCATTGGTGACATAGTTGAGGATGTCTGTGTACCATGGTTCTTCTTCTTGTTCTTCATCTTTGTCTTGGATTGGGTCATCGTCTTCTATAGCCTGTATATATGCTGGTTTGTGCCTTTTTTCGATAGTTAGAGGCATTTGCTCGATATCCGTAGGAATCCTAACCATTGAGGCTAGTCTTGCCAAGGCATCAGCAAATTGATTTTCTTCTCTTGGTAGGTATGTGTATTCTACCTTCTCTAACTGATCGGTAAGAGTTTCCAGATAAGTTTGGTAAGGAGCTAGGCTTTCGCTCCTAACTTTCCACCTTTTAGATATTTGATTGATGATTAGAGAGGAATCTCCGAATATCCTTAACTTCTTTACTCCCAATGCCAGGGCTGTTTCAAGGCCTACCACACATGCTTCATATTCAGCAGCATTGTTGGTAACGTCGAAATCAAGCTTTATCGAGATTGGGACGTGTTCTTCTTTGGGTGATACTAGTAGCACTCCGACACCACATCCCTTTTGGTTTGAGGCTCCGTCAAAGTACAAGGTCCAAGTATCATCTTCAGTGACCATCAAATCTTCATCTGGAAATTCACTGTCCTGTATTGGTGTCGAGTCTTCTATTGGAAAGTCTGCCAGAAAGTCTGACACCACGGATCCTTTAATAGCTTTTTGTGGCATAAACCGTACATCGAACTGGGCTAAGTTGACTATCCATCTTGAAATACGTCCATTGAGTGTTGATTTCTCGAACAAGTATTTGAGTGGATCCAATCGAGATACCACGAAAACGGTATGCACCAACATGTAATGTCTCAACTTAGTTGTGGCCCACACCAAAGCGAGGCACAATTTCTCGAGTGGTGTATAGCGGGTTTCGTATTCGAGCATCTTCTTACTTAAGTAATAGATTGCATTCTCTTTGTTTTCTACCTCTTGTGCTAGCATGGCTCCCATTGTCTCTTTGGTAACCGTCAAATATAACCTAAGAGGTATTCCAGGAAGTGCTGGCGCTAATACGGGAGGATTTGCGAGATAGGCTTTGATCCGGTCAAAGGCTTTTTGACACTCTTCATCCCATATTACTGGTACATTCTTCTTGAGCTTTTTGAAGATTGGTTCACATATTGTTGTTAATTTTGATATGAACCTACTTATGTATTGTAACCGGCCAATGAATCCTCGAATCTGTTTCTCGGTCTTGGGCGGTGGCATTGACATGATTGCTTTAATCTTCGTCGGATCTATCTCTATCCCTCTAGAGCTTATGAAGTATCCCAAGAGCTTGCCTGAGGTTACTCCAAAAGCGCATTTTGAGGGATTTAACCTCATATTATATTTTCTTAACCTTTCGAAAAATTTCCTTAAGGCTACTTGATGGCCTGGACGGTCTTTTGATTTTACAATCATGTCGTCTACATATACCTCAACTTCTTTGTGCATCATGTCATGGAGCAAGGCAGTTGCTGCACGTTGGTAAGTAGCACCTGCGTTTTTCAACCCAAATGGCATTACCGTGTAACAGTAAGTGCCCCATGGTGTGATAAAAGTTGTTTTCTCCATGTCTTCTTCCGCCATGAGAATCTGATTGTACCCTGCGTATCCATCCATGAATGAGAGGAGCGCGTGATTTGCTGTGTTGTCTACCAGAATATCGATGTGTGGCAAAGGGAAGTCGTCCTTTGGACTTGCCTTATTTAGATCTCGATAGTCGACACACATTCTTACCCTTCCATCTTTCTTTGGTACTGGGACGACGTTAGCGACCCATTCGGGGTATTTGGATACCTTGATGAAACCTGCAGTTATTTGTTTTTGAACTTCTTCTTTTATTTTTAGTGCTACGTCGGGTTTCATTCGACGTAGTTTTTGTTTTACAGGTTTCATTCCTGGAATTAATGGTATAGTGTGTTAGGCTATTTCTCTGTTAATGCCTGGCATATCTTCATATGACCAAGCAAATACATCGATAAATTCTTTAAGCAAATTAATTAAATCGGTTCTTTCTTGTTTATTCAATGTTAGTCCGATTTTAACTTCTCTTTTATGAGTTGAATCATTTGAGATGTCAACTGTTTCAGTCTCTTCAATTACTGGTGTTTTCTTTTCAAGTGTTTCCATTGCTTTAATAAATTCTTTATCTTTTTCATCGTTAGCTAAGCAATATTCGTCATCTTGAGTTAGGGAAGAACACGAGAAGTAAGGAGAATGAGCGATATTATTATACTCTGAGATCATTACATCAAAGAGTGATATGTCCTCAGGGACTGGATCACTAACTATCCTAGGAGAAGAAACAGGAAGGGAAGGCGTTATAACTAAAGACTTAGAAGATTCTAAAGGGAAAGACTCAGACTCAGACTCTGACTCTGACCCTGACGATTCTTCAAACATTGGCCCTTGTCCTGTCGTGATTGATATCTTCCTCCCACTCGGAGTAATCACCTTGATAGTCTTGCGCCACCCTTGCGGTAATCCTTCAGCTGGAGTAATTAGCTTCGAGGGATCGAAGTTTTCACTTTGTAGGATCGTTTGAATGAGTGAGGAGTTGTCTTCCTCATAAACTGATTCATTCTTTTCTCGCCCAAACATTAATCCCATGACGTTAAAGTCAAAACATGGAGGTGCTTTCTCCTTATGGACGGGAATTGGGATTTCATCAGTGAAATAGCAATCCAAGAAAATCTCGAATCCTGGTTGTCGTATGCCATTTACAACAAATGGTTCGGGAAATTCATAGCATGGATAGTCCTCTCCTTCCTTTATAAACTGACCATTAAGCGTAAGAGGGTACTGATCCATGGGAATTGCTTTCTTTTGAATGCGAGCGTCCCTACGTGCTTTTAATTTGTCCTGGGCTCGCTTAAGATCTTTCCGAGTCGGTTCGAAACCAAGTCCGAAAGTATCTAGTTTAGGGAGGCCAGGTGACTCTATTGATTTTTCTATCCCTTTCTTCTTTCCTAAGGTCATCCCAGGGAAGTGTCCTTGTTTTTTCAGCATAGTGTTGATAATCATGTTGGAATGGGGGTCGTGGCAAAGAGATGTCTTTTCATCCTCTTGGATTAAGGAGACTTCTTCGTTAAAGCCCCATAGGTCTTCATCATCTTCGTCGTGCTCCACGTTGATGATTGGATTCTCTATTGACTTGATCCTCATTGGTGAAGCATCAATAGTGATGGGGATTCCTCCAACTATAGCTTTCACTTGTTGGTGGAGAGATGAAGGGACGGCCTTTAGATCATGGAGCCAAGGGCGTCCTAACAACAGATTGAATGAGGCTTTGATGTCTACCACTTGAAAAGTAGTAGCATGTTCTATTGCTCCTGCCGTCACATTTAGGGTTATTTTGCCAAGAGCTTGACGTCGAGTATTATCGTAAGCTCTTATTCCTTGTGTAGACGGAGTTAAATCCTCATTCTTTATGCCGAGCATCCTCGCAGTCCTAAGTGGACAGACGTTAATAGCCGATCCATTGTCTACCAGTGTCATGGGAACATTCATTCTTTTACAGACTACTGTGAGGTTTAACGCTTTGTAGTGCTTGTCAACTTCCGGGGGTAAATCTTTATCAGAGAAGGTGATTAGATTAATTGGACTAGGGAGATCACTCGTGAGGAAGTTAACTAGTCCCTCAGGAGTGGTGTCAGAATCGATCCCAATTTTATCCAAGGCATTCATCACAGCCAACCTATGTTCTCGAGATGTTGCTAGAAGCTTCCATACATTCATCTCGACTTTTGTCTTCTTGAATTGTTTAACAATGTCATTGTCCTCGATGACAGGTATGGGAACTTGTTGTGCGGTAGGCATGGATTGCGTTGAAATAGGAGGTTGTATTCTCCCGGATCTTGTGAGGACATCTATTGATGTATCTTCTTCAGCCCAAATATCGTCTGTGGTGTATGATATGGAAGGTGAAGGTTCTAATATGTCTTTTAGATAGACATCTTCTTCATCACTATCCCATACTCCATTAACATTTATATCCTCTTCTTGTTGAACTTGGACTAATTCCTTTCTATCAATCATTTTCTGCACCAAATCCTTGAATTTGAAGCAGTTTTCTATGGTGTGTCCTCCTGACTGATGGTATTGACAGTAATATCTATCTGTTCTTTTTAATGATTCAAATGGTCTTGGTTCGAGAGGTTTGACCTTGCCACTCTCGGAGAGCATTTTAAACATTTGTGCATACGGGATCCCAATTGGAGTATAAATTTTATTGCTCTTCTTGGGTCTTTCGGTGACTTGTAAGGGAAAGCATTTTGCCTCATAAGTCATTTTTACTGGTGTGGATTCTCTCTTAGGTTTTTGATCATATTCCTTGCGAAGTTCATTCAGAATTTTGAGAGTTTCATGTAACAGTTGTGATGTCTCCCTCAGATATAGTGTGAGTATTCGTATCTCTGCCTCATTTGCTAGTTCTGGAGGATTATCCTCGACATCGAAAAAAATCTCCTCTTCTTCTTCTTCGGTCACTCTGACAGGCTTAATGAGAGATGAGGGGTCGACTTCGCTTTCTTCATCGGAAATAGCCAATGTGTGAGCTAGAGGTGCATTATCAATACTCGGTTTCTTACTGGCAGGAGGCAACGGCAGTTTATTACTGTCAATCAAGTCTTGGATAGCTTCCTTAAGTTTCCAACAGCTTTCGGTAGAATGGCCCCTACCTTGATGATACTTGCAATGTGCATTGGGGTTCCAATTAGGCGACCTTTTCTCGACTGGTGGATCTCCAAATGGTCCAATGGGAGTTATAAGACCTTTTGCATTTAGTCGATCAAATGCGGTGTCATAACTCATGCCAATAGGAGTGAAGTTTCTCCTAAACAATTTCTTTTGTCCTTGGTTGTTCATGGCAAGGACTTCTCCTAGATTAAAGGTGCTAACATTATTTGAGTGGGCGGTTTTGGAAGAAGAAGGATTGTCGTTCTTCTTTCCTTTCCAACCACTGTTGGAGTTATTGTTGGCAGCTTTTGATTTAGCTAAGTCATCTTCAATATTAATCCCAATATCATAAACAGCCTTAAAGGTATGAAGGTTATTTTGATATTTAAGATGTTTTGAATATTTTTCTTGGAGATTTTTAATGAACAATCTCACGGACTCTTTTTCACTTGGTACCTCAATCATTTTAGCTGAGGTTTCTCTCCACTTGTTAAAGAAAGATGTGAAGCCTTCATTCTCCTTCTGCTTGAGCATTTCAAGTTCTCTATGGTCAGTTTCGACTTGAACGTTGCACTTGTACCTATCAACGAAAGCGTTTGCTATGGATTCCCAGGTAGAGGTCTTTTCTTTTTCAAGGGAAAAGAACCATTGTTGGCAAACGGTCTCGAGAGATAGCGAGAACAGAGAAGGGAAAATTTTCTTATCGATACCCTTGATACTCATTATTGTTTCAAATGCCCTTAGATGGAAGTAGGGATTGTCGATTGCCCTAAACTTTGGGATGTCGTTGGCACTGAACTTCTGCGGAAGAAGATCCTTATCCAGCGAGACCCCTTGGGATGTGAGTTCTTGAAACTTGTAGTCACTGGACAACTTGCTTAGGCTTTCTTGCATGAGGTCCATCTGTTGTTGCTTCGCGGGATCCTCGATCTTAAGTGCGAGAAGCTTTAGTGTCTCAGTTACAGTAGCTAAATGGTTCTTGAGATCGTTAACTTCTTCCTGAGTTGCCATTATAACTCTTGCTTTCCTCTTGCGGGCTATCGGTTTGTCGAAAAGTTGGACTTGTACGAAGAGGTTATCTTTGATTAATCGTCCTTCCTTTCTTGACCACGCGCTGTAGATTAAGCCAATTTGCGTTTTAATTACTTGACTCGAATCAGTTTGACTTTATGGCTTTTATTTAAATAGAAGAAAAAAAAGGTATGTATATTTTTAGGGAGCAATAATGTACATGTGTTTAGGGAAATTAAGTACTATTATTTATTGGAGGATTAATATCCGACTTACCCCCCCTAAAAAAAATGACGAAAAAACAACGCGTGCACATAAAACTCCCTTAATCATGGTCAAGACATGTGTATTGAGTGTAAGTGACATGTTTGGACTCTTGTGTAAAACCATGGGACTCAGTGCCTAAACTCGAATATTGACTCAATTAAGCAGAATTAACCGAATTAAACAGGAAACTGAATAATTAGACATTAGGTGATGACTCGACAAATAATCCGAACTGTCGGCCAAGCGACAGGACTGGCGTCACAATATGGTGGTTGGCGCCAGACTTCTTAGTAAATGTCTGGCGCTACGCACCATACATTGGCGCTACAGCCCAAATTTCGGCACCAACATTGGAGCCTCGGTCTGGGACTGTTTTCGATATTATTAGTCAACTTGGGTATGCCTAAAGTCGTACTAGGTCGATTCCGATTAAAAGAAGAAAAAACTTTATTGACTCAAATAAATTAATTAATTAATTAGGCAAAGTTCTTTAAGTCATTAATTATAATCTCGACACAAATCAACAAACGGTTAGGAGGAGCATAGAAAATATATGCACAACAAATAATGCACAATTAGTCAAGTAGGCACAATATGATGCAATGAGTTCGCAACCTAACCATGGCTCTAGTTCTCTAAAGTTCGGGATATGGTTTAGTCAAACAGGGTCCATGGTTAATTGTTCAGATGCACCGCGTAGAAGCCTAACCGTGAAGGGTTAACGCGTGTGGATAGAACACCGCAAGTTTTTTAGAAAAAACTCGCTTCCATGGTTTGGTGAATTCAACATCTCAGATGTACCCTTTGTTGCCAGGAGCGTTCAATCGGGTAGATAGAGCATGAATTCCCAGAGGGTTATGTCCATATGTAGAACACATATGGATTTCAGAAAAATGAGAAAAAATTCAATCAGGAAGTAGGATCGAGCAAACAATACGAAAAACCGGTCGAAATTAGAACGCATATTTCTGGCTCGGTATTGGGGGAAATTGGCGCCAGCAAACAGAGACTGGCGCCAACTTTTAACTGTAGTGCCTGGCGCCAATACTGGCGTCTGGCGCTACGACAAAAAGTATGGCGCCAAGCTCTGGCCCCTGACGCTACTTCCCACATGCCTCAGCAGCTTTCTGTGCTCAATAAAATCATCCAGTTTCGCGCGGTGTTATTTCAGTCCTAGTTGTGAAAGACATTTCTCAAATTTCCTACGTGTAAAAATCCTATGTTTTTGACTCATTACGGATGGTCTTTCCAATGAGAACCTTTTTATGCATATGCCACAATGTTAATCAAAATTACGCACATGAAATACTTAGAACTTTTCGAGTCTCATCCACTCATTCTAAATCATTGCCGAAACAAATTCAGGAATTAAAATAGAAATCCTCCCCAGTGGAGTCGCCAAAAACTGTAGGGAATAATTTCAAGCCTTAAAAATCCCACTAGCTTGAACCCCACTGTGATCATACACTAAAGTACGGTGGCGTCCAAAAGGGAAGAAGATAGAGCAAAAGAGTCGCCAACAAGTTTTTAAGGAACTTGTAAACCGTTCACGAGGTGAAGGTTACACCCCTTAACGATCCAAGAGATCGTCAACTCCATAAGGTCATGAACCAAATAAGGGTTCGGGGATGATGGTACAAATCCAACCTAAAAGAGATTGAACCTGCCCTAATAATAGGCCTCTACTTTATTCTGCTCGTATTCATGTGCGCTTTCTGACTAACATACAATCAATAGGATTAACCCTAAACCTGTTTAATCTATGTTGGTTGAATTTAATGCACAAATAAATCTATTATTGGCGATCACTTGAAATTATAATCACAATTAACCCTAAACAAGATTATTAATTATCTTATTAAGCGTGATTGCAAATACCAATTCCCTTTAAACATACAATAAAGGTGATCAAGCAATAAATAAATAAATCATCAAGCAACATAATAATGAATATCATCATCATAAAAATAAATTATAATTGAAATAATCATGATAATAATCATAAAAGAAAATAATCATCATATTAATAATAATTGAAATAATTATCATAAATAAAATAATCATCAAAATAATAATATTCATAATCATTATAACAATTATAATCATAATCATATTCATGTTAATATTAAAGCATAATAAAAATAGCAAGATCCTAGGCATGATACTAACAAGATTAATAACAAACCCTAGCATGTCACTAAGCAATAAAAATCAAATCTTTAACCCTAACATGATACTAACATGAATAAATATTAGGAAGAGAATAAAAGGCATCATAGCAATCATATTTAATATTAAAAATACCCTAGACATGATACTAGGAATCATAACAACAATATAAACATGATTTCTACATCATAATATCAATAAATCAATTAAAGCACTTACTTGGATGCCTCGTACCTCTTTCTAATTACAAAATACACACGTTAGTAACTTCAAGGAAAATAATAAACAAAACAATTAAATTAAATAATTGAAAGAGAGATTTGGGACCAAACCCTCAGAAATTAAAACCTTTCACGTCTAGGGCGAAGGCAATTTCGAATATGACTAGGCGTTTCAAGATCTTGTGAATGCGGAATTTTGTATGAAAAAGCAAGAAAGAAAGAAAGAAAGAATGCCAAAAGATTAAGAATTGAGAATTGATGAAAGAAAGATGATGAATAAAGAGAATTGGAGAATGTTGATGATTATTGATTGTAGATTGTAGAAAATTGATAATCGGTGATTGGAGATAATTGGTGATGGCTGATTGTAGATGATCCAAAACGGAGTTTTTGGTACGATATTTATAAAGAAAATCGGCCAAAAAAGATAATTTATCAAAACAGAGTCTGAAGATCACAGAAACAACTTGGCGCCAGCCCTGGCTCATTGGCGCCAGGACCAGTGGCTAGCGCCAGGCGCCAATGGCTGGCGTCTGGCGCCAATCCTGGTTCCAGGCGCCAAGGCCTGGGGTTGGACGCCAAACCGGCTTTTAACACGTTTGATAATTTTACCGTACTGGAAGATAAAATAATATAATTTCAGTCGAAAATGCTGTTTGATCTAATTAAAACTCTAAAGAATCCTAATTGAATTAAGAATGATAAGACCTTCTAGAATGTTCTAGAAGACCAAAACCATTCTTAATTACATTAGGAATGATAAATCATATTAGGCCCTCCCCTAGATCATTGGGCCGTACTTAAAACTCAAATCGGGCCCAGTTTAGTAAATTGGCCATAACTTCCTCAATATTCATCGGAATTGGGCTTATAATATATCGTTGGAAAGGTCTTTGCAAGCCCTATCCAACTACACCACTATTGGACCCTTATGATGGACCAACCAAACTGGATTGGCTGTTTTCTTAAAATAAAGTTTTCAAAAACAGAGAGAAGAGAAAGGAAAAGAAATAAAACTTTCCGCAACACTAGACCTTTCCACACTTTCGTTTCATTTGATTATGATTCGACGTGAAAGGTACTCATCACTGGGTTTGGTTTTGGGGAGACACAAATGGGTGTCTACAGTCCCTATAATATAGTCTAGCTAGATTATAATAGCATAATTCAACCCATCCCGAAATGCCAGGACAACGAATACGAAATTTAAGTAACATGATTGAACAATCAACTAGATTGAAGGCATTTTGAAAATCCACCAACAACATAGAAAGACAACCATCAGAACCACGGTCCTCAATCAACCAATTCACTGCATGAAGAATTGCCTCACCATCTGAAGATACCCCAACACCAAATTGAAGACCACCAAACTAACTTCCTAAAGACTGGCCAACCATAACATCACCCACCTTCAAAACCAGACGCCACCAAACAGTACCTATAACACCCCCAAAATTCGAGTCTTTTTAAAACAATAAGTGTAACCTTTTTAAACTTTCAAAACCCGACCATTGAACCCTGGAGTTTTACCGCTACACTTATTTTCTGTAGAAAATAAATGCAAAGCAAAACGAAATACTATTAAATAAATTAAGTGGTCTTAGTGGTGGCAAAATAAAATAGTCATTACATCAAAATTGCAAATTATTTTTAAAATATCAATTAAAGGAAAATAAATAAGTTCGGAATTAAACTAAATTGTCTTAGCTACGTGATTATTCTAACGTCTCCTCTCACGTAACCGAGTACCCTCTTACGAACCTGCAAAATAAATCGGAAACAAGAAAAGAGAGAAAACTCCCAAAATCAGATAAACTGAGTAATTTTAACTCCATCCCGTAAAATAAATAATTTTAGTCTGAAAACATTTTATACATAATATTGTTTCAAAGACATTATAACACTAAACTGAAATCAAATTGTCACATAGCACTTTATTATTTTATTTAAGAAAGGGTAAGAGAACGCAAGTAAGCTAGGACTAGTCCTTGTCACCACCTACTTTACAGAGGGTCGCGCATAACCCTAAATGGCCATAAATAAAACAAAATATCCCTAGTGTGCACACCCCTCACTAATACCCATTGATTAGGAGGAAGACTAAAAAGCAATATACATTAATTCAAACTAACTAGTAGCAACCATAACTACTAGTGGGCAACCTGTTTTTCACCCTTTCGGGTTTCATTGCCCTTCTTTATTTCAGTGTACATTTTAATAGATTAAATTGACCGATGACATTGCACACAAGTATTGAACAAATCAATATAATGCCAAGTAGCAATATTTCATTTTCAGTATTATTATAACTTAGTCAATCTACATGACATACCAATTACGACTCGTTTCCCAATAGGCCTTGGAGACCATCAATTACATATAATTAATCATCCAGTTCCCAAGATTAAATATTTTAAAAACTCATACGATACCTTTTTTTTTTTTTGAAAATCCGCATACTATTACACAGAAAACTAGTATAACATTTAATACCATAATATCATATATTAACTGTAGGGAATATTTCAAGAATTACCCCAAACTTGAACCCCACTGTGATCATACACTAAAGTACGGTGGCGTCCAAAGGGAAAGAAGATAGAGCAAAAGAGTCGCCAACAAGTTTTAGGAACTTGTAAACCGTTCACGAGGTGAAGGTTACACCCCTTAACGATCCAGGAGATCGTTAACTCCAATAGTCTGGAACCATAACTGGTAGTTCGGGGATGAAGGTATAAATCCAACTTAAAAGAGATTGAACCTGCCGTAATAATAGGTCTCTACTTTATTCTGATCGTATTCATGTGCGCTTTCTGACTAACATACAATCAATAAGATTAACCTAAACCTTTTTATCTATGTTGGTTGAATATTAATGCACAAATAAAACTATTATTGGCGATCACTTGAATTATAATCATATTATCCCTAACAAGATTATTAATTATCTTATTAAGCGCGATTACAAGTACCAATTCCCTTTAAACATGCATAAGGTGTAATCAAGTGATCACAATAAATATCAAGCAACATAATAATGATAATAATAACAATCGCAATTATCAAAATAATAATAACAATTAAATTAATCATGTTAAAGCATAATAATAGCAAGATCCTAGGCATGATACTAACAAGATTAATAACAAACCATAGCATGTCACTAAACATCAAAGATCAAATATATAGTCCTAACATGATACTAACATGAATATTAGGAAAAGAATAGGAAGCATCGCAGGAATCACAATTGTCATATTTGATATTAGAAATTATAGTTGTTACCCTAAACATGATACTAGGAAGATCAAAACACCCTAACATGACACTAGGAATCATAATAACAACCTAGACATGATTTTTATATCATAATATCAATAAAATCGATTAAAGCACTTACTTGGATGCCTCGTATCTCTTTCTAATAACAAAATACACGCGTTAGTAACTTCAAGGAAAATATAAAATCAAAGAATTAAATTCAATAATTGAAATAAGGAATTAAAGAAAGTTTAGACTAGATTTGGACCAAAACCCTCAGAAATCAAACCTTTCACGTCTAGGGCGAAGGTAACTTCAAACTTGGCTAGGTGCTAGATCTTGTGAATGCGGAATTTTGTATGCAAAAGGGTTGGATTAGAAAAGAGAGAGAGTAATCAAGAGTTTCTTGATGAGAGTTGTTGAGAGAGAATTAGAGAGTTGATCATTAGAAGAATTGATAGTTGTTGATGAAAATTGATAATTAAAAACGGAGGTCTAAGGACGCTATTTACAGAGAAAATCAGTCGGATGGATAAAAAAACGAATCAGAGCTTCGAAGAGAATAAACACATTAGCGCCAGACGCCAGACATTAGCGCCAGACGCTAAGGCTAGCGCCAGGCGCTAATCCTGTCGTTAGGCGTTAGAAAACAGTTTCCACGCGTTTTCTTAATTTTGATAAAATTTAGCCGTACAGAAGGGAAAAATCGTATTTTCCTTAAAAACACTTCTTTTATTCTGATTAAAACTCTAAAAAGTCAACTAAAGTCAATTTATCAATGCTAATTAAATTAGGAATGAAAAGAACCTTCTAGAAGAATCTAGAAGACTATAATCAATTCTAATTGCATTAGGAAGGATAAATCAATATTAGGCCCTCCTCTAGATCATTGGGCCTCATATAAATATCAAGCCGGGCCCAGTTTAGTAATTTGGCCATAACTTCTTCATTATTCATCGGAATTGGGCTTATAATATATCGTTGGAAAGCTCTTTTCGAACCCGACCCAATTACACTATTATTGGACCCTTGCCATGGACCAAACCAAACTGGATTGGCTGTTTTCTTAAAATAGGTTTTCAAAAACAGAAAGAAGAGATATTTTAATAAAAACATCCTCATCACTAGACTTTCCACACTTTTGCTTCATTCGATTATGATTCGACGTGAAAGGTACTCATCACTGGGTTTGGTTTTGGGGAGACACAAATGGGTGTCTACAGTAACACACCCATCACATATAATTACATAAGCACATAATTGACACACAATAATTCAAAATAATTTCTTAACGGGATTCTAAATATGATGGACATTGAAAATTACCTTGAAACATTCACCTAGTAGCCTCCTCCGTCTACAAATAAATGAGTCCAAGTTAGTCTTAGTATACTAATCGAATTAGTTAGGTAACATCATTAATACTTGATGCCTATCACTAATGCACCATTACGTAAGAAGAAAGAAAGTATTTTTTTTAATATAAAAAGATGTCTGCCAACTCTTTCTAACTTTGTAAAATAATTACTCATCTTTCCCACCATTTGTTTCTCGCCTAACCATTGTCTGTAATTGAAAGAATCATCTTACAGTTTACAGAAGACCAAACAAAAACCCCTTTTTTAAAAATAAATAATAAAAACCATACTCCTTAAACTATAAATCGGAAGAAGCCATAGAAATATAACTCAAGGTCAAGGAACGAAGGCGTAGTTCGTAGTGGGTTGTCTAACAATTATTATCAAGAAGGATGAAGGTGAAGAAGAAACATGGCTTGCCACTATACTGAATCAATTATAGTTGGTGTTTTAGCAAATGGCACAAACTAAAGAAGAATAGGTTTGAGGGAAAAGAAAGCTTCTTGGAGCTAATATTTTCTAATGGCAATCTGGGTGCGTGGGTAGATTTATCCAGAAGGTCTACAAGATAAGAGCTGATTTCAAATATAATTTGTTTTTTTTTTTAAATTCATAACACCAATTATATTATTATTAGGAAAATTTGCAATATAACACCACAAAAAATATTGTCAAAAAAAAAAAAAAAAAAAAAAAAAAAAAAAAAAAAAACAATTTTGATAATAACACTACCAAAAAAAAAAATTATTATAACACTAAAAAAACCGAAAATTGTTATTTCACCACCATTCTTAGATGAAATCCGTTAGTGGGGCCTTTAAAGACAAGTATCAAGTGTCTACTGGTTTAAATGAATAAATTTAAAAAAAAAGAAAAAAAACCTAACCCCTAACCCAGCCAACCCTTACACCGACACCACCTGCCCCAGCCGCTGGAACCTCTTACCCCCACTAAAACCGGCGAACATGTCGAACTTCCACTCTATAACCGTTGACTCCATCGCTTCTTCTTCCCCTCCCCGAAAACCACCCCAGGCCCATCAAATCACCGCAAAAACAATCTGGTCGTCCCGCAAACCCCCCTTTCTCCAGCCTTGAATCGGCCAAATCGGCCATGGAAATAGACCATTGTGGGTTTCCATGGTCGATTTCGACGGTTAGAGGGTGAAGGGTTCCCATGGTCCGTTTTCTAGGTCGGTTTCCATGGTCGATTTCAGTGGTTTCGATCATTGTTTCGGCTTCTATGGGTTTTAGCGTCGGTTTAGCGGTGGTGGTTGGGGCTAAGGTGTTTCAGGGTGTTACGGTGGATCTGCGACGGTTCGAAGGCTCGGAGGGTCAGGGGCTGTGTATGGGTGACGTGGATTGGCGATGGTTTCGGAAGCTCGGCGGTTTAGGGGCTAGTATGGGTTATGGTAGATCGCCGGTGGTTCTTGGGCTCGGTGGTGGCTGGGTTAGCATTTTAGGGATTATTTTTATTTATTTATTTATTTTTAATTTTTTTTATCTAGTAGATGATTGACATGTGTACCGTGTGGGACCCACTTAACGGCTTATTTGGATGAAAAAGTTAAATGGTGGTGAAACCAATTTTTTGGTTTTTTTGTGGTGTTATAATAAAAGGGTTTTTTTTTGTGGTGTTATAACCAAAATTTGAGTCATTTTGTGGTTTTATTTTCTAAAAAGTCCTTATTATTATTTCTCAAAAATAGACGACTTCATACAACCTACAAAAAATTAAAGGGAAGACGAGATACAATTTGGGCCCCACTCCTCTAGCTATAGCAAATCGATTAAAAAAAACAAAGAGTTTAGCTGCAGAAGGTAGTAATTCTTCTACATCGATAAACCTTGAAGCTTTCAATACAACTCTTGACGAATGTAGTGATAAGTGGTTGATAAAGGAGAAAGAATGATCGACTTGATAAGCAAAAGGAGCAAAGATAAGAAAAGGCAAAAGGAGATGGTGGAGGAGATGAAAGTCGGCATGTTACGTTCATTGATGGAAAAACCCGTCCTCGATGAATTTGAAGCCGAAATGTACAAGAAGCTTAGAGAGGAATTTAGTAACAGGTTTTTTAAAAGATATAAGTTAAGTACTTGTTATTTTTATGTATTAACTATTTCATCTTTTAATTGATGTATCAAGAGTTTGTCTTTCAACTAACAACATTATGTTTAAGACTTGTTGTAGTACTTAAGATGTAATCGTACGTAATACGTAGTAGTAATTTTAATCGTATGTATTTTTAAATGATATTTTTTTATGACATTTTTAAATGATATTAGATTTTGTAATCTAATGTGTTGGAGTAATAATATTATATTTCTACAAAAAAAAATGTAATTTTCTATTAAGTAAATCTTATATAAGTTTTCATATCATGAAAATTATTTTATGTTAAATACTCTTGTTAATAACAAAATCTTACCTTATTTACCAAAAATCTTATCCCTTTAGTAAAAATCTTATCCTCTGTTAAAAAATCTCATTTTATCTGCCAAAAAATCTTATCTTATCTGCCACACAATCTAACCTTATCTAAATTTTTTTTCTTATCCACTGTTAAAAAAATCTTATCTTCTGTTAGAAAATCTTATCTTACTAGATTGTAAATCATTTTTGTAACTTTTATTTCAGTTGTCTATAAATTGACCTATTTCACTTACAACACTTTCACAACTACAACTACATATTACTAATATTATAATAATTAGTAATTCAAAATATTACTAATTTTTTTTTAAAAAAATAGTAATTCAAATTCTTCCACTTCTAGTGATGAAATCTATGACTACATGTTGCTTAATTTTATTGAGAGAAATCGGTAACAACAAATCATAGAAGATGCATTGATATATGTGGTTAATACCACCATGAAACAACAACAAGAAGATGCTCCACGTTAGAGAAAACGAAGGGAAGTTATACCATGTAATCGTGAAGCAGCACATGATTAGTTGGTTGCTGGCTATTTCAGCAACCAATCATTGTATGGTAATGATAAGTTTCGACGTAGGTTTCGCATGCGAAAACCTCTATTTATGAAGATATATAGTGAATCAACTAAGTGAAACTGATCGATTCTTCCAGCAACATCCAGATGCTAGTATGCGTTTGAGTGGTTCTACAATACAAAAGTGCATAGCGGCTATAATAAGCATATGGCTGCGCAGCTGATCAAGTTGACGAGTACCTCCAGCTTGGGGCAATTACGACTAGGCATTGTATCACGCACTTCGTTGACGGGGTGATTCGTAAATTCTCAGCAGAATACTTGAGGAAACCAACCCCTAAAGATATGAATAGTCTTCTAAGAGAAGGAGAGGAAAGAGGTTTTCCTGATATGTTAGGAAGTATCAACTGCATGCATTGGGAGTGGATAAATTATCCAGCGGGGTAAGAAGGGATGTATCAAGGGCGATAAAAAACAGCGACGGTTATCTTTGAAGTTGTTGCATCTTGGGATTTGTGGCTATGGCATGCCATTTTAGAACACCTGGATCCTGCAACGATAGAAATATCCTTCAACGTTCACCCGTCTTTGATGACATTTTAAATGGTCCTGCTCCACAAATTCAGTTCACCGTGAATGGAAATACTTACAATTAGGGGTATTATCTCACAGATGGGATTTACCCAAAATGGGCAACATTCATAGATGCGATAACTGCACCTCAAACCCCTAAACAACGATTGTTTACTACCAAACAAGAGAGTATTAGAAAGATGTAGAACGTTCATTTGGAGAGTTGCAAGCTCGATTTGCCATTATAAGACGTCCTGTTTTAGCATGGTGTGTCGAAGTGTTGTGGAAAATTGTTATGGCGTGTATTATCATGCACAATATGATCGTGGAAGTTGAGCCCGATAGTTATCTTAACTATTGGGATCCTAAGAGCAAGTTTAGCCCCAAGTCTTAAAACTTGGGGTGACATCATCATTTTGAGTCTTAAGACTTATGCTTAAGACTTTTCCCATTTTTCTTCAAAAATCTCAAGCAAGTCTCAAATTGAGTCTTGAAATTTCAAGACTCAACTTAAGACTTGAGATTGGGATCCACTACTCCCACCTCAATTTTATTTTTATTATCCCTTTTTTTTTTCTTACACTTTTCAACATATAATAGGTCAAATATTTAAGTCTTAGGGCTAAAGTGATAAATATGTGTAAGTCTTAGTGAGTCTTAACAAGAACTTGATGACATCGGGACCACCAAAAATGATATCACACTCAAGTCTTAAGACTTGGGGCTAAACTTGCTCTAATGAGTTTGCTACTGAACAACTCGAGTATTTAGCGGGAACTTCAAACAGAAGAGCAACAACTTTCACCGTAACCCCGCGTTACCAAAATCCTAATCTAACCACATTTATGGCAACACCAGAAAATCTCCACGATAAACAAACTCATATGTCACTTAAACAAGATTTGGTAAAACATTTGTGGGCAGGATTTGGGCATACTAGTAATCGGTAAGGAAAAATAAGAATAATTAGTTATTTGTATTTAATTTCTTATATTTGTTGTACTTTAGTGTATCAATTATTGTTTTTATTCCTAATTCCATATGTTATTGTATCAAAATGTTGGTAAAGTATAGTAATTTTTATTATGTATGATAATTATCGAATACTAATTATTATTATTATTATTATTATTATTATTATTATTATTATTATTATTATTATTATTATTATTATTATTATTATTGTCATTAAAGAAATCAAGAGGATACCCTTTGATGTGGGAAAAATAAATGGAAGAGGGGAAAAAGATAGTGGTAAATGAGGTGGGTGAAAGAGAGTATGAGGTGTCAAAATAGGGTAAGGAGAGATAATGAATGAGAGGATAAAGCCATCCTCCTGGATATTCATGCTCTTATAGTATAAAATATATCAAGAGGGTACCCTATGATGTGGGAAAAATAAGTGGTAAAGGATGGAAAAGAGGAAAGAGATATTGGGGAATAAGGTGGATGCATGAAAGAGAGTATAAGATGTCAAAATAGGGTAAGGAGAGAGAATGAATGAGAGGATAAAGCCATCCTCCTTGAAAGATGATACGCATAGACATAGTCTATGTGAACCCTATATAGACAACCAATATCTAATTGACAACACATGGCTCAATGAAAAAATAGGAGGGAAAAATTGAGAGGGAAGCATTTGGTATTTTACCGCCTACGTATAAGTAAGCGGGAATTTTTTTAATTATAATAACGCATATTCAGTTATTATTATAACCATAGACAGTACTCATGAATAGTAATATGGTTGGTAATCAGTGAACAATCATCAATCAAAACTTTGCAACCATAATTCATGTAGGCTACAGAGTAATTTGTGAAAGAGAATGCTTAAATATCTCAAATTACGGTAGTAAGACTATGGTGTTGCGGGAGGGAACGACCTTGAGGCAAAAGCGAAGGCAATTTTATAATTATCCTCTAAGTTAGCTTGATTTACATGGTGTAGAGGAATTAGTTCAACTGTACCTTGAAATTCCAAATTTGATGTAGTTCTTAAAGTAGCGTTTCTGTGTTTGGTGATTGATTTCACATGTAGGTGTATGGAGATAAGGAATATAGATTAACAATTTTGATGAATGATTATATATGTTGATGATAGTTAGATAAATACTTTCAAAATGATATTACAATATATTTATGTAAAAAAGAAAAAAAAAAAGTATTTTCAATTATTATGCTTGTAGCAAATTATTTATTCAAGTATTAATTCTTGTGATGTGGGTATCATATTATTTATTTTGGTATCACATTAGTTATTCACGTATCATAACACATTAATTAAAATCTTAAGAATGGTAGAGTATGGATAACGAAGAACTTTGAGATTAATTTAAAAGAATTAAGTTTTTTTTTTATTATTATTTTTTGATTTTATGAGTATTCATCTTAATGATTAATGAAGTTGTTCTTGAGTGTGAAAAAAAAAATCTACAACACATGAGCCACAAGTAGAAGAAATATTTTTTTTTCTCTAGATAAAAACTAATAAGAGTTTTCAAAATTTTCCCATGACTTTCACTAGTGGAAAAAAACTCTATTTGTAAGTTTGTAACCCCCTGATTGTAACGGGCATAAATAATATACATTACAAAAATGTATTTGTAACGGCCAAATTTAATGCCCGTAACAGAAATTTCTTATTTGTGACTGGCAAAATTTTGTCCGATACAAAAGCTCTTATAATTGTAAAGGATATAAAGAAAAAAAGGATTGTTTTAAGGTTTTTGATGAAATCCCTCAGAAGAAGACAGATCAAGTACAACTCACATACGACTTGAACATCTGTTTTCGAATACAAACCATTGAACTCTGTTTGTCGACATTGACTGATAAAATTCCAATTCCTAACATACACTCCTAGCTAATCATATATGTTTCAAATATTTATGTTTTATTCACCTGATTTTTACTTATATGCATCAATTTATTAGAACTTTACTGAACTTATCAGAGCTTAACTGAACTTATTTAAACTTATTTCAAATTCTTTGAACTTATTAAAGCTTATTTTAGTCGTAATTTGAACTTGGGTAACTTTTATTATATCTGAAATTATTTTTACTGAGCTGAAATTATCTTAAATTTATTAAACTATTTGAACTTATTAGACCTAAAATAAGTGAAAATAAGGTGAACAAAACATGCCCTAGTTCTATTCATATTTTTTTTCCAAAATTAATAAATGGACCTCAGCTAGGGGTGTTCAAAAAAACCCGACCCGATTGTCCCGACCCGATTTCCCGATGACCCGGTAACTACCCGATGGGAAATTTAGGAGAAAAAACTGTTTTCCGGGACGGGGACCCGACCCGGGAAAATCGCCTTCTATCCGGGGCGGGACATGGGGCGCATTATTCCATTATCGGGTACCCGATTTCCCGATAACAAATTAAACTTAAAAAAAAAATCGCTACTAATAAGCAGTAAGCCCAGCCCATAGTATACCACTATACCAGTTTAAAAATTAGGGTTCTCTTCCTTTCTCTCTCCGCCGCTCATCTCTTCCTCTCTCTTCCTGCCTTCTTCTTCCTTTAGTTCCTTCTCTGTTTAATTCCATTGCTTCTTCCTACTTCTCTATTCTCAAACTATCAAAACCTCTTTTCAACCGCCCACCTCTGTCGAAGGCTCGCTGCTGCTTCGCCCTACTCCGTCGTCGGTTGTCTTTGCGAGCTACTTCCTCAACAATGTCGCGGTGGTCGCTAGAATCAACCGTTTCTATGTTGCAACTGCCGCCCAACAATGTCGCAGAAGTAAAGAAGAGGATATTCATACATGTACAGAGACCATGACCATTGAATAAGAATATGTTCTTTTTTTATATATATATATAAATTTATTTATTTGCATATGTAAGATCCAATTCCTTGATGCTAATGCAATTTCTAGTTATATTTTTTTTCTTCTAATTCTTTGTATATTTCAAATTTTATTATTATTATTGAAACAAAGCATGTAATTGGTTATTTTGTATCTTAGTTGTTCGATTGTGTGGAGTTTGGGTAGTAGATCTAAATTGTTTTTCAATTTTTTATCTGTTGGGAGAAAATTAATTACAATCATTCAAAAATCCGGGTACCCTATGTCCTGACCCGAATATCTCGGGTACCCGGGTTCCGGGTACCCGAGATATTCGGGTCGGGACATGGGACGAATTAACAAGTACCCGAAACTCCGGGTACCCGAATTTGAACACCTCTAACCTCAGCCATTAAAACTGAATTGAATCATAGAAAATCCAATATTAATTCATACAATATTGAACATCTTATATATTTCGAATTTTGTAAATGTTAGGGAGGCTAACACGAGTGATGTGTGCGCCATATCTATACATTTCCGAAGAGCTCTTTCTGATTATGGCAACATAATAAGGGAAAAAGACAAAATAATAAGCAAAATTGGCCTCAACTCTTTGAACTATGGTTTGGGTGCACTGAGCACCCTGTACTTTGCTTAGTAATCAAAGCACCACAAATTAAAAGTTTGGGTGTAAAGCACACCTTTAGTGAGTTTTTCGGCCACCGTTCTCGCGGAAGCTGGTGAATTTTTTCAATTTGCATGCCGAAAAATGTCATGTAAAAGTTTCGGGGGTTATTTTGATTCCTCGGGTTCCAAATTGAGCTCGAAACAAGAAAAGAATAGCGTTAATGACTCAATTCGACTTAAAATCAATGACACCTAAATCAAGATTTTTTATAACATGTTAAACGAATCATGTATGCCATTTTTTTTGCTTGTTTCGAGCTCAATTTAAACTCTTTAAGGGTCAAAATGACCCCCAAAACCTTTAAGGGATATTTTTCGGCACGTAAATCGAAGGATAAAAATTTAATTCACCGGCACCGGTGAGAATGGTGGCCGAAAAACTCACTAAAGGTGCGCTTAGCACCTAAGTCATTAGTTTGTGGTGTTTTGGCCACTAAGCAAAGTACAGGGTGCTGGGTGCACCCAAGCCATATAATTCAGAGTGTTGAGACCAATTTTGCCAATTAAATATTACTGATTTCACCAAATTCGACCATTGAATTTTTTTAAAATTGACCAAATGTCACTGAGCTTTTAGATAATTCACCAAATGTCCTTAATGACTAACGAGGGGATATAAAAAAATTATTGTGATTATAACGAAACGAATTAGTCATGTAAGATCTTCTATATTTGTCTTGAAAGATACTTTATTCAGCATGTTTTGTGTGCAAATGGTCACACTGTGTGGCCGCTTGTAACGAGTTTCCTCTACAACACTGACGAAGTGACTCCTATAGCTTTGATCGAGTAATATTGACAAAGTAACTGTAATACCCCAAAATTTCCTTGCTAGTATAAACTTTTAAATTTATTATTTTAAAATATATATATATTAATTATTTAATATTTTCGGGTTTAAAAAAAAAAAAAAAAAAACTGAAAATTGACAATTTTCAGAAACTGATTTTGGGATAACTTTCGAAAACTGATTTTGTAAAAAAAAAAAAAAAAAAA
Organism: Chenopodium album; assembly: GCF_948465745.1. NCBI lineage: Eukaryota > Viridiplantae > Streptophyta > Magnoliopsida > Caryophyllales > Amaranthaceae > Chenopodium > Chenopodium album. The sequence continues at coordinate 11,142,791 of NC_137842.1, read as the reverse complement.
AAAAAAAAAAAAAAAAAAAAAAAAAAATTGACTTTGGATAATTTACAAAAACTAATTTTGCATACTGGAAAAAAAAAAGTTGGCAAAGGTGGATAAAGGCTGATAACAAAATCAGTTAAAATTTTGATCCTATCCCATGAACTTTCTAGACTCTCAAGATTGATTTATAAATATATGTTTCATCTTTCTAATACTATCATTACGATTTCAAAAAAAAAAAAAAAAAAAGTTTCGAAGCCGAAATACCGACTTTGGAAAGCAACTCGTCACTTTCCTCATTGTTGGGTTTGATAATTGATCATTACTATCTACTTTATTTAATTACTTACTGATCTTCTCCTTGGTCCACTTAATTAGACTTTGTGGTGGATGTTCTGGCTCTTGGGTTCGAAAGTTTGGTAGGTGATTATGATGATGATGATGATGATGATATATAATATCTCACGTTTGACTCATCAATTAGTTCATCTAGTTGTCTATTTTTGGGGTGATTAGACTATGGGTGGTGACAAATCAATTTTACGCTCAATTCTTTTTTTTTTCCTTTAGTCGTACAATTATCTAATTTAGGCTACTTATTTGTTTAATTGTAGACGAAGGTCGTATAGGTGATTACTCGGGGAACTACTAACCTTTATCCACGCGTCCTAGAGGTAATTTTCAATGTCCATCATCTTTAGAATCCCGTTAGGAAATTATTTTGAAATATTATGTGTCAAATACGTGCTTATGTAATTATATGTGATGAGTGTGTTATCGTATGTTATTATGGAATCATATATTATATATGAGTTTTCTATTTTGTATACTAGTATATGTAATTTCGAAAAAAAATATGATTATTTGTTATCGTATGAGTTTTTTTTTAAAATATAATCTTGGGTATTGGATGATTGATTATACGTGATTGATGGTCTATATGTCATGTAGGATGACTATGGTCTAATAATACTGAAATTGAAGTGTTGTTACTTGAAATTAAATTGATTTGTGCAATACTTGTGTACAGTGTAATTGGATGATATAATCTAATAAAATGTACAGTGAATTTTAATTTAAGAAGGGAAATGAAACCCGAAAGGGTGAAGAACAGGTTGCCCACTAGTAGTGATGGTTGCTACTAGTTGGTTTAATTTATTGTATATTGCTGTTAGTCTTCCTCCTAATCACTGGGTATTAGTGAGGGGTGTGCACACTAGGGACATTCTGTTTTATTTTATGGCCAATTGGGGTGACGTGCGATCCTCTGTAAAGTAGGTGGTGACAGGGACTAGTCCCGGCTTACTGGCGTTCTCTTTCCCTTTCTTAAATAAAGTAATAATATGTTATGTGACTATTTGAACTTGGTTGAGTATTAAAATATTTATGAGTCTATATTATGTATAAACTGTTTTAAACTAAAATTTATTTATTTTACGGGATGGAGTTGGAATTACTCAGTTTATCTGATTTTTGGGAGTCTTCTCTCTTTTCTTGTTTCTGATTTATTTTGCAGGTTGGTAGAAAGGGTACTCGGTTACGTGTGAGGAGACGTTAGAATAATCACATAGCTAAGACAATTTAGTTTATCCCCGAATTTAATTATTTCCTCTCAGTTATTGGTTTCAAATAATTGCAGTTTTTGATGTAATGACTATTTTATTTTGCCACAACTTAGACCACTTAGTTATTTTAAATATTATGTTATTTTTGCTTTGCATTTATTTTCTACGGAAAATAAGTGTAGCAGTAACACTTCCAGAGTTCGATGGTTGGTTTTTTAAAAGTTAAAAGTTACACTTATTGTTTTTAAAGACTCGAATTTTGGGGGTGTTACAGTAACCCCTGTAATGCCTGTCCGAGTAACCCAATATCTATAACCAATACTCACTTCCTCAGTTTTTTTTTTTTTAAGATTGAGTTACTATTTTTGTTAGGTTTTTTTTCTTTTTTCTTTTTTTTTTTTTAATAAGCTAGAGTTCTATTTTTTGAAATCTCATTCAGTTTAATTTAATAATGCATCTTTATCCACTATTGTCCCTAAGTACTCTTTCTTACTTTATCGTTTTTCACTCCTCTAATGGTCCCACTCCCTCTAACACCACTTTAATTACTTTTCAATATACAAAGTATAAATAATAACCTTATCTATTACCCCACTTACATCTTATTTTATTAAGGGTTTATTAAATCTTCTAAACTCCACGCAATCTCATCAATAGCATATAAAAAAACGGAAGGAATACCAAAGTAGCAACTGCTGACATCATCCTATAATAAAATTAGACACATGTCATGTTATGACTAAATATTCTCCCTCCAAAACTATAATTGATGTCATCATTTTATAATTTTATTTTACTTTATAAAATTCTAATCAATTATATTATTAGAAGTATTAATTTCTGAAAATTAGTCTATACTCTATCGCAACAATAATTTAATTTTTCTCCTTCAAGTACTCCTTTCATCATTCAATTTTTCTACGAATCCTGTTTTATTTATTATTTAAATATGATGCATTATTATTTTCGGAAATTTCTTTTTGTCTTGATTTGGTATAAAAAAATAAACAAATTTAGAAAAGTTTATCTCGTTCAAATTGTGCATCAAACGAGATTAATCTAGTAACACTAACGTAGTAATCCCCATAATGATTGGGCACATCGCGCTTGACCACGTATAAGAATTTTTGTACTTTATTAATATTAACATTTTATAATTTTTACAACAATCGAATTTAAGAGATTTGAGCTATAAAATGTGCATCGATAAGTGCAAAGTCCCTAATGTTGTTATAAAAAAACGACGAAAGTATTAGCTATCACATTGGGTTTTCTGGGAGGAACGACGGGACCCTCAAACTTGCATATGTGTTGCTTTACTCTTGAGAACATGGTCGCGATGTGTGCATTCACTTGACTAGGTCTTCTTCTTAAACTCATATTGGGTTGTTTGCCTTTGTAGCGTGGCGGGGTTGTGACTGATGCGACTCATTGTAAGTGGGTCAAGTATGAATCTAGGTGTTAGACGATTGGGTACGATTTCCTTCCTTTCTCTTTCTCTTATCTTGGGGGATAAGAGAAGGAGGCAGCTGCGTTGCTAAAGCGAGTCTAGAAGTTCTTAAAGACTCAAGAAATTGAGGCATATGCTGTTGCTCATATCTTCACTATGATAGGATTTTCTATTCCTAGAGGAGTGGAGGCTAAGATTGTATCTCAGCTCCCCGGTATTTTCTTGTAAATCGATTGACTTTGTAGGTTTTTGGTAATTTGTTGCGTGAGGTTCATCTCCGTTGTCCTTCTCTCTCGCGATGGCTTGAATTCTGTTACTATACTTCAACCAGGTTGTTTTACGAGGACCGTATCTTATGGTCATGTCAGGGAGTGCAACAAGGTGATCCTCTAGGCCCTTTGTTTTTTTGCTTTGGTTCTTCACCCGTTAGTGTGCCAAATCAGGGATTCTTTTAACTTATTTTTGCAAGCTTGGTATTTAGATGATGGTACTATTATTGGTGATACCTTAGTGGTAGGAAAGGTTTTGGAGTTGATTTTAGCAGAGGGACCTCGTCTCGGACTCCATGTCAACGTTGAGAAAACAGAGGTATTTTGGCCCTCAGAGGACCCTCGTAGCCGTCTTGTCGGTGTCTTTCCTCCAGATATTGGTCGTCCTGTGCATGGTGTTAAGTTGTTGGGTGGTCATGTTAGTGCTGATTCCTCTTTCTGTGGTGAGCTTGTTTCGCAGAGAGTGTCGAAGAACATTGTGCTAATAGATGCTGTTGCTAAGCTCAATGATCCCAATGCGAGTTGTTGCTTCTTCGTGCGTGTACTGGGGTTTCGAAACTCCAATTTGCTATGCGCACTTGTCCTCCTCGTCTTTTTGAAGGCGCATATTTCTTTTGACGTGGCCCTTCAGGCTTCTTTGGAGCGCATTATAACTGCTTCGGGGCTTGGTTTGGTGATTGGCAATGGCGGCTTGCCTCCTTACCTTTTGCTTATGGTGGTTTGGGTGTCTATTCGGCTGGTGATGTTCGACATTTTTCTTTCCTTGCGTCGTGTCTCTAGACTTCTAGTCTACAGGCTACGCTTCTTCGCAATTTTGGTATTGTTGGTCCGGGACCGGCCTTCAATGGTGCTCTAAGTCTTTTTAACAGGACTGTGGAGGCTGACCTTATGAGTAACCCTAGTGAGATCGCTGCCCCCAGACTCATGAAAAAATTGGCAGATATATATTTCACAAAGGTCACTGCACCTGCAGAATCCACTTTCTTCTTATCTCCGCATTAGGTAGCCTTATGGAAGTCCCAACAGGGGGATCACTCTTCGGCCTGGTTGTGGACGGTCCCGACATCGGGTTTAGGTCAGACTATGAATGGTAAGACTTGTCGTAGTGTTCTTTGCTACCGGTTGGGTGTTCCTTTGTTCTCCATTTCAACACCGTGTTCTGCTTGCTCAAGGGTTTTTGATGGGGATATTTATGGGGATCATGCAGTGCTGGGATTGTGGGTATTAAACATCAGCACAACGTTGTTCGTGACACCCTAGTTGACATTTGTTTTCGGTATGGGATTTCTGCTAGAAAGGAGGCTAACGTTGGGTTGACTGGAGGGAACGATGGGGCTCTACGACCAGCAGATGTGCTGCTTTATTCCTGGGATAGAGGCCTTGATGTATGTGTTGACTTGACGAGGTCTTCACCTTTAACACAATCGGGGTTCACTAACTTCGTTCCTGGTCGTGTTGTGTCGGCGGCGGCTCAGCGGAAGCGGGACAAGTATGGGGCGCGTTGCAGGGCTATTGGATAGGTTTTTCTTCCTTTCTCCTTTTCTTCCTTGGGGGAATTAGAGAAAGATGCTATTGCGTTGCTGAAGCATGTACAGGCGTTCGCTAAGACTCAGGATATTGGTGCTCGTGCAGCTGCTCACATTTTCAGCAAGATCGGGTTTGCTATAGCTAGAAGGGTGGGGGCCCATATTGTATCTCGGCTTCCTACCAATTTCTTGTAAATTGATTGACTTTGTAGGTTTTTTGATGATGATAACAACAACAACAACAACAACAACAACAACAACAACAACAACAACAACAACAACAACAACAACAACAACAACAATAATAATAATAATAATATTTTTGCTATTTTTATCATCAATATATTATAAGTTGAAATTAAATAAGTACATTTTATATTATAATTAATAATTTGATACCAAAATATTTAAAAATATGTAGAATAAATCCATATTTGATACTAAAAAAATAATTTTTGTACACATTTTTTATGAAAGCAGCCAAAGCTATCGTAATTTATTTATTATAAAAGCAAGCATCAACATCAACAATATCATCAAAATTATTTGGGCATCCTTCCACCCACGCCCTTTAGATCGAATGATCTAAAGGACTAAGGTGAGCCATCACATGAGATCCTTTATTAGCTTCCCTGAACACATTATTAATAGACTAATACTATCAAAGCTACTTGCAAGTGTTAAAGCTTCTTCGACAATGGTTCCTAGATATGACCCCTTACATTGTCTTGAATGGAGCAATTCAATCACTTGTGGACTATCACCTTCTACCTCAACCCAACTACAAAAGCATTGCAGAGCCATATTCAAGTAAAAACAACATTGTCTTTGCCTCCAATATACTCACGATTCACGATTGTCGAATTTACTGGAACTTGCTTGTATCAAAACACCAGCCATGATGGTCTCTAATAACCACTCACAATCCAACCCCATTCATTGAATTTTTGTAGTAAATTTTTAGGTTTGAATTTCAAATTTTCAGAAATTTTCAAATTGAATTTTTTTAAGCAAATTTATTGGGACCCACTCATTCAACCAATCAAAATTCATTATAGTGAATGTCTATACTTGGCTTTTTCGATCTTCCTTGATATTCATGCTGTAAAAGGATTGTAATCCTCTTAAATGCTGGTAATCCTCTTAAATGCTGGTACTCTAACGAATTTGAAAGTATTAGGGGAGAATAAAAGTTAGTAAGGGTAGTTTTGTAACTTTGTCATCTATCCCAAACTTGCTTCCAATATTGCAATACATACCAAATTTGGTATAAGAATTATTTATCCAGATCTCATATTCCAATTCCCTACCTAATCCTCCCTCATTCCTTTCCCTTAAAACAAATGCCTCGTAAATTTTTTTCACCGGACCCAAACCGACTTGCCAACCAATAGGACTTGTATAATGCAACCCAATTTGACCCATTACTCGATTAACTCAAACTGTTAAAGCTCTAACCGAATTATAGTCCTGCTCCCAAACCGACTCGATTATAGCCCCAACCGATTACGATTCTACCCAAATAAAAAAATATACATATATAAATCAAAAGAAATCAACCCACTATTTAAAATAATATCAAAATCGACCCACCCTAATCCATCAACCAAATGAACACATTTTAACCTGAATCGAAACTGAAACATCAACCGTGCTATATTAAGTCAATCACACATTTAGTCAACTAAAATGAAAAAAAAGGGCGTTCTCACTATCGTTCACTTGTGAAAATCGGGAAAAACATCGTTTCATTTCATGATTTCGTATTGGGGTTTACTAAGTTTAGGACAAATGAATAAATTATGATAGTAGTTGACTCTAAATGATAGTAATTGGCCTCGATGACAATATTTAATATTGTAATTAGTGCATTACCCAAATGTGTGGCATGCACAATCAGCTAAGGTACTGAACCAAATACACTTCTGTCTTCTTCCTTATTTGCTTCCTTTCATTTTCGTCCCAGAAAAATTTTCATATATATTTCTGTCATTCTTAATTCTCTCTAATTTCCCAATTCAACAAGTCACTTTTGCATCATACCCACCACTAATTTTTGTTTTCCAGATCGTTTATGCTGTTTTGCTTGCCCAATTATAATTGTAAGTTGCCTTTCACTAACTTAATTTATTGTTTTTTTTTTTTTTTTTTTTTTTTTTTTTAATTTTGCTGCAAATTTTTGTTTAACTTGTTGAAGGGTAATCCTTTATTTTCTGTGCATTTTTCTGTCGTTTTCTTGGTGTAGAATTTTGGAGGTTTATCTTGTTTTGGGATTTTTTTTCATCGATTTATTTTGTGAATTATGATTTGGGTATCGAAGAATTGTGTGGTATGTTATTGCCAAACACCAAATTAAAATTAAAAAAATCAAATAAAAAAATGCTTGATACATTAATTTTGAGCACTTTGCATCAAAGATGAACTTCAGTACTACTAGTTTGGATGTACATATGAATAATCAAAGACAAAGGCGACACTCAAATTCGTGGTGTTTTAATACCCATGTTTTTTAAAATTTGATTTTGGCAAATTAATGATTTACAAAGTATTTAGGGCTCAAAAGTTGCCAATTGATCCTATCAGAAGGAGGAAATTAGGATGTTTGATGCAACTGAGGAATTGGTTGGTGTTTGTTATTTGTATTTGATGTTAATTGTTGGGGGTTTCGTGTTGTTTGTAAATTGTGCAGGAGAAAATTGATTAGTTTGAGCGATGGCGACGGGGATAATTCAAGCTCCAGTTTGCCATATTAGGAACAAGGATTATCATTTGGGTTTTGCTAAACATGTAGATTTTGTAAAGATTTCAAGTATCAAGAGGGTTAAGCCTTCAAGAAGTAAATTTTTGGTTATTAAGAGTTCGAACCAGGGATCTGATATTGCTGAGCTTCAGCCCGCATCAGAAGGAAGCAGTCTCCTAGGTAAAACCATTCTGTCAGTCTATTGCAGTGACAAAATGAATTTTCTCAAAATCTAGCTCTTTGAATGTCATATGTGATTCCATTTTTGACAGAATGAAATTCGAGGGATGATTTGTTAATTCTTTTGGTTTACCACAGGTCCACAGTATAACTTGTTCTGAACATATTATTCACTTGCATTAAGAACAAGACTGATTGCTGAAGAATTTCCTCTGGTGAAATCCATTGATGCATTACTTTTTAAGTTTGAATAATTGCATATGACTTTGCAGTTATGTCCTTTTCAATTATGCCAAATGTATTGGCTATTCACCATAGTTTTTGTTAGCATTTGTTTTCAAAAGTCTTGGTAGGAGAAAAGAAAAGAATGTACTGTGCATTGCCTAACTCTTTTATGTAGCTTCTAGGAACATATAAGTAACAATGATGCAAGATTTTCCTAACATTTTACGTCTCCATCTCACAAGAGAAAGGATGGAGGGGAAAGAAATATGTATGAATTTTGAGTCTAGTTATCCCTTACATGAACCCATTGCTTACTTTTTCTGTAAATATAACATCTATGTTGAGGGTATTAAACTGATCTGCCATTGAAAAGTTAAGATTGATGTTGTTTTCCCAACACTGATTTAGTTGATGCGTCTTGAATTTGGATGCAGTACCTCGGCAAAAGTATTGTGAATCTCCATATAAAACTGTGAGGAGGAAGACATGCACAGTGATGGTGGGAAATGTGGCCATTGGAAGCGACCACCCAATCAGAATACAAACAATGACAACAACGGATACTAAAGATGTTGCTGCAACAGTTGAACAGGTTCCCTGCCACTATACTCTTGTTGTTTAATATTAGTATGTGGCTAGTTTGAATTAAATATCCTATATTGGAAAGATAGATATCTCTTATGTCGGTGGATATTGCTCCATCTGCTGGACTAATGGAGTGAATGTTTGTCTTGAATAATCTAATACTTGTACTATCTTTGATTCATATTATTTGCAACAGATGAGTTTGTATAGACTTGGGCAAATTTTGTCTATGAGTGTTAAATGGAGAGAAAGATAGAGATGCTTGTGATAGAGAGATAGAGAGAAACGACTACTTAAAAAGGAAAGAAATCATTTGTTGTAAAGAATATGAAACATCCATTTTTGACAATGCAAATAATATGAAACAGAGGCAGTAGTTGTTTTTTGACCCGTTGTATGTCAGTTGAGAGATAAGATAGTACAGGTGAGGATCAGTTCAATAGTTAATGAGAAAATAAATATTGTAATCACTACTATCTTTTATTTTTTCATATCTCTGATCAATGTCCTCAATCCTTTATCTAGTGATGGCGTAATGTATTTCTTTGTCAGTTGTTTGAAAATTGTGTTGAATAAAATTTTTAATTGTGGCACCCAAGGTTTTCAACATTTGGAATTCAAGTGCACTTAGTTAAGAAAGCCAATTGTTGGAGCAGTAGCCTTAAAATTCTCTTGCTAATCTACCATTAAATTCATTAATAATCTGAGCAAAACTAATTAGGGGTGCATATGATCACTAAGCGTCTTTTCTGAAAGTGCTATCCTTTTATAGTATTGTGCTCTGGTTTGTCTTCTTGACTTAAATCTATCATGGCCACTAACAAATAATGAAAATTAAGTTCAAGATACGAATATAGTCGACCAAAAATCCTATTTTGAAAATAAATTCTATTTACGCATAGGGTGCAGATTTCCCCTAGTGATAGTCAGGCTTCACTTATGTATAAATTTACTTGGTCTACTTTGAGTTTGATATACAAATGGCTAGAAAGGCATGAAAAACTTTGAAGTGTCGTGTACATATAGATGGCCATTGCAGATTCTGTACTCGTTATATGAGTTAGAAAATTTTCTTTGGTTCTTAGAGCCGGTCTTTTTTCCTCACTTTTACTGGCAGGTCATGAAAATTGCGGACAGCGGAGCTGATATTGTTCGAATAACAGTGCAGGGAAAGAAAGAGGCAGATGCTTGCTTTGAAATTAAGAACACGCTTGTCCAGAAAAAGTAAAGCTTTGCTTATCTTAATTTTCCCTAGTTTTGGTTGTATAGTCTGTTCAGTTTTGATCTATAATTTGATGTATATGAAATTATCTATCAACTTGCTTTAATTTATTATTTATGTATTTTTAACAGCTACAATATTCCCTTGGTAGCCGATATTCATTTTGCTCCTTCAGTTGCATTGCGTGTTGCTGAATGCTTTGAAAAAATTCGTGTCAATCCTGGAAACTTTGGTATACTCTCAGCATTGGTCCTGTAATTATAGTATTTGTATGTAAGCCCCATAATCTTGATTATATAATTTACTTTGTGGGCATTGTGCCAGCTGATCGAAGGGCCCAGTTTGAGACTCTAGAGTATACAGATGAGGATTATCAGAAGGAACTTGAGCATATTGAGCAGGTAAAATCTCATGCAGTTGTCACCCAAAACATGCACAATAGAACAAAGTTAGAAATATGAGGGATGATAACTTTTGTTTTCTTGATGAAAAGTTTATGAAGATTGTAAGTTCTACTCTGAAAGTTGTTGATGCCACTGTCTATTATGTTATGTTTTGTCTAAAGTTAATGTAATTTGGTTGCATGCATATCAATCCAACATTGTTGGGTGTGCCACCTTTGATATTGCTCAAGGGAACGATCAATATAGTAATAAGGTGCGCTGCCATAGACTCATAGATACTTTTCAAAGATCTATGTCTCAATTCTTGAAAGCTTTCGTTGGAGGGAGGTTAGGGAATTCTTAGAAGATGTCTTTCAGAGCTACTGTTATTTATCTTGTTTTAAGATATGAATATTGTTTTTTATCTTATCTTGTGTCTCTGAAGGTTCTTTAGACATGTGTATTGGAATAATAACAAAGATATATTAGAAATATGAAATTTCTGTAACCTGCTTTATACAAATAAAAGCAGTAATACCACCTAATTGGATTTCCCCATAGGTTGGGTCTGAGGAATTCTAAATGCACGGTGACAAGTGCATTCTTTTGTCCAATCCTACTTTCTAATAACAGGAATTATGCACAACTTACATTTCAAGATTTCACATTTAAATTTCAAACCAAGATTTAAGCTTTGATAAACATACATATAATACATCACACATGAAAAATCATTGTATTGATAGAATTGCTGTTTATTCAATTTTCTTATATTGTGGTTTCGTTTGTATTTATTAATTACAGTATAATAGTATATTTGATTAATTAATTAATCTATTGGGATTAAGTCATTAATATTGTTATTGTTTTTATTATGTTGGTGTATAGTACTTCCTATTTTTCATTTTACCTGCAACACAAATTACTGGTACACAGTTCGAGGAAGAAGAGAGAGAAATTCAGGGAGTAGGAGAACTTCATTTAAAATAACCTAAATACCAATAAAGGGGTTGCATTATTAAGGTTTTAAGTTTTGTAAATTAATAAGTTGTCCTCTTACCTTCTTTATCCTCTTTCTTAAACTGTGTGCCAATTGCCAAGGGGGCTGTGTTGCAGGAATTTGGAAACAGAGGAAGTACTTGGTAAATTCACAATAGCATCAAATTTGTTCTAAGATATTTGTTCACATGGATGATTCTTATGTTTTCATGTTACTCAAAAATGTTCATGGCAGAGGATAAGAATTAGGCTAATATGTTGACTGTACTCTTTGTTTCTCAACATTATTCAAGGTTTTTACTCCATTGGTTGAGAAATGTAAAAAGTACGGCAGAGCAATGCGTATTGGGACAAATCATGGAAGTCTTTCTGATCGTATTATGAGCTACTATGGGGATTCTCCACGTGGAATGGTAAGCATCACATGCTGTTATGTATTCATCTGTAGTTTGGTATAGAGTAAGATAGGTGCTGGATCAAAGTGAACTAAATCTAATGTCGAGGTTGGCCTTTTTTCTTTTTATTCATTTATTTTTTCCGCCTGTGACATTGAAACAGGTTGAGTCCGCCTTTGAGTTTGCAAGAATATGCCGGAAATTAGACTACCATAATTTTGTCTTTTCCATGAAAGCAAGCAATCCAGTTGTCATGGTTGAAGCTTATCGGTTATTGGTTGCAGAGATGTATCTGCAAGGATGGGATTATCCATTGCACTTGGGAGTCACAGAAGCCGGCGAAGGCGAAGACGGTAGGATGAAATCTGCAATCGGAATCGGGACCCTTCTTCAGGTACAGAGTGAGAATTTTTTTGTTGCTGATATATGTCCTCCCCACAGAAAGATTAATGTCATCAGTGGAATCAAGGAATTGATATAATTTAAGGAGATGCTTTTTTTTTTTTAGTGTATATATCCATTGTAAAATAAAACTTACACTTATTTAGCCAGCTAAAAAAAAAAAAAAAAAAAAAAGGAATTTCAATAAGTTTAGATTAGTTGTTGCTTAGGTGCATTGTACTGAATCAAGGTGAATGAGTTTTATCGCGGATATTTGCTTCCTATGTGCTTTCTTTACTTTTAGCAATTTTCCAAAGGTATCATTAACTTAAATACTGTACTAGTGTGCTGGACTGTTCTCTACTGAAGAGCAAGGTTGTTAAAGTATGAGATTCCATCTCATTTCACTATTTCAGCAAAGAACTGTATTCTTTATCCTTACACTCTTTGTATCTATTCAATGAGTAGCAATATATGAGATGTTTATTGTCATAACTCTTAGGAGATATTACTTCTGTAGGATGGCCTGGGAGACACAATCAGGGTCTCGTTAACAGAGGCCCCAGAAGAGGAAATAGACCCCTGCAATAGGCTGGCCAACCTCGGAATGAGAGCAGCTGAAATTCAACAAGGAGTGGTAAGATTAAAGTTTTCTGGGGTTGATTTGATGCTAGGACAGTACAAAGTTTGAATATTTAATAAAAATTCTGTTTGGGGCTATAATTTTCTTCCAGGCACCATTTGAAGAAAAACATCGGCATTATTTTGAGTTTCAACGCAGAACCGGTCAATTGCCAATTCAAAAAGAGGTCCTCTTAAGAATCTTTTTATACGTTAGCACAGTCTTTAGTTACTATTTCATTCATTATCTGAATATGTTTTCTTTTGTTGTGCATAGGGTGAAGAAGTGGACTACAGAGGTGTACTTCACCGTGATGGTTCTGTTCTCATGACTGTTTCCCTGGATCAATTGAAGGTGAAATTCTCCATCAGATATGTTATTCTGTGTTTGTTTTTTTATAGTGTCTTTGTGTATATTTTAGGAGTATGTATATGCTCATTAATTTTAGTTGTACACTGTAATCATTGTTCTGTTACAAGTCAATATTTAATCTATAAAAGTGCTTATTTGGGTCTCTCTTGACAATTAGTATATGCCATTTATCAGGTATCTCTAGTATTGTTGGACTTTGTCCTTTGTAATACTTCAATCATGTAGCTGCGCTGTAGTTTTATTTATATTCCATGATTATTTTTGTTTGGTAGGATAATTGTGTCATTTTTTCTCATAAACTTATGCACTCATCTTTTAAACTGTAAGCATTTCATTAAATCTTTTGTGACGTGAAAAATGTGGGTTCTAAGGCCTTATCTTTATTCTTGTAATTATTTCTTCGAAATGTGGTTTGATTGTCCCAGATACTAAATTCCAGAACCTTTTAAAAGTTCATTGAGTTAAAACCTAACAAACATTTTGTCAGCTACTTTGAATCCTTAGTTCTAATTATGTTCATTGTATTTAATTTCAGACGCCAGAACTCCTTTACAAGTCCCTAGCTGCAAAGCTTATTGTTGGCATGCCCTTCAAGGTAAATTAGAACTGAAATTTGAAATTTAATTACTCAGGCCAAAGATGATTGCTCTACTAATTGCCTGATAACTTTTATAATTACTATGGTAGTTTCCTGACCATATATCTGTCAATTAGGATCTGGCCACTGTAGATTCCATTTTACTGAGGCAGCTTCCCCCAGTAGATGATGCTGATGCAGTAAGCAGTCACCTTTTTGGCGCTTTATTTCTTTCTTTAGTTTGTTAATTCGATCAGCTCAAGAAAGCGTCAATTTACAACAAGTTTTTTAAATGCAAATCAATGACTTGATCTGCTTTGCCTTTTATGATTAGCGGCTAGCCCTCAAGAGATTGATTGATATAAGTATGGGGATTATAACCCCTTTGTCTGAGCAACTTACGAAGCCCCTGCCTAATGCGATTGTCCTGGTGAACCTCAAGGAGTTATCAACTGGTGCACACAAGCTTTTACCTGAAGGTTGTTTTTTTTCCCCCACTCCATCCCCCCACCCTTCTGTTCTTATTTCTTTGTATACGCTGATTTTCATGAATTGGAGTATTCCATTAAACTCCAAGATTGTTAATTTTCCAGGAACGCGCTTAGTTGTGTCTTTGCGGGGCGATGAACCTTATGAAGAATTGGAGATTCTTAAAGACATAGATGCTACAATGATTCTGCATGAACTGCCTTTCAGTGAAGAGAAAGTCAGCAGAATCCATGCAGCTCGAAGGTATCTTCTTGTTCGTGAGCTACATTATTATCTAAAGAAAACTTGACTGACCTTTCTAAAAACAAAATAGAATTTAGCAAATCTACCGTTTATGAAGTCTGATCATCAGAGCTTGTGTAATAAAGAGTGAGACAATGCAAAAGGCAATCACAAAGACAAATAAACTGCCGTAGGACTAATAGAGAAGAAAGATACAGTAGAGCATAATCGGAGAGAGGAAAATCTGTTTGCAAATAAGGAGGAAGAGAGAGACTGTACAAAATCTAGCTTCTATTAAAAAAGCCTTATTGATGCTGTGGCTTTCATAGTTAACTCTCTTTTTCTAGTAGATTAAAAAATTACATGATTCATAGCTATCTATACCTGAAAGAGTGAAAGGGTATTAATTCGGCTATATGATCTGAAATGTATGTATAGCAGGCTAGCTTCTTTGTTTTAAGGCATCAATTATGCAAAATTTTATGAAGGATTTTACTTCTCATTGCTGCATTTATGTTGGTTGTTCTTGTGCCAGAAATGCAGAATGTCAGTGTGAAATTTGTTTATGCGATAATCCTAAATTGAAATCTTGCAAATGCTAAACTGTGGCGGAGCCAGCAAGGGGCTGTCCCCCCACTTTAATAAATAAATAAATAAATAAAACTGTTTATATGCTTTTATTTTGCTGAATGATTTATACTAAATAAGATAGAGCAGCGGTCAAAGTTCCAACAATAGAGACTTGTTGTAGCGAGGACGTGGGATGAAACCTTGTTTTCTTTCTTCTTTCCCTTATTTTTTAATGTAAAATACAGTATTCCTTTTTAATTTGAATAATTTAAATTGTAGTTTTGCATGAATAATACCCCAAATTCTTGTTGCAGCCATCTTCTTTCTTTTTTCCCTTATTTTATAATGTAAAATATAGTATTCCAATAAGCATATATTAATGGAGGAGGAGTTTGTACATGATGTTGGATTATGTAGCTAAGTACTCCGTATTTCGGAAATTTAGAGTTGTAATACTTTAACTATTCAAGTATATGTATGTTCAAACATTTTTGTCTAACTAAGCGATTTTTATTTGTCCCCGCGGTTTGAAGTTCCTAGCTCTGCCACTTGTGACATATGAGTTGTTGGTGGATAAATGAGTACAAACTCTTCTGTATTTTCAATGCGGTAGACAAGTTATTGGTTGGTGATTATTAAATTGTTAATTTTATAGGTGTGACCCTTGGACATAGTTTGGTTTGTTTGAATTTTACTTGATATCCAAGAGTCAATTTCTTGTATCTTGTTATGTTTCACTTACCAATAACTACTATCCTTGCACATTGTAACTATATGAGGACGTGATTCTTGAAATATGTGAAGTCCTAATAATCTCTACGACTTTGTCATGATTATTTATTGGTTGAACGGTGTGGCTATGGTGTGATGAATGTCTCGTAATGAACTGTATGGAGGCTATGGACTCCTTTCTTAGCGGTATATCTCTATCTTAGCTACAAATTGATCAATCACTTAGTTAAATTTGACATGTGTGCGCATTTCAAAATGAACTCAATTGGTTCAAATTTTAACTGATGCAGTCATGTGTAATACTTGTATTGTATTACAAATGAGGCTTTACTGTATTCGTTTTGCTTTTCTTCTCTCTTCGGTCACAAGATTAAATGGGCTAAGTTGCTACAATTTGGTACTAAAATTTGCTACTTGTATATTGTTTCATATACTGAGTAATATTATGCTTCGATTCTTTATTTCAGCTCCAGCATTTATGCTAGATATGTGACAGTCTAGATGGGTTTTATAACTTGGACACTTCCTTTTTGGCCATCTTTTGGAATATTGATACTTAAAAGAGTCATTAAATCATAAGCTCATATCTTTGGATTCTAATGAATGTGTCATCATGTTTGTAAGGTAAGAATTTATTAGTGGTAGACTCATTGGTCCATTGCCACATATGAAACTCATTCGAGTTTGAGCTTCATATCTAATGCCACTCTTTTCCTATTGTAACTGTTGCCCTCTTTCCACTCTCATTTCACTATTAGAGATCTGGGTTCATCATTTTAGATGTTCACACCATTGCAGGCTATTTGAGTACCTATCAGATAATTCTTTGAACTTCCCTGTAATACACCACATCCAGTTCCCCTCTGGGATTCACAGGTATTTCATAATACAATTTCTAATTTGAAGGCACCATTACAAGATTCCTCTTCCCGTATTTTCTATATTGTCTAATTTTATGTTCTCTATCAGGGATGATCTAGTCATTCGTGCTGGTACCTATGCTGGATGTCTTCTTGTAGATGGGTTAGGAGACGGTGTACTCTTGGAAGCTCCTGGCCAAGATGTTGAATTTCTGAGAAACACATCTTTTAACTTGCTTCAAGGTTGCAGAATGAGAAATACCAAAACGGTAAAGTTTCTCATGAGAAATGCTCTTTTGCTTTAGTACTTTTTAGTTAGTTTCTATAGTTTGTAGAAAATTGAAGGCAATTTATGTTTTTGTTCCTTGGTCCAGGAATATGTGTCTTGCCCATCCTGTGGGAGGACACTTTTCGACCTCCAAGAAATAAGTGCACAAATAAGGGAGAAGACATCGCACTTACCTGGCGTTTCTGTAATTTTCTAAAACTCGTCATCAAATGATGCTTGTACGACTATCAAAATAAAAAAGATAAAGCAGTCAAGATTTATTTTATGAGCGATTTGTTTTGTGCAGATTGCAATCATGGGTTGCATTGTGAATGGTCCTGGGGAAATGGCTGATGCAGACTTTGGATATGTTGGTGGTTCTCCTGGAAAAATTGACCTCTATGTTGGCAAGGTATGGCAATGATTGAGACTTGAGTTATTTAGTTACAGAGTACTTCATATGATTCTTCTGTGGGATCCTTCTTAGTGAGGTTGTACAGTGTTACATCTCTTTTTCCGGCATCTCGAAAATCCTTCTTGATGGAACATACTAACAAACTTTATTTACAGTTCCTACTCTAGTTGGTCCTGCTTATGGCCCAGGTTTGGGTTAGAATGTTAGATGTATGTGGCTTTGGACCTAGAATTTCCAGCATCCTCTTGTCATTGTCTCTGAAATGTAGCTTTTGTTTTAATTTAATAATCAAAATTTTTCTTATGTACAAATGAATACAATTCCCAATTAAGCCCCTAGTGTCGTGTTAAGAACAAAAACCTGTTGCATGGGTCAGAATTGTCAGTTTCTGTGTTTTCAACCCTAGCCTGACCCCGTTGTGGGAGTCCTTTGCTTGGTGTTTGTTTACATATTACTCCTATAGTTCGAGTAGCCTGGCCTTGTATGAGCTGTGAAGTAATTTATCACATGCAATATATAAGCGGCCCTCTACTGAACATGGAAAAATAATCATTTGAACTGAGACCAATTTAACTGCTTGGCAATTCAACAAAGGGGGACTGAACAAAAGATTGCAAGGTGTAATAAATATGTTTAGAAGTGGATAGTTGCTGCTTCAGAGGTTAAAGCTATGCTGCATCCCTTTTTTCTAGTCTGTCTTCTGTTTCTTCTCCTTCACATTTATGACACTGTTGTGGCTCCTCCCTAAACATATGTTATTGTATACTAGTCTTCAAAAAGCTTGCTGTATAAATTTTCTGCTGGCTTGCACAGTATTACATAACTATTAAATTGTGTAAATAATTAGTTTATGACTCTGCAAAACAATTCCCATTTCTTGCAGACGGTAGTGAAACGAGGAATAGCAATGGAGCAGGCTACAGATGCTTTAATCGATCTAATTAAAGAGCATGGGCGTTGGGTGGATCCTCCAGTGGAAGAGTAGACAAATAATTATTGAGGATTTTTTTATAGGATTTAGAATCATGAAAAAAGAAAGCAATTTTCAGAGTCCCATCCATATTGTAGATTAACTTATAAGAATATATCCCCGTGTCACTTTTTGGGGGGGCATATTTATTACAAAGTATTAGGAAAATTGACAAATTGTTCTTGCTGTACAGGCTCTTATATATGAATGTAATTTGAATAATACACAGTTGCATTACATAAATTGTTCTTGCTTGTGCTTTGTAATCATATATTTGTATAAATGTAGCTATTGGTAATTTGGTATGTAAAACTAATTGTGAAACTATTCTATAATCATAAGAGATCAAAAAATTGAGCCTCATGGACAACCATCCTTTAAACTGCTGTCAAAGGAAGCCTACACTGTGAATCTCGTCTTCAGTAACTTAATTGTGAAAATAATATATGCAACACAAACAAAACTTGATGAACGAACTATATGATCATGAGAGGATATCAGAAGATTGAGCCCCAAGGGCAACCTTGATGAATACATCCTCCAAAGTGGTGTCTGCAAGACCCCATGCTTGGACTGTGAATCTCTTCTTCAGGTTCTCAACTGCCTTGAAAACATCAGAAATCCGAATTTCATGTTTGGGGATCTCAAACTTCTGGGTTCCTGATATGTGGTATATCTTTTGAGCATTTTGAGAGAGGCCTCTCACCATTGTTTCCACTTCTGCATCATGCTCTGCAGAGGTTGTCATGGTGAACACAAAGGATCCTCCATATCTTCCTTTCAGCTGCCATATTACAAAAACAACACACTAGTTATGTATCTTAGAGAAAAAATTGTTGTAAGAAACCATGATGATAATAATGTCAATTAATGAATCTCATATTAACAAGGTCCAGCCTGAGAAGGTAACTTTCTTTGTCCTGTGACTGATGTACCACAAATCAGGGGAAACTAACAACGTCCTGTGACTGATGTACCACCAATTAGGGTACTATATTCTGTGACTGCACTGAAGTTTATACTCAAGCCTTGAGCCTGACAGATCTTGTTATAATGGGAACATTTGTTGTTTGAAAAATGTAATGTAATCTGCTCCAAACTTGTCTCACTTATGAAGTCACCAAGACTTCAGAAGTTCAGATCTATTACCTGAAGCTTGCTAAAATCCATTCAGCACAAAGGAAATTATGTAAAAAACTTATTCTTAGAATTATGAATCAGCACTGAATTGTGGATGGTCATGCCTTTGTACTAAAACCTTACAAAATACTTGTATGACAATAATTGATTAGTGATCAGAAAAACATAATGTCGAAATTTAGTTCCTTTGAAGCAACACCCTGGGTGTGATTGTGAGATATGCGGGTGTTGGACCATAAGGTGTTGGCAGAAATTTTGGGTTAGGCATGAGGTTTAGAGTACTGGGCTCATAAATCAAAACCTTTATAACGAAGTTACTTGTCACGTGCAGACCTTCTGACACAGTGACACTAGTCAAATGTGTGGGTCGCTTGCTCCATACACTCGTTGAAATCAAGGCCTCTCCATTTGCTTTGATACATGATGATGTGCTCTTTGTGTCTAAATGAGTTGCGAGAACAAAGACAGAAGCGAACTTTATAGAGTAATATTATTGCTTTGAAGGGACGCCTTGCAGGTGCTAAAGCTTTATGTAGAGTAGCGCACTATATGTACTTAGCTTTGTGGATGGCCAAAGGATAACACGTGACCTATGAATATTAGGCCATTTGGAGAGATCCCGCCACTATCCCGTCTTACAGCACAATTATTTCTAGTTCAACAGATTTCGGCTCCATAACTAAGCACGAGGAAAAATAAAGTACTTTTCTGGACTTCATCTAACATCCCCTAATTCAAGGTACTACAGTAACTTTGGCATTAATAACTTGTTCACATCAGAAGTAGAGATTTACCTGCTTAGGGCCTCCAATACATTGCAAGCTGCCATCAACAAAAATGCCAATCCGATCACACAGAACTTCTGCCTCTTCCATAGAATGTGCTAGAAGAAGAGAAAAAAACAGAGAGAATAATGGGGATTATATTCAGAAGATTAACCATTATGGTCCAGATATATAAACAATCAAACTCATAAAATCAGACACTAGGTTTTAAAACAAAAATATAGGATGTGTGTGTACTCGTCGAGTACATACACAATAGATATACATAAGAGTTTGAGCAACCGGCAAAATCTTAATAGGAGCTTTCTTGCATACAGAATTGCAGAGAGAGAGAGAGAGAGAGAGAGAGAGAGAGAGAGAGAGAGAGAGAGAGAGAGTACTTGTAAGAATAATTGCCCTATCTTGTTTTGCTCGCTTCACAACATTCCACAGATTATTTCTTGAAGCAGGGTCTAATCCAGTACTTGGTTCATCCATGTAAACAACCTTAAATAAGTAACAGTATCATTTAGACCACCTCAAGTCATAAGAGGATTAAGAGGTACAAGCAACAGAGTCCTGGGAACAAAAAACTAACCTTAGGGTCACCGATCAAGGAAATAGCAACACTAAGCCTCCTTTTCATTCCTCCACTATATTTTCCAGCGAACTTGTCACCAACACCACCATGATATAAGTTGACACTTTTTAAAGATTCTTCAACTGCCTGCAGTAACATAATCACATCAACATGAAGAAATTACATTCAATAAGGCAGCTTTGCTAGTCTTCCCATAACCATACCCACCTTATATTTTAGACCCAGCTAAAATTTCTATACTGACCACCTATGATGGGGATGGATATATAATTACATATCCACCATAGTAGGCATTAACAACCACTCTACCACCCAAGTGGATGTCCACTACGGCTCTACATATTCAACATCCTTACCTACCCAAGTATAAACCTATATTCACAACTGCTCTACCACCCGAGTGGATATCCATGTCCACGCTTATGCCCGCATATTATCTGCCAATTACAAATCCAAATTCAACTTGGGAATAATTTTAATATTTTTTTTTTGAAAAGTTACTCCGTATAATAGTTGTGGATACATGGTGGGGTTCAAGCGGGAGAGTAGATGTGGGGCGGGGTGGAAAGATATGGGAAGGGTAGAATTTTTAATCTATCACTTACTCATTACCATGGCGGATATGAACTTTTGATTTTCATACAGCCATACCAGACCCTTACCAACCAAATTCAAACACTCAAACCATACCCACTCTAATTGGGGTGGGTATGATGCGGATTCCACAAAATTGTATGAACTTGCCATCCGTATTGCAATGACACTATATTTTCAACTAGCAGTTCCACACACAAAACAAAATCTGTAACAATGATGTTGTTTTGATAGTACAAATGATGGGCTTGCGTGCAGCCGTGCATTTCTCGCATAACACTCCCAAGTCCCACATTGGCGAGAAAAAAGATTGACTTAACCATATTTGGCCCTCGTAATACAGAAACAAGGCCTTCTCTTTTAGAATTATAGCTGTTTCTTTTTTCCTGTGGGCTAACTAGAAAAACTCCAATCCCACCAAAGTGGTTGTTTTGCAAAAGTTGTTAATTTAACCTCTTGAGTCTAGGATCACAAATTACAAGCTCAATCAAAGATGCCAGGGGTAAAAAAAAAAACACACACACATACACACAAAGAGAATACTAAGATAATTGAATTCCTAGGGGAATGTAATTCAGGATGCAACTCTTCTATCCTTTCAGATGTTTCATCAACTCATCAAGAATGCCTTCGTATTCTTAATCAAGATACATAGAGTACTCAAGTCTTTTGACCATCTAGATACTTTTGACAAAAGTTTTGCCAAAAACCAACATGACTACATATAAGACATTGACCTGCATTGTTGCCAAAAAAACTGACCTGCATTAAGGCAGAACCTTTCAGGTTTTTCAGGCGGCCATAAAAAATCAGGTGCTCTCTTCCGGTTAATGTCTCCCAAAGTAAGCTGAATTCAAAAGAGTGAAAAGGCATAGTCCATATCTGTAAATATTTGGAATACAATTGAAATAACACATACTTAACAAGGATTTAAAACCAAAAACATACTCATGCTGGGGGCAAACACCCATGCTGGTATATATTTCATTCATTTGATAACGAATGTCTGAACCCTCGACATAAGCAGCACCAGATGTCGGCTTTGTGAGTCCAATCATCTAAAGGAATAGAAAACAGACATTAACAATCATTTATTCCATTCTGTAAACAATCTGTCCATAAGTGTATTATCTTAACAAAAAGTCCCTCATTCTTATTTCCACTCACATTGTTTAGTGCTTCTTATATATTAGTATTCCCAAAATAAATCTCAGCTAATTTATTAATGTATAGTTTAGTGCTTAGTAGATTTTTTTTTATTTCCAAAATAAACCTCAGGTCCTTTAGTATCGAAGCTTACAAGAGCAAACAATGATAATTGAAAAAAAAGAACAGGCATTACATATGCAATTGATAATGCAATGTTTTCGGTTTTTTTTTTTTTTTGGGGGGGGGGGGGGGTGCTATAAGAAAAGCACAGACTAAAAAGATTCAATCTTATCAAACATAGGTTAAAAGGTGATACATAAATAAGAAGTCATGTACATATGTTGCATACAAACAGTGCAGTGTTCTCACCATGCTGATGAAGGAGGTTTTCCCAGCACCATTTGGGCCAAGCATCCCAAAGCATTCGCCACGTCGCACGGCAAGAGACATTCCTTTGACTGCGAGCTTTGGAGGATTTCCATCCCTTCCAGAATAGATCTTTCTCAGGTTGTTGCAAATTATGGAAATGCTAGAACTTTGTTCTGACAACAATTGCTCCACCCTCTCCCTCTGTTTGGTAAGGAAAAAATCATGAGCAAAAGTATACAACTAAAAGATCGCAACTAAAGACATCTGTTGATTATTTTCTATTTCCTATTCTACTGTAAGTAACTAAGTTAAGCACATAACACATGCTAGGTGCCTAATACTGTAGTTGCATTCATATATCAAATTATCTACGAACTTCTATAATAACAAAGACTACTTATTGACAATTTGCATTTGAGTGCTTCAGCAAACTGACATCTAAAATGTGGAAAGCTAGACAGAGTCATGCAGCACCAAGGAGAAACATGAACTTAAAGCTTAAAGAAGAGCTGCTAAAAGACCAAAACAATGAATTGTTTATTTACATAACAAATCATCTTTAGAGAAAGAAAACATAACACCCCTAATGTTTTCTATAAATTAACTAATGGCCACCGTAAAAGAGACTCAAAAGATGATGCAGTAAAATCAACTAAACTCAAAAGCCAGTATGAAAATTTCTCCCCAACTTTCAAAGCTGTGCATATAATGGTAAGAAACAGAAAGACCTCTTGCACAACATCAGCTTTCTCCATCTCAACAAAGACTTTTGATCCTTGCTTTTGTAAACTATGCTTCTGTGAAACAGACTTGGACTTTCTCAGCAAGCTGCGGAAGAAAATTAGAGGAGTTCTCTTCACACCACTTCCAGATGATACAACTTGATCAACATAGAATGCAATAGGGAGTACGACCAGCCACTCAATAAACATGATGATCATAACTTCTTTCATCCCATTCATGCTGTCACCCAAATTTTCCCACCGCATACCATGGGTTCCCATATAATCCCCAAGAAAAGAATATTGTCCAAGCTCATATAAACCTCGAAACAGAGAGAATCCAGGGTATAGCTCCATAACAATAATCCATCCTCCTGTAATGAAAAGGTCAATAAAGAATAGCACAACACATATGGATATCAAGATTAAACAACCAAGAAGCGATGCATATTCCCAAGTTTGATGAAGCAATATAAACCCACGCAATATTTAAATTAAAACCAAATATGGCTTCTTATGCTGTTAAATGCAATCATACTCAGTATTAATCATTTGGCAAAATTACACTCAATGACATGAACTTATTTGTATCATTATATTAGAACAAACTTGATCACTAAATACATTCAATGACATGGGTTACTCGTTAAAAACACACATTGACAAGAAATTGGTTACTGAAAACCCATTCAAGTGAATGTAGACTTGTAGTTGGACCATAGTTCATGTCAATGAGGTTTAGTGTGTATGGTATACAATACATTACACATAAATCCACTTGATCCATCACATACATTATGTAGTAATCATAACAACCCCCTACATGTGCTATCAACTTCATTCCAGAGGAAAAGGGGTTTGACAATGCTAAAGAATTATACCTTGACAGAATAATAGATATGCACCTACTATTCAGAAAAAATGGCATATGGCCAAAATGAAGTTGTTGAATATAAACAGAACCATATATTAGCTTACTTGGAAATGAAGTATCTTGAATAAAATTTTGAAATAGAAATCCTCCTAACAGCCCAGTGCCAAACGTCAGTAAATACCCAACAGCTGTAAGAAATTGGTGACAAAACATTAGGACCACAAGAAGACAGTTCAGTACACCACTACATCAAAAGAAGGTAGCATTGAGCCCAGGGTCTAACCTCTAGCAGTTAAAACATTTGAAAACAAAGGGGCCACAAGAAAAGCCATTGAAATCTGCAAGTTTATATAAATAAAATAGAATACAAATTGGATGCTGTAGTCATTTGTTGTGAAGATTTTTAGTCCTACAGAGAAAACAACACAGGGCATGAGGATCAAATATATCACAACACTTGCCATGTAATATAAAAGAATTAAAAAATCGAGTTAAGTTATAATTACCAATAACAGATCCAAATATCACAAAGCAGGTCATGTAGATTACAGATAAAACTAGAAAGTAAGCATAGGAAATTGTCCAATATGGGCCATCACCAAGCCCATGCATTTTCATCATGATACGCAATCGCTGTTGTTTTTCATAAACCAGAGCAGTCAATACAACCTGTGCCAATTTACAGAATTCTTAAATATCTTGATGTGAATTCTCAATAAGTTACTGCCAAACATCATGAAATAATTCTTATGTCAAACTGCATGCATAACATCTACCACTACATGCAATGTATAGAAACTTAGAATTTGCCATATTGATGGAAAAATATTTATTTACAAGTAAGCACGTGTGAGAATCCAAATAGTAAGAAAGACAATGAGGCAAAAGTAAGGGCGCACAAAAAAATGGTATAGGCTGAGCATATGCGATTTAAATCAATTACTAAATAGGAAATGGAACAACTTTAAAATATGGAATATGTAGAATTTAAAATTCTTATTGATGGTCTTTGCCAAGCAACCTGAACACTCTCAGAAACACATTGCCTTCTAAACCTTAAGTTATACTATGCCGGCATCAAAATTGGGTTTTAAAATCTCCGGAAAGAAATAAAATGAAAAGAGTGCATTTTCATGCAAACACGATGACAAAGCTACTTTGCACTGTATATTTACTTTGTGTTATATAACATTAAATGTGGACTACAGGAGCTATTTTATTAGCTAAACTTTCACCAGACAAGTCAGATGGTGCTCCAATAACATCTTTAATTTGCTTCCCTCAATAAGATATAAGCTCTGATAGTCACATTACATTATATCCAATTCAATCTGCTAAAAACAAGTTACTTACCTCCGGGTTTTTTTTTTAGTTGACACATATTCCTTTTTAGGAAGTTTATTTTTAGTTGACACGTTTCTTTTTTGGGTAAGTTTTATACCTTGCATTTACTAGTGTACCCCACTTGCTTTGTCAGTCTCTCTCATTCTCTCTCCTCTCCTTAATATGTGTGCCTAAATTGAATGCGTCAACTAAATAGAAACGGAGGAAGTATATTTTACATTAAACTGGACTTATCAGACATTCTAGACCAATAGCTAAGTATTTCAAGCATTATAGAACTATGGCTACAAGACAGTAAGGAAAAGAAAATCCAAGAAATACTCCAAGAGGAATGCTTGTAAGCCACCACTAGCAAATGTCATGCATACTTACCGGAAATAGTGCTATAATGACATATGTAAAAAACTGAGCACTGAGAAGAGATGAAATATCAATTCTTAGTCGGGTTCCAGGTTTTGGCATTTCCTTAACAAACTCAAGAAGAATTTTTGTACTAGCACCGAACAGCCTCTGTAGATAGGCATTAGACACCTGTAATATAAAAAATGAATGTATTAAGTTTTACAGAAATAACCAAAATGCACATAAAAAGTATAGTTAATTGTGACTTTGAGATTAAGCTAAGTCTAGAGGCTGTTCCCACAATGAGTTCAACTCTTATCTTAGGTGACAATGATTAATGGTACCAGAGCATCAAGTCTCGAGTTACTCAACCCCATAAATAATTTTTATTTTAGAAGGATGTATAGAAAATTAGTAGATGGTATAAAAAATTGCCATTGCAACTGTTTTACTCTTCAGTTTCAATGCTAAATTCATACATCCATGCAAAAAAACCTTACTCTTGGTTGAATAAAGTAGATTATAATTACTAGAGACTCAACATACTACATTAAACATTAGCTACACCCACAGTCTAGAAATAGTCGTCAAATTGTCCTGATCCCTCATTAATGAAGATATAACAAGTCCCTACTCCCTATAAAATCCTTTAACTGATTGAATTATTTTCACAATCTTACCATCAAATTGTCTAAAAAGGTTACATTGCAACATTCCGAAATATACAATGACTACTTCAAGGAAGGTAAAAAATATTTTTTGATGTCCCAAATTAGTACAAATATGTGTGATGAGATTTTTTTTTTTTCCAGTTTAAAAAGAAAACAAACAAAAACAAGATTAAACAAACAAAAAACATATCAAACAGAACAGTTTCCCAAAGGTTAGCAGCAACCCTGAATTTTTACATGAATAATTTTCTTGCCATAAAGTTAACAGTTAAACTTCCATCCATATCAGGTCCATAGATTTCTAACCCTGTATAAGATAGACTGGTATAAAGGACTGGACAAATCATGCCACTACAGTTGAGGGAGAACAAGTTCCAATGCATGGTCATGGAGTTGGAAACACAAAAACATAAAAGTGGAGTATAATTGGCAAGAACATAATGAGCCACCATACTAGAACATTAACAAAAAATCCAACAAGGTCAACAAACAAAGAGAAAATGTCAATGACTATAGTCTATAGAGTCTAAAATGACAAGCAAGCAACCGTGAATTCAGAGCAATTACCATATTTATAGAGCGTAGTACACGTAGCAATGCAATTCTAGAAAATCCAGTGTCATTCTTGTATGTTGTATTATACCATATGTTCACGTTAAAGTTGTTCATGTCTGAGTTGAGGATATCATATGCTGTCATAAGAAACAAAACATAAATATGTGCAAAGAAGAATATCTTAGACAATTAAAGTTGTTAAAGACCAACCTGTGACAAATTCATTTATCTTCCTTTCTGGGTTACCTTTACGGTAACCCTTGTACAGCTCATGATTTATATCAGAAGAACTATTGCGCCATAGTGAAAGACCTTGAGCACATTCTACATCTGTATAAAAAGCATCCATTATATATTCATAATGGTGCACCATAATTCAGGAGGGAAGACAGAAAAACTGCGTAAATAACATTAGGGAAGATAAGATTGTATACTTGTTATAAATGGGATTCCTATTTTAACGAATCTTCCATTACCTGAAGGGTCTACGGCATATCAGTCATTAAGTCTTTGTCATCGAGGGAATCACCAAAAATACATGGCACCATGGTTATTGACAAGTTCAAGTTATTCTAATATCGTTTTCCAAGTCGTGCAAAAAATTATTTTACAAAACCTTGTCACAAATTGATTTCATAATCCTAAGTTGAGAAAATTGAATATGAGTTTTGAGTGTTGACTACAGGAAGGATATTGGTGGCCACCAATATTCAGCATACTATATTGTGAACCTCATGAAACTGTTAGTGCTAAAATTATCACATCATTTTAATTGTTTCATAGTTAACAAAGAGATATATCCTTTTTTTGAAGCAAAGCTGTTCTCTTTCTCTGTAATTTTGTAATTATCAATTGGATATGTATTTCTATCAAGAGTTATTCAAGACGGAGACAGAAATTTTGAAAGAACGTTTAACTTACGAAATGATGCAATATTATAAGCAATTAAACATGATATGAGATTCTAAGCAATATTGCTCCAGAAGATTGCAGGACACATAACAGATAAAATGATAGCAATATCTCTCCTGAAGATTGCAGGGCACATAACAGATATAATGATACATCTAGTTGTTGCCCCCATCATCCATTGAATCAAAGAGTTAAAATTGTGACAGAATTCACTGTTATATACAATCAGCTATAGAAATCCAATAGGCTGGTAGTACCTTGCTGTAAAGTTGACGATACAATATCTACAGGCAATGAAAATGACAAGCTCGACAGGCAGAGTGGTTGAACAAAGTACAGGGGAAGGCCTGAGGTGTAAGCAGGATCAAGAAAATTTTGAGTTCCAGGCTTCGAAGCTGATCCCTGGAGCAGTTTAATGCATCAATATTTGATATCCTTCCATAGCAACTAGCGGAGACAGAGTGCATTCCTAACCACTTACCAAGACATTGTTGGCCAAACTAAGTAAAAGGTTGGAGGTATTCACAGGGGATGTCGGAAACAGGTTGCTGGCCAAGCCTAGAAAGGTCCAAAATCACATAATTAAACCAGGTTCCAAGAAACAACTAGAAGTAAAAAAAATATACACGAAGGAGATATACCTTGCCCCAATGTTCGATTATTCCCAGTCACGAGTACAGTAACAGGACAAGTACCTGTCAGTCTACATGATTTACTAGGCAGGTCTGGAAATGTAAAACCATTAGTTCTCACAGCACGACTTTGAGGATCTGGAACTTGAAGCAATGCAGGCCATTTTTGGGGGTTAGGAATTGGACAGCTGGAAGCTTGATCCAATGTTGAATATTGAATCCCACATTCAGTTTTACCATTAACTTGAGCACAACCACATTTGAACTTTTCTTTGCTTAATTCATTGTCTATCACTCGTTGCAAGACAGAAAGAAGAATACAAAGTAAAACCGGAAATATTACAAGACAACAATTCGAACGTTTATTGCGTCTCTGCAGTGTATAGCCAGACAACATTAACGTTAAGAGAGTACTCACAAGTCACAAACATAATAACCATTTCAATTTCAAATAACTCGACATCTAAAGGTTAAGCGTTGATAAGGGACAGGTAGATGTAGGAATTGAAGCAAACAATCTGCAAGATTATATTATCATGCCTACAATATACTTCATATAGAGTATAATATATGCATGATTATTACATCAAAAAAAAAAAAAAAAATCTCAAACTTTCAGATGTCATGGATCACCTAACAATTCTAAAATGATCTAACGCTAAAAATGTCACAAAATATTCTCATTCATCATACATTTCACGGTTCAGCTACTAATATATACACCCATATTCACTAATTCAGCCACATCTACCACCATAAGGATTACTTACCCCCCAATCGACCAAATTCAGTTGTCACGTCACTAGTTCAAATTATAATTACACTTTCAACGTGACTATAAACCCCAAAAGGAGGACATAGCAAATTGTGCTAATATAAACAATAAACCACACAAACCCAATAAGAACAACAAAACACCACTACTACCATTAGGTCCATCACCATCAAGAACAATTGCAATAACACTATATTCAACAAATCTCCATTAAAATAGTAATAATCACGCAAAGTGACAAATACCCATGAATTGAAAACACCATAAAAACCCAAATCTGGACCAAATTACTAATGAATTAGATGAATTGAACCCATTAAAAAAAGCATAAAAAAAGGTACCTGAAAGATTAAGTTTTTCCGGAGAAGAGCATTGGCCTGGGTAGAAAAATTGGCGCGCCCATGTGAAGGAATTGTCATGGAATTCTGTGAAACTAACAAACTCAAAGTGAGGAGATGAGTTTGACCGTTATAATTAGAGTTGTGATTTTCTGGGCTTTTAAAATATACAAGTACAGAAGTACTTTTCCTACGCAATATATCGGATGCTCTTTCGGGTAGATAATTTCATAAGCTTTATTCACCGTATTTTCGCTGATGTGATTTAATCTGATGTGATTTGGTTTGATTTAATTTGAATAAACTTTGACATTAAATATACGATAATCTAATTTTCTTGGGTAGTGGGATCTTATTAAATTCTTAATATTGTGTACTTTATTAATATGTAATTTTCATAATTTTTTTAATTACAAAGTTAAACATATTTAGCAATAAAAAACTGCACATAAAACGATGATCTGATCTGAACTTATTTTTTATGATCTAAACTTACTTATCTGAAATAAGTAAAACTAAGGTGAACAAAAACAAGGCCTAAGTCCTCAATCTTGTGTCATTTTTCTTAGTGAAGGAGAGCTGCAAAGCCCAAAACAAGCAAACTTTAATGAAACAAAATAATGATCAGAATAACATACAGAAATAACAACAATTTTTGTTCTAACAACAACTTTTGTGTGTGGCTAGTCACCCCTGACCGACCGAGTAATCACTAACCAACCGAGTAATCCCTAACAGTCACCCCTAACCAAGTAACCATTGACTAGTCGAGTAGCCCTTGACCGATTGAGTAAACCCTGACCGAGTGACTGAACAACCCCTAACCAATTGATTGAGTAACCTCTGAAACCTCAACCATTGTGTAGAACTAAAATCGAATCTACCCCTACAAACCAGCAATAAATAAGGCCACTTTACACTGCTAAGGTCATTCAATAAAATGAGTTGAAGATACTTTGGGATCGTTAAGAACATGATCAACTTTTGAGTCAATCTGGTTTCATTGTAGTTGTTACTCGGTTAGCTTCTCTATAATTATGACCAATTTTGACTTTTGTCTATTGAACACGAAAGTTGCACTTTAATTTAAGCTCCCTCTATCCATTTTTTCATACTTTTGTAATACAAAATTCTTAGATCCTAATTAAACAAGGTTGCACCTTATTATAAAACTCCAATCCAATTCTTTATTTTTCATAGTTTCATAAATTTTTATTTATTAGGAGTACCAATATCACTTTATTTCATTTTTGGATAATCCCTTTTACTTACTCCACTTAAGCAACCATATTTATACCTTTCCACACACTCTCTCTTACTTTATCCACACTTTTCTTACATTCATTTACCTTTTCACGCATTTTACCTTATTATATTTTATTCAAAGAAATGGTTGTGTTGTGACAGCTCGTGTCAGAAAGGACCAAGAAAAAGTCATGTGATATCTGTAATCCCCCATATTTTAATTTAATTATAATTTATTTATATATTATTCTTACAATTATATTTATGGCAATTTCATTAAATAAATTATTTTTATGAAAGGATTTAAAATAAACTAGTGTATTTTTATTAATTTACAAGTAATTCTAACATAGCCCAAAACCTAAATACTACTCCTACTCTAATTAGGAAACCCAAAGCCCAATTAAAACCCTCAAAAACCCTCACTTTCCTCCTCCTTCTCACGTAAAAAAAAAAAAAAAAAAAAAGAGGAAAAGCCTTCATATTTTTTTTTCTCCTTCTTCCTACTGAATTCACGAAGCAAAGAAAAAAAAAAAAAAAAAAAAACCTGCTGACAACCGCTGCCGCTGCCAGCACCACCGCCCTGCCGCGCCGCCCAGCACCACCGCTGCCGCCCCCTGCAGTTTGCTTCCTCCCCCTCTCTTTTCCCTTATTTCTCCTTCTCTTATTCTTGTTATTTTTAATTAAAGCTTCGATTTTTATTTGTTTTCAATTATGAAATTATTGTTATTAGGCTTTAATAGTATGTATAAATTACAAAAGATTATAAATTTATGGGTTTTGTATGTTTAAATTATTATGTTAATTTTCAGATTTGGTTATGTATAAATTTAGGGTTTAAAGTGTTGATTTTTCATGTTTTAAAGGCTTGATAACGTACTAAGCAAATTACTTAATCATTCTATGTTCAAAGTATGTCAAAATATGATTATTTTGGTTGTATATTAATTTTCAGATTTATAAAGTTTCAATTTTTATGGATTAGTAGTGTTAATTTCATGTTCTTATGCTTCTAAACCTATAAAATATTTATTGTGGGTATTTTGTGATTGAAAAAGCTTTGAACTTTATATTCTAATCTTAATAAAAATTTTCAGATTTTATACCTTTTATTTTGAAGCCTCTAATTACATTGAATTGATATATTCTTGGGTTTTTAACACACTAACTTGCTATATAATGATTATTTCAAACAATTATGCTTATGGGGTTATTTTATATAGTTAAAACAAAATTCCAGATTTAATTACCTATTTCAAAGTTGTTGTAATTTGATACAAAACACTATATTTTCATAATTCTAACATGTAAACTTAAAGTTGGGATGTTATATTACTAACTTTGATTTTTGGGGACAATCTAAAGACTTTGTTTTGGTAATTTAAGAGGTTTTAAAGTAGTTTAGTATTGCTGTAATTTTAATTGCTTTGGTATTGATTTCTTTTCCTAATTGTTTGGTTTAGGAGAGGACTTTGTAGAAGGCGACTGCTAGTTTTAAAGTGGCCAACCGGATTGTTTACACAAGGTACGTACAAGATACGAAACCTTGCTTGTAGGTGCATGTTTAAGGACGGATCGAGAACTTAGTATCATGTATAGGATTGACTGGGTTAAATTGTCTGGTTATACATTGTGAATTTCAAATGATGTGCACTAGTTTATAATGCAAGTATTATTTGTGCTTTATTGATGCAAGGTGCGCTTAAAGGCAAAGGTATGTGTTTGGTGTAAAGATCAAATTATTACTCGTTCAGGATTATGTAAACAGGATGAGTAAAGGAGAAATTCAAGTCTTGTAAGACGAGGTTAAGTTTTTGGGGTGCCTTATGCACTCAAGGTGTTTATACACCGAGGTAGTAATGGAATAAATAATAAATGTTGCTTACCACTAATAAATCAAGAATTGAAATTGAAAAGTTGTTTTACTTGATTGTATTGTTATGCATATGAGTCATCACCAAGTTTAAACCTGTAAATCACGTAAAGTGCAAGATGGATGAGCAATAAAACTCTGGATTGGTGCACTTCTGGAGTAATGACAATCAGGGGTTGGGGTACATGGGGTATTAGCCGTGTACTTTTCTCGAGGCCGTCTGATCTACGAGTCTCTTCTTTCAAATATTATTTTTCTAAAACTAGGAGTTAGGTGAGATCTCATACTAACTACGGTCACGGAGTCGCGCCCGTGGTCGTTGGATGTTTATTGATGTTTCCGAAAGGAGGCATGGGGTTTTTCTTTATTGATGTTCCAAATGGGACATGGGTTGGACAACCTTGTATATTGCTAAATCCAATGAAATAAATAAACGAGTCAGTTAATATTAAATAGTGAGGTCTTAATTAATTTGTGAATCGAGTCGTGAATTGAGTCTATATTTAATGATGCTTGTGCTTGAATATTAGTAGCATGTTAGGTATTTTCTCAATTCGTTTTCGCAGCTTGTATGTACTCAGCTTTGCTGACTGCGTGCTTTTGTGTGTGTCTTTCTTTGGTCATGGCCTTCGCCTTTCAATGACCTTGTGACGATCCAATTTTTACACTTGTAATATTGGGGAGCAGAATAACCACAGGTTCTTACACATGCAGCATTCATCAGGGTTGTGGGATCTTGAGTAGAGAGTTGGTTGTTTCCATATTATTTATTTTGCAAAGCTTGAATTTAATTTAATTTGTTTTTAGTTGACGCTAATTCTTTGAGTTTGAAGTTATTAGGACTCTGAATTTAAACACTTACTACTTTTATTGGGTTTTGAATAAGGGCCTTAGTGGTTCCAACTTGTAATACTTATTTTGATTTAATACCTTTGTTTTGAGGTTTATTTAAAACTGTTTTGGTTTTCCGCTGCTAAATTCTGAGATAGCCTTAACGTTTGAACACGTGGCGGTAGCACACCAGTAATTCTCTTGAAATTGTTCAGGTTAGATACAGGTTTCTCACAGGTTTTTAAGAGAGAATTATTGGGGTGTTACAATATCGATCTTTCATAATCGAAGCTCATGCATGGCCTGATTCACATATCGTGTCATGCTAAGCAATGAGCCCCTTAATGGTTATTATATTTTTGTAAATTGGTCAAAAGTATGTTGAGTGACATGCATACAAGCCTATAAGCTCCTTTCAAATTTGAAAATAGTATCTATGTACAAGTTGTGTCTCTTATACCGGATCAAGCAATTTTCATGTCATGTCTAATTAATCACATATCCATCTTTAACTTTTATTATTATTATTATTATTATTATTATTATTATTATTATTTCCTTTTTTTTTTAAGTTGATATGGAAGAATAATACGAAGTATAAATGTAGAATCATCCTTTTTTGAAGTTGATACCTAATAAAAAAAATTCATTTGGGTATGATAAATTGACCATAGAAAGATTAATAAGCCTCTCTTTGATCATTATTGACCATGCAATTTTTTTTGACCATGCAACTTAAACAACTATTGTCATTTGTCATTTTGTCAACTTAAGTTAGGAATACTTAACATCAAATAACCAAAACAAAATAAAATCAATAGGCTACTCTAGACACCTTGAAAAGTTTTCAAGTTTACTTGTAAGACTTTGATTTTCATACCTATCAACAACAATTCAACACACTAAATTGTTTGTATTATTCAATAATATGCTTGAGTAGAAAATAATATAGTATAAAAATATTTATTGAAAGAAGTTAATCTATTAAATTAGTGACATTAGAACGCACGAGATATATTATTAAGTTAGTTGGATAAATAGTTCTTGGTATGGATTTTTTTTTTTAATAAATGAAATACATAGATTTTGAGTATTGAGATATTGAAAGGTTGTAGTGAAAAGTTGTAAAATTAATGGTGTTAAAGAACTTAATTAAATTTACTAAACGTATTTTAACTTATTAGGTTTTATAAAAAATTATTTTAATTACTCCCTTTGATTTGTAATAATCGAAACAATTTGACTTTTGCACAATTCATATGCTTACTTTGATTATATTTTTCTTACCAATATTCTTCCCTTCGATCCAAGGGCACTTGACTTTTTTTATTAGACCATCTTTTTCTGCTATAATATAAAGAAAAAATAGAAATAAATAATCTCACCTTTGCTCCGTCTTTTCTAAACAATCTCATATTCAGATTATTCCAATACAACCCCACTTTTAGCAGGGATCATTTAACAATCACTTTGACCTATAATATGTTAAGCAAAACATACTTTGCAGTTTTTTTCTTTTTTTCTTTTTCTTTTTTTTATGATCACCTTGACCATTTTTTTTTTTTTTTTTTTTTTTGTGGACTTATTTTTTCTACATACTATCCAGTTAAACAAAACATATTGTGCAATTTCTCCTTTTTTTTCCCCCTCGATTCGGTTAGGATAGGAAGATATTTGTAAATGGTAGCAGTGAAGATAAAGGATTGAAGCCAATTAAGTAAATAAAGCAAAACCAAGTAACCAATTCAACGCATTAATTTGAGGCTACAATTCAAAGCTTCATCAACACCCAAACAATATTTCATTAAAGGATCAGTGTTCATAAAGTTACTCTAACTTTTTAAGTTTATTACCATTTCATCAGATCTAAAGTACTTCTTTCAATGATACTCAATATAATGATGCAACTAAATAAATAGGCGAGTACGGAAGGACGTAAGGTATTGCTTGCTTGCATATCTAAGATTTTGAGTACAATCTTTGTATTTTCTAAGTAAAAAAATCATACATATATTAGTAAGATTTTAGTTTGACTTGGACCTTAATTTTTAAATCTATAATGTTTATTTTATAAGAGATAACTGATTACGTAGAAGAAGCGTATAATAGTAGTACATGTTCAATATAGCAATAATCCCAGCCGCATGCTGCGGAGAATATCACTTTCAGAAACGTGCTCATGATGTTTTAAGAGGCTCCATTATGTGTGAATCGGGTAATCGGGTGGAACCCGAGGTGGAGCCTCCACGGTATTACTACTTATTAGTTACTACTTTTATTGCTTGAAAGATTGAAAGATCTATACATGAAAGACAATTCTAATAATGCTTATCTTGCTCCCTCCCTTAATTTTCCTGAAATATTTACAGTATATATACGATCTCCATGTGAAATACAAAAAAACTACGGGAGTAGTAGTACTCATTTACTTTGGAATGTAAATTAAAAAAGTAAAAAAATAAAAATAAATAAATAAAATAAAAAAAAAAAAAATTAAGGTGCGAATGTGCAAGAAATATATATATATATATATATATATATATATATATATATATATATATATATATATATATATATATATATATATATATATATATATATAAAAAGAAGATGAGATGTGAGATGAAAAGGCTTTGCGTCACAAGTTCAAACTCTACCAACAAAATCATTGGCCAAAACATAACAATTGTTACTATTTTATGACTTTCCTGCTTGTAATGAGTAACAAACAAGCTTAATTTAGACTGTGGGAGTCGAAACCATATCATGTGCAACTATAGGCACATTGCTCTACCAATTGAGCTTAATAGCCTATCTAGTACAGACTACAGAGTACTTGATAAAACCCCACTACTGGTAAATATACATTGATCCGGCGATACACATACATTTCATGGCACACCAATAGTGCTTTAGCTAATGAATAATTCCTATGCGACTATGCCAGCATCAACTTTCTCATTCTCAATAGATGGGTAGATACAAACCAAATATAATGATTTGAAATAGAGAAACTAAGCACAAAAAACACATTTGCCATGCATCAACCTCCAATGATCAACAATTCTTCCACTTTCAAATTGCTCAACACTTTCTGAATATATAAAAAAAATGAGTTATTGAATGCAGCAAAAACAAAGAGTAGTGTTAGTTTGATAAAATATAAAATATTCTCATAAATCAATTTCAATGTAGTTTAAAATCTTGAGACATCAAAATACTATCTTTTCATCCTCTGTATCTTATTCTGCTTCCTAGCATAATACAAAAATGCAATTTAACAAATTATCCTTGTCAGATCACATAACACATCATTTCATGATCAAATCTTTAACTTTGGGCTAATAAGCACGGTCAATACATAATTTCTCTTTTTTAAAAGATTGGATTTACAATGAATTGAACAAAATAGCATAATTAAAATTAAAAGACCAAGCAGGAGAAGAATGGATTAAGTATGAAATATATATCTTACCCTTGCCATTGGAAAAGCTAATTACTAGCTATTGAAGACCCTTAATGAGTTAATGTGTTATATCTAAAGAAAATAAGAAATTTTGTGAAGAACTACCATTTAAATGACGCGTTTTGGAAACAACTACCATTTATAATTTTTTTTTTTTTTTTGAAACAACTACCTCAAAAACAAAAAAAAGTTTGAGTAGCACTACCTTGACGAGAAACTCCGGCTGTGGGGCCCACCATTTACAATTTCCCCCCTAAAATCTCTCTCTCCTCTGCCTATAACTACTAAAGTTCTTTTTTTTTTTTTTTTTTTTTGCTTTTGTTCATAAAAATTAAAACCCTAATTTGTTGAATCTCTTCAATTCAGAGCGGTAGAACAAGGGAAATTGGTTGGCGAACTCAAATCAAGGTAATGTATTTCTAATTTTCCATTTTAATTTACTCAATTTCTGCCATTAATGTTGAAATTAGGGTTCTTGGTTTTGAATAAATAAAATTAGGGTTTTCTAAAATTGTGAGATTTAGGGTAATTCTTCTGTACGTCTATTTTGGGGTTCATTACTGAACTTCTATTGTTGTATTTGCAGCAATTAATCGCTTCCAACCATGCATCATTATTCATCATATCAATCAGCTCGACCATTTTCTTCAAAATGCTATTGTGGAATTCCC
This sequence comes from Chenopodium album, assembly GCF_948465745.1. Lineage (NCBI taxonomy): Eukaryota > Viridiplantae > Streptophyta > Magnoliopsida > Caryophyllales > Amaranthaceae > Chenopodium > Chenopodium album. Next base: position 11,104,927 of record NC_137842.1, on the reverse strand, counting down.
CCCAAAATTGAGACTTCTTGGACAAGCACTAATCCTGGGAGGAGGTTTACCTCGTCTTGACCACTTTTTGTCGTTCATGAGCTGTCGCCATCTCTAATTGCTCCATTAAAAGGACCAACTTCTCTTTTTACCCAAAAAAGCAGCCAAGAGTACGAAAAGGCATAATCTTTCCAGCAAAATTTGGACCACAATCGTAAGAGAGAGAGGGTGAATGAAAATGGAAAACTTAGAGAGATAACTGGAAAGACAAATGGGGGAATATTCTCTGAACTTCAGAGATGAGTAGATGAAGATAGTGAGGAATGGAGTTAGGCGGGAAATAAATGAGGAGGAAGATGGTAGTTGGGGGAGAAATCAAATTAGGGGTATATGCGTCAATTTAAGTGGGATTTTAGGAGGGAAATTTTAAGTGGTGGGCCCCACAGCTGGAGTTTCTCGCCGGAATAGTAGTCAATGTAGTGCTACTCAAACTTTTTTGGTTTTTGTTGTAGTTGTTTCAAAAAAAAATTATAAATGGTAGTTGTTTCCAAAACGCTTCATTTAAATGGTAGTTCTTCACAAAATTTCCCAGAAAATACAAAAGTAGTAGTACACTCTTATAACACTAGAACACAAAAGATAAAAAAGACCTCTTTTATAAATAAAAAAAATAAAAATAAAAACTTAGAGAGAGATTATGAAACAAAATCAAGAAAGCCAATAGTGCAAATAATTGTAGTTTTTTTTATAACATAAAATTGAAATAAGAGCTAAAATTCCTTGAATATAATTAAGGGTTTGCAAATGACACTGTACAGCTGTACTACATAGTAAAATAACTTTTTGTAAGAAATTAAAAATAAGTATGGCAATGCCCCAAATGGACTAGCAAGACAGTTAAGCCCAAAGAGCACTTATTATAGGGAAGTGAGGAACAAAGTTAAACTGAAAGAAGTATTAACTTAACATATTTCCAACTTCAGCCAACATGCAAGCAGATAAAAACTTATAGCTGAAAGCCTGAAACAGCTTGAGTATGCGAACTAAAAATGTACAATATATCAAACAATCCATGGAGCTGTGGCCTATAACAGAAGAAAAAAAGTGACTAACCTTGCCAAAGATTTCCCTCACGAGACCTATTTGTTCACCAAAAAATCTTCATCACTCTCTTTAGTTCTCTTATCCTGTGGTCTAAGAGATGAAAACCATGCATGTGAACTATATGAAGTGGCAAACTAGAAATGGAACTTAATTAATAAATACCTAGGTCAAATCTTAAGAATATTAGGAAAATTCTATTTATTTGCACTTGAGTTGTATTAGACGATACAAGTCTATGAAAAAACAGTTTTTAGTTTGAACTCCTAATAAGTACCAAACACACCTTCTACTAACAACATAGGTGACAGGGAAAAGTCGTATCCCCTAATAAAAAATAATTACCTTAGTCCTCTAACTAAAGTAGATAGGGAAGTAGGGTCGAACTCCACGGGGAAAAGAGTCTTTCTACTTCTAATTAACTAATATAATCTAGATTATGAAGTAACCAATATATATATTTGAACAATAAACTAAACTACGGAGATCAAGAACAAGGAGAAAATAATATATAAAAGGATCTAGGGCGTAGGTTCACCAATAAATAATACTCCAGGGTTGAATATAATAATCATTCATCAATGCATAATTAATCAGATCATAATGGGCTTTCGCTACGTATTACAATCACACAATTAATTTACTGGTATTAAATCTCATCTTTCGAATCTCGACTTAACCATTTATAAATTAACCTGCCTATTGAAACTAGACCTAAACATCAATTCTCATATGTCGAATCTCGAATCAATATTGTTAAACTCATGCATAAAAGATCTGCGCAAATCTAGTCACAGAGCATTAAATCAATCAAAAGGAAATTAATCTAGCATTGACAATTAATAACAATAAATTACCCCTTCATATTATTTATGGATCCCCATAAACCCTAGAAATAAAACTACTCACACATAATTAAATATAAACTAAACAAAGCAATTAAAGGAGACATGATAAGGATCAAAGCAAAGAAAATAAGTAATAAAGGAGAGAAGAAATAATACTAAAAGAAAGATATATTAAATTGCATAAATTAAGAGTTTAGAGAGAGAAATAAGAGAAAAAGTAATACTAAGAGTTTAATTAAGAGGAGAGAGAGAGAGAAATTAGAGAGGGAAAGAGAAAAGAAAGCTAAGTAAAACTAAAGAAAAAGATAACTAAAACTAATAAAAGAACAAAAACTAAAAAACTAAAAACTAATCCCCTCACTACCTACGTACTCCAATCCTTTAATAACAAGGAAAAAGAGTTTTAGATAAACTCCACTTTCTCATCCCAATAAAACAAGGATTATTAACAAGTATGACAGCTTGCAACCCCAATTAGATACGGAGCACTATAATAGGCCCAAATCAAACAACAAAAATGACTTAATAAACAACTTACAGCACACTAGCCCATCGGTAATTAGGCCACTGATTGGGCCCGTTCAGGGAGCTGGGCTGCTTTGTTTCTTGGATTTGTATCTTCGACTTTTCTTGGTCCGTTAATTCATAATTGTAATTTGGAGTTTTGGACGTTTCTCTTCTCTAATTGAGCCATTAATCACCGAACTCAGTTTCACTAATCTGGTCTTGAGCTTTAAATATTCGGTCATAAAATACAATCGGACTCCAATGCTTTGTAGTGGCTCAAAAAGCTAGAGAATTGCCATAATTATGCAAATTCCTGCAAAATAATATCATCTATACAAAAACACTAGAAAACGTATATTAGTAATAAAAATAGCTCCGTAGAGCTCAAATAAGCACAAATATGACCGTGGGACGAGGGATAAAAATATATATAAAATAGACTTATCAATAGGTTGTCTTTTAACAGCAAGCAAGTGAAAATGCATCCAAGACTCGCCTCTTTTTTTTTTTTTTTTTTTTACCAATTAAATAACTCAGATGCACCACCTACTAACGACAGAATCACTTAGACAATGAGGATGGCACGAAAGATGCAAGGGATTGATTTGAATTCCTATGCGATGATTTAAGGGATCTTGGTGCTGGTTAGGATTGGAATGGGATGCTAGATACAAGTTAGATATTGACAATATTGGGTGCAAATTTCTAGTGGGCAATGGGTTAATGAGAGTAATATTGGCCTTTTCATCTCCTCTCACCTTTTCCTTGGTTTGTGGTCCATTCAACTTGGTTGCAAGTAAATTGCAAAAAGACATTGTGTTAATTATATTAGATAAACGGATTAGTAGACAAAATAAAAGTGTAAAATTTAATATGGGATAATGATAAGGAAAGTATTACCTCTCTTTCTTTTTTTCATTTAACACTAATGAATAAATTTTGCCGAGGAGTCCGTGCAAACTCATTTGGTTCAAACAATATAAAACCGAAGTATTATAAAAAAAAGTAAAAAGTGATCCAATACATAGGGAGTAATTCATAGGTCACCAAAGTCAAATAAAATCTATTTTAAGGTTGGTAATTTGGTATGAAGATTAAATTAAGAGAGGGATAATAAAAATGCAAATTTAAAATAATCAACAAAATTGTTTAAAAACAAAGGTCAAAATTCTATTTTACCATTAAAAATGCTAATTATTGAGCAACTATAATTGCATATGATAAATTCGTAGGGGAAACACCAAATTTCAATTTTCATAAATCAAATCAAACCACACCTTCTACAATAATCAAAGTATACTATACTTCCTCTGTTTTTTGATACGTGTAACACACTTCTTCATGATAGTTAAGAAAAGTGGGTCTCACATGATTAAATACACTTAAAATAAGTGTGAGAGGCTGTTAGGAATATAATTTAGTGGGTCATGAGATTAAAATAAGAGTAATAATACAAATTTCAACCCAAGAAATTTTTTTTTTCTAATTATAATGTGTTGCAAGTATCGTGACATTTCTATTCTAGAGAAGTGATGCAACTATTTAAAAACTAAAAAAATATTATATAATCCTAAACCAAGTCCTAGGTTATTGAGAATAGTGAGAATATTAATCAAATTAAAAGTAGATTATGTATAGAAGATAGGTTATTTGGTTGCCAATTGTAATTTCACCATAAAAGCATATTTTGAAATCAAATAATAAGATGTTGCATTGTTGAAAAATAAAATTGACACACAGTTTTATAATTTGAATGTGAGGGTGTAGAACCTAATTTTTTCATAGTGGAAGAAAAGATACACATAGAAAAAATACTTACCTATCTTAGAATATAAGTAAAGTGGTTAATTAGGCATGTTTGACGATCCAAGTTTGATCTTTAATATATATCTAATTATATATATATAAAAAAATTAATATTGAAATATAACTCCCTCCGTCCCTAAAAGATTGTCCCATTTAGATCTTTTTAAAAGTGTCTCAATATTTAGTTTCCAAACATGTCAACTTTTGTAATACATATCTTAGAAATATTCTTTTATTACAATAATGCATTGGAAAGTGCCAAAGATTCCAAATGAGACAATCTTTAAGGAATGGAGGAAGCATATATTAATATTAATTTTACAACAATTTACTTAACATTAATAATAGTTACGCAACCTAATTAAGGAAAAGTGGAAATGAAAATCTCGCATGTTGGTACTTTTGTACTAAAGAAGAGAGAGATAAAGAGTAAGAGATTTATGAAACGATATTGGGCCTCACCTAAGTGGGGTTGTGAATGATAAAAAATAAATATATAAAAGTTGTATATGGAGTAAAGTAAAAGTGACTAAGTGAGTAGAACTTAGAACGGATGAAAATGGAAAATGAGTCAAACTTAGGAAAACGGAGAGAAGTATATGAAAAGACAAATTATGTTTATTATTTCAAAATAAGGGATTAGTAGGGTCATTATCCAAAATAAAAGCGTAAAATTAATACAGGACGATCACAAAGAAAGTATAAAAAAAAAAATTAAACCGATACATAGAGAGTAATTGATAAGAAAACAAAATCAAATAAACTCTATTTTTAAGTTAGTGTGAAGATTAATTAAAAAATGCAAAAGTAAAATAATGAATAAACACAGTTAATAATGAATTTTTATTAATTATAATCAAAATACATAGAATTTTAATAAATAATACTTTAAATTATTTTGAGAATCGAAATACAACCAAAATCACACAATTTTTTGTCTTGCTGGAAACCTCCATAAATCTTTTTCCAATCTAATGAAAAGTGTCATCTTCATCAAAAGGTTCACTAACAAAATTTTAAAAATTAAACATATTTTTAGCCCTTAATTTTTCCACAAAGGAGAATAACAGAAAAATAATCTTGATTATTGGGATGCATGGTCAGCGATGATATTAAATGATATTTTGTGTTTTTCGAAAATAATTCAATATAGAATGAGATAAGAAATAAATTGTGAGTGGTTGAATAGATAAAAAATTAAAAAAAAAAACTAATACATGATAAAAAATTTAAATTAAGGTGGAAACTGAAAGGTGATTAGTGATCCATTTCCTATTTAGTATTTACTCTTATCATCATCACATAGATCACTTTTACATTCTAATGTGAGTCATAAGATTTCTCAACTCTTTGTATGTCTAATATCGCCAATATGTTAGTTTATTATATGATTATATATGATTACAGATTAATGCATTAGATTGTTCTTATTTAATTATGTACCACTCACCACTTATTTCTTATCTAATTCTACCTTTAATTTTATCCAAAAAACACACATAATCCCTCCAAACTTCATAATCATTCTCATTTACCATGCATCAAAATAACCAAGATCATCTTTCTATATTTTTTGAGGAATATTTTTGGATGTTAAATTATATATAAAATACAAGGGTGTTAGTAGTCCCTTTGATGAGGATGACAACATGAAATGCATGTGATCAATAATACTTTTTTTATTTTATTTAGTGGTTAAGAAAGTACAATTGTAAGGACTATATTTCCTCTATTTTTACTTGCAACACTTCCTAAAAATTGCATGATACTTGACACAATAAAAATTAAAGTTTGTTAACAAAGTTATACTTTTTTTTTTTACCTTTGTTTAAACATTATTACCCAATCTAATCATGGTTTTAAATATCGGATACAGTATCACAATCGTAAGCATGGTCGCTAACGACTTTTGCAGGGATGAGGTGGAATCGGCTGGCTATTGCGGTCTAATTCTCAATCACGGTAAGCCCAAAATCATTTATAATGTGGTTGTGATGCTGTAAATTTGTGATGCAGCTAATATGTTTGTGCAAGAGCGTGCGTAACTATGTTCTTGTGTCATATTTATCATCAAATTAAATAAGTAAAACCCTATTTTTGAACTGCGTATTGCTATGAAACACTAGCTTTACCTTGAAAATAATTTCAAATAAGCTGTGACTCGATCACCGACAACTTAGTACAGCTTTAAAATTGATTAAATTAAATTGGATGTAACTTGATTGTTAACTTAACTAAAACTGAACACTATGTGTTTAACTGACCAATTAGATCTGTAGTCTTTATCTTCTATTTACATTATTGAGGTCATGACTTTGGCCCGTAGAAAACAATCATGGCCACATGTAGGCTACATAAAAGAAACAAACACACAACAATTCACGAAAACTGAAACATTAAAATATAAAGATATACCCAGGAAGAGGTAAGACAAAGGAAATGACCTTAAGCATCAATCCCATTATACTACGTAAGCTGAATTAAACGTTAAAGGGGGATAGGGAAGAACAAGGAACATACCATAACAATGTTGAGATCCTCCAGTGCTATAATCTCCAATGAAACCTAGCCACATAATCTTCATTCTCACCTTTGTATGAATGACCACAGGCTCTTTTTCCGTTTTCAACTCCGAGCATCTACATGATAAATACAAAGAGATATTAATATATATAGAAAAAAGAAGCAAATATGATTGCAGATAAGCAATTAAATACAGGCAAAACCCTCGTCTTTCAATCATGTACATCCACTTACCCCAAATTCAAACTTTTTTGGAAACTCAAGAATACTTTATACAAAATAGATCACTAAAACTGTTAATTCAGCACATACCAAAGCCTAAACCTAAATATTAAACCACTTTTTTTAAACCCGAAAACCTGTAGATCAAGCTCATCTTAGGTACGATTATATGAAGCTCGATACCGCATCATCCTTCCATTACAAGAAGAATTAAGGCTGAATACACCTTCCTTAATTCAATTTCTCAGTAAAAAAAAATTGTTTTCATAACTAAACATAGAAATCTTTATAACATAGACAGCATAAAAAGCACAACTAGAAATTAAAAGGCACAATTTTTTCAAAAAAAAAAATTAAAAGGCACAAATTTACAGGAATTAAATCAATACTCCGTATCTAACTTGCTCAAAGAAACAACAATGTCGAAAATTCAATTTTCCGCATTAAAAAAGCATTACAATTACACACGAAGAATTCCCAAATGAAACACCTAACTTCAATTTTCATAAATCAAATCAAACCACCTCTAACTATTTTAGATTTCTCTAAAAAAAATAAAAATAAAAAACTAACTATATTAGATTACTACGGAAAAGTTAGTCAATAGAAGAATCCTAAGCCTAATCACTAAATATTGAACAAAAACCATAAACAAAAAAATTAAATAGAAATGAGAAATTATTGGCTTACCTATTTGTCGTCGAAACCTAGAAAATCCACGAAGGAAGTGAGGTTGAAGATGAGCAATCTCTAAAAATCATCTATAAAAGGAAAGAGGAAAGAAAAATAAAAGAGAATATACAAAAATCAAATAAATGACGCAAGTACTAAATGCGGTACAAAATAACCTAAATGCAGAAATTAATTAATGATACGAAAATAATCAAAAGACTGAAATAGCCTTTTCCAAAATAAAAAAATTTATTCGCCATTTCACCAGGCTTTCAGTTTTTACAATTTTTATTTTGCAATTCATTTCACTCGCCAATTTTTTCCATTTCATTCACCATTTTAGTCACCATTTAATTTAATTTAATTTTTTTTCAATTCATTTCATTTGACCATTCCCCTCAAAATTCTTCAACCTGAGCTTTAGAGACGAAGAAGTCATTCACCGCTCATAAACCATCCGGTCTAAGTTTTTTTTTTTGTTAATTTTTTTTGTTGAATTGTTGTAATTTTTCATTATAAGTACCCTGCCTATTTTTTCGGGGGTACTGTTTACCCCTGGAAATCTTATCCGGTGGGTACCAAAGACCACCGAAAATCTTACCCGGGGTGTACTGGAGACCCCCGGAAATCTTAGTCGGGGGTACTAGAGACCCCCGAAAATCGTATACGGGGGTGCTGGAGACCTTTGAAAATCTTTGCCGTACAAGATGAAAATTTTATTTTGTTTGACTATTTATCTATTATAGCACATAATTTTCATACCTCAAAAAAAAAACCTTCATAGTGCATTTTATTATTGTCTTTGAATTTGTATAGTATTCAATATTAAATAGGATACAAGACTAAATACGTTAGAATTTGGTTGTAAATCAAACAGCAGGGAATATGGATGATTATATAGTTAGGAGTACACGAGATTAATTTTAATCATTTAAAAAAAAGTGTAGAGGATTAAGTTAAAACAAGGACAAATTTGGAATATAATTTTTTTTTAAAAATAACTTATTCTACATTTAGGTGAAATTGTCCTGCATTTAGTACCCCCATGGTCTAATTTAACCAAATTTTGACCTTACGATAATATAAAAGGAAAAAATATATCAAGTGGAGTCTTGTAAGGTTCGTAATAATGTGTATTTTATTACCTTGCTCCGTTCTTTTTCACTTGATCCGCTTTGACTTTTACACTTTTCACTACCCCACCTTTAACCGTATTTTGTGAATAATATGCAAGGAAAAACTATATTCATATGAGATCTTATTAGAATCGTATCCAATAAGTATTATCATAATATATACTCCGTAACTTTTATAATTTTTACTTATAGAGAATTATTGAAAGTTAAAGTTGTGCATTGGCAAACGTGATAAAAGAAACAGCTCCAGTAAAAAAAAAAGACAGAGGAAGTAATATGTTATTTTCACAATATTTTTCACTACAAATTAAAGATTTTTAGCGATAAAATATTGCACATAAAACGATGATCTGATCTGAACTTATTTTTTCTGATCGGATTTGATATTAACTTATTTTTTCTAAATAAGAAAATAAATTGAACTAAACAAGGCTTTACTGATCACTTTTTTTTTTTTTTTGAAAGTTACCGGTCATTCTTAACTCCTAACCATGGACAAGTTTTATTTATCACGGGAAAAGTGTAATTTTTGCGGTGAAAATGGATAAAACCGCTACTTGAGGGTAGCGATGTTGCCTAAATATTGCTACGCGATTTTAAGACAAAATAGCGGTTTTGCTCAAAACCACTATTAAATGAAATTTGTTTATCATGGAGATTAATTGGGGCCTTGGCAACCCCATTAAAGTTGTCTAAGTATTGAGTTTTTAGTAAACCATTTTTTATAAAAAAAATAAAATAAAATAAAGCATGAATATGTTGTAAAGGGAAGGGTGGGTGTTTATCTAGGAGTGTGCAAAAAAAATTGAAACCATTAACCGAAAAAGCCTTAAGGAATTAAACCAATTACCCAACAACACAAGCATGAATCATCAACAATCAATCATCAACATTTGAAATCAATTGTCATTGTACTCTTCTCCTCCTCCCCAAGTTATAACCTACTCTAAAAATAAAAGATTAAACATGATAAACAAAGAACAAAACCACAAACTTAATAAGACTAATTAAGTAAGATTATTAACAAAAACAATTAAGATTCATACAATGATTAAGGCCTAATTTTGCTCACCTTATGTAATACCCGAGATTTTAAAACCCGATTTATCATACTCTAATATTTATTTTATTAGCTTAATTAAGGTTTTGTCTCTATTTTAACAAGAACGAATGTTTAGTCTTAAATTTTATTTTAAAATCATATTATACTATTCCGAAAGCTAATTTTTCAAAGGAAAATAATTTATTTTAAAATGTATTTCAGTGTAAGTAATATTTTTTATGTTCCATATGTTTGAAGATTTATATCAAAATCAGTATTTTTACCCGAGAGAATAAAATGACCAAAATACCCTTATTCATACAAAAGGACAAAACCCACCTCTTCAATCTTCTTTCCTTCACGATTAAGTTATGAAGATCAAACTTATTTTACGTCTCCTAATACTTGTTGCTTAATGTCTTGCTAAACCAATCAAGGATAATTGATTAGACTTTGCCAACTTAGCTTGAGCTTATCCTACTCCCTCAAGGTTAAGGTATAAAAGGGAACAAGAAGACAAATTCCACCTCTTCAATTACCACCTTCACGGTTAAGAATTTGATGGTACAAAGTTTAATTTTGCTTCTTTATATAATTAGTTGCTCATAACCCCATGATTATCACAATAGAAATTTGATCATCCTTTTCTTAATGTTCTAGCAATAAGAAGACAAAACCCACCTCTTCATTGCTATTCTTCACGGTTAAGAAATGAAAGTTAGTCAAAGAGTTCTTCCTTCCTATTTGCTATTCATGTTATGCTTATCATCAATTCATGTGCAAAAATTTATCTCCTCCCTTCTCTTTATATATATATATATATATATATATATATATATATATATATATATATATTGAGCTACTAGCAACGAATGAACCATGAATACACTCCTTAAAGAAAAACCCAACCGTCTACTTGGGTCGATCACCGCCACTAATCCAAGCCAACATCTCCATCGCTCTAAAACCTTGTCCCCATAAAGCATATACTATATTTTCCTAGATAGACTCTTCTTCTTTCATGACCATGTTCTTGTCAAAACTAATGGAAATGATCTTTTAAGATCCATTGAGACTGTTGCCTTCATATAATACTAAGCCCAAAGTAAGTTAAGTGGCACTTGTTTATGATTTATGTTTTGTAAAAAGAATTTGAGTTAATTGAAGTATACTTGTGTACTAGCTCCTTGAAGGAATTATGATTAAATTACTTTTATCAAAAAGTTACGTAACACCTATTTCTAAAAAAATGAGTTTCATGTTGTTTTCGTACTAAAATAATTAAGAGTTTATAATTTTAATAATTTTTCCTACTAATGCAATACTTTATATTTTCAAGAAGAATCGGACCTCGGAGCTCAGTGAGAACGATAGAATAAAGGCTAAAAGGAAGGTTATCAGACTGTAAATCGAGGTAACGGCTATTGCTAGTACCCGCAATTCCCTTTGAAATGTGTTTATAAAATCATGATGTCATTTTTGAAAGTTATTTATATCTCTGGATTTAATGACTTCCGGGATGATGAACGTGTTTATTAATGTACTTCAGTTTAATGATTTATATGAATGATTTTATTGATAAACGTTGTTTTATTGATCTTTGGATCTTACAAAAGTATGTCATGAATCTATGAATGACTTATGTAAAAGTTACACAACATGATAAATAACAGTGAAAGACCTAGTCCGTCTGGCAGTATATGTTTACAGGTTACTTCTCGGTCATGCATGTACCCATGGGGCATTAGCCCAACTATGTTGAGCATCTGCTCTATTTTATGGGCACCGTCCCATCGCGGAAGACGTTCCGCCATGTCATACTTGCCAGCGACTAGCATGTTAATATGAACGTTATATGTATCATTATATGAATTTTATTAAATGTTTTAAGATATTCCATTCTCCCTGTTTTGTTAACTAAAATGAATTGAAATGATGTTACACTACTAGAGTAGTTCGTTACTGAGTCTTCGGCTCACCCGTTTTTATGTTTTTATGTTTTAGGTACTGTTGGGGATGATGGAGACGAGTAGTAGCGAGGATTTTACTTTCAGTTATCACTTAATAGTAGTTATAGTTTTAAGTTGTTTAATTTGAATAGTAAGACTAAGCTACTTAGTAAAGTTTGAGATAAGATAGGATTTGCTATTATATATATAAAAAAAAAAGAATAATGTTTGTAATAAATAGATTACTATGTTTTATAAATCAAGTTTGTTAATTAAGTATGTTTGTTGCCTTGTAAATCTCGTGAGGGATTTACGGCAGTGACGTCCCGACCGTGTTAGGTTAATTCCGCTGCTAAGATTATCTTAATAACTGAATTAGAGGTCGGGGCGTTACACCTTATTTCCACTTATTTCAGGAAAAATAAGTTTAGATAAGGGTTAATTATTTCAGATAAGATAAATTCAGGAAAAATAAGTTCAGATAAGTTGTGATAAGGGTTAATCAGGGAGTTCAATTTATAACTAAAATAAGTTCTAATAAGGACTAATAAGTTCACATAAAATAAGATAAGTTCAGATAAGATCAGATAAGTAAAAATCAGGTGAATAGAACGTACCATAACAACTAAAAAGCAAAACAAATAACAAGCAAAGCATAAACATTGAACTAGGAAAAACAAGTAAATTAAAGCAATAAAGAGATAGAATAAGAAATGCTCAATTGATTGATGGTTTGTTGAATCTCCGAATCATCTTTGTCACCAAATAATTTTCCATCTTTCTGAACTGAACTGAAAATAAAAGTATGAGAACAGACCCTAATTCTAAAAACCTAAGAGTCAGAAAAATAAAAGAGTCCTAATATAATTGAAAGGGGTGATTAAAAGCTGGGAGAGAGTATTAACCTAAAAGGGTATTTATTCGGTCCTCGTTTTTAATTTTCTTAACACGTTTAATTTAAACACATATTAAGAAAAGGAGAGAGAATGATAAGCTAATGAGTCTCTTAAAAGACAAGGTATAAAACTTACTCATAAAGGAAAGTGTCACCTTAAAATAAACTAGTTTTGGCCCAGTGCAATGCACGGATTTATACAGTATGATATAATAATAGTCAATTAAAATAAAGTTGATTGAAATTAAATGACTTATGTAACACTTTTTTTTTTTTAAATTTGAATTTATTAATGTCTATCCTTTAAATTTTTTTAAATATAATTTTTTTTTAAAGTAGAGCATTTTGGAGGGAAATTTTTTTCACAAAATCATGCAAGTGTCCCCTCTGGTAATTACTTTAGTATATAGTTTTTTTTTTTTTTTTTTGAACACACTCTAGTATATAGTACTTCCTCCGTTCTTTTTTACTTGACCCGCTTTGACTTTTACATTATTCACCACCTCTCCCTTGACCGTCTTTTGTGAATGATATGTAAAAAAAAATATATCTATATGATATCTGTAGGGAATAATTTCAAGCGTTAACCCCTAGCTTGAACCCCACTGTGATCATACATTAAAGTACGGTGGCGTCCAAAAGGGAAGAAGATAGAGAAAAAGAGTCGCCAACAAGTTTTAGGAACTTGTAAACCATTCACAGGGTGAAGGTTATACCCCTTAACGATCCAAGAGATCGTCAACTCCATAAGGTCTTGAACCAAATAAGGGTTCGGGGATGAAGGTACAAATCCAACCTAAAAGAGATTGAACCTGCCCTAACAATAGGCCTCTACTTTATTCTGATCGTATTCATGTGCGTTTTTTGACTAAAATGCAGTCAATAGGATTAACCCTAAACCTGTTTATCTATGTTGGTTGAATTTAATGCACAAATAAATCTATTATTGGCGATCACTTGAATTATAACCATATTAAACCTAACAAGATTATTAATTATCTTATTAAGCATGATTACAAGTACCAATTTCCTTTAAACATGCATAAAAGGCATGATTAAGCAATAACAATAAATAATCAAGCAACATGATCATAATAAATAATAATAAATAATGATAATAACCATAACAATCATAATTAAAAATAATCATCATAACAATAATTATATCAATTATAATCATAAATCATAAAGTATAATCATAATAATAATCAAAACAATAATCGTCATAATAACAATCATATTAATAATAATAATAATCATGTTAAAGCATAGCAAGATCCTAGGCATGATACTAACAAGATTAATAACAAACTCTAGCATGTCACTAAGCAATAAAAATCAAATCTTTAACCCTAACATGATACTAACAATCATAAATATTAGGAAGAACATATAATCATATTTGATATTAAAGTCACCCTAGACATGATACTAGGAATCATAATAACAAACTAAACATGATTTCTACATAATAATATCAATAAAAACCATTAAAGTACTTACTTTGATGCCTCGTACCTCTTTCTAATAACAAAATACACACGTTAGTAACTTCAAGGAAAATAATAAACAAAACAATTAAATTAAATAATGGAAATAGAGATTTGGGACCAAACCCTTAGAAAATAAACCTTTCACGTCTAGGGCGAAGGCAACTTCGAATATGGCTAGGTGTATCTAGATCTAATGAATGCGGAATTTTTGTATTTGAGAACAGCTAGTTTAGAAAAAGAGAGAGAGAGAGTAATCAAGAGAATCTTGATGAGAGTTGGTGAAAAATAGAGAACACTAGTTATTAGATGAAAACTGGTTATCGAAAACGGAGTTTTTACGACGTTATTTATAAAGAAAATCAGCCAAAAAGATAAAATATCAAAACAGATTCTGGCGCACGTAAAACCGAACTGGCGCCAACGCTTGCCATTGGCGCCAGACGCTAACACTAGCGCCTGGCGCCAATGCGCCAAGTGTAGCGCCAGGCGCCAAGTGTAGCGCCAGGCGCTACAACTGGCGTTTGGCGCTGATTCAGAAAATCACGCGTTTTCTTAAAATCAGATAAAAATTGCCGTACATGAGGATAAAATCGTATTTCCCTCAAAAATGCTCTTTGATTTTAATTAAAACTCTGAAAAGTCAACAAAAGTCAATTTATCAATGCTAATCGAATTAGGAATGAAAAGAACCTTGTAGAAGAATCTAGAAGACTAAAACCATTCCTAATTGCATTAGGAATGATAAATCTATATTAGGCCCTCCCCTAGATCATTGGGCCGCATATAAGGCTCAAAACGGGCCCAGTTTAGTAAATTGGCCATAACTTCCTCAATATTCATCGGAATTGGGCTTATAATATATCGTTGGAAAGCTCTTGTCAAGCCCCATCCAACTACACTACTATTGGACCCATATCATGGACCAACCAAACTGGATTGGTTGTTTTCTTAAAATAAGTTTTCAAAAACAGAGAGAAGAGAAAAGAAATTAAAACTATCCGCAACACTAAACTTTCTACACTTTCACTTCATTCGATTATGATTCGACGTGAAAGGTATTCATCACCGGGTTTGGTTTTGGGGAGACACAAATGGGTGTCTACAGAAGCCCCCACTTTGACTGAGTTTGGAGAAATGCAAGTTTCGAAAACAAAAGTCAAAGTATTGATAGGGACGGAGAATAATTCAGAACGTTCTGCGATCCTAAATCACTCTTGTAACGCTGATACCTGCAAACTAGCGTTTGTTAAACAGATAAAAGAGTTAAGAAATGCGTATCTTGCACCGTCGAGCACACGTCTCTGAAAGTAACCGATTTGCTGCTGCTTTACTGCTATTTTGATGACCTCCCGCCAAGAGAATGCCACCCCGCTTGAAAACTGCTACGCTTGTAACTGCTTCCAATATAGAAGACTGCTTCGCTTGAAACGATCCTCTCCCGCTATGATAATGTTCCACGTCCAAGGGAATACCATCGAAGATTGTTTCGCTTGAAACAATATTCTTCCGCATTGATAACATTCCACGTCCAAGGGAATACTATCGAAGATTGCTTCGCTTGAAACAATATTCTTCCGCTTTATGACCATCTTCCACGTCTAAGAGAACATGGTCGAAGACAAATTCGCTTGAAATTACCTTCATTTGTTTGTGACAACTCTCCACAATATAAGGAATGCCGTCGAAGATATCCTCACTTGAAGCCATCCTCATTGTTGCGATAATTTTCCAAAGGAAATTACAGAAGATTTCCGCCTGTCAATCTTTAAAAGCTCGCTTGAACTTTGCTCCCGCTATGCCTGTACGTCGGCACTTTTGTTGCTTTGAACCTGTACGTCGGTGCCTTTTGCGAATGAGCCACTATGTCGGTGCCTTTTTTTAATGAGCCAATGCTTAGGCGCTTTAAGCTAAGTGAGATGATCTTTCATCAGGTCGATCACTTTGTGCAATCAAGCCGATTACTAAAAACTAGCGTACCAAGGAACCCAAAATATGTTGCAAAAAGGTAGAACAACCCCACTGAGTGGCTGAGTGTTCTGGCGCCGCTGAAAAAGCATCAGCGCCACACAACTAGCCTTAGCGTCAGGCGCTAGGATTGGTGCCAGGCGCCAAGCCTGATTTTTGACGCCAAAGCCTAGCGCTTAGCGCCAGAACGGGATTTTCCTTAAATACCCCTTTCTTCTTCATTTTTGCTGTTTTGCTCGTCGTGCTTTGCTCGAAAAACCGCAGAATTTCATTTGCTTCGTTCTTGCTCGTTTCTCAACCAAATTCACTCAAATTTGTTGCAAATCAAAGCTCTTTTCATCCATTTTCCCGATCTATGTAAGTTTTCTTCAAACTCACACCGGTTTTTATGAATTTTGCACATGTTTATATTCAAATTTCATGAAATTTCGAAATTTAGAATGCTTAATTCTCTTTATTTATCAAATTTTATGCCATGAAATTGCTTGATTATGTTTATATATTGCCTTGGGAGTAATTTGAGACTTGTTTGACTCAATTTGGTGAAGAAATGAGCAAATTGCCATTGTTGGACCTCAAGGTCGGGAATGCAATGTGACTTGTTCTTGATGTTTTTGCTAGCAATTCTTGTCCAATTTGTCACAATAATTACTATATTATTGCAAGAAATTGTTTGATTGCTTGAAAA
The DNA here is from genome assembly GCF_948465745.1 of Chenopodium album. Lineage (NCBI taxonomy): Eukaryota > Viridiplantae > Streptophyta > Magnoliopsida > Caryophyllales > Amaranthaceae > Chenopodium > Chenopodium album. The sequence goes on along the minus strand of NC_137842.1, from coordinate 11,088,101 downwards.
ATGTCGTATATGCTCAATTTGAATTTATGCTCTGTTTTAGTACTACGTACTCTGTTTTTTGCGAACATAGTATCATGCGGTTAGGCGAACCTTAGATACTATAGAACCTTAATTTATGATAATTCTGCACAATGTAGCATGGCTAGACAGCGAGGCTCTGGTTCACGGTCCCGAGACACTCGACGGGAGCATGAGCCCGTGGAGGACGACGCCGCGCCGTCCACTTCGCTTAGTCGACTCCCCGAGTGGGATGAGCGGACCTTGTTCTTTGTCCCCGTCCACCATATTTCTGAGAGGGTGAGACGGGGCATCACTGTTGGAAGGACGCGTTGTCACGGTTTCGGCTGTGATGGCCTGGGCGATTTGTACAAGATGTACATTGCCAGGGATGTCGAGACGAGACTCCTATGGGAGTCCTGCGGTCTCGCTGCGTTGTTTGAGACCTCTAAGGCGATGGTTGCCTCCAGCGGGGGTCACCATGTAGTGCGCGCTCTGGTGGAGTTCTTCTGGGACACCACCAACAATTTTCCACTTTCCCTGGGGTGAGATGATGGTCACTCCTACGGACTTCAGTCTCATCACAAGACTGGAGTTCAGCTCTGTGCCACTGCCGTTCGACAGTGGGATCGACGTCTTTTCTCCCGAGGTCGAGGAGCTGTTGGGGCCGATTACCATTCGGGCACGAGCTGAGGTCGAGTCGTCTCAGTTCAGTGCTAGGGGGATTCGCCGCTCGACTCTAGCAGCGGCTTTCGATGATGGTGTGACCACCCGAGAGCAGCGGGTGCGCATCTTTGCGCTTATTTTGTTGTCAGGGACGTTCTCCCCTGACAAGGGTAGTAGGGCGCTGTTTTACTACCTTCCTGCTGTCCGCGATCTACACCGGATGGGGACTTATGACTGGGCCAGCTTGGCCTATGCTGACTTCATTCGTGCGCTGAGGGACTCGTGTCGACACCGGTCCTTTGGGACGAATGTTGCTTTGTCCGGCTTTTGGAGGGTCGTAGAGGTAAACATTATTCCCTATAAGGTTTAGCTCTATATTTTAGCTAGCACTTGCTTATAATTTTAACTCCTTGTAGATATGGTTCTACGAGTATTTCCCCTCAGCTGCGCCGGCGAGACCGTCGCCGCGTGGGTTTCCAGTGAGTGCTTCTTAGGGCAGCCGCCGTGTGGGGATGTCCACTGCGTATGTCCGAGATTGGATTATCGCGGTACAATTATTTCTTATTTTCCATTTTGTGATGCTCTAGACAGATCCTTGCCTGATTGATGCTCTTTGCAGGAGCCTGAGGTGGTGTACCGGCCATAGGTTGGCTTGGCAGTCCCTGGGTTAGCCGCACAGTATTCTGCTGAGCGTCGCTATTTCCTGGGGACTTACAGAGCGATCACATACCTGGGAGAGAGGGTTGCTAGACAGCATTCCTCCGATGTTTTTGTCGTTCCTGCTCCTCCACCACGTCACATGTTTGACGCCGCGAGGTTGTTGAGCATGTCAGAGGGAGCTGGTACCCCTTGGCGATCTTGCACGATCCCTGGGCGATGCTATGCGGAGGAGCTACTGCCGTTGTTAGCTCCAGTTCCTGTACCGGCAGAGGATGTGGCGGTACGATTTTTCTGCTTTCACTTTTCGTTAAGTAGCCCCCCCAAGTAATGCTTTACTGACTTGGTTTTTGCTTTATCAGGACGATGCTGCTGAGTTCGTGCCACCCCGTATGTCTAATCATTACCAGGGGACATACGGGCCGATTGAGGAGATGATTCCTCCGGCTCCCGAGGACGAGCGCTTCGTAGAGCGGTCGATTCCTCGCCACCAGACTCGGGTAAACTTATTTATTTGCAACTTTTGTCCATATATATTATGCATGTTTACTGACTTATTTCTTTGATAGTTCTCGCGCGAGGTGGTTTCGGTGATGGCACGATGTATAGATGCCTTCCGGAGCCAGCTTGTCCGGATGAGGAATGCGGCTACCTGCCGTCGAGACGACGCCGTTCAGGAGGTAGTCTTTCTTTCATATGTTTTGCATTACCGCTTCGATTTTGCCTTGTTTATGATTTTAATTCTTTTTTGCAGGGTCAGCCTATTGCTTCTCATACCCGCACGAGACATGAGGTGCGGAGGGATCCGGCGAGGTCTAGCTCGAGACGTCGCCGCACTACGTCAGGGGGTAGAGGCGGTCGCTCTGAGGCTGCCCGTGCTGATGTGGCAGAGGGCTCGGGTTCTTCCTCTGAGGGTGCTCATGCTGCACCGGTAGGCCAGGGAGAGGTTACCTCAGCTCTTAGAGGTGGTGGGATGTACGAGGTTGGCTCGTCATCGCAGCAGCCTCCGCAGCCTCAGCCTCAGGTTGATCTTGGGTGGAGTGGACCCGTACTGAGTTTTCCTCCTCCCGAGGATACTGGAGCTGGAGCTGGTGGAGAGGTTACTCCTCGTACGGCGCAGTTTTACGAGATGATGGGTGTACGTCCCCCGGCGCCGTAGTTTGTTCCTGTGCTTTTTTTTTTTTTTACTTTGTATAGAACTTTGCCTTTTAGTTAGACTCATTTTTTTAGACATATTTTGTATATATATACTATTATTAGTTTATTTTATTTATCATGTTTTATTTTTCATTTTTTATTATTGTTATTATTATGTGCATGTTTGTGTGTGCAAGAAAAGTGTGACAAGTAATTTTGCGCAAAAATTCCAACATTTTATTATTGATGGAGGGTATCCGACTTTCTCCCCCAAAAAGCAAAATGAAAAAAGGAAAAGTCAAATAAAAGCTTGGGTTTATAAAAAACTTGGAAATTAACCTAAATAAAATCCAAAAAAGAATAATATAATAATATAATAGCTATATTAATTAAAAAAGAATAAAAAGATGTTTAGAAAAGATAAGGGAGTTATAAAGTCATTAGTAGACTCGAATTAAGGTAAAAACGCGGTTTTAGAAAGCGCGCATGACGTGGCAGATTGGCGCCAGCTGGCGCCACCCAATTGGGTGTAGCGCCAGGCGCTACACTTAGCGTGTGGCGCCAAGCTTTGGCGTCTGGCACCAATCGCGGCGTCTAGCGCTGACTCCGTACTCTACCCCGATTAAAACTGCTCCTAATTCGTGCATAAATAGCCCCCTGTCCAACCGATTCTTTTCATAATTTCAGCAAATAAAATAATTCTTAGCCTTAGAAAAATAATATCATGTCTCTAGTCACCAAAACTTTTACCCAATACACCCATGAATGGTGTCGGTCTCTTAATGCCAAAGAAAGAAAAGAATTAGATTTGTCTCTGTAGGCGTCGCTCGAAGTGCGCCTACGTTAAAAGCATGTGGTGAATATGCTTGGCACTCATAGGAAGTGGGAATTGACATTACGATTAGGGACAACGATTAGGGACAAATAAAGTAGGGAGCCGCCAACAAGTTTTTTAAGGAACTTGTAAACCGTTCACGGATCATAAAAAGGCAACCACGATAAGGGACAACGATAGGCAACAACGATTGACCCGTGAAGGTTACACCCCATTCATAATCCATGAGATTACTAACTCCATATGGTTCGGAACCACGAAAGGAGGATCGGGGATGATGGTACGAAGTGAGTCATGGAGTCACATTCGCCCGCATTGGCCTCTACTCGATTCTTATAGTGAAAAGCATTCATGCGATCTCAAAGGCATACAAACAGAATATTCAATTTGCTCCAAACTATTATTTAGCTAAATTGGTTGAATATTAATGCAACACATAATTCTAAAATATTGTGATCACTTGAATTAATAACAAGCTTAAAAAGGAACCTAAACCGGTTGTCCAAATTATCTTATTAGGCGTGATTTTCAATTACATATTCCCTTTAAACATGCAATATAGTGATCATAAAATAATAGAACAACATTAATATCAAAACCAAATTAATCACAATTCCAACAACATAAAATCGTTAGAAAAATAATAAAAATAAAAGGAGCATGACTCTTACTTTGATTCTGTTTGTTTGCAACTACAAAATAATAAACGAGTTAGTAACTTCAAGAAAATAATAAAGCAATTATTAAATTAAATTAAATAAAGTAAAGTTGATTTTGGGGCCAAACCCTCAAACAATTCTACCTTTCACGCCTTGGCTTAAGGATGGAACCACGAGTGAAGTATGGACTCCTTTGAGTACTTGAAGAAGGAATTTTGAAGTAGAAAAGGGTAGACTAGTATTTAGGCTAAAGCATAGAAGAGAGAAAATAAAATGATCGAATTACTCGGTGCCCCGTTCATCAGAAATGAAGGGGTATTTATAGGGAAAATATGCTGAGGGAGCACACGGAACCCTAAAATGATAAAAACCCTAAAAAAGTATCCCGTGACACGGTCAAACTGTACCGTGACATGGGAAGCTCCACCGTCAGACGGTACACTTTCCCGTGACACGGTACATTTTTGGTGTGACGCGGGAAATTTTCAGAAAACGGGATAAAAAACGCGTTAAGGGTTTACGCGGAAAAGACACGGAATGTCCCGTGTCACGGCATACCTCCCGTGTCATGGAAAATCCCACCATCAGACGGGAAGGATTCCCGTGACACGGTAGGTACCTGCCGTGGCGCGGGAAATTCCAGCCTGTTTTTCCGTCTAAATACATTTTTAACCCTAATTTCCTTCGGCATTTTAAGTGCCGATTGATAATTTCGGGCCTTTTCTGACTTTTTATTATTCGGGATAAAATAAGAAAATAATTAAATAAAAATAAATAAAGGGTTTGGGCCAAAATAAATAATAAAACAATAAAATAAAAAAGGCTTGGGCTAAAAATTAATTAATAAGTTTGGGCTGAAATTAAAACTATGCTTTTACCAAACATCAAGACTAATCCATGGACTGTTAAAAAATATGAATTTAATAAAATACGATTTTTTAAGCACTCTCGGGATTAAATACTAAACCCAACCAATAGTGGCAGTGAAAGGTTGTTCATCATTGGGTTTGGTTTTGGGGAGACATTTTTAGGTGTCTACAGTCTCACTTGGGGGGGAATTTATGGTATTAAAGGGGTAGATCTTGACTTAGATTTCATTCATACATACTCATTGCTTTAGAATAGGGTATGATGAAATTAGCCCTTTGCCGGAAGAATTTGGTGCTATTTTAGGTTTCCCTGCAATTGACCTCATAGTAATCCCTAGAATAGATGCATATTATTACAAGGATTTTGAACGCTTCTTCAATTTAAAAGAAAGGGATTTATCAAAAATAGTAGATGGCAACATAGTTAATTTGAAAGAATTTGCTCGCCATTATTTTGATAAACCTCTTTCTGAATCTTTTCATATTTATAGAAGAAGGACTTTCTTATTTTGCATGCTTAATCAATTTTTCCTTAGTAGTGGTAAAAATAATGAGGGTCAATCAATTATAACCACCGTACTAGAACAAATTGAATCAGGGAGAAATCCAATGCCATTGATAGTTGGAGAGACTATGATTAGTCTTGATGAATTGAAAAGGAACCCAAAAGCGCCTTTTCGAGGCTCTCCAGGCCAATTTTATTACAGGTAGAAAAATAATATTTTTAATTACAGAAATCAAAAAATATATTTTTGTATAGTAATAATAATTTATTTGCATTGCAAATTTTTTTTTACAGATGTGGCTAATGGAAAGGCTAGAATTAATTAGCCCTCCGGACAAGATTGAGAAGTACACTCCGAATTGCTTCGTGAGGAGGAAGAAACACTTCTCTAAAATGGGGCGCCATGAGTGGAGAAGGGTCTTCGAATCTCGCAATTTTGCTATCAAGTGAGTCATCTCATGGTGGAAAATAGAAAGGATGGTTGGTGTCAACAAGCAACCTTTCTGCCGTCTTCCAAGTTTGTCTCGTATGACTTATTACTATCCCTGCAGGGTAAAAAGACAATACGGCTTACTTCAGAATATTCCTTCCAGAGATCTTCGTCCTCCCTACGAGTTCTTTGTCTCCCAGGAAGTAGACAGATTTGATGCTTATTGGAGTACTAGACCTTTATGGGAAGTAATTTCCCAAAATGTTCCTCCTTCCTTGCCCAATGATGTGAAGAAGTGGTTGCTGAGGAAACCTTCAAAGGACTTGAAGAAAGATCAGGGTAAAACTGATGTGAAGAGTCGTCTAGGTGACAGGGTGATTCCTACCAAGGAACGCTTAGGTGAAAGAGTTGAATTCAAAACACCTGCAATGCCTAGGAAGAAAAGTACTACAAAAGATAAGGGAAAAAGGAAAGCTGACACCACATATAAAAAGGTTTGGGTAGAAAAGAAGCATGAAGTCCTAGCTGAAGGGGAAACTATCTACTCTAAGATTGAATGTAGGTCCTCTAAAGGATGCCTACTAGCTAAGGTTATGGATGAGGAGGAGGAAGCAGACAAAAATTGGAAAAGGGCTAGGAAAGAAAAGAAAGATTAGGAGCATTGCTTGATTTCCAATTACTAGACTTAGTTTATATTTTTTTATTTAAAGTTAATTTATTTCAGCTTTATTAAAATTCCATCAATAATGTAATTTTATTTTATTAATGAAATTTCAGCTTTTAATTAATTATTTACTTTAAATTTATTTTATTAAAGCAATGAAAACCGAAAAAAATTAATTTTCCAGACTTTCTTCGAGTACGGAAGTCGAAAATTTTCCGAAAAACACCGAAATATGCCCAGAATTTAGCTGTGAATTGGCGTCGCTTATCTGCGACTGGCGCCGGCCACAGCAGTCTGGCGTTAGGCGACAGTGCCGTCGGCTGGCGCTGACGGTCGTTGGCTGGCGCCAGAGTTTTCTCTGCGACGCCGATATTTTGCCGATCTTCTGTCGAATTTTTAATTAATTCTGGGACGCGAGAATGTCGAAAAATAAAGTGGCCGCACCCGTAAAGGGTTGCCTACGTATCCTTTCTTAAGAAATCAGGCCAAACGTAGCTCTCTTGAGTATCCTACTCAAGTAATTATGGGTAGTACTTCTTAAGTTAGTCAAGATTTGTCATGTTCGAGAACTTATTGCCATCCATATCAGATAGTTTTGCTGCACCTCCTGACAGGATTGTTTTGACAATGTAGGGTCCAGACCAATTAGGTCTAAATTTTCCCCTTGGATCTAAAACATTTTTCCTTAATGCTTTTAACACCAAGTCTCCTACTTTGATGTTTCTTGTCTTGACCTTCTTATTAAAATGCCTAGCCATACGAGTTTGATAACACTAAGTGTGATGTAGAGCTTCTAGTCGTTTTTCATCGAGTAAAATTAGTTCTTCATATCTTGCCCTAGTCCATTCAACTTCATCGAGTTTGCTCTCTAACGCGATGCGTAGAGATGGAATTTCTAGTTCGACAGGTTGTACGACATCCATTCCATATACTAAGGAAAATGGCGTATTTCCTGTTGACGTACGGATTGACGTGCGGTAACCCCACAATGCGAAGTGAAGTTTGTCAGGCCAATCTTTATAATTTTCCGTCATTTTCTCGATGATAGTCTTTAGATTTTTATTAGCTGCCTCGACTGCTCCATTTGCTTGAGGTTTGTAAGGGGAAGAATGATGATGTTGAATGCTATATTTTTGTAACAATTCTTCACATTCGGCTTGAAAGTGAGTTCCATTGTCACTTATCATTTCATGTGGGACTCCATATCGACAAATAATATTCCTATCAATAAAGAGTGCTACATGTTTTGCAGTGAGTTTAGCGTATGATTGCGCTTCGACCCACTTCGTGAAGTAATCAATTGCTACTAATATATATTCGTGGCCTCCTATTCCTGGGGGAGTGATTTTGCCGATGATGTCAATTCCCCACGTAGAGAATGGCCATGGCGACGTATAGGTGTAGAGTAAGGATGGAGGAACATGTTGTAAATTGGCATAGATTTGGCACTTAGGGCATCTTTTTACATATTGATGGCAATCCCTATTCATTGTAGTCCAATAATATCCTTCTCGCATTATTTTTTGGACTAACATTTTGCCATTTATATGAGTGCCACAGATTCCTTCGTGGACTATTCTCATTGCTCTTTATGCATCCTTTTTTCCTACGCATAAGAGAGCTCGACCCTTAGGTACCCTTTTATGTAGCTCGTTGCCTATAAGTACATATTCGGAAGCCAAGAGTCTTAATGCTCGTTTTGCTCTTTTGTCAGCGTGGAGAGGGTATTTTCCTTTGGTGACATAATTGAGTATATCCGTGTACCACGGTTCTTCTTCTTCTTCGTCGTCTTGGACTACTTCGTCGTCTTCTATAGCCTGGATGTATGCTGGTTTTTGCCTTTTTTCTATAGTTAGAGGCATTTGCTCGATTTCCGTGGGAATCCTAACCATTGAGGCTAGTCTTGACAAGGCATCAGCAAATTGATTTTCTTCCCCAGGTAGATATGTGTATTCTACCTTCTCTAACTGATCGGTGAGAGTTTCCAGATAGGTTTGGTAAGGGGCTAGACTTTCGCTCCTTACTTTCCACCTTTTAGATATTTGATTGATAATTAAAGAAGAGTCTCCGAATATCCTTAACTTTTTTACTCCCAATGCCAAAGCTGTTTCAAGGCCTACCACGCATGCTTCATATTCACCAGCATTGATGGTTACGTCAAAATAAAGCTTTATGGAGATTGGAACATGCTCTTCTTTAGGTGATACTAGTAATACTCCAACGCCATATCCCTTTTGGTTTGAGGCTCCGTCGAAGTATAAGGTCCAGGTATCATCTTCAGTGACCATTAAGTCTTCATCTGGAAATTCATTGTCTTGTATTGGCGTCGAGTCTTTTATTGGGAAGTCTGCTAGAAAGTCTGACACCACGAATCCTTTGATAGCTTTTTGTGGCATAAACCTTACATTAAACTGGGCTAGATTGACTATCCATCTCGATATGCGTCCATTGAGTGTAGATTTCTCAAATAGATACTTGAGTGGATCTAATCGGGAGACTATGAAGACGGTATGCACTAGCATGTAATGTCTTAACTTGGTTGTGGCCCATACCAAGGCGAGGCACAACTTCTCGAGTGGTGTATAACGTGCTTCGTATTCGAGCATCTTCTTGCTTAAATAGTAGATTGCTTTTTTAATTGCCTTCTACTTCTTGTGCTAGCATAGCTCCCATTGTTTCTTTGGTAACCGTCAAATATAACCTAAGAGGTATTACGGGAAGTGCCGGTGCTAATACGGGAGGATTTACGAGATATGCTTTGATCTTTTCAAAGGCTTTTTGGCACTCGTCATCCCATATTACTGGTACATTCTTCTTGAGCTTTTTGAAGATTGGTTCACATATTGCCGTCAATTTTGATATGAACCTACTTATGTATTGCAACCAGCCAATAAATCCTCGAATCTGTTTCTCGGTTTTGGGCGGTGGCATCGACATGATCGCTTTGATTTTGGTTGGGTCTATCTATATTCCTCTAGAGCTTATGACATAACCCAAAAGCTTGCCTGAGGTGACTCCAAAAGCACACTTAGACGGGTTCAACCTCATATTATATTTTCTTAGCCTTTCGAAGAATTTCCTTAAGGCTACTTGATGGCCTCGACGGTCTTTTGATTTTACAATCCTGTCGTCGACATATACTTCGACTTCTTTATGCATCATGTCATAGAGTAAGGCAGTTGATGTACGTTGGTAAGTAGCACCAGCGTTTTTCAACCCGAATGGCATTACCGTGTAGCAGTAAGTGCCCCATGGTGTTATAAAAGTTGTTTTCTCCATGTCTTCTTCTACCATGAGAATTTGATTTTAACCTGCGTATCCGTCCATGAACGAGAGGAGCGGGTGATTTGCCGTGTTATCTACCAGAATGTCGATGTGTGGTAAAGGGAAGTCGTCCTTTGGACTTGCCTTATTTAGATCTCGATAGTCGACACACATTCTTACCCTTTCGTCTTTTTTCGGAACTGGGACGACGTTGGCGACCCATTCGGGGTATTTAGATACCTTGATGAAACCTGCAGTTATTTGTTTTTGGACTTCTTCTTTTATTTTAAGAGGTACGTCGGGTTTCATTCGACGTAACTTTTGTTTTACAGGTTTCATTCCTGGAATTAGTGGTATAGTGTGTTGAGCTATTTCTCTATTAATGCTTGGCATATCTTCGTATGACCAAGCGAATACATCGATAAATTCTTTAACTAAGTTAATTAAATCGGTTCTTTCTTGTTCGTTAAGTGTTAGTCCGATTTTAACTTCTCTTTTATTGGTTGAATCATTTGAGATATCAACCGTTTCAGTTTCTTCAATTACTGGTGTTTTCTTTTCGAGTGTTTCCATTGCTTTAATAAGTTCTTTGTCTTTTTCATTGTTAGTTAAGCAATGCTCGTCATCTTTGGTTAGAGAAGAACACAAGAAATAAGGAGAAGGAGAAATATTATTATACTATGAGATCATTACATCAAAGAGTGATATGTCCTCATGGAATTGATCACTAACTATTCTAGGAGAAGAAATAGGAAGGGAAGGTGCTTCTACTAAAGACCTAGAAGACTCTATAGGGAGAGACTCCGACTTAGACTCAGACTCAGACGATTCTTCAAACATTGGTCCTTGCCCTGTTGTGATGGATATTTTTCTTCCGCTTGGAGTAGTCACCTTGATAGTTTTGCGCCACCCTTGTAGTGATCCTTCAGCTGGAGTGATTAGCTTCGAGGGATCGAAGCTTTCGCTTTGTAGGACTGTCTGAATGAGCGAGGAGTTGTCTTCTCTGTAAGTTGGCTCATTCTTTTCTCGCCCAAATAGTAATCCCATGATGTTAAATTCAAAGCATGGGGGTGCTTTCTCCTTATGGACAGGAGTTGGGATTTCATCTGTGAAATAACAATCCAAGAAAATCTCAAATCCCGGTGGCCTTATGCCGTTTACAACAAATGGCTCGGGAAATTCATGGCATGGATAGTCTTCTCCTTCTTTTATAAATTGGCCATTAAGTGTAAGAGGGTACTGATCCATTGGGATTGCTTTCTTTTGAATGCGAGCGTCTCTACGTGCCTTTGACTTTTCTTGGGCTCGCTTGAGATCTTTCCGAGTCGGTTGGAAACCAAGTCCGAAAGTGTCTAACTTAGGGAGGCCAGGTGACTCCAGCGACTTTGCTATTTCTTTCTTCTTTCCTAGGGTCATCCAAGAGAAATGTCCTTGTTTCTTCAGCATAGCATTTACAACCATGTTGGAATGGGGGTCATGGCAAAGAGGGGTCCTTTCATTTTCTTAGATTAAGGAGACTTCTTCGTTAAAGCCCCATAAGTCTTCATCATCCTCATCGTGCTCCACATTAATGATTGGATTTTCTATAGACTTGATCCTCATAGGCGAAGCATCGATGGTGATAGGAATTCCCCCAACTATAGCTTTTACTTGTTGGTGGAGAGATGAGTGGACGGCCTTTAGGTCATGAAGCCAAGGGCGCCCCAACAGTAAATTGAACGAAGCTTTAATGTATACAACTTTGAAAGTAGTAGCATGTTCTATTGCCCATGCCGTTACGTTCAGGGTAATTTTACCAAGAGCTTGACGTCGAGTGTTGTTGTAGGCCCTTATTCCTTGTGTAGACGGAGTTAAATCTTCATCCCTTATGCCTAGCATCCTCGCAGTTCTAATGGACATACGTTGATGGCCGATCCATTGTCTACAAGAGTCATAGGAACATTCATTCTCTTGCAAACTACTGTGAGGTTTAATGCCTTGTAATGTTTGTCACCTTTTGGAGGTAATTTCTTGTCAGAAAAGGTGATCAAATTAATTGGACTAGGAAGATCACTTGTGAGGAAGTTGGCTAACCCCTCAGGAGTAGTGTTAGAATCTATCCCTATTTTGTCCAAGACATTCATTACAGCCAACCTATGTTCTCGAGATGTCGCCAAAAGTTTCCATACGTTCATCTCAACTTTTGTCTTCTTAAACTGCTTAACAATATCATTGTCTTCAATGATAGGTATAGGAACTTGTTGTGTGGTCGGCATAGGTTGTGTTGAAACGGGAGGTTGCATTCTCCCGGATCTTGTGAGGACGTCTATCGATGAGTCTTCTTCAGCCCAAAAGTCATCCATGGCGTACGACACAGAAGGTGGAGATCCTACTACGTCTTTTAAATAAACGTCTTCTTCATCACTGTCCCAAACTCCATTAATGGTTGTATCGTTCTCTTGTGGAACTTGGACTAGTTTCTTTTCATCAATCATTTTCTGAACTAAATCCTTAAATTTAAAACAGTTTTTGATAGTGTGACCCCTTGATTGATGATACTGACAGTAATATCTATCTGTCCTTTTCAATGATTCGAATGGTCTCGGTTCGAGAGGTTTGATCTCGCCACTCTCGGAGAGCATTTAGAACATTTGTGCATATGGGACCCCAATTGGAGTGTAAATTCTATTACTCTTCTTGGGTTTTTTCAGTGACTTGTAAAGGAAAACACTTTTCCTCATAAGTCGTTCTCATGGGTGTGAATTCTCTCTTGGGTTCATCTTTCAGGAGTGGAACCTCGTCATATTTCTTTTGAAGTTCTTTTATAGCTTTGAGAGTTTCACGTAGCAAGCGCGACCCTTCAATCATAGACAGTGTGAGCGATTGTATGTCTTCTTTACTTGCCGGTTCTAGAAGGCTATCCATGGCGTCGAAGAATATCTTCTCGTCTTTTTCAATGGCATGGATTTCTTTGACAGGTTTAATGAGAGACGAGGGGTCAACATCGTTTTCCTCATCAGAGATAGCCAAGGCGTGAGCGAGAGGTGCATTATCAATGCTTGGCTTCTTACTGGCAGGGGGCAATGGCAGCTTGTTGTTATCGATTAGGTCTTGGATAGCTTCCTTAAGCTTCCAACAGTTTTCGGTGAGATGGCCCCTACCTTGGTGATACTTACAGTGTGAATTGGGGTTCCAATTAGCCGACCTCTTTTCGACTGGTGGGTCTCCAAATGGTCCAATAGGAGTTATAAGACCTTTTGCATTTAATCGATCAAATGTGGTGTCATAACTCATGCCAATAGGAGTAAAGTTTCTCCTAAATGGTTTCTTTTGTCCTTGATTATTCATAGCAAGGACTTCTCCTAAATTAAAAGTGCTAACGTTGTTTGAGTGGGTGGTTTTGGAAGAAGAATTGTAATCCCCCATATTTTTAACTTAATTATAATTTATTTATATATTATTTTTACAAATATTTTTATGTCAGTTTCATTAAATAAGTTATTTTTTTATGAAAAGATTTAAGTAAACTAATATGTTTTTAACTAATTTACAACAATTTTAACATTTTAGCCCAAAACCCAAATATTACTCCTAATCTAATTAGGAAACACAAAGCCAAATAAAGCCCAAATAAAAACCCTTACCCTTCTTTCCTCTCTCACGTAAAAAAAAAAAAAAAAAACAAGAAGCTTTCACTCTCTTCTTCCCCTTCATTCACGAGCCTCAAACAGAGAAAAAAAAATCCGAAGCTTTCCCCTGCTGCCGTCGCGCCACCTGACTGCCGCCGCGCCACCTGACCGCCGCCGCGCCCCCCTGCCGCCGCACCTGCAGTTCGGTTGCATGGAGTTCCCAAGGACATAGTGTCAGATAGAGACTCGAGGTTTCTATCAAAGTTTTGGCAAAAAGTGCAAGAGAACCTTGGGACAGCATTGAAGATGAGTACTGCCTTTCACCCTGCAACCGATAGTCAGACTGAGAGAACAAACCAAACCATGGAGGACATGTTGCGAGCTTGTGCTTAAGATTTCCAAGGAAATTAGGAGGATCACCTACCCTTGATCGAATTCTCCTACAATAACAGTTACCATGCAATCATCAAGATGGCACCTTTTGAAGCATTGTATGGAAGGAAGTGCAGAAGCCCAGTTTGCTGGAATGATTACAGTGAATGGGTTACTTTGGGTACAGATTTCATTGAGGATATGGTGGGCAAGGTGAGACTAATCCAGTCGCGTATCAAGGCAGCACAAGATAGACAGAAGAGTTATGCTGACTTGAAGAGGAGAGATGATGAGTTTAATGTTGGGGACAAAGTATTTCTAAACGTTTCTCCAACAAAAGGTGTGATGCGATTCGGCAAGAAAGGGAAGCTTAGTGCAAAATATGTGGGTCCGTATGAAATTCTCCAACGTGTGGGGAAAGTGGCTTACAAATTGGCTTTGCCAATGGAGTTCGAGAAAATGCATGATGTATTCCACATTTCCCAACTGAAAAAGTATGTGCCTAGTGAAACCCATGTTTTGCAGCCGGAGACTATTCAACTAGATGAGTCTCTAACTTATGAAGAAAGGCCAGTCAAGATACTAGACCACAAGGTGCGTAGTACTAGAAACAAAGATGTGAAGATAGTGAAAGTCCTTTGGTCAAACCATGAGTACAAAGAGGCAACTTGGGAGGCCGAGGAAGAGATGAAAAACAAATATCCCGAGTTGTTTGACGAGGTGAGTTACGAGGGCGTAATTCTTTTCTTTTGAGGGGGGAAGAATGCGATGTAATTTCGCGCGCTTTTACCTCAATTATACCATTTATTGCTTGATTTTGCACGTTTTTGCATGTTTTGGTTATCATTATGCATCATTAGTGCGTTTACATACAATAAAAGTATGTAAACTCTGGCCAAATATGAGTTCATTGAGTACACAGTTCGATTTGTTAAGTGTGTTTGTTGAGAAGCAAGCCATTTACAGCAATACAAAACGCATAGGTTTGAATACTTTTGAGGAACTATGGATTTTGGGTAAAGTTTCGAGGGCGAAACTTCTTTTAAGAGGGGTAGATTGTAATCCCCCATATTTTTAACTTAATTATAATTTATTTATATATTATTTTTACAAATATTTTTATGTCAGTTTCATTAAATAAGTTATTTTTTTATGAAAAGATTTAAGTAAACTAATATGTTTTTAACTAATTTACAACAATTTTAACATTTTAGCCCAAAACCCAAATATTACTCCTAATCTAATTAGGAAACACAAAGCCAAATAAAGCCCAAATAAAAACCCTTACCCTTCTTTCCTCTCTCACGTAAAAAAAAAAAAAAAAACAAGAAGCTTTCACTCTCTTCTTCCCCTTCATTCACGAGCCTCAAACAGAGAAAAAAAAAGCCGAAGCTTTCCCCTGCTGCCGCCACGCCACCTGACTGTCGCCGCGCCACCTGACCGCCGCCGCGCCCCCCTGCCGCCGCACTTGCAGTTTGCTCTCCCCTCTTCTCCTTCCTCTTATTTCTCTTCCTTTATTTCTTATTAATTTGATTAAAGATACAATTTTTATTTGATTTAAATTATAAAATTATTGTTATTAGGCTTTAATAGTATGTATAAATTACAAAAGATTATAAATTTATGGATTTTGTATGTCTAAATTATTATATAAAATTTTAGATTATGTATTTTGCATATTTTAGGGTTTAAAACATTGATTTTTCATGTTTTAAGGCTTGATTACGTGTTAAACAAACTATCTAATCATACTATGTTTAAATTACATTAAAATATAATTATCTTAATCATAAATAAATTTTCAGATTTATTAAAGTTTCAATCTTTATGAACAAGTAGTGTTAATTTCGTGTTTTTATGCTTCTAAACCTACAAAATAATCATTGTGAGTATTTTGTGATTGAAAAAGCTTTGAACTTTATATTCTAACTTTAAAAATAATTTTCAGATTTCATACCTTTTATTTTGAAGCCTCTAATTGCATTGAATTGATATATTCTTGGGTTTTTAACACACTAACTTGCTATATAATGACTAATTCAAGTAATTATGCTTATGGGGTTATTTTATATATTTAAAACAAAATTCCAGATTTATTTACCCACTTTAAAGTTGCTGTAATTTGATATAAACACTATATTTTCATAATTCTAACATGTAAACTTAAAGTTGGGATGTTGTATTACTAACTTTGATTTTTGGGGACAATCTAAAGACTTTATTTTGGTGATTTAAGAGGTTTTAAAGTAGTTTAGTATTGCTGTAATTTTAATTGCTTTGGTATTGATTTATTTCTAATTGTTTGGTTTAGGAGAGGACTTTGTAGAAGACGACTTCTAGTTTTAAAGTGGCCAACCGGATTGTTTACACAAGGTACGTACAAGATACGAAACCTTGCTTGTAGGTGCATGTTTAAGGACGGATCGAGAACTTAGTATCATGTATAGGATTGACTGGGTTAAATTGTCTGGTTATACATTGTGAATTTCAAATGATGTGCACTAGTTTATAATGCAAGTATTATTTGTGCTTTAACTATGCAAGGTGCGCTTAAAGGCAAAGGTATGTGATTGGTGTAAAGATCAAATTATTACTCGTTCATGATTATGTAAACAGGATGAGTAAAGGAGAAATTCAAGTCTTGTAAGACGAGGTTAAGGTTTTGGGGTGCTTTATGCACTCAAGGTGTTTATACACCGAGGTAGTAATGGAATAATTAATAAATTTTGTTTGTCACTAATAAATTAAGAATCTAAATTGAGAATTTGCCATGTTTGATTGAATTGCTTTTGGGATGTTTGTATTGATATGTATATGAGTCATTACTAAGTCTAAACCTGTAAATCACGTAAAGTGAAAGATGGAAGAGCAATAAAACTCTGGAATGGTGCACATTTGGAGTAATGGCAATCGGGGGTTGGGGTACATGGGGTATTAGCCGTGTACTTTTCTCGAGGCCGTCTGATCTCCGAGTCTCTTATTTCAAATATATTTTTTTAAAAACTAGGAGTTAGGTGAGATCTCATACTAACTACGGTCACGGAGTCGCGCCCGTGGTCGTTGGATGTTTATTGATGTTTCCGAAAGGAGGCATGGGGTTTTTCTTTATTGATGTTCCAAATGGGACATGGGTTGGACAACCTTGTCTATTGCTAAATCCAATGAAATAAATAAATGAGTCAGTTAATATTAATTAGTGAGGTCTTAATAAATTTGACAATCGAGTCGTGAATTGAGTCTGTATTTAATGATGTTTGTGCTTGAATATTAGTAGCATGTTAGGTATTTTCTCAATTTGTTTTCGCAGCTTGTATGTACTCAACTTTGCTGACTGCGTGCTTTTGTGTGTGTCTTTCTTTGGTCATGGCCTTCGCCTTTCAATGACCCTGTGACGATCCAATTTTTACACTTGTAATATTGGGGAGTAGAATAACCACAGGTTCTTACACATGCAGCATTCATCAGGGTTGTGGGATCTTGAGTAGAGAGTTGGTTGTTTCCATATTATTTATTTTGCAAAGTTTGAATTTATTTTAATTCGATTTTAGTTGACACTAATTCTTTTGGGTTTGAATTTATTGGAACTCTGAATTTAATCACTTACTACTTTTATTGGGGTTTGAATAAGGGCCTTAATGGTTCCAACTTGTAATACTTATTTTGATTTAATTCCTTTGTTTTGAGGTTTATTTAAAACTGTTTTGGTTTTCCGCTGCAAATTTCTGAGATAGCCTTAACGTTTGAACACGTGGCGGTAGCACGCCAGTAATTCTCTTGAAATTGTTCAGGTTATATACAGGTTTCTCACAGGTTTTTAAGAGAGAATTATTGGGGTGTTACAAAGGATTGTCGTTCTTCTTTCCTTTCCAGCCACTGTTGGAGTTATTGTTGACAGCTTTTAACTTAGCCAGGTCTTCTTCAATATTGATCCCAATGTCGTAGACGGCCTTGAAGGTATGGAGATTATTTTGATACTTGAGATGCTTGGAATATTTTTCTTGAAGGTTCTTGATGAACAACCTTACAGACTCTTTTTCACTTGGCACCTCAATCATCTTAGCTGAGGTTTCTCTCCATTTGTTAAAGAAAGAGGTGAAGCCTTCATTCTCTTTCTGCTTGAGGATTTCAAGTTCCCTATGGTCAGTCTCAACTTGAATGTTGCACTTGTATCTATCAACGAAAGCGTTTGCTATGGACTCCCAGGTAGAGGTATTTTCTTTCTCGAGAGAAAAAAAACCATTGTTGGCAAACGGTCTCGAGAGATAGTGAGAACAGAGAGGGTAAAACCTTCTTATCGATACCCTTAATACTCATTATCGTTTCGAATGCTCTTAAATGAAAATAAGGATTATCAGTTGCTCTGAATTTCGGGATGTCATTGGCATTGAACTTCTGCGGAAGAAGATCTTTGTCCACCGAGACTAGGGATGTCAGTGGGGCGGGTCTAGTAGGAGACCCGCCCCATCCCCGCCCCGATGGGGCGGGGATGGGTATAGCTTTGGCGGGTCGCGGGGCGGGGATGGGTCTAAAATCCATACCCGCCATGGGTGATGGGGCGGGGGTGGATTTTAGGCAATACCCGCCCCATCCCCGCCCCGCCCCGCCTGACCCACCCCATCCCCGCCCCGCCCCGCCTGACCCACCCCATACCCGGCCCAGCCCCGCCTGACCCATCTCATACCCGCCCCATACCCGCATTATACCCGACCCATATGTACATATATCATTAATTTATTTATTATGTATATAAAAAAAAAAAAAAAAACTAATTAATGAAGTTTCTGGAAAAAGCCCACACACTCTCAATTTCTCATTCTCAAACTTTCAACCCTAGCCGTCACACACTCAGGCTCACTTTCTCCTCCATTTCTCACTTTCTCCTCCATCATCTACAGATCTACTCCTTTCCGTCAAAAAAAAAAAAAAACAGATCTACTCCTCTCAGGCTGTCACCTTACTTCCACCTTTGAGGCTGTGAATCTCGTCGCCGGTAAACGAAGAATCTGACCAGAATTTCTTCCAGGTAATCTCTCTAACTCTTTCTCTTTTTTTTCCCCCAATTATTTTTTCCCTTATCATTTTATCATATGAAAAATAAATTAAATAATCAACTAAGAAATTAATTAAGAAGCCATTAGTTTGATTATGTATGAGTTCATTAAATTGATTTGCGTCTGTGAGTATGTCCTAGACTCCTAGGTAACAAAAACATTTTTTTTTTTATGAAAAATAATTTGAATAATTTGCTATTATGTTTGATTACTTGTTTTTTGAGTTGCATGTGTCTATTTGCATTTTATTTTGTATTTGTATTTGTATGACGATAATTTGTATTTCTAGTTGCATGATATAGAATAATTTGTACTTGTATGTTCAATTATGTCTACTGTTAACCATAGATGTTGATAATTTCAAAGTATATGTTGATAATTTGTATTTGTATGGGAAATTGGGAGGTTCAAGGGTTAGATACTCCAATCATCATCTTCCCTTTCATTCTCTTCATTTGCACCAGAAATTTTACAGGAAACACTCAACTCTGCGTCCTTCTTCATTGTAGAAGAGAAAGAGAATTGAGATTGTCAATTTTTTTAAAAATAAAAAATTTGGAGATTATTTAAAAAAAAATAAAATAAAATTGTGGGGTTGATGTCCTTGATGATGCGTGATGGTCTTATTTATATGCAAGATTAACTTGGTAAAAAAGGAAAGTCATATAGATATTAGGATGGATATTATAGGATAGATATTAAAAAAGATTAACTTGATGATGCGTGATTGTCAATTTTTTTTTTTTTTTTTTTTTTTTTTTTTTTTTTTTTTTTTACAAAAGTTTTGTGTTGACTTGTTGAAAGTAGTAGTTTAATTTGTTCATGAATTGACCATTAAATTACTGCAATTTGTTTTTAGGGGAGAATGACATCAAAGAATGACAATAATGCTAGTGTTCCCACTTCAGCTAGTAATACTCCAATTACATTGGATGACGATGAAAGTCCCATGGAGACTAATTCCGATCCTTCTGTCCTACCAATAACTAGTAGGCATACTTCAGCAGTGTGGTCTGACTTTAAGAGAAAGAGGGTTGGTGATGCAGTAAAAGCTGAGTGCAACCATTGCTCTAAGCTACTTGCTGGTGGGTCGAAAGCAGGAACTACGCATTTGAAAGATCATTTAAAAATATGTCCAAAGAGAGTATGTCAAGATATTCGACAATCAAGATTGTTTGGTACACAAAAAAACTTGAATGATAAGAATGAAACGATGACATTGGCCCCTTATGAATTCCACCAAGAAGATGGAAGAAGAGACTTGGCGGAGATGATTATTTTGCATGAGTATCCAATTAGCATGGTTGAACATATGGGTTTTAGAAAGTATAGCAAGACACTCCAACCTGGATTTAAAGTGCCATCTCGCAACACAACAAGAAAAGATATTATGAAAAGATATGAGCTTGAGAAGGAGAATGTTGCAACCTTGTTGAGGAAAGCAAAGGGCAAGATTGCCTTAACTACTGACATGTGGACTGCTGACAACCAGAGAAAAGGTTATATGGCGGTCACCTCACATTTCATTGATAATACATGGAAGTTGCAAAGTCGGATCATAAGGTATTGTTTTCTAGTTACTTATAACTTGTTTATTTTTTTGGTTGCCTTTGTATTGTTATAGTTTTTTGTGTGAGATTTAAAATGAAAACATACCTTTATACTGATGTTCCCTGGAAAATATCATAGTAATTATAAGTGATGATGATAGGTTTTTATTTGTCAATTTCAATGGTGTTGATAGGTTTTTATATGTCCCTGCCCCTCATACTGCCGAAGTCCTTGCTGATGCATTGAAAGAAAGCATTCAATCATGGAATCTTGATCTTAGGTTGTCTTCTATAACTGTGGATAATTGTTCGACTAATGATGCAATGATGGAAATTTTGAAAGGAGTGTTTCCATATAGCTCACTTTTATTGCGAGGTGATTTTTTTCATATGCGTTGTTGTGCTCACATTTTAAATTTGATTGTTCAAGATGGTTTAAGTGCTGTGGTATCAAATGGTGTTCAAAGGATTAGGGATAGTGTTGTGTTTTGGACTGCTTCTGATAAGAGAGTACAAAAGTTTGAACAAGTTGCTAAGCAAATAGCTCCTGAGTGTACTAGAAAGTTAGCACTTGATTGCAAAACTCGGTGGAATTCTACTTATGAAATGCTTTCTATTGCTATTTGTTATAGAGAAGTGTTTGTTGTTTTAAGTGCAAGAAATAATTTATATAAGAATCCACCGACACCTGAAGATTGGGAAAAAGTTGAGAAAATATGTGAACATTTAGAAGTGTTTAGTAAAACTACCCTTAACTTTTCAGGAACAAATTACCCCACTGCCAATCTTTATTTTCCTAAAATTTGTGCTTTGAGAATTGCTATTTCTGGTTGGCTTTTATCTCCTCATGATTATGTAAGGAAAATGGCTGACATTATGTTGCTGAAATATAACAAATATTGGGCTAATGTGAATGGTTTAATGGGAGTGGCAACAATACTAGATCCTAGATACAAAATGGCTCTTATTCGGTTTTATTTTGCAAAAATTTTTGATGAGCATGACTTTGAAATTGAGGTTGGTAGAATTAGTGATCTTCTACGAAGATTGGTTGAAGAATATGGCTCTAAGATCGGTAAAACTCAAGGTAGTAGTAGCCAACAACCTTTTGATTTGGGTAGTAGTAGCAAAGCCAATGAAGAGGCCTTTATGCAAGAATTTGCAGAATTTTTGCAACAAGATAAGGATCCAAGTAATGAAATTTCTGAATTGGATAAGTATTTAGATGCTGCTAATGTGCCTCTAGTCCAAGATTTTGATATTCTTAATTGGTGGAAGACAAATGGAGGCACATATCCCATTCTTCAGCAAATAGCACGAGATATATTGAGCATTCCTGTTTCTACTGTTGCATCGGAGTCCGCATTTAGCACAAGTGGTCGGGTTCTTAATCCTTATCGTAGTCGGCTTTTACCGGAAGCAGTCGAAGCTTTAATGTGTACTCAAAATTGGATATGGGCTACTCTTAAAGGTAGATAGCTAAAATAACATTTTATTTAATTACTACTATTACTATTATTATTATTATTATTATTATTATTATTATTATTATTATTATTATTATTATTATTATTATTATTATTATTATTATTATTTTTTAATTAAGTCACATTGTTGTATTTGCAGATTGTGGAGAATTCAGGAATGATGAGTATGCCAAATTAGTGGGTGAATTAGAGGAAGAATTTGAAACATGGGATATCGATTCCGGAACAAGTGGAGTTTGCACCGAATAATGGATTTCTTATTATGTATTTTAATATTTGTAAACTTGTAGTATTTTTAATTTTGGACTTTGGACAATTTGAGTTACTGTTATTTTTTTTTTTCAATATGTGAAGTATGTACTGCATTCTTTGTATTTGAGTTGTACGCTGCTGTAGTATAGAATTTTTTTTTTTTTTTTTTTTTTTTGGAATTGATTTAAATATATTATTTGTGGTGGATTTCAGGTGGGGATTTGGTGGGTATGGGGCGGGGATTATGTGGGGCTAAAACGGGGATGGATATCCACATGGGGATGGGGCGGGGGTGGTTTTGAAGTTAGACCCGCCGGGGCGGGGATGGGGAAAGTTTCCAGACCCGCTGCGGGGATGGGGGTGGGGATGGGGATGAAAATGGGAGGCGGGGATGGGGATGGAAATGCCAAAACCCGCCCCGCCCCGCCCCGTTGACATCCCTAACCGAGACCCCTTGTGAAGTAAGCCCTTGAAACTTGTAGTCGTTAGATAGCTTTCTTAGACTCTCTTGCATGAGGTCCATCTGTTGTTGTTTCACGGGATCATCGATCTTAAGTGTGAGGAGCTTCAGTGTTTCAGTCACGGTAACCAGTTGGTTCCTAAGCTCATTGACTTCTTCTTGTGTTGCCATTATGGTCTTAGCTTTCCTCTTACGAGCTATGGGTTTATCGAAAAGTTGGACTTGTACGAAGAGGTTGTCTTTGATTAACCGTCCTTCCTTTCTTGACCACGCGCTGTAATTTAAACCATTTTGCGTTTTAATTACTTGACTCAAATCGTCTTGACTTTACAGTTTTTAAAGAGGAAAAAATAAAAAAATGGGTGCATATTTTTGCCAAAAATAATGTACATATTTATTTTTAGGGAACTAAGTATAGTTTTTAAATTGGAGGATTAATATCCGACTTACCCCCCTAAAAAAATGACGGAAAAAACGCGCATGCAAGACTCCCTTAGACACGGTCAAAGTGTGTGTATTGGTGTGTGCATTGAGTGTAAGTGACATGTTTGGACTCTTGTTTAAGACCATGGGACTTAGTGCCTAAAATCGATTAATGACTCAACCAAGTACTATTGACAGCGAAAATTAACCAAATTAATTAGCAAACTGGTTAATTAGACACTAGGTGATGACTCGACCAATAATCCGAACTGTCGGCAAAACGACAGGACTGGCGTCGCACTGTGTAGCGTAGCGCTAGATGACAGAGTTGTCGCCAGGCGCCACACTCCACAGAGTGGCGCTAAAGTCCAGACTTTGGCGCCAATGCTGGAGCTTCAATCTGGGACTGTTTTCGGTGTTATTAATCAACAGGGGTATGCCTAAAGTCGTACTAGGTCAATTCTGATAAAAATATTAGACTTAAATGACTCAAATTAATTAATTAATTAATTAGGCAAAGTTCTTTAAGTCGTTAATTTATTTAATCTCAACACAAGTCAAACAAACGGTTAAGAAAACATATAATATATGCACAACAAATAATGCACAATTAGTCAAGTAGGCACAATATGATGCAATGAGTTTGCAACCTAACCATGGCTCTAGTTCTCTAAAGTTCGGGATATGGTTTAGTCAATAGAGGGTCCATGGTTAATTGTCCGGATGCACCGCGCGGAAGCCTAACCGTGAAGGGTTGGCGCGAGTGGATGGGACACCGCGAGTTTTTAGAAAAAACTCGCTTCCATGGTTTGGTGAATTCAACAATCTCGGATGTACCCTTTGTTGCTCAGAGCGTTCAATCAGGTAGATGGAGCATGAATTCCCAGAGGGTTATGTCCATATGTAGAACACATATGGGTTTCAGAAAAGTGAGAAAAAAATTTAATCAGGAAGTAGGATCGAGCAAACAATACGAAAAACTAGTCGAAATTAGAACGCATATTTCTGGCTCGGTATTGGAAGAATTTGGCGCCAGCAAACAGAGACTGGCGCCAGGTTTTAGCTGTAGCGCCTGGCGCCAATGCTGGCGTCTGGCGCTACAGTTAAAATTCTGGCGCCAATGCTCTGGCCTCTGGCGCTAATTCCTACATGCCTCAGCAGCTTTCTGTGCTCGATAAAATTTTCCAGTTTCGCGCAGTGTTATTTCGGTCCTAGTTGTGAAAGATATTTCTCAAATTTCCTACGTGTAAAATCCTATGTTTTTAACTCATTACGGGTGGTCTTTCCAATGAGATCTTTTTTATGCATATGACAATAATGTTAATCAAAATTACGCACATGAAATACTTAGAACGTTTCGAGTCTCATCCACTCATTTTAAATCATTGCCGAAACAAATTCAGGAATTAAAATAGAAATCCTCCCCAGTGGAGTCGCCAAAAAATGTAGGGAATAATTTCAAGTGTTAACCCCTAGCTTGAACCCCACTGTGATCATACATTAAAGTACGGTGGCATCCAAAAGGGAAGAAGATAGAGCAAAAGAGTCGCCAACAAGTTTTAGGAACTTGTAAACCATTCACAGGGTGAAGGTTACACCCCTTAACGATCCAAGAGATCGTCAACTCCATAAGGTCTTGAACCAAATAAGGGTTCGGGGATGAAGGTACAAATCCAACCTAAAAGAGATTGAACCTGCCCTAACAATAGGCCTCTACTTTATTCTGATCGTATTCATGTGCACTTTTTGACTAACATGCAATCAATAGGATTAACCCTAAACCTGTTTATCTATGTTGGTTGAATTTAATGCACAAATAAATCTATTATTGGCGATCACTTGAATTATAACCATATTAAACCTAACAAGATTATTAATTATCTTATTAAGCGTGATTACAAGTACCAATTTCCTTTAAACATGCATAAAAGGCGTGATCAAGCAATAACAATAAATAATCAAGCAACATGATCATAATAAATAATGATAATAACCATAACAATCATAATTAAAAATAATCATCATAACAATAATTATATCAATTATAATCATAAATCATAAAGTATAATCATAATAATAATCAAAACAATAATTGTTATAATAACAATCATATTAACAATAATAATAATCATGTTAAAGCATAGCAAGATCCTAGGCATGATACTAACAAGATTAATAACAAACCCTAGCATGTCACTAAGCAATAAAAATCAAATCTTTAACCCTAACATGATACTAACAATCATAAATATTAGGAAGAACATAAGAAGCATCGTAATAATCATATTTGATATTAAAGTCACCCTAGACATGATACTAGGAATCATAATAACAACCTAAACATGATTTCTACATAATAATATCAATAAAAACCATTAAAGTACTTACTTTGATGTCTCGTACCTCTTTCTAATAACAAAATACACACGTTAGTAACTTCAAGGAAAATAATAAACAAAACAATTAAATTAAATAATGGAAATAGAGATTTGGGACCAAACCCTCAGAAATTAAACCTTTCACGTCTAGGGCGAAGGCAACTTCGAATATGGATAGGTGTATCTAGATCTAATGAATGCGGAATTTTTGTATTTGAGAAAAGCTAGTTTAGAAAAAGTGAGAGAGAGAGTAATCAAGAGAATCTTGATGAGAGTTGGTGAAAAATAGAGAGCACTGGTTATTAGATGAAAATTGGTTATCGAAAACGGAGTTTTTACGACGTTATTTATAAAGAAAATCAGCCAAAAAGATAAAATATCAAAACAGAGTCTGGCGCACGTAAAACCGAACTGGCGCCAACGCTGGCCATTGGCGCCAGACGCCAACACTAGCGCCAGGCGCCAATGCTGGCGCCAGGCGCTACAGCTGGCGTTTGGCGCTGATTCAGAAAATCACGCGTTTTCTTAAAATTAGATAAAAATTGCCGTACAGGAGGATAAAATCGTATTTCCCTCAAAAATGCTCTTTGATTTTAATTAAAACTCTAAAAAGTCAACAAAAGTCAATTTATCAATGCTAATCGAATTAGGAATGAAAAGAACCTTGTAAAAGAATCTAGAAGACTAAAACCATTCCCAATTACATTAGGAATGATAAATCTATATTAGGTCCTCCCCTAGATCATTGGGCCGCATATAAGGCTCAAAACGGGCCCAGTTTAGTAAATTGGCCATAACTTCCTCAATATTCATCGGAATTTGGCTTATAATATATCGTTAGAAAGCTCTTGTCAAGCCCCATCCAATTACACTACTATTGGACCCATATCATGGACCAACCAAATTGGATTGGCTTTTTTCTTAAAATAAGTTTTCAAAAATAGAGAGAAGAGAAAAGAAATTAAAACTATCCGCAACACTAAACTTTCTACACTTTCACTTCATTCGATTATGATTCGACGTGAAAGGTATTCATCACCGGGTTTGGTTTTGGGGAGACACAAATGGGTGTCTACAATATCTTTTTTAATTCGTCTCAATAAGTACTATTGTAATATACAAAATTTATAATTTTTACTTATGAAGAATTAAAGTTATTTATCGGTAAAGTTTTGCATTGACAAGCGTGATATAAGAAACAGGTCAAGTAAAAAAGAACAGAGGAACTAAGTAATACTACTTATTAGATATTGTTGTAATACGCACCGTATTGCGTAATATGAACGGATTAAGAATACCGCCAAACATCACCGTTTAGCTTCCCATGCAAAAGTAAATATCGCCGCTCAGAACCTCATGCTCGATTAGACATTTAATTTCACTGCGTATTTAAATATCGAGTAAACACTGTTTATCAAGGGTATTATAAATCCCCGCATAATCTGAAGGAAATATACACAACAATTATCGGAGTATCTAAAAGCTTTCTTTTGATCTCTTTGAAATCCTTTGTTGTAAAACACGTTATCAGCACCAATTTGCTCAAATTACTCAAAACGTACTTTTGCTTTTCAAATTTTAAATTTAACTACCAAAATTATTCATTACTAAAAATGGAACACTAATATAATGGCGTTAATACATTTTTGAATAATATATCACTTTCGCATATATATTTCGTAGTAGAGCGTAATGCCATACCTTGCGGTACAATACACCCAGCTCGAGAAAGTACAAATCAAGCCCGAAACACTAACGCCGCCGAAGCTGTCGAAATTCCACAAGTTGTCCTTAACCTCAATGTAAATCCCCCAATACCACCAACCAAAACCGAATCCCCTTCTCCAAATATTAGTAAGAGAGGAAGAGATGAAACAGATACCGCCACCACCGCTACTACTCGTAGTAAACGTCGCCAAGGCGACTAATAGGCCACTTTAAGCAAATTAGCCACCTTTATGGAGGGCAAGATTTGCATTTTAAGCCGCCTATATGGACGGGCCAAACTTTAAATTGCCGCCTTGATGGTCAGCTTATGTTTTATTTTGAGAACAAGGCCACCTAAAATGGTAGGCAATTTATGGCCGGAAGTACGAAGACAAATTTTCCGTTTATTATGAATTTAATTTTGCCTATTATTTCATGAAGCAAATTTATTTTTGACTATAAGCAATTTTCTTCTCCTGATTATTTTGTATGAATATTTCTTTAAAAAGGAAGGAAGAGAGTAAGGATGAGTATGAATGAAGAGAAAGGATAAGAATGCATGAAGAGAGAGGAAATAAAACTGTTACAAATATATATATATTTCAACCGCATATGTGTGGTTTGTCTGGCATAAATACATGCTTTTATACAATTGTCTTGGAAGTATGTATACATGTGCATGTAATATTGTAATTTGCATGCGTTGGTTTACACCATGCATTGTCTTGTTTTTTTTGTTGTTTGTATGTATTGTCAGCTACAACATGCAAATATATTCTCGTTTTGTGTTATAACTTGCATGCGTTGTCAGCTTACAACGATTATATAATGCCCATTGTGTTTTAACTCCCAAACAGTACACAATTCAAACTTTGTTTTATCAATTAATAATCCTACAATATTAAATAATCAAAGTTTTAATAATAATTAAAAATAAATAAAAATATGCAGCCTTTATTAATTTTTGCGGGGTTTATGCTTTTACCAAGTTTCGAACCCCCAACCTTTTATTTGTAAGTTGGGTACTCGGACCACCACAACTTGCATTCTATAGTGATATTTTCTAATCTTTAAAACCTTATATATACAAAAATATTTGACTTCTCTTTTACTAATTTCTAAAAATTTTCGTGTAATAAAAAATGGCTCGAATTGCAAACCGGGACTTTGAAATTTTAGACTTTTCCGAAGAAGATACCTGGAATGGCGGGTGGACGCAAAACCTACCTAAGGGCACAAAGCCTAGAACACGCTATCGCCGAAGAGGGAAACCCTACTCCTCTAGAACAAGCTAAAGCTTTGGTGTATATCAAACACCACATTCATGACGAATTAAAAACTGAGTATATTCTCATTAAGGATCCCAGAGAACTTTGAGTTTGCCTCCAAGACAGATTCGAACACTTACAAAGAATAATTGGGCCAAGGGCCCAACATGAACGGTATACCTTGAGACTTCAAGATTTTAGCTCAGTACGTGAATATAACTCCGTTGTACTCCGCATAACTTCACAATTGAGATTATGCGGAGAACCAATCTCTAAAAGAGCCATGATTAAGAAAACTCTCACTACAATGCACGCAAATAATATGGTACAACAAGAACAATACCGAGAAAGGCTTTGTGAAAGGTTTTGTGACTTAATTTCCATACTATTAGTCGCTAAACAAAACAGTCAAATCCCGTTGTCTAATCATAATCAGAGACCAACAGGTACCAGTGCAATATCAGAAACAAATGCCACAAAAAGAGGCAGGCGCGGGAATAACAATATTGTACGAGGAGGTTTTCAGGGCAGAGGTCAGTACCACAATAGGGGTAGAGGAAGGGGTAGAGGATGTCAAAACTGGCGTCAAAATACTTCCAATACTCCCACCCTAAGAGGTAGAGGTAGAGGCGGTAGAGGAAGGGGAAATTTTCAAAACCAAGGAAGGCCACAAGAAAAGTGTTTTAATGCGGAATACAAGGCCATTGGGCTAAGGATTGTCATACGGAAAAACACCTTGTGGACCTATATGTTGTCTCAGGAGGAGGCCAAGGGAAACAAGCAGAAACTAATTTTGTCACACAAAGTTCCCCTAACCAGAACTCGATGTAGCCGATTATCCTGTTGATGACATAGAAAATGTCTAGACTACATATCGATCATGTGCTTGTCCTGTGGTGTTTGCTTCATCGCCATTGTCATATTTTTTCAAGTTTTTTGTCTGTTGTATTTGTTTTTCCTTTTCATCCAGAATCCTAATTTTTCTTTAAGCATGTTTTCCTAGTATCAAGTATGTTTTAATATTGTAAAATATGCTATAATAAAGATGTCTTTTCTCATATGTGTATAGATGATAGTTTTACTGATCTTTTCTCTAATCATGTGAAGACAATGGAAAATAAAAACACAAATGCTGAAAAATGCCTGATTGATAGCGCAACCACACACATCATTTTGAGCAACAAGTCATACTTTACTCATATCAAGCCAATAAATACCAATCTCAACACAATTACCGGCACCGTCAATATGGTTGAGGGCTCAGGAAAAGCTTGCGTAATATTACCAAAAGGTACAAAAGTATATTCTAGCAAAACACGACGTAATCTATTGAGCTTTAAAGATTTACATCTGAATGGTTATCACATGGAAACCGTTAATAAAAATAAAAAGGAGTATATGTACCTCGTCAAAAGAAAATCTGGCAATAACAAGACTCTTGAAAAATTAGAAGCATACTCCTCAGGATTGTACTTTACTTATATCAGCCCAATTGAAACATATTTGGTGTCTAACCACAAGGTAGACAACCAGGAAATGTTTAATATAAGGCATGACCGCTTAGGTCATCTTGGAACAAGCATGATGATAAAAAATAATTAAAAGTTCAAATGGACATCCTTTAAATAATATATGGATCCCACAATCAAATGAACTTCATTGTAAAGCTTGTTCACTTGGCAAACTGATCATTAGACCTTCAAAAGGTAAACTTAATTGAAGGTGAAAATCTTGCATTCCTAGAAAGAATACAAGGAGACATTTGCGGGCCAATACACCCGACATGTGGACCGTTCAGACATTTCCTCGTGTTAATTGATGCCTCAACACGTTGGTCACATGTTAGTCTTCTCTCCACCAGGAATGTTGCATTTGCAAAACTTCTTGCGCAAATCACACGTTTAAAGGCTCAATTCCCGGATTATCTGATCAAAAGGATTAGGCTAGATAATGCCGGAGAATTTACATCCCGAACATTTAATGACTATTGTATGTCAATTGGGATAGACGTGGAATACCCAGTAGCCTATGTTCATACACAAAATGGCCTTGCAGAATCATTAATAAAGCGATTACAATTAGTCGCTAGGCCATTACTAATGAAATCAAGACTCCCATCTTCTGCATGGGGACATGCTATAATACATGCCGCTGCTTTGCTATGACTAAGACCAAGCGCGACGCATAAGTTATCTCCAATGCAACTAGTAGTTGGAAAGGAACCTAGCTTGGCACATCTAAAAACATTCGGATGTGCAGTCTATGTTCCCATAGCACCGCCCCAACATACTAAAATGGGCCCACAAAGACGGTTAGGAATCTATGTTGGCTATGAATCGCCTTCCATCACACGATATCTCGAACCATTGACTGGTGATCTTTTCACAGCTCGGTTCGCAGATTGTCACTTTAATGAGACAGTCTTCCCAACCTTAAGGGGAGATAAAGAGGGCCCATGCTGGAAAGAAATATCATGGAATGCCCAAAATCTATCATACCTTGATCCAAGGACAAATGCGTGCGAACAAGAAGTGCAAAAAAATAATACATTTGCAAAACATCGCAAATCAATTGCCAGACGCATTCACTGATACAAAAGGAGTGACAAAGTCACATATACCTTCACTGAATGCCCCTGCTAGGGTTGAAATCCCAACAAAGAAAATGGATAATCCACTTTCAGATAAAATTGCAGCACGCAAAAGACGTGGCAGACCCCTCGGAGCTAAAGATCTAAAGCCGAGAAAATCTAAAAGAATGGAAATGAGGAATTAAAAGAGTGAAAACTCCTCAAATAAAGTGGATCAAATCCAAATTGATGAAAATATCATCAACCCCCAAGATGAATCTAAAGAGTCGGATAGTACATCTGAGGGGGAGCGTGAAAACGAAATTGTCGACAATCATGAAATTTCAATAAATTACATCCACACTAGAAAACAGTGGGATAGAGTAAAAACCTATATCAATGATGTGTTCGCATACTCAATTGCCACAGAAATCATCACTGATGTTGAGGACACCGAGCCATCATCTGTAGATGAATGTCGACGAAGGAGTGATTGGCCAAAATGGAAAGAAGCCATTCAGGTTGAATTAAAATCTCTCACAAAACGTGAAGTTTTCAGTCCAGACTCCAAAAGGAGTGAAACTGACAGGGTAAAGTCGTATCCCCTAATCAAAAGTAATACCTAAATCACTAACTAAGGTAGATAGGGAAGTAGGGTCGATCTCCACAGGGAAACAAGTCTTTTTACTCCTAATTAATTATTATAATCTAAATTATTTAAGTAACCAATATTTATAATTAAGCAAGAAACTAAACTACTAAGGTTGAGAATAGGAAGAAAATAATATATGAAAGGATCTAGGGCATAGGTTCACTAATAAATAATATTCCAGGGTAAAATATAGTAATCAATCATTGACATTGCATAAATAACATGATTAACAGGCTCTCGCAATTTATTAATCAACATAGATCTAACAGGCTCTCGCAATTTACTAGATCTAAGTCCTTATTGAAAATAGCCTTTAATATCAAATTAACATCTGCTCGATTCATCTATTTAATATTGCTATACTTTTACAAGCCGCAATTGTAAAACATTAAAACAATCCAATAAGAAATCATCATGCAATACCAATAATCAATAATAGTCAATCATCAATGCATCAATTAACCAGATTGTAAAGGGCTCTCGCTACGTATTACAATCACACAATTAATTTACCGGTATTAAATCTCATCTCTCGAATCTTGACTTAACCATTTATAAATTAACTTGCCTATTGAAGTTAGACCTAAACATTAATTCTCATCTCTCGATTCTTGAATCAATATTGTCAAACTCATGCATAAAAGATAGGCCTAATCTAGTCACAGAGCATTAAATCAATCAATAGGAAATTAATCTAGCATTGATAATCAACAACAATAATTTACCCCTTCATATTATTTATTAGATCCCCATAAACCCTAGAAATTAAACTACTCACACATATTAAAAACTAAACTAATCAAAGTAATAAAATAAATCATGGTGAGAGGAATAAAATAAATAACTAAGATTAAGGGAAGAGAAATCGTTACCAAAATAAATCTGGAATTAATGAAAGAATTAAGAACAAAGGTTTAGAGAGAGATTAAGAGAGAGAAAACTAAGTAGAGAGAGAAAGTCTCCGAAAGAAATTACTAAAATCGTATTACGGAGGAGTATTTATACTCCGTACAAAAATCCTAAACTAAAACAAATTAAAACGACACTAATCATCTCCTAAAAATACACGCGCCCGATCGGGCGAGGCACCGCCCGATCGGGCGCGCCTTTTTGACTCTAACACTAATCTCGCGC
The DNA here is from genome assembly GCF_948465745.1 of Chenopodium album. Taxonomy (NCBI): domain Eukaryota; kingdom Viridiplantae; phylum Streptophyta; class Magnoliopsida; order Caryophyllales; family Amaranthaceae; genus Chenopodium; species Chenopodium album. Next base: position 11,055,507 of record NC_137842.1, on the reverse strand, counting down.
CCAGCCGGGCGCGTCATCGGGCGCCAGACTAAGCTTCTCCCGCCCGGCCGGGCGCGCCTCCGGGCGCCAGCCACTTTGGCCGGGCGGCTCATTTGGGCCACTATTTGGACTTCGATTGGGCTCCAATTCTTCGGGCCAATCTGGGTTTCCTCTTTGGGTCTTGAATACTCGGTCCAAATGCCCCGGTATCACCTATACCGAGCCCTTAATCACTGGTTCGATGGCTCTAACCGGCCCTGGGCTATAAACTCTGGTCGTGCTTCTCCAATGCTCGTGATTGCTCCAAAATATCTCGGGAAAATACTTCAAAAGTATAAATCCCTGAAAAAGTCAACCAAATCTACGAAAACACTGGAAAACACCAATTAGTAATAAAAGTGGCTCTAAAGAGCCAAAAACACTACTAATTATGACCAAGGGACGGGGGTAAAATAATATATAAAATGGACACATCAAACTCCCCCAAGCCAAACCTTTGCTTGTCCCTAAGCAAAGATCTCATCAATGAATCAATAAATATGCTTCACCCCAATAAGTAAAAATCAAGCACAAACGATCCAGGGTAAATCAAATAAACATGCTTCAAAGTCAACCAATCAAATCCATCTAATTACCTTTCTTCCCTAACAATTTTCAAAAAGAGCAAACCAGAAGAGCATATAGAATTCAAGACTAGTGCTCACACACTCAACTCTCATTTATGTGGCGAGTAAAAGATGTACTCGATCGTTCTCCATCCAACCCCTTTATGTGAACAATGCCCTCCCAACTCACACTCTCGTGTGTTTAAAACAATGAATGGTCAATCCTACTAGTCGACTTGAAATATGCCAAATCATAACTTGCATTGATAAACAACACTTTTACATTCATACAATTCTATGCACAAAGGTCGGAAGGTCTTTAAAGCTTGTAATGTAAGGCTAGGGTAACGGGTAGGATAAATTTGGGAATAAGTGAGAGAAAAGCTATGCTTAAAGGAGCCATATCCTAATAAAGCCCATGATCAAAACAAATAATGATCATACATCTCCTACATAACCAACTCTAACATCAACCAAATATACTCCAATCATAATAAATAATCCCAACACTTACAATTTCACTCATAAGATATAATAATGAAGAAGTAGAGTGAATAAACAAACTTTATTTTCCACACTTGAATTTTTTTTCAATGAAGCTCTTTTTTTTCCTTTGATCAACCTCCAAATAGAACATTTGAACATTTTTTTCCTTTCGAAGTTCACTAATTTTTTTCTCACATTTTTTTCTTTGAACTTCTCTTTTTTTCATAACATCATGCTTTATTTTTTCAAGAAAATATAACTCTCAAACTCATCAAAAATAAACATGAATAACAACAAAACAACTTCTCAAAAACCCACCCAAATTGTGCAAATAATAAGGACACTACAAACTCCCTTACCTCACTCACTAATAGCTCCCCCAAGCCAAGCTTGGGACTAGTAACCAATAGGGCAAAATAGGCTTGTAATGTGGCTAATAAACAACAAAAGGTCAAGGCAACAACATGGGTAGCAAGAAGGGAACAAATGTATCTACAATATCTGGAGGCCACCTAAAAGAACAAATGCCTTCATCCTCCTCAATGTGCATAATAATGAATCATATAAACATTACTAATAGTTGCAAACCAATACTCAAATTAATTGACATACCAGGAACTATGGAACTATCACACATTCCTTACCAAATCAACTAGTCAAGCACTATATTCACAAGTAGTTGGACGAAATTGACGCATATTAAGGGTTCAAGGCAATCAAACATCAAATCATGATCAACTAATCCACAATGCCTATCATCAACTACCAAGAATCAAAACGATTTTCTCAAGTATGGGGCACAGGGAAGCATAATTTATAATTCACTGGAACGTATTTTTGGATTTTTTAATTTTTCAATTTTTTTGTATTTTTATAAATAAAGAAAGCAATAAAAAACTACACTAGGAAAGCAAGAAATCTAACCTAGAAAGCAAGAAAACTAATCTAATAAAACACACCAAAAATAAAAGAAAAGAGAAAAGGAAAAATACCAAACCAAAATCTCCCCCAAGCCAGAATCAGACAATGTCCTCATTGGCTCGGAAACTAGCCCAGCATAGCTAGTCCTCATCATCCTCGTCCATCGAGCCGAAGCCCGCACCTCCACTGCCACCTGCACCACCTGCACCAGAAGAGCTACCACCAAAATAATCAGCGTGAAAACTCCCCCCCGTCGGTCCCCCGAAAGGAATGTCCTGCCCATACCCGAAAAAGGAAGAATAGTCAGTGTCAATACCACGGGCAGTGGGATCCCTATCGTATCCCTGGGGTGGAGGCTGAAACCAGTCAGGGTGAATAGCGTCGTCGGGAATGTTGCCCCGACGAGCATAATCATCGTACATAGGGTAGAGAGCTCTACCCTGGTTCCTCTCTAGGTACCCTAACCTCTGGTCAATAGAGCCTACCATCCTCCTAAGGTCAGTCTGTGAATGCTCAATACGTCCTAGGGCCTGACCTATACTCTGAAAATCCCAAACTGGGTCAGAGTCAACATGAGGGACGGAATGGGACATACGAGGTGGAGAGAAAGCCACCTCGGGCTGAGACTGGGGTGGTGGAACTGGTGGTGGAGCCTGCCCCCTAGCGTTGGCAACTAAAGCATCATAGGTGTAAGAAAGTTGCCCTAAGGGAAAGGCGGTCAAGTCTGGACTGGGAAGGGGAAAAATGGGCAAAGGTTGCTCGTTCCCAGTTCGTATACACCAAAAGGGTGTCTGCTCGCTATCCGGTCTAACCCACCCCACATCCTCAAAATACCTAGCAGTCATGTAGATATCTGGTCCGCAGTTGGTCAGCTGGTGGGGTCCGTCTACTACAAAACCGGCCTTTTTCACCGCTATTCGAGTGATAAGGCCACCTAAACGGATAGGGGACTTGGAAGTGGTGCTGGCTGTGGCATGCCGACTCAAGTGGTGAACTATAAACCTCCCTATGTTTAATTTCCCGAACCCGTATACATAGTGTCCTATGATGGCTAGTTCGTTGGTTTGAGCGTTATGAGGCTCGGCCCTACCTAGAAAACACAGACCCGCAAATCTTTGCCAGATTTTCGGGACAGGGTGGTGAATAGGTTTGGTACTAGCATGTTGGGGGTCGGGGGCAGGTAAACCAGTCAAAAAATAATATAAATCACCCATTTTATAGTCTGCATGCCACTGGTGAGATAATTCAGAATTTAATTCAAAAATTTTACAAAATTCAACAAAAGTTAAACTAATATTTCTATTATTTAACCTGAAAAATAAATTAGGCCCATTCCTACTACTAACAACATGAAAAGTGGACAGGAATTCACAGGTGAGTTCTCGGTATGTAGGATAATGCATGTCAACAAATTTTCTCATGCCAATATCATTCAAAAATCGTTTAACAAAATCAAACAAACCATATGATTCTAAGGTAGGGCGGTGTAACCACCGAGAAGGAATTACCTCACGACCGACCAAATGCTCTAATCGTTCCTTTTGTTCCCGGCTCACGATCCGGATCGTCGGCCAATACGGGAGCTGCAAGTCTGGGTCGTACTCCTCCCTCGAGCTGGAGCTCCTACCAAAAATGGATCTTGCCCTCTTTGAAGCCATGTAGAAAAAATGGGTCGAAAATTTATTGAATTAAAACTGAAAATTTTTTGTATGAGAGTGAAGAGGATGAAGAGAGGATCACGAATATGTAAAGAGTTTTGAATTTGGATTGGTAATGGAGGAGAATTCTTAGAGAGAAGTTAGAGAAAATTTGAGTTTTTAGAGAGAGAAAGTAATGGAGGAAAGAAGAAATGAAGAAAGAAAGAAGAAGAAGGGGCGGAATTCGCTCGCGCCCGGCCGGGCGGAGGGTTACCCGGTCGGGCGATCTGGGATATTTCTTGTCTGAGTCTCGCGCCCGGTCGGGCGGCCTTCGCCCGGTCGGGCGATCTTCAAGCTGATTTTCTTCTTGCTCTCGCGCCCGGTCGGGCGCCATTCGCCCGATCGGGCGATCTTTATGCCAAAAGTTTGCTCTTCTCGCGCCCGGTCGGGCGGGGCTTGCCCGATCGGGCGGACAATTAAGTCTGTAAACGTCAAGTTTCGCGCCCGATCGGGCGACTCTCGCCCGGTCGGGCGAAATTTCTTTATTTTTGAACCATGCTCTCGCGCCCGGTCGGGCGAGCTTCGCCCGATCGGGCCCGAGGCTAAATTGTCCAATCGATATGTTCTTCTTTTCTCCAAAATTTGGCTAACTCTTTCCTTCAAATCTGTACAAATACTCATAAAACTCATTAAATTCCCTCATCTCTCCTCTCATAAGAAAAAGAAAAGAAAACCTAGTCTAAAAAACATTAAAAATACGGGTTGCCTCCCGCAAAGCGCTGGTTTATCTAGGTCCCGCACGACCTTCTTACCAAGTACAATGTCTAGGACCCTTGGCCTAACGCTTGATCGGGTGGTTTCTCACCCGGTCTAGCGGTGTTTAGGCTACGATGCGGCTTCCTGACATACCCTGTGGGACGCCAAATCACCTTATCAGGAGGATCCTCCTTGACTTGGATTGGGGGATCTTCAATGCTACGCACTAAAAACCCTTCTTCGATCGAATGTTGCTTCAAATTGTCATTGCGTTCAACACTTGCAACTCGATCTGGCGGAACACTTACCGTAGGCTCGATTTGCACAACTTGCTCGATCGGTTCCACTTGTTCATCCTCGAAACCAAGACCAACATTGTAGAGTGCCCTTTCTATTGCATCGACTTCCTTCTGCCATTTTTCTATCTCATTTGAAAAGGATGCAACACAAGATACCGCCTCCAAGGGATCTTTTTCAAGAGCTTGGGGCTTGTTAGAATAATTTACAACCACATTAACACTGAAACATTTCTCCTCAATCATGGAGCTTTTGGGGGCATTATTCAGATTAAAAACAACTTTATCGTCCCCTACTGATAGTGTTAACTTACTACTTCTTACATCTATGACTGCTCCTGTAGTGTTAAGGAATGGTCTACCCAAAAAAATTGGGGTTTGTATATCCTCAGCCATATCAAGAACAACAAAATCTACAGGTATATAAAACTTACCTACTCTAACGGGGACATCCTCTAAAACACCTAGGGGGTATTTGAAAGAACGATCGGCCATTTGCAGAGTTATATTGGTAGCTTTTAATTTACCCATATTCAACTTAGAACACACGGATAATGGAATGACGCTAACACTAGCACCCAAATCACATAATGCATTATCAATAAAGAGATTTCCAATATGACAAGGGATAGAGAAACTACCCGGATCTTTTAATTTAGGTGGAGACTTATTTTGAAGTATGACACTACACTCTGCAGTGAAAGCTACTGTCTCTACCTCACTAATAGACCTTTTTCTCGTCAAAATTTCTTTCATAAATTTTGCATATGAGGGGATTTGTGTGATCAATTCAGTAAAGGGGACTGTTACCTTCAAATCTTTTACCACCTCCAGGAACTTACCAAACTGCTTATCCAAGTTTGTCTTCAATTGACGATTGGGGAAAGGAAGTTTGATGATTGGCTTTGGAGCATTCTTATCTTTGTCTGGAGTAGCCACCTTCTCTGGAGTTTTACCCTGCAATGTAGAATTAGATATGTTAGTATTATCTTTTAGCCCTGCAGGGCTATCAACTACATTGTTTGGTTTAATGGAATCAAGATTAGCATTATTTAATAAAATAGGTTCATCAACTCTGGGCATAGAGGGCCCTTCATAGTTTGAACCACTCCTTAGAGTAATTGCAAATGCTTGATCCGTAGGCCTAGTCGGTTGTGCCGGCAGGGCTCCCTGTTGGCGTGCTTGTAGAGTAGCGGAGAGTTGCGAAATTTGATTATCTACAATTTTATTATGCGCTAGAATTTGATCAATTGTCACATCCCTGCTCTCCATGTGCTTTTGCATATTGACCAACATTGCTCTAATTTCCCCCAAAGAAGGGTCGGAAGATGAGGGGGGTTGTTGTGGTTGGTTCTTCTGGCTAGCATTGGGATGATAATATTTCTGCTGCTGTTGCTGTGGCACCTGTGGTTCTTGTGGTGGTGGATTTTGAACATTAGTGCTCCGGTAGGAAAGGTATGGATGATTCCAATACCCAGGATTGTAAGTGTTGGAGTATGGGTTGTTCTGCCTATAAGCTTGGAAGGCATTAACTTGCTCCACGGAACTCCTGCAATCCTGCTCCCAATGACCTACAATACCACAATTTTCACAGAAAGCCTCATTAGAATTATTATTGATCGTAGAAACATTGGCTACATTAGCAGTACTCAGATTATCTAATTTTTGGCAAATAGAGGTCAGTTGAGCTTGCAAAAAGGATACTGAGTCGACACTATGTTTCCCTTTGTTCGCAAATCCTCTGGGATTCCCATATTGGGAATTTTGTATCGCCATATCTTCAATAACCTGACGTGCATCATCAACATTAAGATTCATAAATCTCCCACTAGCTGCAGAGTCTAAAATTATTCTAGAAGAATTTCCAATGCCGTTATAAAAGGCTTGGATTAACTGCCATTGGGCTAAATTATGGTGAGGGCATTCTCTTTGTAAGTCCTTGAACCTCTCCCAAGCCTCATATAAAGACTCATCGGCTTCTTGGGCAAAGTTCTGAATCGCACTTCGTAGTACTGCTGTTTTCTCCGCAGGATAATACTTGTTATAGAAATTCAAGACAAGAGTTTCCCAGTCAGTTTTACCAAGTGTAGTTCTATTTAAGTCGTTAAACCACAATTTAGCTTTTCCAGTTAAAGAGAATCGAAAGAGAATCTCCCTGATTTGGTCTTGAGTGACCCCGGCTTGCCTGATGGTGTTGCAATATTGACAATAGTCGGCAATGTGAAGATTTGGGTCTTTACCCTTGGCTCCACCGAATTGCTTCCTCTCTATCATCGTTATAAATTGAGGTTTAATCTCAAATTGAACTCCATCAAGAGCCGGAGTAGGGGTGAGATGTGGAAAATCCCTGAGCTTTGGTTGTGAATAATCACTAAGCTTCTTTGGAGCCGCCATCTCTGATTCTGCGTCTGATGCTGTCTCTGAATTGTTAGAATCAGTTGGAGGATCCAAAATTATTGTTAGTATCACCAGAATCCGCCAGGATTTGCTTGTAGAAGTTTTTCTGTCTAGGGAAGGAACGTTCGATCTCAGGATCGAAAGGGATGTAACCTGATCTGGAACACCTGGGCATAAACAAAAACTAGAAGCAAATATGAGATTTGTCTCAGAGAACTAACGCTCTCTGAGACAAAAAAAAAGGAAATAATCTAGACTACAAAAACAATCAGAAATAAAAATAAAACCGTTTCCCCGGCAACAGCGCTAAATTTTGACAGGGTAAAGTCGTATCCCCTAATCAAAAGTAATACCTAAATCACTAACTAAGGTAGATAGGGAAGTAGGGTCGATCTCCACAGGGAAACAAGTCTTTTTACTCCTAATTAATTATTATAATCTAAATTATTTAAGTAACCAATATTTATAATTAAGCAAGAAACTAAACTACTAAGGTTGAGAATAGGAAGAAAATAATATATGAAAGGATCTAGGGCATAGGTTCACTAATAAATAATATTCCAGGGTAAAATATAGTAATCAATCATTGACATTGCATAAATAACATGATTAACAGGCTCTCGCAATTTATTAATCAACATAGATCTAACAGGCTCTCGCAATTTACTAGATCTAAGTCCTTATTGAAAATAGCCTTTAATATCAAATTAACATCTGCTCGATTCATCTATTTAATATTGCTATACTTTTACAAGCCGCAATTGTAAAACATTAAAACAATCCAATAAGAAATCATCATGCAATACCAATAATCAATAATAGTCAATCATCAATGCATCAATTAACCAGATTGTAAAGGGCTCTCGCTACGTATTGCAATCACACAATTAATTTACCGGTATTAAATCTCATCTCTCGAATCTTGACTTAACCATTTATAAATTAACTTGCCTATTGAAGTTAGACCTAAACATTAATTCTCATCTCTCGATTCTTGAATCAATATTGTCAAACTCATGCATAAAAGATAGGCCTAATCTAGTCACAGAGCATTAAATCAATCAATAGGAAATTAATCTAGCATTGATAATCAACAACAATAATTTACCCCTTCATATTATTTATTAGATCCCCATAAACCCTAGAAATTAAACTACTCACACATATTAAAAACTAAACTAATCAAAGTAATAAAATAAATCATGGTGAGAGGAATAAAATAAATAACTAAGATTAAGGGAAGAGAAATCGTTACCAAAATAAATCTGGAATTAATGAAAGAATTAAGAACAAAGGTTTAGAGAGAGATTAAGAGAGAGAAAACTAAGTAGAGAGAGAAAGTCTCCGAAAGAAATTACTAAAATCGTATTACGGAGGAGTATTTATACTCCGTACAAAAATCCTAAACTAAAACAAATTAAAACGACACTAATCATCTCCTAAAAATACACGCGCCCGATCGGGCGAGGCACCGCCCGATCGGGCGCGCCTTTTTGACTCTAACACTAATCTCGCGCCCAGCCGGGCGCGTCATCGGGCGCCAGACTAAGCTTCTCCCGCCCGGCCGGGCGCGCCTCCGGGCGCCAGCCACTTTGGCCGGGCGGCTCATTTGGGCCACTATTTGGACTTCGATTGGGCTCCAATTCTTCGGGCCAATCTGGGTTTCCTCTTTGGGTCTTGAATACTCGGTCCAAATGCCCCGGTATCACCTATACCGAGCCCTTAATCACTGGTTCGATGGCTCTAACCGGCCCTGGGCTATAAACTCTGGTCGTGCTTCTCCAATGCTCGTGATTGCTCCAAAATATCTCGGGAAAATACTTCAAAAGTATAAATCCCTGAAAAAGTCAACCAAATCTACGAAAACACTGGAAAACACCAATTAGTAATAAAAGTGGCTCTAAAGAGCCAAAAACACTACTAATTATGACCAAGGGACGGGGGTAAAATAATATATAAAATGGACACATCAGAAACCCATCGGGTATAGATGGGTGTTCATACGAAAAAGAAATGAAAAGGACGAAATTGTAAGATACAAGGCTAGACTTGTAGCCCAAGGTTTCTCTCAAAGACCAGGAATCGACTATGAGGAAACATATTCACCTGTGGTAGATGACAAGACACTAAGATTCCTCATAAGTGTATTAGCATGCAAAGGACTACAAATGCGTTTGATGGATGTTGTGACTGCATACCTTTATGGGTCACTTGATACCGACATCTATATGAGAGTCCCCAAAGGACTTGAACTACTTGAACCTTTGAGGTCACAACCTCGAAAGCTACATTCCATAAAATTGAAAAAACCACTATACGGTTTAAAGCAATATGGGAGGATGTGGTTTAATCGTTTAAGTGAGTACCTACTCAAAGGAGGGTATAAGAACGACCAATTTTGTCCATGTGTATTCATCAAAAGGTCCGAAAATGGTTTTGTCATAATAGCAGTGCATGTTGATGATTTAAACATCATCGGAACACATAAGGAAATTGAAGAAACCTCTAAATGTATGATGAAAGAATTTGAAATGAAGGACCTTGGAAGAACAAAATTTTGTCTCGGATTACAAATTGAACATTTGAAAGATGGTATCTTAATTCATCAATCCAATTATGCCGAGAAAGTATTAAAAAGATTCTATATGGACAAAGCACACCCATTGAATTCACCAATGATTCTTCGTGCTCTAAACATCAAAGATGATCGACAAGAAGGTGAAGTTGTACTTGGTCTAGAGGTGCCATACCTAAGTGCAATAGGAGCTTTGATGTACCTGGCTATCAACACTAGGCCAGACATTGCATTTTCGGTGAACTTATTAACAAGGTATAGCTCTGAACCTACAAGCAGACACTGGAATGGAGTGAAGCACCTACTTCGCTTTATACGTGGAACAATTGATTTAGGGATCTTCTATCCAAGAAATGGAAATACTATTCTCGTGGGATATGCTGATGCAGGTTACCTATCAGATCCAGTAAAATCGAAATCACAAACTGGTTATCTTTTCAGCTATGGCAATACGACAATCTCTTGGAAGTCAACCAAGCAGACATTAACAACAACTTCATCAAACCAAGCTGAATTGATTTCCCTTTATGAATCTGGTAGGGAATGTATATGGTTACGATATGTAACCCAACATATACTAAAAGAAAGCGGCATCAAAACAGTCGAAGAAGACTCAACTACAATATTTGAAGACAACACTACTTGCATCTCACAAATTAAAGGAGGCTACATCAAAGGTGATAGAACAAAACACATCGACCCCAAGTTCTTTTCTATTCATGACTTGGAAAAGGAAGGCAAGATCGATGTCAAGCAGATCCAGTCATGCAACAACTTAGCCGATCTATTCACGAAGGCATTACCACCTAGCAAATTTCAAGAACTCGTGCATATGACCGGCATGCGTCGTTGTAGGGAATATTTCAAGCATTATCCCTAGCTTGAACCCCAGTGATCATACACTTAAGTACGGTGGAGTCCAAAGGGAAATAAGATAGAACAAAAGAGTCGCCAACAAGTTTTAGGAACTTGTAAACCGTTCACAGGGTGAAGGTTACACCCCTTAACGATCCAGGAGATTGTCAACTCCAATAGGTCTGGAACCATGACTGGTAGTTCGGGGATGAAGGTACAAATCCAACCTAAAAAGAGATTGAACCTGCCCTAATAATAGGCCTTTACTTTATTCTGATCGTATTCATGTGCGCTTCCTGACTAACATGGAATCAATAGGATTAACCCTAAACCTGTTTATCTATGTTGGTTGAATATTAATGCACAAATAAACTATTATTGGCGATCACTTGAATTATAATCATATTAACCCTAAACAAGATTATTAATTATCTTATTAAGCGTGATTACAAGAACCAATTCCCTTTAAACATGCATAAAAGGTGTGATCAAGCAATAAATATCAAGCAACATAATAACAATAACAATAACAATTATTATAACAATTATAAAAATAATCATGTTAAAGCATAATAATAGCAAGATCCTATGCATGATACTAACAAGATTAATAACAAACCCTAGCATGTCACTAAACATCAAATATCAAAGCTTTGACCCTAACATGCTATTAAGAAGAAAATAGGAAGCATCGCAGGAATCATAATTGTCATATTTGATATTAGAAATTATAGTTGTTACCCTAAACATGATACTAGGAAGATCAAAACGCCCTAACATGACACTAGGAATCATAATAACAACATAGACATGATTTCTATATCATAATAACAATAAAATCAATTAAAGCACTTACTTGGATGCCTCGTACCTCTTTTAATAACAAAATACACACGTTAGTAACTTCAAGGAAAATAATAAAACAACAATTAAATTAAATAATTAAAATAGAGATTTGGGACCAAACCCTCAGAAATTAAAACCTTTCACGTCTAGGGCGAAGGCAACTTCGAATTATGCTAGGTGTGTCTAGATCTTGTGAATGAAGAATTTTGTATGTAAAAAGGTTGGTTTAGAAAAAGAGAGAGAATAAGTTTTAGCTTAGAGAGAGGAGAGACTTAGAAAACTAGAGAGTTGATGATTGTTGATGATGAAAAACGGAGGTTTTAGGAGGCTATTTATAGAGAAAATCAGCCAAACGGATAGAAAAACAAATCAGAGTTTCGACGAGGATAAAACAGGTTAGCGCCAGACGCTAAACTTTAGCTCCAGGCGCTAAGGCTAGCGCTAGACGCCAAGCGCTAGAAATTATTTTCACGCGTTTTCTTAATTCTGATAAAATTTAGCCGTACAGAAGGGCAAAATCGTATTTTCCTTAAAAACACTCTTTTATTCTGATTAAAACTCTAAAAAGTAAACCAAAGTCAATTCATCAATGCTAACTGAATTAGGAATGAAAAGAACCTTCTAGAAGAATCTAGAAGACTAAAATCAATTCTAATTGCATTAGGAATGATAAATCCATATTAGGCTCTCCTCTAGATCACTGGGCCGCATATAAGTATCAAACCGGACCCAGTTTAGTAATTTGGCCATAACTTCCTCATTATTCATCGGAATTGGGCTTAATATCGTTGGAATGCTCTTTTCAAGCCCCATCCAACTACACCATTATTGGACCCTTGCTATGGACCAAACCAAACTGGATTGACTGTTTTCTTAAAATAGGTTTTAAAAAACAGAGAGGAGAAACGAAATTAAAACTATCCGCAACACTAGACTTTCCACACTTTCACTTCATTCGATTATGATTCGACGCGAAAAGTAATCATCACCGGGTTTGGTTTTGGGGAGACACAAATGGGTGTCTACAGTCGTCTTTGTGGTCTTTGCTAACTTAGGGGGGAGCCCTATATGTGCTGTACACTTTTTCCTTCGTCCAAGTTTTTACCCCACAGGATTTTTCTTGGCAAGGTTTTAATGAGACAGATAAACATATAGGTACAATATCGGTAATATTTATTTTTACATACATGTAAATTTTAGATAGGAGTCATCCTATAGAAATTTGTTCAAGGGGGAGTGTTGTAATACGCACCGTATTGCGTAATATGAACGGATTAAGAATACCGCCAAACATCACCGTTTAGTTTCACATGCAAAAGTAAATATCGCCGCTCAGAACCTCATGCTCGATTAGACATTTCACTGCGTATTTAACATATTGAGTAAACACTGTTTATGCAAGGGTACTATAAATCCCCGCATAATCTAAAGGAAATATACACAACAATTATCGGAGTATCTAAAAGCTTTCTTTTGATCTCTTTGAAATCCTTTGCGGTAAGATATTGGATTTTTTTTAAAAGGAATAAGTTACCAGATAATTCAAATAAATAGAAAAAGGGAAAAGAAATAAAAAAAATAAATAAATAAAATTGAAATACTACGTATAAAAAAAAAAAACAATCCTCTATTGTTTATCTTCTCCACTGAATTCCTAATCCTTGACCATCCCCTGGCCTTGTCAATTAGCAACACTAGAGCTAGAAGCTTTCCCTCACTGCCCCACCGCACCCCTTCAACCTCAACCAACAGCCCACACACCGCAACTCTGCAGCCTGCACCACCGCCACATCTTCCCGGTGACTCGCCTGCATTCCGCCGGAGCCCGGAGTCCTGCACATTTCTTCTTCGTCAGTCATTTCTCCTCTTTATTTGTTTGTTTAATTTTTTCAAATTAGTGGTACTTGCTGATTTGGTTTATTGGTTTTCATGTATTATTCACAAATTGAATAATTTAATGTGAATTGTCAAGTTACTCACTTAAAATTTTACTTGGTTTTTTAATTGATAATTACAATTTCATTTTGTCACATTTGTGTTTACTTGGGATTATTGTGAATGTTGTATGCATTATCTCATTTGCCCAACCTCATCTCACACCTCCACAATTGCTTTTGGTGAATGAAAATTTGAATTGGCACCCAGAGATTTCAATTATCTATTTATTACCCTGTTCGAACTGAATGTTGCTTTACTTTTAGGACAAAATGCGATAATCTTTCAACTAATGATCCATGGAGTGTGTATATCACTAGAAGAAAGGGAATTCAGGTTCATTTGGCGAATTTAGTCATGGAATTTATAATTTTCAACTAACATTACTGCAGGGGGTTGGGGCGCCGGGGGGGGGGGGGGGGGTGTTGCTTTTGGATGTATAGTGAAGTGTACTAAACCATACAATTGGTGTTTTGGAGGGGAGAATTTTCAGGTGCTTGTTGTACCACACTTATACTGTTGGTTAGGATAAGGAAGGGAAAATTTGCTGACATTAATTACAGACACTTGCTACATTTTTTGCTGAGAAATATAATGTTGAAAATTCGAACTTATGTATTGAATATTTAATTAAATATATGATCAATTTGTTTTTGTAAGATTCTGAACCCACAAATTGGAATTCCTGGATATGCCACTGAAGCGCACTCAACGTACTCATTGAATCTAATACTTGTATCCCCCATTTATCATATCAATTTCACAATCTAGGGTTTAATCTAATTTAATTGTTAGTGCATTAAGTGTAGGGCTCGAAATCTCAACTATTGGTTCTAAATTCTAAAATAACCAACTATTATTTTACCAGAAAAGAAAATTATGAGCCTAATTGATTATTGAATCAAATATCCCTAAAATTATGTGATTTTTCGAGATAATTGAATCAAGTTTGGTTGCTAATGTATTGCACAACCCTTTAATGTTAGGATTCAACTATGAAATTACACCTCTTTATGTATTGCGCCTCCTGCCTAGCTCAGGGGACAGGTCTTAGAGTCTGTTGGATTTTAGCTTCCTTACCATATTATTGTTTCAATGTAACAGATGGTTTGTCCAGTGAATTGTCATTACAATTGTTTTATAAGAGACGGTAGATGGACCTGTTATGATGCAATCTCGAGGGTGAAACCTCGATTTCCTTTGTCAAATAATGTACATGAAAGACATTATGGGGTGACTTTGGCAAGATTTTACAAGACAAGGCTTAACCCTCATTTACAAGGTTCATTAATTCAGGAACAACACCTTCCTGTCCAGTCTTCAGTAACTGCTTTTTTTAAAGGTATTACGGGTGTGTTTGTATTTGGACATGTGAAATTTCTTCTTTAAGTAAGCTTCTTAACACTTAATGCTTTCAGCGCTTTGACAGATAAAGAAGACATTGTGGAATACTTTGACAGTGATTCCTTACGAGAAAAGCCCTTTTTAGATGATCTTATAGTTACCAATGGATACTATATTCGAAGTGAAGACTCGGATAGTCTTAATGATGAAGAGACCAACTTTACTGAAAGGAATCAACCTTTGGAGGAGCCCTGGTTCATGCGGCCATGTACTATCTCTCAATATGCGGAAAAAGACTTCAATGCTCATATTGATTCCTTTGATCGAGAAGGAACTTTGAAAAACTTTCCAAATGATCATGTTATGTCACAGTCATCGTCTAATAATTTCAGATACGGAGGTGAGCACTTCATTGAAAGTGAAAAAATGTATCATCAAGTTGATGGTGACTTCAGTTCTACCTGGTCTTTCTCTGAGAGGGACCATCCTGTTGAGGATCCTTGGCTCCTATATCCAATTCCCGATTTTTCAGAAACTAGTGTCATCCCAGTTGCTGAAACTCCCATCATTGAGGAGCCTACTGAAGATGAGGCACGTCTTCAAGAACTGCAGGAACAACACCAAATTATTTCAGAAAAGCTGCTTTCTGGAACAGAAAGTAATCTGCTTCCACCAGTGGGTTTAGTTTCTACTGAGATATTAATCAACTGCTCTATCTGTACCATGCAAAGGATAGCTGTACTTGAAGATGGAAATCTAGTTGAGTTGTTATTAGAACCTGTCAAAAGTAATGTGCAATGTGATAGTGTTTACCTGGGGGTAATTACAAAACTTGTTCCTCATATGGGTGGTGCATTTGTAAATATAGGGAGTTCCAGACCCTCTCTTATGGACATTAAGCATTATAAGGAACCTTTTATATTTCCACTCTTTGATACTTCAAAGGAAAATGATGTGACTTGCCCTCCATCATCCGTGCTTGAGAAGAACTTAGACATCAGTCATTTTAAACAAGCATTTTTGGAAGAAGATGATGAACTTGCTGATGATGATGTGGAGGTTGATTTTGAGGATGAAGAATTTGAGGGACATGTGAATGAAGATACTATGGATTTCGATGAAGTTCAAACGGGAAATCTTATTCAGGTTAACAGTAATGGAACTGGCTCAAATCTTGGGAACTTAGAATATCAGCTGGATGGGAATGGGAACCATTTAAAAATTCAAACTGATTCCCATCATCCTGTGGTGAAAAAACATAGGAGCACCAATGACATCCACAGTGCAGAAGAAATGTGGGCTAATGTTCGCAAAGGCACTAAGATACTTGTGCAAGTTGTAAAAGAGGGGTTGGGTAAAAAAGGTCCGACATTGACTGCTTATCCAAAGCTTAGGAGCAGATTCTGGGTAAGAATTGCAAAAGATACATTTTAAACCCAAGGTTTCTCTTTGTTGTTGTATTTTCGTTTTCAATATCAACCATCAAGTGGTTAAGGTGGATAAATGCATAAAATTTTGTGCTCTTTTTGAAAATTTTGGAACTTCTTTCCTTTCACTATTAGGTATTGATCACCCGGTGCAAGAGTATTGGAGTATCAAAGAAAATTTCTGGGGTCGAACGCACACGCTTGAGAGTCATAGCAAAATCTTTGCAGCCTCCCGGTTTTGGTGTGACCATCCGAACTGTTGCTGCTGGTCATTCTGTAGAAGAATTACGAAAGGACTTGGAAGGGTTGCTTGCAACATGGAGAAATATTGTTGAACATGCAAAATCTGCAGCACTTGCAGCAGATGAAGGTGTTGAAGGTGCTGTACCTGTTATTTTGCACCAAGCAATGGGGCAGACACTATCTGTTGTCCAGGATTATTTTAATGAGAAGGTTTTCTGCCTTTGATACAATTTCCCTATAATTTTACCTTTTATGTTTGTTTATAGACATTTTGAAATGTTTTTCTGGTAGTCCAATTCCTAGTATTTAAATGAACTTGTATGCTGCAAAGAGTTATTTCATAATCAAATGTTACATGCCTTATAGTCTTATCTTTTTTATTCTATTCAGGTTAAGAGAATGGTAGTAGACTCCCCAAGGACATACCATGAGGTATGAAACTCACTCTTCGAATTTATTTTAGTTGCCCCTTTACTTATGTTTTAGTTGTTGTGGTTATATTACACCCCAGTCCAAAGGTGTGGATGGACAGCTCTAAATTTTAAATTAGATAGCCCTATTAAATGGAAGATTTTCATATGTTTTCGACTGTATATGTTACCTGGATGTAGACCATGTAGTTGCTATAGCAGTTTAGTAGATGTAGTTGATATCTCTCTATTTTCTTTGGGCAATAGAATTTGTATTTGATCTGAGGTTAGGTCAATCATTAATCATTCATCTTATCTTTCCAAGCTTTTGATCATCTACCATCCAGATGAATAGAAATAAAATGTGTTTGTGAACACTGGTTCTTACAGAATGCATAATTAATTGAGGCTTATTGACTTCCTCGTTCGATTCTTCAGGTAAAGATGAAGAGGTGTTTTAAGCTGTTCTGAAACAACTTATTTGCCTAATATATTGTAGAAATAAGTTCTTGATCATCATTGTTGTAATATGTTATTCATGCATCTTGATAATCTAAACAAGTTAAGATTTCATGTCGGACTTTGTTCTTATTTGATGTTATTTTCAGGTGACCAATTATCTGCAGGATATTGCTCCGGAGCTCTGTGATAGAGTCGAGCTACACAGGAAAAATGTTCCTTTGTTTGATGAATTCAACATTGAAGAGGAGATCAATAATATTCTTAATAAAAGGTGAGGATGCCAAGAGTCAATTTTCCAAAGGTGTGGTATGTTGTAATTTTTGTGTTTATTTACATCTAATTGTTGGACTTGATCTTACTCCTCCATGTGTGTTTTTTAGAATGCTTATATTGGTAGGTTCAATCTGAACTACCATTTTACTGTTATTGTTTTGTTAGGGTTAACTGCAAGTAGGGGGATTTTGAATTGGTTTTGTTGCCATTGTTATGTGCTTATGCCCTTGGTTTATGTCAAAATAATTTGATAGCATTGTCATCAACAAATTAGGAAATTTATCATAGAATTTATAAAAATCTTTATTGGGCATTATGGAGTAGAGATGTAGAAAGAAAGGAGGAATGAGAGAATGATGACCAAAATTCAGAAGGGTCTTGGTGAAGACCAAATTAAATTCTGATCATCTCTGCAATTTCTCTGTATGTTCCCCATCTAAATGAGTGGTTGATATTTCGTTGTTGTTGTTGTTTGACGAGAAGAATAATATCATTAATAATTAGCCGTACGACATCTACAATAAGAATATAGATCTATAAACCACATATTCAAAGAAAGAACATATATTTTAAATATCGAATAACATTTTTTTTGCATTCTTGGCACACTTCATACTCCACCAATTCAAGCTTGACGCAAGCAGTGAAACTTTGAAATCCTTGCATCTTCCAAGTAGAGACCTTCTCAATTTAGACTAATGTTCTAATCGAGGAGTTGTTGACAAGACCTTAGCCCATATGAATCCAAATCACCTCCTACTAGGACCAAAAAAAAAAAAAAAAAAAAAAAAAACGTGGATGAGAATAATAAACCCAAAAAATTGGGAAGAAAACTCTCACGGATGGAGAAAACATATCAACAACTAAAAAGAGAAAAAAAACTTAATTGTTATAAAGAAAAAGGGTTGGAGATAGTATAATTTTTGAAGAAAAAGAGAATAGGAGGAGAGCAGCAATATATGGAATAATTCTACGAGTGGTTGATGCTGAATTGCTGAGAATCCTCCAAGTAGAAAATTTCCGAGTGATTGAAGAAAGAAGGTATAATTAATCTTTTTAATTTCCGATTAGTAATTCATAGTTTCATACACCTGAAAATAGTATAGTGTACCCGGGTGCACCATGGTGCACCCGGAAAGAACATTAGACATATTTTAAAGAACATGGGCAAAAAAAAGAACATGTTAGTGTTAGAAAAAGAACATACCTATGTTTGACAAAAGAACATGTTTGTGTTTGACAAGAACATGACATTACAAAGAACATAAAGTCTTTACAAAAAGAACATGTTATATTTCATGGTTATTTAGGTGTTGAACGTGTTTGAAAAAGAACATTATATTTGACAAAAAAGAACATGTTCGTGTTTGACAAAGATGTAGGTGATCATTGGGTGGGCCAGGCCAAGGTTAAAAAATCAACTCACTTCTCGGGTCGGGCCAAATTTGGGCCGAAGTTTTTGTGCCCAAAATTGTCCGGCCATGCGGGCTTTTCGGGTCGAGTAAAAAAATCAACTAAAATGCATAAAACGCATTCCCAAACCCGCCCAATAAATTAAATTTAAGGGCCGGGTCCGACCCGATTTTGGGGGCCGGGCGAAAAAATTCTGCCCAAAACCCGTCCAAAACCGGGTCGGGCCATTCTAACTTTGATCACCTCTAGCCAAAGAACATAAAGTCTTTACAAAAAGAACATGATAATACATTAAAGAACATGTTCTTTTTTCTGGTTATTCGAGTGATTGATTTTTTTTTTTTTTAATGTACATACATTAAAGAATATATTGTATAATATAAAGAATATTGTATAATATAAAGAACATATAGTTCAAACTCAAAGAACATAATCATCAAACTTAAAGAACATATTATGCTCATGTTCTTTATAAATATATATAATGTTCTTTTTTTGCCCATGTTCTTTTAAATATACCTTATGTTCTTTTCGGGTGCACCATGTGCATGGTGCACCCGGGTGCACCAACCATTTATTATCATACACTAGCTTACATATATTCTCAGACAACTCTGGAAGTCTGTTATGTGATGTGATTGATTTGTGTGTTCTTGTTGTCATAGGAAATTGCATGAGTTATTTATAGAGAATTAATACATATGTTAAAAAAAGCAGACAATTGTGTCAGGAAAGTCCATTAGTTGTGAACAATAAATGCCTCTAAGTCAAACTGTTTGCTCCTAATAAATTTTGTATGTGATATTGTGCTGGGTCCCAAATTTGTGCATAACAATCAGTAAGGAAAGTGCTTTAAATTGTGCTGATTGCATCTTGTTGACAGGGTCGCTCTTCCAAATGGAGGATCTTTGGTAATCGAACAAACTGAAGCTTTAGTCTCTATTGATGTGAATGGAGGACATGGGATGTTTGGTCAAGGGGCTTCACAAGAGAAAGCTATTGTTGATGTCAACCTTGCTGCCGCAAAACAAGTGCGTGACACTCTACTTTTGTGCTGATAAGTTTACTCGCTGGTGCTTTATGCTTGAAAAGGAAATATTGCGTTTTTGGTTAAATGAAATTAAATGAAACCAAATTTATATTACGAATTGCATGGCCTTGTTGGGCAATTACTCCCTCCAAACCCGAAAGAAGGTTACGTTTGGTGGGTTTACAAGGTTAATAAAGAAAATAAGATGGTGGAAAACAATGATTAGATATCACACTCATCAAGTATTAAGGCATTAAATGAACATTGCAAATAGGAATATTTGCACTAGGAGTAGGTAAATATTTATGTAAATAAGAACAGTTACATTGGAAGTATGTAAATATTTTGATAAATGGTGTAGTTTCATGGAAAATATGTATGTATGGAGGAAATGTGTAAAAAAAAATAATTATGTTAATGTTAAGTAATAATTGAAACGTAACCATTAAAGGAGAAGGTCAAAAAAGGCAAACGTAACCTTTTATGAGGAACGAAGGGTTTTTAGATGTTTTTAAAAGTGTTTGGTAAATAATTGGGTAGTAATTAGTTGTTTTAGAGTATAAAACAACTAAAAAAACTAAAAGCTCTTTAAAAAAATCTTCATATGAGATTTTAAAAAAAGAGCTTTTTGGGTCAAGCTCTTAAAAAAGTTTTTAACTGAACACCCTAAGAGCAACTCCAATAGTTATAACTAGGGACTTGCTTGTAATTTTAATAATTCCCTAGCTACAAGCTTGACCATTGGAGCTAGAAAACTCAATTAGTTTGGCTAAGCAAATTAGCTTTGCCAAGCTAATTTGCTTGGAAATTAAACTTGACAAAATAAAATGCTCAGTGCACCAATTAAGCTCTTTCCATATATTTTCTATTCAACAACTACTACTAAGCTAATAGCCAGCCATTAGAGCAATAAGTAGCTAAAATGATAATTAGCTTAAAAGCTTATGTGACATGACAAGCTAATTGTCAAATTATCTTTCCATTAGAGTTGCTCTAAGAGCTTTCGGAAATGGTCAAATATCTCTTTTTGTTCCAAAAGCTCTTTTTGTTCCAAAAGGTTACTAACCAAACACCCTCCTATGTAAATTCTAAATTTCTTATACATCAATGTGTTTAGTAGACCTGTTATTGGCAGGGTGGGGCGGGTCAAAGAGGGTCATATTTTACAAGGTCAATAATGGGTCTGGCCAATGCCAATCGTGGGTCAATAGCGGGTCGATAATAGGCGGGCCAACAAAATAACAGTTAAAATAAATATTGAACAAAGCCATTATTAAGTATATTTGAATACAAATTTATCTATGTAATTATTTTCATATCATCTATATTATTTGTCTGTTAAATTGGAAAAACATTTTGGCCCTATATTGCCCGTACGCAATAGGGTCTTGTCCATTTAAGGCTCTGTCCATTATAAACCCTTTAAGCTTGGCCCTAATTCTATTATCATTGGGCTACCCTACCCAATAACCAGGTCTAGTGATTAGCTAACTTTTCCTTATGTTGATTAAGTTTACAATATATACTTCAAGCCCTAAGGGCTTACCGTAAGCATAAGCATTAAATATGTTTCATGTATTTGTATTAGTTTAGAAATCTATGAAAAAATTACACGTCGACTGGTGTTTGTTTGATAATTCTTGTATCTTTCTTATTTTAACTTTTTTTTTTTGTTTATATATATTTTTATTCTTTTTTCTTTTAGCTTAAGGGCTGCATATATCTTCTTATTTTTATGCAACAGTTTTCTGTCTCCAGATGTTTCATTTCTATTTTTAAAGCTCTTGGAGTTTAAATGTTATTCATGTTTGCATAACTAAACTAGAATCAATGTTAATTCATCAATAGTGTTACAAAATACCTAAAAATATTCAATCATCTTCTTTTGTTTCATTGGTGAAAGGGATACTAGAATTAGTTTTCCTTTATCAATAGTGCTATAGATTACCTTCAGAGAATTAGTTACAGTACACTGTTAGACATGAAAACTGCATCATATTAAAATATTCAATCATCTTCCTTTGTTTCATCAGTGATAGGGAAGAGAACCACTTAGATGTAAAAATTACTATTCTTTGTAAGAATACTTCTAACAGCATTTTTTTTTTCCCTAGATTGCTAGGGAATTACGTCTCAGGGATATTGGTGGCATCATCGTGGTAGATTTTATTGATATGATGGATGATTGTGAGTAAACCTCTGCCATGATTCTTTCTCTTCATAAATTCCTGATGTGTGTTGTCATTTTGTAATTTTCTTGGCAATAGGATAAAGGTATGAAATTATGCAAACTTTAAGCAGATTTAGAATGCAGGGATGGATAAACATATTGTTTACTATATTCTTTGTTGATTAAGTCAACTTTCTTGATAGGCAATATCAAGTTATAAGCCTCAGTTCTTGAAAAGTATAATCATGTTGTCTTACACTTTTCCAACTGATTGTAATGAGATCAGCAGACAATGAGAATCCTACTTCTGTGGCAGCTCTTAGTCATCTATATCGCAATGCTTTTCACAAGAGGGGTGAAATAGTAGCAATCTTAATGGAACTTGTTTGTCTTCTGAAGGAACTCTTTCAGCTCTGAACTTAGGAGAGTCAAGATACTTTATTCCTGACACCAATTTACATAAATGATTAAATCATTGAGGTCCTCTGCCCTCTATTCCTTATTCTTTGAACTCTTGAAAATCAATTTTTTGTTGTTTTCATTACAACTTGTTGATCATCCCACTCCTAAATGCAGGGTAAACAAAATAGTAGTGTTTATTTTTATTATATAAATATGTTTGTCAACCTTTCATTTTAATTTTTTATTTTGTAAATTATTGATTGAGCTGTTAGTTAAACACCATTACTTTTGATTATTGTTCTTACTTTACTCTATAATGTAAAACACAAGTAAATTACACACATTGGTGATGTGTTTGCAAAATTTACAAATTTGAGCCTGGCGATATAATTACTTTTCAGTTCTGGTGGCCTGTTTTTTGCTCTGCTTATCCCTCCATTATAATAGTTAGACAAAATATCACCTCTCTGAATTCCTGGAAAACATTGTTCGACAATAAGACTTAATATAAAGGGAATCCTGTTTGAGAATCAGAACTTGCCAATATGTTTTTCTCTTGATTTTTTCTTTTTTTCTGGCTGATGCCTTCTTTCCAGCAAATAAAAGATTAGTTTATGAAGAAGTGAAGAAAGCAGTCGAGAGGGACCGCTCAATCGTTAAGGTTTCTGAATTGTCCAAGCATGGACTTATGGAGATTACCAGAAAGAGGGTATGTATTGAATGTTAATGCTTCATTCCTCATATATCCCTGATCCAAAAATGTGTTACGTTGGCTTTGTGTTAGGTTTAGCATAGGCTCTTTATCTTATTACTCCATTGTGTCTTGTTTTTTTTTAATTTTTTTTATTTATTTATTTATTTTTTTTTTTAATTTTTTTAATTTTTTAATTTTTTTTGTATATTTGACTTTTTGAATGAAACATTTTGTAAAATCTAAATGGAGTTATTTATTTAGGCTTGTCTAGGTAAATAGCTTTATAACATTGTCTTGTAGAATTTTATTCAAGGATCTTTTATCACAAAAACTTAGAACTACTTATTGTGTTGTAAATCACTGCCATAAAATTTGACCTTAAGTTGAATATCAGTTTGTCAATTAAGAGCAAGATGGTTACTATATTTAGTGGTCAATTTTAAGGTGTATACTGTATAGTGACTAGTGAAGGGTCTAATCAGGTACTTCAAGGTGTATACTGTAAGTGACTAGTGAAGGGTCTAATCAGGTATTTCAAGGTGTATACTGTATACTGAATTGTAGGGAAAAAAAAGTCATGAAGTCAATTGTTTACAAGAAATCTTTTTAGGAGGTTCTTTCTTTCCAAAAAGAAAAAAAAAAAAAAAAAAAAAGGGCTGTATATAAAGTAGGTGTTGATAGAGTTCCCACGATTTTTTTCTCGCTGGTAAACAACTGTTAAAAGTTTAATTAAAAAAGGTCAATGTGGTTGTGATCTTGTAAGATTGAGTGAAACAAAATTTATTATTTGTTCAATGAATGCAGCTCAAAATTCAGTCGCGAATGCTGTAGTTTATAAGTTACTTTATTATCTAACTGTTATATTCTTAACATAATTTAAACAGGTACGCCCTAGTGTGACATTTATGGTAAGTGAACCATGCACTTGCTGTCATGGTACTGGGAGAATTGAGGCTCTAGAAACTTCCTTCTCAAAGATTGAGCATGAAATATGCCGCTTGCTAGTAAGTAAAGCTTTTCCTTTAAGATTTCTTCCTTTGCTTCACCTGTATAGGCAAACATCCAAGTAGGTTTATTTGGCGTAGGATTCAAATCTGCGTTTTTCTTCATATAACTTGATACAAAGGATTGTTGAAGCCGTTAATTCACATCCTCATTAGTCTGTTCGGAGGAGAGGATAAACTTTAATTCCTTTCATCTACTTTCATTTGCAATATTTTCTTGTATCCATTTTAATCTAATTCGTTGCCTTTCTTTCTATCAGGCAACAGTGGGCCAGAAAGCTGATCCTGAGAACCCGAAGTCCTGGCCCAGATTGCTGTTGAGAGTTGATAGTTACATGTCCGACTATTTGACATCAGGGAAAAGGACAAGACTAGCAACTTTGAGTAGCTCTTTGAAAGTTTGGATTCTTTTAAAGGTATGGCTGATTTCCTATTATTTGGTCACACTGACTGTTGGAAATATAGATTTGTCATTGTCACCTGACTGTTTGCAGAGGAACTTGTTCAAATTTATAAATGCATATCAGGAAATAAATATCTTGAGCTGCAAATATACACATGTTTGAGATGAAACTTCATCAAATACATATACTTGATTTCTTTTTACTTGCAACAAACAATTTTGGCACGCAATTTAACAAAGATATTAGAATAGGTAATGGACTGAGTTTTCAGACTATGTAATTGAAAATTATCAAGTGAATAAATAAAGATAGAAGCTTGATACTTGATTAAAAATGGCCATAAGATAGTTTGAGGCTATTAATATCTAGTTTAGCAACTTGAGGTTTCTACTACTATGCCACATCCTATTTATAATTAAGCCCTTTTACAAGTTAACCTAACATCAATTATATTGGTCACTACTTTGCTCTATTTTCCCTCCAAATCTCTCCAATTTTGGAGGGATCATGCTTATTAAAAGAGAGGAAAAATGGATCTCCCCCTCTCCTTCCCCTTCCTCCTCCCAATTCTTTACCCAAACTAAATTGTTGTCCTCCATTTCTCTTCTCTTTTTTTCCTTCCATTTCCATCTGTCCTAACAAAGTGTTGGTGTTTCATTGATTATTTTTACCACATCTGCCATGTTGTCCACCTTTTCCCCTTGCTGCTGGCATGCTGCTGCTTGTCTCTTCCCCCTTTGTCTTGTATCTCAAGTTATTTACTCCTTCGAGTGTAGACCTATATTGGAGGTTTGGGTGTGGCCACCAGGTGCACCGAGTCCATCACAGTGAACGAACAAATTAACTAAATAAATATTACCACCAATAAACAGAAAGTTTTAAATTGTTGCGGTTTAATTTATCAAGTTTACTTTGTCCGTTTACCTTTTCTAATCTCTTCCTCAAATAGCATGCCAGAAGGGGTGTTGTAAGTAGAGGAAGTATTATTTTACAATATAATCTTAAAAACTATTGTAAACAACAATTCAGAGCTAAAGACATCCATGTCAAATTGTGAATTTGTGATGGCTGACTGACACAGTGCAGTGATCATAACGAAAAAAATCTGACACTTACCCTGCATAGCCATTATGTAGGAGGTTTTCCTATTAGGTTTCCATTTACTTAGCAATCAAGATTAGAGGCATGATCTCATCCTTGGTTATTATATCTGAACTTGGGGCAGCAATTTGCTCTATAGTCTCCTGATATTTCCTTTGATAAAACTACTTTTACCCCCCTACTTTATACATTTGACACCCTATTACTCACTTGCATGCAGTCTTCATACTTGATTTATTACCTTCTGTAATAAGGTTTCCTTCAGTCTGTCTCTAAACAATAAGCCACATATGATGGAAGGAAATTTAGAGATGACAATGAAGGAAAGCAGGACAGGAGTCTGTTTCTACACATCCTTCCCACCTAAATATTTCATGCCACCCCCTAACTGCTCCCCATGACAGGCACAAATCTAAACCATCAAATCCTGTGGTTACATACTCTCCATGAAGCAAATGTGTTCTGCAGCCAAGTTTAATATTCTACACTATAATAGAAAGCATGGAATGTCTAGCTTGAGGCTGCTTTTAATTAATGAGAATAATCAACTATTAGAGTCAGCTAAGTCTACTCTCTTAACTGAACCTAGTCACACCTATATCATGCATTGAATCAATAGGCGAATTGGGTTGAAAGCCCAAATATGTCATTCACAAATTACGTAGATCCAGGTAAAAGGTTGTTCTTGCACATTAATTTTATTAATGTAAAACCCAATAATTCTCCCATATCACTAGATTATAGGGAGAAGGTTAAGGAAAATTGATTAATAATTTGGTAATTAGATTAGGTGAAAGCTTGAAAGACATGATCGTATTCATAATAGTCATGGTGGAAATCACCAATTGCACGTTCAGGAGGTTGGTGCTCTCTGCCCAGCAATTTCTCCGTGTACTCTCATCAATGTTCAACTCACTAACTATATTTTTTCTTCCACAGCTACCGATAACATCATTATGATGATTCCACCTAAAGTGCCCCTCCCCTTAATACTAAAGCATAGTGTATGTATGTTCTTAACTATGTAGGTCATATGTTTGTGTTAGCGTAGATTCGAATTTTTCCCATTCTGTATGTTAATGAGTGAGCCAGGAAGTGCAGCAAAACACTAGCTATGACCCACCTCAACTAAACCAATGACTGACTGATTTAAAAATGAGTCCCATATCTCCAATTTATTCAATATGCTGCATATTCGTTGCTGTAGTTATCATCCATAAGTGATAAGTCCATGGATCTTGAAATATTTTACAGTTAACTTTATATGTTGTCCATAATTTTCACATCTTTGAACCTAAATTGAAATATACTTCGTATATGAAACTGGAATATAAATTTTTTCTGAGAGTTTATTTTTACTACTAGTATTTTTTTTTTTACATTACCAAGGATAAACTAGTTATACTACATATAATTTGTTCTTAATTTGATCATCTGATGCATGCATCACTTTACCAGGTAGCAAGAAACTTTGCGAGGGGTGCATTTGAGGTCCGACTACTTGCTGAGGAAAAGGGAATTACTAACCAGCAACAAGTTGGTGTGACCACTCAATCAGCTGAAGCTGCTACAATTATACCCACCAAGAGAACTAAGTTGTTCCCTGTGAAGAGATGGAAGGCAGGAAGAAAATTATGACCATGAATTTTTATCGAAGCTGTTCTCTGTTTAAAGGTGAAAGATGAGAAGGAATAAAAAGCCTAGAGAAATAACTTGAGATTAAAATAATATCCAATGAACATCAAAGAACATCAAATTTTGGTGAAAGAAGATTTTGCAAATGATGGGTAGCTATTGCAGGTGTGATGAACTCAAGTAGGCAAGACAAGTGAAAAAACTGAGGAAATTAAAACCTCTCCTGTTGTTTCACTTGTCTGCCCTTTCAGGCTTTATATGAGATTTTAGCCAACATATTTGAATTTGTAGCTTCGCGAAGATCAGAGCAGCCAATAATTCTTAAATAACTGCTACAAGTCCAAGCTAAAGCTTGATTTTGAGTTATGTACTGAAACCATGTAATAAACGGCATGTATAGAGTGGCTCACTGGTTGCCTTGATTTTGTTGTTTACGTGTAAATTAATGTAATTTTCGAACTAAAATAATAGTAAGGGTTTAGATTTTGGTCTAAAGAATATCTGGTTTTGTAGATGACTAATTTCGGCTTGCCTAAGAATTCTTTCATTAGTTTGTGACTTGCCTAAGTATGAACTGTAACATAATACTTCAGCTATTAGAAAGGTTACACCAAATCTAATGCGGAGTGAAGCTTTGTTTGTGCTTGAAATTGTTACTACTTCAAAAAATATGGGCTAACATGATATGTACACTTGCGATGACACATAACATATAAGAGTTTACCATAACCTCTTCATTGACATATTCACTTAATTGATTATACACACATATATCCTGTTTCATAGATACACTTATTAAGACTTGGATTATATCAACCAACTAACAAATGAAGACTTGGATTATACCAACCACTATACATAGATACACTTATTAAAAAACTACATTTACTTGATAGATTGGGTTATTAGCTTATTGGAAATGCCCTACAGATTTTGTGTATAATACCATACCATTTTTTTATTTTTATTTTTATTTTTTTTTATATTTGGCTGTGAACCAAGTGTGCAGCTTTAGAGTTTTATGCTTTGTTTGGATAGCAAAGAAGGAAGGAAAAGAAGGGGAGGGAAAATGGAGGAAGGGAAGGGAAAAGAAAGGGAGGGGGAGGTGATCTCCATTTTCCCTCCAAATCTCTCCAATTTTGCAGAGATTATGGTTATTATATAGAGAATTAGAAAATGGATCCCTCCCTCTACTTCCCCTTCCTTCCCCCAATCTTTTACATAAACAAGAGATTTTGTCCCTCTCCATTTCTCTTCTCTTCTTTTCCTTCCATTTCTTCCTATCCAAACAAAGTGTTAAGCAAGACTAGAGTCTCATCAAGACACTTCTTTGAGTGTGTTATATTTTGTTACTTAATTGTATATATCCCCTATAACGCAGGGTGTTAGTATTATCCATGAACTCCATGCCTTATTTCATATCGTTATTGTTCATCATCCCCTTACTGGGATTTGACCACCATTACTGGGATTTCTGAAATTGCACAAAAAACGCCATAGTAAATCCAATTCACCTCTTTGAAAAAGTCTAATTAGATAGAACATATCAAATCTTGCATTTTTTTAAGATGTTAAAGTCAAGCTGTCGAAATTTTACACAAACCCAAAATACAACGAATATGATGAACTCCATACAAGAAAGTGAATTGCAGTGATTTCTACCGTTTCCAGAGTACGAATCCCAGTGGTTTAGAGGAGAGAGAAGGGGTAAATCTAACAATACAATTGGTCTTGTATGGACCCGATCTACAATAAATTATTGTAGAACCAAAATTTGACACCTTCAAATAATATAATCACATTCTGGATGATATAATCACTTTTTTAGATGATATAATTATCTTTTTGTGGGGCATATTTTGAATTGTATAACCTCATATTAAACTAGAGGTTATATAATTATCTTTAGGATGATAAAATTTAAAAATCATGTTTTGTATGATGTAATTTACTATTTGATACTTTTTATAATGATAAATTCACCTTTTGAATTATACATTTACATAACAATTTCAAAATGATACTTCCTCCGTTACAGGTTATGTGCAACGATTTGACATAAAGTAGAGAGGGAAAATGTCTAATCGTTGCACATAACCTGTAACGGAGGTAGTATAATCACATCTCGTATGATATAATCACATTCGTATGGTATACAAGAAGGTTGGGTCTACAATAAGTTATTGTAAACCGGATCTATTCTAGTCTTTGTACTAACCATAAGATAGAGAAATTTTGATAGTATCCATGAATACAAATTCCATTTCAAATGTTTATAAATGGCTGGTGATGTTCACCACGGATTTGATGTTCTCAAAAACCTACCGACGACCATTTTCGGTGACCGGGAGAAAAGATGAAGGAGACAGAAAGGGGTTAAGTAAACCCTAAGAGAGTAATTAGCAGCAATAATTTTAATTGCGAATTATTTCTCTTAAAAAAT
Organism: Chenopodium album; assembly: GCF_948465745.1. Lineage (NCBI taxonomy): Eukaryota > Viridiplantae > Streptophyta > Magnoliopsida > Caryophyllales > Amaranthaceae > Chenopodium > Chenopodium album. The sequence continues at coordinate 11,025,764 of NC_137842.1, read as the reverse complement.
TTCTAATTATTTCATATTCTGATTATCATAAATAATAATATATGATTTTACTTAGATTTTTAACATTTTGTAAAATTAGGAATATGATTTTTTTGCTAAAAAGGAAATAAAGGACTTTTTTGTGTGTGTGTGGCCATGAGGATCAGACCCGCTTTTGGCTTATGGTAATCAAAGTTTCTCTGATCACCGTCACCCTAGAATCATTCCCAAAATATATATGTCAGTCAAAGGAAACTAAAAATGACAGTATTATTAAAGAAACACAAAAAATAAAACAACCAACAAACTACACTACGCATAAACACCAAGAGACAAGTGCGAGCAAACTTTATTCGAGCCAAGTTGGAGAACTTGAAGTCCACACTAGACCCAAGATGCTCATTTTGTACTATCTACGTCATTCTACTGATGCTCATTTTGTACGTTCCAAACCAGATTGCATGATTCCCCAGATATATAAATAACCAATGTGCGTGAACCTGCATAAAATTATGAAAACGTCATGAACTCCAACCGAGTAAATATAGAAGTTTCGTACAGAAGACAAAATAGTACAAAGACTGATACATTTCGAATAAGTTTCTATAGCTTACCATTAATGATAGGTGCATTTGTCCCAATTAATTTAACCATGCATGTTACCCAAACATACGTATTTAACCTGAAAAATTATGCATAGAAAAGGTGTCAATTGGATAGTATCAATGATCAAGTAAACAAATTCTATGTTTTTATCTGCAATATTAAACACCGAGAACAGAGAGAAAGTGTGACTGAAAGCCACATTATAAAATTCTGCAACATCTGTAAGACTGTAACTAAACCTTGACCTAAGCTACGCGGAACAATGATCTACGTAGTTGGTCTCTTATCATGTGTCTGATCATCACAAAGCCTAAAATAATTGTAATTAGTAGCATTAAAACTTCATTTAACCAAAACATAATTAATAATAATATGGTGATGTATAAGTCGAGAGAAATGTTGGTGGAGTATGTGAAAAAGTAGGAGAGAGATTGATGAGCATTTTTTTTTTTTTTTTTTGCTCATTAGTGGGATAAAATTTGCTCACAAAAAATGCTCATGGTTGGCAAGAGACAAAAAGTGGCTAGAGAGAGAATGAGCAAATTTTTTTTGCTCACTAGTGTGAGTGCTCTTACTGCTGACAAATTCTCATCTCATTGAGTGATCATAAAGAGCCTACTATTTGATCTGAATCCCCATTTCAGGCTGCAATTATAAATGTGAACTCGTTCAAAATCAAAATGTAGATTCATTCACTAAACTAATATGCAGAGACACCCACGCAACTGTTTTTAGTAGCACAGTTGAAACATTGTTTGGTCCACAAAGCACTGAATTCTTGCAATAGATTTTTGAGATCAAAGTCTCTATGCGTAACTTATCTATTTTGCTTAACATTCTTTATCGGGATTAACACCACATTAACGGACAAAAAATGCCATATAATCATTGATCATAATCAACTTGTTAAATTTGATTCCATAAGGAAAGCTAAACCATGTAACTTACTTCAACATATTCATCCATGCCATACTTAGAACCCTCTCGTCCAATACCAGACTGCTTAAATCCTCCAAATGGAGCCACCTGTTGCACATTAGCTGCTCTTTGAAAAAAAAAAAAAAAAAAAAAAAAAAAAGAAAAAAAAAAAAAAAACCTAGCTATTATCTTTTGAATACTTTGAAAACGCATACAGACCTCCGTGGAAACTAATCCCTCGTTAACACCAACAATTCCATATTCAAGGGCTTCACTAACACGCCAAGAACGTTGAATATTTGTTGTGAATAAATATGCAGCTAATCCTGAATGGAGGAATCCACACCACAAATGAAAGAAATAACATCAGTCTACACCACTGAACTATGAAAAGACATTCAGGGTTAGGTTTCTGTACATAGATTATGATTTCTGTATGAATAATGCACACATATTGCAGAGTAATTTGATGCGCTGTCTAAGCTACAAGACTATAATCAATAAACAAACCTGCATTGGTGTCATTTGCCAAGCGAATAGCATCTTCCTCTGTTTTAAAGGGAAGAAGAGGAGCAACAGGCCCAAAGATTTCCTCCCTGCAATTTTAACCAAAGGATTGGAATGTGATAGTCTACTCCACAGTCCAATCAACTCATCATATTTGCATATCAAGATTCAAAGTGGACCAATAGTGTAGAAACAATGTCTAAATCTTAAACCTCACAACAACTAGCTATCCTCATATCTAGGTTGCTACAAAAATTGTAGATAGTATAAAATATTCTTGGATATCTTATTATTTAGGTACCACAGTACTCTTAGTCTATGCAACCGCACAGGGCCAAATTTGTTTGGGGCCTCAAATAAGTAACCTATTGTATTAAATTTGTTGTGCAAGATAATAAGTTGAGGTGCTTTGGTTCAATAGTACAATAAAAGTCTTGTAGATTTCTTGTTCAATTCTCACAATACCTTTAATTATTTTTCTTTCTTTATTGCTTTTGAATTTTGATCCTCACAAGACACATTACAGTTTGTATTTTTTCATTCAGTTTGTAATTTTCAAAAATAGAACGCTATTAAAGTTATGACTCGATTGATTATTAACTTATTTGAGGATATAAATTTAATTAGGAGATATTTATACATCGTTAGTTTCTCTTCCATTTCATTAAAGAGAGGGCCTAGTTTTATCTCAATTGTAGGGCCTCATAATAATTGGGACAGACTTGGTTGAAGTCTTAGAAGTATCAGCCACCTTTGCCACGATGAAGTTATAAATTAATTTCCCTATTTATCTAAGTAAAATGAAACAAATTTATGAATACACCTTTTCTTCAAATCTTGTTCCATGAATTTGATGAAACTAAAATAAAGACTCTTGTACACTGTTCGGATAAAGGGATTTGGTAAGAGAGAAAAAGAAGGGAAAGGGAGAGAAACATTTTCCATTGTTTAGATAGCAAGGTATGAGAATGTTTGAAATGGACTTATGGAGGGAATGAGGATGGAAGAAATCTATTTCTTTTATTGTACAATAAATATAATCTTTAGAAAATTGGAGTGATTTGGAAGGGATAGGGACACATAAAAACCACTTAGGGTGAAAATGTTAATTAACCATATTATTTCTTGCTACACAACGTAATCATTTTCCCTTTTGAAACTATGATTTATTTTGTTGAGTCACTCATGACAAGATCTTGGTTTGCTCACTTGTAATTTTCCATTGTGGCCTCTTCTAAGACAAAAAGAGCCAAACAAAGGAATTTGCAGCGGCAGCAAATGATGCTCTCTATATGGCGATGAAAGAGGCAGAAGAGGAGGTGGTAATTGGGGTTGGGAGAAAGAAGGGTCTTTAAGAATCTAGCGGGCTTCCCTTCTCTTCTCCTCATTCGAGAAAAGGAGCTAGTAATTATCCTCTCTTTCTTACCCTCCCCTTTCCTTCCTCATCCCTCACCTTCCTAATTTTCAATTCAAACACATTAGTAAGTAAACATTTCCAAACAATCCCTTTGTTTTTTAAATCCTATGTATAAGTGAAAACCAAAAGGATATTAATATTTTTGCTCGCTCTGCCTATCCTTTCACATTGATCTCTGGAAAACGAACATGTAACCACAAAAGCGAAAAGATATGGAATGGGAGAGGAACAATATAATCATGGTATTTAAAATTTTTGTCTAAGCGAACGTTTGGCCTATATTGTTTACTCTAGTAGCTGCAATACAAGAGCGATTTTCAAATTTAAATGAAATATACTCATACATAATAATATAAAAGCTACATCTCATATATTTGATTGTAGCCAAACCAAAGAGAAAGTGGAAAAGGTAGGTTGATGTCATCTTTCTTTCTTGGTAGTCAAACCACACCTTCCTCTACCCAGGTTAGTAGTTTGGCTCATTAAAGAGATATCACGTGGTCCCCCCCCCCCCCTCCCCTCTCTCTCTCTCTCTCTCTTACCCCCTTCTCTCTTTCTCCTCATCTCTATTGTGGATGTGATAAGGTTGAAGCCTTGAAGGTGGTAACAATGTTGGTAAATAGGTTACTTCCTCTATCTCCCTCATAGTTCATGTTGCGTGCTAACGCCAACATAAGGTAAGGTAGAGGTCTGTTAGCTTGGCCTTAATTGTCATATTAAGTGGGCATCAAGGGAGGTAATTCGAATTCTGGGAAGTTAAAAAGAGGAGAGTGGTGGTGGACTAGTGATTGACTGACTGACTGGTGAGTTAGCTAACATAGGGGAAAAGGGCTAGCTGGTTTAACCGACTGGTAATGGCTGGTGGATCATGTAAGTGGGAGGTAGGACCTGGAATGTGGAATGAAGAAGGGTGGAGGACAGTGGAAGTAGAAAGGGCGTTCAAGTAAGGGCAATCTTCCCTTTTCTCCATTTAACTATTACTAAACTTGGCTTGGTTGCAAGTAACATGACATTTTCGTTTTATGAAAGTATTGCAAGTACAAAAATAAATAAGATAAATATATGGTCATAAAATCAATGTAATATAAATTATCAGGATTTCAGGGCAGGAGTAGATTACTTGTGCAACTTCCCTCAAAGTGGACACTTAGGGTACACATAACATTATCGCTCACAAGAAATGATTGTTCTCTTGAAGCCTAGATGTCCAATCGTTGTCTTGCCCAACCAACTACCCACACACATGAATTGAACGAGAGCATAATAACCACAAGGATTCAGTAAGTACCTAGATATAAGCATCTCATTGTTGATGTCTGCCATTACTGTGGGTTCATAAAAGGTCATTCCAAGATGATGTCTTCTACCACCAAGAAGAACTTTGGCTCCCTTCAAAAGGAAGAGGAGATACTTTTCAGTTACTGAAGCTATAACACAGTACAATTAGGTTTGGGTACCCAGGGGAGGGGGAATACACTTCAGAACAAAGAACAAAGAGGGGAAGGTAAGTATGCTAGCGTGTATAAAAAGAGAATGGTTTACCTTTGAGATGGCATCTTGAACAAATTTTTCAACCTATACATTGTCATGAAAAAAAAAAAATTATAAGTGACCTTGTAATCTTCCATAAGGTCCAACAACCATTACTAGAACCCTGATAGCAAAATTACCTTCTGAACGGCAGCTTCATTAATGAGTGGTCCCTGCAACATTTAGGCACACTTAATTAACAATAGTTGGTTAAAATCTAATTATATGCTTACCAAGCTTCTAAGATAGATTGCCATTATAAAAACAAAATGAATATTTGCATGTATTTCAGCATGGTCATCTTACAAGTAAAATCCTAGTGGACCTCAAATTAACTCATATATAATGCAACATAAATAAATAACACATCTGTCAAAGAACCACACATTTCTCTAGAAATTATAACAAATAAACCTAACAATCAATTTCAAGTTTTCAACACAAAGTAAGATAATACATCACCTGAGCAACACCATCAACAAATCCATCCCCTACTTGAAGTTTCTGGACAGCATTTGAAAAAGCGCTAGCAAATTTATCATAAATACCTGCAGTTTATGATGAAAATTTTTAGGGTTTGACACAAAGGATTGAGCGACAAGCCTTAACTTGATTGATGAGTATTTATAGTATAAAAAAATAAATAAATAAATAAATAAATAAAAAAAAAAAAAAAAAGATGTTACAATACATTCACTCTCTACTTTCAAGATGCTCCGGGCTTTGCTTACTTGGTTAGATTACGTTTTTTATCAAAAAATTAAGGTCTTGTCAAGTAAGCAGTTGTTGGCCATTAGTTAAAAAATCTTGTTTCACAGTTGGATATATTCTTGTTGCTTTAGTTAATTGGTAGCATTAGCTGTTAACAAAGCTATTTGGTACAATCAGCTGTTTTAATGGGACTTTTTCAAATTTTGGTCACGCTTCAAATATATTTAGGCCATTCAACCACATGAACAAGGTACAAGTCAAAAAACTTATACAGAGAAACTAATATCCCTTGAAACTATACTATTCTCTCAAGGAAAAGGGTCATGCATGATGAACAGTCATAAATTACCACACTAGATTGCATAAATCGTTGCTTCATCAATGTCACAGTAAAGTGTCACATACTAATGTTGCAATATGAGGACATCAAAATTAAAGCATGGTGGTATAGATTGCCACAGACATCCAGGACTAAAAGTAAGTTTTAAGGGGCTTTGCCCTTGTAACAATGCCCCTTGCTCCTTTGAAATGTTGAAACTCTAATCACCATGATAGTAATTAATAGTTTCTTAGATAGCCTTAGTACTTGTCCCAACTCTAAGATCTTAAAAAATTCCACACATTGAATTAATATCAGAGCTAACATTAAACAAAAGTTCGCTGATTAAGGAGATTGTATTTTTTAATTTTTTATTAATTTGTGTTTTCCACTGGCATATATTATCATTAAACTCAACAAAACAAGATTAGTATCACCACACTACAAAGCCAAGGCTTTAAAATAAATTCCACCATACCTTCTTGAACAAGGATTCTATTAGCACATACACATGTTTGTCCACTATTACGGAACTTAGTCCCTAGCTGCGAAAGATAACCAAGACATTCGTTAGCGAGACCAAGAGAGCATATGACAAAAGTGCAAATTAGATCATGCATTAGGGTACATTTTCTTTCAAAACAATTTCATATGCTTTATAATAAATTTACATGGTAGTTAAACCAAAAAATAAAGAAAAAAAAGAAAAAAAAAACGTAGATGAACATATCATAACATTGCAGCCATACAGGACATAACATACAAAGTTGCGAACAAAATAATGGATGAGTTATATACTTCATACTTTCTTTGCTTTCATTTTTTTATTCCAGTGTTTCCCTTTTTGAGAAATTCCAAGTTAACAACATTTCCATTTTTGGTAAGTTTCTCTACACTCCTTGCATGTGTTCACACACCATATACTCATTTTTGCAGCATAGAAATTTGATACTAACCATTGTTACCCACATTTTTCTCTCTCCACCTTTTACTCTCTCTAAATCTTGTGCCCATATATATATATAAGAACCCTAGATATAAGGAGGGATCCGGTAAGAACCCCTCCTTATATAAGAACCCTAGTTATATAAGAATTAATCTCGGCCGTAGGATTAGATTGATATGAACGGCCAAGATTAAAACAAATCACAAACCCTCAAACTCAAACATCTTTCACTTTCTCTCTCCTCAATCTTAACATTTGTGAGTTTCTCTCTCCTCAAAAACATCAAAAGCTGCACTTGGAAGAACTTTCAACAATTTTCCTTCACATTGTCGGTTAAAATCAACAACATTGGTCATAAAATAAGTTAATTTCACAAATTAAAAGCAAATTTTGGCGAAAAACTCTAGATATCATAATTCAGGTATGATTATATTCGACCATTTGTTTGTTTTTTCATGAATTTTCAGCGTTTTTTCTGTTTTGATTTTCATGAATTTTGCATGAGTTTGATGTTCTGATTTGATTTTAATGAATTTCGCATGGAGTTTGATTTTTTTGAGTTCAATTTTTGCAAATTTAGGGTCCGAAATTTGCAGATTTAGGGTTCGATTTTTGCTAATCTTTTGATTATATGCTAATCTTTTGATTTTGTTTGAATTAATTACTTCGTTTTTTGCGATTTCACTAGTTTAATCTTTTGTGAATTCATCATTATAACTTCTATTCTTACTTTAATTGAATTTATGTGTTCTTTTGTAATATTTTCAATTAAGTTCCCTTGTATTTTGTTCGGTTTTTTTTTTTTGTTTTTTTCCGTCAATTCAAATTTTTCCAGAATTTCTCAATTTTTGAATTTTTTTCTGAAAACTTCATACAATTGATTATAGATCCGTCAATTTCGAATTGATCCATCCCGAATTGATTTTTGATATTGTGTTTTATTATATGCTAATTTTTTTGCTTCATTTATCAGTTTTTTTGCAATTTTTTTCTTCAATTTTTGATGATTTATAGTAAATTAGTGCAAAATGTGTTGAATTCTGTGATTTGTAAATAAGCTTAGCATGTTCCAAATTATTTTTCAGCATGTCGAAACTCACATGACATCTCATTTATTTAGAAAAAAATTTAGAACATACAAAGAAAAATTTGAAAAATAAGTAGAATAATAAGTTTAGAACATAGGCAAAATACATTTTGAACATAGAAAAATTTAGAACATAGACGAAATAAATTTAGAACATAAAAATTTTAGAACAAGGAATAAATATTTAGAACATAGGAAAAAATTAGAACATAGCAAAAAGTTTAGAACATATGCAAAAAGTTTAGAACATATGAAAAAACTTCGGAACATATAGGAATAAAAAAAATTAGAACATAGGTAGAAAATTTTAGAACATACGAGAAAATCAGAACTTAGGCAGAAAAATTTAGCACATAAAAGAAAATTTTAGAACATAGGCTAAAAAAATTAGAACATAAGAAGGTAATTTAGAACATAGGCAACAAAAAAATTAAAACACAGGCAAAAAAATTTAGATTATAGGTATAAAAAATTAGAACATATAGGCAAACAATTTAGAATATAGGAAAAAAAAAATTAGAACTTTATAATAAAAACTTTAGAACATGGCCATTAAAATTTTAGAACATGATAAATTAAGGACATAGGAAAATAAATTAGAACTTAGACAAAATTAAATTTATAACATAAAAATAGTTTTAAAACATAAAAGAAAAATTTAGAACATATGCTTAAAAAAAAGAACATAAGAAGAAAGTTTAGAACGTAGGCGAATGGGAAAAAAAAATTAGAACATGGGGAAAAAAAATTTAGAACATAAGAAAAGTTTTACAATATTGGCTCAATAAATTAGATCACACACAAAATAAAATTAAGACCATAGGGAAAAAAATAGAATATAGGCAGAAAAATTTAGAACATCGAAAAAAATATTGAAACATAGGGGAGAAAAACAAGAAAATTAAGAACATTTGTAGAAAATTTAGAACATAAGGTTATAATAACGGTTAAATTTCACTACGAGTACTATTTAATTTGCATGTTACTATTTTTTATTCTCCATACTCAAAATAAGTGAACTTAGCTTTGTAAAAGTCGTCTCTTTATTGGCATCTTTCCTCAAGTGTTACTGGTGATTTTTTTTGTTTTTTCTTTAATTTGGATCAATACGTGTCTTCAGTGATTCATTAAGTGGCGAAACTTGTATAATCAAATTGATGACATCATAATATTATTTGTGTATAAATTTCATAACCATCCCTTGAAAGTGAATTTTATTGAAACCAAGAAGGGGTAATAGGTTTGTGTCTATTAGTGAGAGGAATTGTCTTCATAGAATCATAGTCTATCCATGTGGCTGCAAAGATGCTCTATCTTATACCAATCTTCACCATCAACATCAAGACTTAATCAAGGGACTATATGTGGTTTTTTGCAGCTAGTGGGGAGGTGACTGATGCTGCTGCAGGTAGCCTGATGTTGCCGCTATTGGCTTGCTGCTGCCCTGCTGCTGTGCGTGGCATGCTACAGTGCGTAATGCCTCTTTCATACTTTTATGGGTTGATGGGGTTGATTGCAGCCGGTGATTTTATATTATAGGGTTATTGTAATGGTTAAATTCAGGTTGGATTACACTATTTAATTGTTGGGTATGCTAAAACCTATTAGCTCAAGTGGAAGAGCACTATGCAATTGCATAGGGGATGTAGGTTCGATTCCTACATAGGTTTTTCTAAATTATTTTTTCACCTTATGTTATTAATTTTTAACTATGCTATAAATTATTTTTTTTCAACTTATGTTCTAAATTATTTTTCTTATGTTTTAAAATTTTCGGCTTATGTTCAAAAAAATTTCTATTTATGTTCTAAAATTTTACCTATGTTCTAAATTCTTTTCTATGTTCTAAATACGAACTTCTCAAAATTACAGAAATGTCATTACTAAAGGATCATTTTAAATGGTTAGATCAAAACTAATAAAGGGTTGAGATTGGTTCTTATATAAGATTGGGTTCTTATATATAGGAGGGTTCTTACATGAGCCTTCCTCTATATATATATAGTTTTATACATTGTTACGTATTAAAAATACACATTCACCGGAGGCCAAGAACAAAGCTCAGAAAATTATTCTAGGAACACATTATAAACAGTCACTAAACTAAAAAAAATTAGGGAAAATCTATATTTGAGCCACCTAAACTAAATTCTATGAGGAGCATCATGGTGAATATCCCCATTATTCTTGTAAAATCAATGGGGTACCTTTTTTTTTAAACAAATCGAAAAAAGATAAGTTATTCCAGTTCATAACGGGTTTGAAGCCATGGGCTCAAACCAAAATTAAGAAGACAAAAAGTTCAAGATTTGAATTTTGCGACAGTTACCACAAAAGCATTGGTTGCTTGGAAAATGTCAAACGTTTCTGATAATAAAGGCGAAAAAGATAGAACTAGGATCGTGGAACGAAGAAAGGTTTCCAAAGTGGTAAAAAGTCGGATAAAAAATCCGAAGGAAAAAAACATTTCGAACAAGAAGTCGCGTTTTAGGGATGGGTGTTTTATTTGCAAGGGGCCACACATAGCCAGAAACTACCCTAAACACAAACAACATTTTGCATTGTTAGGCAAGTTCAGTGACGACTAGGAGACCATGGAGAAAGGGCAGGAAGATGATGTTGCACCTAGGATGAACACCAAGAATGGTCTTATTTAATGTAAGGTCTCTATAAACGGAAGTGATATGTGGGCTATGATTGATACAGGGGCTACCCATAATTTTAAGGTGGGTTAGTCCGGAAGATGGGTTAGAAAGTTCATCCATCGTTAAAGGTGACTACCCATTATTGATGATGTTAATAAAAACATGTTGTGATAAATATTGAGTATTCTATATATTGTGCTTTCATATATTGTTAGGTGTGAAAGTTAGGCTGGTTAGTTCATCTGTGAAACGAAAAATTTGTTGTGACAATTTGGTAACAGCACCAAGCAACGCACCGCTTTGCTATCATCTCGAGGACAGATGATTTAGTATAAAATAAAACACCCATTGTGATAATTTTTTCTTCGACGCGACGCTTGCAAAGCGGTGCTTTGCTTGGTGCTGATACCAAATTGTCATAGCGAAATTTTCGTTTCACTATGGATGGCGTTAGATCAACTAACCAACCTAACTTTCACACTTAACTTATAAATGAAAGCACAATATAAAGAACACAATAGAACACTCAATATTTAACACAACATCATGCTTTTATTAATATCTTAATAATAAGTAGCCACCTTTAACGAAGGCTAAACTTTCAAACCCGTCTTCTGGATTAACCCACCTTAAGAAAATTATGGGTAGCCTCGGTATGAATTATAACCCACATATCCCTTCCGTTTATAGTGACCCTACAATAAATAAGACCATCAACGGGTTCTTTTTGCTCTTCCTTGATTGCACTCTATAATTTCATGGTGTTCATCCTAAGTGCAACATCATCTTCCCGCTCTTTAACCATGGACTCATCATCGTCACTAGACTCGCCCAACAATGTCAAAAGTTGTCGTCGATGGTAGTTTCTGGCTGTGTGTGGCCCTTTGCAAATAAAACACCCATCGCTAAAGCGCGACTTCTTTTTCGATGAGTTTTTTCCTTTTTGTTGTCGGATTTTTTACCAGACTTTTCACCACTTTGGAAACCTTTATTCTTTCCAAACTTTTTCTTCTTTCTTTTCAGCCTTCGTTATCAAAAACGTTTGATGGTTTCCAATCAACCAGCGCTTCCACGATGATTATCGCATAATTCAAATCTTGTACCTTTTGTCTTCTTAATTCGGTTTGAGCCCATGGCTTCAAACCTATCATGAACTTGAATAACTTGTCCTCTTCGGACATATTGCTGATAGTCTGATACCAATGACATAAACTCCTTAACATACTCACGAATCGAACTATTATGCTTAAGGTCCTTCTACTTATCCCTTGCAACCCAAGATGTGGTGTTAGGTAAAAATTGCTTTCTAAACTCGTCTGTCAATCTGTCATCACATCCCACTCCGCCATAGCTTCGCATCCCTAAAAAGATACAGTGCGGCCAAATCAACTTTAACGCCATCTCCCCGATTGGTCACTTTAAAATAGTGCTCCAAATCCCAAATGAAATTCTCTAGGGTCTTTAAATCCCTAGATCCATCGAATGATTTTGGTTCAAGGACCTTCGCACGATCCCTCGATGAGTATGGAGATGTCTTCTCTTCACTCGTCTTACAAAGAAGAGTGAGCTCTTCCCTCAAATACTTCAACTCAGCATCCATCTTAAATTCCTTCTCCTTGTAAAAAGAAGTTCCATTAGGACTAAACATTTCTCTTTGTTTTCCCACAAGACTTTGAATCATTCCATTCATTTCGTTTGAACCTGTTGGGTTAAAGAGAGTAAAAACAATGTTTTTTGGTAGTTGATCAGTTTACTCCACAAGGAGGTTGTGGCCTACAACATTTGCCCACGAGTGGGTTGAGGAGTAGACTTTTTATGTCTATTTTATAATAAAAAAAATCAGTCTACTCTACAAGTAGATTGTGACCAACAACGATTGCCCACAAGTGGACTGCGGAGTAGACTTTTTCATGTCTACAAACATTCACCTTTTGGCATTCTTCCTTCATCTCTTGGATTCTCTTGTAACCTCCCATTGAAGTGGATATTTATGGTGATTTAATCACATTTTGATGTCTAGATTCATCCTCTAGCTTGAAACTCCATCCTTATAAATTTGGCTTGGGATACACATCATACACCGTGTATCCTTAGGGAATGTACCGATGATACAATGTGCACCTCGGTTGCGCCGAAATTCGTTTTCAAAAGCAGTGACGAAATTATGCCACACCATCTTCTTTTTTATCAAACAATTACATTATTCATGCTATTATTTGTTGCCTTTGAAACACTTATTTTACAACAGAACCAACCCTCGCACAGTACTAGGAGGAAGATCAACATTTTAAAAAATAAGTACTTCTCGATCTTGGCCAAAGAGGCCTTGTTTTCTTCAGAAAATTTCACCATTTTTCTATAGTTCTTTAATAGAAGAATTTTTCGAAAGAACGCTAACTTTGTGGGACTAAGAGTGAGAGCCACGATTTAGAGGAGCGGGATTGAGACATTGATTTAAAGGAAGTGGATTGTGATGATAATTCACAGAGTAACAACAATTTCCCATTAATAGGAAATCTAAACTTTCCTCCAAACGATCGGCAGATTTGCAAATCAAGAGTCTTATGTGCACGAAAACTTCTTACCATTTAATGTTAAAGCATCCTTACTTCGCCTTTTCCCAATTCTAAAACTATGGCAAGTAATCTTTGCTTAAATTCAAATTACATCCCATGAATTCTCTATTGTGATTTATTTCGATCTATTTCCTCTGGGGCTTGGAGAAGCTATTGGTGATGATGTTGAAGCCTTAAAACATTAAATAAACAATTTTGCTACACACCTCACAACCTTTTAGATAAATCATTAGCCAAACATGTACTCTTTATTTCTTTTTTTTTTTTTTTACCCTTATACCTAAAGCAAAAATCAAGTTATGTATTTTCAATATTGAATTCCATACTTCATCCCCTCTTCTCACCTAGATCTACAATTTTCAGTGCCTAATTAAAAAGGGGAAAATATACTACGTTTTGATATTGAAATTAGCATTGAGATAGATCTTTAGTACTTTCCTCCTATACTAATATTGTAAAAGAGGGAGGAAGAAATGGATGGACCGAGAGAGACAAAGAAGGAAGTTGCTTTGGTTAAGGACTTGGGATTGTTAAGCCAATCACATCAGAACACCAATATTGTACTCCCTCCAGCCCTAAAAGAATGCTCCAAGGCCCTAATTTTTCACTTAATTAAGAAGGAAAAATTTTGCACATGGGTGAGGAGTCCGAGGACAATTATTAACAAGAAGAGTGAGAGAGCAGGTAATTATTACCTTTTATTATTTCACCCCTCTTACCCCATAATATCTACACATTTCCACTTTCTCTCTAAATGTATCTACTATATCTCTCTTAATTTACAAATTTCCACTTTCCCACAGTATTTACACATTTACGATTTCTCTCTTAATTTTTCTAACATAGACCCACGTTTTAACAAACTCTCTTACTTTATTAACCTTTTTTTACATCCACTTACCACATCAAAACTCTCTCTTCAATTACATTAATTTGTGTGCAAATAGTATATGTTAAGAACTTTCGGAAACGGAGTGAGTAGATTAGACAACAGAGGCCCACCAAAGCAAAACATTAAAAACAAAATTAAAAACAAAAAAAAAACAGAAAACCTAATTAGAAAACAAACTCCTAGAGCTTTACCAGACTAATTCTGTCTACTGAGACCTAGATTATAGAGAATCTACTTAATCCAGTGAGTCAAGTTCTGCTTGGTTCAGATCGAAGAATGAATTCTGTGGCACTCATTGGTTGGCTAAACAGCTGCTTCAAAACCCTACAACATATTGAGTTAAAGCACCTAATGGACCCACTTTACCCCTTCTGTACTCCTTGCAGCACATGTAGATCACTCTTTCCAAGTTTCTAGGAATCTAAAAAGGCCTTAAAATCAGTAACCAATTCCAGCAGAAAAGAGATAGATGTATCTTTACTGTTTAGATAAAATTTGCAACTTCTGTAAAATAAAAATTAAAATGACATAAAGCAAAATTTATTCTTACAGCTCCTTTCACTGCCACATCCAAGTCTGCATCATCAAACACTATGCAGGGTGCATTGCCACCAAGTTCCAGGGATAGCTTAACATAAATAATGGAGATTATTAGGGTATCAACATACAAATCCGAAACAGACAAAAATAAAAAATTAACCATACCCTTTTTACAGTATTAGCTGAACCAGCCATTAATTTCTTTCCCACAGCAGTTGAACCTGTGAAAGTGATTTTTCTCACCTTACAAAATTACAAGCATTGTCAGACATTCAGTAACAACAAATACTGAGAAAGACACAAAAATCCTTTATCAGAATTCCAACCTGCGTGCTGGCCAGTAAAGCATCCCCAATTTCTTTAGCATTTCCCATGACAACGTTCACTACACCCTGAAACGTAGAAAGAAAAGCACCCTTACACAAGTGACCCAACATTATATGTTATCTTCAGTAGAAACATTCAACTCTACAACACGAGAACGTTTATTATAGAATACAAAATAATATGGCAGTACAGAAAGGAAATCCACTAAATCTTTTCTCCATTGACTTTCCTTTCTAAGGGATCAATTCGGCTGCACAAAATCACAAAATCGATAAGATTTATATGTATTTGAGGAATGAATTCATGAATTTTTATAATAAAAAAAAATTCCTACTTTTTCCACATTTTTCTTACACTCAGCTACCTTTTTTTCCTTCCTTACATTATCCACTTATTTCTTATATTTACTCACCACATCAACACTTTTATTCCAGTTTCCTTAATTTGTATGCAAACAGAAACATAGGGAACTTAGAACAGTTCATTCTGGAGCAACTATTTGCCAGATCGAGTGTTCATCAGCCAAAATAAGATTTTTTATGAAAAGCAAATATGAAAACACCTTCTAGGGAAAATCTGAAACCACCTACATTTTTTTTTTTTTTTTTTTTTTGGTAAGCACCATAAAATCAAATTAATCTACTTTTGCCTCTTTCTTGCACATTTAAGTCGATATAGGTTTGATATTTTGGGTGTTTTGAAAATTCAACAAAGAATACTACAAAAAGTTCGGGATATTTTTTCTTTTTCTTTTTCTTTTTCTTTTTCTTTTTCTTGAAAGTTGGGATCATGAAAAAAAACGCGGTTGCGGTCGCGTTTGCGGAAACGGTCGCGTTGTCGCGAAAACGGCTTGTAACGGTTAAATAAATTGGATCGCGGGTTTCGCGGCGTGAATGTTTAAAAAAAATTCACGTAAGCAGAATTTTTAGTTTGTAGATCCATATTCTTTGTTTTTATACCATATTATAGCCAAAACTATACTCCATAATAAATACTAAAGACAATATAATGTAGACCATGTAGTAGTGCAGTACTATCTTCAGTAATATTCTAATCTAAAGATGTACTGCTTAGTTAAAAACTTAAAATACTTGTACGTGTACTTTAAAAATTATTAAATCATTTTTTTATAAAAAAAGGGATAACGGAGGGTGGGTCCAAAAATATGAAAAATAGAAAGAAAAGGAAGTTAATTGAAATTGGGGTCCAATTGTCTAATCTTTCAGCCACTCATTTTTAATTTCTCTCCTCTCTCCTCTATAATTTTGTCTATTGTCGCTGTAAAAAAAAAAAATAATAAAATAAAATTGCCTGTTGCCTGTTGAATAGTCTGAATGTTTGACCTTGACCCATCTTCAACCTCCTTCTTCGCCATTTATGAAACTCCGGAAGCTTGAAGCCGTGAAATCGCAAAAGCATAAAAAGGATAGTAGGAATTTCTGAAATTTAACGGCCGTTAAATGCCTATAACGGTTCCAGAACGCTGTTCCACCGTTATGGAACAGGAGATGCGCCGCGTTAGGTGCGATTTTTGACTCGCCGTTATATAACGGGGTTTTTCGGTTCGGTCTCTCTAAAACCCATTACAAAGTGCCCGTTTCATAACGGAACGGCCGAGTTTTGTTTCCATGGTTGGGATAATATATAAAATTAAATATGTAATTTATTGCAAGAACCTCTAACTATGAATTTACTCTGTTACTAGCTTCATTCAAAGAAAATTATTTTATATACCAAACAAGTAAAATATAAAATGTTACTTTTAAAGAAAGGAAAAATGATTAAATTAAAGGAAGAAACCATATACCAGACGATATAAAGTTCTCAAAAATCATAAAAACAACATATAGAGGACAAGCTCATTTACGGAGGAAATAAATAATAAATCTTTTATCTCTTATATTCAGAAAATTAATAAGCCGGTTTAATTCCGTCCTATAGGCTTGTGTGATACAATTTACAAATTAATAAACAAGCTAATCTCTAAGTTGAGACCCCTTCTCCATAATTTGATTAGTCCTTTCCAATCAATAATGACTAATTGACTGTTCTTGTCAACCATGTGATGATGCTCCTGCTATGATAATTATAGTAGGTAGAGTGAGTATAATCCTGGCTAAACCTTAGGCCTTTTTTTTTTTTTTTTTTTTTGTATTTTCTATCATGGCTGCTAGTCTTGACTAGATGCTAAACTACCAGTTCCTAGATTCTGACTGAGTCTTTTAAATACTTTTTTGGGAAGACTTTTCTTTTGAAGGTTCCTTTTAGTTGGAGGTTTAGCCCTTGAAGAACTAGAAATTAATGAATTTGAAGCACATGAGTTATTTTTATTTACGATAACCTTTTTTTTTTTTTTTTTTTTTTGTCAATCTTCATATGCAAATTTATTTTACTGAAATGCAGTTATCATGATTCTGATTTTGATCTGGTACATGGATGATTTTCTAACTGGTGTTACACTCATCAATGCTTAGTTTAATAACCCAGCACTTTTTTGGTAGGCAGTTTCTGACATAAATTTACGTTTGCTATTCAGGTATTGTTATTACAAGTTTAAGGATTTTAGTTTAGCTGTAAAAGATCTTTACACATGTGTCAGCTTGATGAGGGTAATAAATCTGCATACACTTATTTGGTGGGGTTCTCATTTTATAATGTGGATGTTGGATCACAAGAAATTGTATGCATGTCTGTCTTCTTCCTCCTCTTGGTGACTGGCTTAAGTATCATATCATTAGGGACAGTCCTTATCAACAATTAACGGGTAAAAGAGAGCAGAGGAGTCACATATGTAAGCACTCCAATTTGATCGTGATTTTCTGGAGGCTTGGACTCATCTAACTCAGGTACCGTGTATCAACTTCCCTCTTACTTCTCACATTCTTCTATCGTGAATTTGTTCCTCAAGCTGAGTGCTGTTGTCTGTAATTTGGAAAATCATCATAACTGACAAGTTCT
The DNA here is from genome assembly GCF_948465745.1 of Chenopodium album. Classification (NCBI taxonomy): domain Eukaryota; kingdom Viridiplantae; phylum Streptophyta; class Magnoliopsida; order Caryophyllales; family Amaranthaceae; genus Chenopodium; species Chenopodium album. The sequence goes on along the minus strand of NC_137842.1, from coordinate 11,007,806 downwards.
CGTCTTGAATGTTCAAATTTTTAGACTTTGAAATAGAAACCAATTACCATCTTTTTGTTTCTCATAGTCCTTGCACTTATCATGGTGCATAAATTTAGGTGATAAATTGTTTGGTTATCTATTGTTATCTTATTGAAAAGGTAGATATGACAAGAGATATTGGGGAATTTGGGGTGTACCTTTTAAATGTAACAGAGAGAGTACGGAGTGGATAAGAAAGACTAAGAGAGTAATAAATTATGGTGGGGCTCTATCCCAAACTAGAAGTGTATTTATGAAAACTGATTCAGAATAGATGAAAAGTGTTAAAATAATTTTGGGTCGAGGGAGTATCTCTGCATAATGTTTTTAATTTCGTGTTTGCAGTATGGGTGCACAACATACTTGACTATTTCGTGTTTGCAGTATCAGTGCACAACATACTTTATTATTTTGTGTTTGCAGTATGAGTGCACAACATACTTGACTAGATTGTTGATTTCAGCTTTCACTTTTCAGGAAGTGTCAATTATTATTAGGTATTAATTGAAACTGCAAGTGCAAGTGCAAGTCCTCGTATCCTTTTGTTTGATTTTACAGTACATTGACTATTTTTATGAAATAAGGGAGTGAATGATTAAGATACTGGGAGAGATAACAAAACACCCAATCCAAAGTAATTACCGGAGGTATCCCAGCCTGAATGGAGAGCTCTGCTGCTGCCAAAGCTGTCAATGGAGTAAGCTCTGATGGTTTAATCACTACTGTGCAACCACTAGCAAGAGCAGGACCTACCTGATAATGTTAAAAGAACATGTTAATTTATCACAGATCAATCAAAAATAAAAATGAACAAATTGAACAACAATTAATTGCTCAATGGTGGTTTTCCCCAGACTTCATAGTAATTGCTTAGAGGTATCTAATAAATCATGAGAGAGTTTGAGACCTTTCTGGTAATCATTGCCAGTGGGAAATTCCAAGGAGTTATGACTCCAACAACACCAACAGGCTGCAGAGAAGATTTTCAGCAATTCATCAGGAAACAGCATCAAATGAAAATTTCAATGTAGAAGGGTATAAACAATCCAACAGCAGCACAGCGATATCCAACTCTCAGACCTAATCACATAAGATAACTTCATACTTCCCCCTATCCCACTAAGACCAGTAAAGGAAAAACAGTATACTAGTTAAATGAATTCCTACTGCAAAGAGACACTTAAATGGGACTCTTGACATGGGACAAAGGAAGAACTCAGGATGCAATATAAAATGAGATACAATAGAAACACAGACTGGAACCTATATGATAACGACTCCACTGTTATTTCTCTAACAGAATTTTTTTTTTTTTTTTTTTTTTTAAAGTACAATAACAGGCCAATATATCAGCACCCTTCTAATATTTTCCTCACAGGGTAACATTGATATTCCCCTACCGCTTTAGCCCACAAAAAAACTATTTACTTATCCTATCCAACAAGTGATTCCCTTGAAAACTAGTGCATTCTGTTCTAACCATAAACACCATAGAACTGCCATAAAAGCATTTTGCTTACGCCACAACATCTTCTCCTTTGCCTCCTAAAGCTCAAAAAAACAAACTTGCAACAGATGTAAAACAATGTGGGATAAGTTGTACAATCCATATGGAAAACTCCTCTACCAAATATTGGTACATATCTCACAATAATGGTTTCAATCTCAGTATTAGCACAACACATTATACACACATATGGAAAAATAGCCATCCATGGTCTTCATCTTTGAAGTACATCATTAGCGTTAATTCTCCCAAAACCAAAGGTCCACACAAATGCTATCACCTCAAGAGAACCCTTGGCCATCCAAAAGACTTGTGGACTAGGAAGGGGGGGGGGGGGGGGGGGGGTTACCTAGCTGGCAGAGAAAGGTAGACCAAAAAAAGACTAGCAAGCAAAGGTGTCCACTTTATCCCCAACAACTATCTCAAAAATCACAAAGGGCTCAATTATTTCCTATCATGAAGACGCCTCCATAAATGAAGAACCCAAACATTGCTAACTAGGAGCTTTGTGTAAAATGGACAAATCATATCATAAACAAAAAAATAATAATAAAATAAAAAAACCACAGAACATAGTTCAGCTGTTTCCCTCTCTAAAGTCTAAACATACTCCCAAAATCTAACGCGATGGCCATATTCCACCTTGAAACCAACTAACAAGAGGAAGACTGGATAAACTTTTGAACAAAGAGCAATCAGAAGTCATCGAAAAAGCACACTGCAGATCCCACCCTTCAACCAACTTGTACTTGTACTCACTTGGAATTACATGATGCTACAACAATTGAGATTCAACAAGAAAGCCCCATCACCACTTTCCCACCAAAACATTTTTTATAACAAGCCTTCCAATTCATAATCCTCCTTTCTCTTTCAGCCAACTTTCACTTCACCAAATGATCTCTTCTCCTCACGGTGGAGGAGAAGCTGGGCGGAAGGGCAACGGGAGAGGGGGAAGAGGATGGTTGCTGGTGGTTTTTGCTGTGGATTGAGTTTTTTTTTTTTTTAATTTCTAATACAACTTAATTGTTAAAAAAAATAGATAAATCTAACTATAGTTAAAGATTTAGTAAAAAATTATCATTAAAGTCGTGAGTAAGAAATTTTAAAAATTTATGATTACCAAGGAACATAAGATTTTTTACATTTCACCATTGAGAAAATTTAAAAATAGTCTTACCAAAGAGAATTTCCCTTGTCACTTAGGTAATAATTATCCTTTTATATTCCCTAAAACAGAAACACATGTGTTGAAGCACGCCATGGAATATCACATATGTAGATGCTATATAAACCCTATACCAAAAGAGCTTGATGACTTTGAAGTTATTTCTCTGAAAATTGTCCTTTATTTAAACACTAAACCCACAAGATGGTCTAAGATATAGATGCCTCCAGAATTATAGCTAATTATTTAAACACTTTATTGTAAATCAAGGTAACTACTCTTATAAAATACAAGGAAAGACTTTTTTCTTTTACATGACTTAAAAATCAAATTCCAACACATAACATGCCTAATATAAGAAATGAAACCTCCCACAAGAAATCTATCTATCCAATATCTTCAAATCTACAAACTATCAAGAGTGTTAATTGTTGATTCTTCAAAAACAATTCTAGATCTTATCTAGTCCCTTCATCTAAATCTTACAAATATATTGAAGTAAGGATTCACTTTTATACGGCCTGTAAGGCATTAGTACCAATTTTGTTCCTATATTCTAAAGACTTCATAACCTATTATGTTCCTACTTTCTGAAAGGAAAATTCCACTACAAGCAAATAACATTAAACTACAACACATATTTATATTATCTGATATTTTGTAAAAGTGGCATAATTTATTTAGACTTCATAGACATACCTGTTTTAGAACAAACAACCGTCGATCAGATAGTGGAGTAGGAATGATTTCACCATATACACGTTTTGCCTCCTCAGAAAAGAATTCAATAAAGGAAGCCCCATAAGCAACCTGCAATGAGAAATTAAGTGGTTGCTACAAAATTATAATACACCCAATGTAATCAAGCTAATGTTCTTGGAAAAAGAAATTGAATAAAATTTTCTACAAAAATCTCCAAGTAGATTTTGGAGTTCCTATTTGAACTAATAGCAATTTTAAAAAATACCCTTTGATTGGTTATTGTCACTTACTGACATAATATAAATATCGTTTTCAAAGAATGTAGTACAATTTAAAAAATAAAACTTCCTCCGATCTTAAATGTTATTGACTTATTTCCATTTTGACTGTGCACTTTTGTTAGGCATTACTTTCACCACAAGTATCTATAGTTGTATATTAGTAAAAAAAAAAAAAAAAACGGTTGAATATTGATAAACTAATCATTGAGATGATCAAATAAGAACCAACATGGAGAGATGACCATGAATTAGTTGACCATGAATTGATGGTAGCTTTGACAATCTAACATGCGCCAACTTTTGTCTAACTATTTGTGATTTGGTGCTTGACTAATATTTGATTTGTGAGGAATTGTGTGTTAGTTCCTGATATGGCAATAAATTTAGATATTGGTTTGTCTATTAGTAATGTTCCATGACACACTTATATGCACATTGAGGACAAAGGCATTTGTTATATTAAGGAGCTGTCATATGATTTTAGATATATTTGTTCCTACTTGCTATCTATGTTGTTGCCTATTCCCTTATAATGTTTTGTTTTTTTACCACATTATTGGCCTAATTTAGCCCCGTCTATTACTAGTTCCAAGCTTGGCTTTGGGGATAAAAGGGGTAGTAGTGTGTACAATTTGTGCACAAGTTATGCACAATTTGGGTGAAAAAAGTTAGATGGTGTTTTGTTCTTGCATTGTAAGTTGGAAAAGATTACAGAAGTATTCAAAAGTTGGAAAAAAAATATTACCTCACCAATTGCTTCTTTTAAGGGTTTTCCTTGCTCTAATGTAATGAGTTGTCCAAGCTCCTCCTTATGAGCAATCAGCAAATCATACCTGAATGAAATAATTGTTAAGAAAACTAAACAATGACGCAAGATATAAATTTGCCATAAACAAAATAATAAGTGTTATTTTCAGACCCTGTTTGGAAACATAGCCTCGCACAACTACCAATTTAATAAACATAATACCATATTAACTTAAAAATTCACGAACAATTTGGAAGTAAATGAAATGCAATAATCCATCATACACAATATTTATGCACCAGAATAAAAAAAATATATCCCTATTCCAGAAAGTTTGATACACTATCTGCTTTAAGGTGTTTCTAGAAGTTAGACTTATTTCTACTTGATCCAATTTCTGCAAAATCCTTTTACTATTTACCCCCTCACTAGTTACACCATTATACTGTCTCTAACTTTATCCACCTTTTTTTCTTACACTCACACCTTTTACTACATCCCTCTTACTCTATACACCTTCTTTCTTTCACCATTTATTTTTCCAACTTTCCTAGAAACAAGACTCTACATAAAGTAACTCAAAATGGAATAATTTAAATCGATTGAGATAATAATTTCCTATAGATATATTTATGAGGTTACAAACTGTTTTTAGTTAAAACTATATTTTGCTAAATTAAGTGATTACCTACTTCCTTTGTTCCTTTAACATTGCAAAGTTTACCTACAAAGGAAATTTTACAAATATTACAGCATACCGATTTTAGGAAAATAAATATCACATTTCCCACTACAAAGGCATGCAGAAGCTTTTGCTAATGAGAACAAAAGATTTATGGAAAGACCAGAGGAGTGCCCATAATCTCACCATCTTATCCAAAAATTCTGAAACAGTAACGTTTTCCAATAGCTCTAAATTGTCGATTATAATAGCTCCAACTCTTTAGAGTCTTTCCCAAAGAAGAAAATCAAGAAACTAGATTACATTCTTCCACTTGGAAGTCTAAGAAAAATAAATAAAATCATAAATTGTAAACTTATGATAGAGGCAAAGAAAACAATTAGGGAAAGAATACTCTTTAATCCAAAACCCCTGTCAATACCTGACTTTAGTATCCAACTTTATGTCTGTCCATTGGACATATTTAATTATTGTGCATAAAGCCAAGGCATACCTAGATCTGGAAACTTTTTATAACATCAGTTCAAAACAAAACTATACAAAATGTGGCTTCATAAATGAAAGCAGAAAACAGTCTGGTACTATTTTCATAGACATTGATTGAAGAACATCAAACACGAAAGAGATAGAAAACAATTTGATACCATTTCCGTAGGCATTTGCTCCTTTCAGCTGCTGTGGTTTTGCTCCATGCTAAAGGGAAAACAAACAAAAGCGAAATCAAAGAGGGGATTAAGCAAAGACATGACATCAACAAAAAGTGAGCAAGAACTAATTCAGTTTAGACCAGGGGAACTGAAGTACAACATAAAAGGCACTGCCACACCAATGAAACGACAAAAAGCCATTTGGACAGTTATATACTTTTTATTTTACCAATAATAATACAAAAAACACAGGAATTTTTAATTATTATAAAATGTCTATGTAGTCTACATCCAAAACAGCCATACCCAACCTTGATTAAACTAGTTTTAGAAACACCACATTGTGCCTCTACAGTTGAAAATACCAACAAGGTTAATATGTTTTAAAAATTAAGTACAAACCTACATTAAGCTTCAACTGCATTCATTGGAAACCTTTATTACATGTCAGGACTAAAAGATGAGAATTGTAAATATAAAGAGTTCAAGACTATTTCAGAATGTTACAAAATGCAAGATTGATTGGACTCAAGTCACATACAACTGAATGTTTCATAAGCTGCAGATATTGCATCATTTGTCTCCCTTCCACCCATGCATGGAACATTTGCTACAACATCACCAGTGGCAGGATTGGTCACCTGTCATCTCATTGTGTAAACTTTAGCTGTGAAAAAAGTTCATGAAGCCCATACAAGTCACCTTTGAAGACTAAAAAATATTGCTTCCTTAAATGATAATCAAGTAAAGTACAACTAATATGACGCAGGTACAAGATTCCTACTATCTTGCCATCCGAAAATTCCACTAAAATGACCGCCTGACAGCACTCATAGCAAAATTATCAATTAAGAACAGGCAATATTTTAACTAAATTCCACTCAGATGGCACCTAAAAACAAAAAAATGAAACCATTAGAGATATCCAGCACATTTTTTCTTCTAGGGGGAGGATATTGCCCTGTTCATGGCAACAGTTGCTCATTTCTAGATTAATGTTGTCCAAAATAGACTCAAAGCTTGATAATTCCTGGAAATTCTAATGAAATCTTTGCCTAACTTCTTTTTCTTTTTCTTTTTTTCTTTTTTCTTTTTTTTTTTTTTTTTTTTTTAATCACTGTTACTTTGTACATAAAGATCTTATCCTCCATTTTGTTCACACCCCATTGTGATTCATTGACTTGTCAATGTCTACAACACCTTGGCTTTTGTGCTTCAGCTTGGTTCTTGGGTTGCTCCATATATGATTTCACATGCATGTTAGATTATGGAGCATTTTGACAACTGTTAGTCCTACCCACCATTTGAAACCTTCATTTAAATTCACACGGGATTCGAAGAACCCAGCTGATTCGCCGGCAGCTGAGTTACATGTTCCACAGTGACAAAATGCAGCTTGAAAACTCCCATGCTTTCTTTACTATCTTCATATGGCAGCTAGATGAGAACCAATCTGTAAGAGCACACAAGTTGCATAGAAACTTGGCTATGGGGTGATTTCTCCATAATCTTCACCATTCTCCTTCACAGCTTCTTAATTAAGGAAAATGAAATATGAGGTGGCCTCGTCAAAGGAACAACAAAGGTCAAGGATGACACTGGCTAGCGACACTAACTCGACAAGCATTTTGATTTCAAAAACTGATGTACCAAGATGGAAAGAAGAATGTTCTATGTTCAACTAATATTTACCAGCCACTAATGGTGCTATTGATCTTTTGGTACTAGGTGACCAAATTTAGGTGCTGAGTGGGCATAGTTAATTACCTAAATGAGAAAAGGGACACTCTGTGTTCAGCCACTTCATAACCAGCCACTTGTAGTGCAAATGATCTTTTAGTTTGTGCATTGTCATTTGTCAAAGTCTAAATTTATAAGTGTTGCGTTTGGCAATTCTGTAATTTTTTAAGTAACATAAATCACACATTCCTATAGAGTGCCAGAGGATGTGGTGTTCACTGGTCTATCTCTATCCCAAAAAAGGATTATTCCCAAATCTGTATTCAGGCAGTCAAAACAGAATGTTTACTTTCAGCTATAAGTACGGGTAACAATGTGCATATTCTTTTCAAAAGAAAATTGAGTGTTATTCTAACCTACTAACTCTATATTAACATATATTTAACCCACATTACCTATTCATAAACCACAAGTATCCAAGAGACCAACAATTTTTGAAACCACTAAATCAAGAGATTCATACCTCGATAACCTTCCCATCATAAGCTTCAGTCCATTTTCCAGCAATCAGACCTTGACTTCTTAACAGCCCTGAACTATTAAGCCTCGTAGCAACATTTTCAGCTTTAGTGCTCATCTAAAGGAACAAGTCGTCATCATATTAGCATTCAATAATATAATGCCAACAGAGAGTACAAGGATATATCAATTTTCGCAGCACCCACAAACTTAAAACATGAAAAGAACTGAAAAACATCAAAATGACCAAAGTATTCCAATAGAAAACCATAACCCTCCTGAATTTCATCAACAAAAATTTACCCTGCATCTAGAAACGACAGCACGGGTATGCCCACCATAAGCTTCAGTCAATTTTCCAGCAATCACAGCTTGACTTCTGAATAGTCCTGAACTTTTAAGCTTCATAGCAACACTTTCAGCTTTAGTGCTCATCTAAAGAAACAAGTCGTCATCATATTAGCATTCAATAATACAATGCCCACAGAAAGTACAAGGACATACCAATTATTGCAGCACCCACAAACTTTAACTCATGAAAAGGAATGAAAAAACATCAAAATGACCAAATATGCCAAAAGCAGACTATAACTCTCCCGTATCTCCTGATTTCATTAAGAAAAACTTACCCTGCATCTAGAAATGACATCACGGGTAGACGCATTATAAGCTTCAGTCCATTTTCCAGCAATCAGAGCTTGACTTCTTATTAGTCCTGAACTTTTAAGTCTTGTAGCAACAATTTTACCTATAGCGCTCATCTAAACGAACAAACCGTCCTCATATTAGCATTCAATAATACAATGCCAACAAAAAGTGCAAGGATATATCAATTTTCCAGCACCCACATACTTTAAAAAAATATATATAATAATAATAATAATAATAATAATAATAATAATAATAATAATAATAATAATAAATAAATAAATAAATAAAACCCATCAATATGACCAAAGTATTCCAATAGCAAACCATAACTTGTAATTAATTACTTGGAGAAAAATACGTCAATTAGGAACTAATCATGAAAAACATTATGGTAGTCATGTTTTAAACGACCACTATAGAATTTTCACAATAACGCTCTTGAATTTCATCAACAAAACCTTACCCTGCATCTAGAAATGACAACACAATTATGTTTGAAGTATCATTGACAATGGCTAATTTATGATCAACAATTCATGACTCATGTCCAAAATGAAATGCGTAGGGTAAGAAATAAGTCACATAACCCATACTTCCGATTTCGCAATGCCGGTAAAGTACTGATTTCCTTGTAAAATACCATAACATATCATAATCAGCCAACAATGCAGAAGAAGAGGTGTAATTCACTAATTTCATAGTTCAATCCTAACATTAAAGGGTTGTGCAATACATTAGCGACAAAATTTGATTCAATTATCAAACAAAACCCGAAAATCACATAATTTTAGTACTTTAAATCTTTAATTATCAAATTAGGCTCATAATTTTGTTTTCTACCAATATAATCGCTGGTTATGATCTTTCTTAATCTTGTTATTCAGAACCAATTGATATGATATGATGATGACCACAAAAACAAATATCTTACCTCAAAAGCTGCTTCAATGGAGGATACAAGTATTCGTTGGAGAACGTCAAGTACGATGTTGAGTGTGCTTCAATAGAGAACTGAGAGAGAGGGGATCCGTTTCATTCGTGTTAATTATTTTATTTTTATTTTTTTACACAGGCATGCCCCAGTTATAAATGAGAAAATCCAAGCTAATCTCCGAGATAAACAAGTTGTTTATCTCGTGGCAAAATGGTAATAAAAGTACGTTGATTTACGTGCTGGAGCAATAAACAAATGTTTTCTAGAAAAAAAGTTCTGACATTGAGCACATGGCTTCAAAAAGTAAACTTCACACCGTTATTTAAACCATCCATCTAGCTGAACCCAGCTTAACTCACAATAACCAAGGGTTCATGGCCAATTCTTCTTCCTCCATTCTCTCACCTCCATTAGCAGATCTATAATGGAGAAATCGAAAAGCACGAACAACTTCAATGGAGAAGGAAGACAAAGCTTTCTCTTAAGGGTTAACCATGCCCTAATTTCTCTAATTTTCCTAGGGTTTTTCGTTGGATTCGGCGGCGAAGTCGCCGAAAATCTGCCGCCGATAAGGTGAAAAAGGGCGAAGAAAAGACAGGGGACAGCGAGTGGAGAATTGAAGTCAGACCCCTTAATGGAGTAATAAGGAGGACAAAGCTACACTACACTCACGAGATTTCCAACTAAACCAATTAAATTAGAGAAGAAACACAAAGTTTTAGCTAAATTAAAGAAGTAACATTTAAATTTTTGCTCGATAGAAGAACAAAAAAAATGTCATCAGATCAATTGAAGAAGTCAGTCAAATTGAAGAAGAAGAAACTTGGGTTTGGGTATGTCAGCGGACTTGACGACAATTTAACTGCGGATTTCCGTCTATTTGCTTTGGACATTATCACCCTTGCTTTTAAACGCAAAATGACGACTTTACCCTGAGATAAGGTTTATCTCAGAGATTAACCTGGGCCAGCTCGTTATAAATGGGTCAAATAAATCCAATAAATAAATGAGTTAGGTCTTTAAACGATCTATGGTAATTATATCTAAACCCAAGTGTAGGTTACTATACGTCTATACCTACACGGCTACACGCCTACACCCCCATCCACCATCTAACAAATACTCCGTAAAGAAATTTTTGTGTAGAAGTAAAAAATAAAAAATAAAAAAAATGGGAAATTCTACGCTATAACCGTACCCTCAGGTGTTCGAAATTCTACGTTGTGCCCATGGTTTTTGAAATGTCTATAACCACAAGGTTCCATTAGTAACTATGTTGTACTCTTAATGCTAAATCTCCGTTAATATAGTTCCGTTAGACATAAATTAAATAAACAATTTAAATAAATAAAAAAAAATTAAAAAAAAAAACACCAAACCCACCCCATGGTAAGCCCGTTGCCACCGCCAGCCCGCCCCCCTTCCCCCGGAGCGTAGGCTGCCTAGACTCCTTCCCCTCTCCCAACGTCGGCGCTACCCCGACCACCTCCCCTTTCCCCACCAATACACCACGAAATTCAGTGAATCCCATCCCCCAAATCCCAAACCCTAACACTAACACTAACCTTCGATTTCCGACAGCAGGAGTGTAACACCCGCGATTTACTAGCTAATAATAATCAATAAATAAATGAGAAATAGACAACATTTAAATAAAATTGCGGAAGCATACACCTAAATCGGAGGTATTACCGCCACACTTAACAACCTGTCAAGTGTTAAGGCTTACAAAAATCCCAATAATTACAACCCAATAAATCTAAGTGAGCTATTTATACAACTTTACAAACTTGTTATAACAAACTAATCGAAACACTTGAGCTCCTTTAGCTACGACCACTTGATCAACCTGCTTAGAAAATCTTGACTGCTCACCATTAAGGACAAATTCCAAAATAGATCGTCGCAGGGCCACCATAAGAAAAAGACATGGCCGCAAACACAAGTAGCAAAACAAAATAACACACACGTCAGCAAAAGCTGAGTAATCACCACAAATCAGAATATAGAGTATAATTGAATAATAGACCATACTAGCTCAATTAAACAATGTAGTTCGAAACTACATTACACATTGTACTCTGAAAATAACCTTTAACAACTCAACCTCGAATAATAATACGAACCTTTACTCAATATATCCCATAAGTGTGCCATGCTCATTGTTCTATACCTAGCCTTGGACATGGGTAATTCGAATAAAACCAACAAGTATAAAAACTTGAATACTCCCAATAACTAGAAAACACCTTGAACCAGACCACATATGTAACACCCCAATAATTCTCTCTTTAAACTTGTGAGGACCCTGAACAACATTCAAGAGAATTACTGGCGTGCTACCGCCACGTGTTCAAACGTTAAGGCTTTATCAGAAAATAGCAGCGGAAAAACTAAATCAGTTATAAATAAGTTTCAAAACCAACGAATGAAACCAAATTAAGTCATACAACTTGGAACCATTAAGGCCCTTATTCAAAACCCAATAAAAGTAGTAAGTGATAAATTCCAGTGTTCGAATAAATTCAAACCCAAAAGAATTAGTGTCAAATAAAATCGAATTAAAATAAATTCAAACTTGCAAAAGAAATAAAATGCAAACAATCAACTCTCTACTCAAGATCCCACAACCCTGATGAATGCTACATGTGTAAGAACCTGTGGTAATTCTGCTCCCCAATATTACAAGTGTAAAAATTGGATCGTCATAGGGTCATTGAAAGGCGAAGGCCATGACCAAAGAAAGACACACAAAGCACGCAATCAGCAAAGCTGAGTACATACAAGCTGCAAAATAAATTAAGAAATCCATAACATGCTACTAATAATCAATCATCATGCATCATTAAATTATAGACTCAACACACGACTCAACTATTTATATTACTAAGACTCCATTAATTAATAATAAGTAAATCATTATTTTTATTCATTGGATTACGCAATAGACAAGGTTGTCCAACCCATGCTCCATTTGGAACATCAATAAAAGAAAAACCCCATGCCTCCTTTCGGAAACATCAATAAACATCCAACGACCACGGGCGCGACTCCGTGACCGTAGTTAGTATGAGATCTCACCTAACTCCTAGTTTTGAAAAATATTTGAAATAAGAGACTCGTAGATCAGACGGCCTCGAGAAAAGTACACGGCTAATACCCCATGTACCCCAACCCCTGATTGTCATTACTCCAGAAGTGCACCAATCCAGAGTTTTATTGCTCATCCATCTTGCACTTTACGTGATTTACAGGTTTAGACTTGGTGATGACTCATATGCATAACAATACAATCAATCCAATATCAATTCAATCAAGTAAAACAACTTTTCAATTTCAATTCTTGATTTATTAGTGGCAAGCAACATTTATTATTTATTCCTTTACTACCTCGGTGTATAAACACCTTGAGTGCATAAGGCACCCCAAAACCTTAACCTCGTCTTAGAAGACTTAAATTCTTCCTTTACTCATCCTGCTTGCATAATCATGAATGAGTAATAAATTAATCATTACACCAATAATATACCTTTGCCTCTAAGCGCACCTTGCATAATTAGAGCACAAATAATACTTGCAATATAAAATAGTGCACATTATACGAAATTCACAATGTATAACCAAACAATTTAACTGAGTCATCCCTATACATGATACTAAGTTCTCGATCCGTCGTCCTTAAATATACACCTAAAAGAAAGGTTTCGTAACTTGTACGTACCTTGAGCAAACGAATTGGTATGCCACTTTACTAACTAGAAATCACCTTCAATAAACTCCTCTCCTAAGCCAAATAATAACATCTCAATCAATACCCAATCAATCAAATTTACAGCAATACTAACTTACTTTAAAACCTTCAAAATCCAAATCAAACAACACTTTAAAACCTTCCCTTTAGTTAAAATTAAAGGCTTATATATAGTTCTTTAAATTTTCTTCATAAAAACCTTAAAATACACTCTTATACATGAAATTACAGCAAGTTCAAAGTCTAATAAAAATCTGAAAATTATATAAAAACCCCTAAAAATCTCCCTTTTTAATGGGTGATTAAACCCTCTTTATAAAACATTAAAAGTAGTACTTAGAAACTATTTCCAACACTTAAAACTTCAATAAAAACATATATTTATGTTTAATTAACTTTAAACATAATTAATTTTATTAATCAAACTCAAGGATAATATTTTAAGTAAAAAAAAAAACTTCGTTAAAATGAAAAACTGCCCGAAAATCATATTTAGAGGCTGAATTTGGCCATTAGAGGCTGAATTTGGCCACGAGAGGATGGTGCACACTACCAAAGGTAGTGATTCTTTCTTAAAACGTTGTTTCCACATGGAAAACACTATTTTTTCATCAAAATCGGATGAGTTCAGAATCTGATCGGGATTAAAACGGGATTAATATTAACGAACGAAAATCTAAAAACTAAAACACGAATTTACATGTTCAAAATAATCTGGAATTAAGTTAAACTAATCATTAGTTATAATCACCAAAATTTCAAAACATCATTACTATAAAAGCCCTAAATCAATTGTTCATAAAAACCCTAAAATCATGATTTTCAATAATTAAAAACCCTAGGTTATAAAATTTACAAAATCTGAAAATTATGATACTTATAAAATCTGAAATTATAAAGTTTAGTCATCAAAATACAACTTGATACTAATTAAATTACTTTCAAACAATAAAATCAAAATCCATAAATCAATAATTATAATTATACAAATTAATAAAACAAAGGAGAGAGAAAATAAGACTAACCTTTTGGTGTGGGAAATTTTTGGGGATTAATGGGGTATTTATAGGAGAGAATGTTGTAGGGTAAGTAAGAAGATTGGGCCTCATAAAATTATTGGGCCAATTAGGTAAATGAAATGGACTAGGCTTTGTTTGTATGATCATGAATTGTAGAACATATGTTCATAAAATAGTTTGTGCTAAAATAATTTTTGACCAATATTGATAATTTGAAACTTTTGTAATTAAAGTCCGGAAAAGTACAAATAAATATTATAAATAAAATAAAATTTCATTTATAAAATATTTAAAAATACGGGGGATTACAACATATGGGTCAATTCCCACTGTAGGGGACCAAAAAAAAACAAATAGTAAAGATTGTACCTCATTCTTAACTCATGATCATTATCTCATTACCAACATGCCAAGTACTAATAGACCATACTAAGGTCTATAACGCCGAGCCTCAAACCAAGAATATAATAATAATCTCAACCTTTTGATCTCATACATTGATCAAGTAATCTTTCACATGATAACAAATTCTCAATATTGGCACATGTTCCCAAATAACATAACAATTCGATTCATAATATCTCAACTCTTAAAATACATACTAATAACCCAAATATAATCATATCTCAACCCAACAATAATACTCTGCATTAACAACCCTAAAACCTTGATAAAACAATACTCCCTATAACAACAACATTAAAACCCTAGCAATAATTGTACAATCAATATATACAACAAAAATAAATAATACGATACTCAAATCTATTCAAATCATATAATACCATAATAATTAAACATATATACAAAGAGTACAAATAATAAATCATATCACACATAACAATACGAAAATATAAACATCTCAAAAATATAGTGTGATTACACATAATAAATAATACAATCAAACATCTCCAAATTGATAAAGTGTGATTACCTTTCCCACGAATACCAAAACAATGAGACACAATTGAGAACGAAATATGAAATAAATACTCCAACACTTCAAGTAGAATGACACACAAATTCCACAGTGAGTGATGAGCAAAATAATTGAATCAAATAGTTGTACGCCACTCGAAACTCACGTCCAACAATTAATGAGTATATAAAAGGCTTGATGACACACAAATTCCACAGTGAGTGATAAATCATGATGATAATCAATTAATCACTATAGCTTGAGGTATTGCTTGATAATAAAATCAAGATTCTGAATGTTCAAAAGTGACGAGATGAGCAAGCACCAAAAAAGAAGAACAAAAGTAGGGATGGCAATTTAATCCGAGTTCGATTCGAATTCGATCCGATACGAAGGAAAAAATCCGATTCGAATCCGTTTAAAATTAGTCCGAATCCGAATCCGATAAAATAGATCTGAATCCGAATAGGAGGTGGATCGGACTTGGACCCTACGCAAAGTTCGACGGAGTTCAATCCGAGTCCGAATCCGAGAGTATAAGTATGTGCTCTATAACTTGGGACAATTATTTGCTTGTTTTGTAGCAAAATTTTGTTATGTAACTTAGTTTATAATTTAAATATGTTATGTTTATACTTTAATTGGTATGACAATACAAGCAATTATAGGTATATAACATTACAAAAAAAAAAAATATTCGGACCATTTCGGAGGTCCGAATAAACGGACCGGATTCGGATCCGAAAATTACGAGTCGGATCGGATTCAGACTCGGATTTTTCGGATTCGGACTCGGATTCGGATCCAAGTCCAGGGTCCGTTTACTAAACGGATCGGATTCGGATTTAGCCACATCCGACCCGAATCCGATCCGTTGCCATTCCTAAACAAAAGTGACGAGCAAACGGCAAAAGAATAAAAACAATTAAAATAATAAGGGTTTATTAATATAAATAGGTGTTAATAAAAGAGTCTATTTAAACTATAAAGGGTTTTAAAACTTTCCGAACTCTAAAATAAAAAATATGAGATTAGGAAAGTTATTTAATAAATAAAAATAACTTTTTTTTTAGGGAAATTCTACATGGTGGCCTCCAGGTTTTAATATTTCTACGTGGAAGACACACTTTTTTCCAATTCTCTCAAGTGGCATCCAAGTTTTGTAAAATTACATACAGTGCCCTTTTTTAGGTTTTATGGCTAACCTTTTGATTTTTTGGTTAACCACAATCAAATTCTTAAAAAAAAAAAAGAAAGAAAAGAAAAGAAAATTCACAACCCCCAACCTACGACCACCCTCCCCACCACCACCATCCCGGAAGGCGGCGACCTTCACCATTCCGACAACCCAGCCCTCCCCCACCCTTCGCCGCCACCCAGACAACCTTCACCATTCCGACAACCCAGCTCGTCCCCCTACCCACTAAACCCACCACCTGAAACCTCCAAATATCCGACCCGAAACCTGAATAAACCCACCCCCGCCACGTTAAACCCCAAAATAAGGACCTTTCCCACCCTCAAAACCTTGGGCGTCGGAGTTTCGAGGGTGGGGGAGGGTCTAATTTGGGGTTTAAAGTGGTGGGATAGGGTTTTTAAGGGGTTTCGAGTTGGGTATTTGGGGATTTCGGGTTTGGGATATGGGGTTCAGGTGGTGTCATGGTGGGTTCAGTGGGTAGGGGGACGAGGCCGCCGGCGCCGGCGCGGTAATAAGGGATTCTGGGCGCCGGTGGTGTATGGGGGTTGGGGTTGTGGATGGTGGACGTGGTGGTGGGTGGGTGGACGTGGTGGTGGGAGGGTGGTCCTGGGTTTGGGATGTTTTTTTTTAAAAAAAAATTCTTTTTTTTTTATTTTATTATTTTAAAATATAATTTAATTAATTTTTAAACCAAAAAACCTAAGGTTAACCATTTTAATTATAAAAGTTAGCCATAAACTAAAAAAAAGGACACTATACATAATTTTGCAAAACCATAGTGCCACTTGAGAGAGTTGGAAAAAAGTGTGTCTCCCACGTGGAAAACTTAAAAGTAGGAGGCCACCATGTAGAATTTCCCTTTTTTTTTTTATAAAATATAATATATAAAATCATAAAATATCCGGGTATTACAAGGAGGCTAGGGCGGAGAAAGAGAAAAGGAACAACAGCGAATTGCTATGACAACGGTGAAGGGAGATGTGGCTCGATGTTTTCCGGCAGTCGGGAGGTTATTTAAAGCGTTTTAGAGCGGGGGGAGGGGTTACACGAGGTTTTACGGGGAAAGGGGAAGGTCATTGCGGCGGCGCCGACACTGGGGAAGGGGGTCTGAGTGGCGGCCGACGCTCGAGGGGACGGGGTAGGGCTAGTCGTGGGTTGCAATAGTTGGTTGGGGGTGGTTGGGTTGGTGGTTTTGATTTTCTATTCTTTTTTTAAATTTTAAATTTTTATTTTTTTAAAGATAACGGAAATTTACTAACGGAAACTTAACGACAAGGGTACAACAAAGTTACTAACGAGACCTCGGGGTTACAGTGTAGACATTTCAAAAACCATTGGCACAGCGTAGAATTTCGAACACCCGAGGGTTAAAGCGTAGAATTTCCCAAAAAAAATTATACATCACCATCTTCATCTTACTGCTTCTCATCAAAAAATTCATCCCCCATTTCCTCTCTCTAAAAATCTCCATCCTCCATTTTCTCTCTCTAAAAATTTTATCCTCTATTGTTTCTCTCCAAAAAGCATTCATCCTCCATTTTCTCTCTCCAAAAAACTCCATTTTCTCTCTCCAAAAACCTTCATCCTTTTCACAATCTCTCTATATAAACCTTCATTTTTTTTCCTTTTAGGAGTTTCATCATAATCTATTCACGTCACCACTAACCGAAACTTTATCGTCGACGCAAATTCATTGATGATGTACTAATTTCTCTTCTTTTTTTTCCAATTCAACAATTTTCATATAATTGTTAAATATCGATTTCATTACCCTAAATTTTTTCCCCAAATTAATTGTCAAAGCATAGAAAGAAATCTTAAAACGTTGGATGAATTATACTATTAATGTTTGATATATTTTTTTTTTTTCTAAATATTAAAATATTGGTAAGAAGTGATGTTATTATAGTTAAGTTATGTTAAAGTATAGAATTTTCTAGTTTTTTGAATTAAATTATGTTGCGTTCTCATATTGTAGGATTGTTGGACAAGAAAGTTGAAAACAATGTACAATTGCTGTAATTTTCTGTTATTTTATAGGATTATTACGAATTGTATTTTTGATAAAATGTTCATTATTATTTTGATAGATGTTCATTTTTGTTTTGATAGATGTTCATTTATGATATAAATATATATGGTTATTTACATATAATAGATTATCATTAAATTTTTTATATAAAGTTCATTTATATATACTTCTTTAATTTTTTTTTTTCTTTAATTCTACGAAATTTCAGTATCATGAAACATTCATATTTGAAATAGAGAATCTTAATTGAATTTTGATACACACTTATACTCATTTGGATACATGATCATAAATAAATTGTCAGTTATTTATTTTAATTTTGAATTTCATTATATACTTCTTCTCATGTAAATATATGGTCAGTCACATTTTAATAGTTGCTCATATAAATTTCGTGTAAATTTAACCTATTATAAATGTTCATTTTAGATGGACTTCATGTTCATTTGTAGAATGATTAATGTTCAAATTATAATAATTACAAATTTAATACTAAAGATGAATTATCAATTTAATAATGGAGTCGAAACCTCAATTATCATTTAATATTGCTTATTTCAATTCATTAATTAAAATTGTTATTTAGTGAATTTTGACTATATATGAACTGTAATCTATAGTATATGTTCATTTTAGGATGAATTATTGTTCAATTGTAGAAGAAATAATATTCAAATTATAAATCACTAAAATTAAAGATTTATAAATTTGATTTATGGAATTAAAACGTCAATCATCGAGTATTCTTTAATCAAAATGGTTATTGGAGAATTTTAGATGGTAAATTTAAGCTACAGTAAATGTTCATTTAAATGGAATTCATGCTCATTTGTAGAAGGAATAATATTCAAATATAAAGACAAATTATCAATCTATTAATGAAATTGAATCGTCAATTATTAATTATTATAACTTAATACTTAAACAAAAATTCTTATTTGGTGAATTTTGGCTAGTAAATTAAATCTAATGTAATTATTCATTTTAGATGGAATTTATTTTTATTTATGGTCATTTTCGTATTAATATAATTTTAATTAAACTTGATACATGTAAGGACATTCATTTCAAATTTAATACATGTTTATTTTCATTTGAAAGACGTTCATTTGAAATTTAGTACTTGTTCATTCTCGTACCTAAACATGTTTATTTAATTTAATACTTGTTCATTCTCACATTAAAAGATACGGAGTATTTGTTTTTATTTTAATACTTGTTTGCTATCAGAAAATGCTCAATTAAATTTTAATATTTGTTCATTCTTGTATTAAAAGATGTTTGTTTGACTTTTCATACTTGGTTCATTTTTATGTTGACAGATGTTCATTTAGATTTTAATGTTTGTTCATTATCATACTAAATTATGTTTTTTCTAGCAATGTGTTCAAATTTGTATTTGTAAATGCTTATTATATTATATATCCTATATTGTTTATAGTGTGTATTTATTATTACTAAGGTATTCTCTTAAAAAAAAACTCTTATTACATAGGATGGATAATGAAATAAAAAGTTGAAGACGATAATGAATATATTGAGAAAAAAATATGTATCAAGAAAAACACAAAAACATCATACAACAAGGAGGATGATTCTATATAGTAGTATCTTTTATTCATACTAAATGTACTAAATCAAAAGACGATGTTTAATTTGTAAAGCACATATGTAATTTGTACATTATTTAAGTTTAATTTTTTAATTTCTTTCCCTTGTAGTTTTTGTTTTTATTTATTAAATTAAGTATATCTACATTAAAAAAAGTTAAAAAAAAAATTTCCCTTTTATGCTTAAGAAACAATGAGTATATATTAATTTAAAATAATATTTTAATTGTAATTAAA